>NC_134695.1:71493134-72903134 GCF_050947455.1 Rhinoderma darwinii
TTATCTGTGGAGCGAGGTCGGGGATTAGTGGTGAGAGGTCAATGACTCCACAATCTCATTAGTGAGAACCATATTAGTGTCAGGACAATCGCTATTTATTGCTGAGCACGGTAGAGACACAGAGTTCATGCCGTTCTGTACTTTGGAGCTGTAGGGACTCCATTGTCGCCGTTTGGGGCCTCCATATTAACCTCTGTTCTTTACCTCCCGTCTTTCAAGTATCACAAAGAGGGGCAACCGATGCAGCGCATGCAGCGTATCGAGGCAAATTTTTTAATGCCCCTTAGCTGCCCTTATACAGTATAATGCCCCCACAGCTGCCCCATACAGTATAATGCCCCATATAGCTTCCCCCATACAGTATAATGCCCCTATGGCTACCCCCAAAAAGTATAATGCACCCTTAACTGCCACCATACAGTATAATGCCCACAGCTGCTCCATATAGTACAATGCCCCCATAGCTGCCCCATACAATATAATGTCCCTATAGCTGCCCCATACAGTATAATGCCCCCCATAGCTGCCCCATACAGTATAATGCCCCCCATAGCTGCCCCATACAGTATAATACCCCCATAGCTGCCCCATACAGTATAATACCCCATAGCTGCCCCATACAGTATAATGCCCCCCATAGCTGCCCCCACACAGTATAATGCCCCCATAGCTGCCCCATACAGTATAATGCCCCCCATAGCTGCCCCATACATTATAATGCACCCTTACCTGCCACCATACAGTATAATACCCACAGCTGCCCCATATAGTACAATGCCCCCATAGCTGCCCCATACAGTATAATGCCCCCATAGCTGCCCCATACATTATAATGCCCCCATAGCTGCCCTATACAGTATAATGCCCCCATAGCTGCCCCATATATTATAATGCCCCCATAGCTGCCCCATATATTATAATGCCCCCATAGCTTCCCCATACAGTATAATGCCCCCATAGCTGCCCTATACAGTATAATGCCCCCATAGCTGCCCCATACATTATAATGCCCCCATAGCTGCACCATACAATATAATGCCCCCATAGCTGCCCCATACATTATAATGCCCCCATAGCTGCCCCATACATTATAATGCCCCCATAGCTGCCCCATACATTATAATGTCCCCATAGCTACCCTATACAGTATAATGCCCCCATAGCTGCCCCATACAGTATAATGCCCCCATAGCTGCCCCATACAGTATAATGCCCCCATAGCTGCCCCATACAGTATAATGCCCCCATAGCTGCCCCATACATTATAATGCCCCCATAGCTGCCCTATACAGTATAATGCCCCCATAGCTGCCCTATACAGTATAATGCCCCCATAGCTGCCCCAGACATTATAATGCCCCCATAGCTGCCCTATACAGTATAATGCCCCACATAGCTGCCCTATACAGTATAATGCCCCCATAGCTGCCCCATACATTATAATGCCCCCATAGCTGCCCCATACAGTATAATGCCCCCATAGCTGCCCCATATAGTATAATGCCCCCATAGCTGCCCCATACAGTATAATGCCCCCATAGCTGCCCTATACAGTATAATGCCCCCATAGCTGCCACATACAGTATAATGCCCCCATAGCTGCCCCATACAGTATAATGCCCCCATAGCTGCCCCATACATTATAATGCCCCCATAACTGCCCTATACAGTATAATGCCCCCATAGCTGCCCTATACAGTATAATGCCCCCATAGCTGCCCCATACATTATAATGCCCCCATAGCTGCACCATACATTATAATGCCCCCATAGCTGCCCCATACATTATAATGCCCCCATAGCTGCCCCATACATTATAATGCCCCCATAGCTGCCCCATACATTATAATGCCCCCATAGCTACCCTATACAGTATAATGCCCCCATAGCTGCCCCATACAGTATAATGCCCCCATAGCTGCCCCATACAGTATAATGCCCCCATAGCTGCCCCATACAGTATAATGCCCCCATAGCTGCCCCAGACATTATAATGCCCCCATAGCTGCCCTATACAGTATAATGCACCCCATAGCTGCCCCATACAGTATAATGCCCCCATAGCTGCCCCATACATTATAATGCCCCCATAGCTGCCCCATACAGTATAATGCCCCCATAGCTGCCCCATACAGTATAATGCCCCCATAGCTGCCCCATACAGTATAATGCCCCCATAGCTGCCCTATACAGTATAATGCCCCCATAGCTGCCCCATACATTATAATGCCCCCATAGCTGCCCCATCCGGTATAATGCCCCCATAGCTGCCCCATACATTATAATGCCCCCATAGCTGCCCTATACAGTATAATGCCCCCCATAGCTGCCCTATACAGTATAATGCCCCCATAGCTGCCCCATACATTATAATGCCCCCATAGCTGCCCCATACATTATAATGCCCCCATAGCTGCCCTATACAGTATAATGCCCCCATAGCTGCCCCATACAGTATAATGCCCCCCATAGCTGCCCCATACATTATAATGCCCCCATAGCTGCCATATACAGTATAATGCCCCCATAGCTGCCCCATACATTATAATGCCCCCATAGCTGCCCTATGCATTATAATGCCCCCATAGCTGCCCCATACAGTATAATGCCCCCATAGCTGCCCTATACAGTATAATGCCCCCATAGCTGCCCTATACATTATAATGCCCCCATAGCTGCCCCATACAGTATAATGCCCCCATAGCTGTCCCATACATTATAATGCCCCCATAGCTGCCCCATACAATATAATGTCCCTATAGCTGCCCCATACAGTATAATGCCCCCATAGCTGCCCCATACAGTATAATGCCCCCCATAGCTGCCCCATACAGTATAATGCCCCCATAGCTTCCCCATACAGTATAATACCCCCATAGCTGCCCCATACAGTATAATACCCCATAGCTGCCCCATACAGTATAATGCCCCCATAGCTGCCCCATACAGTATAATGCCCCCCATAGCTGCCCCATACATTATAATGCACCCTTACCTGCCACCATACAGTATAATGCCCACAGCTGCCCCATATAGTACAATGCCCCCATAGCTGCCCCATACAGTATAATTCCCCCATAGCTGCCCCATACATTATAATGCCCCCATAGCTGCCCCATACAGTATAATGCCCCCATAGCTGCCCCATACATTATAATGCCGCCATAGCTACCCTATACAGTATAATGCCCCCATAGCTGCCCCATACAGTATAATGCCCCCATAGCTGCCCCATACAGTATAATGCCCCCATAGCTGCCCCATACAGTATAATGCCCCCATAGCTGCCCCATACAGTATAATGCCCCCATAGCTGCCCTATACAGTATAATGCCCCCATAGCTGCCCCATATATTATAATGCCCCCATAGCTGCCCTATACAGTATAATGCCCCCATAGCTGCCCCATACATTATAATGCCCCCATAGCTGCCCTATACAGTATAATGCCCCCATAGCTGCCCCAGACATTATAATGCCCCCATAGCTGCCCTATACAGTATAATGCCCCCCATAGCTGCCCTATACAGTATAATGTCCCCATAGCTGCCCCATACATTATAATGCCCCCATAGCTGCCCCATACAGTATAATGCCCCCATAGCTGCCCCATACAGTATAATGCCCCCATAGCTGCCCCATACAGTATAATGCCCCCATAGCTGCCCTATACAGTATAATGCCCCCATAGCTGCCCCATACATTATAATGCCCCCATAGCTGCCCTATACAGTATAATGCCCCCATATCTGCCCCATACATTATAATGCCCCCATAGCTGCCCTATACAGTATAATGCCCCCCATAGCTGCCCTATACAGTATAATGCCCCCATAGCTGCCCCATACATTATAATGCCCCCATAGCTGCCCCATACATTATAATGCCCCCATAGCTGCCCTATACAGTATAATGCCCCCATAGCTGCCCCATACAGTATAATGCCCCCCATAGCTGCCCCATACATTATAATGCCCCCATAGCTGCCCTATACAGTATAATGCCCCCATAGCTGCCCCATACATTATAATGCCCCCATAGCTGCCCTATACATTATAATGCCCCCATAGCTGCCCCATACAGTATAATGCCCCCATAGCTGCCCTATACAGTATAATGCCCCCATAGCTGCCCTATACATTATAATGCCCCCATAGCTGCTCCATACAGTATAATGCCCCCATAGCTGTCCCATACATTATAATGCCCCCATAGCTGCCCCATACAGTATAATGCCCCCATAGATGTCCCATACATTATAATTCCCCCATAGCTGCCCCATACAGTATAATGCCCCCATAGCTGTCCCATACATTATAATGCCCCCATATCTGCCCCATACAGTATAATGCCCCCATATCTGCCCCATACAGTATAATGCCCCCCATAGCTGCCCCATACATTATAATGCCCCCCATAGCTGCCCCATATATTATAATGCCCCCATAGCTGCCCCATACAGTATAATGCCCCCATAGCTGCCCTATACAGTATAATGCCCCCATAGCTGCCCCATACATTATAATGTCCCCATAGCTGCACCATACATTATAATGCCCCCATAGCTGCCCCATACATTATAATGCCCCCATAGCTGCCCCATACATTATAATGCCCCCATAGCTGCCCCATACATTATAATGCCCCCATAGCTGCCCCATACATTATAATGCCCCCATAGCTACCCTATACAGTATAATGCCCCCATAGCTGCCCCATACAGTATAATGCCCCCATAGCTGCCCCATACAGTATAATGCCCCCATAGCTGCCCCATACAGTATAATGCCCCCATAGCTGCCCCATACAGTATAATGCCCCCATAGCTGCCCTATACAGTATAATGCCCCCATAGCTGCCCCATACATTATAATGCCCCCATAGCTGCCCCATACATTATAATGCCCCCATAGCTGCCCTATACAGTATAATGCCCCCATAGCTGCCCCAGACATTATAATGCCCCCATAGCTGCCCTATACAGTATAATGCCCCCATAGCTGCCCCAGACATTATAATGCCCCCATAGCTGCCCTATACAGTATACTGCCCCCCATAGCTGCCTTATACAGTATAATGCCCCCATAGCTGCCCCATACATTATAATGCCCCCATAGCTGCCCCATACAGTATAATGCCCCCATAGCTGCCCCATACAATATAATGCCCCCATAGCTGCCCCATACAGTATAATGCCCCCATAGCTGCCCTATACAGTATAATGCCCCCATAGCTGCCCCATACATTATAATGCCCCCATAGCTGCCCTATACAGTATAATGCCCCTATAGCTGCCCCATACATTATAATGCCCCCATAGCTGCCCTATACAGTATAATGCCCCCCATAGCTGCCCTATACAGTATAATGCCCCCATAGCTGCCCCATACATTATAATGCCCCCATAGCTGCCCCATACATTATAATGCCCCCATAGCTGCCCCATACAGTATAATGCCCCCCATAGCTGCCCCATACAGTATAATGCCCCCATAGCTGTCCCATACATTATAATGCCCCCATAGCTGCCCCATACAGTATAATGCCCCCATAGCTGCCCCATACATTATAATGCCCCCATAGCTGCCCTATACAGTATAATGCCCCCATAGCTGCCCCATACATTATAATGCCCCCATAGCTGCCCCATACATTATAATGCCCCCATAGCTGCCCAATACAGTATAATGCCCCCATAGCTGCCCCATACATTATAATGCCCCCATAGCTGCCCGGTACATTATAATGCCCCCATAGCTGCCCCATACAGTATAATGCCCCTTAGCTGCCCCTAGTGCCAGTGTCCACATATAAAGTGCCTGTGTCCTTGTAGATAGCGCCACTCCCCTGTAGATAGTGTCATTGGGACTCCCTCTAGGTGTGAGGGCAGTTATTATGGCATATGGTGGGTGAGGTTGACTCATGTATTGAACCTGTATATTGAGCATCATTTTGTCACGTACACGATTATTTATTACTTTTTCGGCAAATTGCCAGACACATTAAATGGTGTGGGTGTGTGTGTGTGTGTGTGTGTGTGTGTGTGTGTGTGTGTGTGTGTGTGTGTGTGTGTTGCTTTTCATGGTTTGTAAAGGGATTAATAAAGTATTTACCGTATATATTTGTGGCCATATTGCTTGATATTTTTTATTTTATATCATTGAGTGAAATACTGTAGGCTTGTGTCCGTAGTTAAATATCTGTAGGTATATGCCTTGTAGGTAAGCTATGACTCTAAGGCCCCATGCACACGAGCGTGTTTGGTCCGTGATATACAGAACGTATTTCGCCCGCATTTCCCGGACCGAACACACTGCAGGGAGCCGGGCTCCTAGCATCATAGTTATGTACGACGCTAGGAGTCCCTGCCTCGCTGTAATCATGTTTTCAGTACGGGACAGTAGTTCCACAGCGAGGCAGGGACACCTGGCGGCATTGATAACTATGATGCTAGGAGCCCGGCTCCCTGCACTGTGTTCGGTCAGGGAAGTGTGACCGAAATACGTTATGTATTTCACGGACCGAACACGGCTTAGTAATGTAAATGTCAGTATGTAAGGTATGTCTGTAGGCGGTGCGTTGCTACAGGGGTAACAGCGGTCACAATTGCGACCAGGCGCTGAAGCCAGAGGAACCCACTGCTCTCCGCACCATGTCTATCCACTGTTACTGTAGTACCTGGTGCCCATGTAATAAACTGCACAGACCCCTCTTACTACAGTAACATTATACTCACCCTACTTGCTCCTGAGTCGGTTACGTGCGCTGTGCCTGGTGCTGGGGCCCTGTATCTAAGCTTACCATGTGTGATACTGTCTGCTTGGGGGACCTGTATCTAAGCCTACCATGTGTGATACTGTCTTCTGGGCCCTGTATCTAAGCATACCGTGTGTTATACTGTCTGCTGGGGCCTTTATCTAAGCCTATCATGTGGGATACTGTCTCCTATGCCCTGTATCTAAGCTTACCATGTGTGATACTGTTTGCTGGAGCCTGTATCTAAGCCTATCATGTGTAATACTGTCTGCTGGGCCCTGTATCTAATCGTATCCAGTGCCATAGCTATAGGTATGCTGTCTCTGATAAGCTATGTCTGTAGGTAAGGTATACCTGCAATCAGCTGATGCATCATCAATGGGAATCATCAACCAGGAACATGCTGCCATCTAAAGGTCAAAACTGGTAATAACATTTATTGTTACAGGTAGAGCAAAGTGTCATCATTGTCCTGTACCCCAAGTGTCAGTGTGTCATTGTCCTGTACCCCAAGTGTCAGTGTGTCATTGTCCTGTACCTCAAGTGTCAGTGTGTCATTGTCCTGTAACCAAGGGTCACCTTTCTATACCCCAAGTGTCAGTGTGTCATTGTCCTGTAACGAAGTGTCACTATTCTCTACCCCGTGTCAGTGTCCTGTACCCCAAGTATCACTATTCTGCACCCCAAATGTCAATGTCCTGTACCCGAAGTGTCAGTGTGCCATTTTCCTGTACCCTGTGTTACTATTTCTGTACCCCAAGTGTCACTGTGTCAGTCCTGTACCCCAAGCGCCACTGTTCTGCACCCCAAGCATCACTGTTCTGTACCCCAAGTGCCAGTGTGTCATTGTCCTGTATTCCAAGGATCACTGTTCTGTACCCCAAGTGTCAGTGTGTCATTGTCCTGTACCCCAAGTGTCACTATCATTTTCGTGTACCAAAGGGTCACTGTTCTATACCCCAATTAAGTGTCATTTTCTGTACCCCAAGTATCAGTGTCATTATCCTGTACCCCAAGTGTCACTGTCCTGTACCCCAAGTGTCAGTATGTCACGGTCCTGTACCCCATGTGTCACTATTCTGTACCCCAAGTGTCAGTGTGTCATTGTCCTGTACCCCAGGTGTCACTATCATTTTATGTACCCCAAGTGTCACTGTCCTGTACCCAAATTGTCACTGCCCTGTACCCCAAGTGTCTGTGTGTCATTGTCCAGGACCCCCAAGTGTCACTGTCATTTTCCTGTACCCCAAGTGTCATTTTCCTGTACCCCAAGTGCGTGTCCTGTACCCCAAGCATCACTGTTCTGTACCCCAAATGTCTGTCATTGTCCTGTACCCCAAGTGTCACTATTCTGTACCCCAAGTGTCAGTGTGTATAGTCCGGTATCCTAAGTGTCATTGTCCTATACCCCAAATGTCACTATTGTGTACCCCAAGTGTCAGTGTGTCATTGTCCTGTACCCCAAGTGTCACTATCATTTTCCTGTACCCCAAGTGTCCGTGTCCTGTACACCAATTGTCACTGTCCTGTACCCCAAGTATGAATGTGTTATTATCCTGTACCCCAAGTTTGTAATTTTCCTGTACCCCAAGTGTCATTGTCCTGTACCCCAAGTCAGTGTCATTTTCCTGTACCCCAAGCGTCACTATTCTGTACCTCAAGCATCACTGTTCTGTACCCCAAATGTCAGTGTGTCATTGTCCTATACCCCAAGTGTCATTGTCCTGTACCCCAAGTGTCACTATTCTGTACCCTAAGCGTCACTGTTCTGTACCCCAAGTGCCAGTGTCTCATTGTCCTGTACCCCAAGTTTCACTATTCTGTACCCCAAGTGTCACTGTCCTTTACCCCAAGTATGAGTGTGTTATCCTGTACCCCAAGTTTGTCATTTTCCTGTACCCCAAGTGTCATTGTCCTGTACCCCAAGTCAGTGTCCTGTACCAACTGTCATTTTCCTGTACCCCAAGTGTCACTATTCTGTACCCCAAGCATCACTGTTCTGTACCCCAAATGTCAGTGTGTCATTGTCCTATACCCCAAGTGTCATTGTCCTGTACCCCAAGTGTCACTATTCTGTACCCCTAGTGTCAGTGCGTCATTGTCTTGTACCCCAAGTGTCATTGTCTTGTACCCCAAGTGTCAGTGTCATTGTCCTGTACCCCAAGTGTCACTATTCTGTACCCCAAGTGTCACTGTTCTGTACCCCAAGTGTCAGTGTTAAATTGTTCTGTACCCCAAGTGTGACTGTCATTGTCCTGTACCCCAAGTGTCACTATTCTGTACCCCAAGTGTCAGTGTGTCATTGTCCTGTACCCCAAGTGTCACTATTCTGTACCCCAAGCATCACTGATCTGTACCCCAAATGTGTGTGTGTCATTCTCCTGTACCCCAAGTATCACTGTTCTGTACCCCAGTGTGGCAGTGTTTAATTGTTCTGTACCCCAAGTGTCACTGTCGTTGTCCTGTACCCCAAGTGTCACTATTCCATATCCCAAGTGTCAGTGTGTATTGTCCTGTACCCCAAGTGTCACAGCTATTGTCCTGTACCCCAAGCGCCACTCTTCTGTACCCTAAGCGTCACTGTTCTGTACCCCAAGTGTCAGTGTGTCATTGTCCTATACTCCAAGTGTCATTGTCCTGTACCCCAAGTGTCACTGTTCTGTACCCCAAGTGTCAGTGTGTCATTGTCCTGTCCAAGTGTCACTATTCTGTACCCCAAGCATCACTGATCTGTACCCCAAATGTCAGTGTGTCATTCTCCTGTACCCCAAGTGTCACTGTTCTGTACCCAAGTGTGGCAGTGTTTAATTGTCCTGTACCCCAAGTGTCACTATTCCGTATCCCAAGTGTCAGTGTGTATTGTCCTGTACCCCAAGTGTCACAGCTATTGTCCTGTACCGCAAGCGCCACTCTTCTGTACCCTAAGCGTCACTGTTCTGTACCCCAAGTGTTAGTGTGTCATTGTCCTATACCCCAAGTGTCAGTGCGTCATTGTCCTGTCCCCCAAGTGTCACTGTTCTGTACCCCAAGTGTCAGTGTTACATTGTTCTGTACCCCAAGTGTCACTGTCATTGTCCTGTACCCCAAGTGTCACTATTCTGTACCCCAAGTGTCAGTGTGTCATTGTCCTGTACCCCAAGTGTCATTGTCCTGTACCCCAAGTGGCAGTGTTTCATTGTTATGTACCCCAAGTGTCACTATTCCGTATCCCAAGTGTCACTGTCATTGCCCTGTACCCCAAGTGTCACTATTCCGTATCCAAAGTGTCAGTGTGTATTGTCCTGTACCCCAAGTGTCCCAGTCATTGTCCTGTACCCCAAGTGTCACTGCCATTGTCCTGTATCCCAAGTGTCACTCTTCTGTACCCTAAGCATCACATTTCTGTACCAAGTGCCAGTGTGTTATTGTCCTGTACCCAAAGTGTCACTATTCTGTACCCCAAGTGTCAGTGTGTCATTGTCATGTACCTCAAGTGTCACTGTCATTGCCCTGTACCTCAAGCGTCACTGTTCTGTACCCTAAGCGTCACTATTCTGTACCCCAAGTGCCAGTGTGTCATTGTCCAGTACCCAAAGTGTCACTATTCTGTACCCCAAGTGCCAGTGTGTCATTGTCCAGTACCCAAAGTGTCACTATTCTGTAGCCCAAGTGCCAGTGTGCCATTGTCCTGCACGCCAAGTGCCAGTATTCTGTACCCCAAGTGTCAGTGTGTCATTGTCATGTACCCCAAGTGTCACTGTCATTGCCCTGTACCTCAAGCGTCACTATTCTGTACCCCAAGTGCCAGTGTGTCATTGTCCTGCACGCCAAGTGTCACTATTCTGTACCCCAAGTGTCATTGTCCTGCACCCCAAGTGTCAGTGTTTCATTGTCCTGTACCCCAAGTGCCACTGTCATGTACCCCAAGTGTCAGTGTGTATTGTTCTGTACCCTAAGTGTCATTGCCCTGTACTCCAAGCATCACTGTTCTGTACCCCAAATGTCAGTGTCATTGTCCTGTACCCCAAGTGTCAGTGTTTCATTCTTCTGTACCCCAAGTGTCGCTGTCATTGTCCTGTACCCCAAGTGTCACTATTCCGTGCCCCAAGTGTGTGTATTGTCCAGTACCCCAAGTGTCATCATCCTGTACCCTAAGTGTCACTATTCTGTACCCCAAGTGTCACTGTCATTGTCCTGTACCCCAAGTGTCACTATTCCCTACCCCAAGTGTCAGTGTGTCATTGTCCTGTAAACATGTGTCACTATTCTGCACCCCAAGTGTCACTATCATTTTCCTGTACCCCAATTGTCACTGTCCTGTACCCCAAGTATGAGTGTGTCATTATCCTGTACCCCAAGTGTCAGTATGTCATTGTCCTGTACCATAAGTGTCACTATTATGTACCCCAAGTGTCATAAGATAAAAAGGGGGGATAAAAAAGAGAAAAAAACGGCGCTCCTCTAAGGTGATATCGTTCTGGTATTTGTAAGATATTGAGTAACTTAATGAATGGAGCTCACCTTGGTGAGTTGTGCAATGTCGCCAGCACAACTTAACTTTGTAGCTTGTACACGCTTGTTCGCACTGTGCTTGCCTCTGGAGCCATAACCGCATGGGGTGAATTCGTGTCAGGAACTCCTCTCCTTGCGGTTTTGAAGTAATGCAGATTAGGAAGAAAAAGCTGCTCCTCTGAACGGGCGCTCAGGCGTGGATTGTACTGATATCTTCACAAAATCGTCAGGGTGTATTTTCAACGATTTTATTATTAAAAAAGAACAATATAGTCACTATTCTGTACTCCATGTGTCACTGTTCTGAACCCCAAGTGTCAGTGTTTCATTGTGCTGTACCCCAAGTGTCACTATTCCATACCCCAAGTGTTCCTGTCATTGTCCTGTACCCCAAGTGTCACTATTCTGTACCCCAAGTCCCAGTGTGTCATTGTCCTGTACCCCAAGTGTCGCTATTCTGTATCCTAAGTGTCACTATTCTGTACTCCAAGTGTCACTGTCATGTACCCCAAGTGTCACTGTCATGTACCCCAAGTGTCACTGTCATGTACCCCAAGTGTTAGTGTGTCATTGTCCTGTACCCAGTGTCACTGTGTCATTGTCCTGTACCCCCAAGCATCACTGTTATGTACCCCAAATGTCAGTGTCCTTGTTCTGTGCCCCAAGTGTCAGTGTGTCATTGTCCTGTACCCCAAGGGACACTGTTCTGTACCCCAAGTGTCACTGTGTCAGTGTCCTGTACCAAGTGTCATTGTCCTGTACCTCAAGTGTGTGTCCTATACCACAAGCATGCCTGTTCTGTACCCCAAATGTCAGTGTCATTGTCCTATACCCAAGGTGTCACTATTCTGTACCCCAAGTGTCAATGTCCTGTACCCCAAGTGTCAGTGTGTCATTACCCTGTACCCCAAGTGTCACTGTCCTGTACTCCAAGCATCAGTTATGCACCCCAAGATTCAGCGTGTCATTATCCTGTACCCCAAGTGTCAGTCATTGTCCTGTATTCCAAGTATCATTGTCCTGTACCCCAAGTGTCACTATTCTGTACCCCGTGTCGTTGTCCTGTACCAACTGTCACTTTTCTGTATCCCAAGTGTCAGTGTGTAATTTTCCTGTACCCCAAGTGTCACTATTCTGTACCCCAAATGTCGGTGTCATTGTCCTGTACCCCAAGCATCACTGTTCTGTACCCCAAATGTCAGTGCATCATTGTCCTGTACCCCAAGTGTCTCATGTCCTGTACCCCGAGCGTCACTATTCTGTACTCCAAGTGTCAGTGTTTCATTGTTTTGTACCCCAAGTGTCAGTGTATAATTTTCCTGTACCCCAAGCATCACTGTTCTGTACCCCAAATGTCAGTGTCATTGTCCTGTACCCAAAGTGTCATTGTCCTGTACCCAAAGTGTCACTATTCTGTATCCCAAGTGTCAGTGTCCTGTACCCCAAGTGTCAGTGTCCTGTACCCCAAGTGTCAGTGTGTCATTCTCCTGTACCCCAGGTGTCAGTGTCCTGTACCCCAATTGTTACTATCCTGTACCCCAAGTCAGTGTCATTGTTCTGTACCCCGTGTCACTATTCTGTACCCCAAGTGTCAGTGTGTCATTCTCCTGTACCCCAAGTGTCATTGATTGTTCTGTACCCGAGTGTCAGTGTTTCATTGTGCTGTACCCCAAGTGTCAGTGTCATGTACCCCAAGTGTCGCTATTCTGTACCCCAAGTGTCGCTATTCTGTACCCCGTGTCCTTGTCCTGTACCTCGTGTCATTGTCCTGCACCCCAAGTGTCAGTGTTTCATTGTACTTTACCCCAAGTGTCAGTGTCATTGTCCTGTACCCCAAGAATCACGGTTCTGTACCTCAAATGTCAGTGCATCATTGTCCTGTACCCCAAGTGTCACTATTCCTTACCCCAAGCGTCAGTGTCATTGTCCTTTACCCCGTGTCACTATTCTGTACCCCGTGTCCTTGTCCTTTACCCCAAGTGTCAGTGTTTCATTGTTCTGTACCCCAAGTGTCACTGTCATTGCCCTGTACCCCAAGGGACACTGTTCTGTACCCCGTGTCACTGTGTCATTGTCCTGTACCCCAAGTGTGTGTCCTATACCCCAAGTGTCAGTGTCCCATACCCCAAGAGTCACTGTCAATGTCCTGTACCCCAAGTGTCAGTGTGTCATTGCCCTGTATCCCAAGTATCACTGTCCTGTACTCCAAGCATCATTGTTCTGCACCCCAAGATTCAGTGTGTCATTATCCTGTACCCCAAGTGTCACTATTCTGTACCCCATGTCGTTGTCCTGTACCAACTTTCACTTTTCTGTATCCCAAGTGTCAGTGTAATTTTCCTGTACCCCAAGTGTCACTATTCTGTACCCCAAATGTCGTGTCATTGTTCTGTACCCCGAATGTCACTGTTCTGTACCACAAGTATCAGTGTGTCATTGTCCTGTACCCCAAGCATCACAGTTCTGTACCCCAAATGTCAGTGCATCATTGTCCTGTACTCCAAGTGTCTCATGTCCTGTACCCCGAGCATCACTATTCTGTACTCCAAGTGTCAGTGTTTCATTGTTCTGTACCCCATGTGTCCGTGTATAATTTTCCTGTACCCCATGCATCACTGTTCTGTACCCCAAATGTCAGTGTCATTGTCCTGTACCAACTGTCACTATTCTGTATCCCAAGTGTCAGTGTCCTGTACCCCAAGTGTCAGTGTGTCATTCTCCTGTACCCCAAGTGTCATTGATTGTCCTGTACCCCAAGTGTCAGTGTCATATACCCCAAGTGTCACTATTCTGTACCCCAAGTCGCTATTCTGTACCCCGTGTCCTTGTCCTGTACCTCGTGTCATTGTCCTGCACCCCAAGTGTCAGTGTTTCATTGTACTTTACTCCAAGTGTCAGTGTCATTGTCCTGTACCCCAAGTGTCACTATTCTTTACCCCAAGTGTCAGTGTGTCATTGTCTTGTACCCCAAGTTTTACTGTCCTTTACCCCGTGTCGCTATTCTGTACCCAAAGTGTCACTATTCTGTACCCCGTGTCCTTGTCCTGTACCCCAAGTGTCAGTGTGTCATTGTCCTGTACCCCAAGTTTTACGGTGCTTTACCCCGTGTCGCTATTCTGTACCCTGTGTCCTGTACCTCATGTGTCATTGTCCTGCACTCCAAGTGTCAGTGTTTCATTGTCCTGTACCCCAAGTGTCATTGTCCTGTGCCCCAAATGTCTGTGTCATTGTCCTGTACCCCAAGTGTCAGTGTGTCATTGTACTTTACCCCAAGTGTCATTGTCCTGCAAGTGTCATTGTCCTGTACCCCAAGCATCACTGTTCTGTACCCCAAATATCAGTGTCATTGTCCTGTGCCCCAAATATCTGTGTCATTGTCCTGTACCCCAAGTGTCAGTGTGTCATTGGCCTGTATCCCACGTTTTACTGTCCTTTACCCCGTGTCGCTATTCTGTACCCCGTATCCTTGTCCTGTACCTCATGTGTCATTTTCCTGTACCCCAAGTGTCAGTTTCATTATCCTGTACCCCAAGTGTCAGTGTTTCATTGTACTTTACCCCAAGTGTTAGTGTCATTGTCCTGTACCCCAAGTGTCACTGTCATTGTCCTGTACCCCAAGTATCAGTGCGTCACTGTTCTATACCCAAAGATTCACTATTCTGTACCCAAAGTGTCACTGTGTCCTTGTCCTGTAACCAAGTGTCACTATTCTGTACCCTGTGTCAGTGTCCTGTACCCCCAAGTGCCTGTTATTTTCCTGTACCCCAAGTGTCATTGTCCTGTACCCCAAATGTCAGTGTCATTGTCCTATACCCAAGGTGTCACTATTATGTACCCCAAGTGTCACTGTCATTGTCCTGTATTCCAAGTCACTTTTCTGTACCCCAAGTGTCAGTGTGTCATTGTCCTGTACCCCAAGCGTCACTGTTCTGTACCCCAAATGTCAGTGTCAATGTCCTGTACCCCAAGTGTCACTGTCCTGTACACCAAGCATTATTGTTCTGCACCCCAAGTGTCAGTGTCCTGTACCCCAAGTGTCATTGTACTTTACCCCAAGAGTCACTTTTCTGTACCCCAAGTGTCAGTGTCCAGTACCCCAATTGTCACTGTCCTGTACGAGTGTCATTATCCTGTACCCCAAATGTCACTGTGTCACTGTCCTGTACCCCAAGCATCACTGATCTGTACCCCAAATGTCAGTGTGTCATTCTCCTTTACGCAGTGTCACTGTCATTGTCCTGTACCCCAAGTGTCACTATTCTGTACCCCAAAATGTCAATGTGTCATTGTCCTGTACCCCGACACTGGGGGGTGCAGGACAATGAAACACTGACACTTGCCGTTATTGTCCTGTACCCCAAGTGTCAGCGTGTTATTGTTTTGTACCCCAAGTGTCACTATTCTGTACCCCAAAATGTAAGTGTCCTGTACCAAGTGTTAAGACATGTTTTTGGGTGGCCAGAAACAAAAACAAGCAAGACGGGAGGATGTGCAAAAACAAGACAATGTAATACTGGTCTCAGCTGAGGGTTTGCTACAATTTTATCCAGTCTGGAGTTTCTTTTTACCTCACAGAGGATTGTCTGGACTGGATACAATTGTAGCAAACCCTCATCTGTGACAAGTATCAGGTCTAGTTGCTGCACTTCTCCTGATACAATGATTGGACGCGGGATAAATAAGCATCGACTTTATTGAATCAGTAATAATTTAAGACTGGTACAATCATCAAGTTTTGTTCGTATTGACAGGAAACACGATCTGATCCAACCGTGTGAAAAATCCATCACAAAAAATAAACCCAGGCAGAAAGAAAACCGTACACAAAATACTCGCCTCCCGCTCTTTGTATTTTCTGTTTTTTATAAATGACTAAGAAAAACTCTCATCAAAATGCAGCAGATTCATCGAGTATTTACATCTCCAGAACCAAAGTATTAACAGCCGGAGCCGCACAGGACGCGCTTCATCCACGTCACACACAATATGGGGGAGGGGCTTATATTCATCTCTCCGTTAATAACAATGTTGCATAGAATCCGGCGGAGATCTGATGATTGACTCTGGAAAAGGCGAATGGAAGTATCAAAACTTTTCGGAACAGCAGATATTGAGCGATTCTCCGTGTAGTCCAGCGGTCATATAACAGTCTATATAATACACGGACCGTGCAGATGTCTATATCCCAGCTGGCGCCAAAATGGCGGCGACGTGGAACAGATAAGCTACATGGTATAGGATGAGATACAAATAAAAAAAAAAAGCTTGTCGTTAAATATACATCCAGGCAGACCCGCTCCCTGGCGTTAACCGAGGACAATACAGTGTAATCTAGAACATCCCAACGCGTATCGGGCACAAATTGTGACTTATATACAGAATCCCAAAGCTATAAATATAGATTTATATGTGAAAATCATCAGTGATATGAAACATCCAGCCATATTCACAGTTGTGGATTTCAGTGCCGGGGGGGGGGGGGAGGGGGAGGGGACACTATGAATCTCGCCAACGCGTTTCGCTTTATCATCTGTTCCTCTTATCGGAGACTTTGGGCGCTCTCAATAATACAAAAATAAAAACCAAAAAAGCGACTATTTGATTTAGCACCTCTGCTGTGTATTCCGGGCGCGTTTCACCCTCTATTCCATGCAGTGGGATTGCGTTTCTGCTCGGAGTCCGGCCGGGTCATTGTACCTTACATCTAGCGCTGGAGTAAGCAGAACACACGAGGTATAAAACAACTGACCCCACAGCCAGCACTTCTACTATCTATATATAATGTACACGATGGGGTTTACCAGGTTGTAGAAGGACATTACAGGGGACGTCCCGGTGTCTATTCCCATAAAATGTATGACGCAGCAGGAACATGGTCCAGTATTAGCCCTGGTGGCCAAGAGGGATAATACAGGTGTAATGTCACAACTGCATGTGCATACAGGAATCTCCCCAGCTGTGTCTGCACTACAAGTCCCAGCAGCATTACCTGGACTTTGGTAGATAGGACCCAGCAGGGAAGTCACAGGTTACCAACCTTGATTATAAGGCATTGAAGGGCAAGCACCGAAATGGAAGAGGTGGCGTCTCGGAGACATCTCTGTTGGAGCAGACGTGAGGAGGGACAGGTATACAGCTCCCGTGTCTCCAGTCCGTGGTGTTCTGTATACTGTATATAGCTAGGACCTTGCACAGTGCAATAGGGGATTGTGTGAGGTTTTACCGTCTACTACTGACACCCTACACAGGGAACAGACACCGAGCCTTTGGGTGATAGGACAAAAACGCATTAAGGTTTTCGGATACCAACCCGTTGCATTTTGGGATAGGGGGGCTATTTGCACCCTGTCTGGTAGCGCTCCCCTCCCCATCACATAACGCTGTGTACTATGACAGCAGAAATTATGTTTTGTGTTTGGTCTCCTGGTCAATGGTCGTTACCTACAAAGCAATGTCCGTGTGGCGGCGAGGAGCCCTTTCACGCTCAGGGTATAGCGGGGAGATGGAAAGCGTCCTGCATAGCTGTAAAATGTTTGCGGACGCCCCATCCCCCCAGCAGCACCGGTTATAGATACCGAGAGCAAGGCAAGCAGCGTAGTCAGCGACTATCTGCACTGAGGTTACCGAGTGAAGCTGGCACGACCAAGTACCCCTGTGTTTGGTTAGAGCAGCATATGCAGTGCACCATCCCCCACACTGGGGGGGGGCAGTCAGGGGCCCCTGTCCTGCCTGTTTATCTACAGCTATTTTCAGTGTTTCAGGCATTGCCGCCTGGTGCATGTAACGAGTAGTGCAGCCTCGATTCTAACACATGATCACGTCAAACCAGGTCCAGCGACCGGCGCCTTCCCCCGTCTGAAAGCCTAAAGTGTCTCTGGTTTCCAGCGGGCGACTCTCAGAGCGTCATCACAGCGCAGACTCCAGGGAGGAATCCAGGATATCGTCGTGATGGCTGTTGCTGTTGGAGTCGCTGTCGTAGCTCTGCGGACTGGAAAAGTTGGCGGCTTCCTGGAGCCTCATCAACATATTCATCTGTAAGAGCAAAAGAGCAAGAAACTGACTGTACAGGAGCCAAAAGTTAACGAGGTTTTCAGGTTTTATTCAATTAAAGTTGATAATTATATAATGAAACATTCTGCAACTTTTTTAATATTTCCCCCCCCCAATGTTTCACCATCTTCAAGATCTCTGCTTGCTGTCAGTTAAAGGCGGTGAAATAAAATCGATGGCCTATCTTCCTATCTGGTTGATGTTGGTCCCGGCATTCCACCAATCAGCTGTTTAAAGGGGCAGCCGTGCTTTATTCTGCATACTACACAACATTGTCGCACTCATAGCGGCGGAGCGCGGTAATACAGCCTCGTCCTTCGTTACCACGAATGCGATGGCGTTGTATAGTATGGCGTTGTGTAAAAAAAGAAGGGAAGCACCAAAGACCCTTCACACAGCTGAATGGTGGGGGTACCAAGAGTCAGTCCCCCACTGATTAGCTATTCATGGTTGATTCTCAGGATAGGCCATCAATTTTATGTCGCCAGACAAACACTTTAAATACCACGTACACCTTTGAATTTTTTTTTTTTTTTATGAAACAGTGTGATTGGTGCAACTTTGTAATGACTTTTTATTAACAATTATTTTTACTGTTTGAGGTACAGCTGCTTTGTATTTTGTATATAGAGCAACTATATCTGGTGCTGTCACTGAACCCGTCAGTCCCGCTGACCTGACGGATTCAGCACTAGATACAGCCGCTCTGTATACAGGATACAAAGCAGCTGTATCTCAAACAGTAACAATTATTTTTAATAAAACGTCACTACAAAGTTGCACCAATCCCACTGATACATTGTTTTATGGGGAAAAAAAAAGGCGTACAGTCTTTAATGGCATGACTTAACACACGGTAACAAGCCCTGCACTTGTATGGTAACATTGGGTTCGTCTTTCAGTCATGGATGTAAACAATGAATGCTTCCATTCAATAACAGCAAGCAGAAAACTTGAAATTGGTGAGAAACAATTATTATTTAAAGACTAAGTTATTTTTTATAAAAAACAAATGTCTCTTTATGAAGAGTTGGAGCAATAAGTGGGAATTGTTCGTCTATTCTCATCATCACTCTTATTCCCTGTTCTTTACGGCCGCGTTCTGCAGGTTTCTACAGATAACAGACGTGTCGGCTTCTTACCAGGGGATCTGCGTCCCCATCTCCGGGCGGCGCTTGCTTGCTTGACGCCCCCTCCCTGGGCACAGAATACCCATCAAATCCAACGTCTTCTGGCCGCAGCTGGAGAAGAGAAGGCCACTCATGCTGCAGGGGAACCGTTGTCCACGGGTAAGTGTCCATAACCCACTTGACAGGATCTTCCCAGGGTGCTCTTCTGCCGTACAGCTAAGAGGAGGGGGGGGGGGGGCATTAGAGAGATGCATCATGGGAAATTCTGTGTATTGTACATAATCAGCCCCATGAATGATCTATGAAATATGGGTCTGCACTGGAGCAGAGTCTCTTACCTGCAGCCCTTCTCTGACAGCCTCCAGCAGGTAGGGGATGATTGAGTAGTTCCAGAGGTCAGTAAACCAGACCCTTGAGCCGTCCACGTCCATTGGGCAGGACAGGAACAGACGAGGTCCTGGAATAAAAAAAAGCAGATTACTGCGACTAAGTAAATATTTTACATGCAGCCATTCAGAGGATTGACTTTAGGTTTACTGTCCCTTTAAATCTGTCATGGGTGCGTGACATCGCCAACTACTGGCAGCTAATCAGAATTACAACTCTGCAGTTCCGTGGAGGTTACCGGTCAGTTATACTAGATCTGCAATGTGTAGCATGTCTGAGCGGTGGAGGCAAAAACTGGAGCTCCACCACCTGCCGGCCCCACATTCTGGATAACGGCCGCTCCACGTAAGACACTCACCAATGGTGACATCGGAGGAGCTGTGAGTCTCCAGGAATCGGTTCAGGTGTTGCCAGACCTTGGGGATCCAGTCTATAATCTTCCCCAGCTCGACGTTCCTCGTTCGGTTGCTCATTTCTGTTTCGATCAACTTTCTCCGGAGATAGCGGCCGAGGAAACCTTTCACGGGCTCAGTGTGGTTGGCGCACAGCACCCACCTGCGTGACCGGGGACATTGTGAGGAGACGGAAAATATCAGCAGAAACGTAGCGTAAAGTAGAAGACACGGTAAACCTGCACATCCGCGGTGTCTGACGAACGTATAGCAGAATATTCCAGATCATATATTATATACACTGCGGCGATTGTCTTGTTATAAAGTGATGGCGTATTACTAGGATATGCCATCACTTTATGATCAGTGGGAGTCTGATCTCTGGGACCCCCATCGATCCTGAGAGTAAAGGGGCCACAGCAACGCCCCAGCCACCCGCCGTGCAGGGAACTACAGCACCGTCCTATTCAAGTGAATGCGGCTGCGGTTCGCTGCACAGCCGGGTGGCCATGAGCACCGCAGGGAAAACCAGGGTCGGGGACATAGCGCTAAAACTGCTTCTTGATTTGAGCGATACGCTGTTACTTTAAAAGAACCCTTTAAGTGTCATACAATAAAAAGTTCTGCAAATTTCTAATATGCTTTGTTATTCAAGATCTCTCATCACTGCCAGTGAATGGAAACATTTAGGCTGGATTCACACGAGCATGTTCGGTCCGTAATGGACGCAAGTCCTGGACCGAACTCAGTGCAGGGAGCCGGGCTTCTAGCATCATAGTTATGTACGACGCTGGGAGTCCCTGCCTCGCTGCAGGACAACTATCCCATACTGTAATCAGGTTTTCAGTAAATGCAAAATAATGACTTTAAGGGAGAACTTTATTTACATCTTTATTTTTTACTTCTAATGTATTAGCATATTCCTGTATGCTAATACATTATATGGTGTATACTATGACACAGGCTGCTGTTACGCCTCATGCACACGACCATTGTGCCACTGGGGCCGTTTTTTACGGCATCCGAGTGGCACGCGATAGTCTTCACGGACCCATTCACTTTAACGGGTGAATCGGGTCCGTGAAAAATTATCCGAGTCTCCGATTCGAGGAAAGATTGGACATGCTCCATCTTTCCTCGGACCATTGACGGGACTCGGCCGGCGCACACGGTCGTGTGCATGAGGCGTTATGATATCACATAGTGTGCCCGAAAAGCAGGCAAACTGAACAGACAGCCCTGGGGTCCTTTCTAGGTCCCCTGGGCTGACTGCAGAGGGATTCCCTGCTCTTTGATCATGTCACCAGGTTTCCAGTGACTCGATCAAAGAGGGGAGTTCCCTTTGATCTTGCCGCGGTCACGGACCGCGGCGATCAAAGGGTTAAACAGCTGGGGTTCTAATGTTTTCCGATCCCATCTGTATTCAGCAGGCTGATCTAAGATCAGGAGCGGTTAGTTACATCTCCTGCTTAGAGGATGAGCGCTCATCAGCCTCTTCTACAGCGACGCCAAAAGATGTCACTGTAGACTAAGCACCTGCACGGCCTGCTGTTAAAAGACGGTGGGAGGTCGTTAAGGTGTTAGTTCGTATTCACACATTGCAGACATTTCTGCGCCTGTCCCATACATCTGAATTGGGCTTGCAGAACCACATGCTGCAGAAACAACCCGCACAAATTTCTGCTGTGTGACTGAATTCTATATGTGACTGCCATTCATTGCAACAAAAAAACGTATGCAACTTTTTTGCTCCAAAATGGCGTAAGTGACTATGAGTAGTAACAATGATCACACTAATGACAGGTCTCATAACCACATAAAGACATTGCACAGAAATAGATCTTCATAACGAGGACGAGGGCTCCACCTGACATTTGGTCACATGACGGTCACAGTAAAATGGAGATTTCGTGTTGCTGGTGAACGGCGACAATTACATCCGTGATTTTATCGTGATCGTCATACAAACAAGAGTTGTTGTGGAGCTCTAGCCTAAGGCAGAATTGAGACGCACCGGAAGTTATGATGAAGTTGTAGATTGGGGGTGGACGACGTGGCCTGGTTCATGGTGCCGATTATGTACGGACTGAAAAAAAACAAAAAACAGATTCATTAAATGAACGACATATTCACAACTATCCAGGATGGCGTCCTGCCGGAGAGCGGCGTTCACATTACAGGCCTACGTTCAGCGTACAGCCCTATTCACACAGAGTCTCTTGGTGCTGTTTTTAATGCGGAAACCGCGCCAAAAAACGTCCGAAAATGCCTCTCATTGATTTCAATAGGAGGCGGAGGCGGTTTTTTCGGGAAAAAGAAGCGTCTTGCCCTTTCTTCAGGTGTTTCCATCTCTGACCTCCCATTGACATCAATGACAGGCAGAGAAAGCGATTTTTGATGCGTTTTTTGCCCGCAGCGCTCAATGGCTGCGGCCGAAAAACGCTGCAAAGGGTGCAGGCAGGTCAAAATCTACCTCAAATGAAGAGTTTGGAAAGCACCCGGCATATACACGTATTCAAAAGCCTCATAAGGGTACGTTCACACTGAGTATTCTGGCGCTGTTTTGGATGTGGAAACCGTGTCAGAAACATCCCCAAGAAACACCTCCCATTGATTTCAAAAGGAATTGGAGGCGGTTTTTTCCCCGCGAGCGGTAGAAAACGCTAGCGGGAGAAAGAAGCGGCATGCCTTTTCTTCGGGCGTTTCCGTCTCTGACCTCCCATAGACATCAATGGGAGGCAGAGATCGCGTTTTTTGCCTGCACCGCTCAATGGCCGCGGGCGAAAAACGCAATGAAAAAACGTGGCAAATGTTCTGCCGGCAGGTCAAAGTCTGCCTCAAAACTAAAAGAATTTTGAGGCAGATTTTTCCATCTGCAAAAACCTCAGTGTGAACAGGGCCTTTAAGTTTTTGTTACAGTGGAAGCCTATTAGCGACGTATCCCACGGTTTGCTTATAGAGGGGGGCACGTCACAGACTTCCCTCCACAATCCCCCTGATTTACGGCTCTAACGTGATGTGTCTGGTGCACAATGATCGCAGCAACTTTTTCCATGCATTGTCCCTCCCGAGGTTTAGGCCGCATTCCCCCGGCCCGTCCAGACAGTGGGATACAGACACATATAGTGCCCGGGATCCATCATTACCATTTGTGATATTTGCAGTTCAGGAGTCCATTGAAGATCTCGCCCAGCGAGCTGACGTGGTGGAGATTGTCCAGGATAATGACGAGGGGCATGTCCACGGCGTTGTTCTCGCTGTTGCACTGGTCGGCGAGGTTGGAGAGATACTGACGCAGCTCCTGGAGGACGGAACGGTGTGAGTTATAAAGCGCAGCCTGTATTAGGGAATTGCTATTTATGCAGGTATCTCATATATTGGTGTAGTGTCGCTCTCTATGGTATTATTAACCCTACGGGAGGAGAAGTTGTTGGTATATTCAGGAATTATTACCTTACTGGACTTGTGATCCACATTAAAAGTGGCGATAATCCCGTCCGTCAGCTCCCGCCCCTCGCACAGCACCATGTACTCGGACAGACGATTAGCCAGGTACGTTTTCCCTGTGCCACTTGGACCGGACAAGATAATCCTTCTATGTTCCATCAATAATGAGACGTATCGCTGTAATATTGGTCGGGGGATCAACGTCTCGAACACAAGGCTGTCCAGGCTGTTCTCACAGAGACCTGAGGGAAATGCAGGAAAGAAAAAATGTTACACACAGGGACGGAGCTAGACATTTGTGGGCCCTCCAGCTACCGTTCTATACCTGCACCCTATATATGATATACGTCCCATCTGTATAATGAGACCGCTGCATAGATTGTCAATATATTAGTGTGCCCCCGGCGTCACACCACTGCCCACCTACCTGCGGTGCCCTCATGGGACAGCGTGGCAATTCATGCCCGCGTGCGATTGCCACTCCTGCATCCCACTGACTATACATGTGGAATTTATCTGCATTTAAAGAGGCTCTGTCACCAGATTTTGCAACCCCTATCTCCTATTGCATGTGATCGGCGCTGCAATGTAGATTACAGTAACGTTTTTATTTTTAAAAAACGAGCATTTTTGGCCAAGTTATGACCATTTTTGTATTTATGCAAATGAGGCTTACAAAAGTCCAAGTGGGTGTGTTTAAAGTAAAAGTACAAGTGGGCGTGTATTATGTGCGTACATCGGGGCGTGTTTACTACTTTTACTAGCTGGGCGTTCTGATGAGAAGTAACATCCTCTTCTCTTCACAACGCCCAGCTTCTGGCAGTGCAGATCTGTGACGTCACTCACAGGTCCTGCATCGTGTCGGCACCAGAGGCTACAGATGATTCTGCAGCAGCATCAGCGTTTGCAGGTAAGTAGCTACATCGACTTACCTGCAAACGTCGATGCTGCTGCAGAATCATCTGTAGCCTCTGGTGCCGATGTCCTCGCTCGTCTGACACGATGCAGGACCTGTGAGTGACGACACAGCATGATCTCTCGAGAACACGCTGTGTCTGCACTGCCAGAAGCTGGGCGTTCTGAAGAGAAGTGGATGATACTTCTCGTCAGAACGCCCAGCTAGTAAAAGTAGTAAACACGCCCCGATGTACGCACATAATACACGCCCAGTTGGACTTTTACTTTAAACACGCCCACTTGGACTTTTGTAAGCCTCATTTGCATAAATACAAAAATGGTCATAACTTGGCCAAAAACATTACTGTAATCTACATTGCAGCGCCGATCACATGCAATAGCAGATAGGGGTTGCAAAATCTGGTGACAGAGCCTCTTTAAAGGACCAGTGTCGCGAAAAAATATTTTTTTATATCAATTTGCTTTTAGTGTTTTATTAAAAAATGTTTTATTTATTTGTGTGTTTGTGTTTTACTTTTTTTTATTTTTTAACTTTTACTTCTCTATGGGGGCTGACATTTTTTTTTCCATCTCTGTATGTGTCGATTAACGGCACATACAGCCCCATAGTGAATGCGAACGGGACCCATTCCATCCACTATGCTGTACGCCGTCTGTGTGGGAACGGAGCATGCGCCGCTCCCACACTGTCCAAATTGAAGGTCTTCGGCCGAGCGACGTCCGGCGCCATTTTCTTGTGGACCGGAAGCCGCGGCCGGACAGTAAGATTACTACTTCCGGTCGCGGCTTCCGGACATGTGTTCTAATGCAAGCACTTGGAGCGGAGGGAGCAGACGGACCAGAGGGAGCGGCGGCGGCAGGAGCAGGTAAGTTAGGTCTGTGTATGTACGTGTTTTAATGTGTGATTACTACTGTATGTAAACTTACTACACTGTGTATTCGCTCAAAAAATGGCGACACAGTGTAGGAGGTTTGACCGTTCAATCCCCTCGTTTCTCCCGGCACTAGCCAGGATAAAGGAGGGGGGGATTGTGTGAGGACACTAGAGCGAGTGTGTCTTCTAAAATTTTGCAGCATAAAGCAATGTGGTTGCTTTACCACATGCAATGCTGCAATTTTGGGAATTGCTCCATCTATTGACCAGCGCTGGGAAATGTTATAAATTAGAATCTAATTTATAATATTTCCTGACTCGTGAGAAAAATTAAAAAAATTAGAACAATGTTTAATCATTTATACACTAACTGTTTAACAAAAAATAATAATTTCTAGCGACACATTCCCTTTAAATCACGTGGCCAATAGAGGGCGCTCTTAAGTAGAGGACTCCCCTCTATTACATACTTGAAGCAGACAAATCCCTTCAATAATACCCGTCCGTACCTTTTAAAGTGACAGAAATGGTGTCGTTCTCCCCAACGAGGTACCCGCAGGGGAGCAGCTCCGGGGTCGCAGCTGTGTTCATCCGTTTGATCTCCCCGATGCTGTAGCCAACGACGCTATCGGAATTCAGCCCCAGTTGTGTTATTGGATCCAGATGTACTAAATATTCCTGCAAAATACACAGTGGCAGTTACAGCAGCTGAGTGATACTTTACTGCGATCACCTATTTTATAAAGGTGTGGCCCTAGAGTAGCATTGATCGTTTACCTTGAACAATCTTCGGACCACGCCATCTAGAACGTCCCATTTTGTTTTGCCGCCAACACCGATGCACCCGACAAGGAAGACACGAGGCCGGCATTCCTGCGGGAAGGAAAAGAGTGTGTGATAAGGGAAAAGCTACTGATTGATAAACTTTTCTATATTCATCATGTGGCCACTGGGTGGCGCCGTGTACTAAAAACTGTTTTTTCACCCAAAAAAACTTTTCTTACAGTGCAGGACAATGGGATCGTCCATGCTTGTGCCTACCAGTAGGATGTGTCATTACCCACAATCCTTAGCTTCTTCTATACGCTACAGAAACCAATAGTGTAATATGACGTGCACGGGGGTAGGATGTAGTAGTGAGATTCATGTACCCATCACCCACCTCTCTCCATTTCATCTCCTCCATGAAGCTCACAACGATCTTCACATGACGGCTCTCCCTGCGCATCGTGCCATCGGCGGAGTCATCCAGCAACATGTCTGTAAGAAATACCAGCACATAAGAAACATGAACTGCGAAAACCTCAGGCTAAAGAGAATGTACAGGAACCCCCAAAATCCCTTTTAAAACCCCCATCGCCAGAGTCTGAACTGATTATGTACGATCAAGCTTCAGTGTGGAGCATTATGGAGAGTGGACCCAAAGACAGCAATAGCGCATGGCCTTTAAAGAGGTTTTCTGTTTTTTATCAATGGAAAGTTCTGCAACTTTGTTTCAATGCCTTATTATGTTCAGGATCTTTGCTTGCTGTCAGGGAATGAGAAAACGATTGTTTACATACTGTCCTGCTCTCAGCTGAGAAGTGGAGATGATTGTATCAGTCCAGACAGCAGGCTAAACAGCCTGGAATACAGACTGATACATTGTAGCAAATAGCAGATTTATTTGTGCTGCAGCTGCTGTCTCTGAGTGTACAACGGTGTTCTCGTTCACTGACAGCAAGCAGAGATTTTGAAAATTGTGATAAACTAAATATTAAGACATTTTAAAACTTTTTAGTTATACAGTGATTAAGCTTTATGTACCTAAAACGGAAAACCCTTTAATGACATTCTATTCCCCGTCTCCTTCTTATAGGGGCTCCGTTTATAAGGAAATTGAGCCAGGCTGCTGACGCTGGCCCTTTAAAATGTATTACAACCCCGAGTGTAAATGCAAATATTTATTAACTATTTGTTCCCATCCATTTACCCAGGCTGGTGGACTCCGTCATGGTTATTCCGGGCTGTGAGAATCCTACAGAATGTCTTGGGGAAGAGGAGATTGAGATCTGAGAAGGTGTCCTGCTGCATTTTCCTGTACCATCACATTTCAAGCGATCATTCTCGGATTTTAGCTTCTCGATCTCCGTCTAGACAGGAGAAAATAATATTAGTCCGATCATATGATGCGATCAGCGGTGTCAGAAAGGACGTCGTACAGTGATATCAGTAACCAGAGGATGCCATCAATATCTATGTGGTGAATTGCTGATTAATGAAGAAAAGCTACAGATGCACTACAAATCCCAGCAGCTTTACAACGTTATTTTACCACATTTAAAGTTCAGCTCCTGCCGCTTATCTCCCAGGGAAACAATGGATCACAGAGGTAAGAAAGGTTTTCAAATTATATGTAAATACATATTAAGGCCCTTTTACATCGGCCGATGCAGCGATCAACGAGACATCAATGATCGGCGCTCGTTTTCTCCCGTCACACGGATGGATGGGGATGAGCGGTCATTACTCTGATCGCTCGTCCCCATACGTTATTATCATGTCGGCAGCGCGTCCCCCTGTTTACACACCAAGATGCGCTGCCGACAACGATAACATTTTACTTTTTTAAAACGATCCGATCAGCAGATGATCCAGTGTTTGCTCGTTCATCTGCTGATCACTGATCGGTTCACACAGGACAATTATCGGCAACGAGTGTTATATCAACTAATGATCTGCCCGATAATCGCCCCGTGTAAAACCCCCTTTAATCATTGTATAGTGAAAAGTTCTGCAATCAATTCCTCATCATATACAAGATCTGTGCTTGTTGTCAGTGATTGGCACCATTTTTGTTTACATACAGAACTTGCACCCGTACAGACCTAATAATTCTTGATTTGTAACTATTTTATCCAGTCTAGACAATCCTCTGATATAAACGGTCTGGAGTCCGGACCGATACATATTATCTGCGCTGATACATTGTAACAATCTATCAGGACAGGAGAGAGATTTGTGCTACTGATGCATTTAGCTCACAAAAAATTGTCTAGACTGGATACAATTGTAACAAATTATCATCTGTGAGAAGTTCTACATCTGTATAAGCTTTTAGCTTCTGCATGTCAACAAGGATATTTTTACTTACAACAAGCAGAGATTTTGAAAGAAATGGAAACATAAAGTCTATTAGAAAGTTGCAGAATTTTGTATTATTATGCAATGATTAAGCTTCACTTGCAAAAAAAATCAGAAAATAACTTATCTATCCCCAAGGCTATGAACCTTTGTAGCTTTTATTATTTTTTTTATTATTATTAATGTTAGTTTTAGGTGAAAACAACCCCAATTCTAAATGTGAATTGAAGCTTAATTATGATCAAATTTGATCTGATAAGATTTGTGGTCAGGGGAAGACAGAAGGGGCTGCAGAGTCAATAGGGGAGAGGGTCGTCATACACGTCTCATCGTTCCCACCCAGCTTCTTTCACTGCAGACACACAGCGTGACGTCACCCACAGGTCCTTCAACCTTGGCATCGGAAGAGAGAAGACACATCAGCTCCAGGCGCCAGAGGGTACAGTGCAGGTAAGCATAGCAAACTCCCTAGAGACGAGCATATTAACCTTTTGGACGCCTGGAGCCGATGTATCTTCTTTGTCCGACGACAATGTTGAAGGACCTGTGGGTGACGTCACGCTGTGTGTCTGCGGTGAAAGAAGCTGGGTGGGAACGATGAGAAATGAATGACGCGGATTTGTCAGCGTCATACACTTCTATTCACAACGCCCAGTTGGTAAAAACACAATACACGCCCAGATGGTAAAACGAGAAAACACGCCCAGTTGTCCATTGAAAAGCTCATTTGCATAAATACAAAATTGCTCATAACTTGGGCAAAAATGATTGTTTTTAAAAAACAAAAACAAAAACTGTGCTGTTATCTACATTGCAGCGCCGATCACATGCAATAGGAGATAGGGATTTGATAATCTGGTGACAGAGCCTCTTTAAGTTGCTCAATATCTTTGCGATTAGTTGACAAATATGATTATATTCTGCCACCAAATGGTCAGCACTGGTACTGCGGGTGCATGCACGGCGGTGCGGAGCATCTGCGGGTTCCAGTTCAGTACCTGCATTCTGTTCATGGCTTCTCGCAGTGTATCCAGCTGATGTGCGGAGCTCAAGGCTTCCAGTCGGATGTCGGTCAGCTTCATCTCCTTGTCACGGAGCTCGTTGCGCAGCTGCAGAACGCTGTCAGCCTCATTTACGGAGCAATCAGAGAGTCTGAAAAGATAATATGATGTTTATGAAGCTGTGTCCTTAGAGGAACCTGCTGGAGACAGAATCCAGGCAGAATACGCTGGCAGCGCGCGCGGACTATAAATACAATATATAGTCCCTGCCAGGACTGAGCAGATCCAGGATTGTTATTCCCTCCAATTTTCTAATATTCTTTGTGTTTCAATTCCTCACCATTTTTAGGATTTCTGCTTACTGTCAGTGAACGTGAGCATTCCTGTTTATATACAAAGACTGAAAACACTTCATGATCTAATACTTCTCACAGCTGGGAGATTGTTACAGTTGTATGTAAGGGTGGTACCGTATCACCCCCTTACATGTATTCAGCCTACACAATCCTATGTGAGATAAACAGTGTGGACTCCATACATTTTACCTAAACTGATACATTGTAGCAAACTATCAGCACATTAGATAAGATTAGTGGTGATGTGTTTAAATCGCAGAGGATTGTCTAGACTGAATGCAATTGTAACAAAACCTCAGCTGTAAGAATTATTAGATCTGCACAGGTTTTCAGTATCTGAATGTTAACAAGAATGTCTCAATTCACTTACAGCAAGCAGAGAACATGAATATGGAGATAAACTGAATCAAAGTATATTAGAAATCTGCAGAACTTTTAATTACACAATGATTAAGCGTTATCTACATAAATCCGGAGAACTCGTGCTGGTTTTGTAAACTCGTATTTACACGTGCTGGTTTTGTGGACTTTTGTTGCCGCTTTTTCAGCAAAATTGTAGCAAAACCTTGAAATTCTGCCCAAAAAAAAAAAGACACAAAACCGGAACTTATCAATACACCCTTAATAGAACGGGTATGATTCGGGGGCCAGAATGTTGCTCTGCACACGGGAACGATCAGTTTCCGCCACTCATAGGTGCAACGTCGACGTCATCGCTTGTCCTGACAAGATCGTGCGGATTTCTGTAATTGATCAATTATGCATAATATGGTAATTAAATGATTAATGAATTGTAAACTCCTCCAATTACCAGGACGGGCCGGAGCTTAGTCTCAGGATGCGGAGATCTGGAGGAAGTAACGATCTGCAGTACATTAAAGGAGACTCCTAGTCATATGTACTAATAGAGCATATAGAGGAAATAGAGGGGGGCTCGGATTGGGTTCCCCCTCTATAAACCAAAAAGGAGCGGTAATGCAATTAGAGATCTGTGTTTTAGAGCAGCGATCCCCAACCAGCGGCCCGCGTATCATTTGGTACTGGGCCGCGGTGTCTGGTATCCGCAGGGAATTCCGGGAGAAAAACGGCACCAAACTGTGGTACAATATTTCGGCCGGAATGTCCGCTGCGGAAAACTGCTGAGCATTTAGCCGGCCCGCTAGCAGGCCGGCCTCCTGGGAGAACGTGTCATCCAGGTCGGCCTCCCGGTTTAATATTTCATCCTCGTGACCTGACCGCCGCTGCAGCTGTCACATGGGATGAAACGTCATCCCAGGAGGCCGGCCTGGGAGAAAAACACAGACTTCTGGGTATATAAAAGTATATATATATATATATATATATATATATATATATATATAAATTTTTTTCTGAGTTGCGTTTTTGCGGCGGAATCGATGCGATTCTGCCGCAATAAAAGCAACAACTGCTATTTCTTGCAGGATTTACCTCACCAATGAATTCAATGGGGAAAACCCGCAGCGCAGGTCAATCTCTGAGCGGTTCTTCCGTTCAGTATTTTCGCAGCGTGTGGAGATTTGTTTTATCTCATCCACTTTGCTGCTACTGTATTATTCTGCCAATAACAAATTCCGCTGTGGAAAATCTGCGATATATAAATTTTCTTGTATGAAACTGGTCCTTGGTGCAAAATAGTTTGGAGGAACGCTGTGTTGAAGAACAATATTCTAGCATTCAACCAATGAACCAGGAAGATCAGGATGAGCCTTGTTATAGGCCACGTAGCACATAATATAATATATGAACATTGACTTACATGGAGCTGGACTGGGAGCTTCTCATGAGCGGAGTGGACAGAATAGTGTTGGTATGCGGCAACTTTGGTGAGGACGGCAGCGAGTAGTCGGTCATTTCCTCAATGTCGGAATGGGAAGACGCGGATTTGGGCGACTTCTTTTTACCGAAGGCTTGTTTAAAGGAGCTTCTCAGCTGCAAGCAAAGGAAAATAATGTGAGAGCTGGAGGAGCCGGGGGCTGGGAGACGGAGCACACAGACAGTGACAGGGGGGGGATGAGCTGCCGAGAGGAACGATGACTATAATATGAAGAATGAGCTGGTGGTGGAGGTGAATGGAGGAGATAATGTGATGACAGGAGGAGTGACGGGAGGACGGCAGACCTTACCTCATTCACCTGGGACAGGACAAGCAAGCAGAAGGGAGCAGGAGGGGGAGAAAAAAAACAAAAAGACAATTTAAACAAGACAGGAAAATGCCTTATGCACAAAATACTGACAAATAGGAACAGGAGACGGGAGATTTCTGCATTTCCTAATCCTGGAAATCTACGGCACGGGGAGCGCTGGCCATACACACAGACAATGTACAGTGCTGGTCTACTGAGGATCTGAACTGTCCTCATCCGGTCCCTTACATGGACTCTTATACATTCCAATGGGTGCCGTGTGATGCTTCATGTCGCACTTTATCCGGAGCGGAGCGGCTGATCACTTTTGGTAATAACGGCTCGGATGAAATCCGCATATTAAGTGCGGATTTCATTATAGATTTTAACATCAAATTGATTTCTATATTGAAAATTTGCAATTAATACCCATTGAATCCGGTGAGGAACGGACATGGTGCGGATATAAAATTGATATCCGCATCTATAAATCTGCAATGTAGAAATACGCTGCGTGTGGTTTGGGATCGTAAAAACCCATCTACTTGCATTGTACAGTAAAATGATGCGGATTTGCTCTGCGTATTCCGCAATGCAAATCTGCATCGAATCCTGAACGTGTGAACTGACCCTTAGGGTCCCTGCAGCAGGACCCCCTCTAATCATAGAGGGACCCAATTTATTAAAAGGGGTTGTCCACCTCCAGAAAGAAAAAAAACGTTCCCCTCCCAAAATATCTGTGTGTATGTCCAACGTAATATTATTAGAAGCAACGAATCAAAACCAGGCTGATGATGAATAACAAGGACAATAATTAAAGGAGCAGTAAAGCTAAAGTCTCGAGAGTGTAAAAGATGCAGCAGCGCAAGAAGACATGGAAAAATAGGAATGTAAATAGTTCTGGAGGTTATCAGCACTAGAAGCACTGATCACGGGGGCAGGGAGTTTTCTGGACTTATCCAAGTAAAGAAAGTTGAAGTGGCTGATAACAGAGGAGAATTGTATTGCTATGCTACTGTAATGGAAGGAAGGCAGACTTTAGGTGTACTGTCTCTTTAAGGAACAACTAATATTAACAAATTGGTAATCAATACAGGGAAAGAAAGCCAAAAGCACAAGAAAAGACGATGACAAAGAAATGTGAACGCGGATTTCCTGCTCAATATCTGGACGTATAAGGAGTGGACATGGGATCGGTTGCTATGAGTATTTGCAAAAGTTTCATGCACGTGCAGCCATCTTTCTGCGGTGGACCAGAACCCATTTATCCTCGGGGTTAGTGGAGATCCCAGAAGTCGTACCTCAGATGAACTCGCATTTCTGACATTGTTTAAAGCGACACTCTGGTCCCAGGACAAATTGATAAATGTAATGGGGTATATGGAGTAATATTACCTGGTGCCCTCCAGTTGCCCCCGTATGCCGTGGATCTGTATTTTTAGGGTCCGCTCTGTGTTGACTCAAATAGGCCACAGCGCTGCTCAGACTGAGTCTAAGACACTCCCTCTGTTCACAGATTGGACCTAACCGCTCACATGAGAAGCTCTGGCCAATCTGCGGACAGTGGGAGTGTCTCAGCCATTTTGGGACAGCACAAAGGGGACCCTAAAACAGCGGATCCACGGCAGAGGGGCACAGCTGAAGACCGCCAGGTAATATTACTCCATATACCACATCATATTTGTCCTGGGACCGGAGGGTCGCTTTAAGTGGAATACCCTTTTAAGGATGTCTGAGGGTGCAGCACATAGGTGGTCTGAGGGTGCAGCACATAGGTGGTCTGAGGGTGCAGCACATAGGTGGTCTGAGGGTGCAGCACATAGGTGGTCTGAGGGTGCAGCACATAGGTGGTCTGAGGGTGCAGCACATAGGTGGTCTGAGAGTGCAGCATATAGGTGGTCTGAGAGTGCAGCACATAGGTGGTCTGAGGACGGGCAAACCTCTTACTGACCATCAGTATAACCTAGTAACCCTCTAGTGACCGCTCTACACACCCAGTTCTTCCGGTTCTTTTTCTTCTTGGAGTCGCTTTCCACGTTGCTGCCCACGCTGGAGTGACTTGTGGCACTGTTAATGCTGGAGACGCTATCGGACGAGTGCTGCCGCCGGATACGTAGGTCAGCTGACTGGCTTGTACCATTTCCTGTAGGGGAGGAATATATTTAAATAAATGATTTGAAATATTAATGAAATGCAAAAAAATTACAAATAATAATAAAAACAATATGAGGACCAACAAGGACAAGAATGGAAGTCCAGAAACTTGTAGTTCTATAACACTGCTGCCCGTACATGCCACAGAGCACACGTGCACCATAGCGCCACCTATAAGCAAATAAGTAAGTTCCTGCAAAGTGAGCCCTAACTTTTGCAGAACATTACGACCCCCCCCACCCTCCTTTGCCACCACAGACATAATATAGGGATTGTCCGCTCCTTCCTCAGCAGATTATCGTCACACGTGAAGGCAGCTTTATGACAATTCCTGGACTGGCGCTATGGTTACACGGTTGGGCGACCATTGCCTTATAATTGTATTTTCTCAGCAGACTTGTCTAGCGCTCAGCAGATTGCATCAGAAATTACCCGGAGACGGAGCAGCCCTGGGGGAGGCAGCGGACTATTATTACCTTTGCAGCTGAGCTCCGGGGTGTTGATGACACCGTTAATGGCGGCCTGTGCCGCGGCGTTCTGCTTCTTCAATTGTTCTATGGTTTTCCTTAACTCATTCAGCTCTGAATCCTGAGAAAAAGAAGAAAACCAGGACATAAGATTCACGAGCGGTCCATGCAATAGTCTCCATCCCGCAGCTCTCTAGCTTTTGCAACACTACAACTCCCAGCAGTACCTTCTGTTCTGCCGACATGGTAATACTCTGCAGCCTGATTGTCATGTTGCTCAAACTTTGTTCAAAGGCGGCAACGAGATGAGCCTGGAATGAGAATTAAACACAGAATAAACCACATTCTTTCTATAAAAAAAGATATAATCCGATCCAGCGGAGGACCACTGACAATCTAATGTCTATGGGGGCCTCCAAACAGCCCCTAGAGTCAAGGGTTGCAAAGATTGGACAGGTAGGATGAAATTCTGATGAAATCTCCTTCCCCGGAGATAAGCAGTAAACAAATGTATGTACGCCGCTTATCTCTCCTCTATGGAATAACATAAAAATGCATGGTAACAGAGGAGTCGAGGGTGACAGCAATGGACGACTACTAGTGTCTATGGCCGGCTCGAATGTCTATTTTCTACATTAATAAGAAAACCTGCAGGACGTGCGGTGTCGTCTTATTGACCGGACTGGTGAATTTGTTTGCGGAAGACGAGACTTTCTCCCATCAGTGCGTGATTTTTTTTTTCTTCTAGAAACGAAGACTTTGATAAACACGGAGCGGGTGTTACGTGGTACAGAAATCTGGCGCAGAAGGAATTTTTACAAATGAGGTGCGAGGGTCGGGTAGTACCGCACAGGACGAGGCCCCGACATGTGGACGAGGAATGTGTCTGCCGGGTGCTGGAACGTCTCGCAGCTGAATCGCCAGTTCTTCAGGTTATAGTGACACGGAGAACAAATAAAGCAAATCCCTGTAGAACGCCGGACCCGTCATCAGCACATCCCGGTGAAGCCGCTGCTGCACGGCCGGAGAATCCTTCACACCATGAGGACAGATAACGGGGTCACAGAGAATTTAGCAGAGCAAAGGAAACTAAACTTATAGTCCTTTCTTCTCCCCATTTGCTGCATGGTTGAATGAAAGCTACTGTTCCCTGTTATCAGCCATTTCTGGCTGGAGAAACTGTAGTGTTCTTCAAAGGGATGAGTAACAAGAAGTTAAAAAATATCCCTGCCCCCACAACGACTAGTGCAGTCCCATATCTCCAGAATACGGCACTTTTATAAGCTGCTGACTTACGGAGGAACTCTAACATGTTGTCCCTCAGTTATGTAATGACCTTCATTTCTCACTCTTAGTTATGTTCTTTGTAGTTCTTAATCATTCCTTGCTTGAATATAACTTTACAGACTTCCTACTGACCTTGGGCTTATATACAGCAGCCAAAAAGAACAAGCAGCGCTGCAGTGCAAAGCATGGGGATACAACAGCAGCCTGAGCCCGTAATAAAACAATAGCTGGATTTTAGACCTCCGACATTAATAGACAATGTAGTTAAGTTGGGGGTTCACTGAGCATATCAGTGCCCTAATGGAGAATAACTGCAGTGCAAAGCATGGGGGAACAGAAGGAAACAGGAGGTGGATTTCAGACTGCCTCATACACCAAAATACAGTGTAGTTAAGATGGAGTCACAGAATATAGCTGTGTCCTAATGAAGTAGAGGCAAACTGCGGACAGTGGGGGTAAGAAATACTGAGATACTTCTGCTTTAAAAGGGATCGTCCAGTTTAGAAAAACCAATTTTCATACATCCTATTAGGGAATTCATAGAGGGGGGTCGTCTGTTCTGGATCCTCATCTCTTGGTCAGAGTGGAGAGCGGTTACATAAAGCGTCTCTGGAGGACCCGTCCTGTATTACACACACAACACATCGATATGAATGGACACGGTGTAATACTTAATTTCTCCTGTGGTGGCACTGCAGGGAAACTGAACACTTACTGCCAGGTTTCCCCACAGATAACAACTGATCGCTGGGGTTCCAGCACAGGGACACTTTGTGATCAACTTATTGTCAAGGGACCCTTCTAACAAGTAGGGATTGAACAAAGTGGAGAGTCCCTTTAAGGATAGTGTATATAAAAAAAAAAGTTCAAATAATCCTTTGAAAGATCAGGTTATTCCTTTGAAATCCTTGTAATGTTGTGATGCGTATAAAGGAAAACACAATACATCAAATAAGCCGGTGGGAGTCTGAATAGTATTGAGGGTTGGCGTCTGCTTCATCTATTTATAGATCTGACCACCTGCGCCATAGAAAATCACTGGACAATGAATGTAAACGCTCCCGCCATGCCGCCTCTGTATAGGGACACATGTAGGAAACACGAGAGACGTAAACATCATCCACACCTCTGGGAAACCTCACGCCGCTTCTGCTTATTCACCTAAAACATGCTCATCGGAGCGCGAGGAATCCGCCGCACAGCGCTGTCCAAACATTTACCGAGACAACAGAGCGAGGCACAAAGAAGAGCAGGATGTGTGAGCTCCGCGCATTGTGCCGCTAACACTACAAATAACGCCGGCGCCGGGAGAAAACCCTCAAATCTGTCCGCGTAATCCACACCGAAATCCTCATCAAATCCTGAAAATGTGAATGGGACTTAATAGTGCGGCAGTGTTAGACTGTGACTGTAGGACAGGTGAATAAAATCTATTGTTGCCTGTTATCAGCCGCTCTTAAAGAGGCTCTGTCACCACATTATAAGTGCCCTGTCTCCTATATAAGGAGATGGGCGCTGTAATGTAGGTGACCGTGATGCTTTTTATTTAGAAAAACGATTTATTTTTACCACTTTATGAGCGATTTTTAGCTTTATGCGAATTAGATTCTTAATGCCCAACTGGGCGTGTTTTTACTTTAGACAAAGTGGGTGTTGTACAGAGGAGTGTATGACGCTGACCAATCAGTGACCAACCAGCGTCATACACTTCTCTCCATTCATTTACTCAGCGCATAGTGATCCTGCTAGATCACGCTGTGCTGTCTTATACTGACACATTAACGTTACTGAAGTGTTTAGACAGTGAATAGACATTGCGTTCTGGCTGGAAGGAATGTCTATTCACAATCTCGGCACTTCGGTAACGTTTGTGTGTGACTTATAGCAGAGCAAAGCGTAATCTCGCTGTAACCTGTCATTTACAGCGTGATCTCGCGAGATTACGCTTTGCTCTGCTGTAAATCACACACAAACGTTACGGAAGTGCCCGGGATTGTGAATAGACATCCCGTCCTGGCTGGAAGGTGATGTCTATTCACTGTCTAAACACTTCAGTAACGTTAATGTGTCAGTATAAGACAGCACAGCGTGATCTAGAAGTCGCTATGTGCTGAGTAAATGAATGGAGAGAAGTGCATGACGCTGATTGGTCACTGATTGGTCAGCGTCATACACTCCTCTGTACAACGCCCACTTGGTCTAAAGTAAAAACACGCCCAGTTGGGCATTAAGAAGCTTATTAGCAAAAAGCTAAAAATCGCTCATAAAGTAGTAAAAATATATAATTTTTCTAAATAAAAACCACTGCTGTCACCTACATTATCAAATCTTTATTTTATTGAAGATACATAACAAGATAAACAACAAAAGAACATCCGTACATAGATTATGGGGAACTGCAGAGAAAGCTTACGGCACGCAGGCCGAAGTGTCTATTCAATAATGACTATGCAGGATGAGAAACAGTAAACAATAAAGTAAAAACTTTAGTAACGATAAACTGGGTACCCGTGTCAGAGCGCGACAAAATGAAGTTAAGAGGGCGATACAAGAGAGAAGTCTGATGTCATACTGTCACCTACATTACAGCGCCGATCACATCATGTACAAGACAGGGCACTTATAATGTGGAGACAGAGACTCTTTAAGAGTGTCCCAACGGTGAAACCACTCCGGCTCACATGTCGGCATGGCTACCACATGTGAACACAGCCTTAAAAGAGCGGTTGATAACAGCGAACAATAGATTGTATTCACCTATCCTCTAGTCAGCCCCTCCTTGGCCTGAAATGGGTGATAACAGGGAGCAATAGACTGCATTCACCTGTCCTACAGGGACTCCTCCAGCCCTGAAATGGCTGATGACAGGGAGCAATAGAATGCAACCAAATCTTAACAGAAAATGAATATTGCAGGGTTAGAGTTCCTCAAAGTGGCCTTTGGGGCACACATGTTGGCGTTTCCCTCTAAAATCCGCAGACCTTTTTTTTCCAGTCGTTGTTATAATTACTCCGTTCCCCTGGAATAAAGGTATAATATCTCCCATTGTACAACATTAGAGAGAAAGAGAAGGAAAACAATGACACCTGTACTGTATTACTGGAAATAGAGGGGTGAGGCAACTTACATTGGCACTAAGCTGGGTCGTCAGGGCGGACACTTTTTCCTGGGAGGCGTCCAACTCTCTTCTTAACTTGCGGATCTATAAAATAACACACAAATTGTGTAAAGTCGCTGCCCCTGGAATAATATATGAATTATTACAGAGGATTAACCAGCAGGTACTGACCTCCGACTGGCACTTTTCTTCTGGCTGCAAAAGATAAAGAAAAAAAACAAAACATAAAACTCTCAATATGACCAGCGGAGCGCGGTGAGGAATACTGACTATCTCTCATCGCCTATAAATAGCAGCAGGAGACGTCATCTGCGCAGACTTGTTTCATTTCCCTTATTTGGACAGTTTTTTCATGAAATCTCGCTGCATTAGGTAATAGACTGGGAGAAAAAAAAAAAGTAACCCCCCCCCCCCCCTGACTAATGGCGGCGCCGCAGACATTTAACACACAAGTCATGAATTTTATACAATCCTGTTGGAACAAGAGCTGTTAATGTCTCACAATCCTGTGAGGACGAGCGCACAATAAACTCACAGCGGCCATCAGACTGTATTGTTAGGAGGTGGACGGGTCAGCACCCCAAAGAAGGGTTTAGTGGGGCCATAAATACAGACCAAGTAGTGCAAATATTCATCAAGGGTATGTTCACCTTTTTTTTAAACATATAGAAGCTTTGCAAACAGCAATCATTTAAAAAAAATCGTATCGTTTTCCGCATACAGCTCCTATGCAAGCTTGTGAGTCTCCATGGTAACAGACTACAAACAAACCCTGTGTAGTCTGATCCTGCAGTTTTGCTCTACATACATTCAGTAAGAAGTGGGGTACAGATAGATGACAACATGGCAGCAGGTGCAGACTGCACAGGGTTTGTTTGTAGTCTGCTACCATGGAGACACATAGATCTGCAAAGAAGCTGTAGACACAAAACGATAGATTTATCATTAAGACTACTTGCAAAGTTACTTGATGTTTCATTCTAGACATCCAATATAAAAAGGTGAAACTTCCCTTTAGAATAAAAAAAAACGGCCGGTAAAAATAATCTCTTTTTTTTCTCTTTTGTCAGCCATTTCTTAGCTCTATCTGTTTCTGGGAAAGCTGGGTGACAATCAATATGGCTGCCATTAAAGCTCCTATAGTGAATTATCACAGAACTTTCCTAGACTTAGATATAGATTTCCGAAAGACCTGAAAGGCAAGTCTAGTTATGTAGTAATATCTGGGATGTAATAGGCAAATGTGCCACTCAGAAGTCTGGAAAAGCTGTGTCACTCTCCCAATAGAAGTGAATACTGATACCCAGCTTTTCCAGAAACAGATAAACTTAAGAAACAACTGAATATGATCTAACAAAAGGGGACAACACCAGGACTTATTATCCTTTGTATTTATGGGGGGTGGTCGTTATTTGCGCAGACAAAACTATGTAGACGAGGGGATGTTATAAAGGGCAGTAGAGGATTCCTCACATTCTGAAAATTCCCAATTAAAGAGTTAATCCCACTGAACGGCGTCCGATCTGCGGGGTCCCATAGACGTTGCATTGTCCGCAGAGCAGGCCATAGACACTACACTAGGAGCAGATCCCTCATCACTTATTTTCGGACCTGCTGTCGCCCGGTTGCTATGGGTAACTGCACAATGCAGTATATACTTATATATATATATATATACTGATACAATACGATGTTTACTACTTACGGTGGAGTATACAGAAGACGTGCTCGAGACCAGAGACAGCGAAGATCCGTGAACTGCGAGATATAAAAGAAGGAAGACTCACATCAGACATGTACAGGACTAAAGCTGATCATTCCCTCATCCTACGCCTGCATTACCCGGCATAGGAAATTAGCAATCAATTACCATAACACATCACAAGGGTGGCGATACTGCTGCTGCCCACTTGTAGTCCACTACCAGCTGCTTTTTTTTTTTTAGCTCGCTCCAATAGTCTACAAGTATAATCATTGACTCCAGCTCAGCTGCATTGTCTACTGGAGTCTGAGGATGACAGAAATTCACATCCTGTTTCATCAGAGTCTCAGGATGCTGCTTGGTCTCCCCATGCTTTACACTGCAGCTCAGATTGACTAATGTGTGTAAGAACAAGCTCAGTAGGAAGATAGTACATGGAAAGCCGATTTCTATGACAGCAAGGACAGAATGAATATAATGTATAAGCAACTAGACCATGAGAGAGAAAAAGACGATCAGGAAACGGCTGCACAGTGAGGGGAGGAGCTTTAATAAGAGGGAGGAGCCTCAACCTGCTTTTAGCAAGTCTGATATACTTTCCAATTAATAGTACAGGTTTCTAATTGGTCAAACAAACACATCATGTACAGGTCAAGGGCGCCGCTTAGCACTTGATTTTACACTAGTTCTATCTGCTGCGTGGTTTTGTCCTTTGTTGTTCGTGTTTCTTTGTGATGTTTGTTTTGCAAGTCCCCAACAATGATCGTGTGACAGCGCCAAACCTGCCTGTCCACCTGTGCAGCCACCTGGGCGCACTCCCTCCAGGTGACGTGACAAACAGATTGTTCCTCTGAGCCGCTTATGAATCAACAAGCTTCAGTGCAGACTAAAGGTGAATATCCACAGATCTTAGGTACGGCTGGTGACAAACAACCCAGCTGACCTCAACCCTGACAAGCAAACCCTGGCCTGGAAACATAAGATCTTCAGTCAGCAATTTAACATTCAGCCGTTACTTGTTCTCCTCATTGGGTGATAACCACTGACGGCAGCCAGTACAGTACCCATAGTGCCTGCCACACAGCTTTCCATAGACCCTGAATGGCATATTAATATACATGCAAATTCATATGCCATTCAGGATCTGTGGAAAGCTGGGTACCATCATGGCTGCGGTTTGCTTGTCCCCCAGCATCTGTTATCTTAGTATATTGATATGTTGGATGTTTAGATTAGATTGTTTGTTTTACACCTCAAATAAATAATGAAATCTTAATAATAAGCGGAGAATAGACAGGAGATGAAAACCGCCACAGGATCGGTCGTCCAGCAGGACATTCGGCATATACCATTACAGATATATGGACGTAGCACAGACAAAGGCTGCTCCTTTATAAAATCTGATTGGTCGCTAATAACGTAAACGGATGACAATTGACTATCGGCTGAAAAATCCAATATGGCAGGTTGGCAGCAGTAGGGATATCGGATGATCGAGAGAGATCGACTCCCCCATTAATATTCACTTTTTACTTGGCTTTATGTAAAGCTTATATTAATAAAGCAGGAGGGATAATCAGCGGTCTGATGCCGCTTATCTCGGATTGTACATATTAAGTGAACTGCTGATAGATGCCATCAAAATTGTCAGGATCCACAGATAAAGATATGTACAGTCTGCGGCCAGATTAAGACTATTGTATGACCCCATTTCTCAGTTCATGTGTCTGGGGGTCTCACTGTAATTCGAGCAGGAAAAGTTCAAAACAAAGAAACTTTATATAACAACAAAAGATTCACAGAACAAGCGCAAATCATGAGTAACCAATAATCCCCCCCCCCCCCCCCCGCTGCAGGCTGGAAATAGAGAGGCCGGAGCGGCAGGAAGGAGGAGGAATATAATATCTGATTGTCAATCATACTTACAGCAGATATATGTATATGATAAATATTCTGTACAGAGTCTTATCTGCCTCTAGGAAAGCTGGGTGTCCTCTCTAATGGCTCCCACAATGGTTACCCAGCTTTCCCAGGCTCCTGAATGAAAAATCTGACTGAGAAATGGTTGGGGATGAATCACTGAATAATCAGGTTGATTTGTCATTCAGGAGTCTGGGAGAGTTGGGTGATTAAACTGTGTGCCACCCAGCTTTGCAGGCAAGAGATTTAACTAGTCAATGGCTGTATATAAAACAAGGCGACTCTAGGACTTCAGCCAACACCAAATCACTGCTGCACTCATGTGTGGTATATGCAGGGCGGCCAGACTTCATGTGATTCACCAAACCTCAGAGATTTCCCACCAGTGTCACGTTATACACCGCAGAGCATCGCCCCAACACGAAATGTCATCTCTTATCAGACATACCCTGCAGTAGTCTTTAGGTATTTGCCCCCGCAGCAAAAACAAGACACAATAATAGCTGCGTCATATTAGTGAGGAGACGCCGGTGGGGTTCATTCCCAGGGACTCATATCAGAGCAGTAAAACGTATTACCAGAGGCTACTACAGGTGCAGGCTGACTCTTCTCAAAAATCAAAGCCCATGTCAACCTATTGGACACCATTATACAGCTTCCATATAGAGTAAATCTACAGAAACAATTGAGTCACTTTGTACATACATTAGTCTAGAGCTGCACTCACTATTCTGCTGGTGGAGTCACTGTATTATACTCCAGAGCTGCACTCACTATTCTGCTGGTGGAGTCACTGTGTACATACATTACATTACTTATCCTGTGCTGATCCTGAGTTATATCCTGTATTATACTCCAGAGCTGTACTCGCTATTCTGCTGGTGGAGTCACTGTATTATACTCCAGAGCTGCACTCACTATTCTGCTGGTGGAGTCACTGTGTACATACATTACATTACTTATCCTGCACTGATCCTGAGTTACATCCTGTATTATACTCCAGAGCTGCACTCACTATTCTGCTGGTGGAGTCACTGTGTACATACATTACATTACTTATCCTGTACTGATCCTGAGTTATATCCTGTATTATACTCCAGAGCTGTACTCACTATTCTGCTGGTGGAGTCACTGTATTATACTCCAGAGCTGCACTCACTATTCTGCTGGTGGAGTCACTGTGTACATACATTACATTACTTATCCTGCACTGATCCTGAGTTACATCCTGTATTATACTCCAGAGCTGCACTCACTATTCTGCTGGTGGAGTCACTGTGTATATACATTACTTATCCTGTACTGATCCCGAGTTACACCCTGTATTATACTCCAGAGCTGCACTCACTATTCTGCTGGTGGAGTCACTGTGTACATACATTACATTACTTATCCTGTACTGATCCTGAGTTATATCCTGTATTATACTCCAGAGCTACACTCACTATTCTGCTGGTGGAGTCACTGTGTATATACATTACTTATCCTGTACTGATCCTGAGTTACACCCTGTATTATACTCCAGAGCTGCACTCACTGTTCTGCTGGTGGAGTCACTGTGTATATACATTACATTACTTATCCTGTATTATACTCCAGAGCTGCAATCACTATTTTGCTGGTGGAGTCACTGTGTACACACATTACTTATCCTGTACTGATCCTGAGTTACATCCTGTATTATACTCCAGAGCTGCACTCACTATTCTGCTGGTGGAGTCACTGTGTACACACATTACTTATCCTGTACTGATCCTGAGTTACATCCTGTATTATACTCCAGAGCTGCAATCACTATTCTGCTGGTGGAGTCACTGTGTACACACATTACTTATCCTGTACTGATCCTGAGTTACATCCTGTATTATACTCCAGAGCTGCACTCACTATTCTGCTGGTGGAGTCACTGTGTACATACATTACTTATCCTGTACTGATCCTGAGTTACATCCTGTATTATACTCCAGAGCTACACTCACTATTTGGCTGGTGGAGTCATTGTGTACATACATTACTGATCCTGAGTTATATCCTGTATTATACTCCAGAGCTGCACTCACTATTCTGCTGGTGGAGTCACAGTGTACATATATTACATTACTTATTCTGTATTATACTCTAGAGCTGCACTCACTATTCTGCTGGTGGAAATCATCAATAGGGGGCTCCCAGCAGTCAGAATCAATACAGATTAGACATTTAGGGACCCTGACTGAACATTTACCTTCTTCAAAACCATCACGAAAGGATCCAGAACGGCTCATGGTCCTCGTCTTGTCATCCAGAGACATAGAGCTGTTGCGGAAGCGAGGTTCGCCGTAGTGCTCGCCGTCTGTGTTGGACAGGCTGTGAGTCCGCAGCATAGTTGAGTTGGACAAACTAATGTGAGCTGCAGTTGTAGGACTTGCTGAAAAATGAAGAAACCACAGGATGCAATGAGTGACATCGGGGTAACTCCGTGCATTCAAATATCTAACGGGGTTAAACCCTCTGCAGAACAAGTGGAGCAGAAATGTAACAGAGGCAGCTGAGTAATGACTCACGTATTAATATTCATTTACATTAAAGCCCAACTCCAGTGCAAGAAATCCGCATTACCTACACAGGCAGAATACTGGCAACAGCCCTTAGTATATTCTGCAAGTTGTGATAATTCGGGATGTCTAGTAAGCGCTTATGTGGGGACCAAAAATCATCATCAGTGCAGTCCCTGCAGTATGTGATACACGCGCTAATATATATTCCGGTCCCCCGTCGCGCTGATTCTGAAATTCTCATAAATTTTTCTAGCGCTGCCGGGGACCGGAAATCTAGTTGCACAGTCGTCTTTGATGACAAAACGACTCTTCCTCATGCGAGTACATGGAGTACAACGGAGCCGGTCACGTGACGAAGAGTCGTATCGTCATCAAAGAAGACTGTGCAACTAGACTTCCGGTCCCCGGCAGCGCTAGAAAAATGTATGAGAATTTGAGAATCAGCGCGACGGGGGACGAGAATATATATTAGCGCGTGTATCACATACTGCAGAGACTGCACTGCTAATAATATTTGGTCCCCGCATGACCCCTTTAATTGCTGTCGGGGTGACCACCGTTTGAGTAGATGCGGCTTCATGCTTATATGAGGTCACAGATAGTTGCTGCAGAACAGATTGCCTTCTCTACGCTGCACAGACTTGTTACGGTCCCTCCAGGTCGGTCTCCAGTTGTCCATGTTAAAACTTACCGAGCTGGGAGAAGTTAAATCTGTTGCCGGAGGGGGAGGTTATGCTGGAGCTGGGTGAGAATGGGGAGTTACTGGCCGTGTCCTGGAGTCCGCTGGATGAATGAGATCGCATCCATTCCTTGGTGTCATCGTGGTGTCGGAGCTGAGATGATGGAGCGTACCTGAACGGAAAAAATAAAAATAAGACACAAGAAGGAAAGAAACGGACCGACTTGTTTAATGGGCGGCAACAACGCAAGAAACACGACCACATTACAGACCGCGCGGACTCGTTATTTCACAGTACACAGAAGGCGAGGGGTAAACATGTTCTCTATAGACGGTGGGAAATGAGCAGGCGTCAGGTTACCAATCCAGCAGCATTTAACATGAACGAAAAAGTTAATTAAAGAGTACACCCCCCAAAAGGAAAAATCTATTCTACTCAGCTATTATGAAGATATATCTCTGTCTAGGAAAGCTGGGTGACCATAACAAGACCATTACAGCTCCCACAGGGGCTGCCACCCAGCTTTCCCATACTCCTGAATGGCCAAACTTTCTAGTTATGCAGCGATACATCCCTGGCTCCTGTATTTCCGAGTATCTAGGCAAGATAGGAGTCTGGGAAAGCTGGGTGATGACCCTAATAACACCGGTGATGGTCAGATTGGTGATATCCAGCTTTCCTAGAAACAGATGTTACAATGAAAAGGTTGGATAGAATTTATTGCAACAGAAGAGGAAAACTAACAAATCGAATTCAACTGGGGGGGGGGGGGGGGGGAGGGGGTCATAGTGTGGACACTTGTAACCAGAAACTGAGTTTTTACATTTGAATTCAGAGTTTTTGTGGTCAGCGCGTTGGAAGAATCATACAGAAGATGTGGGCTGTTTCTAGCCTGCGGCCGGTAGAGAATACTGGAACTTATCATCAAAATGCATAATCAATATATTATACATGGAAGAATCGTGTCATATTAAATCACAGGATTTCCCCCCCCCCCCCCACCCCCCCAATTAGTCTCCCTTCCACATCGGAGAACCCCTCTGATCTAATCTGCCATGTCAATCCCAATGCGGCCCGGACGTCAGGTCTGCAGCACAATCACAAAGTGAATTCTGCAACACGCAAGACAAACAAGGTGAACAATGTGTGAGATGAGGAGAGATTCACTGCCGGCTCTGCAGGGGGGGGGGGGGGTAGAACAATCCTGATTAGTGGAGTCATCACTTCTACTAAACCCCCAATAGAATTTGCCTGCAGGAGAATAACTGATAAAAAGCAGCCACAATATATTATATACTCATACACGCCGCTCCTTCTACAAAGGAAATATCTGATGTACCGTATATAGAATTGTGGTGAATGAGATGCACCAGGTAACTGAACTAGTACGTGCGATCACCCCCACTCAGCCCATAAAGCGTACCCTCACCATTCAACAAGGTTTTATAGTTTACATATAGAGTTAATTTCTGAGTCACTTTGTACATACATTACTTGTACTGATCCTGAGTTACATCATGTATGATACTCCAGAGCTGCACTCACTATTCTGCTGGTGGAGTCATTGTGTACATACATTACATTACTTATCCTGTACTGATCCTGAGTTACATCCTGTATTATACTCCAGAGCTGCACTCACTATTCTGCTGGTGGAGTCACTGTGTACATACATTACATTACTTATCCTGTACTGATCCTGAGTTACATCCTGTATTATACTCCAGAGCTGCACTCACTATTCTGCTGGTGGAGTCACTGTGTACATACATTACATTACTTATCCTGCACTGATCCTGAGTTATATCCTGTATTATACTCCAGAGCTGCACTCACTATTCTGCTGGTGGTCACTGTGTACATACATTACATTACTTATCCTGTACTGATCCTGAGTTACAGCCTGTATTATACTCCAGAGCTGCACTCACTATTCTGCTGGTGGTCACTGTGTACATACATTACATTACTTGTCCTGTACTGATCCTGAGTTACATCCTTTATTATACTCCAGAGCTGTACTCACTATTCTGCTGGTGCAGTCACTGTGTACATACATTACTTATCCTGTACAGGGGAATCACAGTCAAGTTCAGCAAGACCTCGCCAAATTTAAAGGGGTCAGACTCCTGGTGGCGAGTCCCATGTAACGACACCACACGTGACACATTGTCCAGTCCTTTCATGCACACACAACAAAAGATGGATAAAAAAAAATCTGTAACATCAGGTCACACAAAGACCCCACAATCATAATGGAGAGACCACAACACCACGGAGCAGACGTCACCGGCCGCGGATAATACCTGAATCCTTTTTTAGGCAAAGTGTTTCTATCAAGATGAGGATCACTGCAGCAAAGTCAAAAGAGGAGAGAAAACTTCAGAGAAAGGAAAGAGCTAGCGGGGGAGGGGGATACACAGGAGTCGGCCACACGTTAGTGCACACAGCGGAAGACGCATACACAGACGTGCAGATCACGCGGACACGAGGAGCGTGCAAGGTGAAGACGCACAACGGCGGGAATCAGTCAGACATGGAGGGGCAAAAATGAAATGTGCTATTTCAAATGGAAGTACGCCCTCCGCAGATGTAGCAGGGCTGAATTTGTCAATTAATAATTTTTGGTGCTTGGTGATAACTGAATGAATTAATGATGTAACACCACACAGAGCACATTGTGACCTCACCATTATAGACAGCTCTGCTACATCTGCCCATGAACGTTTTATACCGGCAGGATGAACTCATCAGAGAAAGATTCGGGGGAACGCCTATGATGACATCACCATTAAAACAGAAGGTTATATTTAAAACCCGTTGGAAAATTATTTTGACAGATGTGATTAACCTGCACGACCTCGTGTGCATGGGAAGTGTTGGAGCACGAAAGCCCGCACTGTGCACGGCTCATCTAAGGCGAAGTTCACACTTGCGCTGCCCTATCCGTTTTTATATCATCCGTTACATTTTAACGGATGCAAATGGATTACAATCTGTTTGTTTCAATTTTACATTTACACCAATGATAAAAATAATCCAGCAGTTAGACATCCGGTGAAAAATGTCCTGTACTCTGCAGTTTTATCTCCAGCAAAAAAACGGATGACTAACATAACGGACGCAATTAAAAATCCCATTGATTTCCACCGGATCTGTTTTTATCCGTTATTCTGCTCTAAAAACGGATCAGAATAACGGATTATACAACGCAAGTGTGAACTGAGCCCAAAACCCACCGAATGGGACACGAAATCTGAAATGAACGTTCCTCGTCTGTCAGTGGCCTCGCACCCTATAACCGACAGATCTGAACAAGATCATCAGATGTAGGGGGTACTCGTCAGGGGGAGCATCAAACTGCAAATTGGGGGGGGGGGGCTGCTGTACTGCTTCCAGAAAACAGGAAATGCAGAGTCCAGTCCCCGAAGAATCAAGACAACATAAAGCTTCCGATTGGTTAACGCTGTACGTAGCTCCTCCCCCTTGTCCATACACCATAGGAGCTTCAGACGAAGAGGTGTTCTATGAAGTCAATGTGACTGTAGCGCCCCCTTTTTATGTGGTATACATTTATAAGGCGTCAATTATTAAGGGGTATATCGCAGGGCGGGGAGATATAGATCGGGGGCTGCTTTCCTTGTACTCGCTGGGTTCTGTTACAGAGCAGCATGCTCTCTATATACATTGTACAGATGATCAGCAATAATTGGCATTACATATGATTATTATAAAGGTTTATTGGCCTGATTACCAAGGACTATTTGGTCCCACGTAGGGGCATCCGCATGCGGCCGCAACCCCGCTTACTTGCGATGGCCAATGGGTGCACGATTTGGCTGGTAAGACCGAGCAGTCATTGGCTACTGCAAGTGAGCGGGGTTTCGGCCACATGCGGACGCCTCTACGTGGGTCCGTACTGTACCTTTAATACTGGAGCGCACCTCATGTGACCTGGACTTTCTCTCATTGGAAGGCACGGTGACTCATAACTTGGCGTCCGCCCAGCCGGCAGTGTGTACGGGTATTAATAATAGACATGACATGGTTAGGAGGAGAACGAGGGAAACTTCTAGGAAAGTGAAAGATTCTATTTGAAAGATTTGGTCTAAGTTTTTGCTGTTTTTATAACAATTCGGTGCAATTTCAAACCGATCAAAAATAAATAAATGAGGAATTCCCTAGTATTATATTAGGAAACACCTGACACCTTAAAGAGCAATGCCATTCCACTCAACTCGTTCTTAGTTTTATCTGTTTCTGGGAAAGCTGGGTGACCACCATTAAAGATCTTATAGTGGATTGTCACCCAACTTTCCTGGACTCCTGAAACGCAATTCCGCCTAGTTATGCAACCTCTTGAGTATTGCTGCAGTATAAAGATTGGTAACCTGACAACCCCTTTTGGGGCTCTAATGGCCGCCATATTGGTTGTCATACAGAAACAGATATAACTAAGAAACGGCTGGAGAATTATTAACAGGACGACTTCAGGACTGGGGATTATTAGGAAGAAACGGATTACAAGAATCAGGGGACAGTGACCCAACACAAGTCATGATGCAGACACACAAGGCACAGCTTGCAGAGGTAGGACGCTTATACGAAAGTGCGTGAGAATGACGACAGACAAGAGACGTGATGACAAGCGGAGAGACGGAGCCAGCGAAGCCGCATGCCACAAAAAAAGGGTGAAAAATCAAACGGAACCGCTCTGAGTGCGATGACGGCGCGGCCCGGGCATGAGAGCGAGAACAGCGCAGGCTGCAGGTGATGGACACTCAGAGCGACAGCAGCCATGACAGACACCGTTACCTGTCCTGCTTCCTGGGGAGAGTATTTCTGCTGAATTTAGGACTAGCACCAGGGGAGGAGAGAGGGCTACAAAAGCGGAGGAACAGATTATGCAGAAAAAAATATATATTAGTAAATTAATAAAAAAAAAAAAAAACACAAATATATAAAAATTAAGAAAATGTGAAATTCCACTTTGAACAGTAACTTTAGATACAATGACAAAAGTGAAAGGGTTAACGGTATCACATGAATATTAATCATCGTACAATGAAAAGTTCTGCAACTTTCTAATATACTCTGTGTTTTAGTTCCTCACCATTTTCAAGATTTCTGCTTGCGGTCAGTGAATGAAAAAATTCTTGTTTACATCCAGTCTTCAAGCAACCAGTTCTATTAACTAGATTTGGTACTGTCATGTGGACCACTCACCTCTCAGACATGGCGGTCTTCACGCTGTTGGTCCTGACAAAGCCGGACATGGAGTCGTCCCGTGGAGAGGCCATCAGGGCACTTGGGGAGTTATTACTGCTGAGGGATATGTCAATGGACTCACAGCTGGTGTGTAGGCTGCTGACAGACTGGTAACCCAAACCGTCCTTACTGACTGCGGACGAGCTGCTGGCGTTCGTGCCCCATGTTAGACTATTGGAAGGCGCGGAGTGAGCAGAACCAGGACTGGAGGCCAGTGGAGATGGGTTCAGATCCATATTTTTACCATACAGGGGGCTACTACCTCCGCTGCTGAGTATACCGCTCCCAGAGGGGGAGTCTGGGTGGGCCTGGGAGTTCATGGTGGCGTGGGGGTTGGAAATAATCACAGAGTTTTTCATGTTATCCGATGTTGTGACTGGTCCTTGTTTATTCGGCTTTCCGCCAAAAAGCCTGTGAACGGGAATGATACAATTATTAATATACAGGATATCTTCATTTTAGTGTTTTAATTGCAGATACAAAGACTGATACTTGTAGCTCCACAACACGACTGATCAAGATGAATATATAACGTGTGGCCCTCATATTCTGGTCACTTACAAATGAGAAGCGCAACCAGGGACGGGAGGAAAGCAAACTATACAAAGATGGACTGTACAAGACTGGAAACATCACACCGCTGCTGATACATTATAAAGATGGACTGTACAAGACTGGAAACATCACACCGCTGCTGATACATTATAAAGATGGACTGTACAAGACTGGAAACATCACACCGCTGCTGATACATTATAAAGATGGACTGTACAAGACTGGAAACATCACACCGCTGCTGATACATTTACATACAAACTTACTGTATGTGGCTCTGAGAAACGGTCACAGCAGCACAGAGCATTTCTCAAAATCTTGGGGGAGGTTATAGATAGGATTATATTGTGCAGCTGGAGACTCTGCTCCTGTCCCTATGTAAGGCATCATTTACACGAGCGTAATAAACGCGCGTGCGACGCGCCGTGCTTTTCACGCGTGTCGTACGCACCTATATTAGTCTATGGGGCAGTGCAGACAGTGCGTGAGTTTTGCGCAGCGCGAGTGCGTTGCGTAAAACTCACGTCATGTCCTTTCTTTGTGCGCTGTTCGCGCATCACGCACCCATTGAATCAATGGGTGCGTGAAAACCACGCATGCCGCACGGAAGCACTTCCGTGCGAACTGCGTGATTCGCGCAACAGCTGTCAAACTCTGAATGTAAACAGAAAAGCACCACGTGCTTTTCTGTTTACAAACATCCAAACGGAGTGTCATAATGATGGCGGCTGCGCCAAAATCTCACAGCCGCGCATCATACACTGATGACACACGCAGCTTTTAAGTGCCTTTTGCGCACGCAAAACGCACACGCTCGTGTAAATCAGGCCTCATACTCAGTCTATGACCTGCCATAAGATCAGCACAAAAATACTCTGTGCTGCTGAGGTTCCTGCTATCTTTCCCATATTCAGTACCGCACCCCGTACCTGCGCAGTGTTGGTGATGAGACATCGGGGTATTTGCTTCCTTGTTGGCGAGCACCATTGGGGACACCTTGAGACGCTGGGTTCAGTTTGATGGAGTTACCGGAGGCGACGCTCTCATTGTCAGATGAAATTCCTTTCTCACGGTCGGTTTGGTTCATCAGTCCAGACAGAGAGTTACCAAGAGTCATTTTGCTGGTCTCTCTCAATTTGGGGACGGGGAGGCCTGCGGACTTGCTGCTGATATTGGAGTCAATGCTACTGGTACTAGACCGATTACCGGTTCCGCTGCGTGATCTGCTAGGTCGCGGTAAGCTGCGGTACTGGAGATTCGTCCTTGCACTGAGCTGTAAGTATCCGTCATCATTGTGTGATCCATCCACACTGGCCTTACGGTTGGAGGATCTGCCGATGAGTCCGGATGACTTTGGCATTTTCCCTAGAGTGGCGGAGCCGCTGGTGATGGTTGCCCCGCTGGTTGTGATTATAGGCATGCCAACCACTGTGCTCCCTGGTTTCTTAAACCCAAAGGTATTCGTATTGGCAGTGATTGTCCTTGAAGAATTGGTGAGGGACTTCTTGGTCTCATCTCCACTGCTGCGCCCCGCGTCTGACGGGGAACGTTTCACCTGTGCTGACTTTGGAGACAGCCTTCCCTTCTCAGATACTTTTGCATCATCTGTTTTCCCTGTCAAAGGGCAAAAATAATTGAGTAACATAATATATAAACCAGGGGCATTTAGAGAACAATGAAATTCAATGGGTTAATTCGGCAGAAACCGACCATAACGAGCGCTCGTTTATTATAATTTTTGTGTCTATTTAACAGAACAAATGTTTCCAGAGCTGCACTCACTGTCTACAGACATTACATATCCTATACTGATCCTGAGTTACATCCTGTATTATACTCCAGAGCTGCACTCGCTATTCTGCTGGTGGAGTCACTGTGTACATACATTACTTATCCTGTACTGATCCTGAGTTACATCCTGTATTATACTCCAGAGCTGCCCTCACTATTCTGCTGGTGGAGTCACTGTGTACATACATTACATTACTTATCCTGTACTGATCCTGAGTTACATCCTGTATTATACTCCAGAGCTGCACTCACTATTCTGCTGGTGGAGTCACTGTGTAAATACATTACTGATCCTGAGTTACATCCTGTATTATACTCCAGAGCTGCACTCAGTATTCTGCTGGTGGAATCACTGTGAACATACATTACATTACTTATCCTGTATTATACTCCAGAGCTGCAGTCACGGTGAGAAAACTTGTCATCAGACACCCCCTAGCAGCTATGCCGCTATAATGCAGAAGGGCAGTTCGTTATTCTTACATCAGATGACTGTACAGTGCCCGATGTAAAGATGACACTTACCAGGATGCAAATTCCCACAATAAGCTCTGTGCAGACACTAAACAAGCAAGAAAAGCTGAGACACTTTAGCGCTGCAGAACTGTGAATACAGCTCTGGAGTATAATTCAGGCTATAACCAACTCAGGATCAGTACAAGCTAAGTAATCCAATGTATTTAGAACTGTCAAATTTTCATGTAGATTATTTCCTTATAAAAAATGTGATGTTGTAGTTTTCAAATACGAACATAAAAGAATTGTAAATATATTCGGAAATTGTAATAGCTTTAAAATAGATGAGCATACTCTAAGTATTATACACACTAGTAATGCAGGAACAGGGATTCACACACCCCTCTTCAATTAAAAGATTATGTCTAATGGGCCTTTGCGTCATCTTACCAGTCCCTGGTGTTTTCAGAGCCCCCGTGGTTGTGGTGGACTTGGTGCGTGGGCTTGTGATCCCCACTTGAGCAGTCATTCCCCTCCTCCAGGACCCTGTCTGGGATATGACTGTGTTCTTCCTTCCAGATGTGCTTTTATCGGACTCATCGGACAGGTCAGAGGGGTTCTTCCTCCATTTACACCCAGACTCCATCTTCAGTCCGCTGTCTGAGCCGCCATCTGATCTCTTTAGGTCATCGCCGGACCAGAGGGAGTTGCGGTCGATCTGTAAGTGTTTCTCAGTGTCAGTCTGTAATGGGGACATTGAATGTGGTGTAAATGTGGATATGACACAATCTCTGTTCATGTGATCAATACACGGCGATCTGTAAACTGGCCCATCCAGCTCCGGCATTTATCAGTGGTTTCTACTATAAAGTACTTAAAGGGGTTGTCGGCTTTGGACAACCGTTTTTTTAGGGTTCGTTATCAGCTAATCCAAAGTTGTCCCGCTGCTGGGACCCCAAGCGATCAACTTTAATCTGATTAGGGAACCCTGCACCAAGTGTTCAATTCCCCTGCAGCGCCATCACAGGGGAACCGACGTATTACAGTTCCTAGCTAAATCAATTGGTTGTCTGTGTATTGCATGGAAGTGCCGGGTCCTCCAGTGAGAGACGCTCTTTGTAGCCTCTTCTGGGAGGAGTGATAATTAGCTTTGAATTACAATGTGCTGCAAAGTAGTGAAGGACGTGTTTTTTTTTTAGCGTTCCTTTATTATAATTTAGGTTTATTTCGGCTGAGCTTAAAACCAGAAACAGTGACACATCACAGAAGAAGCTGAATATGTTTCCAAAACAGTCAGGGATAAGAATGCTCACCCCAAAATACCGGTGTGCTTACACATAACAAACACCCAACGTTACAACAGCAGTAAAGTGCTACCTACATACCGCAACCTATAATGAGCCAAAATGAAGGGTATTACTTTGTGGCTGGCAGTAATGGCACTACAATGAATATGACATTATGGGGTGGCACTAGAGCCCCTGCAATGAGTCTGACAATATGAGTAATACTATGGGTACTACAATGAGCCTGGTACTATGAGGACTACTGCGGGGTGGCAGGCATTAGCAGTATATGACGAGGAGGAGTTTGGAAGATGTGATAGGGGTTACAGCTGCAAAGTGCCACATGTACCTGTACCTCCGATATCTGGGGTGAGGGTCTTCACTTAATGTTCTGTCTCAAGCAGCAGAAAGAATAATCTCTCCACCATGGGGGGGCAGGGGGGGTGGAGAATAAGGTTTGGGGGTAAGAAGAAAAGGATGAGTGACTATGTGCAGGGTTAGAGGATCACGTGTGGATTCTCTTTCCCCTGATCGTTAGTTGAGGTCATGGTCTTATTTTCTGTGGGAGATCCGTCACAGCGACACGCAGAATCCACCCCGATACCGCAAAATAAATGATCCAAGCCACAAAAAAGCTGCAAACCGGCCCAAGACGGAGGAGGAAGTCAACAATCTCAAGGAGGAGAAGCAAAATAACAGATTTGTATCCGCCCGGGTCAGATGGGATTTACAGATGAAGTGTGAACTGCTGGAACTATGAATTATAGATCTACATCATCATGTAATGACCTGGATTTTCCATATAAGGCCTCAGGCACACGATCGGGTTGGTTGTCGGCTGTATATCCCGGACTGACCACGGTTCAGGGAGCCGGACTCCCAGCATCATAGTTATCCATGTTCCGTACTGACAACATGATTACAGTATAGGACAGTATTCCCGCAGAGAGTCAGGGACTCCTAGCATCATAGATAACTATGATGCTGGGAGTCCGGCTCCCTGAACCGTGGTCAGTCCGGGAAATACAGCCGACATCCAGTCCGTATATCACGGATCAAACACGGTTGTGTGCGTGAGGCCTTAGGCTACACACCTATTTTGCACCAAAAGAGATATAAGGGGAATTTCCCTTAAAAGGAACACTCAGGGCATAACCGATACACTGTGTTATACCTAATGGAGGGGGTGGAGCCTGACACAGGGATTTAAAGAACACCACAGACAGAAAGCATGTGTCAAGCCTCTTCTGGGAGGAGTGATAATTCCTAGGTATAACAGTGTTTTGCCTAGAGTGTTCCTTTAAATAAAAAGTAAAAATCACTGATGCAGATCAGTCCTTAAATAGTTCACTGCTGCCAATCTGAACGACAGCCAATACAGCTCCCATATAGGTTGTCATCCAGCTTTTCCAGACTCCAGATCAGCTATGCAGCAATATGGGAAGTAGAGGGGGCCCGTTCTAGAGAGGTGGGACCCACATCTATCAGACATTTATGACATATTCCGTGGATATGTCATAAATGTCCCTTGTAGGAAAGCCCCTTTAAATGAATACCCATATCAGAGGGAAAATATTCTTTGCAACAACCTTTGCAAGCTAATGATCTTTCCATTTATTCTAGCATGTATGGGGTCACCCCGATTCTCATTATTATTTGTGGGCGATCAGGGCCATACCTGTACATCCAGGTTCTTCCGTGAGGACGCCGGCGTGTTGGTGTACGAGCTGATAGAGGAGCTGGTGTTAATATCATCCGTACTTAGGTTGTCGATGGTGTCACTGATCCCGCTGCTCACCGAGCTACTGTCATCCCAGCTGCAAGAGACAAAACCAGTCACCAGGTTGTTAGACTGTGATGTTAAGACCCTCATCAATAAAGCAGCACGAACCACCAAGTCGGAAGCTTATAATAGTGCAGCAGTGTTATAAGCGGCTATTAGTCACATATCTGGATGTAAATGTCTATGGAGGATCTCAGCACTGGAGAGATGTGACATAAAGTAGTAGTCATGGGGGAGTTTATAGACTTCCTGTCACTACAGTCCTGAAATGGCTGACAACAGGGAACAATAGTATATTCACCTGTCCCAGTCAGCCTTTCCACAAACGTATGAGGCTGATAACAGGGAACGATAGTAGTAGTTCAACTACATATCAAATGGAGATGAGATAGAGAAGTAATAAAAAAAAAAGTCAAACTATGCTAAACATTGCTAACTTTTGTTTATACCTGGCAAGTCTATATTATCCAGGGTGGTCACTGCGGCCCCTTCATCCTGTACCACGTAAGCGACTTCTATCCTATACTTCACCAGCCGAGGCAGGAGGTTTCCGAGAGATCTGGTATTGAGTCCCTCAGCTCCCATACAAGACGCTAATCTCACATTCCAGCCGCACTATTTTGGGCACTGCCCTGTTTATACTATAAATTCCCTGGAACACTTGCATCTATTTGCACACAGTTCACTTAGCTGCCAGCGTGGGCCGTTGACATGACCCCAAAACACAGTCCAACCCACAGAGGAAAGCTGGACCAGAACAGAGGACTACCCCCCCCCCCCCAGGACTAATATACCGAGAAGCGCTGGGTAATGAAGCTGATCGGACATCTGCAACTTCAGCACCTAAATATCGCAATGTAAAATATGCAGTGAATGAATGCTGCACTTTCTAATAAACATCTATCTGTATTTATGATGCAATTTAGTTTTTAAAAATGAGTTTTAAGACTTGTGAGAGTGACTTCCCTGAGTGTCCTTATTAAAAGCTCGAGTCATGCGCTCTATCAACCAAAGTGCAAAAAAAGTGCAGAGGTGCCACACAAAAAATGTGTACAAAAGACGCGGTCTAAAGGAGAGCGGCCCCGCATAACCATTCCCCGACCCGCCGAACCATAGCCCCAAAGGATCGATGGTCCCTCCTCGACGAGGCTCAGGATGACCCAACAACACTCCTAAGCTTCTACCTGGACTGCCACCCCATTGTCCACGTAGGAGCCTGTATCAGTGAGTTCGGGCACCCCAGGGTCACCAGTTCTGGGGCACTTAGCAACTCAACCTTGCAAACTACCCGTTCCCTGGCATCAATCGTGTGGTTCTCTGCCTTTCTCCTCAGCGTTCTGTCATCCCTCTATGATGGCCATCACCCCACCGGCAGAGATGATTACTAATCTCAGATAAGAGAAGCTACTACACTCGATCTTAGCCAAAAGACCTAGAAGCAAGAACTTGGCCAGAAAGTCCCACTCTTACCCTAGTGATTATGGGGACTTCCCTGAGCAAAAGAATTTTGAAGAAATCCTCCAGCTCACCCACTGATCGTCTCAATCCGGACTGCGCTCGGATCCTACGTGACGGCACACGGCAAGGCAACAGGAAAAAAGAAGGAATGATCCAGCGCTCAGGATAAACTGTTTCGGACAACACTCCTGTCCTTATTCATGGGACGTGAGCCATCAATAAGGACAGGAGCGTTGCCCGAAACGCGTAGGCTGTTGTTACCACCCCCATGCACTTGAACTTTTAACCATTGGAAATAAACTTGGAACACATTGTTTCCTTTTTGCAATTTGTCCTGAGCGCTGGATCATTCCTTCTTTTCTCCCGTTGGACTTCCCTGAGTGTCGGGAGCCCTCAGCACGGACCTGGTTTTCTCATCACTTGGCCGTCATCAGCTGGACGTGGACTGGACAGAGACACTGCTATTCTGTTTTATTGGGGACAGCCCTCATTTACATAAAAATAAACGGAGTTGTCACTGCTCCGCCCCCTGTTATATCGCTAATGCCATGTTATCAGGAGATCGAGCCGTTAGATAACAGAGGAACATTTGAAAGACTATTGTAATTTAACCACAACACATAAAAGCTGCATTCACAAGTCTGTGCAGGAATCATGTATTTGTTGCCTAAAGGAAAGGTTTTCCTTCTTTTCTCTGCTGGGATTTGCTCACTTTTTTTTGCCAGGAAGCGTACACGTCCTCCATGGACCAAAAATAGAAACGTTAATGTGGCTTTAAAGAGGCTCTGTCACCAGATTCTCAAACCCCTATCTCCTATTGCATGTGATCGGCGCTGCAATGTAGATAACAGTAACGTTTTGTTTTTTTTAAAAACGTTCATTTTTGGCCAAGTTATGAGCTATTTTATATATATGCAAATTAGTTTGAAATGGACAACTGGGCGTTTTTTTTTCGTTATGTCCAACTGGGCGTGTATTGTGTTTTTAACTGGGCGTGTTTAAGTTTATGACGCTGACCAATCAGTGACCAGTCAGCGTCATACACATCTCCATTGATTTACACAGCAGCGATGTGCAGCCACATACACAGAGATTAACGTTAATCAAGTGTCCTGATAATGAATACACATGACCTCCAGCCTGGACGTCATGTGTACTCAGAATCCTGACACTTCTGACTCTTTTCTTTGAGATTTCTAGCAAGGGAAACGAAATCTCGCGAGATTACGGAGGTAAACGAGATTACGCGTGGCTTGCTAGAATCTCACAGAAAAGAGTCAGAAGTGTCAGGATTCTGAATACACATGACGTCCAGGCTGGATGATCATGTGTATTCATTATCAGGACACTTGATTAACGTTAATCTCTGTGTATGCGGCTGCACATCGCTGCTGTGTAAATAAATGGAGATGAGTGTAGGACGCTGACTGGTCACTGATTGGTCAGCGTCATACACGTAAACACGCCCAGTTAAAAACACAATACACGCCCAGTTGGACATAACGAAAAAAAAACGCCCAGTTGTCCATTTCAAACCTCATTTGCATATATATAAAATAGCTCATAACTTGGCCAAAAATGAACATTTAAAAAAAAAACAAAAAACTTTACTGTTCTCTACATTGCAGCGCCGATCACATGCAATAGGAGATAGGGGTTTGAGAATCTGGTGACAGAGCCTCTTTAAGGTCTGTTCACACATTGCAGTCAGATTGCCTCCTCTTGCCGCAATTTTTACAAAATTGCTGCAACATGATTTAGGTGAAACACTTTAGTCTTTTTAAGGGTCTATTCACACAGTGCAATCATATTGTGAAAATTGGAGCGAAAATCTTGGGACAGTGGGACATCGCCCGGAATCTGGGACTGTCTCGCTGGATTCGGGACCGTTGGGAGGCATGGCTTAGGGGGTTAGTACTCAGATATGTTCTGAGGGCTCACAACTTGTATTTTATTGAATATGGATAGTGAACACAATGCTATAACATACAGTAGTGGTATTGATCCTGTGTCATGGCACAATTTGCATTTATACAGATGGAGCGCGTACAAAAAAAAAACACCTCCGTACAAACCTATAGCGTCTTACAGAGGTACGGAAAAAAAAAACATAGGACAATACAGCTGGGAGGTTGTATGGAGCCATAATATGGTTATATGCCTGAGGCACACATAATATAATATCTCCCCCTACCTGCAGTCATTTATACAAGATACACGCAGTCTATGAGGCCAAAGTAAAGCTTTTTTTATAGTGATATCTTTAGTAGCAGAAATATAATTATATACCTTTATTATATAATGGTTGAGGACACATTGGATTGATAGTTGGGATCAGTGTTCCCTATAAGGTGCGCGGCCGCGCACCTTCCACAGTCCGCCCGCTCACTAAAGTTTAAAGCCTGTGCACTGTCACGGGCGGATGCAGTGGCGTCGCTAGCACCGGAGGGGGCTATCCACAGGGGGGCTGTGTGGCGCTATCTATAGGGGGGCTGTGTGGCGCTATCTATAGGGGGGCTGTGTGGCACCATCTACGGGGTCTGTGTGGCGCTATCTATAAGTACAGTGGTGTAATGAGGGATTCTTTCATTGATGCCTATAATTGGTGTCGTCTATTTTACTGCTGGACTTGTAATATTATAGTATTTAAAAAAGTAATTAAAACAAATTTAAAATAAGTTTTCTTATTCTCTTATTTAGTCGCTATATTAGCGTTTACTGGGGATATTACTTTTGGTCATCAGATCACCCACCATTGATGGAGACTTTCCCTGCTCCCTAACTACCCCTTAGCTTAGAGGGAACATTGGTTGGGATATGTACATATATTTCTGTCCGAGTCCAGCATTCCTCCCCCTTCCAAAACATAATGACAGGAAGCCCAAACCACTGACACATTGTTACATTGTAGCATCAATGTTGCAGATTTCTGCAAAACGATTTGTATTTCTACCTCAAAGCTGATCATTGTGACACTTCTTCAGCTCCAAACTTATCGGATGAAGTGGAGAGATTGACACATGCAAAAACATCAGTGGACATAGCCATGCGAATAAAGAGGATGTAAAATAAATAGGGGTGAGTTGTATGGGCACGCCGGCATTACTCACAAGGGGTCCGGAGCCCCCTCCACACCAGAACCAGTCCTGTCCAGCATGGGGATCACCAGTGGTCGGCTCCTTTTACCAGGTCCCTGCTATCTCCTGTGATGAGCCGGTGTGAGCGCCAGGAATCAATAGACCCTATTAATTACACACAGCGAGCTGGAAGAACTTGTTTTAGGCAATTGTAGAAGACAATGCTTTCTATGAGGCTGCCATGGCTGCAGGGGGATGTGATAAAGAGGAGGTAGTCCGGGGGAGGGGAGGCCCATTACTAATCCAAGCTAACAGGATTAAGGTGAAAAAGAATGAACAAATGCCCCTCTGGCCCGGCTCTGCCCCTCTGGCCCGGCTCGGTCCCCTTGGTCATCTGAATAAAGGTTAGACTTTAATCAACCACAAAAATCCTAAAGAAACTCCCCCCCCCCCCTCATATCATTCCACAAAGATAAAGCCAAAAAGGATCCCCCAGGATGCACAGGAGCTCTTATTTATTGCTGGTTTTTTTATTTTATTTTTGGATTATTTTCTTATCTTTTCCATGAGCAAATTGCAGCAACGAACACTCCAGGCCTGATCACAATCTCCCCTCGTGACTGTGATAGAACAGGGACTGTATTTGTTCCACAAAAGATAAGGGAAATTGGGCAGATAAAGAAAATATTTCCCCTCTATAATATGTCAGTCCTTTCTTTTCACCTTCTTTGAAGGTCAGAAATAAAATTGTCGAGGAGCAGCCGCCTTCTCAGCCCTGACAGGTAGACGGTGACGTCAATTCGTGGAAAAGCGACTGATGGCACGGGGGCTCGCCCGTCAGGACATCGCTGCAGTGTTGTGTTTGCCTCCCAGGTACAAAACAAAAAATTCTGCGAAAAATGTAAGATCCTGTACAAAGCATAGGATGACCACCGACTGTAAGACTTACCTCCGGCTCCTTACGTTTCCAGTCCATTGAATGGTTCTGTTCTGCCGCCCGTGGACAGTCCCTGACAAGGAAGCCCCACGTAACGTGGCTGGTGACACCTTCATGGAGGACAGCGCTTCCTGAGCGGATTCATATCCTCTTTAGCCTCTGGAGCACATGTAAGAGCCCTGACAATCACTGGAAGTCTCACAAGTGAAAGAAAAAAAGAAATCCTTGCACTTCAGAAGTCTCAGGGAAACCTGATCTCACCAGTCATTAACCAGTGAAGCGCTGGCAGCCCAGACAGAGCAGTAAAAAGCAAACAGCCCACGGGTCTGGGAACTTTCCCGAGCAAATAGTGAATGTGGCGGCTGCAGGGAGGCAAACAAAATCCTGCAGCGACGTCACGAAGGGCGAGCCCCTGTGTCCCCGGCCCATGTGGAGGGTTCAGCAACAGTTTACAAGATACAGGGATCTGCAGAGAAAGAGATATAGGAAACCTGGGGCGCTCCAGCTATGGGGGAACTACAAGTCCCAAAGATGTTACACAACATGCCCAAATATCAGGATTACAGCCGATATGCATATGTTTTGTGTGTGGACTCAGGGAGTCTATATTTACTGTAGAAATAGTTTCTTCCTTTGTGACGTCATCCACCAGTATCTCTATATCTGCAGCTGGTGACAGATACACGGAAAGAGTATCAAAGTGACGACTTGCTCCTGTAGTGTTCGGTTCTGTTCACACTACGTTCTTATTTAATTACGTTTGGCGTAAGCGTCAGGAAAGCTCCCAGGGCATATGCCGAATGTGTCTATAGGGCCCTCTGCACCCAGCGTATGCCGAAAGAGAGTTGTTTGGGCATATGCTGGGCTGGTATGTGTCGGCATCATTTTTTTTTTTTTCTTCTGTGATTTCGAACTACATGGTTTTACAATGGGAGTCTATTGGTGACATTTCCACCGTATCCCTATACAGTATCATATGACGCAGCCTTTTCGTAAGCAGTAGAAGTTACTGAATACTCCCGGCATATACCTCCGATGAAGTGTGAACACAGTCTGAATTATTTTACAACCGGTTTTATTAGTTTGCAGATTGTATAAAATGATGATGTAAACGCCAGCGGAGATCTATAGATATATAGAAAGTTCCATTGAACAACATTTTACAGTATAAATCAATATATAATCTGCATAAAATTGAGTAACTTTATAAATAAATTTTTCTACATATCTCCTACTGGTCCAGAGTAACAGCCTGCATTATAGTCCAGAGCTGAATTCAGAATTCTGCTACTTTTCTCTTGGAATCAGTCAACAGTGTGTTGACAGACCCGCCCCTAGCAACTATAATGCACTGTTCCTTCCCTACATAACATCATTGTGGGGTACCTAGTGACAAAACTACTCCTCCTAGGATGCCATTCACCACAGCAAGCTGTACAGACACTGAACAAGCAGGTGGTACTGGAAGATTTCAGATTAGCGGCCTCCAAGATTGTGACTGTAGGTGCGACAGAGAAAGGCTATAGGATCTGCAGACATGTTTGTGAGGATAATCTGACTGTTCCAACATTTTCTGAAGGAGAAAACAATGTGATTCTGTCAGATCCTATAACTTCTCCCGAGATAAGTGACATCACAGGTGCATCTCATCACCGTCCCTTTAAGTCGGGGAAGATACAGTAGAAGTTGACAAGTATTCTATATGTTCTGCTTAATACTGCTGCTGTTCTCCATTGTGGACCCCCCTAGACATAGGAGTCCAGGTGTAACTGACTGCTACCGACCCCCCATTGTTGTTTCACGGTCTATAGGGCTGACATTAAAGCATGTGAACACTTTGCAGCATATTGGTTTAACAGTTATGAGCCGAGGGTTGTTAATAGTTTATCAGAACTGCTGACGGTGGAACATTTATAGCATGTGCAGCTGTTTATAATCCAGAACTGATCTGAGCATTACCCCGAGTCTACAGAAGTGCGGACAGGACCGTGACGTAACGCTGCACAGACAGCGCTGGACCAAGCCAACTTCTTATGGGTTCAGGATCTCCGCTGCAATGATTTTACAGGGCCGCAATGGAACACATTTAGTTATATGTTTGGAAGGAAAAGATTTACTGCTGCTTTACAGGGCCAAGCAGCGGAACAGACGGTAAGCTCTGCAACTGCAGGTAATGAATTTCTGGTGGGAGCGCTGGAATACCGGACCGATGAAATCATTCCCTGCCCTGCTAAAGAGGTTTGAGGTTAGACGGAGGCCGCACTCAATCAGCCCCTCCAAACTCATATATATTAGATCGTATCTCGTGGGCACAAACACAAAACCAGGCAAAGCGGCTGGCCCTGACAATAGGGACCTTACTTGTCAACAGTCCCGATTTTGGGGGACTATTCCACAAACCAGACACAAAAGGGGTGGCGCTTATGCTAATTTACATAAAAAATGGGCCAAACCATACATTTTGGGGTTGTTCGTGCACAGAACATTGGCGGAGCTTAAATTGTCCCGTGATTCGGTATTGTGGAGGACGTGGAGGAGCATCAGTGATATAATATCCTGGTAAATATAGACACAGCTGTCATTTTTAATAGTGTACAGGAGGCTCTTGCGTGCAGGTAAATATAATAACACGGGTACCACGGCATCGCTTCATTATCCCACCGCCAAACTGCTGCTCTCTTCTGCCTCCTGCTCCAATACTCCTCAATGCACTTTATACAGCCGCTGGCACAGACCACAGCTGGGTGACTGGCACATTCACCATTATTTATTACCCTCCTGGCACGAGGATATACATGTCCATCTGCTATTATAGAGCTCAAGAGAGCAGGTCAGTTTGTCATTGTATCTGCTTTCTTGAATTTGGTTTTAGAAATACATTTTCTGTAATATAAATTATCTTAATATAGAGCACCACAGAATATGTTTGCACTACATAAATGACAACGAACAGCTTAGATGAGCCCCAATAATGAAGAGGGACAATTAGATGACTGACATTGCCAGGAGATTTCAGCTCTGAAGCCTGTAGAATAGTGATTGCAGCTCTGGAGTATAATACAGGATGTAACTCAGGATCAGTACAGGATAAGTAATGTAATGAATGTACACAGTGACTCCACCAGCAGAATAGTGAGTGCAGCTCTGGAGTATAATACAGGATGTAACTCAGGATCAGTACAGGATAAGTAATGTAATGTATGTACACAGTGACTCCACCAGCAGAATAGTGAGTGCAGCTCTGGAGTATAATACAGGATGTAACTCAGGATCAGTACAGGATGAGTAATGTAATGTATGTACACAGTGACTCCACCAGCAGAATAGTGAATGCAGCTCTGGAGTATAATACAGGATATAACTCAGGATCAGTACAGGATAAGTAATGTATGTACACAGTGACTCCATCAGCAGAATAGTGAGTGCAGCTCTGGAGTATAATACAGGATGTAACTCAGGATCAGTACAGGATGAGTAATGTAATGTATGTACACAGTGACTCCACCAGCAGAATAGTGAATGCAGCTCTGGAGTATAATACAGGATATAACTCAGGATCAGTACAGGATAAGTAATGTAATGTATGTACACAGTGACTCCACCAGCAGAATAGTGAGTGCAGCTCTGGATTATAATACAGGATGTAACTCAGGATCAGTACAGAATAAGTAATGTAATGTATGTACACAGTGACTCCACCAGCAGAATAGTGAGTGCAGCTCTGGAGTATAATACAGGATGTAACTCAGGATCAGTACAGGATAAGTAATGTAATGTATGTGCACAGTGACACCACCAGCAGAATAGTGAGTGCAGCTCTGGAGTATAATACAGGATGTAACTCAGGATCAGTACAGGATAAGTAATGTAATGTATGTACACAGTGACTTCACCAGCAGAATAGTGAGTGCAGCTCTGGAGTATAATACAGGATGTAACTCAGGATCAGTACAGGATAAGTAATGTAATGTATGTACACAGTGACTCCACCAGCAGAATAGTGAGTGCAGCTCTGGAGTATAATACAGGATGTAACTCAGGATCAGTACAGGATAAGTAATGTAATGTATGTACACAGTGACTCCACCGGCAGAATAGTGAGTGCTACTCTGGAGTATAATACAGGATGTAACTCAGGATCAGTACAAGATAAGTAATGTAATGTATGTACACAGTGACTCCACCAGCAGAATAGTGAGTGCAGCTCTGGAGTATAATACAGGATGTAACTCAGGATAGGTACAGGATAAGTAATGTAATGTATGTACACAGTGACTCCACCAGCAGAATAGTGAGTGCAGCTCTGGAGTATAATACAGGATATAACTCAGGATCAGTATAGGATAAGTAATGTAATGTATGTACACAGTGACTCCACCAGCAGAATAGTGAGTGCAGCTCTGGAGTATAATACAGGATGTAACTCAGGATCAGTACAGGATAAGTAATGTAATGTATGTGCACAGTGACTCCACCAGCAGAATAGTGAGTGCAGCTCTGGAGTATAATACAGGCTGTAACTCAGGATCAGTGCAGGATAAGTAATGTATGTACACAGTGACTCCACCAGCAGAATAGTGAGTGCAGCTCTGGAGTATAATACAGGATGTAACTCAGGATCAGTACAGGATAAGTAATGTAATGTATGTGCACAGTGACTATTTTTTTTATGTAGATTAATTCTATATGTAAACTCTGACTTTAACATAACTGGTAAATATTACCCACTATTTGAGGCCAGATATGCAGCGGTCGCCATTATTACTGTAGGGCTCTCTGTGGCATCTACATCTCTACTGCACAATTACAACTATCATTTCACACCCATGTGGAAATATTTAGGAAGGTGAGAGGGGCTGCTGATTGGTTGAGACATGAAATTATCTGACTTTGCTTGGTAAAAATCCCAGACTTCAGTTTTTGTATTGGTAAATTCGACAATTTACAACACTTTTGCAATACACACAGAAACCAGATAGGACACTGGACCCAGCGCTCACATTTACCTGCTACTTCTACCAGTTTTTAACAATTTTAGAAGCCTTTATGTATAATACATTTTTCTGAAACTCAGGATCCCGAAATAAATCAACACACGAGCCCCAACAATCCAGTCCGCTGGGATCGCAGCCATGTGCAGAATTTGTTATTTTAATCTTTTGCAATGTTTAGATATTAGCTTAAATTCAGTGTAAAGCAGATTTGCTGACTGCAGGGAATAGAAGCATGGGAACGGGGGTCTGAGCGAGGCCTTGGAGAAGTCTGCGGCCCCCGTGTCATTATTCAGCTGATAAAGAGGCATTTCCTGCAGTTAATGATCGTTGGGAGGCTCCCGAATGACCTACAAGTCATTGAAACTGGGGTAATAAACAGAGGCTCCCACAAAGTGATAACCATCAGCCGGAGACGACCCAGAATACACGGAGCCCGCACTGCTGATGAAATATCTGCCACTAGGCCTGAAGTTTATAATAGTTCAGCAGTGTGAGGGTGCATTTAAAGGAGACTTTTTTGGCCGTGTGGTGAAAAACGCATAAAAACACACACGGTTTTACACCAAATTGCTGCGGTATGTGATGCAATTTTCACCTGTGCGGTTTTTACAGGTAAAACACATTCATTTTACAAGTTTCACCTGTAAAAACGAAACGTAAAATCATGGCAAGACCGGTTTTTGATGCATTTTGTTCTCATGCAGTCAAATAGTCTCACATAAATGCACCCTTAAAAGAGGAGCCGCTGATATCAGTCACATATACAGATGTAAGGACTGGAGGATATAATAGTACAGCAGTGATATAAGAGGAGCGGCTGATATCAGTCACATATATAGATGTAAGGACTGGAGGGTATAATAGTACAGCAGTGATATAAGAGGAGCGGCTGATATCAGTCACATATATAGATGTAAGGACTGGAGGATATAATAGTACAGCAGTGTTATAGGAGGATCGGCTGATATCAGTCCCATATATAGATGTAAGGACTGGAGGATATAATAGTACAGCAGTGATATAGGAGGAGCGGCTGATATCAGTCACATATATAGATGTAAGGACTGGAGGGTATAATAGTACAGCAGTGATATAAGAGGAGCGGCTGATATCAGTCACATATACAGATGTAAGGACTGGAGGATATAATAGTACAGCAGTGATATAAGAGGAGCGGCTGATATCAGTCACATATATAGATGTAAGGACTGGAGGGTATAATAGTACAGCAGTGATATAAGAGGAGCGGCTGATATCAGTCACACATATAGATGTAAGGACTGCAGGATATAATAGTACAGCAGTGATATAAGAGGAGCGGCTGATATCAGTCACATATATAGATGTAAGAACTGGAGGATATAATAGTACAGCAGTGTTATAGGAGGATCGGCTGATATCAGTCCCATATATAGATGTAAGGACTGGAGGATATAATAGTACAGCAGAGTTATAAGAGGAGCGGCTGATCTCAGTCACATATATAGATGTAAGGACTGGAGGATATAATAGTACAGCAGTGATATAAGAGGAGCGGCTGATCTCAGTCACATATATAGATGTAAGGACTGGAGGATATAATAGTACAGCAGTGATATAAGAGGAGCGGCTGATATCAGTCACATATATAGATGTAAGGACTGGAGGATATACTAGTACAGCAGTGATATAAGAGGAGCGGCTGATATCAGTCACATATATAGATGTAAGGACTGGAGGATATAATAGTACAGCAGTGATATAAGAGGAGCGGCTGATATCAGTCACATATATAGATGTAAGGACTGGAGGATATAATAGTACAGCAGTGATATAAGAGGAGCGGCTGATATCAGTCACATATATAGATGTAAGGACTGGAGGATATAATAGTACAGCAGTGATATAAGAGGAGCGGCTGATATCAGTCACATATATAGATGTAAGGACTGGAGGATATAATAGTACAGCAGTGATATAAGAGGAGCGGCTGATATCAGTCACATATATAGATGTAAGGACTGGAGGATATAATAGTACAGCAGTGTTATAGGAGGAGCGGCTGATATCAGTCACATATATAGATGTAAGGACAGGAGGATATAATAGTACAGCAGTGTTATAGGAGGATCGGCTGATATCAGTCCCATATATAGATGTAAGGACTGGAGGATATAATAGTACAGCAGAGTTATAAGAGGAGCGGCTGATCTCAGTCACATATATAGATGTAAGGACTGGAGGATATAATAGTACAGCAGTGATATAAGAGGAGCGGCTGATCTCAGTCACATATATAGATGTAAGGACTGGAGGATATAATAGTACAGCAGTGATATAAGAGGAGCGGCTGATATCAGTCACATATATATAGATGTAAGGACTGGAGGATATAATAGTAGAGCAGTGATATAAGAGGAGCGGCTGATATCAGTCACATATATAGATGTAAGGACTGGGGGATATAATAGTACTGGAGTGTTATAAGAGGAGCGGCTGATATCAGTCACATATATAGATGTAAGGACTGGAGGATATAATAGTACAGCAGTGATATAAGAGGAGCGGCTGATATCAGTCACATATATAGATGTAAGGACTGGAGGATATACTAGTACAGCAGTGATATAAGAGGAGCGGCTGATATCAGTCACATATATAGATGTAAGGACTGGAGGATATAATAGTACAGCAGTGTTATAAGAGGAGCGGCTGATATCAGTCACATATATAGATGTAAGGACTGGAGGATATAATAGTACAGCAGTGATATAAGAGGAGCGGCTGATATCAGTCACATATATAGATGTAAGGTCTGGAGGATATAATAGTACAGCAGTGATATAAGAGGAGCGGCTGATATCAGTCACATATATAGATGTAAGGACTGCAGGATATAATAGTTCACCATTGTTATAAAAGGAGCCAAAAACCGGGGCACACCACCACCGCATGGCTTCAACGAATATGGGGGTACCCTAAGGAGGAAATGATCTATGGGAGGGCGAGTGGCTGGGAGCAGCTGTGCATTCAGGACTATGACCCTTTCTGGTCCTTCCAAAGTCTGTCACAATCTATAGAAAACATTGACCAAGCAGTCTGGCTCACAAATATTTGTCATGTTATGCGGCCCCGAGAGCGGGTGTCCTGCGTTTTATGACCGCGGCCTCTTGTGTATTTTGCTGACAAGAGGCAATTAGGTAAGAATGTGATTTATCTGATAAACTAATTTGCATTCTATGACATAACACGGCCAGGGGCCCAGATACCCCCGCAGGGGGCAGACAAGCCTGTGGCGCTCAGGATATCACAGGTATTTGTGCTGTCAGGACACGCTGGACGGTGAGATCACTGGAGGTGCGAATCCATCGCTGTCACTGACGCTCTGAGGGAAACTCTACACTCAATAATGTGCACAGCCAGAGCCGCTGTCCACCACGGATATTATACACAGATAATCTACAGGAAAGGTTGAGGCCCTTCTACACCGGACCGATGAATTACACACAAAAAAGGAAGAAAATCTCCCCATTAATCAGCCGACTGCTCCATAAACTCCACATCAGCACCCAAAATAAAAAAATGTAACATGGCAGATCTGGATTTTGTCAGTTCTCAGGCGTCTGCATTCACCTTTGTCCACTCTTCGGACATGCAGGATACAGAAGACACACAAGGAGCTTATCGGACGGAGACCATGAAGACTTGAGAAAACCCAAGAATTAAGGGGCCGGATCACACAAAGGTGTGAATGTGTACCAAGTGTGGGAAAGCATACAGGACTCCAGAGCGAGCTGCAGGTCATCGCACACTAAGGGTCAATGCACACCATGCGTATTACGTGCGGTTTTGCACGCGTAATTCAGCACCAGCATAGTCAATGAGATTCCAGGAAATCCCATGTGCACGCTGCAGTATTTTTTCTGCACGTAAATTGACCTGCGGTGCGGATGTTAAAATCCGCAGAATGTCAATTTATTTTGCGTTTCCGCTTGTGAATTTCATCAGCCTAGTGCTGAGGAAAATCGCACCAAAATCCGCAGCATGAAAACCCGTCGAAAAACGCATTAAAACGTGAAAACCGCACTGAAAAAAAGCAAAAAAAAAAGCACGATTAGGTGCAATTTTTCCTGCGTTTTGCTGCGGTTTTGGTGCGTATTTTCCACAGCAAAATACGCCACGTGTGCATGTAGCGTAAGGATCCATTCAGACGTTAGTACAGCATCCAAAAACCGCATTCGGTTTCACAGCGACTTGTTCAGTTTTTCAACGCGGTTGCGTTTTTTTTACTGCAACTGCAGTAGTCATCCGCATATCTGCTCCGCAAATACGGCCTGTAGTGCATCCGTATTTACAGATTCGCAAAAAATAAGGGAGTCTACAAATGAGGTCACCAACATGTCCCAACCCCTTGAAAAGGTCACATGATCACTCAGGCACCGTTTTCTTAGGGAATCCTCTGCCGTTATATAGCAATGCTCCCGCAATTACGGACGGCTACACATCCGTAATTTTGCACGCACCGATAAACTTCTTATGGGCGAATCTGTGCCACAATTGCGGACAGGAATTGGACATGTTCTATATTTTGCGGATCGTTTCTACGGCCCTGGACGCACGTCTGTAAATAAATGGAAAGGTGTCCGTGGTCTATAGAAATGAATGGGTCCGCAGATTATCGGTAATTACCGATAAAAACCACCTCAACTGCAATGTGTGAATGGATCCTCATGTTTTTCGTATGTTTTTGTGGAGTTTCCAGAGCCGGAAATATGGGACTGGGTTCACACATTGCAGAAAAAAAAAAAAAAAGCATTTTGACCGCGACGTGTGAACCCAGCCTGAGGACGACAGCTGCTCGCCTTGCAGCGCTGTGTCCGACAAGTCAGTGGTGAGAGGGGTGACCTAACTCAAGCTCATTCCCCAATGACTAGATCTGCCATTAGTGGGGGTCCGACTGCTAGGAACCTAAATGGCACAGAAGTGGCTTCATGTCCTCGGCTGCTTCCATTGACCTTGTTGGGGAGTGATCCTCACTAATTGGATTGGGGGGGGGGGGGTGTGAAGGATCGTCCACTTCAGATCTAGTCAATAATGGCGATTAAAGAGAGTTTGTTTGGATAAAGAACCCCTCCAGCACGGAGACAATGGGGGATATTTGTGGACACGGCTGTTCCCAGGTGCTCCAGCCCAATTGTACAGCAGGTTGTACCTGGAGTTGCCTATGCCACTTGTCTGCACCCAGCGGAGGAGGGGGAATGACCACATTTTTGCCTATGGCCAGATTTACTGGAAGGGGATGATAGGAAACGTGACGGGAAGCACAATAACGACTACAGGATCCTATCTGATCTCTTCCTGGAACCGACTGACTCATCCGACATGTCTGAAATACCTCTGAGCTCCACATATTATCAGTCTTCAGAGCTGCAATCTTACTACAGCGATACCAAAGCTGCAGTAACAGAGAAATACTCTGATATTATTACAGTTGACATCCAATTTACACTCCATTCACACCCAGAGCTGCATTCAGAATTCTGCAGGATGCTTCTTAAAAATAAATCGGAGCGAATTTCCTATAACATATTGTACAAGGCTGTATTGCATCTGGCCGGTTATTAGATTATGTTTTTTGGCACTGCTATACAAACCCAGGCATGTAAACTGTGTTTCCCTCATCAGTAAGTATGAGCTGTACATACACTGACACAGTAGAGAACAGTCGAGAGATGCGAGTGTAGATAGTTTAAGTGCAGCTTTTGATGTGACTAGGGTAAATGCAGCTTTGGATGGGACTGGAGTATAAGACATGTTGGGACACAATTATCACACAAAGTAAAAGAAAGGATTTTCAAGTTAACACAACTTTATATATCAGATAAATCTGAATGTAAAATGATGTCTAAAAGTAAACCTATAACAGAAGAGGATGATGGGGATCATGTCTGTCGAACCAGTCCACCCATAATACATAGAAGAACAATACCAGTCTCCCCTGGTGAGATCAGATTTAACAACTCTCCATATAAATACGCCCGGGGTGGTCCTAGAAACTTTAAGACCCACCTGTTGTGGGGATCTAAGGAGGATTAAAGGTTTGCCGGCCCCTGCTGGTGCACAGGACCTATCCCCCAGGCTGACCTGACCTGTGGGAGTATAGAACTAAAAGTCCCAGCATGTACTGCAAGCCATAGGCACGCCACAGCGTGAAGGTCTGCAGCAGTTGCCAAAGGTTCTGCAACTACAATAGTGCAATCACTTCTCCCTGTAAAGTAGAATGTATAGAACCCTGAACAATGACCAGTTAAGGCAAGGCACTATAAGTAGCCATACAATGTACACACCGACCAATGAGCGCGCTGCAAGAGTGGGACCGCCAACGTCCGAGACAACGCGACAGAGACACCAAAACCCTCCCCAGACAGATCGTACGTACGAATCTATTGTCATCCAATCACTGATCGTAAAGCTGGCGGCTTCCATATGCACTCAACTGCTGGCGCCATTCACGTACAGCCCATATGAACAACCCATCCTCACATGCCGATCCTCACAGGTCAAATGCTCATCAGAGGGGGTTCCCTGCTCGGGTCTATAGAATTCAATCATTCTCATCTGCATAAAAATGTCCACAGGAAAAGTAGCCTTAATTGGAGGAAATCTTATATGAAATGTAATAACCCTCTAGCAGGACGGGGATCCCTATAAGGCTTCGTTTAAATCTGCGTCAGGTCTCTGTTCATGGAATCCATCGGAGCGTTCAGTCAGGGGACCCATGAACGGAATCCAAACTGAAACCAACAGAAACCATAGGTTTCCATTTGGATCACCATTGATTTCAATGGTGATGAATCCGGTGCAAATGGTTTCCGTTTGTCACCGTTGTGTAAGGGTTCCGTCGATTTGACGGAATAGCGCAGTCGGCTACGGTATTGATTTCATGGAACCCTCAAAAAATGGTGACAAACAGAAACCATTGGCACCGGATCCGTCACCATTGAAATGAACTTGGTGGACATGTGTCTTTTTTCAACCGTACGAACTATGTAACTATGTAACTATGAATGGTGATGTGAACGGAAACCTCAGTCAGGGTTCAGTTCATGGGTTCCCCTGAAGGAAAGGTCCGACAGAACCCATGAACGGAGTCCTGACCCAGATGTGAACGAAGCCTAAGGCCTGCAGTTTTTTTTTTTAATCAGTTCAAGTTTATTCAACAAAATTCACAACTGTACAGGTCATTCTCATACAGTGTATAAGCAAATTTCCACAGACCCGCTTATGTATTTTCAACAAAACATTCCCTTCCCCCCAACTCCCCCTTGTACCCCCCCAGCCGGTCTTCTCGTTACACCTTTTTTAATTCTATCTCCTTCTCCTTCCCTTTTCCATTCCCCCTCTTACGTCTACTCCCCGTATTTACCCCACCGTCAGTAGCCCTATACCTGAATGTGGGACCGTACTAAGGCCTGCAGTTTAATACTGACCATAAACATGTGATAACTGAATGTTTATTTGGCAGACAGTTAGAAGCCCAGACTCCGCCACAAACACGCATATTCGGCATAAACGCGTATGTTATTTCAATATGTAGATAAGCAATTCGGGAGCCGCTTATCTGGCACCAAATTGCTTATTAATTCCAAATGGTCTGATCACGATTGCCCTGATGGGGAAATTTTGGAGGGACTGCAAATCTATCACCACAGACATGAGATTAATAATGAGATCCACCAATGAAAGCTTCATGTCTATGGCCATCACCTGACTGTCCCAGCACTTTCTATCTCTTCTACTCTCGGTCCCAAACCTTAGCCACACGTTCCACTCCCAGTGATGTCACCTCTTCCCAGCAGGCAATGCCCAAAGGTATTACATTGTGAAAGGATCGTTTCTCTTTAGTATGACTGACAAAAAATCTCCGGAAGAAGACAATAGGATTGTAAGAAGGAAATAAGACACAAGCAAAAGCTTATACAAGCGAAACGCGGACCAAGACCATACAAAAAACTCAAAGCAAAAATATTTTCTCTGATCTCCTCTTGAGTCCCCTTCAGAGCACATTATAATGGACATTACCTAATCCGGACATGACCTGATCTTAGGGCCCAATGGGCCTTTGGCTGATATCGGAAATGAGGTTCAATTCGCAGATGATAATACACAGCATAATGCACTTTAATACAATGTATTTATATATAGGGACAATAACGGGCTGTAATAACACTCAATGCTACTATTAATACAGGACAGACAGAGCGCACTCCTACCTGTCAGCATCTCCTTGTCCCATAGACGTGTTTCGCTGAAGGGTTTCTCGTACGGCCGCCATCCCATCAGGCAGGCGATTCAGTCTTCGGGTGTAGAGGCCCAGACCCCCATCTGTCATATAACTGTAACAAGAGAATAAGAGACATCTGCATCAGCCGGCCACAGAATATTACAGGACCTCCCACATATATATGTAAAGAGAGGCACTCCAGACACTACTTATATCAACATGAAGGATTCAATCATCATTACCAAGCTGCATGAGAAAAGACATTTAAAAACAAGTTTTTATAAAAATAAAAATGAATTAAAAATTCCAACTACAACACTGCCCTCTATGGACAAGAATATAACTACTATAATACTGCCCCTATATACAAGAATATAACTACTATAATACTGCTCCTATATAGAAGAATATAACTACTATAATACTGCTCCTATATACAAGAATATAACTACTATAATACTGCCCCCTATGTACAAGAATATAACTACTATAACACTGCCCCTATATACAAGAATATAACTACTATAATACTGCCCCTATATACAAGAATATAACTACTATAATACTGCCCCTATATACAAGAATATAACTACTATAATACAGCTCCTATATAGAAGAATATACCTACTATAATACTGCCTCCTATATACAAGAATATAACTACTATAATACTGCCCACTATGTACAAGAATATAACTACTATAATACTGCCCCTATATACAAGAATATAACTACTATAATACTGCTCCTATATACAAGAATATAACTACTATAATACTGCCCCCTATATACAAGAATATAACTACTATAATACTGCCCCTATATACAAGAAAATAACTACTATAATACTGCCCCTATATACAAGAATATAACTACTATAATACTGCCCCTATATACAAGAATATAACTACTATATTACTGCTCCTATATACAAGAATATAACTACTATAATACTGCCCCTATATACAAGAATATAACTACTATAATACTGCCCTCTATATACAAGAATATAACTACTATAATGCTGCCCCTATATACAAGAATATAACTACTATAATACTGCCCCCTATGTACAAGAATATAACTACTATAATACTGCCCTATATACAAGAATATAACTACTATAATACTGCCCCTATATACAAGAATATAACTACTATAATACTGCCCCTATATACAAGAATATAACTACTATAATACTGCCCTCTATATACAAGAATATAACTACTATAATGCTGCCCCTATATACAATATAACTACTATAATACTGCCCCTATATACAAGAATATAACTACTATAATACTGCTCCTATATACAAGAATATAACTACTATAATACTGCTCCTATATACAAGAATATAACTACTATAATACTACCTCCTATATACAAGAATATAACTACTATACTACTGCTCCTATATACAAGAATATAACTACTATAATACTGCTCCCTATATACAAGAATATAACTACTATAATACTGCCCCTATATACAAGAATATAACTACAATAATACTGCCCCTATATACAAGAATATAACTACTATAATACTGCCTCTATATACAAGAATATAACTACTATAATACTGCTCCTATATACAAGAATATAACTACTATAATTCTGCTCCTATATACAAGAATATAACTACTATAATACTGCCTCTATATACAAGAATATAACTACTATAATACTGCCCCTATATACAAGAATATAACTACTATAATACTGCCCCTATATACAAGAATATAACTACTATAATACTGCCCCCTATATACAAGAATATAACTACTATAATACTGCCTCTATATACAAGAATATAACTACTATAATACTGCTCCTATACACAAGAATATAACTACTATAATACTGCTCCTATATAGAAGAATATAACTACTATACTACTGCTCCTATATACAAGAATATAACTACTATAATACTGCTCCCTATATACAAGAATATAACTACTATAATACTGCCCCCTATGTACAAGAATATAACTACTATAATACTGCCCCTATATACAAGAATATAACTACTATAATACTGCCTCTATATTCAAGAATATAACTACTATAATACTGCTCCTATATAGAAGAATATAACTACTATAATACTGCTCCTATATACAAGAATATAACTACTATAATACTGCCCCTATATACAAGAATATAAATACTATAATACTGCCCCTATATACAAGAATATAACTACTATAATACTGCCCCTATATACAAGAATATAAATACTATAATACTGCCCCTATATACAAGAATATAACTACTATAATACTGCTCCTATATACAAGAATATAACTACTATAATACTGCTCCCTATATACAAGAATATAACTACTATAATACTGCCCCTATATACAAGAATATAACTACAATAATACTGCCCCTATATACAAGAATATAACTACTATAATACTGCCTCTATATACAAGAATATAACTACTATAATACTGCTCCTATATACAAGAATATAACTACTATAATTCTGCTCCTATATACAAGAATATAACTACTATAATACTGCCTCTATATACAAGAATATAACTACTATAATACTGCCCCTATATACAAGAATATAACTACTATAATACTGCCCCTATATACAAGAATATAACTACTATAATACTGCCCCCTATATACAAGAATATAACTACTATAATACTGCCTCTATATACAAGAATATAACTACTATAATACTGCTCCTATATACAAGAATATAACTACTATAATACTGCTCCTATATACAAGAATATAACTACTATAATACTGCTCCTATATACAAGAATATAACTACTATACTACTGCTCCTATATACAAGAATATAACTACTATAATACTGCTCCCTATATACAAGAATATAACTACTATAATACTGCCCCCTATGTACAAGAATATAACTACTATAATACTGCCCCTATATACAAGAATATAACTACTATAATACTGCCTCTATATTCAAGAATATAACTACTATAATACTGCTCCTATATAGAAGAATATAACTACTATAATACTGCTCCTATATACAAGAATATAACTACTATAATACTGCCCCTATATACAAGAATATAAATACTATAATACTGCCCCTATATACAAAAATATAACTACTATAATACTGCCCCTATATACAAGAATATAAATACTATAATACTGCCCCTATATACAAGAATATAACTACTATAATACTGCCCCTATATACAGGAATATAACTACTATAATACTGCCCCTATATACAAGAATATAACTACTATAATACTGCCCCTATATACAAGAATATAACTACTATAATACTGCCCCCTATATACAAGAATATAACTACTATAATACTGCCCCTATATACAAGAATATAACTATTATAATACTACCCCAATATACAAGAATATAACTACTATAATACTGCTCCTATATACAAGAATATAACTACTATAATACTGCTCCTATATACAAGAATATAACTACAATAATACTGCCCCTATATACAAGAATATAACTACTATAATACTGCCCCTATATACAAGAATATAACTACTATAATACTGCCCCTATATACAAGAATATAACTACTATAATACTGCTCCTATATACAAGAATATAACTACTATAATACTGCCTCCTATATACAAGAATATAACTACTATAATACTGCCTCTATATACAAGAATATAACTACTATAATACTGCCCCTATATACAAGAATATAACTACTATAATACTGCCCCTATATACAAGAATATAACTACTATAATACTGCCCCCTATATACAAGAATATAACTACTATAATACTGCCTCTATATACAAGAATATAACTACTATAATACTGCTCCTATATACAAGAATATAACTACTATAATACTGCTCCTATATACAAGAATATAACTACTATACTACTGCTCCTATATACAAGAATATAACTACTATAATACTGCTCCCTATATACAAGAATATAACTACTATAATACTGCCCCCTATGTACAAGAATATAACTACTATAATACTGCCCCTATATACAAGAATATAACTACTATAATACTGCCTCTATATTCAAGAATATAACTACTATAATACTGCTCCTATATACAAGAATATAACTACTATAATACTGCTCCTATATACAAGAATATAACTACTATACTACTGCTCCTATATACAAGAATATAACTACTATAATACTGCTCCCTATATACAAGAATATAACTACTATAATACTGCCCCCTATGTACAAGAATATAACTACTATAATACTGCTCCTATATAGAAGAATATAACTACTATAATACTGCTCCTATATACAAGAATATAACTACTATAATACTGCCCCTATATACAAGAATATAAATACTATAATACTGCCCCTATATACAAGAATATAACTACTATAATACTGCCCCTATATACAAGAATATAAATACTATAATACTGCCCCTATATACAAGAATATAACTACTATAATACTGCCCCTATATACAGGAATATAACTACTATAATACTGCCCCTATATACAAGAATATAACTACTATAATACTGCCCCTATATACAAGAATATAACTACTATAATACTGCCCCCTATATACAAGAATATAACTACTATAATACTGCCCCTATATACAAGAATATAACTATTATAATACTACCCCAATATACAAGAATATAACTACTATAATACTGCTCCTAAATACAAGAATATAACTACTATAATACTGCTCCTATATACAAGAATATAACTACAATAATACTGCCCCTATATACAAGAATATAACTACTATAATACTGCCCCTATATACAAGAATATAACTACTATAATACTGCCCCCTATATACAAGAATATAACTACTATAATACTGCTCCTATATACAAGAATATAACTACTATAATACTGCCTCCTATATACAAGAATATAACTACTATAATACTGCTCCTATATACAAGAATATAACTACTATAATACTGCCCCCTATATAATAGAATATACCTACTATAATACTGCCCCTATATACAAGAATATAACTACTATAATACTACCCCCTATATACAAGAATATAAGTACTATAATACTGCCCCCTATATACAAGAATATAACTACTATAATACTGCCTCTATATACAAGAATATAACTACTATAATACTGCCCCCTATATACAAGAATATAACTACTATAATACTGCCCCCTATAAACAAGACTATAACTACTATAATACTGCTCCTATATACAAGAATATAACTACTATAATACTGCTCCTATATACAAGAATATAACTACTATAATACTGCCCCTATATACAAGAATATAACTACTATAATACTGCCCCTATATACAAGAATATAACTACTATAATACTGCCTCCTATATACAAGAATATAACTACTATAATACTGCCCTTATATACAAGAATATAACTACTACAATACTGCCCCTATATACAAGTATATAGCTACTATAATACTGCCCCTATATATAAGAATATAACTACTATAATACTGCTCCTATATACAAGAATATAACTACTATAATACTGCCACTATATACAAGAATATACCTACTATAATACTGCTCCTATATACAAGAATATAACTACTATAATACTGCCTCCTATATACAAGAATATAACTACTATAATACAGCCCCTATATACAAGAATATAACTACTATAATACTGCCCCCTATATACAAGAATATAACTACTATAATACTGCTCCCTATATTCAAGAATATAACTACTATAATACTGCTACCTATATACAAGAATATAACTACTATAATACTGCTCCTATATACAAGAATATAACTACTATAATACTGCCCCCTATATAGAAGAATATAACCACTATAATACTGCTCCCTATATACAAGAATATAACTACTATAATACCGCTCCTATATACAAGAATATAACTACTATAATACAGCCCCTATATACAAGAATATAACTACTATAATACTGCTCCTTATATACACGAATATAACTACTATAATACTGCTCCTATATACAAGAATATAACTACTATAATACTGCCCCTATATACATGAATATAACTACTATAATACTGCCCCTATATCCAAGAATATAACTACTATAATACTGCCCCTATATACACGAATATAACTACTATAATACTGCTCCTATATACAAGAATATAACTACTATAATACTGCCCCTATATACATGAATATAACTACTATAATACTGCCCCTATATCCAAGAATATAACTAGTATAATACTGCCCTTATATACAAGAATATAACTACTATAATACTGCCCCCTATATACAAGAATATAACTACTATAATACTGCCCCTATATACAAGAATATAAGTACTATAATACTGCCCTTATATACAAGAATATAACTACTATAATACTGCCCCCTATATACAAGAATATAACTACTATAATACTGCCCCTATATACAAGAATATAACTACTATAATACTGCTCCTATATACAAGAATATAACTACTATAATACTGCCCCTATATACAAGAATATAACTACTATAATACTGCCCCCTATATACAAGAATATAACTACTATAATACTGCCCCTATATACAAGAATATATCTACTATAATACTGCCCCTATATACAAGAATATAACTACTATAATACTGCCCCTATATACAAGAATATAACTACTATAATACTGCCCCTATATACAAGAATATAACTACTATAATACTGCTCCTATATACAAGAATATAACTACTATAATACTGCTCCTATATACAAGAATATAACTACTATAATACTGCCCCCTATATACAAGAATATAACTACTATAATACTGCCCCTATATACAAGAATATATCTACTATAATACTGCCCCTATATACAAGAATATAACTACTATAATACTGCCCCTATATACAAGAATATAACTACTATAATACTGCCCCTATATACAAGAATATAACTACTATAATACTGCCCCCTATATACAAGAATATAACTACTATAATACTGCCCCCTATATACAAGAATATAAATACTATAATACTGCCCCCTATATATAAGAATATAACTACTATAATACTGCTCCCTATATACAAGAATATAACTACTATAATACTGCCTCCTATATACAAGAATATAACTACTATAATACTGCCCCTGTATACAAGAATATAACTACTATAATACTGCCCCTATATACAAGAATATAACTACTATAATACTGCCCCCTATATACAAGAATATAACTGCTATAATACTGCCCCTATATACAAGAATATAACTACTATAATGTGAATACATATAATCCACAGCAGGGCAGTCTGTATACATATATTTCCAGTGCAGCTCTTTCCTGTAGAGGGCAGTATTACAGGGGTCTCCTCCGGCGATCAGACAATCTCATACAGAGGAGCAGACACATTCCAGGTTGAGGAGAAGGAATGACAATCCCCTGCAATCAGACACTGGAGCTGTGTCCCCACTAAACCTTTATCTCAAACTACCCAACCACTTAAGATTTCGTCTTTACATTTACTATAAAGAATAATACAGTCAATTATTCCCTGTTATCAGCCACTTCAGGCTGGGGGAGGCTGGCTGTAGTAGTCTTCAATAGGATCACATATCTCCAGCTCTGAAAGCCTCTAGAATGTATATACTCTTTACTTGCCTACTAACCTGATATAATGTGATAATAATCTGCTAACCGTTCAGGACGTGTAATCTACACAGAGTAATAAAAAAGAGCAATAAACCGGGGCTAATCCTTAAAGGGCAGGTGCTTAATTCTGTAGCGCTGAGGTTTAGTCCATTTAATCCCTTTCCCATTCGTCTCAGAGTAATAGGTGGAGGTTTAGTCTCTGTCCCTTGGAAATCAGAGCTTTGTCAGACCCCCATTATACGGAGATTACGCCTGTGCAACGTCTGAGGAATTCACAGCGATTTTAGAGACAGATCCGGTGTCAGTGCACGATCCGGTACAATGTAACCCCCGCCAGACCAGGGCAGTGTAACCCCCCCAGACCAGGGCAGTGTAACCCCCGCCAGACCAGGGCAGTGTAACCCCCGCCAGACCAGGGCAATGTAACCCCCGCCAGACCAGGGCAATGTAACCCCCCCCAGACCAGGGCAGTGTAACCCCCGCCAGACCAGGGCAATGTAACCCCCCCCCCAGACCAGGGCAATGTAACCCGTAACCCCCCCCCCAGACCAGGGCAGTGTAACCCCCGCCAGACCAGAGCAGTGTAACATCCCCCCCCCCCCAGACCAGGGCAATGTAACCCACGCCAGACCAGGGCAGGGTAACCCCCGCCAGACCAGGGCAATGTAACCCCCGCCAGACCAGGACAGTGTAACCCCCGCCAGACCAGGGCAGTGTAACACCCCCCCCCCCCAGACCAGGGCAGTGTAACCCCCGCCAGACCAGGGCAGTGTAACCCCCGCCAGACCAGGGCAGTGTAACCCCCGCCAGACCAGGGCAATGTAACCCCCGCCAGACCAGCGCAGTATAACTCCCCCAGACCAGGGCAGTGTAAATCCACCCCCCCCAACCAGGGCAGTGTAACCCCCGCCAGACCAGGGCAGTATAACACCCCCCCAGACCAGGGCAGTGTAGCCCCCGCCAGACCGGGGCAGTGTAACCCCCCCCCAGACCAGGGCAGTGTAACCCCCGCCAGACCAGGGCAGTGTAACCCCCAACAGACCAGGGCAGTGTAAATCCCCCCCCCCCCCCCCAAACCAGGGCAGTGTCTCCTACCAATGTACAGGTGAGGCAAGCATGTCTCATTTATTAACCCGTCTATAATAGAAGATTGGAGAAAATAAATTACAAAAAAGAATTGTCTCTTGACGTGTGCGCCATTTTTATCAATCTCCCCAGGTGCCTGTATGTCCACGTTTTCTGTTCTTTATTAGAGAAGCTGCTGCAATACAGCGCCCGGACAACTGGCCGAGGGGCAGAAAATGTCATATTCCACACACTAGGGCTGTTTTTAGGAAGTCTGCAGCCGTCAGTCCACAAGTACAGGCTGCCATAAACTACTCCGCAGGACAGAAGTGGAACATGTCAGACTCCCATCATCCTTACAGACCACGATCAGAGCGCTCGACAGTGTTTCCAATAACAACATCCTATTAGGGAATTGCCCTCTACTAATAAATGCTCCTTTCTAACAATACACATTTAAAGGTTCATCTAATAAGGGTTAAATCTTTGTCTATGAGCTGACCGCAGAAGCTTGCAATCTAAAAGTTCTCCATAACTAGAATGACTCCAGTGAGAAGGTGAAGAATTCCTGTCCCTACCTGTGTCCTGACAGCAGCAGCCGGTGACAGCGCACACAGAGGCGGCCGGGTGTCTGCAGCTTCAGACGGGTTGGTGCGGTTTACATGTAGCTGGGGGGAGAGGGAGGGAAGCTGCACACCAATGATCTGCTGCTTGTACCCGACACCAGTGTAAAGATGCCCCCGGGACGGGTTCCTGACGTTGCTAACCTGCAGAGCCTGCTGGGACCTTCTCATATCACTGAGCACAACCCCAGGGGCAATGATACAAGGCCATTTCCTAAATGTCACCAGAAGCTCCCAGAAGTGGCCAATTCACCCTCCCATTTCTTCCAGTTCAGGGAACACAACTCCAAATCAGATTAGGTCGACTTGCAAAAACAAGAAAATAACTAAGACGACAAAAGACGAATATTCTCAGTGTATGATACATGATGGGTGATGACATAAGAGGAGTATTCTCAGTGTGTGATATATGATGGGTGATTACATAAGAGGAGTATTCTCAGTGTGTGATACATGATGGGTGATGACATAAGAGGAGTATTCTCAGTGTGTGATACATGATGGGTGATGACATAAGAGGAGTATTCTCAGTGTGTGATACATGATGGGTGATGACATAGGAGGAGTATTCTCAGTGTGTGATACATGATGGGTGATGACATAAGAGGAGTATTCTCAGTGTGTGATACATGATGGGTGATGACATAGGAGGAGTATTCTCAGTGTGTGATACATGATGGGTGATGACATAGGAGTATTCTCAGTGTGTGATACATGATGGGTGATGACATAAGAGGAGTATTCTCAGTGTGTGATACATGATGGGTGATGACATAGGAGGAGTATTCTCAGTGTGTGATACATGATGGGTGATGACATAAGAGGAGTATTCTCAGTGTGTGATACATGATGGGTGATGACATAGGAGGAGTATTCTCAGTGTGTGATACATGATGGGTGATGACATAGGAGTATTCTCAGTGTGTGATACATGATGGGTGATGACATAGGAGGAGTATTCTCAGTGTATGATACATGATGGGTGATGACATAAGAGGAGTATTCTCAGTGTGTGATATATGATGGGTGATGACATAGGAGGAGTATTCTCAGTGTGTGATACACGATGGGTGATGACATAAGAGGAGTATTCTCAGTGTGTGATACATGATGGGTGATGACATAGGAGGAGTATTCTCAGTGTGTGATACATAATGGGTGATGACATAAGAGGAGTATTCTCAGTGTGTGATACATGATGGGTGATGACATAGGAGGAGTATTCTCAGTGTGTGATACATGATGGGTGATGACATAAGAGGAGTATTCTCAGTGTGTGATACATGATGGGTGATGACATAAGAGGAGTATTCTCAGTGTGTGATACATGATGGGTGATGACATAGGAGGAGTATTCTCAGTGTGTGATACATGATGGGTGATGACATAGGAGTATTCTCAGTGTGTGATACATGATGGGTGATGACATAGGAGGAGTATTCTCAGTGTATGATACATGATGGGTGATGACATAAGAGGAGTATTCTCAGTGTGTGATACATGATGGGTGATGACATAGGAGGAGTATTCTCAATGTGTGATACATGATGGGTGATGACATAGGAGGAGTATTCTCAGTGTGTGATACATGATGGGTGATGACATAAGAGGAGTATTCTCAGTGTGTGATATATGATGGGTGATGACATAAGAGGAGTATTCTCAGTGTGTGATACATGATGGGTGATGACATAAGAGGAGTATTCTCAGTGTGTGATACATGATGGGTGATGACATAGGAGGAGTATTCTCAGTGTGATACATGATGGGTGATGACATAGGAGGAGTATTCTCAGTGTGTGATACACGATGGGTGATGACATAAGAGGAGTATTCTCAGTGTGTGATACATGATGGGTGATGACATAAGAGGAGTATTCTCAGTGTGTGATACATGATGGGTGATGACATAGGAGGAGTATTCTCAGTGTGTGATACATGATGGGTGATGACATAGGAGTATTCTCAGTGTGTGATACACGATGGGTGATGACATAAGAGGAGTATTCTCAGTGTGTGATACATGATGGGTGATGACATAGGAGTATTCTCAGTGTGTGATACATGATGGGTGATGACATAGGAGTATTCTCAGTGTGTGATACACGATGGGTGATGACATAGGAGGAGTATTCTCAGTGTGTGATACATGATGGGTGATGACATAAGAGGAGTATTCTCAGTGTGTGATACATGATGGGTGATGACATAAGAGGAGTATTCTCAGTGTGTGATACATGATGGGTGATGACATAGGAGGAGTATTCTCAGTGTGTGATACATGATGGGTGATGACATAGGAGTATTCTCAGTGTGTGATACATGATGGGTGATGACATAGGAGGAGTATTCTCAGTGTATGATACATGATGGGTGATGACATAAGAGGAGTATTCTCAGTTTGTGATATATGATGGGTGATGACATAGGAGGAGTATTCTCAGTGTGTGATACACGATGGGTGATGACATAGGAGGAGTATTCTCAGTGTGTGATACATGATGGGTGATGACATAAGAGGAGTATTCTCAGTGTGTGATACATGATGGGTGATGACATAAGAGGAGTATTCTCAGTGTGTGATACATGATGGGTGATGACATAGGAGGAGTATTCTCAGTGTGTGATACATGATGGGTGATGACATAAGAGGAGTATTCTCAGTGTGTGATACATGATGGGTGATGACATAAGAGGAGTATTCTCAGTGTGTGATACATGATGGGTGATGACATAGGAGGAGTATTCTCAGTGTGTGATACATGATGGGTGATGACATAGGAGGAGTATTCTCAGTGTATGATACATGATGGGTGATGACATAAGAGGAGTATTCTCAGTGTGTGATACATGATGGGTGATGACATAAGAGGAGTATTCTCAGTGTGTGATATATGATGGGTGATGACATAGGAGGAGTATTCTCAGTGTGTGATACATGATGGGTGATGACATAAGAGGAGTATTCTCAGTGTGTGATACATGATGGGTGATGACATAGGAGGAGTATTCTCAGTGTGTGATACATGATGGGTGATGACATAAGAGGAGTATTCTCAGTGTGTGATACATGATGGGTGATGACATAAGAGGAGTATTCTCAGTGTGTGATACATGATGGGTGATGACATAAGAGGAGTATTCTCAGTGTGTGATACATGATGGGTGATGACATAGGAGGAGTATTCTCAGTGTGTGATACATGATGGGTGATGACATAGGAGGAGTATTCTCAGTGTGTGATACATGATGGGTGATGACATAAGAGGAGTATTCTCAGTGTGTGATACATGATGGGTGATGACATAGGAGTATTCTCAGTGTGTGATACATGATGGGTGATGACATAGGAGTATTCTCAGTGTGTGATACACGATGGGTGATGACATAGGAGGAGTATTCTCAGTGTATGATACATGATGGGTGATGACATAAGAGGAGTATTCTCAGTGTGTGATACATGATGGGTGATGACATAGGAGGAGTATTCTCAGTGTGTGATACATGATGGGTGATGACATAGGAGTATTCTCAGTGTGTGATACACGATGGGTGATGACATAAGAGGAGTATTCTCAGTGTGTGATACATGATGGGTGATGACATAGGAGTATTCTCAGTGTGTGATACATGATGGGTGATGACATAGGAGTATTCTCAGTGTGTGATACACGATGGGTGATGACATAGGAGGAGTATTCTCAGTGTGTGATACATGATGGGTGATGACATAAGAGGAGTATTCTCAGTGTGTGATACATGATGGGTGATGACATAAGAGGAGTATTCTCAGTGTGTGATACATGATGGGTGATGACATAGGAGGAGTATTCTCAGTGTGTGATACATGATGGGTGATGACATAGGAGTATTCTCAGTGTGTGATACATGATGGGTGATGACATAGGAGGAGTATTCTCAGTGTGTGATACATGATGGGTGATGACATAGGAGGAGTATTCTCAGTGTGTGATACATGATGGGTGATGACATAAGAGGAGTATTCTCAGTGTGTGATACATGATGGGTGATGACATAAGAGGAGTATTCTCAGTGTGTGATACATGATGGGTGATGACATAGGAGGAGTATTCTCAGTGTGTGATACATGATGGGTGATGACATAAGAGGAGTATTCTCAGTGTGTGATACATGATGGGTGATGACATAAGAGGAGTATTCTCAGTGTGTGATACATGATGGGTGATGACATAGGAGGAGTATTCTCAGTGTGTGATACATGATGGGTGATGACATAGGAGTATTCTCAGTGTGTGATACATGATGGGTGATGACATAGGAGGAGTATTCTCAGTGTATGATACATGATGGGTGATGACATAAGAGGAGTATTCTCAGTGTGTGATACATGATGGGTGATGACATAGGAGGAGTATTCTCAGTGTGTGATATATGATGGGTGATGACATAGGAGGAGTATTCTCAGTGTGTGATACATGATGGGTGATGACATAAGAGGAGTATTCTCAGTGTGTGATACATGATGGGTGATGACATAGGAGGAGTATTCTCAGTGTGTGATACATGATGGGTGATGACATAAGAGGAGTATTCTCAGTGTGTGATACATGATGGGTGATGACATAAGAGGAGTATTCTCAGTGTGTGATACATGATGGGTGATGACATAAGAGGAGTATTCTCAGTGTGTGATACATGATGGGTGATGACATAGGAGGAGTATTCTCAGTGTGTGATACATGATGGGTGATGACATAAGAGGAGTATTCTCAGTGTGTGATACATGATGGGTAATGACATAGGAGTATTCTCAGTGTGTGATACACGATGGGTGATGACATAGGAGGAGTATTCTCAGTGTATGATACATGATGGGTGATGACATAAGAGGAGTATTCTCAGTGTGTGATACATGATGGGTGATGACATAAGAGGAGTATTCTCAGTGTGTGATACATGATGGGTGATGACATAAGAGGAGTATTCTCAGTGTGTGATACATGATGGGTGATGACATAAGAGGAGTATTCTCAGTGTGTGATACATGATGGGTGATGACATAGGAGGAGTATTCTCAGTGTGTGATACATGATGGGTGATGACATAAGAGGAGTATTCTCAGTGTGTGATACATGATGGGTAATGACATAGGAGTATTCTCAGTGTGTGATACACGATGGGTGATGACATAGGAGGAGTATTCTCAGTGTATGATACATGATGGGTGATGACATAAGAGGAGTATTCTCAGTGTGTGATACATGATGGGTGATGACATAAGAGGAGTATTCTCAGTGTGTGATACATGATGGGTAATGACATAGGAGTATTCTCAGTGTGTGATACACGATGGGTGATGACATAGGAGGAGTATTCTCAGTGTATGATACATGATGGGTGATGACATAAGAGGAGTATTCTCAGTGTGTGATACATGATGGGTGATGACATAAGAGGAGTATTCTCAGTGTGTGATACATGATGGGTGATGACATAGGAGGAGTATTCTCAGTGTATGATACATGATGGGTGATGACATAAGAGGAGTATTCTCAGTGTGTGATACATGATGGGTGATGACATAAGAGGAGTATTCTCAGTGTGTGATACATGATGGGTGATGACATAAGAGTATTCTCAGTGTGTGATACATGATGGGTGATGACATAAGAGGAGTATTCTCAGAGATATATATATATAGTATATACCATCCAGTAGAGCTAATATAGACAAACATGAGACAGGATAGTAAATAGATCGTATACACGTATAACCATCAATACAGCGGGATGCAGATACTGTCTGTACCTCCTTTGTGCATAACGATGTTGCGGTAAGTATTACCTGCAGTCCTATGCAAAGCAACACATAATATATTGTAATTCACCATGAGCTGTGCCAAATGACAAACTCAGTTCTGCTCCACCGCCATATGAGTTAATCGTCCTATAAAGGACATCCTCGCCTGGCATTGATGCCTCTCATCCCAGCCCCCCATAAATGTGTTCCCAGGACGGGGTAACAACGCGGGATGTGATGTCATGGGGATAAACGGCGGAAGTGTCTTTCTTTGTGCCCATATTCTGAGGACAATTACTGAACAGCTTGACCTCATCCACGTGATCATCACTCCCTTCCGGATGGAGAATCGCGCAGCTCAGGTTCATTATTATCAGCCCAGCAGGGAAGACAATTACCGAGGGGCCAAACAAGGAAATCCTGAATTATTATAGTGAGTGACATGCCAGATGTGTACGGACCGGAATCTTATAATAAATTCATTGTATCCAGGGGTGCAGGTATGAGGGGTGCAGAGGCTGCAGTTGCTCCCCAGCCCTGGTGCCTGTATGTGGACAGCAGTATTGTAGAGGGGGTGTACAGAGGAGCGATCATAATCGCACAGTCTCTCCATATAAATGAATTCTTCACTAGACGCAAGGATTCTATGCAGCGTAAAGTCATCGCGCACATCGGTACGTGACGTTTGGGTGGGGGGGTTCTTCCTAGTACAACTCTCTCATGAACCTCTGACAATTAGGATTATGGCTGTGCCTTGTCGATCAGCATCCCAAGGACTGATCTGTCTATATACACGACTGAAATAATTCACAACTAAAAGTGTTATAGCGAAATGTATATAAAATACAAATGAATAGCGAAATAAAAAAAATAAAATCATGAAATAAAAATAAGCAACATCATTAAAGTGTAGCTAAACGTTCGACAAACTTCTGACATGTCATAGAGACATGTCAGAAGTTTGGATTGGTGGGGGTCCGAGCACGGAGACCCCCATCAATCGCTAGAACGAAGCCACTGAAGGTCTCGTGTGAGCGCTCAGCTGCTTCGTTTCTGTTTGTCTTTTTCCGGAAAGCCGATGTATCGGAGTACGGACTCATAGACTTTATATTGAGTCTGTACAACGATACATTTATTTCCGGAAATAGCCGAACAGACACGTAACGGCTGAGCGCTCACACGAGACCTTCAGCTGCTTCATTCTAGAGATTTGTGGGGGTCTCAGTGCTCGAACCCCCAGCAATCCAACTTCTGACATGTCTCTATGACATGTCAGAAGTTTGTCGAACGTTTAGCTGCACTTTAAGCATCTGGGAAAAACCCGCTCTACTGATGAACCAGTCATGTGTATATCTAGCGCCACCTTGTGGCTAGAATATTTAGTCGCAGTGCAGACCTCTTGGGAGATTTAACATATTTCATTTCGGTGCGGGGGGATTTAAGCCATCAGTTCTATTAGGCTTTTCCTGCCGGTAGCGGGAAATAAGGAGGATAAAATACAGCATAACCATGTCAGAACCTTCCCTCCAAATAATAAATAATCCTGGAGCCTGTCTACTAAAAGTCGGATCAATACAATAGTTGATATCCTATATTGTAATGGACTCTGCTGCAGTGCATTGTGGGAGATGTAGTTTATTCCACCTCTGTGCAGTGCCTGGTGTCAACACTTCATCTTCCACAATGGAAAACAGCAGAATATGCTTTGTAGGATCATCAGCAGATAAAAGCAGCAAATCTGTGCAGCAGCTCTGAATGTGACTGGAGTATAAAACACGAAAATGACATGATAAGTAAAGCAAACAATTTCCATGTGTGGATTCATTCTATTTATAAACTATACAATGATAAAGATGTGATAAGAACCTTACCCGCTGGTGATGTCATCGCTTCGGATATTCTTGCTCAGGACATCGCCGTCGCTCATGTATCCAGTGGCATCGACACGGACGTTCTCCAAATCCATCTCGTCCCCCTTGTCGTCGTTGTGACCTGCGTTGCCTCTGGAAGTCAGTTGCCTCCTGAGAGGTGCGGAGTAGACATAACGTCCTGGTTCACAGTTGATAAAGCGACTGGCGCTGGCTCGCTGCGGGTACCCGTTACCCATGGATGGCGCATCTCCTGCCTGCAGACGAGGGCTGGATTGGCCCAGCCTCCATGATAAAGGTGTGGGCCGGGAAGCCAGATTGAGAATACTTCGCCCGCTGATTTCAGTAGTGATGTTACTGTCAAACGTGGTTTCCAATGTGCTGGAGGCAAAAAAAAACAACAACACGATGTGATACAAAAAACGTACAACCCAACAGGCGAGCGGAAAACATCCTCCCGCACCCGATCATGAGTGGAGCGAATACAAGGGAAAAATCGCAAGACTGCGCTAACTGCGCTCAGACCCTCACGTTTCACCGTATAAAGGAACCTTCTATAACTTTCTAATAAACTTTATGCCTCTGCTTGATGTCAGTGAATGGAAATGTCCACATTTTGTGATGGACTGAAACCCTATCCTGAATAAAGTCCTGCTAACACAGCTGATGGACTTATTACAATGTACCCTATCTAATTTAGACAATCACGCTACACCCCAGACTGTCTAACTCAGGACTGGAGAGAGGGATTTGTCCTGCTGATTTAGCTTACCAGGGATTGTCTTAGCTGGATACATTGTAACAGATTCTCAGCTATGTGAGAAGGACTAGGTCGGGAGGCTTTTCAGGTCAGTAAATATTTATATTTACTGGCAGCAAGCAGAGATCCGGAAAATGGTAAAGGACTGAAACAATGTTACAAAGTGGCAGAACTTTTTATTATCATCCTGAGGCTGAAGACATGTTCAGAGCTAATATTTCTTACAGCTGAGGGTTTGTTACAATTGTTTTTGGTCCAGCGAATCCTCTGTGAGATAGACAGTCTGGAATCCAGACGGATATATTTTATCTGCACTGATACATTGCAGCAAACCATCAGGACAGGAGAGAGATTTTTGCTGCTGCTCTGGATGTAAATAAGGGTATGTGCACACGCACTAATTACGTCCGTAATTGACGGACGTATTTCGGCCGCAAGTACCGGACCGAACACAGTGCAGGGAGCCGGGCTCCTAGCATCATAGTTATGTACGATGCTAGGAGTCCCTGCCTCGCTGCAGGACAACTGTCCCGTACTGAAAACATGATTACACTACGGGACAGTTGTCCTGCAGCGAGGCAGGGACTCCTAGCGTCGTACATAACTATGATACTAGGAGCCCGGCTCCCTGCACTGTGTTCGGTCCGGTACTTGCGGCCGAAATACGTCCGTCAATTACGGACGTAATTAGTGTGTGTGCACATACCCTAAGAATGTTCCTATTCAGTGACAGCAAGGAAAACCTTTCTAGCTCCAGAAAACATCATAGAACTATCCTTTTAACCCCTGGGTTTCTAGCTAAGGTAGAAATGTCAGAGCCACTTTTAGAGTCTGTTCACACGGTGCGCTCAAATCGCGGTGTATTGCCATGATTACCACAAAATCGCCACAAAATAATTAGCCGTTTTAAATAAACAGCGATTTGACTGCACCGAGTGAATAGACTCTAGGTAGTTGTATCACAAGTCGCCCCCGTTTCATTCATGTATATTGATTAGACCTGCAGCTCCACAGCTCAGAACCAGATCAGCAGGTCGCTGCGGGGTTGTGAATCCTACAGACCGGCCGCCCCCCACAGGTGATGGATTATTAGTGATGTATAACATGCAGAAGACACACAGACCCCCTCCCCACCTGTGGCTGATCTGTGTTCCCCTGAGGCTGGACATGGTTTCCTCCAAGTTCTGCCGGAGATCTGCAATGTTCTTCACCGTTCTCAGTCTCCGGGTTTCTGGATCTTCCCCTGAAAAAAAAAGGTGAATGAGAAGAATCAGGAAAAATGAGTGAAGCCAGAAAGTAATTCCATGTATAGTGGAGGCGAAGCAGGTAGAATATATGATCATATCCATCTATCTCATAGCTATCTCTCTCTTCAGATCTCTCTCTCTCGCTCATCTCTCCCTCATATATCTCTCTGCAGATCTCTCATCTCTTCAGATCTCTCTCTTCTCTCTCCCTCTTATATATCTCTGTCTCTTCAGATCTCTCTCTCTTATATCTCTCTCTTATGTCTCTTCAGATCTCTCATCTCTCTCTTCAGATCTCTCTCCAGATCTCTCTCTCTCTTATATCTCTCTTATATATCTCTCTCTTATGTCTCTTCAGATCTCTCATCTCTCTCTTCAGATCTCTCTCTCTCTTATATCTCTCTTATATATCTCTCTCTTATGTCTCTTCAGATCTCTCATCTCTCTTCAGATCTCTCTCCAGATCTCTCTCTCTCTTATATCTCTCTTATATATCTCTCTCTTATATGTCTCTTCAGATCTCTCTGTTCAGATCTCCCTCATATATATATATATATCTCTTCTGATCCCTCTCTCTCTCTCATATCTCTCTCTCTTCAGATTTTTCTCTCTCTTATATATATCTCTCTCTCTCTTCAGATCCCTCTCTCTCTCTCTCATCTGTTCAGATCTCTCATCTCTTCAGATCTCTCATATATCGGTCTCTCTCTCTCTCTCTTCAGATCTCTCATCTTGCTCTCTAATCTCTCATCTCTCCCTCTTATATCTCTCCCTCTTATGCAGATCTCTCTCTGCAGATCTCTCTCTTATATATATCTCTCTTTCAGATCTCTCTCTCTCATCTCTTCAGATCTCTCTTATATCTCTCTCTCATATATCTGTCTCTCTTCAGATCTCTCATCTCTCTTCAGATCTCTCATCTTTCTCTCTAATCTCTCACTCTTATATCTCTCTCTGCAGATCTCTCTTCAGATCTTTCTCTTCAGATCTCTCATCTTGCTCTCTAATCTCTCATCTCTCCCTCTTATATCTCTCTCTCTTCAGGTCTCTCTCTCATCTCTCTCTTCAGATCTCTCATCTTTCTCTTCAGATCTCTCTCTCTCTTCAGCTCTCTCATCTCATCTCTCTCTTCAGATCTCTCATCTCTCTTCAGCTCTCTCATCTCTCTCTCTTCAGCTATCTCTCTCTCTTCAGATCTCTCATCTCTCTCTTCAGCTCTCTCATCTCATCTCTCTCTTCAGATCTCTCATCTCTCTTCAGCTCTCTCATCGCTCTCTCTTCAGCTATCTCTCTCTCTTCAGATCTCTCATCTCTCTCTTCAGCTCTCTCATCTCATCTCTCTCTTCAGATCTCTCATCTCTCTTCAGCTCTCTCATCGCTCTCTCTTCAGCTATCTCTCTCTCTTCAGGTCTCTCTCTCATCTCTCTCTTCAGATCTCTCATCTTTCTCTTCAGATCTCTCTCTCTCTTCAGCTCTCTCATCTCATCTCTCTCTTCAGATCTCTCATCTCTCTTCAGCTCTCTCATCTCTCTCTCTTCAGCTATCTCTCTCTCTTCAGATCTCTCATCTCTCTCTTCAGCTCTCTCATCTCATCTCTCTCTTCAGATCTCTCATCTCTCTTCAGCTCTCTCATCGCTCTCTCTTCAGCTATCTCTCTCTCTTCAGATCTCTCATCTCTCTCTTCAGATCTCTCACTTCAGATCTCTCATCTCTCTCTTCAGATCTCGCTCTCTCATCTCTCTCACTCATATCTCTCACTCATATATATATATATATATATATATATATATATATATATCTCTCACTCTCGCTCTTCAGATCTCTCTCTCATCTCTCTCTTCAGATCTCTCATCTTTCTCTTCAGATCTCTCTCTCTCTTCAGATCTCTCATCTCTCTTCAGCTCTCTCATCTCTCTCTCTTCAGCTATCTCTCTCTCTTCAGATCTCTCATCTCTCTCTTCAGATCTCTCACTTCAGATCTCTCATCTCTCTCTTCAGATCTCGCTCTCTCATCTCTCTCACTCATATCTCTCTCATATATATATATATATATATATATATATATATATATATATATATATATAACTCTCACTCTCGCTCTTCAGATCTCTCTCTTATCTCTCTCTCTCTTCAGCTCTCGCTCTCTCATTCATATATATATATATCTCTCTTCATATCTCTCTCTCTACCTTATACATGGCATGATATCCTGTACGGATGCCATGAATGTGTTGTGCGGCTTTCCATATAGACAGGATAGAATAATCCGTGCACATGGTTGATGGCGATGTGATGATGTAACCCAGTGATCCACTTACCAGACAGATCCTCCAGACACGGAGTTCCTGTTTTATTATAGAGCGTGGGCTCCGTGTGAATCCCTCCTGTGCCGCTCTCCACCGAAACATTTCCTTCATTGTCTGTCTGAGACCTACACGAAGCAGACGGAAGAAAACGACAAACTCAGCCACTCTGCAGCAGGTCCTGCATACATAATACATCAGTATAATCTGTACACAGCCACTCAACTGCAGCCATGAAATATTCATACAAAGAAAACTCTACATGCAGACGAGCGTCCAGACCGATTAATCCGCCACGTAGAACAGGGCTTTAATTAAACCATCTTCAGGATGCGTCTGTCCAGGTGTCGCCCTCTTCCGGCGAGTTGTTAAAAACTTTATTCATCAGTCTCTTAGTTTCATCTATTTTTAGGATTGCTGAGTGACAACCAATATGGCCGCCATTACAGAGGTGGTAACCCAGCTGTCCTAGAGTTCAGAGGGCCAAATCTTCCTGCGTAGGCATAGACAAGGAAGCAATGGATGTGTCACTGCATACATGCAACTAGGCAGATGTGCCATTCAGGAGCTTGGGCGAGCTGGGTAACTACTCCAGGGGGTGCTGAAATACCCAACATTTCCAGAAAAGGACGACTCTGGGAATTTATTGGGAAGTTTTTGTTTTTTTGTAATTATTTAAGAGAGAAATATTCCTTAGGCCTTATTCACACGAACGTGTGCGTTTCGCGCACGTTGCAGTTCCGTGTGACATCCGTGAATGGTGCGTGTCTGCGTGATTTTTGCGTATATGGCATCGTTATGACACTCTGTTTTTATGTTTAAAATCAGAAATCAAGGAGGTGCTTTAATTTTTGCCTTCATTTCTTAAACAACTGTTGCGCGAATCACGCGCAGCACACGGAAGTGCGTCCGTGTGCCGCATGTGATTTTCACGCACCCACTGACTTCAATGGGTGTGTGATGCGCCAAAACCGCTCAAGTATAGGACATGTTGTGAGTTTTACGCAGCGGACATATGCTGCGTGAAAATCACCGACTGTCTGAACGGCCCCATTGAGTTACAGACGTGAATTACGCTCGTGTGAATAAGGCCTTAATCTGCAACCTTTGGAGTGTAATAAAGTTCATCACATATTAAGGGGTGCTTAAGGCCCTGTTCACACGGAGCTCCTTGGCGCGGTTTTTGACGTGGAAGCCGCGTCGGAAACCGCGCCAAAAAACAGGCAAAATCTCCTCCCCCTGATTTCAACGGAAGGCGGAGGCATTTTTTAATTTTTTTTGGAAAGAAGCGGCATGCCCTTTCTTCAGACGTTTCCGCCTCTGACCTCTGAGGCAGAGAAAGTAGTTTTCGCGGCGTGTTTTGCCGGCGGCGCTCAATGGCCGCGGCCGAAAAACACGGCAAAGTGTGCAGGCAGGTCAAAATCTGCCTCAAAATTCCTGAAGGAATTTTAAGGCAGATTTTTCTGCCTGCACCAAACTCTATGTGGACAGGGCCTAAAAGCCAAATATGTTGCACCAGAATACTAAAGATGATACTAAAGGAACACTCCGGACAAATCTGATGTGTTAGGTCCATTGCAATGCTTAAGGGGCGGAGCATGACACAGGAATGAAATAACATCAAAGTGAGAATACTGAGTCATGCCCCGCCCACGCAGGTCTTGGGTGTTCCTTTAACCATAGACATACCTTAGGTAATAAGAGTCAGGGGTCAGTAGTCGATTCACACGAGCGTGTCCATGCTGTTCCCTGCGGGACGCGTTATCACGCATCCCCGAAATACTAGAGTCTATGGAGGTAAGCGTGAAGTACAAAAAAATAGGACATGTCCGTGTTACGGACCTATGTAATTCAATGGGGCCGTTCAAATGGACCGTTTGAAGGGTCCCTTAAAAAAAAGGACATGTCTTATTTTTTTGCGCTTCACGCATCCCTCCATAGACTCTAGTATACGGGGGATGCGTGATAACGAAACCCGCAGGAAACCGCACGGATGCTCCTCGGACGTGAAAAACTGCAGTTTTTCACGTCCGAGGTTTCACACTCTCCTGTGAATCTAGCCTAAGGCTGAGGATACCTGAGGGGGATTTTAACGACTCATCTCACTTCTGCCCACAGTTTTCGATGGAAATGAATTGCACTAAGGCCGGGTTCCCATGTAGCGTAAAATCTGCGGAATTTCCAGAACGGAATTCTGTGCGGAAATTCAACAGCATTTACAGTAGCAGCAAAGTGGACGAGATTAAGAAAATCTCATGCCCAAGCTGCAGAAAAAAACCTGCACCCAAAACATTAATAAATTGAACTGCGGTGCGGAATTTAAATCCTCAGCATGTCAATTTATGCTGCGTTTTTGCTGCTTTTCTGTTGCGGGTTTCCCCCTTTGAGTTTAATGCGGCTGCAAGAGAACAGCAAGACAAGAGTCGCTACTTTTACGGCGGAATGAAAAATCGCAACTTAGGAAAAATAAAAAAAATCATACTTACCCAGAAATATCCCCATCTTCCTGCTGTCCGGCCTCCCAAGACGACGTTTCATCCCATGTGACCACCGCAGCCAATCACAGGCTGCAGCGGTCACATGGCCTGCAACGTCATTTTAGGAGGCCAAACTACACGCAGAGGAGAGGGAGGGGTAAGTACGGAAGTTTTTTTTTTCCAGGTCGGATACGCTGCAGTTTTTACGTAGCAGATCAAACTGTGGGAACCCAGCCTTAATGCGACTTTCATTTAATAAATGTCCCCCCATTGAGTTTTATCCAATGAGACAGGGTCTGCAATCAAGAAATAACTAGTATTCCTATCCTAATACATTAGGCAGTGTCACACAGCGTTACCTGTGATCTGCCACTAGAGGGAGCCACGATCAAGCTAGAGACAGAGGAGATCGCCGCGTCAATGATCTGTTACTCCGGTTTGCGGAATGACTGTATTCACACAGATTGTTCCGATTTCTCGGGGATGGTGTTTCCTACTGAATGGTCGGTTCTACTCTCTGGTATTCCAGGAAATTATTCCCACCTCTAACAATCTGATCACCAGCTTATTACAACACTAGAGGGCAGTGCCCAGCATTACCCTGACGGGGCATTTCAAATAGGAATGTAAAAAAACAGAAACCTTCTTTACTTTGACATATGATATAGGTGTGTGCCCACATCACAGGGTGAGCAGACATATTACCTGTACATGAAGGGCGCCACCGTGGCGGTGTTTGGGTGATTATACTGCTGCTGAGGATGAGGTAGCTGAACGCTGACGGTATTACTTCCTGTAGTCTGTGTAACAGTGTTCGTCCCATTGCCGGGCTGAGCGTTACCCGTTGAAGATGCCCCCTTCCCTTCAGAGGATGCCAAGCTTGACGTAGAGCTGGAATTTCTGTTGTCAAGTTGGGTCTTGTGAAGAGAAAGCCCAGAACTGGTCTTTCCGCTGTGGCTCCTGTCCCCTTCCTTGGCAGACCCTGGGGCACTTGAGGATTTTCCTGGGGTGGTTTTCATTCCTGGTTTTGGTATTCCGCTGTGAGCAGGGGCAGAGACCTCCTTCTTGCCCCCTTTGGGGATGAAGCTGGCAATCTTAGAGGACTTTTTTGGCATGTCGGTGGATGCGGGCACCGATTCTTCCTTAGACTCTTCCTTCGCCTCGGGTTTTTCGCTGACGGATGTTCTCTTAGCAAGGTCTTTGTTCTTCTCCTTCTGTTTGTCCTTCTCGCTGCCCTTCGGAGAACTCTTCTTGTTTGTCAGTGCCCGGCCAAGCGTCCTCTGAGCAATGCCCTTCAGCGCTATCTTAGGACTATTAGAAGACGGGCTTAGGCTGTTGGCATTCTTTATGCTGTTGTCCATTTCTTCAGTTTCTTCAAAGCTGGGAAGTTGGTCAAGCCTTTCACAGCCGGTGTCCCGCGACTCCTCCGGTGCTGACCCGGGAGTTTTGGAGGCCCCTTTACTATTGAATAACTTCAGTTTTTCCAGCATGGATTTCTGGTTGTTGGGGGAAGGCTTCAGAGGTTCTTGAGGTTGTTTAGGACTATCCGGCACCGGCTGCTTAACGGACAATATGGAAGACGTTGTGGTGTGCTTAGCACTAAGGGACTTGCTTCTCCATGGTTTATTGGTAGCGTTAGGCTGGGGAATGGCTGAGGGGTTATTACTTGAAGAGAGGACATTCTCATTCATCCCCGTCTGCTGCGACACCGTGCCCTCCGCTGACTCTGCAAGAAACATCAAAAAATTACCACCACGTAACCGTCCACAGGATAAATAATACATTTATAATATATTGAATGGATGTGCCATAAATGTATGATCACTGGGGGTCCAAGCCCTGACACCCTACTATGTGCTCTTCCACCCCCGCTATTGACAGGACTGCTTTAATTCGGGTCCTGCCTCGGCCGCCCTCTCAGGTTCACGTCTGGACATTGACTAGACCGACCCCAGATCAGAATATGGAACATCTGAAAAGAGACCAATTCTACTCCCAGTGTTGTACATAGTAATGCAAATTTTTCCAAATGTCCAAGAGAATTGCCCCCGAATATCAAGGTAAAATACGTCCTGTTCTGGGAGAGCTGGGTGACAACCATTACAGCTACCACGGGTGTGGTTACCCAGCTTTCTCAGACTCCTGAACAGTCACTGCATAACTGATTGATCAAATCTGGGACAGCCACTGTGGGAGTTCAACGACAATATTGGATGTCACTCAACTTTCCCAGGCAGAGATATAACTAAGAAATGTCCGAACATTGGACTATTCAACTGTAAGAAGATTTTCCCTCTCGACCGGCAAGATTTTTTTCCCTCGAAGTTCATGTTTTAATAAACCCCATGTGCGGAGACTCCTGTTTCTGATTAACGTGCACTGCACAAATATTGAACTATCAGTAAATCCTGCGGAGAGCTCCATGCTCCAAATGTTTCATTCTATCCGCGGGCACATGGGAGCGTCCAACATCTATCAGAGGCATTTTTCCATTTTAAAGAAAAGCCACAAGTGTCTGTGAAAGCGGAAAATAAAATAAATCCTCGGCTGTTCTGCGTACACGGAGCTGAGTGACCCCGTCCAAATTCATTCATTCCACATCCACGAGCGCCGCCACAATTCATAAAATAGTAAATATAGGACTAAGGCCTCATTTACACGAGCGTGTGCGTTTTGCGCGCGCAAAAAACGCAGCGTTTTGCGTGCGCAAAAGGCACTTGACAGCTCCGTGTGTCATCCGTGTATGATGCGCGGCTGCGTGATTTTCGCGCAGCCGCCATCATAGAGATGAGGCTAGTCGACGTCAGTCACTGTCCATGGTGCTGAAAGAGTTAACTGATCGGCAGTAACTCTTTCAGCACACTCGACAGTGCATTCCGATCACCATATCGAGTAACCTGTTTAAAAAAAAAGAGGTTCGTACTTACCGAGAACTTCCCGGCCGTTGCCTTGGTGACGCGTCCTTGGTGACGCGCCTCTCTTGACATCTGGCCCCACCTCCCTGGATGACGCAGCAGTCCATGTGACCGCTGCAGCCTGTGCTTGGCTTGTGATTGGCTGCAGCTGTCACTTGGACTGAATTGTCATCCCGGGAGGTCAGACTGGAAGAAGAAGCCGGGAGTTATCGGTAAGTCAGAACTTTTTTTTTTTTTTACACGTTCATGTATATTGGGATCGGAAGTCACTGTCCAGGGTGCTGAACCAGTTTAAACTCTTTCAGCACCCTGCACAGTTACTGTCTCCTGCCGGGTTCGGTCAAAACTAGGTCGGCCGAACCCGGTAAAGTTCGGTTCGCTCATGTCTAAGACACTCCGTTCGGATGTTTGTAAACAGAAAAGCAAGTGGTGCTTTTCTGTTTACATTCAGTTTGACAGCTCTTGCGCGAATCACGCAGTTCGCACGGAAGTGCTTCCGTGCGACCTTCGTGGTTTTCACGCACCCATTGACTTCAATGGGTGCGTGATGCGCGAAATTTTTTTTAGAACATGTCGTGAGTTTTACGCAACGCACTCGCGCTGCGCAAAATTCACGCATCGTCTGCACTGCCCCATAGAGTAATATAGGTGCGTACGACACGCGTGAAAAGTACGCGCGTCGCACGCGCGTATATTACGCTCGTGTACATGAGGCCTAAAAGTAATATAATAATCATAGCGCACAATTGCTTTAATCAATGGGACCTGATAGTGCTGGATTATCAGATTTTCTGGACTATTGGATGGTCACAAAAAAACGATATAAACCTCAATTGTAAAGGTATAGGACCAGCAGTAGCCCAAATCCCCCATTATATTGCAGTTTTGTGATATGGATCATATTTGTGATTTGTTCTCAGAAATCGCCTTTATTACGCTCTGTTCTGGAGGCCTCTGTGCGACCATGGTCACCATCATTCATTTGTAATACTTTATTTCTACCGTAGGGGAATGTCTGTTGGGACAATTACTTCTCACCTTGACTATCCCTTTCCATATGTACATTATAGAGGGGGGGGGGGGGTTTCCTGTCCGGACCCCCTCTATGAGCCAGAGTGGAGAGCTGAGGACAAGGTTCGTCCATTATTCATTTGAATGGCCGCATGTAATACTACATTTCACCAGTAGTGGCCGCTGCAGGGAAAATGAGCAGATTGACAGAAACCTTCCTCCAAGTGATTGACTTGGGAGCCGGATTATAGCAGCTGTCAAATTAAAGGGGTTGTCCGTGATGAGACCGTCCCATTAAGTTTTATTTTTACATAAAAAATAGAAATCCCGCTTTAGGCTGCATGTACTACAAGTTTCTTACCGGTGGTTCAGATTGTACTAAAACCCCATTTAGTGGTCCCCGTCCGACAACCCCGATGTGAGGGGCACAGGGAAATCTGCTATTTGACAGGAAGGAAACTGAAGTTGCGTTTGTTTATCCACGCATACTTACCCCGTGCGGGCGATTCAGTCTCAGAACATTCCCAGTGGAGAGCGAACAAATGTAATGAGTAACAGCCTGCAGATAATTCATCAGATCTGTGCAAACACCGACTACCCACCGCAGCAGGATTAAAGGGCCGCTAACCCTGGGCTTATAATAGTACAGCAGCGTTATAAGAGCAGCGGCTGAGATCAGTCACACATACGAGTATAAATATTCTTAGACATTTTCCTGGAAATATTTTAAAAACTATCCACCCCCCCCCCCCCTTAGAACTTTTTCCTGTTATATTTTGTAATGATATTGAATTACTATTAGTTAAATGAGCTTGAGCTCTTTTTTTTTTTCCATCATTAACAAATCAAGAACCTCTTCAATGTTAACATGATGAATGCAAAACTATTCACACCCTCAGTATTTGCAAGACGCGTATTTATCCCACCCTAGGCCTCATGCCCATGTACGGAGCTGTAATACACCCGTGTGCCCATGTACGGAGCTGTAATACAACCGTGTGCCCATGTATGGTACTGTAATACACCTGTGTGCCCATGTACGGAGCTGTAATACACCCGTGTGCCCATGTACGGAGCTGTAATACACCCGTGTGCCCATGTACGGAGCTGTAATACATCTGTGTGCCCATGTACGGAGCTGTAATACACCTGTGTGCCCATGTACGGAGCTGTAATACACCCGTGTGTCCATGTACGGAGCTGTAATACACCTGTGTGCCCATGTACGGAGCTGTAATACACCTGTGTGCCCATGTACGGAGCTGTAATACACCTGTGTGCCCATGTACGGAGCTGTAATACACCTGTGTGCCCATGTACGGAGCTGTAATACACCCCTGTGTCCATGTACGGAGCTGTAATGCACCTGTGTGCCCATGTACGGAGCTGTAATACACCTGTGTGCCCATGTACGGTGCTGTAATACACCCGTGTGCCCATGTACGGTGCTGTAATACACCCGTGTGCCCATGTACGGTGCTGTAATATACCCGTGTGCCCATGTATGGTGCTGTAATACACCCGTGTGCCCATGTACGGTGCTGTAATACACCCGTGTGCCCATGTACGGTGCTGTAATACACCCGTGTGCACATGTACGGAGCTCTAATACACACGTGTGCCCATGTACGGTGCTGTAATACACCCGTGTGCCCATGTACGGAGCTGTAATACACCCGTGTGCCCATGTACGGAGCTGTAATACACCCGTGTGCCCATGTACGGTGCTGTAATACACCCGTGTGCCCATGTACGGTGCTGTAATACACCCGTGTGCCCATGTACGGTGCTGTAATACACCCGTGTGCCCATGTACGGTGCTGTAATACACCCGTGTGCCCATGTACGGTGCTGTAATAGACCCGTGTGCCCATGTACGGTGCTGTAATACACCCGTGTGCCCATGTACGGAGCTGTAATACACCCGTGTGTCCATGTACGAAGCTGTAATACACCCGTGTGCCCATGTACGGTGCTGTAATACACCCCTGTGCCCATGTACGGAGCTGTAATACACCCGTGTGTCCATGTACGGAGCTGTAATACACCCTTGTGTCCATGTACAGAGCTGTAATACACCCCTCTGCCCATGTACGGAGCTGTAATATACCCGTGTGTCCATGTACAGAGCTGTAATACACCCTTGTGCCCATGTATGGAGCTGTAATACACCCCTGTGTCCATGTACGAAGCCGTAATATACCAGTGTGCCCATGTACGGAGCTGTAATATACCCGTGTTCCCATGTACGGAGCTGTAATACACCCCTGTGTCCATGTACGGAGCTGTAATACACCCGTGTGTCCATGTACGGAGCTGTAATACACCCGTGTGTCCATGTACGGAGCTGTAATATACCCGTGTGCCCATGTACGGAGCTGTAATACACCCGTGTGCCCATGTACGGAGCTGTAATACAACCCTGTGCCCATGTACGGAGCTGTAATACACCCGTGTGTCCATGTACGGAGCTGTAATACACCCTTGTGTCCATGTACGGAGCTGTAATACACCCCTCTGCCCATGTACGGAGCTGTAATATACCCGTGTGTCCATGTAGAGCTGTAATACACCCTTGTGCCCATGTACGGAGCTGTAATACACCCCTGTGTCCATGTACGAAGCCGTAATATACCAGTGTGCCCATGTACGGAGCTGTAATATACCCGTGTTCCCATGTACGGAGCTGTAATACACCCCTGTGTCCATGTACGGAGCTGTAATACACCCCTGTGTCCATGTACGGAGCTGTAATACACCCGTGTGTCCATGTACGGAGCTGTAATACACCCGTGTGTCCATGTACGGAGCTGTAATACACCCGTGTGTCCATGTACGGAGCTGTAATACACCCGTGTGTCCATGTACGGGGCTGGCGTCTGTGAATAAACAACTATTAGGGTGCAACCTCACATTAAAACATGAATAAGTCCAAGAGGGCGTGAACACTTTTTTCTATGGACATGTATGTGAGATATAGTAATGATCATGGGGAGAAGGATCTTCCCGTAAATCCTAAAAAGTTCCCAATGTCTAAAATGTCTGATAGAATAAATTGCATTCAGATGTTCATGTTTCTCAGAGACAAAACAAGCAAAAGCCCATTCAACTAGGTCAGTGGTCTCCAACTCTACAACCTCTAAACTCAACCTCATTACACAGACCACTCATCCAAGTTCGGAGAAGGCCGAGAACCCCCTTAGACCAGTATGTGAAATCCTCCGGACACAGATGAAGCACATGGACTTGTCTCATTTCCTCAGTAATATTCTGTCCTGTGCACATTAACAGACGACCGTCCCTCCTGCGCTCACAGGTCCCTCCCCTCCTGGCAGCGATCTCCCGTTCTGTACTGGTATTAAGTGAGAACGTGCGGTTTATTATTCCCTGCACTTAACCAGGCCAGGAAATGAAGGTGGTAATGGAGATTTAAGTGACTGTATACTGAACCGACGTGTATATCCTTTACTACAAGCAACGGTATCACCTTAACAGACGCAGCGCCAAAAATAAGGGGCCACATCTGTTTTACTAGTCATTGCCTACTCTCCGATGTCTGCAGACAAGTACAGAATCAGGTCCAGGCCATAGCGCCGAATCCGGTCCACGCCATAGCGCAGAGTCCGGTCCAGGCCATAGCGCAGAGTCCGGTCCAGGCCATAGCGCAGAGTCCGGTCCAGGCCATAGCGCAGAGTCCGGTCCAGGCCATAGCGCAGAGTCCGGTCCAGGCCATAGCGCCGAGTCCGGTCCAGGCCATAGCGCCGAGTCCGGTCCAGGCCATAGGGCCGAGTCCGGTCCAGGCCATAGGGCCGAGTCCGGTCCAGGCCATAGGGCCGAGTCCGGTCCAGGCCATAGCGCCGAGTCCGGTCCAGGCCATAGCGCCGAGTCCGGTCCAGGCCATAGCGCCGAGTCCGGTCCAGGCCATAGCGCAGAGTCCGGTCCAGGCCATAGCGCAGAGTCAAGTCCAGGCCATAGCGCAGTAAAATTAATTGAATCCAGCATCAATGGGACCTGATCTATTCCAGATTATCACACAATCATAGAAGAGTCTATAAAGGACAAAGAACCTTCAGGAAAATGGCGCTATATAAAATGTTACTATAAATTTGCCACTATAAGCCCATGTTCACACCTCGTGTTGTGGTGCTGCTCAAAGCCACAACTATTGAATGCTATTCATAAAACACATGGTTTTCTTGTGGTTTTGCTGTAAATTGCACTGAAGTCAATGGGGATAAACTGTAATAGATGGGGCATACTGTGCCTGGTCTTACGAACCTCTGCACTGTATTGCAAATTCTGTCCTGGATTATTAGAATTTCTGAATTATCAGATGCTGGATCATTGGAATTTCTATGGAGAGATAGAGACAGCACACACCTACATATAAGAACAGAAGATATCAGACAGAACTGGAGGCGGACTAGGAGAGATGAAAGCCCCGGAGATGTGGTTTACTCCTCGTTTAGGATTTCATAGTAAACTTTTATCTTGTATGAACGGCTTAATATTGGCTGAGCCGTCCTTGGCCTAGAACCAGCTCTGAACAGTTTGCTTAAGGTATAAAACCCTCGTAGGATGAAGCTAAATAAGGGCAGGAACAAAGTCATAAAGAACTAACACCAACCACAGGAAGCAGACATGAAATACAGAAAAAAGAGGGGGGGGGGGGGCAAAAAAGAAATATAAAATTGTGCATGGGGAACCGATGCAATGTCATCCATCAGTCCTAACACTCGTCTGGAGATTAGGATCAGAGGGGTCGGGGGTTTGCGTGGAGCAGACGATGCTTATGTACAATTACTTCTATTTCATCCAGGGATTGTGAGGAGGGGGCGTCTGTATCCACAGCTGGTGTAAATTTAACATTGTATGAAGTAGAAGCAGCTCAGATCCTTCCCTTTCAGCCTGTATTACATATTGTCACCAGCAGCTACTGTGTATCCTTCAGTCTGACTTACTGGTAATTACTCTTAGGGTAAGTTCACACACGGCAGATTTGTTGCAGAAATTACTGCGACTGAAAATCAGTTTAAGTCATCTGAATGTAACGTACCCCACGCACCTGCTGCAGAACCAACCCCATTCACATGTATGGAACAGATTTTCAGTCGCAGAAATTTCTGCAACAAATCTGCAGTGTGTGAACTTACCCAAATAGAGAAGCCCAAGCAGTGTCAAAAGAAAGCAAAACCATCTGTAATGGCTTGTTTGCAAGCCCCTCATCCTGTATTATACTCCAGAGCTGCACTCACTATTCTGCTGGTGGAGTCACTGTGTACATATATTACATTACTTATCCTGTACTGATCCTGAGTTATATCCTGTATTATACTCCAGAGCTGTACTCACTATTCTGCTGGTGGAGTCACTGTGTACATACATTACATTACTGATCCTGTACTGATCCTGAGTTACATCCTGTATTATACTCCAGAGCTGCACTCACTATTCTGCTGGTGGAGTCGCTGTGTACATACATTGCATTACTTATCCTGTACTGATCCTGAGTTACATCCTGTATTATACTCCAGAGCTGCACTCACTATTCTGCTGGTGGAGTCACTGTGTACATACATTACATTACTTATCCTGTACTGATCCTGAGTTACATCCTGTATTATACTCCAGAGCTGCACTCACTATTCTGCTGGTGCAGTCACTGTGTACATACATTACATTACTTATCCTGTACTGATCCTGAGTTACATCCTGTATTATACTCCAGAGCCGCACTCACTATTCTGCTGGTGGACTCAAATACAGGATGTAACTCAGAGATCAGTACAGGATAAGTAATGTAATGTATGTACACAGTGACTCCACCAGCAGAATAGTGAGTGCAGCTCTGGAGTATAATACAGGATATAACTCAGGATCAGTACAGGATAAGTAATGCAATGTATGTACACAGCGACTCCACCAGCAGAATAGTGAGTGCAGCTCTGGAGTATAATACAGGATGTAACTCAGGATCAGTACAGGATCAGTAATGTAATGTATGTACACAGTGACTCCACCAGCAGAATAGTGAGTGCAGCTCTGGAGTATAATACAGGATGTAACTCAGGGTCACTGCAGGATAAGTAATGTAATGTATGTACACAGTGACTCCACCAGCAGAACAGTGAGTACAGCTCTGGAGTATAATACAGGATATAACTCAGGATCAGTACAGGATAAGTAATGTAATGTATGTACACAGTGACTCCACCAGCAGAATAGTGAGTGCAGCTCTGGAGTATAATACAGGATATAACTCAGGATCAGTACAGGATAAGTAATGTAATGTATGTACACAGTGACTCCACCAGCAGAATAGTGAGTGCAGCTCTGGAGTATAATACAGGATGTAACTCAGGGTCACTGCAGGATAAGTAATGTAATGTATGTACACAGTGACTCCACCAGCAGAACAGTGAGTACAGCTCTGGAGTATAATACAGGATATAACTCAGGATCAGTACAGGATAAGTTATGTATGTACACAGTGACTCCACCAGCAGAATAGTGAATACAGCTCTGGAGAATGTCTCGAATGCTCTCCTGGACGTGCCCTTTTGGCTTTTAGCTTAGAGATGTCTGGAGATAAATGTCGATGGTGCTCCTAAAGACATAAACAGGGTTGTAACACATAATCTATACTAGTTTCTTGGCCAAATGGTTGCCCCTCTGTGTACAGGTGTATGGATTCCTTTAATTATGCCTAACACATTGTGACTGGTGTTTGTAAACCAAGGCAGGCAAATAGTAAAGAAGTCGCCCCCTAGTGACCAATGAGAAAAACGAAATCTGTAATGTGAATGGTTGCTCTAGTAAACTAGTTACCACAGGAACTACTGATCACAATGACTGGGTGCAATTAAGCATAGCGCCCCCTATCTGCCTCCTCATGTAATATTATGCAGATCCTTCCGATGTTTAGTATTCTAAACAATTTGAAGTTGTTACAATGCAAATCCCCAAAAATGCAGCAGAAATAATATAATGAAACTGGATATTTGTGAATAGAGGTAACTATTCTATCATATGGCGCTGCAAATGGAAGTCGTCAAAAAAAACAACATTGTCCTGTATTTGTATGTATAAGGAACAGGTGGAATATCAATTCAGCAGGATATTGGATTTTACACAAGCCTGTGCCTCTGAGACGTCCCCTCTGTATCACACAATCCTTACGATGTATGTTCTGTTATTCTGCACATCAGCATATCAACACAGATCTATGAAAATATAATCCCTCCCTCTACCATCCAGCCCGTAAGGAGTTAATGAGGCAGCCATCTGTACGCACGGTATAACAGGTGAATGACTTGCAGCAGATTCGGTTTCTGTAAAAAAAAAATTCTGACACAAAAAAAAACAACTACAGATATAGCAGAAAATAAACGTGTGCAAGTACCGGCAAGAGTTACCTGTGAAAACTCTAGTGTGCGCTGTGTCCTCACTGCCTGCGCTGCACTGCCTCTGCTACATCTTCTCCCAGGGAAAGTGGAACATTCAGAGGTGAAACATCAATCTCTCCACCCTCTGCACTTACTGCTGACTGAAGCTGCAAGATCCCCACCCCTCCGCACACAGCCCTATAGACTGATACTCTGCTCTATACAATCTAAAAAGACCCCCACCACTGAACCCAACTCTACAGATCACCACCCCAGCACACACAGCCCTATAGACTGATACTCTGCTCTAACCACTCTAAAGAGACCCCCACCACTGAACCCAACTCTACAGATCACCACCCCAGCACACAGCCCTATAGACTGATACTCTGCTCTAACCACTCTAAAGAGACCCCCACCACTGAACCTAACTCTACAGAGACACCCACCACTGAACCTAACTCTACAGAGACCCCCACCACTGAACCTAACTCTACAGAGACCCCAACCACTCCACACACAGCCCTATAGACTGATACTCTGCTTTAACCACTCTAAAGAGACCCTCACCACTGAACCTAACTCTACAGAGAGACACCCACCACTCCGCACACAGTCCTATAGACTGATACTCTGCTCTAACCACTCCAAAGAGACCCTCACCACTGAACCTAACTCTACAGAGAGACACCCACCACTCCGCACACAGTCCTATAGACTGATACTCTGCTCTATCCTCTTTGTAGACTGCACTCTAAAGAGACCATCACCCTCATAATCTGCCCCCTTGTCCTTTCTCTACAGAGATCTCCATCCCACAACGCTCTACTGGTTGAACTTGATGGATGTGTTTTTATAAACCATACTATGTAATATACTTTGCTTTTTATGCTTTGTGTAGACCCCTACTCTAAAGATACCCCATCACGGTATTTCCATTTACCACACTCTACAGAGACCCCATCAAAAGATATGCCCCCAAACTCTGCAGAGATCCTCTACCTCGCACTCTCCCCCCTCTCTCCAGGGACCTCTCACCTAGTTATGACTACCTACTATATGGATAACCCCCCCCCCTTGTGGAACCCCCCCCCATTCCGAATTCCGAAACGAAGATCTGCCCACTAAACCCTACAGAAGTCACTGCCCCGACAGAGAAACTTATCCCAGCACTCTGCCCCTCACCCGGAGACCAACATTCACTACTCCTGAATAAGATCACCCGCCAGAACATTACAATTCTACTTCCAACTGTATATCCACCTACAACTGCCTATGACATAACCGAGACTGTGCATAAAAACAGTCACTGATCTAAGTTTATATAACAGCCGGGGCCGTGAACTAAATCTCCGTCACAAGTCTCTCTGAACACGGTGACCTCTACCTAGTGCCGAACCTTAACACTAAGGAGTCACTGGAGTAAATCGTAACTAATATTGTGACCGCAGACGAGGAGCGCGGAGGGAATTCAGCTCCAGGCAAAATCGTGCATTTTTTCTGCTTTGAAAAGTTGAAGATGTTGATGCGGTGTCACATTTTCAGCAGCGGTGCCATAAATGAACGCCCATGACTGATCAGGAGGATATCCAGCCATGGGCTTAAACATTATAACATGATAAGAGCGCAGCAGTTACACAGACATGTGACTTCCATGCACCTATTCCCACAGATATACCCAGGATAGGTCGTCAGTATATGATTGGTGGGGTTCCGACACCTGGAACGCTCATCGATCAGCCGCTCCGGCTGCCCCCGGGCACCGGATGTTATGAAGTGGTCATGTTGGAAGCAGTTGGCACCTTACACTGTATAACGGCCGTGATGCAGAACTGTAACTCTGCTCCTATTCACTTCAAGAGGATCTGTCACCAGTTTATTTTTTCCCGATCTCCTAACTAATCTAATAGGCGCTCTGATGCTGATAACTAGTGTGATTTATTTTCAAAAATGTTTATTATTTGCAAAGTTATGAGCATTTTCTAAATATGACAATGTGGCTCGAATAGCCAAATGAGCGGTGACTCTTTCTTTTCACTCCGGGCGGGGTAATGTTTTCTGTATGACGCTGTCCAATCAGCTTACATCTTCTCCTGTATACAGCTTCCATTCCAGACTGTGTATTCAACTGGTGATACCTCCGGTTGTTTCACATATAGAACTGTAATCCTGGTGTCATATGAAAGATTAGAATATTATCTTCCATATGCCACCAGAACCGCTGTGCTAGGTGGTCCACAGCCGGAGATATGGCTATTTGAAGTGATCCCCCTTCCCTCCAGCCTCAGTCTCTCACACTGTGTGAAGCGTTATCTCCCACTTGGCTAGTATGGCCTAATTTGCATATTGACAAAAAAAGCTCACAACTATTACAATAATTAACGTTTTGGGACACAATTTTCACTAGTATTATCGGTGAGACAGCGCCTATTAGATTTGCTAGGAGATTGTGCATTACTAAACTAGTGACAGAGCCCCTTTAAATAGGAGCAGCGAAGCAGTTCTGCACCACTATTCCAAGACTGGAGCCATCTGCTTTTGTCACAAACCACTGAATAACATCCAATGCCCAGAGGCAGCCAAAACAGTAGATCGGTGCAGGGTCTGGGTGTCGGACCCCCACCGATCATACACTCATGACCTATCCTGTGGATAGGTCATCAGTATGAAAAACCGCCCCATGCCCAGACAACCCCTTTAATCTAGACTACTAGACTACATTCATACGTGCGTAGCTAAACTCGGGCGTGAAAAACTGCAGTTTTTCACGTCCAAGTTGCACCCATGCGGGATGTGTTGTCAACGATCCCCCATAGACCAGAGTCTATGGAAGGATGCGTGACACACAGGAAAATCGGACATGTCCTATTTTTTCACGGACCCTTCACATGCTCCGTTCAAACAACGGTCGTGTGAACGGCCCCATTAAAATACATGAGTCCGTGTGACGGCCGTCGAGATCCATGCTCGTCTGAATGAGCCCTTAGTGTGAGACAGTGCTGCTCTTGTCAATATGGCTGTGTGTGGTACTGCAGCTCAGCCCCACACAAGTAAAGGGATCGAACCACATCAAAGCTGTGATGTTATAACCTGGAAAACGCCTTTAATCCACATACACTTCAATGCGCTCGTGTGGATGTGTTTATGATGTGTTAACGGGAATCATTGGTTCGTCAAAGTCTAACATGAAGTTCTGTCTGGAGCCACTATAAAGATTATATTGCACACTGTACGACTAGCGGGCTCCTCAAGGTAGAATTTTTTGGCCGGTTTCCTTTTAAATGCAAGAGAAAGTTTGCTTGGAATTGAAATGTAGCAACTATGTGTCAGTAATATCCAAAACGAAAACAAAAGGCAAACAAATCGGATCAAGTGTTGATACAACTGAACATCAAAGGACTGAGCTGCTTTTAGGATGAGGGTCACAAGGAGAGACGTGGACGCCCCCAGAGCGCCAATCTTACAGGCCTAGTTCAAAGCGTCCACCTGCCAGATCTTACGACGCAGGAGGATACGGAGCGCGTCTCGGCCTTTGTTCTTAGAAGGCCAGAAAGAATAATGGCAGAACAAGATACTGCTTTATCTTCATCCTGGAAATTAAACAATGGGAAGAAATATGTGAAAAGTGCAGCTTTATGGGTCCTGCCCGAGACGAGCGGTGCTATAAACAAACATTGGGAGTCCGGCCTTGTATGGGAGAAGAATTCACTGCCACCCGCCGCTTCAAACAAGAAACTGTATATATAAGATATGACATTAGAAGTCCGCGCACGGCTGAGACGACAAGTCCCAGGTCTGGGATACAATGCCATTATAAAGTAACACGCCAGATACACCCGCGCCAAAGATCCCGCTGTAGTCGTGGTCTCCAACCTGTGCACTACAACTCCCAACATGTCCGGACAGTCTGTGGCTATTAGGGCATGTTGGGAGTTGTAGTTTAAAAAACAACTGAACAGTCAGAGGTTGGAGATCACAGACCTATAGGATTAAAGGGGAACTCCGATGAGTTAATCATTGTAACTTCTTCATCACCACATTCTTCAGACTCCCTAATGAATAATCCCTGAGAGAACTACGTCAACAGGCTGCTGCCTAGCAACAGAGACCACCAACAGGTGACCACTCCGCAGCCCCATGATCACCGCCGATGCTACAGAAGTGCTGCTAACACTCCGCCAGCATAGATAGTATCGGAAAGTACTGCCAGTCTCCTGCACTGGACTATTTAATCAATACAGCGAAATTCCTTTAATCCGGCATCTGATAATTCAGAAAGTCCGATAGTCCAGCACTTTTTCTTTCCAATTGAGAACTGCTCAATATAAAGAGGATTTTTTTCATCAGAAGACTAAGAGGAAAGAACCAATGAAAAGAGGGCCTGGTCCGTCCACGTGCGGACCACAATGTGACGATGTACGATATATAATAGCGTTTTTGCAAAGCGCTTTTTAAAGTACAGGCGTTTTTTACGTATTTTTGAGTGCTATTTTTTACGCATTTTCGGCGCGTTTTTGGGCACGTAATTAGGACTCCCATTGACTATGTGAATTAGGGTATGTTCACACGCAAAACGACTGTAAAATATGGAGCTGGTCAAGAAGGGACATGCACTTCTTTTTACGGGGCGTTTTTTATGCTCCATTTTTTAAACAGCCACGTAAAAAAAAAATACCCCGTCGGAACGAAACACCGTTTTTCCCATTGACATTAATGAGCAAGTGTTTGGAGGCGTTCAGCTTCCGTATTTTCAACCGTTTTTCGAGGCATTTTCCCCCCCGAAAAACGGCTGAAAATAAGCCGTATGAAAATACCCCCTTAGGCGTTTTACGCGCCAAGAATTGAGATAACACTTCTTTTTTTACACGACATGTTTTTTAAGAAAACGAGCGCTTAAAACGCGGAAAAAAACGCGCCAAATACAAGCCTTAGGCTTATGGTCAGTGAAACTCTGTAGGTTTGTAACAATCACTGTAAAACAGCGATGTTACCAAAACACGTGCATAAACCATGAGGCGGAGTTCACACCTAGTGACTTTTATCCTGGTTTCTGCAATTTTTCCGAATTTCTGAAAATCGTGTCAAAACCGCACAAGAAAAAGAAATGTGCAGCTGCAGGAAGGGAGAAGGGGCCACGAAAGACGCAGCGAGCACCATGTACTTATAGAGAAAGCCGCATGCTATATTAGTCCTGGGGATCATGTGATAAATCATGTGATCGCTGGGCGCTCGTCCCAAGAGACATAGATCTGCTTTGTGTTATTGGCAGAGATACTAAATTTACTCAACAGCAATGTAACCAAAAATAAATCTAAAACTAAGATATCCCCAAAAGACTCTTACAGCCTTATGGGGAACATAAAGAGTCAAAAAAAAAAATAAAGAACGTCGTCACTGTGCCAAAACCCCAGCAATAGCCCCGCACCCAATTACAATAAATCACTGCACCCCCTATATCAAAATGACCGTAATGGAAAGGGGAACCCATAATAAAACTTTATTCAACTATATCTTATTTAATAGAAAATAAAATAAAAAAAATATAAAAAAAACAAACATTCAGTAATTCCCCTTAACCCCCAAAATATAAAATTTCGTTTAAAAAAAACCCAAAAAAAACCGAGTAAAAAATAAATAAAATGTATTTACTAAATAAAGTTCAACTGTGTGATTTCCCCCCCCCCCCCCCCCATATTTGGGAGACCACCGGGGGAGGGAACATGAATTGTTAGTTTTACATGTTACATATAGGACAAGGACACAATAAGACGCCTCATACACAGATGACGTCCGCCTCCTCGTGGCCGCTCCACACACGTTACACGCAGTTACATTCCTCTTGCTCCATTTTTTTCTTCCTTTCGCCCTCAGGGACACAACGTGAATATTTTCCTGGACGTTACATAAACAACACAATGTTTTCTCTGACGTCCATTCTTAAATAATTGGAAACATGTCCACGTGTCTGGAATTCCACGGATCGAACAGTCGGGATCACAAGATCTCTTGGTGAACTTTCGGTTGTAGGGTCATCTATAGTATGTATGGTTTTTCGGTGCGGTAACATTGCTGGCCTGTCCTTAGGATCGGCCATCAATATCTGATCGGTGGTAGTCCAACTCCTGGCACCACAGCCAATGAGCTGTATGAAAGGGCCGCAGCGATCCAGCGAGCGCATCTCACCCTTTATTGTTTATCTAGGCACAGCGCTGTACATGTGGCTGTGGTTGTACCCGGTACTGCAGCTCAATGCCATTCACTTGATTAGGACTGAGCTGCAGTACCAGGAACAACCACAACCAAATGTACGGCGCTGCACCTGAATAAACAATGAAAGGAGTGCGGTGGCCCTTCCTAGAGTGCAGTGGCCCTTCATTTAGCTGATCAGCAGGATAATACAGACCCGGTGAACCACTGTAAATTGATTGCATAAGTATACTTTTTACCTCATAATGTTAAACTTAATATGGGTTATTAACAAAATTCATCAGAATCTGATAGCCCCGAAATTCTGATAATCTGGAAGATAATGGGGAACGGCCAGACAATTGGATACAAATGTAATAATCTTTAAGCAGTAGGGTCTGTACCAGTTTCAGCTTTTTAATGTGAAAAAAAGTTCCCATTCACTGTCAGCAACCAAAGATCTTAAAAAAAGATGTTACCTGCAGTCCTAAGGATAACACACTTTGATAACACCTTGACTTCGGGTCATTGAATCTGTAGCAGTTTTTTATATTGTACACGGGGACTATCCAATAATCCAGATAATTTGAGAACCTAGTTTGTCAAATGCCATTAATGGCAGAGAAGGTTTACTGCTCGTGATACGGTGTCCCCAGAAGGAGACCGCGAGGTCAGAGGGTTCAAGATAATAACCTGACATTCCAAAAACGCAGGTTAATATTTACAGGGTCTGAAGTTAAAGTGTAACAGTTAGACGCCACGTACCACTGAAATGTTATGGTGGGAAAAGCTCTAACTGGGGGAACCCAAATACCTGAATGAGCGGCTCCAAACAGGAATTATGTTACATTGTTATTATATCCTCCACATTTAACTTTTGTTTATAATTTGGTCAAATATTTTATATTCACATTGACCAATCTGCTCAATAAATTTTCTCAGATCAAGTATATTAAAGCTTATGTTTACCAATATATAGAAAGGATCAACAGTAGAGTCACTGTGTACATACATTACATTACTTATCCTGTACTGATCCTGAGTTACATCCTGTATTATACTCCAGAGCTGCACTCACTATTCTGCTGGTGGAGTCACTGTGTACATACATTACTTATCCTGTACTGATCCTGAGTTACAGCCTGTATTATACTCCAGAGCTGCACTCACTATTCTGCTGGTGGAATCACTGTGTACATACATTACATTACTTATCCTGCAGTGACCCTGAGTTACATACTGTATTATACTCCAGAGCTGCACTCACTATTCTGCTTGTGGAGTCACTGTGTACATACATTACATTACTCATCCTGTACTGATCCTGAGTTACATCCTGTATTATACTCCAGAGCTGCACTCACTATTCTGCTGGTGGAGTCACTGTGTACATACATTACATTACCTATCTGTACTGATCCTGAGTTACATACTGTATTATACTCCAGAGCTGCACTCACTATTCTGCTGGTGGAGTCACTATGTACATACATTACATTACTCATCCTGTACTGATCCTGAGTTACATCCTGTATTATACTCCAGAGCTGCACTCACTATTCTGCTGGTGAAGTCATTGTGTACATACATTACATTACTCATCCTGTACTGATCCTGAGTTACATCCTGTATTATACTCCAGAGCTGCACTCACTATTCTGCTGGTGGAGTCACTGTGTACATACATTACATTACTTATCCTGTACTGATTCTGAGTTATATCTTGTATTATACTCCAGAGCAGCACTCACTATTCTGCTGGTGGAGTCACTGTGTACATACATTACATTACTTATCCTGTACTGATCCTGAGTTACATCCTGTATTATACTCCAGAGCTGCACTCACTATTCTGCTGGTGGAGTCACTATGTACATACATTACATTACTCATCCTGTACTGATCCTGAGTTACATCCTGTATTATACTCCAGAGCTGCACTCACTATTCTGCTGGTGAAGTCATTGTGTACATACATTACATTACTCATCCTGTACTGATCCTGAGTTACATCCTGTATTATACTCCAGAGCTGCACTCACTATTCTGCTGGTGGAGTCACTGTGTACATACATTACATTACTTATCCTGTACTGATTCTGAGTTATATCTTGTATTATACTCCAGAGCAGCACTCACTATTCTGCTGGTGGAGTCACTGTGTACATACATTACATTACTTATCCTGTACTGATCCTGAGTTACATCCTGTATTATACTCCAGAGCTGCACTCACTATTCTGCTGGTGGAATCACTGTGTACATACATTACTTATCCTGTACTGATCCGGAGTTACATCCTGTATTATACTCCAGAGCTGCACTCACTATTCTGCTGGTGGAGTCACTGTGTACATACATTACATTACTCATCCTGTACTGATCCTGAGTTACATCCTGTATTATACTCCAGAGCTGCACTCACTATTCTGCTGGTGGAATCACTGTGTACATACATTACATTACTTATCCTGCAGTGACCCTGAGTTACATACTGTATTATACTCCAGAGCTGCACTCACTATTCTGCTTGTGGAGTCACTGTGTACATACATTACATTACTCATCCTGTACTGATCCTGAGTTACATCCTGTATTATACTCCAGAGCTGCACTCACTATTCTGCTGGTGGAGTCACTGTGTACATACATTACATTACCTATCTGTACTGATCCTGAGTTACATACTGTATTATACTCCAGAGCTGCACTCACTATTCTGCTGGTGGAGTCACTATGTACATACATTACATTACTCATCCTGTACTGATCCTGAGTTACATCCTGTATTATACTCCAGAGCTGCACTCACTATTCTGCTGGTGAAGTCATTGTGTACATACATTACATTACTCATCCTGTACTGATCCTGAGTTACATCCTGTATTATACTCCAGAGCTGCACTCACTATTCTGCTGGTGGAGTCACTGTGTACATACATTACATTACTTATCCTGTACTGATTCTGAGTTATATCTTGTATTATACTCCAGAGCAGCACTCACTATTCTGCTGGTGGAGTCACTGTGTACATACATTACATTACTTATCCTGTACTGATCCTGAGTTACATCCTGTATTATACTCCAGAGCTGCACTCACTATTCTGCTGGTGGAATCACTGTGTACATACATTACTTATCCTGTACTGATCCGGAGTTACATCCTGTATTATACTCCAGAGCTGCACTCACTATTCTGCTGGTGGAGTCACTGTGTACATACATTACATTACTCATCCTGTACTGATCCTGAGTTACATCCTGTATTATACTCCAGAGCTGCACTCACTATTCTGCTGGCGGAGTCACTGTGTACATACATTACATTACTTATCCTGTACTGATTCTGAGTTATATCTTGTATTATACTCCAGAGCAGCACTCACTATTCTGCTGGTGGAGTCACTGTGTACATACATTACATTACTTATCCTGTACTGATCCTGAGTTACATCCTGTATTATACTCCAGAGCTGCACTCACTATTCTGCTGGTGGAGTCACTGTGTACATACATTACATTACTTATCCTGTACTGATCCTGAGTTATATCCTGTATTATACTCCAGAGCTGTACTCACTATTCTGCTGGTGGAGTCACTGAGTACATACATTACATTACTTATCCTGTACTGATTCTGAGCTACATCCTGTATTATACTCCAGAGCTGCACTCACTATTCTGCTGGTGGAGTCACTGTGTACATACATTACTTATCCTGTACTGATTCTGAGTTATATCTTGTATTATACTCCAGAGCAGCACTCACTATTCTGCTGGTGGAGTCACTGTGTACATACATTACATTACTTATCCTGTACTGATCCTGAGTTACATCCTGTATTATACTCCAGAGCTGCACTCACTATTCTGCTGGTGGAGTCACTGTGTATATACATTACATTACTTATCCTGTACTGATCCTGAATTACATCCTGTATTGTACTCCAGAGCTGCACTCACTATTCTGCTGGTGGAGTCACTGTGTACATACATTACTTATCCTGTACTGATCCTGAGTTATATCCTGTATTATACTCCAGAGCTGCACTCACTATTCTGCTGGTGGAGTCACTGTGTACATACATTACATTACTTATGAATACCTATATAGTTACAGACCGAACAGTAACGTTTCAATTAAACGTCCACGAGTTACAGCCTGTATTATACGCTGGAGACGGGTGCAGAGAGACGAATTGGATCCGTGCACAATACTCTCGTCACTCAGCGTCTCTTCATGCCCATGTCAATTTATTCGTTAGAGTAAAACTGGAACTATACTTTAACCACTAATCACATACAAATGCTAAATTCATTGTTTTACGTAAAGCATTTCATGTGAGAACAGGAATTACTAGTTTATTACTAAATGGTTCTCCGATAAATGTTAATTCAGCTGCTGCGAACTTGGCAACTACTTAATGTGCACTGTCCCTTTAATATGGAGCTCTGCCTTCTCCTGCTCTATCCTTGTATCACACGTTATATCTGATAGGAAGTGGTCAGGAGTTTTATCACTAAATTGGCAGAGGAACATGAGAAACAATACGGCATCAATGACCCTTGAAATTAAACTCCAGCGTCGCACATTGTGCAGCTTTGATGTAGAAGACGCGAGGGGCCGGCGGACGAGAGAGAGATTCCTCTCATCTGGGAAATCCCCACTGAAGACCACTAGGTCATGTCTTCTCCCACTGCCTCAGTGAGTAACGTGCAGCACCGGAGATAATAAACGCTATAATAACTAGTGCAGAACCGGAGAGGTTTCTCATAGCAACCACATTATAGCCTTCATTTCTCTAAAGCAGATTGGATAATTAAAGGGCTTGTTCAGTTTTATGTAATAACCTTAATCATTTAATGACAAGTTCTGAAACTTTCTAATAGAATTTGTGTCAGGCTCTGTTCACACACTTAGCCAAAAACGTCTGAAAATACGGAGCAGTTTTCCAGGGAAAACAGCTCCTGATTTCCAGACGTTTTTTATTCAAACTCGTGTTTTTCACGGCGCTTTTTATGGCCGTTTTTGGAACTGTGTTTTTCTATAGAGTCAATGGAAAACGGCTCAAGAAGTGAAATGTACTTCGCGGCCAATTTTAAAAAAGAAAACGGCCCGGTCGGGATCAGAACGCCGTTTTTTCCATCGAAATCAATGGGCGGATGTTTGGAGGCGTTCTGCTTCCGATTTTTCAAAAATAAGCCGTGTGAATATACCCTTACAATTCATCACCATTTTTAAGATCTCTGCTTGCTATCAGTGAATGGATACATTCTTGTTTATATCCAGAGGCTGAAACTTATCCGGAACAAAAATACGCCTCAGGGTTTGTTACAATTGTATCCAGTTCAGCCAAACTTCTTTAGGCTACATGCACACGTTGCGTAATTTGATTCAGAAAATCCACACCAAAACCGCAGGTGTACATACGTAATGCCGCACCTAATAGTGTTTTTTTATGCGTTTTTAGGTGCAGGATTTACATTTTGATGCGGAAATAGGTGCGGTTTTATGCAGCGTATTTTGGTGTTTTTCTTTAACACTAGTCAGACACAATTGGCAAGCGGAAACGCAGGATAAATATGCACCACGGGTCAATTTACGCACAGAAAAAATCTGCACTGTGTAGATGAGATTTCTTGAAGTCTCATTTACATTGCTGGTGCTGTATTAGGGTATGTTCACACACGTTTTTGCCCCGAATTACGTCTGAAAAATGCGGCTTGAAAGCGTTGACAAACATCTGCCCATTGAAAGCAATGGGATGACGTTTGTCTGTTCACACGAGGCGTATATTTACGCGCCGCTGTCAAATGACAATGCGTAAATAGACGCCCGCGTCAAAGAAGTGACCTGTCACTTCTTGGGGCGTAATTGGAGCCGTTATTCATTGACTCCAATGAAAAGCAGCGCCAATTACGTCCGTAATGGACGCGGCGTTCAAGCACCTGCACATGCCGTTACGGCTGAAATTACGGGGATGTTTTCTCATGAAAACAACCCCGTAATTTCGGGCGTTGCGGACGCTGCTGTGTGAACATACCCTTACGCTGCGGATTTTCCGCATGAAAATATGCGCAGCAAAGCCGCACGTAATACGCAACGTGTGCATTCAGCCTTAGGGTGTGTTCACACGCAGTGGTTTCAGACGTAATTCGGGCGTTTTACGTCTCAAATTACGCCTGAAAAAACGCCCCTAATACGCCTACAAACATCTGCCCATTGCTTTCAATGGGAATTACGATGTTCTGTTCCCACGAGCCTTTATTTTACACGTCGCTGTCAAAATACGGTGCTTAAAATGACGACTCGTCAAAAGAAGTGCAGGACACTTCTTGGGACGTTTTTGGAGGCGTTTTTAATTGACTCCATTGAAAAACAGCTCCAAAAACGGCCGTAAAAACGCCGCAAGAAACGTGAGTGGTTAAAAAAATGTCTGAAAATCAGGAGCTGTTTTCGCCTGAAATCAGCTCCGTATTTTCAGATGTTTTGCTCACTGCGTGTGAACATATCCTAAGGGCATGTTCACACGTGGCAGAGTTTTTCCACTGCAAATGTTGGTGCAGATTTGGGGCAATTACGCAATGAATCTGCAGCAACATTTGCATATTTCACAGGTAATTCAGATGTTGCAGATATCACAGCGGACTTGCCTCAGATTTCAGTTTTTGCATTGCAAAGGCTGAAATCCGCAGTGAAATTCTGCTTCTTCTCCGCAACAGTCAGTGCATGCTGCGGAGGGGAAATTCTGCACCTCAGCCTGTGGTCCGCAGAGGAGTTTTCTGCAACGTCTGAACTAACTTGCCTAAAAATGTATTGAAACAAATGTAAAAAACGGCCGCTGGAGATTCCACAGCAATTCCGCCACGTGTGAACATGCTCTTAAGCTGAAGAGTTTCCAGGCTGAGACATTTTATCTACATTGTAACAAACTATCAGGACAGTAGAGAGGTCTGTGCCGATGTGTTCAGTTCTCAGAGGATTGTCTGGACGCGATACAATTGTGGAACACTCAGCAGTGGGAAGTATAAAGGTTTGTTCACATGCGGCAGATTTGTTGCAGAGATTTCCACGACTGTCCCATTCATCTGAATAAGGCTTTACAGAAATCACTGCCCCTGCTGCAAAAAAGAACTTCACTCAGATGGATGGAATAGGTTTTCAGATACAGAAATTTCTGCAACAAATCTGCCACGTGTGAACATAGCATTAAGTATTTACAGGTTTCTGCTCATTGGATGTAAACCAGAATGTTTCCATTCCTGACTTTTCAAAATCCCCACTTGCTTTAAGTGAATGGGAACGAAAACTTTATTAGGAAGTTGCAAAACTTATATTATAAAATTATTGAAATTAATTTAAAAAACAAAACCCTGCAACAATAAATCAGACGGTGCCTTTCGCTATTTAAATAATTTTTTTACATTTTCGGTAAATTTGCTGCAAAGGAGGATTTGTTTTCAAAATCAAAGTGCCAAAAACAAAAAGCAGCAGTTACTGACTGAGCCCACAAGGGGGAGACACTGCATTGTAAATGTTGGTATTTTCGCTGTGTACAGGTGACATCCCCTTCCATGGTTCAGGATATTTTGGGCTTCTCTACCCTTACAAGTTTTATCTTTTCTTTTTGTCTGTCCCATAATCCATCATATTTGATAATCCAGCACCTATCAAGTCCAATTATTGCTGGATTATATACAAAAAGAGTATGAGGCAAATGATAAGACACACACACACACACACACACACACACACACACACACACAGATAGTACCTGCAGTCCTGTGCAAATAAACAGAAAACCAATCCAGAACAACGCAGAAAATAAATCCATAAATCCAGTGGGAGTGTGTGGTCTCAGGGGCCGCTGGCTGCGCAGTCCTTCTACCTCCATGGACACCAGCGCAGATGGATAAGAACAGGTGTGACATATTGCGTTACACTATGTATATATGGATTCGGTGAGAGGTGACGTCCACAATGACCTTACTGCTCCGACCTGGTTTAAAGGGTTTTCCCACAAAGTCCCTTCATCACCTGTCCACAGCATACGGGATAATGGACTAGGACCCCCACAGTGTCTATCAATCTCACGGAGACTTGTGAGTACAGCGCTCGGCTGTTTCCATCAGCCCCATAGACTTCCAATGACGTGGCAGCTCGACCACCGCACCATTAAAACTCCTCTTGACCGAGGTCGTGCAGTGAAGAGAAACGGGGGATTCAGGACCCTTGTTCTTGTGATCGGTGGGGGTCCCAGTGTTCAAACATTTACCACTTATCCTGTGGACAGGTGATAAATGTCCTTTATGGGAACCGCCTTTATTAGCAGGTCCTGACATACTGGTGATAAGTCTTCGGGTATGTTCACACGCTGTGTTTTCATGCATTTTTCAGGGCATAAATACCTAAAAAAACGCCCCGGAAAAGCGGAAGATAACGCTTCCAAACATCTGCCCATTGATTTCAATCGGAAAAACTGCGTTTCGTTCAGACAGGGAGTTTTTAAATAAATAAATAAATAACGGTGCGTAAAAAAAAAGTGCATGTCACTCCTTGAGTCGTTTTTGGAGGCATTTTTCATTAGGGCAATAGAAAAACAGCTCCAAAAACATCCATAAAAAACATTTGTGGTTTCAAAAACGACTGAAAACAGCACCGTATTTCATGGTCGTTTTTACGTTAGCGGGTGAACATACCCGAAGGGTCCCCCCCCCCCCGCTGTGCTTCTACCAGACCCAGAGAATAATCCAATCATCATTAAATAAGTCGTCCTCCTCTAATGTGATGTACCCCCTTATTCTTTATATCCATTTCTGGAGAAGCTGGGTGACAACCAATATATCTGCCACTAGAGCTAGTTCACACTGAGTATTTTTACGCTGTTTTGGACATGGAAGGAGCACCGAAAACGCCCAAAATAATTTTGATTGAAATGTGAGGCGGAGGCTGGAAAAAGAAGCGACATGCCCTTTCTTCAGGGGTTTCCGTCTCTGACCTCCTATTGACATCAATGGGAGGAAAAGAAAGCAGTTTTCGCAGCGTTTTTTGCCCACGGCGCTCAATGGCCGCGGCCGAAAAACGCGGCAAATGTTATGCCGGCAGATTTTTCCATCTGCAAAAAAACTCAGTGTGAAAAGGGCCTAAGGCGCCTACATGGTTTGTTACCCAGTTTTACCAAACTACTGAAGGGTTAAATCTGCCATGTAATAACTTCCTGTATATCTAGGCAAATGAGTCATACAGGAGACTGGGAAAGCTGGGTGAGAAGCCACATAGCCCCCATTAGGCTAAGTTCACAAGCGGCGGACACGCTGCGTGCTTTTACCGTCCTGTGCGCCGCAGGGAAGTCCGGGCAAAAATCCGCACCAAACCGTGGTGCAGTTTTTCGCCCCAAATGTCCGCTGCAGAAAACTGCTGCACTTAGCTAACCTGCTAGTTTCACCCCTGGAGACTGCTGCAGCCTGTGATTGGCTGCAGCGGCGGTCACATGAGATTAAGCGTCATCCCATGAGGCCGCGCTGGAGGGAGGAACACAGACTTCTGGGTAAATATGAGATTACTTTTATTCTGAGTTGCGTTTTTTGCGGCGGAATCGCTGCGAACGCGCCGCAAAAAAACGCAACATCTGCTATTTGTTGCGGGATTTACCTTCCCATTGAATAAACAGCGTTTACGCAAAATACAATTGACGTGCTGCGGAATAAATTTCCACACCGCAGGTCAATTTGAGCGTTTTTTTCCGAATGAACGAATTCCGTTGTGGAAAAACCACAGTATTTCTGCCACATGTAAACTGACCATTAGGATGGCAGCCTACGAGAAATGTAAGGCTGAGTTCACACGTTGCGGATTTGTTGCAGATTTTGTTGCGGTTTTGACGCAGATCTCACCCTTTTGCATTGCAAAGTGTAAAATCTGCGCTGAAAATCTGCGTCAAATCCGTGACGTGTGAACTCAGCCTTACAGTTCTCATAGGCTGCCACCCAACTTTCCCAGAAACAGATTCACCTGAGAGTAGAACCACCTGCTGTAGGAGGCTTTGTGGGGACAGATGTGTTCGCTGTAAGTTCTGTCTCCAGCACGTACCTTTCTCAGTCACAGCTGCGGGAGGATTCACTGGTTTGGCTTTGTCGTAGTTATTAAAACTTTGACTGCGCCTGTTCCCACCGATCGGCCCCCGGGTTTTGGCCTCGCTGCCTGCAGCCGACGTCCTGTTGCTGGGACCTGGGAGCCTTAAAATATTAAAGAGAAAAAATCTAAATCAGAAGGAGGAAAATGAGGGCGAATAATCCCCAACCTCATCCACACGTCCTCACACAGCGGGAGATCAAGTCAAGATGGAAACTTTCCTGAAGATATAAAACATTGAAATAGAAGACCAGAGTTATCCGGCAGACACGAGACGGTTCATGGATCTCACTGCAAGCAAATACGGAGGAGATACCAAGCAAGCAACCAAGGGCCTGGGAAATAGGAATATACCATGATCGTACTGTTACCCAGCAGAACATGGGTTAATGCTGCCCAGAGACATTAAGTTTCCGGTTTTATGTAAATAAAGCTAAATCTTTGTATAATGAAAAAATCTGCAACTTTCTAAAAGACTTTGATTTTCAATTCCTCAATACTTTTACAATTTCTGCTTGCTGTCAGTGAATGAGAACATGCTTTGTTTACATCAAGAGGATAAAATACATCTCATAGAGTAGCGTTAAGCAGCATGGACTCAAGGCTGATACAATGTATCAGTGCTGGTAAAATATAACACACTGTCACTCTACGTTAGGAAATAACAGAAGTCTCGGATCCGTCACATGACAGACGCCAATGTCGCCCGACGGAGCCCATTGACTTTAATAGGTTTCTCCAAATCTCCACCATGCTTTCCACCACTTTTACTGGACAAAGTAGCGCTGAATGTTGCGTTATTTTGTCCAGACAAAGAGAGGAGCGAAACGTGCGTCGGGGCTGGGGGTTTGTGTGGGGTTGGTATATTCCTTGCAAATTGTAGTTTATTTCTGCCTGTTTGTTAGCTGGACTTATGGCTTTTATTTAGCTCTTTATCTGCAGCCAGCAATCTACTATTTATTATTTGGTCCCGTGGCTCATGTTTCATGTCCGTTTACCCTTCCTGCATCGGACTATGTACTGACCTCTCACCGCCATTAATGTGGGTTCTTTATCCCTTTAAGTGTTTTTACTTATATGTTATACAAATGGATTTTTGTCCTGTGGAAACATATATATTTTATTTTTTTACTGACAACAAGCAGAGATCTTGAAAATAGTAAAGAACTAAAACACAAAGTCTATTAGAAAGTTGCTGAACTTTTCACTATACAATGATATAGGACTGGACCATGGGTAGTCCGTGTAGCCACATTTTTTTTACAAATTACTACATAGGGACTTTACAAAAAAACTGGGAGCGCCAGAGATGTTACATGAAGCTCCTGGGCCCTAGTGCCAAATCTGTACCAGGGCCCCCAACCTACCATCTGTCATTTATAATACTGGTGTCTTATGTGGCACAGTGGCCCCCTACTGCACGAGGGCCCGGGTGCGACAGCTACCTCTGTACACCTTACAGTTATGCCCCTGGTGAGCACATAGAGTGGCAATATAGAGACACTAAACCAACAAATCTGGAGCACATCAGGCTCAGTGTTGCATTATTTTTTATTTACTGCCCCTTTAAGCCCCTGGATATGACTCTGAACATTTAATAAAGCGCAGGACAGGCCCCTCGATCCTTCAGTGTCCAGCAGAGATAAGCGGTGATCCCCTCCCCCACAGCACAACCAACAGCTGAAATCACAGCTCCATATATACTGTATACAGGACCCGCTGCTGATCTTCTCCATGTTACCCACAGGTTCTTATCGTTATTTTTGGCCGGGACCCAGACTTCAAGATTTGGACATTTGGATTGTGTTTAGAGAAGAGCAATACATGAAAAACATCATTGATAGTTATCGGAGCAGAAGTCCTTCTCTTCTCTTCAGACGTTTCTTACGTTATTTCTGTTCTTGGAAAAGCTGGGTGACAGCCAATATGGTGAACTTTTCTCACCCTACATGGATTTTTACCCAGCTTTCCTGGACACCAAAACTAAAGATCTATGCAGTTAATAAATTATGAAAGAGCAAGGGAAGTTCAAGGTAAATTTGCTATTCAGGAGTCTAGGAAAGTAGGATGACAACCCCTTTGGAAGCTGCAATATTGGCTATATAGCTAGTCATAGAAATTTCCAAGGTTCCTGAATACAAATCTGCTTAGTTCTGCACATCCCCAGCTCCCATATCACTGCAAACCTATACAAATGTTCCACTCAGGACTCTAGGAAAGTAGAGTGACAGCGCTTAAATCACTCAGCTTTCCCAGAAACTAATAACTAAGGAATAGCTGAATAGAATTTGTAACTACTTGACGGAAGAGGACGAGTCAGGGACTTCTATTTACTGGAGATTGATTTTAGTTCTGGGGCCCAGGGTTCGAATCTACCCAGGGGCAACATATATGTTCTCCTGCGCTTGTGTGGGGTTCTGAGGGTTTTCAAGTTTCCTCCCATTGTCCAGAAACATCCTAATAGACTAGAGTGTGAGCTCCTGGGGGGCAGGGACTGTTGTGAGTGATATATTATAGCTCATGTGCAGCGCTGCAGTAATGTTGGTGCTATATAAATCCATGTAATCCCTACAGGGTCATAGTGAGGCCAGTATATATCCTGTGCTGTGTAGCGGTATTCAGCGTACAGTGACTATTATCACCCCCAGGACACGGCTCCGTCACATAATCCAGCTGGAGCTCTGCACATGTCAATCTGCGTGTTCTCGCTGACACGACGCGGCGTGATGAGCTCTGCGCGGCGTGTTTGATGCTCAGGCATCTCATACAAACACTGATTCGTCTTTGTTACATTCTGCCCAAGGGAGTCAAAAAACCAGAACACTTTTTCCTTTCTTTTTTTAAATTGTATGTGAGGTGACGGCTCCCGGGATAAACATCTGCTTTTCAGCGAGGTTGTAAAATATAAGAGAGAGGCCTTTGATCTCCACAGTCGGGATCTTTCATGTTTTACTGTCCATACAAGCGATGACCAGTAACACCAACTAGTATTATAACACAGGTATATGAATTAAAGGGACACTGCACTTTAATTATGTTTCCATATGATGCAGACGAGTACAATCTACTGCTCCCTGTTATCATCTACGTCAGGCTGAGTGAAGTTCTTAAAGGGGTCATCCAAAACATAACAACTTACCGCCGATTCACAGGATCAAGAGAATGGGGGTCCCGAGTCCCCTGTCTGAATGGAGCAGCGGTCGTTCTCATTGGACTTACAAAGATAGCCAGGTACAGCGCTTGTCTATTTCCAGAAGTCCATTGGAGAATGAATGAAGGGTCAGGGCGCATGTGTGAACGCTGCTCCATTCAAACAGGGGAATCGGGACTCCAGATCTCTTGATCAATAGGGGACCCCAAACAATTAAATACTTATACCCTATTCTGTGGGTAGGTGATGAGTTATGTTGAGATAATGTCTGACTTGTTAAAATATATCAGAGCCGTCTCTTGTAACCAGCTCTGCACCGGTGTCAGATGGACATGATCAGGACGAGTTTCCAGTCGTTGAAAGTTAACAAGAATGTTTAAATTCACTGACAACAATCAGAGATCATAAGTATTTTAGACAGTTGAAGAGCTCTTTTAAAGAGGATCTGTCACCAGTTTATTATTTCCCTATCTCCTAAATAATCTAATAGGCATTTTTCTAAATATAATTTGGCTTTACTTGCCAAGTGGGCGGCGACTCTTTCTTTGCTCTCTGGGCGGTGTAATGTTTTCTGTATGACGCTGTCCAATCCGCATACAGCTTTTTCCCTTCCCTGCCCAACAACGCAGCGTAATCATATAGTTTACAGCTTCCATTCCCGACTGTGTATTCAACTGGTGATACCTCCAGTTGTGTCACATATAGAACTGTGATCCTGGTGTCATATGAAAGATTAGAATCTCATCTTTCATATGCCACCAGAACCGCTGTTCTAGGTGGTCCACAGCCAGAGATATGGCTATTTGAAGTGATCACCGTTCCCTCCAGCCTCAGTCTCTCACACTGTGTGAAGCAGCTTCATGCTGATAGGTCAGAGGCTGTGAGGAGGCTCCACTTCAGGAGAATCGTTGTTGTTGACACCCACTTGGCTAGTATAGCCTCATTTGCATATTTAGAAAAAAAGCTCATAACTTTTAAAATCAAACTTTTTGGGACACAATTTTCACTAGTATTGTCAGTGTGACAGCGCCTATTAGATCAGCGCGGAGATTGGGCATTACTAAACTGGTGACAGATCCTCTTTAGCATTTAGCTGGATAATCTCTGTCTACGTGTGGCTTCAGAAGATACAGATATGCACATTGCTGATATTCTGGATTAGATCTGTGTCATTTAAAACAATTAAAAATGCAAAAATCCCGTAAATTTAATGCACAGCAAGGTTACCGGCCACACAGCCAAGCGGTTAGTTTTTGTGTTATCTGTGTCATTATAATTAGTGATGTAAGGGGACTGCAGGACACTGCACACAGCGGGGACCGCACACAGCCGGGACCGCACTGACCGGGAGCATTTCCTCTGCCCGATGGAGAAGCGCAGAAACCTGACCTCACATGGGTCTCTGGAAGATGAACTGTACAATGGACAGAAGTAAAGAATGAGCTCGGGGTGTAAAGAAATCAACGCTTGAGTGGTATACATCTTTTAGATCAATTAGATTCCCAATGGACCTCTGAAGAAGAAGAGGAGGATTATGAAGAAATGTTGTTTGGGTTGGAGTTCTTATTTAAAGGGAACCTGTCGTGTTGAATACGCCGTCCCATCTGCGGGCAGCATGTTATAGAGCAAGACGAGCTGAGCAGATTGATATATAGTTTAGTGGCAAAATTTAAGTGGGCGGTCCTAATCAGTGATTGACAGCCATCACAAACCTACAGGGAAGGCTGTCAATCATTGAAAGAGCCCGCCCACTGGACTCCTAAGCCCAAGATTTACTGAATCTTATTACACAAAACTATATATGATCTGCTCAGCTCCTTCTGCAATATAACATGCTGCCCGCAGATTGGACCGCCTGCTCAACGTTACATGTCCCCTTTAAATAAAAACTCCAACCCCAACATTTGTCTAAAATCCTCAAATTCTACAGCATTTTCAAAGTGACGTGTCTGCTTTAAGGCGCACCTAGCATAACCAAAAAAAAAAAAAAAAAAAAGCACAATCATTTCTTAAGATGTTGCAGGTGTAAATAGATGTAGTGCGGTCAGAAATTTGTGGTTTAACCTGCAAATTTTGAGTCATTTCTCACCCTGTGTATGGCTTTTTCCTTGCGTGCATTGTGAGTGGATAGACTATGCCCGGTGTGACTTTTGTCCTTACTTTGGTGTAGTATCTTCCTGTCCACAACACTCTAAGTCAGTCAGATGTCTCCTCACTTCTGCTCCCCCTCCCCTCTCACAGCATTAGGTGCAGCAGCATCCCCCCTCTTCCCCCTCATCTATTTCCTCCATTACTGCAGACATATTTTTGAAATACTGAGGTCTCTAAACATTTACAAAGAGCCAAGGAAATGAGGCCTAAAGGCTTCTTGTAGGTGGGGAAGATGGCACTTTCTGCTATTATAATACATTGCAAACTTTTACGTATATATTTATACTACCGATTTATTTAAAAAAAACAAAAAAAACTCGAGTTATAGGAACTTTGAAGCCGGGCTGTGGCCCCTTAATCCTGGCAAATAGTAGAACTTGCAATCCTATGTGATACATAATTATTATAAATCCTGCGTGAGCCTACAGACATTTCGGAGGATGGGGCGCAGCCGCTCCCCTGCACATAAGACCTTCCTTCTCCTGAAAGCAGATAAGGACGTATTTGTGTCCTGCACCACAAGTTAAAGTTTGCATGAGATTTTCCCTTGAAAGAAGAGGTTTTGTGTTACACGGGCGGTTTTCCTCGGGGGTAATCAGCTAATTGCACCATTTTTCACTGCTACAAAGGACCGTATTCTACATGATGTCATGAGAACCTGCCGATGTGGCGGGGTCAGCTTTAATTTATGGCTAATGTAAGGTTTGTGATCTAATTATACTATCCAAGGTATGCTTTCATATAGAGATCGACTTTCCTATGAGAATCTAAGAAAATAGGGAAATGCGGATTATTAGAATAATAGTCAGTCTGTTTACAGGCCGGTGTGAAATTCACAAACCTTAAAGTTCACGTATCTAAAAGCATTAATGTGGATATGAGGGACTTTATACGATGACGTGGGATCAAGCATAGGAAAATACATTTATCTATCCACATACACCAGAGGAGGGTCTCTATCAGACTACAGAGAATAATATAACTGAGGAGGGGTCTCTATCAGACCACAGGGCATAATATATCTGGAGGGGTCTCTGGCTGACCACAGGGCACAATATTACTGAGGAGGTTCCTCTGGCTGACCACAGGGCACAATATTACTGAGGAGGGGTCTCTGGCTGACCACAGGGCATAATATACCTGAGGAGGGGTCTCTGGCTGACCACAGGGCATAATATACCTGAGGAGGGGTCTCTGGCTGACCACAGGGCATAATATACCTGAGGAGGGGTCTCTGGCTGACCACAGGGCATAATATACATGAGGAGGGGTCTCTATCTGACTATGGGGCACAATATATCTAAGGAGGGGTCTCTGGCTGACAACAAGGCATAATATACCTGAGGAGGGGTCTCTAGCTGACCATAGCGCACAATATACATGAGGAGGCGTCTCTATCTGACTGCGGGGAACAATATACCGGAGGAGGGGGTCTCTATCTTGACTATGGGGCTAAATATACATGAGGAGGGGTCCACAGTTGGCTGTATATAATCACATGAGGTAATATATTACATTGCTATGATTGTGTCTCGTACCTGGAGTGCATCTCTCCTTGTGCTTTACTCTGTGACTGGGGAGGTTGCTGCGGTTGTTGGCACTGGACGTGGGTGGGTGAATAGGGTTGGGCATGGGGGGTGCTGGAAGGATGATATGACTGCTGGCACTGGTTTGGCGTTCCTGAATGTTGGGGGGCTGGAGACGGCTGGTGATAATTCTGTTTCTGTGTTTGTTGCTGTTGTTGCTTGAAACGCGACAGGCTGAAGAACAAGCCGAGGATGGCTTTTAAATTTCCATTCCTGATCTCTGCAATAGAAAGGCAAAAATTACCATTAATATGGGGGACAGAATACTGTGATAGAGCCGTCTATGGGGGTCTCATTGTAGCATTTCTTATACTGTTCTACATGCAAAAAAGGTTTAACTATGATTCTTTAAATACAAGCCTAAGAACAATGTATGGACACTGCACAGTACCACTTCTCCTGTCCTGTATACTGGGTGTAATTCTCAGTATCTGTATTATTCTGCATATATGGACACTGCACAGTACCACTTCTCCTGTCCTGTATACTGGGTGTAATTCTCAGTATCTGTATTATTCTGCATATATGGACACTGCACAGTACCACTTCTCCTGTCCTGTATACTGGGTCTAATTCTCAGTATCTGTATTATTCTTTATATATGGACACTGCACAGTACCACTTCTCCTGTCCTGTATACTGGGTGTAATTCTCAGTATCTGTATTATTCTGTATATATGGACACTGCACAGTACCACTTCTCCTGTCCTGTATACTGGGTGTAATTCTCAGTATCTGTATTATTCTGTATATATATACATTGCACAGTACCACTTCTCCTGTCCTGTATACTGGGTGTAATTCTCAGTATCTGTATATATGGACACTGCACAGTACCACTTCTCCAGTCCTGTATACTGGGTGTAATTCTCAGTATCTGTATTATTCTGTATATATATACATTGCACAGTACCACTTCTCCTGTCCTGTATACTGGGTGTGATTCTCAGTATCTGTATTATTCTGTATATATGGACACTGCACAGTACCACTTCTCCTGTCCTGTATACTGGGTGTAATTCTCAGTATCTGTATTATTCTGTATATATACACTGCACAGTACCACTTCTCCTGTCCTGTATACTGGGTGTAATTCTCAGTATCTGTATTATTCTGTATATATGAACACTGCACAGTACCACTTCTCCTGTCCTGTATACTGGGTGTAATTCTCAGTATCTGTATTATTCTGTATATATGGACACTGCACACTACCACTTCTCCTGTCCTGTATACTGGGTGTAATTCTCAGTATCTGTATTATTCTGTATATATGGACACTGCACAGTACTACTTCTCCTGTCCTGTATACTGGGTGTAATTCTCAGTATCTGTATTATTCTGTATATATATATATGGACACTGCACAGTACCACTTCTCCTGTCCTGTATACTGGGTGTAATTCTCAGTATCTGTATTATTCTGTATGTATGGACACTGCACAGTACCACTTCTCCTGTCCTGTATACTGGGTGTAATTCTCAGTATCTGTATTATTCTGTATATATGGACACTGCACAGTACCACTTCTCCTGTCCTGTATACTGGGTGTAATTCTCAGTATCTGTATTATTCTGTATGTATGGACACTGCACAGTACCACTTCTCCTGTCCTGTATACTGGGTGTAATTCTCAGTATCTGTATTATTCTGTATATATGGACACTGCACACTACCACTTCTCCTGTCCTGTATACTGGGTGTAATTCTTAGTTTCTGTATTATTCTGTATATATGGACACTGCACACTACCACTTCTCCTGTCCTGTATACTGGGTGTAATTCTTAGTTTCTGTATTATTCTGTATATATGGACACTGCACAGTACCACTTCTCCTGTCCTGTATACTGGGTGTAATTATCAGTATCTGTATTATTCTGTATATATGGACACTGCACAGTACTACTTCTCCTGTCCTGTATACTGGGTGTAATTCTCAGTATCTGTATATATGGACACTGCACAGAACCACTTCTCCTGTCCTGTATACTGAGTGTAATTCTTAGTTTCTGTATTATTCTGCTGTCCTGTATACTGGGTGTAATTATCAGTATCTGTATTATTCTGTATATATGGACACTGCACAGTACCCCTTCTCCTGTCCTGTATACTGGGTGTAATTCTCAGTATCTGTATTATTCTGTATATATGGATACTGCACAGTACTACTTCTCCTGTCCTGTATACTGGGTGTAATTCTCAGTATCTGTATATATGGACACTGCACAGTACCACTTCTCCTGTCCTGTATACTGGGTGTAATTCTCAGTATCTGTATTATTCTGTATATATGAACACTGCACAGTACCACTTCTCCTGTCCTGTATACTGGGTGTAATTCTCAGTATCTGTATTATTCTGTATATATGAACACTGCACAGTACCACTTCTCCTGTCCTGTATACTGGGTGTAATTCTTAGTTTCTGTATTATTCTGTATATATGGACACTGCACAGTACCACTTCTCCTGTCCTGTATACTGGGTGTAATTATCAGTATCTGTATTATTCTGTATATATGGACACTGCACAGTACCACTTCTCTAGTCCTTCATGCTATTGTTATATTCTGTATATTAAAAGTTACATTTCTTATCTATTTTATTCTCTATATATGCGGATACTGTTATTCTGAATGCTGGTTATATGCAGTGCACATAATATATATATACATGGAGATGCAGCGTCCCGGTGGGGATGGGTGAAGCTGGAAGGAGAGGACATCATACACTCATTGGGAGATCTTCTGTAATAGATCAGCGTGCAGACAGAAGGTTGGGCAGCACTGATGTAGGTAAAAAGAGAAATGTAGAAAGTGTAAAGATTCCACTGCAAGGACGAGCGCTGATAATTGTAATCACATATGTTACGGACAGCAGATTATGTAACAGCACCCCCACTCTGAACAGTATAACCTTCATACACCAAGAGCCTCACAACACTGCTGTGCTGGTCCTGCATCCTGCTCCACTATGTCAGTGCTCAAGATCAGCGCACAACTCTCCTGAAATACTCTGCGCAGCTGGGAGCCCAGCTCCTTCCACTATGTAACTCTCTGTCTCAGTCTGTGACCTTCTACAAGATCAGTACACTCCTAAAATACTCTGTGCTGCTGTAACTCCTTAATCTGACAAGCCTGTACACATATCTATCTATAGGTCTAGATACTGGGAGTAGATTTGCACTCTACCACGATTGTTTTTATTCTACGTAGGGCTATAATTAATATTTATATATACACAATCTGGATAAATGTCATGGGAAGAATATTTTCATAAGGGCTGTTAATATAATTGCACATTTTGCACATTACGATCAATCCCATGTACGTTTATGCGAATGTCCCCCCTCCTGGGTATTTAAAAATGGGGAAAAAACCCCCTCGAAGTTACAGAAGGTGAACCCGGGCCTGGCAGGCAGCTCAGGGCACCGTAGTGGACCAGTCAGCAGAGATACTGGCCCACAGACCGCTCCATTCAGTGATTTTACGGCAGTAATTACAGAACAGGTGCGGACTCCATCTACAAGTGTATACATTACAAGTGCTAAAAGAGGAGCTGCAGCCTGAGGGGCGACACCCGGGGCGCGGGACAAGAGGCCGAGATGCCGGCAATCAATGCTTTATTAACAGGTGTGAAAAGAGAAAGTCATCTCCATAACAAAACATACCCCCTCACCCGTCCTACCAGCCTGTCTGTAATACAGCAGAAAGTTACCCCTAATAAAGAGTTAACGCGTGAATAAAAAGGTTCTGGACTCAATACTCAGTACCCGCAGAGGACGTCACCCAGCTTTCCCAGGCTCCTGAATATCACCTGACAAACCCTGTTGGCGGCATAATGGTGGACAAATTGGCCCTCACCCAGCTTTCCCAGAAACCGATATAACTAAGAGGCTGAATAGGATTTTTGACACTTCCAATAATTCTTTATTGAATATATATTACACATGAACACCTATCACCGATCCAGTGCCGGAAAAAGAGGAAGAAAGAAATGAGGTGGGGGCATTGGACTTATCAGACCGTGTATGAGAAGTGATCGGCAATACTGCGGGGTTCATGGTCTCATGTTATCTCTGGGACTGATGGTATAAACCTTATAACATTAACACCGGGAGCCTTGTAATACTCAAGTGCAACCTGTGGGTCTCAAAATATTGTAAAAACTACAACTCCCAGCATGCCATGACAGACTACAACTTCCCTGGGCATGCTGGGTGTTGCAGTTCCACAATAGATGTAGGTTGAAGACCACTGTCCTACAGCATTCCAGCAGCAGCTCCGCAGCAGGTGCCACCTGGCAAGTTTAGTGCCAGTCTCAAGGGAAGGTAAACCATCTGTAATTATGAGAAGTTAGGCTGCACATACACTTCTTCGTGGACAGCTATTCCTCCCGACCCCCCGTACATTTTACATGGCCGAGCATGCACGTGTTTTCAATGGCGAGAGGGGAAACAAAGTATCGGGGATGTTGTAATCCAACATACCATCTTTCTGTCCCCCGACATCTGCCATCGAGGGAGGGTCTGGACACCCCCATACACATTACACCTCGGGACGTCTGCCAACTAATGTGTATGGGCACCTTTATTGTGAAGCAAGACCCCTGAACACACAAGGGGTGGGGGTCATGTACTTCACTGCACTGATCAGTTATAACGGATCCAGGTAATATCTACAAGAAAGCAGAAGATCTACTAGAAAAAATATTGGCTAAGATATCACTGATGGTTCAATGCCACATCCGGTGAACTCTTTCTCTAATTGAATACCCACATTTAAAAATAAAATAAAAAAATTGTTCAGAATCCATTCTTCACTATTTTATAGATCTCTGCTTGCTGTCAGTGAATAGGTACAATCTTGTTTACACTCAGGGTATGTTCACACGACAGCGTCCGTAATGGCTGAAATTACGGGGATGTTTCCGCCTGAAAACATCCCCGTAATTTCAGCCGTAACGGCATGTGCAGGAGCTTGAACGCCGCGTCCATTACGGGCGTAATTAGCGCTGCTATTCATTGGAGTCAATGAATAACGGCTCCAATTACGGCCAAAGAAGTGACAGGTCACTTCTTCTACGCGGGCATCTATTTACGCGCCGTCATTTGACAGCGGCGCGTAAATATAGGCCTCGTGTGAACAGACAAACGTCTGCCCATTGCTTTCAATGGGCAGATGTTTGTCAACGCTATTGAGGCGCTGTTTTCGGACGTAATTCGGGGCAAAAACGCCCGAATTACGTCCGTAATTAGTGCGTGTGAACATACCCTCAGAGGCTGAAAACCTGTCCTGACCCCACAGCTGAGGGTTTGGTTCAATTACATCCAGTCTAGATAATTCTATATTAGTCAAACAACCCTGACTACAAGCCGATACATTGTAACAAGAACAGGAGAGAGATTTTTGCTGTGGATGTGTTTAGCTCACAGAGGTTTGTCTAGACTGGATACAATTGTAGCAAACCCTCAGCTCTGGGTAGTCTCAGGTCTATAGAGGTTTTCAGTCACTGAATAAAAACAATAAATGTCCTCAATCACGGAAAGCAATAAGAGATCTTGACAAAAAGAGTTTATCTACAATGTGTTCATATTGTTTACATAAAGCTGGAAAAACCCTTTAAATGAGCCAGTAAACCTAGAACGCCGGGGCCGGGGCCGGAGCTATAGGAGTTGCACTTGAACAGGGGTCTGAAGCGATATGGGGAGATTCCTGGATCTTGTATTGGGGTGTAGGAGTTTCAAGCTTCAACGCTCTGTAGTATCATGTGCCCGAAATATAGAAACTGCTAACAATAACAAATATAAAAAATAATCCCGTAATCCTACCCTCACAGCTGTACGAGTCTCTAACCCCGGATGCCGGCGATCGCACCCACAATCGATCACGTTTCACAAGCTCAGGGCTGTGTTACCCGATACAGGGACGGTTGCAGCTTTTCGGTGCCTGTGCTCCACGACGACGCGTTTATTTTTGTGTGTACAACTGGTACAACAACTTGTCGCTGTATTTCCAGCCCCGCACTTGTGTCACAGAAATAGTGTGACATGAAATCCACCACCTATTTCTGGAGCACGGAGTCCGAGAGACAAAGGGAACATTCTTCTCTCAGGAGGAATAACGTGACATCTCTCTTTAAAAGCTTAAATCCAAACAATTAAGAATTTGGGGAAGGACAATAACCGCTCGGCTGCTTTATTTGCTTTGTCAATCCACATTATGACAACTTTAATCCCGTATTTCACTTGCTTTGGGAGACGGTTGTAATGAATGGAAGGCATGTCGTTCAAGAGAGATGTGGGGGGGACACAGGGTCACATGACGAGCCTCATGAATTCGCTGTATCCATTTTGATTTCCGCAACAATTGATTTATTAAAAAAGTGCTGTCAATGTGCTGATGATGTCACAGCGGTAACGTATCCGGATTTTCCCGCAAGAATTTCCTACGCATAGAAATCATATCTTAGGGCCTGTTCACATCACCGTTTTCTTTCCGTTTCGGGGTTCTGTTGGAGGTTTCCGTCGGGTGAACCCCGCCATTGAAAGTGAAAGTGAAGCAACAGCTTCAGTTTCCGTCACCATTGATATCAATGGTGACGGAAACATCGCTAATGGTTTCCGTTCGTCACGATCTCGGCAGGTTTGCGTTTTAACGACGGAATCAATAGCGGAGTCGACTGCGCTATTGATTCCGTCTGAAAACCGGAAACCTGCCGGAATGGTGACGAACGGAAAGCATTAGCGATGTTTCCGTCACCATTGATATCAATGGTGACGGAAACTGAAGCTGTGGTTTCAGTTTCACTTTCCGTTGCGGGGTTCATCCGACGGAAACCTCAGACGGAACCCCGGAACGGAAAGCAAACGGTGATGTGAACAGGCCCTTATAGGTATAGGTGCCATACGGGTTCTACCTGCAACTGCTGTAGGCAGAATCCATTGCAACTCATTATGGCGCCATTGACCTTTCCCAAGAGGTGGGCACGGGTTGGCGTACAAGAATAGGCCCCTCCTGGAATGTGGAGTGGCATAAACCTGCATCAGAAGCAGGACCAAATTTTGATAACCCCTCTTCTCTATATCCACTGTTCATTATTTGCTCTTGAAAGACTATCAGATGTTCCTCCAATAGGGGGGTGCAGATTAATGCGAGGTAGAGTGTATAAACCCTCTTGACCAATCAGATGCAATAAAAGGGATCCCATGATGGAAACTTCTGCCTGCGTAGACTGTAAGTAACGACCGAGGCATTCACTAAGCCTTCGTTAGGGCTCCTTATGGACTCTCGAACATCACCATCTCGGTCAATCGCCGGCTCATAAATTATTTTGGGACTAAAAACTTTAAGCACTTAACATTCGCGTAATAATTGAGATATTTAACAGGGAGCATGACCTAATCGGACAAACAAAATGCCTAAATGATGCAATACCACATAATGCCACTAGGTGTAACGTATGTCCATTCCCACTGCACGTACATTCTACTTTGTGGTTTATTCTGGGGAAATTAAATGAAACGCCTGTAATATCAAACAATGGCAATCCTGCTAGTTCCCACAGTGAATTACTTTGACGTAAGCCGTTTGTATCTAACAAATACCTCGATGATGTCCTTATTACAGACAGCATTTGAGTCACCAGCAATGGTTGAACTACAATGCCCAGCATGCTTACCTAATCCTAAACCTATAGCAAGACGGGCAATCAGCATAAAAGACGTTTCCCATGAAAGGTGATAGTATTACATCAGAGAGTGCGCTAAGTTCACAGGCTCAAAGACAATGTCACATTGAAGAATCGTCACAGGTAGACTCACCCTCCGCTGACAGCCCTTGTATGTTAATTCCTTTCGCTGCCAGGAAGCTCAGGCAGGAATCAATGTTCTCAATCTAAAGAAAACAGAAGGTGACGGATTAAAAATAGTGATATGATAGGTGCATTCTCATGGTGACCGAGGAATTTGTTGTTGCAGAGATAAATAATAATCCCTATTCTGCATATATGGACATTGCACAGTACCACTTCTCCTGTCCTGTATACTGGGTGTAATTCTCAGTATCTGTATTATTCTGCATATATGGACACTGCACAGTACCACTGCTCCTGTCCTGTATACTGGGTGTAATTCTCAGTATCTGTATTATCCTGTATATATACACTGCACAGTACCACTTCTCCTGTCCTGTATACTGGGTGTAATTCTCAGTATCTGTATTATTCTGTATATATGGACACTGCACAGTACCACTGCTCCTGTGCTGTATACTGGGTATAATTCTCAGTATCTGTATTATTCTGCATATATGGACACTGCACAGTACCACTTCTCCTGTCCTGTATACTGGGTGTAATTATCAGTATCTGTATTATCCTGTATATATACACTGCACAGTACCACTTCTCCTGTCCTGTATACTGGGTGTAATTCTCAGTATCTGTATTATTCTGCATATATGGACACTGCACAGTACCACTGCTCCTGTGCTGTATACTGGGTATAATTCTCAGTATCTGTATTATTCTGCATATATGGACACTGCACAGTACCACTTCTCCTGTCCTGTATACTGGGTGTAATTCTCAGTATCTGTATTATTCTGTATATATGAACACTGCACAGTACCACTTCTCCTGTCCTGTATACTGGGTGTAATTCTCAGTATCTGTATTGTTCTGTATATATGGACACTGCACACTACCACTTCTCCTGTCCTGTATACTGGGTGTAATTCTCAGTATCTGTATTATTCTGTATATATGGACACTGCACAGTACCACTGCTCCTGTGCTATATACTGGGTGTAATTCTCAGTATCTGTATTATTCTGTATATATGGACACTGCACAGTACTACTTCTCCTGTCCTGTATACTGGGTGTAATTATCAGTATCTGTATTATTCTGCATATATGGACACTGCACAGTACCACTTCTCCTGTCCTGTATACTGGGTGTAATTCCCAGTATCTGTATTATTCTTTATATATGGAAACTGCACAGTACCACTTCTCCTGTCCTGTATACTGGGTGTAATTCTCAGTATCTGTATTATTCTGCATATATGGACACTGCACAGTACCACTGCTCCTGTGCTGTATACTGGGTGTAATTCTCAGTATCTGTATTATTCTGCATATATGGACACTGCACAGTACCACTTCTCCTGTCCTGTATACTGGGTGTAATTCTCAGTATCTGTATTATTCTGTATATATGAACACTGCACAGTACCACTTCTCCTGTCCTGTATACTGGGTGTAATTCTCAGTATCTGTATTGTTCTGTATATATGGACACTGCACACTACCACTTCTCCTGTCCTGTATACTGGGTGTAATTCTCAGTATCTGTATTATTCTGTATATATGGACACTGCACAGTACCACTGCTCCTGTGCTATATACTGGGTGTAATTCTCAGTATCTGTATTATTCTGTATATATGGACACTGCACAGTACTACTTCTCCTGTCCTGTATACTGGGTGTAATTATCAGTATCTGTATTACTCTGCATATATGGACACTGCACAGTACCACTTCTCCTGTCCTGTATACTGGGTGTAATTCCCAGTATCTGTATTATTCTTTATATATGGAAACTGCACAGTACCACTTCTCCTGTCCTGTATACTGGGTGTAATTCTCAGTATCTGTATTATTCTGTATATATAAATGGACACTGCACAGTACCACTTCTCATGTTCTGTATACTGGGTGTAATTCTCAGTATCTGTATTATTCTGTATATATGGACACTGCACAGTACCACTTCTGTCCTGTATACTGGGTGTAATTCTCAGTATCAGTATTATTCTGAATATATAGACACTGCACAGCACCACTTCTCCTGTCCTGTATACTGGGTGTAATTATCAGTATCTGGATTATTCTGTATATATGGACACTGCACAGTACCCCTTCTCCTGTCCTGTATACTGGGTGTAATTCTCAGTATCTGTATATATGGACACTGCACAGCACAACTTCTCCTGTCCTGTATACTGGGTGTAATTCTCAGTATCTGTATTATTCTGTATATATAAATGGACACTGCACAGTACCACTTCTCCTGTCCTGTATACTGGGTGTAATTCCCAGTATCTGTATTATTCTGTATATATGGACACTGCACAGTACCCCTTCTCCTGTCCTGTATACTGGGTGTAATTCTCAGTATCTGTATTATTCTGTATATATGGACACTGCACAGCACAACTTCTCCTGTCCTGTATACTGGGTGTAATTCTCAGTATCTGTATTATTCTGTGTGTATATATATATATACACTGCACAGTACCCCTTCTCCTGTCCTGTATACTGGGTGTAATTCTCAGTATCTGTATTATTCTGTATATATGGACACTGCACATTACCACTTCTCCTGTCCTGTATACTGGGTGTAATTCTCAGTATCTGTATTATATGGACACTGCACAGTACCCCTTCTCCTGTCCTGTATACTGGGTGTAATTCTCAGTATCTGTATTATTCTGTATATATGGACACTGCACAGCACCACTTCTCCTGTCCTGTATACTGGGTGTAATTCTCAGTATCTGTATTATTCTGTATATATATACACCTCACAGTACCACTTCTCCTGTCCTGTATACTGGGTGTAATTCTCAGTATCTGCTCTTACTCTAAACACATATGCAGAAAATCAGTGTTAAATGACCCAAAAATTTTCAAAATAAAATAGTTTTTATTGAGACATGATAAAAATACAAAATACTGTTAATAGCATCAAAAATGGATTAAAATATAAATCCTCACAGTAAAGAAAATACTGAGTGGGCTACTGGCCATAACATCTATACCATACAGAAGTACATTGTAAATAAACAACCATGGTGAGTCACATAACAAAAATAAACAACTGTGAAATAGACCATCAAAATCGATAGACAGAACTGGCAAGGTAGCCAAAAAATAATAGAATAGAAGTTGACAGGCCATGCAGATATACAATGGGGTAAAGAGTAGCGATGTGCCAGGAGACCACTTACACCCAACGCGTTTCGCCACCAAGCTTCGTCATTTATCCCCCTTCTAAACCTCTATTTACACAAAGTGAATACTGTACCTGGTCAATTATGGCGATAACGCCATGAGCGACCACATAATGATTTATAGTTGTTGTTTTTGTTGGGGGGGGGGTGATATTGCTCTTACGGCAGATGGCACTGTGAGATGTTATATAAAGCTGGTGAGGCTGGAGACTGTATCTGGGGGCTCCCACACTATTATGTGGGCATCCTAGCAGATCATGGGCTGGAGGAGACCTTGTTCATTTGTCTTGCCGACATTGTTGTGTACAGTGGTAACAATGGCCCCTCCGGCCCGCACAATAGAGGACAAATTCAATGGGATGGAGAAAAGCAGGATCAGGGGTCTGGCGGTGAATTATTCCAGCCATGCGAGGACTGCAGCATGGGAACAGTCTGTTGAGGGCCCGCCATGTCAAGGATTCATAGCATGCCACACATTGTGTTATCACAGGGGGCTCCTCACAAAAATAGATCTCCCACAACTGTCAGCGACGACCGAGCCGGAGTAATATAAGACAAGTGTCCCGGAGTAACACCGAGAATCTACTCAATGGCATCAAAATACGAGAAACTTTCCCTGAAACGTAACGTCTCCGAGATGCTGCTGCTTAGAAGATGCAGGTTATTTGTTACAATGTGTCCTCAGAACAATATCTCTATTCTTACAATTTCTCACTGTCGTTCCTGTGACTGAGGTGAATTGTACAGAATGGCCATGGATTTAAGCCGCAGGCACGCGTCCCTTCAGTCACCCCAATGTAGATGAGAATTTGAACATTTTGCTGTATTTGTCTATTTTCAGCGTGTTGTATATATCTGATATCTCGGGGGAGGGGGGCTTACATTCCGGCGCACACCTCCAGAGTGGTATACGAGTAATAGTAATAGTTGAGCCACTGTGCACATTACGTTCCTTAGAGGACCCGCACACCAGGCCGATTTTTTCCAGATTTATTCAGGGGCAAAATCTACATGTGTTACGTACAGATTCGCCGTGGATTTCATCCCTTCTACATTGAAATGGGTGAAATCTGTTGTAAACATCAGTAACAGAGCAAGGCCTCACGCACACGGCCGTGCAAGTATCACGGCCCCCGATTGCGGGCACGGCCGGACGCCGACACCCGAAAGCCGCATTTTTATGCCGTGCTCCCATACAAAGTATACAAAGTATGGGAGCACAGCCAGTAAAATCAAAAAAGTAGGACATGCTCGATATTTCTCGGCACGGTTCTATGGCACGGACACCCTTCCGTAGAACTACGGAAAAGTGTCTGCGGCCAATAGGACCGTATTGTGGTCCGCAATTACAGAGTTTTTTTACGGTCATGTGTATGGGGCCTAAATGACCTTTTACATGGGCCAATTATAGGGCCAGTTCTCGATGATTGCCGATCAGCCGATGAACGAGCAAACGCTTGTTCATTGGATGATTGTATCGTTTCCGCTGCGTTAAATATTATTTTTGTTGGCAGCACATCCCCCTGTGTAAACGGAGACGTGCTGCTGACATGATGATGATAATGTATGGGGACGAGTGATCGTAGTAATGAGCGCTCGTCCTCGTACAGAGCTCCTTGAGAAAGGAGCAAACGATCGCCGATCAACGAGCTGTCTCATTGATCGGTCCTCGTATACAGGGCCCATGTCAGGCCGTGTAAGAGGACCCTATGTATGCTGAGGATTTGGAAATCTGTAGCAGGCTCTGATTTTCCCACGGAAAAAGTTTAGAAGCATTTAGATGAGATTTGTTGAAATCTCATCCATACCGCTGGTACTATAATCTGCCCGGTGTGCCCCCTTATCCTGTACTGATCCGGAGTTAAAGGGGTTGTACCGGAATGAACAAATATCCCCTAAACACAGTATAGGTGATAATTGTCTAATTGAGTAAGAACGGGTGGAGCGCCCGTTGAGCGTGCACGCTGCCGCTCTACTCAAAGCCTACGGATACAGCGCTCAGCTGTTTACTTCGGTCCCATAGTTTTTGAATGGAGCGGCGGGAGAATGCTCGACCGCCGCTCCACTTAAGCTCCTCCTCACTGCAGAGGTGTACACTCGGCCGAATAGAGATTGCGTGTGTATGAGGGGGGGGGGATCTAAGATATATGGCCCCCTATAGAATGTAAATTATATCTATCCATCAACTGAAAACCGTGCTCAAAGTTGGACGTGCCCTTTAAATCGCTGGTAGACCCAACCAAAAATGCTGAGATCTCCAGTCAGGAATCGAATGTGAATAGGTACTAGAGATGTTCTCCCCAGGAAAAAAAAATATTCTGTTTATAGCAAAAATCCAAAACGGCAATTGGCCAGGAAATTACTTTCAAGGGCCCCAAAGATCGTGTCGATAATAAACTCCGGCAGAGGAAATTTGCTGCTGTAGACACCAAAGGCTCATTACGGGTCACATTGGGTTTATCTGAGCGTCTATAGAAAGATGAAAAGAAAGAAAACGAAATAATTCTATTTTTTTTCCGGATCATTCTAGGTACCACTGCAGATCATTAGTGAAGAGGTAAACGTCTGAAGATGTCTGGAGGGGGTCATTGGCAGCTCGTCTTCTGTATGCAGGTCAGACTTAAGGTGACGTTTTTTTTTTTTAATAGCGCATGTTCTGGAGCGATGGGACAATCAGGTTGTATGATTTTGCTGTAAATATCTGTTCCTGTCCAGTGATCCCATTGTCGATCTGCTGCAGATCCGATAGTTTCTCATAGTAACATATATAATTATATCGGTTTAAAAAGACATACGTCCATCAGGTCCCACCTTCTGAGATCGAGTTGTTTAATCTGGAGCTTGTTTTATATTCTGTCATTGTTTTTGTCATAGTCAGTTCACACAGAGTTTTTTGGCACATTTTTTGATGAGGAAACCGCGTCGGAAAAACGTGCCAAAAAATGGGGAAAAAGAAGCGACATGCCCTATCTTCGGGCGTTTACGTCTCTGACCTCCCACTGATATCAATGGGAGGCAGAGAAAGCATATTTCGCAGCGTTTTTTGCCCGTGGCGCTCAATGGCCGCAGGTGAAAAACGCCATGAAAATCGGCGTGCAGGCAGAGTAAGATCTGCCCCAAAATTTAAAACAGAATTTTGAGGGAGATGTTCAGCCTGCAAAAAGCTCAGTGTGAACCCTTGTTGTGCCAGAGCCTTCCATAGCTTGACTGCTCTTACTGTAAAGAACCCTTTCATACAGTGATGATTAAACCACTTTTCCGACACAAGTAAATCATGACCCCTGGTCGGTTGCACACTTTTTGGAATGAATAACTCATGTCCTACTGTACTTTAGCAGCCAAACATTTACATCCATGGCCAGTGAAGGATCGGAAGAGGCAGTGCCGGGGGGGGAGGCGACGACGACGATACGCAAAAAATACGGTCAAGCAATAGCGTCAAAGCTTATTCGCTGATCCTACTGTAAACAATCGTTGGGAAAAGATTACATTTTGCAAGAACATAGCTCTGAAAAGCTAGCGGAGTCTTCCTTTTTACGGATGAATTGTATTTTATCTGCTGTTATTTTTATGTGTATAAAGAAGGTTGTTCACATCTTTTACAATCATTTCTCCCTAGGCTACTTGTTCATACAGAGTGAATGAGGAGGAGATGCGGATGTGCTGCGTAATGCAGGTTCAGGCCTGTCCTAAGAAAAGCTGATTGTTTACTTCAGCTGCGCTAGTGGAAAAACCCTTTAAAATGGATAAAAATAAAGGACACAGTAGAATTACAGAAAATCTCAGTAAGTTAACCCAACGTTACCTCTATACAGTTCATAGCCCCGAATAGTAGTAACAGACATGGCCTCAATAGTAAACTAATATGTGACATACAATAGTGGAGTCCGGACACCTATCAATCATCTATCACGTGGCATAAAAATGAAGATTAAAGTATTCAGACAGCCATCAATCATCTATCACGACATACAATAAAGATATAATGTATCTGGACAGCTGTCAATCATCTATCACATGACATACAATAAAGATATAATGTATCTGGACAGCTGTCAATCATCTATCACATGACATACAATAAAGATATAATGTATCTGGACAGCTGTCAATCATCTATCACATGACATACAATAAAGATATAATGTATCTGGACAGCTGTCAATCATCTATCACATGACATACAATAAAGATATAATGTATCTGGACAGCTGTCAATCATCTATCACATGACATACAATAAAGATATAATGTATCTGGACAGCTGTCAATCATCTATCACATGACATACAATAAAGATATAATGTATCCGGACAGCTGTCAATCATTTATCCTGTGAAATATAATGAAGATATGAGTCCAGACAGCTGTCAATCATCTATCGTGTGACATACAATAAAGATATGGGGAGTCGGGACAGCCATCTATCATGTGACATACAATGAAGTTATAATGTATCCAGACAGCTGTCAATCATTTATCATGTGACATACAATGAAGTTATAATGAATCAGACAGCTGTCAATCATTTATCATGTGACATACAATGAAGTTATAATGAATCAGACAGCTGTCAATCATTTATCATGTGACATACAATGAAGTTATAACGTATCCAGACAGCTGTCAATCATCTATCATGTGACATACAATGAAGTTATAATGTATCCAGACAGCTGTCAATCATCTGTCATGTGACATACAATGAAGTCAAGAGGAGTCCTGACAGCTGTCAATCATCAGAGAACAGGTAAATCTCAGTACTCACCATTTGTGACCTGTTCTTGGGGCAGCCATTGATGTCTTCAATTTTTTCATTCGCTGAAGAAAAAACAAACACAGTCAGGAATGAGTAAAGAAGTGTCCGGAGAGGAGCAGATCTCCGCCTGCAATACAATAACCTAACGTGTGAATCACAACGAGCTGCCCGGAGATGTGGGGGGTTTCACAAGAGCCGGGCCCACCCCAGACAGCTGAGGAAAGGTCATCTAGGGAAGGGAGACAACTGTGCTCGGCTATTAAACCTCAAGAATCATCTGGTAATCTATCAGATCAGACACCGGAGTTGTCAATACTTCGTGCTAGACCAACCTAATGTCAGCAAAGAAGATAATCAGAAAATAAAGCTGTAATCATTCCCATCAGTCCCTGTCCCCAGGAGCTCACAATCTAATCATTTCATGGAGATGCTGACCCTGGTCAGACCTGGACCTGGGACCAATAACTGATGATAATAATAATAGAGACAGGCTCTGTTCACACTGGCGTCATGGTTTCCATTTTTACAGGATCTATGATGGATCTGAAGGTTCAGTTATGATTCATTTTGTTTTTTTAACTCCCATTAACTGAGACTCTGTTGCAAATTCCGAAATGATTGAGAGGAAAAAAAGTGTTGCACACAGCGCTATTTTTCCCATCAAAACAACAGGTACCACATCGATACCCGACGGGCCACATCAAAACCCGACGGGCCACATTAAAACCCAAAGGGGTCCGCCGGGCGATACCAGTACTGATACCAGAGCAGAGCATTAATAAGAGAACCCACAACGCAAATGTGAACGCAGTCTTTCAATAGGTGCGTAAACAGCAAAAGATTCAATGATTTGTGCAGATTTGACAAAGATTTCGGCTGAGTTCACACGGAGCAGATACGCTGCGCAAAAACACGCAGGGTGTCCACCCTGTGCGCCGCAGGGAATTCCGGGAGAAGGACCGTACCAAACTCTGGCGCAGTTTTTCACCTGGAATGTCCGCTGCGGAAAACTGAAGCCCTTAGCCGGCAGGCGGCTAGCATGACGTTTCATCTCAGGAGACCGCTGCAGCCTGTGATTGGCTGCAGCGGCGGTCACTTGGGATGAAGCGTCAGGAGGCCGGTCTGGGGGAAGAAGCACACACTCCTGGGTAAGAATACGATTTTTTTTTTCTGAGTTGCGTTTTTTACAGCGGAATCGCTGTGAACCTGCAGCAAAAAAACGCAACAACTGCTATTTGTTGTGGGATTAACCTCCCTCAATTGAATTCAATGAGGAAAACCTGCAACAAAAAGGCAGCGTCTACGCAAATACAAGTGACGTGCTGCCGAATAAAACTCCCCAACGCAGGTCAATTTCGGAGCGTATTTTTCCGCTCAGTATTTACGCAGCGTGCGGATGAGATTGGTTTTATCTCATCCAATTTGCTCTTACCGTTTTAACTGCGGATTGTCCGCAACGACTTCCGTTGCGGAAAATCCGCAGTATTTACACAATGTGTGAACCGAAAATTTGCTGCCGATTTCACTGCGAATCTCACCCATTGCGTTGTAAGGCCATGTTCACACTGAGTTTTTTTTGCAGGCAGAAAAATCTGCCTCAAACTTCCTTGAGGAATTTTGAAGCAGATTTTGACCTGCCTGCACTTTCTTTGCCGCGTTTTTAGGCCACGGCCATTAAGCCCCGCGGGCAGAATACGCAGCGAAAAATCGCTTTCGCTGTCTCCCATTGATTTCAATAGGAGATCAGAGACGGAACCGCGGGAAGAAAATAGCATGTTGTTTTTTTTCCCGCGAGCATTTTTTTCCCAGTGATTTCCGCATCAAAAACAGCGCCAAAGAAACTCTGTGTGAACTAGCCCTAAAAGGTCAAATCCATAGTGAAATTCTGAGGCATATTCACACAAGAATGAGCATGCTGCGGATTTGAAAATTTGAATGATCTTTTTTTCTGATACGTGTGGATGGGGTACGTGAATTATACCAAATACCTGCTGTGATTCCACTTCATCTGAATGTGGCCGTAAGAGCCAGGATGACAATAATATCCCAAACAGCCAAGAATAAGTGCAACGTCCACCTGACTCCTGCCATTCCCCCCGCCGTGTGTGTAAATATGACATATATATATTCCGCTGTAACATGTCTGCAATATATAGAGCAGTGTTATATATTTGACAATCCGCAGCACGCCCTAAATTCTGATCGTTTTTTTCCCCGCCGTGTGGGATTGAGATTTTGTAACTCAAGTCCCAGATGTCGGTGATTTATCTTTTCTTGGATTGAGAGGTGACCGTGTTCCCTCCCCTCCCCCATATAAACCTCTTGTGGTGTATTTTATTTAGATGTTTCCACACACTTATCTGTTTAGAAATCTTAGTTTTGGAAGGAATCTCATTATACAACCATTGAGGTCTCATAAAAACGTGGAACAGACAAGACAAATTGTCTGGAAAATTCACCGTGAGGTGATGAAAATCAGGACAGATTGTACCCCCCGTGCCCAAGCTGGACATAGACATAAGAGGAAAGTCAGTCATAGAAAGACAAAGATGTGGATTATAATACAGGATAAGTAAAGTAATGTATGTACACAGTGACTCCACCAGCAGAATAGTGAGTGCAGCTCTGGAGTATAATACAGGATATAACTCAGCATCAGTACAGGATAAGTAATGTAATGTATGTACACAGTGACTCCACCAGCAGAATAGTGAGTGCAGCTCTGGAGTATAATACAGGATATAACTCCGGATCAGTACAGGATAAGTAATGTATGTACATAGTGACTCCACCAGTAGAATAGTGAGTGCAGCTCTGGAGTATAATACAGGATATAACTCCGGATCAGTACAGTATAAGTAATGTAATGTATGTACACAGTGACTCCACCAGCAGAATAGTGAGTGCAGCTCTGGAGTATAATACAGGATGTAACTCAGGATCAGTACAGGATAAGTAATGGAATGTATGTACACAGTGACTCCACCAGCAGAATAGTGAGCGCAGCTCTGGAGTATAATACAGGCTATAACTCAGGATCAGTACAGGATAAGTAATGTAATGTATGTACACAGTGACTCCACCAGCAGAATAGTGAGTGCAGCTCTGGAGTATAATACAGGATACAACTCAGGATCAGTACAGGATAAGTAATGTAATGTATGTACACAGTGACTCCACCAGCAGAATAGTGAGTGCAGCTCTGGAGTATAATACAGGATGTAACTCAGGATCAGTACAGGATAAGTAATGTAATGTATGTACACAGTGACTCCACCAGCAGAATAGTGAGTGCAGCTCTGGAGTATAATACAGGATACAACTCAGGATCAGTACAGGATAAGTAATGTAATGTATGTACACAGTGACTCCACCAGCAGAATAGTGAGTGCAGCTCAGTAGTGGACAAAGCCTGTGAACATGCATTGACTGACAGCTCAATTTAACCCCTCAATTACTTTCCACATAAATACATAACGGACAGTGTGGGATTTGCAGCTGTCTTGCACACCTTCTTATACTGTTAATGGGTTATAACCCTTGGATGGGCCATAGTTTACACAATTCTCATTTCCCCCTTTCACTGGCAGTAGAATGATTTACAGTATCATCGCCTCCAACAACCTCTGAAGAAAACAGAGATGACACACAGGATGAATCTGTCTCTGCACACTTCACAGCCAAGTGTGATCCGACACCACACACAGAGACATCAGCAAACAGACAGCCGAGTGTGAGGAACAAGTCAAAACGTCGCTGGAATTCTTGTATAGTTTTCTGCAGTGATCATGACTCTACACATCAACAATGCACAGGAAAAAAACTGGACGGACCCCGTCCAAGACGTCTGATGAAGAAGAGAACAGGCTGCGCAAACTCACGAAACTCATCGGGGGGGGGGAATTGAAGTAAAAAAGTAACTATATAATGTTAAAGGAGTATTCCAAGACTATAATATTGGTGGCTGATCCTAGGAATAGGCCATCAATATCAGATCGGTTGGGGTCCGATTCCCGGCACCCCCCCCCCCTATCAGCTAACTGAAGGGGTCGCAGTGCTCCAGCAAGCGCTGAGTCCCCTTTGAATGATAACCTGACACAGCGCCGTACATTTGGTTGTGGCTGTGCCTGGTACTACATCTCACTGCAGCCCAGTCCTGAACTAGAATACACGGCACAGCCATTACCAAACACATAACACTGAGCCTTGTAAATAATGAACAGGATGTGGCCCTCGCTAATGTGTGCGGGTGGCTGGAGTCAAACCCACCGATCTGATATTTATGGCCTCATCTGAGGAAAGGTCATCAATATTATTGTCCCAGAAAACTCCCCTAATAGGCCGTTTGAGTTCTGAAAGAGGTCGTGCCTCCTGCCAGTAGGGTCAGGCTCTGTTCACACGCACAAGTAAAACGGCTGAAAATTACGGAGCCGTTTTTTAAGCTGGAACCGTTTTTTGAGGCTTTTTTTCTAGACGTTTTTGTAGCGGTTTTTCTATTGACACAATGAAAAACAACTCCAGAAACGGCTCCAGAAGTGACATGCTCCTTTTTACGCTGCGTTTTTATACGTGCCGTCTTTTAAAACAGCGGCGTAAAAAAACACCCCGTCTGAACAGAACGCCCTTTTTCCCATTGATTTCAATGTGCAGATGTTTGTAGGCGTTCAGCTACCGTTTTTTCAGGGTACGTTCACACGAAACGGCTGAAAATTATGGAGCTGTTTTCAGAGAACAGCCTCTGATTTTCAGCTGTTTTTGAAGCCGAAAACATTTTTGGGAGCAGTTTTCCCATAGACAGAATAAAAAAACAAAAATGGCACGTTACTGTACAATTTCTCTTCACGGTGCGTTTTTTCACGTGCCGTTTTTTAAAATGGCGGCATAAAAAACCACCCCATTTGAACGAAATGTCATTTTTCCCATTGAATTCAATGGGTAGATGTTTGTGGGCATTTAGCTAGCGTTTTTTCAGATATATTTCGTGGCGTTTATGCCTGAAAAACAGCGTGTGAACATACCCTAAATGTGACAGGGAGAGACGTGGCTGTAAGAGCGGCGGTCCACCTAGATAACCATCTGATGCCGCTTTGCAGGCTGTCTAGGCAACAAGACCACCCGAAATCACGGCTGCATCTCTCGACGCCACGTTTAAACTTCAGGCAGGAGACGTGGATTTTCCGGTAACTCAACTGAACCGGGGCTGTTTGCACCAATTCTGAGTTATTTCCGGTGATTTCCTCCATTCTTAGAGAGCGGCTTTCACAATTCTGCTAGTTGCACTTGGAAACAGACAGCGGTTAAGCTCCACCCCGTTGTCAGACATGTGACAAAACAGCGGAGCGGTCATCTGAACACCCACAATGCAATGCTCCCTGGTAACAAGAAAGCAGCCGAATTTGGAAATTGGCTTTAGACAAAAATATAAAAGAAAACGTTGTGTTCACACCTGCATCGTGGTTTTTTGTTATAATGAAAACCCTGACACATTACCGCGTCCGTGGCACGATGGACTCCACCGGTGCCTGACGGACCTCTCTGACTTACAATGGGGTCTGTCAGATTCCGCCGAGGTGTACGATATTTTGACAGGAAAAATAATGTTGCATGCAATGCTATTTTTCACGTTAAATTTGCCGGAAACTGTAACGGAGCCTCCGACGCCAATGTGAACACAGCCTAAAGCAAAATATTTACACAGTTAATGACGAACTTATGTAGAATTGTTGTTTTATAGGGGGATTTTTCCCTTTTCCTGCAGCAGGTTCATTAAAGATTTTTTTTTTGTGTCTCCGTCCATCTTTTGTGATCAGCAGATGCTCGGAAATGGCCGTTCAATGGGGTTTCAATTTGCACAAAATTGCATCAACAAGAAGTAGTACAGCAAAGCAGATCCCTGTGTGTCTTTTACTACATAGAAGTCAAGGAGGCGTTGGCTGAAAAAAAAATGATCTTGTATCGTATCTGTATTTTTTACTCGTAGCCACATTACCTTCAACTGGAATAGCAAATAGATGACAGTGTACAGTTTTTCGCAGCAGATGGAGAAAAAGCGATAAAAAAAAAACATGGATACGATAACATATAAAAATGTATATGTTGTTTGATACTTTGATAAACCAAGAAACAAGAACAGGACAGGCGCAGTCTCCAGGTATCGATACCCGATTCACAGGACAGGCGCAGTCTCCAGGTATCGATACCCCATTCACAGGACAGGCGCAGTCTCCAGGTATCGATACCCCATTCACAGGACAGGCGCAGTCTCCAGGTATCGATACCCCATTCACAGGACAGGCGCAGTCTCCAGGTATCGATACCCCATTCACAGGACAGGCGCAGTCTCCAGGTATCGATACCCCATTCACAGGACAGGCGCAGTCTCCAGGTATCGATACCCCATTCACAGGACAGGCGCAGTCTCCAGGTATTGATACCCCATTCACAGGACAGGCGCAGTCTCCAGGTATCGATACCCCATTCACAGGACAGGCGCAGTCTCCAGGTATCGATACCCCATTCACAGGACAGGCGCAGTCTCCAGGTATCGATACCCCATTCACAGGACAGGCGCAGTCTCCAGGTATCGATACCCCATTCACAGGACAGGCGCAGTCTCCAGGTATTAATACCCGATTCTACGTGGACGTCTAAAGTCGTGTTTGGGAATGGGATTAGAGCCTCTCTATCCTTTACATGTGCCCCAGTGGAAAACCTCAACATACAGAGGAGGAATCTCACTCACCCACAACCTGGATGATGTCCGCCAGCAACACTCCATCCGTCACATCTTGCTGTAGGTCTTTAATCAGACGCTTGTGCCCGGATTTGGCCAGGTAGTGGTTCGCCCAGTCCGTGTAAATCTGAAAGAGGAGAGAAGCGTTGAGTGAGACTCTGAATTAACCTCCCCCGTAATACAAACAGAACCCAAGACGAGCGGACGCATTAACATTCAGGAGAGGTTTCCAATCTACATTCGCTCTCCAATACCAAGTGCTTTTCTTCTGCGGAGCTCCCCGACATCAGAGAGCAGGAAAGATCCTTGTCAATAGAGCGCGCTGCCCGCCGTGTAACCCAAGGCTCGCCTCTACCCATTCCAGCCCGCACTGCGAGGCTTCATTGTTGGGGAGATTAGCAGCTCCGTCCAACAGCAAAGCACTAACGTGTTTGTTTTCAAACTCCCCAATCACCAGATCGTCCGGTGCCGTGACCCCCCATGCTGAGCACCCCCACACTGATCCCCCAGCACAAAGCCTGGCTGCTCCTTCCTGCAGCTGCCCATCCCAGCACAGACAGGTAGAGGAAGCATCTCAGGCAGCGCTGGCCGGGAACACGCTCATCACTTTACAGTTATTACTGCATTACATGGGAATGATCCAGGCAGGTCATATATAATAATGTTTATCATGTTTAGGATCCCCAACATAACCGCGCAGACTCAGCTCAGCTAAGCAGTCATATTAATGCCGGTGGAGGGAAGAGACACCTCTATAGAGACTCTTTACTGTCGCAAGACATTTTTGTGTCCTCTTGAAGCTTCATTGTAAAATGCCATTGAGATTACTGGACACATCTATTATTATGTGCAAATCCAATAAAACCTTGCGGGGGCTGCACCTACGGATAAACCGGAATATAACGGGGTCTCGCCATCATTTCCGTCCAGTCACTGACCGTACAAACATTTACACAGTAAACAGAATTACAACAATGACATGTGAGCGGTAAAGTCAAGGTTTACGGCCGCCATATAAAAGCCGCACACACAAAACGTATTTCTTTTCCTGGTTAGAACTTCATGGCCATGAACTGGGAGGGGACTATTTATTAGTGGTGGTCAGGACATCCATGACCGGTGGTAGGGACCCCATTGTTCTACGACCACCATTGTTGGAGCCATGCTGGCGTTGGGGGGGTAATGTTTGCTCAAATGCCCGAATCTTAACTTAAAAAGTGTGTGGCCTTCTACTACTACAGATCATAGCTTCCCACCAAATCAACACACTCCTCTTCTGAAATATTCTGTGCTGCTGGGTGACCCTACTCCTTCCACTATAAAACATTTACTTGTAACCTTCCACTTGTCCCCATTCCCCACCTCCCATCAGGACACTGCCCCCGTGTCCTCAATAACATTACATGAGTGGACAGTTTATGCTTACAAGATCAACACACTCATCCCCTGAAATACTCTGTGCTGCTGAGTGACTCATTCCCTCTACTTGTACCCATTCTCCGCCTCCCATCAGGACGCTGAACCATCACATGCTGCCCTGTCCTCACTAACATCACAGGAGTAGACAGGTTATGCCTACAAGATGAACACACTCCTCCCCTGAAATACTCTGTACTGCTGGGTGACCCTACGCCTACCACCTGTCCTCATTCCCCAGCTCCCATCATGACACTGCCCCGTCACATGCCGCCCTGTCCTCACTAACATAACATGAGTAGACAGGTCATGTCTACAAGATCAACACACTCCTCTCCTGAAATATTCTGTGCTGCTGGGTGACCCTACTCCTTCCACTATAAAACGCTCAGTTGTAACCTTCCACTTGTTCCCATTCCCCATCTCCAATCATTACACTGCCCCGTCACATGCCGCCCTGTCCTCGTGAGTGGACAGGTTATGCTTACAAGATCAGCATGCTACTCCCTGAAATACTCTGTGCTGCTGGGTGACCCTACTCCTCCTACTACATCACGCTTGTCCCCATTCCTCCCTCACATCATGCACCTGTCCATCTTATCTAATACCTGTTGACGGCCATTCATTTTTGAATAATGCAGAGTAAAGATCGCGCACACGTAAGACGATTGCTAAGCAATAAAAAGCGCGCTGCACACGATGACACTAATAAAAACATGAATTACTCCAGTCCCTGACCCTGAAGATAAAAGCACGGTAATGTAAGATTAAAGGGACTGTCTACCAGACGTATGTGTCAGCTCCGGCTGCAGGTACGCGCAGCGCCGCCCCACAACACCTGCCTGCAAAACCCAGAAATGAGTCAGAAAATCGTTCACCTTTCATAGAAGAGCAGGTCGACCGCTTCTACGACGCTCAGCGCAGTGTGCAGGACTCACGGGCACGTTTCATTGTTTCACTCTGGAGTGCGCTGTAGCTTTAAGACGTGGGTATATTTTTAAAGTGTGATGTCATATAGTGTCGCTGTGCCAATGGGCAGGGAGTCACGGGTGAAAATATAAAGATGGAAGCAGCGACGTTCTCTATGGTTATAGTACAGTGACTGATCCCCCCCCCCCAAAAGTGTCACGCTACCCTTACAGATAACCCCCCACCCCATTGAACCCACAGCATCAAAACACATTCCCCAGGCTCCAGTCATCAGCATAGAGCATGGCCTGACAGCGGGCTGAATCATCAGAGACCCCCTTGTCCTGTACTGGGGGCACCGCCTGCTCCTCTATTGTCAGCTGACAGGCCCGTCACAACAATCAGCCCCAATGAATATGAATGACGGATCCAAAAGGTCAGCGAGCGACGGTCACTTCCAAGAAATCACGTTAGTAACGACCTAATGGGTTAATCGCCATATTGTGCCCCCCTCTATGATGTCCAGCAATACTGCATTACGCTGCCGCACACAACGTGTAGCAGAGCCGAGTCTGCTGATCGCACAGCGACACGTATCTTTATGCTGCCTGGTTTTTCTTTGTCAGGCGCAGAATTTTTCAGCAGCCCCAAATCCACTTGTATGTAAATTGTACACAAGTACTAGGTCTGGTTATTATTACTTAGTAAAATTCTGTTAATCTGGCATCCCATAGTCCAGACATGGTTTCCGGCACAGAGAGAACCTGCTATGGGACTCCCCTGGGTGATAAATGTAAACCAAACCAAACCAAACCAAACCAAACCTATAGTCTTTTCCATCACTCCGATAATCCACAATTCCTTCATAATCTGGCACCTATTAGGTCTTTTTATAACAGATTAAATCATTTACTGTATCATTATAAGTATTGTATGAAATTGTAAAAACATGGCTGCAACCAGCGCCATTCCTGTCCCATGGAGAGTGTGCGGTACTCGCTTGTGGACCGATAACTATCCCCCCCATTATTACTCCCACAACCCATAGAATTTCAGTAGGATAACCCTCATCGGACACTTCTATATAGCAGCACTGGCAGCCCATAGACATGAGATATCTGCTGGCACCTTCAGGCAACTTTGATGGTATCACAAGCAGCCAGAGCGCCCACAAAATGTGCTATTTGACCCTAACTTTTATTTTGTTTATATAGAGATCTATGGAAGTTCAAATAAAAAGAATAAATTAAATCACTGCAGTCGAACCGACTTTTATGGTCTCCAGTATTGTGTCCGTCCGTTATTCATTTTAACAGGCAATAGCCACAAAAAGTCAATGTGCTGAGCTACAAGACACAGTCCTGGGCAGTGGCTGCAGAAGGCATTGTGATACTTGTAGTCCTACAAGTGCCGCACTGCCACATCTTGCCTTCCCCTGTGTTACAGGTGCCAATATGAGATACAGAGGTCACCCTAACCCTCGGTTCTAAAGCAAAATAATAAATTATTGACTCTTCAGCATAAAAATAAGAGACAAAAAGAAAAGACAAGACACTGGGAACACTAATCTTACTTTTTTATAATGGTTGAAGGAAATTTTACTTCCATTCCGCTCCGGGACCCAAAACCTCAGGCTTGCTGGCATGGTGTCCACCCTCCCGGGTGCCCCTCGCTCAGATACTGAGGTCTTCCAGTGTCAGGCGGCACTGGGTAATTTTAGCCTTGTGCTCTGAGCAATCAGATTCCGTTACACTGAAGGGTCTCTGGATCACATTCAGTGGGCAGCTTTCTCTGCCATGTACTGAGGAATGACACAACTTTTCCTGTGCCAGATGATCTTAACATTCATGAGGCGGCAGGTGGCACACAACGTCATCTCTGCAATAACGATGGTGGCCGGAGTCACCACTCACAAGAACGTTCTCCTACGTACTCATTACCCTTCCCTCTTCTGTAGTCATATCTCGCTGCAATGGGAATGATATTCCAAACCAGAGCTTCACTTTAACTACTACAACCATAGCCAGAGAGGGGTGAGGCGCCACGTACCCCAAAACATGAAGCCTCTACAGCAAACCGCCTAATGTGACATCCTATGGGCTCGTCACTACGTAGCGGAACTGCAGATGGAAAATACGCAGCAGAAAACAGTAGCAGCAAAGTGGGTAAGATTTAACAAATCGCATCCGCACGTCAATTACTGCTGCGGGAAGTGGACAGGAAATGGTGCGGGTCTTCCGCAGCGGAAATCCTGCTAGTTTCTGCGGAATTGCGTCAGTTCACAATGCGTGCATATCAGGAGCAAGCAATAACGTTTGTGAGCCCCTCACCACCTGTAAGGCTACATGCACACGTTGCAGAATTTGGTCCAGAAAAACCGCAGGTAAAAGCCGCACCTAATAATGCGGGTTTTTTAAATGCAGTTCTAGGTGCGGTTTTTAGATTTTGATGCGGAAATTGCACACACAAAACAAAATTTCTGTAGAAAATTTCTGCAGCAATTCCGCAGAAGCTAGCAGTAATTCCGCACCATTTCCTGCGTTTTTTACTGCAGAAAATGGTGCGGATTTTGCTGCGTTTTTCTCAATGTTGGGAGATGGTGACGTCTCCTCTGAAAAACGCAGCAATTCAGTCACTTTCCACAGCAGGAATGGACGTGCTGTGGTACGAAATATACGGTCACTTTCTGCTCGGAAATTTCACGCAGACTGTGGATAAGATTTGTTAATTCTCATCCACTTTGCTGAAACTGTATTCTGCTGCGGATTTTCCATCTGCAATTCCGGACGGAAAATACGCAGCAATTCCGCTTTGTGTGAATAAGTCCTTAAACTAGTCGGATACAATTCGCAAGCGGAAAATATAAATTGACACGCTGTTAATTTTAAAATACACACCGCAGGTCAATTTGTGTGCAGAAAAAATTTGCACCGTGTAGATGAGATTTCTTGACATTTACTTTGCTGGTGCTGTATTAGGGCTCATTCAGACGAGCGTAATACTCGTCTGTGTGTTGTCCATTGAAATAACGGACAGCACAAGGTCCCCTGCATTTCAATGGGGCTATTCAGACATGCGTGAAACTCACTGCATGTCCTATATTGGTGCATTTTTGCGCACCTTGCCACCCATTGAAGTCTATGGGTGCGTGAAAAACACGGACAGCGCACAGACGACATCTGTGTTATGTCCGTGTTTCACGCAACAATTACAAAGAAATTTAGAGAAGTTAAAATAAAATAAAAAGTGCTTGCACGAACGTGAAAAATGGATGCCACATGTAAAGCCCACTGATGGCACACGGACATGAACCTTTGGAAATATGCTGCGTTTTTTACACGCGCAAATCGGACACGCTCGTGTGAATGTAACCGTCAGCTGCGGATTTAGACTGTAGACTCAGGATAGGTACGAATCCACACGTAATACGCATCGTGTGCATCTGGCCTAATAGTCGCAATCTACTAGAAATGCCGGAAAATCCGCCGTGGAGAACTGTTGCAAAAAATCTCAACCACATGCCGCTGAACGTTCCACACAGAAATCAGAGAACGCTGCGGATATTCGAGTCTTCACCATGTTCATTCTGTTCCGGATTTTCACCCTTTTTAATGTATAAGGAAAATCTGCAGCAAAATCCACATGTAATAAGCGCAGATTTTGCTGTGGAAATGCTGCTTAAAATCCATAAGAAATCCTCTTATGTGTAAGTACCCTCAATGAATGCAGAATTTTATTAAGACGCAGCCCCCCTCTAGCCAAAGACCCTTGGGCACTGAACGTCTGGGCTGTACATGCCTAAGACCTAATGCACATGACGACCATATAAAATAAAATTGGTTCCGTATTCTTGACTTGTCTGTTTTCCGTATTTTTTGCCAATTATTTAGGGGAGAAAAACCATAATGATATGTAGATTTGTTACACAGATCTGTATACGTGGATGAGATTTATGAGCCCCAGGAGGAAAATCGGCAGCAACATGGCACCTCATGTAGAATTGCCTCTCCTTTTTTTTATATGGGGGCACAAAGGCTGCCCACAAAAACCTCCATGCAATCATACTGCGTCACACAAATGTATGGAAACCTCCGAAGAATAACACTACCGCCACTCGGAACAGGTACCGCACTGTAATACGGTCCTGTGCCTGAGCCCGCTGTTTTTTGTTTCTTTTCTACCTACTACTAGACTAAACCCTGGTGAACCGATCCTGAAGACCCCGTTTACGTGGCGGATCTGCAGCCGTTTCTGATAGTTGCAGGTTTTACTATAACTTACACCCACAGTCCTATCCTATGTAACGCCTTTTAATTTTCTTGTTATACCTAGAGAAACAATTGTGCTGCTGACAGTTTGCTACAATGTATCAGTGCAGGTAAAAATGTATCAGTCTGTAGTCCAGGCTGTTTATATCACAGAGGATTGACTGCACAGGATTCAATTGTAGCAAACCCTCAGATGTGAGAAGAAACCGTGGATGCTGGAAATGATACGTAATGTGAATTATTTCCTAGCAAAGCTCCAGTAGGCGGCAGCTCTTCATCTTTACACGACTGACCTTGTTACAAACGTCTTAAACAATTAAACATGAATCTGCGTTCACGAAGGAAGAAAAACCGCTGGGTTTCTTGACAACAATTAAGTGATTCCATTTTGAGACCTGTTAAACGTAATGTAATAAGCCGCTGATTTGCCATCTGTTCACCAGATGCATTGCTTATTACGCTGTCTGCGAGGACGGTCATGTCAATCTGCCTCATACTTCACGGATCTTCAAGGTGAAGGCAAACAGGAGCCATTGCCAACGATAAATACTGCAAAATTCCAATAATCCAGTATCCTAGAGAATGATGGCGGTGCTGGATTATCAGGTATATTTTATATATAAAATCTTCTCATTCTCCCCGGCGATGGTCTCCGTCATCTCTTGGCTTCCCAGTGGCTCCATGTCTAATGCGCCAGGGTGAATCCCCATATGGATTTGGAACCAATGAGGGAGTCAAGTGCTGGACCACCAGGTAACTTTTTGACAATCGGGACTGTTTTTGTTGCGTGCAGATATAGCAAGGTTTCTTCAGAGTATCAGGTGCCAGATTAATGGAATTTTGCTCGGTACAGATTAAGACCCCATGCACACGACCGTGAAAAAACGTAATTACGGTTCGCTATTACGGACCCATTCACTTCTATTGTCCACGGACACCTTCCCGTTTACTTGCGGGAAGGTGTCCGGGTCACAGAAAGCTGCCGCAAAAGACATGTCCTATCTTTTGCTTTTTATGGACCATGCTCCCATACTTTATATGGGAGCACAGGCCAAAAGTGCAGGTGGCTGTCCACGGCCGTCGGTGGCCGGCCATGCCCGCAGTCACGGACCATGATTACGGACACGGCCGTGTACATGGCGCCTAAAGCGGAACCGAAATATAATAAAAGTGCAGATTTTTATTATATCTACACAAAAAAAACGAAGAAGAAAATTATATATATATATATATCCCCCAAAGTGATAGTTCTTCTCTGCACCTCTATTAACTGACTGGTTCCAAACCCATTGCATGCAGTGCCAACTCTGACACCACTCATATCTGTCTGACAACCCTACAGACGGACTGAGGAACGAATATAGAAACAATAAAAAAAGTGACTGCAGTAAAGATGTCCGGCATCTAGTGACATCACCACCGCCCAGGGAAGGTGAAACGATCCCCCTCTTGTAAAAGGAAACAGGAATAAGGAGAATTCCTGGGCAAACATCCTAAGAGGCCTCTAAAACCCTTGTAATGATTCTGGAAGCAGCCGGTGGAGAAGTGGCGTCTTTAGTGACATCTGACTGATCAAAGGCGGATTATTTCAAAGGCCAATACCTGACAGTAAAGATTCTTATCAGACGGTTGGGCTGGCGAGAAGACCCTCGCAGGAAGGAGCAGGAGACCTGCAGGACCCTTTCACCCAGTGCTGCCTGATTACAAGTGATCTCTCCTAATCCTCAGCCCCGACCACTTCAAAGGGAAAGCTCGGGCTGCCGGCTCAGGACGTTGTTGGAGGATTAGAACAATTTCATGTCTAAACTCGCTCGTATCACGATGTATTTTATATTAAAATCACTAAACGCCAACACGTTAATGTGCAACCGCACGGAAGAGCCTCCTGCCGAAAAGGTTTTCTAGGGCCAAAGCACGGACCATATATGGGGCAATTGGCAGGAATAGCGGTCGGTAAAAAAAGCGTTAGGCCGTCAGTTGTCTACAAGTGTATGGCCGGCTTAGGACTCTTTTGAATGTGGTCATTATAGGGTGTGGATGTTGGTGGTAGTTCCATGTATGACCGGCTCAGGCTTCGCGGTCATCACTAGTAAAATGACGACTGATCACAACGACTTATAATGTTTCTTTTGAACTCAGTAAGAGATTCCATTTGAAGTTTTATGATGTAATAATAACTGAGCGAGTGTTACCGAGACCCAGACACTGAGTGACTTCCAACATCTCCTGATCTCTCTGCCTTCTTTCCTCCTCAGCAGTTTTTTTATGTTGTATTTTAATTACTTTTCTGGAGGGTTTGTTTTTGGTGGTTGAACATGTTGTTACTGACGTCATCTCAAACATGTCAAAGAAGTCAGGTCATTTACCTGGGGGGGGGACGGGCCTGGACGTTGACACACTGACACTTGGGGTGAAAGACAATGACACACTGACACTTGGGGTGAAAGACAATGACACACTGACACTTGGGGTGCAGGACAATGACACACTGACACTTGGGGTACAGGACAATGACACACTGACACTTGGGGTACAGGACAATGATACACTGACACTTGGGGTACAGGACAATGATACACGGACACTTGGGGTTAATGATACACTGACACTTGGGGTGAAAGACAATGACACACTGACACTTGGGGTACAGGATAATGACACACTGACACTTTGGGTTAATGACACACTGACACTCGGGGTACAGGATAATGACACTGACACTTGGTGTACAGGATAATGACACACTGACACTTGGAGTAAAGTATACACTGACACTTTGGGTACAGGATAATGACACACTGACACTTTGGGTACAGGATAATGACACTGACACTTGGGGTACAGGATAATGACACACTGACACTTGGAGTAAAGGATACACTGACACTTTGGGTACAGGATAATGACACACTGACACTTTGGGTACAGGATACAATAACACTTGGGGTTAATGACACACTGAGACTTGGGGTAAAGGAAAATGACACGGACGCTCGGGGTACAGGACAATGACACGGACACTTGGGGTTTATGACACACTGACACTTGGGGTACAGGATAATGACACACTGACACTTGGGGTACAGGATAATGACACTGACACTTGGGGTACAGGATAATAACCTGACACATGGGGTACAGGATAATGACACTGACACATGGGGTACAGGATAACACACTGACACTTGGGGTACAGGATAATGACACACTGACACTTGGGGTTTATGACACACTGACACTTGGGGTACAGGATAATGACATAGCTTGTAGCTCCTGTGCCCACTGTGTAGAATCTATATACATTATAAAGTGAATTATTATTTTGCACAGTACAATACCTCTACCTCCAGCTATAACACAAGTGGGTAATTATCCTGGAAAGCCCTCACCCCTCTGCACTGCTGTCCTGCGACCTCTGCACTGCTGTCCTGCGACCTCTGCACTGCTGTCCTGCGACCTCTGCACTGCGACCTCTGCACTGCTGTCCTGCTACCTCTGCACTGCTGTCCTGCGACCTCTGCACTGCTGTCCTGCGACCTCTGCACTGCTGTCCTGCGACCTCTGCACTGCTGTCCTGCGACCTCTGCACTGCTGTCCTGCGACCTCTGCACTGCTGTCCTGCGACCTCTGCACTGCTGTCCTGCGACCTCTGCACTCTTATAGCTACAACATTTCCACATCGAAACCAAAGAAGGGAGAGTAACGTATAAAGCAGAGAACTGGATACAAAAAGAGCCAAAGTTGCCTGCTCACATATACACAAAGAATAACAGCAAGATAAGTAAAAGATGATGCAAAGATAAGACACAAACTGTATCCTGGCGGGAAGATGCTAAACCAGTGCTAAATGCTTGTTAAACGATTCACATTTCCATGTAAACTTGCTGCCGCACCTGTCAGTGAACCCTCCTGGTCAGTGAGAAGCACTGAGAGGTCCCATATATTAGCAGACTATTGCCCCTGGGACTGGAAAGTTTGATGCTATGGATGTCACGTGAGCACTTGAGCCCTTCTGATTGGCAGAGAGCGCTCTATGAGGGGCACTTCATTTTGCCCCCTATGATCCACAATTAGAGATGCCCTAAAAGGGTCGCTCAGGGGGAACATCCATTAAAATAAAATCGGTGAATATATTTTTTTTGTCCAGGGAAAAGTAAGAACAAAATTCTGCAGGGACTAAATGGGCATCTCCGGGCCACTTAAGGCTAATTTAATAGGTGCACACGTACAATAGAGCCGCCTGCACCATTGTCAGATGCAATTTAATTAATTTTACAAAGAGCAGCTGCCGCCCCCTCAGCGAGGCCTCCTACGTGGAGCCGAGGACGCAAGTGTTTGAGCCATCAAAAAATGTGCCCAGAGTATTTTTAAGTCCATAATCCTGTACCAATGAAATTCCCGGCAGTCACTCCCTGACTTGTGAGGGATTTTACACAGATTAGGCTAAAAACAGAAAAGTAAGCAGAATTCAGTGAAAAAAAGAAAAAGCTTTCAATTCCGGAGACCGAGAATAAAATGCTTTGGTTTGATTTCCAAGTGATGTAAGCCTGAACATTTTATTTATTATTTATTTCTGTTACTTATATAGCGCCAACATATTCCGCAGTGCCGTACAGAGGTCCACACTTACGCCTCATGCGCACGACCGTGTACGCCGTCCTGTCAGTGATCCGAGGAAAGATTGGACATGTTCTATCTTTCCTCGGAACGGAGACTCGGACCATTTTTCACGGACCCGATTAACCCGCTAAAGTGAATGGGTCCGTGAAGACTAACGGGTGCCACTCGGATGCCGTCAAAAACGGCCCGAGTGGCACAACAGTCGTGTGCATGAGGCATTACTGTGCCCATTGGGGCTCACTGTTTAAATCCCCTATGGAATGTTTTTGTGGTTTGGGAGGAAACTCATGCAAAAGTGGGGCTCCATGCAGATCTTGTCCTTGGTTGGATTTGAACCCAGGACCCCAGCGCTGCACGGCAATAGTCACTGAGCCCCCGTCCTGGAGCAACATTCAAAACATTGTGTGCAAAGTGGAAGATCGCTGGATGTTCTGTAGCCGATAATGCTCAATTCCCCAATACCCCATGTACATAGCTACAGCTGGCACACATAGGGGATACCTGGTGGCCAAAAGAGATGCCAGGGTTGAGCTGAACGTCCTGGGTTCCCCTTCGGATTCCTCTCAGCTACAATTCAAGAGTTTCTGGAAGTTCCTCGTACAATCCGATTGGCCGCAGTAATTACGTTTCGTCCGACAGTTAAAGGGGTTGTTCAGGAAAAACATAAAAACCTTTCTTCCAGAAACAGCGCCACACCTGCTCACGGGTTGTGTCTGGTATTGCAGCTCAACCACATTCACTTCAAAGGAAGCGAGCTGCAATACCAGACACAACCGATGGACAGATGTGGCACTGTTTCTGGAAGAAAGCAGCAATGTTTTTCCAATTCTAGATCATGTTTTTAACTCTACAGCCCCTTGTATTCTTAAGGTTCATGACATTGCTGCGTAACATCCAGCTGTGGCCTCACAAAGCTAAACCACCACATAAAAAGAACTGAAATCCTGTGATAAGGCATAACTAAAAGCCCTTTTACACGAGGCAATTATCGAGCATTCACATAACGCGTGTTCCCGATAATTGCCCTGTGTAAACAGATCAGCGATCGGCAGATGAACGAGCCAACGCTACGTACGCTACATTTATGCAGCCGAAAATATTACAGTTGTCGGCAGCACATCTCTCTGCGTAAACAGGGAGACGAGATGCCGACATGATAGAAATGTATGGGGACGAGCGATCGTAGTAATAAGCGCTACATAGCTCCCTGTGAGCGGAGCAAACGAGTGCCGATCAACCAGCTGTCTCGGGATCGGCGCTCATTTACACGACCCACATCAGGCCGTGTAAGAGGACCCTAAAGTTGCCATAAAGGAGATCTCGCAGTCTATTCGGCATGAGTTGACGTACACGGTCGGTTTGTGATGGTTGTCATTTTGGACGACAACTCCATAGGTTAAAACAACAATCCATGATCGGTGTCTAACTTGATCTGCGGTCTGGTCTGGGCTTCTATTGATGGGATGCAGATCTGCCCTTTTGGCACGAACGACTTTACAAGACTGCACCTGACAATATCTAAAAATGTCTAACATGGCAGATCAACTTTTCAACAGATATTCGCCTTCGGTCATCATCGGTCACAAAAAGAATGGGCTAAATCTTCCATTCTGGCCAACCAAAATCTCTAGTATATGTCCAGCTCTCTCGCATTTAGGAACGTGTATAGCTTTAAGACGAGGCATCCCACCAATGGCTCCGCTTGTCAGTAAGTTGTGTTATGTTCACTTAATGTAAATCCTCCGCAGCCGCCCGTCCGTCAGGGGTGTAAATTCTGCACATTGTTTTCATTCTGTAGGTGAATTCTGTCCAATCTGCCTGGATTAAGCTTTTCCTAATAGGGGAATGAATATTAAAGTCTAATAGGACGGGGGTGGGGGGGCTCTCCGAGACACTCCATGTGCCGATCAGTAACTTCTCCATAGCGTGAGCGGTTAGCGGCCTGCTCTACATTAGCCCAGAAGGCACAGGGAGATAAGGGTATTACAGAGACATATGAAATAGGAGGGAGAGGCCGCGTGTAAATCACAGCAAGTATCCTGTTCACAGCGATAAACCTCAGGACGTTTGCAGCGGGATCAAGTCTTAATTCCTTTCCGGTTTAATGTGATCGTTGCTTCCCTGTCCAGACATCCGTCTAATGTAAAGCGCTGATCCGGGAAATCAGTAAAATTTACCACTCAGCACCAAACTTGCAGTCTGTGAGGTATATATGTGGTCTATTGGCAGAGCAGGGACTTGTCAGTAAGGCATTGCCCCCAAAAACAAACAAAAAAATTCTTACAAATCATAAGCTCCTGGTTCATCCTCTTCAGTCAGCTTTTCTTAGCTATATCTTTTGATGGAAAACTGGCTGACAACAGATATTGTTCCTATTATAGGTCCCGCAGCGCTTTTAAATGCATATCTAGGCAGATTTGTACTCCAGGACAGACGGGTGACCACCCATGTGGACGCTGTTATGGCTTATATAATCGCTGGTCACCCAACTTTCCAATATCAAAAGATATTTGTAGGTTGTCAAAGCCCCACCCCTGAGGAACTTCCCTCCTGTGTTTGCAATATAAGAAGTTGTATAGTTATATCTATAGACCGATATGGTGGGTAAAGCTCATCCTATACAGCAACAGCTGTGCTGGTCCGCAGAGAAAACACCGGGGTGCCCCAGAGATACATGCTCCATTTATAGAATGAATACAGTTCACAATGAACAATCAAAAGCAACAGTTCAGAGCCAATTGTGGCAGCTACAATAATATTATATAGGGTTATATAAGGCGTGGGAGTCAATTGCCGCTGGTAGAGCACGTCATCGATAACATCCAAGTGCACGGACATGCTATTAATCAGACAAACAAAGTCTCTGATACATAATGACCTTTGTTACAAACAGGAGGAGCAGCAGTTCCAGACAATTTAACAGAATGTATCAGGTCTGTCACTTGCAGTACCACTTTTAGCCACTGCATACAAATATTATCCATAGGAACCAATGAAACAGCGCCCCCCTACTGTAATTTACATTGTGTCTCAATGGTCTAAAAACAAAAAGTAAAGTTCAATTAACAATAATTTTGCACAAAAAAAAAAAAAGTGGACATATAATTTTAATCAGCGAGGAGAGCTCTGACCTATGACCTGAGCTTCCAGTCAGTTAGGGGAACTCCAGTAGTCGGATAACAAAGTCCAAAGATCCAGGTAATAAATAATATGACACAAACAGGTTGTAAATGACCACAAAAAGCTGTTATATTACAACGACAGCGATGACTTGTCACTAACAGCGTTGTTGTGTTTGTAGCAGCTGTGAAGTCATTATTTCAGCCGTCACGTGTCAAGTAGAGAAAACAACGACCCCTCTGCAGATGATGGGAGTAGTTATCCTACCTCAGGGCATCACATTGACACAGCAGCTTCTCCAGGGCTAGTACGATATACAGCGGACATTGATGGATGAAAGAAGTTCTCCGGACCGGAGATGATCACGCTGCTCCCAAACACATTGCACCCCATATTCAGAGCCGCCATCAGGGTATGTTCAATGCAAAATAATTAGGGGTACGTTCACACGTGTCGGATTTTCCTAATGCAAATCTGCATGGATTGTATAGAAAATCTGCAGCAGAAATCCGAAGCTGAAACGCAGATAAATGGCGCGGATGCGTCAGCGCATCGGCATGCAAATGAGCCCTTTTGTAATTCAATGGCGTGGAATCCGCTGCTTTTAAGTGGAATCCGCGCCAATAATGAACATGCTGCAGATTTTTTAATCAACCGCGCGTTCGATTTTCCGCACTGGTTTTTTCTGCAACATGTGAATGGGGTTAAAACAAACAAACATTCACTTGCATTGAAGAATGTCAGCAGATTTGATGAAAATTTAGGCGCAGAATGCGCATCAAATCCTGAACATGTGAACGCGGTCTTAGAACTCTAGCCAGAATAAGCTGCGGAATTTACCTGCTGATCTCAGCGATCATCGCTCCAGCCGTTCATGTATTTCTTTATATACTATATGTTCACAGACGAGGACTCACTATAAAGATCACAAGAACAGATGCGTGAATAGCTGATAATTCATAATTTATTTTACAGAGCCGTATTTGAATGGGGGGATAGGACGGACTAAACCTGCGGTCTGTCTTCTTTCCATTTCCTGTGCAATTCTATGCAGTCTATTGCTCTCTGTTATCGGCCATTTCAGACTGGGCCTAGAGGCGGATTGTAAAAAAAAGGTGAATACAATCTATTGCTCCATGTTATCAGCCACTTCAGGCTGGGGAGCGCCTGATTGTAGGGAAGATGAATACGATCTATTGCTCTCTGTCATCATCCTTTTCAGACTAGACCTAATGAATGATGGTAGAATAGATGAATATAATCTATTACTCCCTGTTTTCAGCCATTTCGGTGCGCACAGTACACAGGGTATATCTAGATTTTCAAAATCCCATCCACATGTACAAAAAAAATAATAATAAAAAGATTCCAGGCATGCTGCAGATTTTAACGTGGTAAAGGGTGATAACCGCAGCAAATCTGCATCAAAATCCACATGCAAACGGTCTACAGATCTACAGCAGCCTTCGATCACATCTGCGTTGTGGCTTCCATTCTAGCGGAGCCGTCAGATGACCACAAGGACGGAAGTAAACGTTTCAGTCAAAAAACCCATTGATTTCAATGAGTTTTGTTTTTGCATCAGTTATGCTCAGTAAGGCTCCGTTCACATCAGCGTTGCCCTTCCATTGAGGGGTTCCGTCTGAGGTTTCCGTCAGATTAACCCCTCAATGGAAAGGCAAACTGGAACCTTAGCTTCTATTTCCCTCACCATTGATCTCAAGGGTGACGGAAACGTTGCTAAAGGTTTCCGTTTGTCACCGTTGTTAAAGGGTTCCGTTGTTTTTGACGGAATCAATAGCGTATTCGGGAAACGGAAGCGAAGGTTTCAGTTTGCCTTTCCGTTAAGAGGTTAACCTGACGGAAACCTCCGACAGAACCCCCTCAACGGAAGGGCAACGCTGATGTGAACAGGCCCTTAGGCTCCGTTCCGTCAGGTTTCCGTTTTTTTTTGACTGAAGCAATAGTCTAGTCTGCTGCGCTATTGTTTCCCTAAAAAATGATGGAAACCTGATGGAAAGGAACTTTTTTTTTTTTTAACATTGAAATCAATGGATGACGGATACAAACTGATATGCCATCCGCTTGTATCACTTATGCATTACGTTTAATGGATCAGTTGTTTTTTCTGCACATAAGTATACTAAAAATAACAGCAAGAAAGAGGCAAAGATAAAAACGGATCCGTTAAAAACGGCGCATAACTGATGACAAACTGACAGAAACGGAAAGAAAATGGTCCTTCTTTTGCTGCGCTATTGATTCCGTCGAAAAAACAGAAACCTACCGGAACGGTGACAAATAGAAACCATTAGCAATGTTTCCGTCACCATTAATATCAATGGTGATGCAAACGGAAGCGAAGGTTTCCGTTTGACTTTCCATTGAGGGGTTCCACGACGGAAACCTCTGACGGAACCCCTGAACGGAAAGCCAACGCTGATGTGAACCGGCCCTTACCTTTCATTGTATTCCGTCAGTCTGTCCATTTTTTTTTATTTCAAAAGATCCGCTAAAAACGGATGCCACAACGCAGATGTGAACGAAGCCTTAACGCGTAACGGAATTGCTGCAGAAAATTTCTGCAGCAATCCCATTGAAAGTTGCAGGGTTTCCGCTCTGGCAAAAACGCACCATTTCCTGTGTTTTTGACTGCAGAAAATGGTGCGTATTTTGCGGCGTTTTCTCAGTGCTGGGAGATGGAGACATCTCCTGCAAAACGCAGCAATTCAGTCACTTTCCGCAGCAGGAATGGACTTGCTGCGGTCCGAAAAATAAGCACCGCAGGTAAATTTCAGCTCAGAATATTTACGCAGCGTGTGGATAAGATTTGGTAAATGTCACCCACTTTGCTGCTACCATTTTCCTTCCACAATTCCAGACGCAAAATACGCAGCAATTCGGCTACGTGTGGACGAGCCCTAAGATGGAGTCGATAACATTTATCAGGTATCCAGTGGAGAGGGAATATGGAATACCCCTTTAAGCTGAAGATTGCACGGCTATTACATAATTCATAATACACAGGGCGCTATTCTCATTCCGGCGCAGTGCAGGCCCCTATGTCGCTCCGTAAACACGGCCTCACACCTGTAATACAGAGATTACAGCCGGTCACTGGCCTCGGTCTATAGTCACATTGTCATTAAGGCGCTGTTGACGTCGAACACAATAGTGAGGAGCTGAGCTCAGGACATAAAGGGATTTACCGGACACCATGCAATGTAACTCCAGTTCAGATGTTCTACGGATCATATTTACCGGAGTCCAGAACCAGTTCTACAACTTCTGATGGAAATCCCGGCTCCTCCATATCAAACAGCAATAGTATAAGGCTCTGTTCACACGCTAAGTCAAAAACGTCTGAAAATACGGAGCTGTATTCAAGGGAAAACAGCTCCTGCTTTTCAGAAGATTTTTATGCCACTCGCGATTTTCGCTACGTTTTTTTACGGCCGTGTTTGGAGCAGTTTTCAATAGGGTCTATGAAAAACGGCTCCAAAAACTTCCCAAGAAGTGACCAGCACTTCTTTTTCGCGGCCGTTTTTTTACGCGGCCCATCGGAACAGAATGCCGTTTTTCCCATTGAAATCAATTGCCAGATGTTTGGAGGCGTTCTGCTGCCGTTTTTCAGGCGTTTACGGCCCGAAAAATGGCCGAAAATAGGCCGTGTGAACATACGCTTACAGCTCGCTGAGACTGGACGGTAAGATGTGTGCACGCAGGGTTAATATCAGCGACTGTCAATCTGCCATAACACGTCTCCACATAAGAGGCTCAGACGATAAGAGAACTCGTGCGCCCCAAAAATATACACAAATATTATCCCCCTGTGGAGACGTTGTAGGGTCACGGTGCCATTATTTCCATGAGTTTATAAAAAGAGGTTCGATGCGATAACTTTAGGGCGTATTCACTCATCGTATCACATCAACGTTTTTGCCTCTATTTTGCACAAGCGGTAGTTTCATCCGCAACCTGGGAATACAAATTATAGTTGTTTTTTTCTTTTGCTTTATTTGCAGCGGTTTTTGTCATCGCGGCAAAATCACAGCAGTTTTTACAACGATCCCACGGTTTCGCTGCATTTAAAAAAAATAAACTGCAACAAAATTGTAGCGCCTCATGCACACGACCGTTGTGCCACTCGGACAGTTTCTGACGGCATCCGAGTGGCACCCGATAGTCTTCACGGACCCATTTACTTTAGCGGGTGAATAGGGTCTGTAAAAAATGATCTGAGTCCCCGATCTGAGGAAAGATCGGACATTATCTATCATTCCTCGGACCACTGACGGGACTCGGCCGGCGCACACGGTCGTGTGCATGAGGCGTAAGTACGACGACAGTAGCCAGAACTTCCATAAAAAAAATAATCCAAAACATTAGGCACTAGAAGCAAATCTGGTCTCATTGATCACCTGGCTCCAGGGATTTTTTATAGCACCAACATATTCCAGAGTGCTGTACAGAAGTTGTTGCCGATCAATGCCCTGTGTAAACAGGGGAGCGATCAGCAGATGAACGAGTAAACGCTGGATCATCTGCTGGTCGGATAGATTTAAAAAAAGTAAAATATTCTGGTTGACGGCAGCACGTCTTGGTGTGTAAACAGGGAGAGGCGCTGCCGACATGATGATAAGGTATGGGGACGAGCGATCAGAGTAACGACCACTCGTCCCCATCCATAGCCCCGTGTGACAGGAGCAAACGAGCGCCGATCAACAATGTCTCGTTGATCGGCGCTCGCTGCACCGGCCAAATGTAAAATGCCCTTTAGACCAGGGATGGACAATATACTGTAGTCCACTCAGGAGCCGATACGATATTTTTAGTGCACTGACAACAGGAACTTCCATAAACATCAATAGAAAACCACCCGAAAAGTTAGTGGCCAGCAACACATTTCAAAACGGTTTTGCCTGCTGTGATTTGTCCAGCCCTGGTTTACACATTAGCATTATTTTTGTGAGATCGCGTATGCTGCTACTAAATTATTGATTATATGGACTCCAAATTTCCACCTTAGGGACCACAGCTGCTGGCAGGATACATCACTGCTTCCTATGAATATATCCTAATTTCAGAGCAGCTTCCCAAGTGCGGCGATGGGAGACAGTATAGAATAGGAATAGGTTATCAAAAAATAGGAACATCTATAACAAAGAGCAAAAAGTGGTGACGAGGTCCGTGACACAAGAGCTTGCACTCTAAGGAGGTCTAGACAAGTGATCTCAAGGGTCTAAATGTCCCAATACAATCTACAAACCCAAAAGTCAAGTGAGGTAACTTGCTAAATGGATATAAATGCCTTAAATATTGCTCCGTTAGTGAAAAATACGTTACCTGGATCTCTGGCAAACTGGCCGTGTAAAGGAGCAGTCACATGTGGCGCATGCGCCTTGTATTTCCGCAGCATAAAAATACGGTGCGGAAAACTTCACAATGTAATTCTATGGGAAAAATATTCCGCAACTCAGATTTCTCAATTGCTTGCGTTGCGGAATATTATTCTCATAGGGTTACATTGGAAACTTTTCCGAAGCATAATTTGACGCTGCGGAAATATGTCACGTCTTATGGCCGGCTGTACAGCTAATGAGACCAGAAATGGTTCTCCAGCAATTGTAACACTACAACTCCCAGCAAACATCACCAAACTACAGATCAGTGAAACATATAACCTCAGCGTAACGCAGAACCACATTTTCCCATTCTACGTTGCAAACTTTCCGAATAATCCTATAGAAAGCACTAGAATATTTTCCCTGCACAGACAAAGTATTTATACAGCGAGTGAATCCTAATGAAGCAAGACCAAAGTGAACCCCCGGACCCCAATACCAATAATTAAACATAGAGTGACGTGAAGCGCCCCTACCAGTGCAGGACACAGAGCCGGCGGGCAGGAGGTGGCAGTCCTCATACTTCTCCTCTCCCTGCCCAGTAGAAGATCCTTATTATTCCTCGGATCATGTGGAAGCTGCTGGGATTAGCGCTTCTTACCAGTTTCATTGTGCTGTTGTTCTGCTCCCATCTCCAAAGCGTCAGACTCCTCTCCCTGTCCTCACAAGCACCTGCTGCCAAGGGGTTGGGACCCTGGACGTAGCCGCACCGTGCACCGGTCATTGTGCCCGGCTTCCGCTCTCATCTTATAGCCAAGTGACTGAGACAGCGAGCAGCCATCGGTGATCAGATACTGGAGCCAAAAACTCCACCAATACAAATACTGTGACTCCTGAAAGTAGCTCAGAGGTAGCAGCAGCTGGGACAGGGGGGGGGGAGCACCGAGCACCCTCCCCTCCCCCGGCCATTCCTGGCTCAATGGGCCGTTCATCATTACAGAAGAGAATTACAATGAACTCCTAGAGGGATAAGTACATATTGTCTGCTGCGAAGTCTAAGAAAACAGATTTGTTGTTTTTTAGAGGAAGTCATTAAAAGATTGTGATAACACAGAAAACTTCAAGATGGAGCGCTGTGTAATAGGATATTAATAAGACATTGCTAAAGAGCCATGAACGAGAGGATGAAGCCCGGACCTTATGGCCATAGACTATGATGCCTGGACCTTATGGCCATAGACTATGAAGCCTGGACCTTATAGCCATTGACGATGAAGCCTGGACCTTATGGCCATAGACTATGAAGCCTGGACCTTATGGCCATAGACTATGAAGCCTGGACCTTATGGCCATAGACGATGAAGCCTGGACCTTATAGCCATAGACTATGAAGCCTGGACCTTATTGTCATAGACTATGAAGCCTGGACCTCATAGCCATAGACGATGAAGCCTGGACCTTATAGCCATAGACTATGAAGCCTGGACCTTATTGCCATAGACCATGAAGCCTGGACCTTATTGTCATAGACTATGAAGCCTGGAACTTATGGCCATAGACTATGAAGCCTGGACCTTATTGCCATAGACTATGAAGCCTGGACCTTATTGTCATAGACTATGAAGCCTGGACCTTATGGCCATAGACTATGAAGCCTGGACCTTATTGTCATAGACTATGATGCCTGGACCTTATGGCCATAGACTATGAAGCCTGGACCTTATTGCCATAGACTATGAAGCCTGGACCTTATGGCCATAGACTATGAAGCCTGGAACTTATGGCCATAGACGATGCAGCCTGGACCTTATTGTCATAGACTATGATGCCTGGACCTTATGGCCATAGACTATGAAGCCTGGACCTTATTGCCATAGACTATGAAGCCTGGACCTTATGGCCATAGACTATGAAGCCTGGACCTTATGGCCATAGACTATGAAGCCTGGACCTTATGGCCATAGACTATGAAGCCTGGACCTTATTGCCATAGACTATGGAGCCTGGACCTTATTGCCATAGACTATGGAGCCTGGACCTTATTGCCATAGACTATGGAGCCTGGACCTTATAGACGCAGACGACGAAGCCTGGACCTTATAGCCACAGACAGCAATCTACCCCAACATGCCGGATATTTCTATGGTGTTGGGAGTTATATCCGGTGGGGTGGTGGGGGGGGGGGATAAAGCAGGTAAAAATAATCCAACCTGTCTGATCCAAGTTTCTGCTAACAAGAAATGTTGGGGTACAACGGAGCCCACAGATATCCGATCTATCAATCTATGGCAAGTGTATGTCTGCCCTGTAAACCTGCTCCACATTTACTGTTACTCTGTTATTATCCGTATTATCTGTGGCCAATGAAATGACATAATCAATGTAAATAGGAAACGGTGTATATTAAACACTTATGTGCATTGGTAACATCAGGGGCGTAACTAGGAAAGACTGGGCCCCATAGCAAACTTTTGACTGAGGCCCCCCCTCCCTGGGTGTCACACAACCCCCCCCCCCTTGTAGATAACGCCATACAGCCCCCCTGTAGATAGCACCATACAGCCCCCTCTGTAGATAACGCCCTACAGCCCCCTCTGTAGATAGCACCATACAGCCCCCTCTGTAGATAACGCCCTACAGCCCCCTCTGTAGATAACGCCATACAGCCCCCTCTGTAGATAACGCCCTACAGCCCCCTCTGTAGATAGCACCATACAGCCCCCTCTGTAGATAACGCCATACAGCCCCCTCTGTAGATAACGCCATACAGCCCCCTCTGTAGATAGCGCCATACAGCCCCCTCTGTAGATAGCACCATACAGCCCCCTCTGTAGATAGCGCCATACAGCCCCCCTGTAGATAGCGCCATACAGCCCCCCCTGTAGATAGCGCCATACAGCCCCCTCTGTAGATAACGCCCTACAGCCCCCTCTGTAGATAACGCCATACAGCACCCTGTAGAGAACGCCATACAGCCCCCTCTGTAGATAACGCCATACAGCCCCCTCTGTAGATAGCGCCATACAGCCCCCTCTGTAGATAACGCCATACAGCCCCCTCTGTAGATAGCGCCATACAGCCCCCTCTGTAGATAACGCCATACAGCCCCCTCTGTAGATAGCGCCATACAGCCCCCTCTGTAGATAACGCCATACAGCCCCCTCTGTAGATAGCGCCATACAGCCCCCTCTGTAGATAACGCCATACAGCCCCCTCTGTAGAGGACGCCATACAGCCCCCTCTGTAGATAGCGCCATACAGCCCCCTCTGTAGATAACGCCCTACAGCCCCCATAGAAGAAATGATAAAGAGTCACCCCGAGCACTGTCCAGAGAACCTGTAAAGCAGTTTATGTTTCTATCTTGGCAAGAAAAGTGGTAACAGGTCCCCTTTAAACAGGAGACTCCAGGATTTATTTTCCTGCTCTAGAATCGCCCATGGATCAAGCAGCATTGCTTACAGTCCTGACACCCATTACTCTAAAGGGAGGGCATGTGGGGGCACTCTACAACTTGCTATTTACCTTTAAATGCCACAGAAAGTTCACGCAATCCTAAATTCACACCACAGCACTTCTCCAATTAGAGGTAACATATTGGATAAAAAGTCTCTAATGGGGTCTAGAATAGAATAAAGTCTACAATTCTTCTATATACTATACATACACGTACGTCATTTAAAGGCCCTATGACACCAGCCGATTTTGGCCAATGCAGCGAGCGTAAAAATTCTGCAACGTGTAGAGGAGTTTACTTGAAATCCCATTGCTGGTCCTGTATTACGCTGCCGATTTGCCACAGGAAAATCTGCACATAATACGCATTGTGTGCACGTGGCTTATACGTGAGATGATCTCAGTCAATCATCTGGTGATGGAAGTTGTCAATGGAGCAGAAAGTGACCTATTCACTGTGCATAGGGTATTGGAGAGGCCTTCGGGCCCTTTTAACTACTGGGCCCTCACACACTGCCCATTTGATAGACGGGTCACTCTATGATGCTGGTAATTTGGGTCATTACATCTGCTGTCGGGCCGAGATTTGCAGCCGTAAAAACAATCGCTCACATGCAGCCGCATTACGGCCGTCTGAACGTGGCCTAAGATCTGGTTCGTTTTCAGCTATGACATGAATTGCGGGAGGACATTGATAAGTCAGTGATGACACTACAGACATTCATCTTGTAAGTTCTGGCACAAAGGCTTGTGGGTAAAGACGAGCAGCTATTTGAAGTCAGGCGTGTTAGTGCTGGTGCAGCTCAGGGGTCAGTCGTACAATGTCCTGAACATGAGGGGGTGCAGCCGGTGGGAGGCTGGAAAGTAAGATGTATGGGATGAGGAGGGCTGGAGACACAGACACAATAACCTGCTGACAAGCCCAAGAATGAATGAATGCATCCCCGAGACGCCTGCACTATAGCAGGGAACTCAATATTACTTCTCGGCCATTTATTCTACTTTCATTTACTGCTGAAATGAACAGGGACTGGGAACTAAAGCAGCTCTGCTGGACGGGGACATGGACCCGGAGTGCGCGGGGGGGGGGGGGGGACATGGACCCGGAGTGCGGAGGGGGGGATGGACCCGGAGTGCGGGGGGGAATGGACCCGGAGTGCGGGGGGGGGGAATGGACCCGGAGTGCGGGGGGGGGGGGAATGGACCCGGAGTGCGGGGGGGGGGGGGGGAATGGACCCGGAGTGCGGGGGGGGGGGAATGGACCCGGAGTGCGGGGGAGGAATGGACCCGGAGTGCGGGGGAGGAATGGACCCGGCGTGCGGGAGGAATGGACCCGGAGTGCGGGAGGAATGGACCCGGAGTGCGGGGGGGAATGGACCCGGAGTGCGGGCGGGGGGAGGAATAGACCCTGCGTGCGGAGGGGGGGGGGGAATGGACCCGGAGGGGGGGGGGGAATGGACCCGGAGTGCGGGGGGGGGGGGAAGGAATGGGACCATGAGTGCAGAGAGGGACATGAACCCTGACTACGGAGGACATGGACACTGCGTGCAGGGGGGGGGGGGGGGCATGGAGACCGAGTGAAGGGGCACATATAGCCTGAGTGTGATGAGGGGAGTGGACAATGAGTGCGTGGTCGGGGGCATGGAGCCTGAGTGTGAAAGGGGGCATGTACCATGAGTGCAGAGGGGGACATGGACCCTGAGAGCGGAGGGTTAAGGTCCTGAGGGCCATAAATCGAGCGCCGATCGATGAGGCAGCTCGTCGATTGGCGCTCATTTGCTCCTTTCACAAGGAGCGATGGTCAGTAATTTATGGGGACGAGCGATCGTTACTATAACTCATCCCCATACATTTCAGCACGTCGTATTTTATACCGGGGGATGCGCTGCCGACAACGATAATATTTCTTGCTGCATAAACTATACAAATCAGTCGGTGAACGCTCGTTTGCCCGATCATTGGCCCGATCATTGGCCCGTGTAAAAAGGCCCTTACCCAAATGTTCTCAATAGCCACCTTCAAATTTCTTGTAATAAAGCCACAGTCTGCCCGCTCCCAGATGATCAGTCCTTCAGCCAACAGTCCCAAGAACATCAGATTGTATCGTCCCTGTTGATGATGATGATGAGGTCTATGGGGACAGCCACGTCTACCATGGTCTCCTGATGGGAGAAATTGTAGCGGACGAGTTGGATTTCAACCTGTCTTATTCTATTGTACCCCCAAGAGAAGTCTGATCTCTCTCCCTCCATAGAAATGCCTATTGAATTTTCAGGGAGGTCGGAGAAGTTGGCAATTGTCCAGGCAATGTTACGGCTACAGCCATGCAACTTTTCCCCAAAAAATGCTAATTCTCTTTGGAGGTTTCCAGATGTGAAGGTACATTTAACAGATCGGGGGGGTATTTCACTTCTATGGTGGTCAGTGTTACATGTCCACTTTATAGGGGTTTCTCGATTTGTGAAAGAAAAGTTTATTCACTATATAATGAGTTCTCCAACTTTCTAGAATAATTGTATTTCAATTTCACATTATTTTCAAGAAATTTCTGCAACAAAGTCTGCCTTGTGTGAATTTACCCTAACAAGCCCTGCATCTGTGAAAGTTAAGCATCAGGCAGGTTTTCAGCCTCTGGACACAAACAAGCACGTTTCCATACACTGACAGCAAGCAGCGACCTTGAAAATAATGTGTAATAAATACACAAAGTATATCAGAAATTTTCCGAATGTCCCATTATACAGTGATCGACTTTAGTTACATAAAACCTGAAAAGGGATGAGAATAAACTAGATTCTCGTCATCGCTGCGGAGGAAAAGGGATGTCGCTGTCCTCAGTCATGTGACGTCCTATGTATAACAATGTCCCAAATCTGCATCTCATTTGGCCCCAGTGCATTGTGATGTAAATGGTAACAACCCTTTCTGACACCTCCAACAAAAGAGCGGACTGGGGTCATCCAGGACGTTCTACTTCCTCACCCCCTTCCAGACGTTTTCATGTCTGGTCTACCCTGGAGAATTATTTAAGCAGTTTCCCGGCTCGGTGGGTGCAGTGTATATATCCCTCTCTGCAATCAATATATTGATCTTAAACTGTGACACGGGCCAATAACAAAAAAAAAAACACACCCATTTTACTTTGTTTACAAAGGGTTTAAAAAAAATAACCACCGCTGTACGGAAAACACAAAGCAAGCAGAGGTGCCACCACGCTTACAGACTATTTCCCCCATAAAGTGTAGGGTTACATCCAAATCATTACAATTTAAAAGGGTATTCTCATTCTCGTGCACAGGACATGCCATAAATGTCCGATAGACCCCCGTTCCGCTTGGTGGGGGGCTCATCACATCCAGACAGAGAATGAATGGAGAGGCGGCCGTGCACTTCTATGAAAGTTACAGAAACAGCTGAGCGTTTTGCATATACATTACATGACTTATCTTGTACTGATCCTGATTATTACACTCCGGAGCTGCAGTTACAATTCTGCTGGTTCTCACTGGAAACAGTCAGCAAGCTTGCCAGACCTCCCCACCCACCTTAGCTAAGCAGTGTTCTGTGCTGCACTGCCCTTTGGGAAATATACTACATTTTTGTCATATAAAGAGACTCGCTCTCGACCCTCTATCCTTATCAGGGTATTAGAGGAGCGCACATTTTTACATACGTCTTATAGTTCCTAGATAGACACAATACAATGATTTACTTTTTATTTCAGATTACAGTGCAATGGCTGCTATAAAGCATAATCTTCCCAGAATGCAAATCTCCAGGGCAAGCTCTGGGCAGATACTGTGCCAGCAGGGGGTACTATGGGATTTGAGCTCAGAAACCTGCAGAATTGGTAATGTAGCTGTAGATGCCGGACATACACATGATACTTGGGCACTGGGAATCTGTATTCTACAACGTTAGGAAACAGGAATACAGAAGTGAATGGAGCCGCACGTCACTGAGTATTGTGCTGGAGGGAACACGCCGGTTCTCACGGAAAGATGCTGCAGGTTATGTTACACTGGTTTATCAGCGTCCCAAATATTATACAGGAACAAAGTGTAAACTACACAAATCACACAACCAGCAAAGACTGGAAGTAGCGAACACAATAAAACACCACCACTTTTATGCATGTACCTTGGGAGTGCTGCCTGATTCTTTGGATCTACTGGATTTTGGGTCTTATGGTCGTGACCCAGACAGGCTTACACCCACAATTTACTAGGGGCTGTGCGGCTGACACTTCTTTGGACTCTATCTATCTATCTATCTATCTATCTATCTATCTATCTCATATCTATCTATCTATCTATCTATCTCATATCTATCTATCTATCTATCTATCTCATATCTATCTATCTATCTATCTATCTATCTATCTATCTATCTATCTATCTATCTATCTATCTATCTATCTATCTATCTATCTATCTATCTCCTATCTATCTCCTATCTATCTATCTATCTATCTCATATCTATCTATCTCATATCTATCTATCTATCTATCTATCTATCTCATATCTATCTCATATCTATCTATCTATCAATCTCATATCTATCTATCAATCACATATCTATCTATCAATCAATCAATCAATCACATATCTATCTATCTATCTATCTATCTCATATGTTTATCTCTCAAAAGTATCTATTCCGTTTGATTGTAGGTGCAGCACTCCCCTTAATTTGATAGCCATATAGCACAGTTTATCCTGATCCTCCTGACTCATGAATAGAATACCAGTACTACAGTAAAAACTGATACAGGCAAAGCAGTAGGAGAAAGGGAGCAAGGTGGCAGGCTGTGCTGTTTAGATTTAGGCTGGATTCACACGACCATGTTCGGTCCGTAAAGGACGGAACATATTTTGGCTGCAAGTCCCGGACCGAATACAGTGCAGGGAGCCGGGCTTCTAGCATCATAGTTATGTACGATGCTAGGAGTCCCTGCCTCTCCGTGGAACTACTGTCCCGTACTGAAAACATGATTACAGTACGGGACAGTTGTCCCGCAGCGAGGCAGGGACTCCTAGCGTCGTACATAACTATGATGCTAGGAGCCCGGCTCCCTGCAGTGTGTTCGGTCCGGGACTTGCGGCCGAAATACGCTCCGCCCTTTACGGACCGAACATGCTCGTGTGAACCCAGCCTTTTAGTTCGACCAAAGGCCTTTCTCTGACACGCGGAGTAGGGCAGGTGAGGGTGTAAGATTCATTGGATCTCAGCACTTACTGATTGTACTCAGCAAATATTTGTTGTTCACACTGAGTTTTTTTTGATGCGGAAACGGCGTCGGAAAACGTGCCAAGGAATTGCCAAGAATGCCTCCCATTGATTTCAATGGGAGGCGGAGGCGTTTTTTTTCCTGCGAGCGGAAAAACTGTCTCGCGGAAAAAAGAAGCGACATGCCCTATCTTTGGGCGTTTACGTCTCTGACCTCCCACTGACATCAATGGGAGTCAGAGAAAGCGTATTTCGCGGAGCTTTTGCCTGGGGCGCTCAATGGGTACAAGCGAAAAACGCAGCAAAAAAAAAACTGTGTGAACAGGGCCTTATTAAACCGCTGCAATCGTCTATGGTTTACATTTCTTCTATCTGTATTCGGTGGTTCTCTGACTCTGAACGTCTGTCGTCACTACAAGTTGGACATATTTTGGTCTCAATTCTGTTTTGTTTAAAATTGCAAAAATAAAACCTTGAAAAGACAAATAAAAAAAAAGAGTGTAGATTATAGGCATTCAACCTCAACGGGAACGCAATGGTCTCCTTTAGTAGTTGTGTCCCAGAATCTGCAGAACTGAATATTAAAAGGTTATATTTGTTTTTTTTATTTTGGCCCATTTCTCAGCATTATATACTGTGCATTATATGTGATATATTGTGTCTTTTATATGGTGGTGTTGGGTGATACTTTGTGTCCAGCAGGAAATGAATATAAAGATGTTCCTACATCACCATGAGAATCAGACATTCCCATCAGCAGGGGTAAGCGTGGCCCCCGTGGCACTTTCCCTGTAGATTGGACATAAGCCGGTAGAGGACTGGTGCTTATTAATGACTGGACAGGTCACGGCTGCAGGTCCCCATTACAAGTGTCGCCCCTGCCATAAAGTGCATGAATGTGTTTGTGCTCAGATGAGCTGGGATAATGGACAATATGTTCTAAGAGCCAAACGGCTGACAATGAATTAATAATCAGCAGTTGGCAACGCGGGGACGACCATCTGCCTAGGCGGGCCAATTACACCAAAAAAACCTGCAGGGTCTGATCTGGGTCCCGCATGAAGCCGTTGACTGTACACAGCAGCACTGCGGTCACGTAGTTTTCATCCGTAATTACGGATGACATTTGCGGAGCCATTCATTTCTATTGGCCACAGACACCTTTCTGTATATTTACGGTTTTGTGTAGGTCCCGTAAAAATTATTTGCAAATTATAGGACATGTCCTATTCTTGTCCGCAATTGCGGCACGGACTCGCCCATAGAAGTCTATGATTGCGGACAGTAATAATAATAATCTTTATTTATATAGCGCCAACATATTACGCAGCACTTTACAATTGACGGATGTGTCCGCCATATTTGCGGACAGCAAAATCCGGTGTGTGCATGAGGCCTTAGACACAAGGATTAGTGATAATCTGGGCACGTTCCGCAATTAAAACGTTGCGGGGCTTTAAACATAGAGACAAAACACCAAATATATTTCGCACTTTTATGGGAGTCATTAAGCCGTTATCAGTCCAGTGCACCGGTGGATTTTGTACGTTCAGCTGCTGCAGATTTCAGGGGTTTGCCCAGCTCCCCGGGGTCGGATGCCCCCTCTTGTGTGTGCAGAGCTGAGTCATAGGCTTATCTCTCTGGGATCCCAAATGACATCAGCAGCCGGGACCTGCTATTCTCCTCCATAGAAAGAGCTCCCATTATTTGCTTATCTCGCTCCTCCCTCGGCCCGGGCACAGATAGAGCTGGGGCTGGGGCTGCTGATATTCTTGTAGGATACGGTTCTTCCTCCTTTGTGTCGTGCACAGCAGGGAGCTCCTGAGAAGATATTATCAGCTTCCACTGGAGCCTGAAAGTTCAATCAGGACACACAATGGACTCATAAAGCCGTCCAGAGATTTCTGATAAAACCAATGAACCATTCAATGAGACGGATTTATCAATGTGCAGAAACGTAGAGAGTTATTCCCCTGTTATACATTTATGGCATATCAGATATAGAGAATTGACGTCCAGCCACCGGACATTTCTCATGCACCAAGTGATCATGTTCAACTACTACTACAACTAACATTACAACTACTAGAACAACCACTACTAGTACTAAAACTACTAGTATAACTACTAACACTAATATTACTACTACTAGAACAACTAATATTGCTGCAACTACTAAGTACTACTACTACAACTTCTAATACCACTACTTCTACAACTACTACAAGAAAGTACTATTAAAACTTCTAATACTACTACAACTTCTAATACCACTACTAGAACTACTTCTACAACTACTACAACAAAGTACTTCTAATACTACTACTATACTACAACTAATAAAACTACTACTAATTACTACTATTAAAACTACTACAACTACTACTAAGTACTAACTACTACCAGATCCACTACTACTAAAATTACTAGTATAACTGCTAACACTACAATTACTACTACTAGAACTACTGATACTACTACTACTACTACAAACTAGTACTACTAAATCTTCTTATACTACTACTACTACTACTACAGCAACTAAGTACTACTATAACTATTAAAACTACTAATACTACTACAACTAATAAAGTACTAACTACTACTACTACTACTACTATACTACTACGAAGTACTATACTACTACTACTACTACACTACTACTATACTACTACTGCAACTACTACTACTACCTCCTACTACTACTACCAACTACTACTACTACTAACTACTACTACTTACTACTACTACTACTAACTACTACTACTACTACTGCAACTACTAAGTACTATACTACTACTACTACTGCAACTACTAAGTACTATACTACTACTATTACTACTACTAAGTACTATACTACTACTGCTAAGTACTATAATAATAATACTACTACTACTGCTAAGTACTATACTACTACTACTACTATTACTACTACTACTGCTGTAAAGGATCTGCCAGGCACTACGTCTGGGTATACTCCCAGGATTAATCAGTCGACACCTGAGGCCAGACCTCTGAGACTGACACCTGCTCCCACCAATCAGGGTGGCAGGCTCAGGAGTGGGAGAGCCTATCGCGGCCTGGTCAGTCAGAGTTAGCTCCGCCCCCTGTCCATTTATACCTGCCGTTTTCTCTTCCTCCTTGCTTGTTATTCTTCTTGGATTCCTGGCCCCACTGCTGCCTTGCTCCAGCCTGCTTCTGCCTTGCTTCAGTTCCGTTTATCCTGCGTTGCTCTGCCCCTGGCTTGCTTCTGCTCCGTGCTCCCGTTTGTATACTCCACTACATCCTGATCTTGACTGGCTCATTCACCGCTCCGTTTCCTCGCGGCGTTCCGTGGGCTACTGTATTCCCTTGCGTGTTCCCTGTTTGTACTCCCTTGCACTTAGACAGCGTAGGGACCGCCGCCAAGTTGTACCCCGTCGCCTAGGGCGGGTCGTTGCAAGTAGGCAGGGACAGGGCGGTGGGTAGATTAGGGCTCACTTGTTCCCTTCACCTCCTTCCTGCCATTACATAATAACAAGCCCTTACCTAGTCTACCATTTCTTCTACGCTGACGCTATCATGGACCCCCTTGAGACCCTGACCCAGCAGATGCAGGGCCTCTCCCTACAGGTCCAGGCCCTGGCTCAGAGGGTCAATCAGTCTGACGCTGCCTTTGTAGTACCCCTCACCTCACCTCTAGAACCCAACCTCAAGTTACCTGACCGGTTCTCAGGGGACCGTAAGACTTTTCTCTCCTTCCGGGAGAGTTGCAGACTTTATTTCCGCCTAAGACCTCACTCCTCAGGTTCCGAGAACCAGCGGGTGGGTATCATTATATCCCGACTCCAGGAAGGGCCCCAAGAGTGGGCCTTCTCCTTGGCTCCCGACGCCCCTGAACTTTCCTCCGTTGATCGGTTTTTCTCTGCCCTCGGTCTCATTTACGACGAGACTGACAGGACTGCCTTAGCCGAGAGTCAGCTGGTGACCTTACGTCAGGGTAGGAGACCTGTTGAGGAATACTGTTCTGATTTTAGAAAGTGGTGCGTAGCTTCTCGGTGGAACGACCCGGCCCTAAAGTGCCAGTTTAGGTTAGGATTATCTGACGCCCTGAAGGATCTGCTGGATAGCTACCCCTCTTCTGACTCCCTAGACCAGGTTATGGCCCTAGCAGTACGACTTGACCGACGTCTCAGGGAACGTCAGCTTGAACGTTTCAATGTTTTCCCCTCTGACTGCACTGCGATTCCCCCCGAGGTCCCGTCTCCTCGCTCTTCCACGGAGGACTCGGAGGTACCTATGCACCTCGGGGCCTCCATGTCCCCTCGACAACGTAGAGAGTTTCGCAGGAAGAATGGTCTCTGCTTCTATTGTGGGGACGACAAGCATCTACTGAACACCTGTCCCAGGCGCAAGAATAAGCAGCCGGAAAACTTCCGCGCCTAAGTGATCATCGGGGAGGTCACTTGGGCGCACAGGTATTTCCCGTTAATACTAAACGCAATAAGATTTTGCTTCCCTTTCAGGTCTCGTTTGCTGGCCGGTCTGCCACTGGCAGTGCCTTCGTGGATTCGGGCTCATCTGCTAATATCATGTCTGTGGAATTTGCTATGTCTCTAAAAATGCCTTTTATTGATTTATCTTATCCTATCCCGGTAGTGGGTATCGACTCCACTCCTCTTGCTAATGGTTATTTTACTCAGCATACTCCTGTTTTTGAACTCCGTGTTGGCTCCATGCATTTGGAGCAGTGCTCTGTACTGGTGATGCAGGGATTATCGTCCGATCTGGTATTAGGTCTTCCCTGGTTGCAGCTGCATAATCCCACGTTTGATTGGAATATTGGGGATCTCACCAAATGGGGTAGTGATTGCCTGATGTCATGTCTTTCGGTTAACTCTATTTCTCCCCGGGAGGAGGTAAACACGCTTCCTGAGTTTGTTCAGGACTTCGCTGATGTGTTTTCTAAGGAGGCCTCCGAGGTGTTGCCCCCTCATAGAGATTACGATTGCGCCATCGATTTGGTGCCTGGTGCCAAGCTTCCTAAGGGGAGGATATTTAATCTTTCATGTCCTGAACGTAAAGCTATGAGGGAGTATATCCAAGAATGCCTGGCCAAGGGTTTCATTCGCCCCTCGACTTCTCCTGTAGGTGCTGGCTTCTTCTTCGTGGGGAAGAAGGATGGTGGTCTTAGGCCGTGCATTGATTATCGGAACCTGAATAAGGTCACAGTAAGGAACCAGTATCCCCTTCCTTTGATTCCGGATCTTTTTAATCAGGTTCAGGGGGCCCAATGGTTCTCTAAGTTCGATCTACGGGGGGCATATAACCTTATCCGCATCAAAGAGGGGGATGAGGGGAAAACTGCGTTCAACACGCCCGAAGGTCATTTCGAATACCTAGTCATGCCCTTTGGGTTGTGTAATGCCCCTGCCGTCTTCCAGAATTTTATTAATGAAATTCTGAGAGATTACCTGGGTAATTTTCTTGTAGTGTACCTTGATGACATACTGGTGTTTTCCAAGGACTGGTCCTCCCACGTGGAGCATGTCAGGAAGGTCCTCCATGTCCTTCGGGAAAATAATCTGTTTGCGAAGACCGAAAAATGTGTGTTTGGGGTACAGGAGATACCATTTTTAGGTCAAATCCTCACTCCTCATGAATTCCGCATGGACCCTGCCAAGGTTCAGGCTGTGGCGGAATGGGTCCAACCTGCCTCCCTGAAGGCGCTACAGTGTTTTTTGGGGTTCGCTAACTATTACAGGAGATTTATTGCCAACTTCTCGGTCGTCGCTAAGCCTCTTACGGACCTCACTCGCAAGGGTGCTGATGTCCTCCATTGGCCCCCAGAGGCCGTCCAGGCTTTTGAGACCCTCAAGAAGTGCTTTATCTCGGCCCCCGTGCTGGTTCAGCCCAACCAAAGGGAGCCATTTATTGTGGAGGTTGACGCGTCCGAGGTGGGAGTGGGGGCCGTCTTGTCCCAGGGTACCAGCTCCCTCACCCATCTCCGCCCCTGTGCTTACTTCTCTAGGAAGTTTTCGCCCACGGAGTGTAACTATGATATTGGCAACCGCAAACTTTTAGCCATTAAATGGGCTTTTGAAGAGTGGCGTCACTTCTTGGAGGGGGCCAGACACCAGGTAACGGTCCTTACTGACCACAAGAATCTGGTTTTCCTAGAATCTGCCCAGAGGCTTAATCCTAGACAAGCTCGTTGGGCACTATTCTTTACCAGATTTAATTTCTTGGTTACCTATAGGGCTGGGTCCAAAAATATTAAGGCTGATGCACTGTCACGTAGTTTCATGGCTAATCCTCCTTCTGAGAAGGATCCTGCTTGTATTTTACCCCCTGGTATAATTGTTTCTGCCACTGATTCTGACTTAGCCTCTGACATTGCGGCTGATCAAGGCTCAGCTCCCGGGAACCTCCCTGGGGACAAACTGTTTGTCCCCCTGCAATACCGGCTAAGGGTACTCAGGGAAAACCATGACTCCGCTCTATCTGGCCTCTTGGGTACCAAACTCCTCATTAACAGAAACTATTGGTGGCCTGGGTTGCCTAAAGACGTTAGGGCTTACGTCGCCGCTTGTGAGGTCTATGCTAGGTCCAAGACCCCTAGGTCCCGACCTGCGGGCTTACTACGTTCCTTGCCCATTCCCCAGAGACCTTGGACCCATATCTCCATGGATTTTATCACCGATTTGCCTCCATCTCAGGGCAAGTCGGTGGTGTGGGTGGTAGTAGACCGCTTCAGCAAGATGTGCCACTTTGTGCCCCTTAAGAAACTACCTAACGCCAAGACGTTAGCTTCTTTGTTTGTGAAACACATTCTGCGTCTCCATGGGGCCCCAGTCAATATCGTTTCGGACAGAGGGGTACAATTTGTTTCCTTATTTTGGAGAGCTTTTTGTAAAAAGTTGGAGATTGATCTATCCTTCTCCTCCGCCTTCCATCCCGAAACTAATGGCCAAACGGAAAGGACTAACCAATCCCTGGAACAATATTTAAGGTGTTTCATTTCTGACTGTCAATTTGATTGGGTCTCATTCCTTCCCCTCGCCGAATTTTCCCTGAATAACCGGGTCATTAACTCGTCAGGGGTCTCCCCGTTTTTCTGTAATTTCGGGTTTAATCCTAGGTTCTCCTCCGTTTCCCCTGGTTGTTCCAATAATCCCGAGGTAGAGGACGTTCATCGGGAACTGTGCACAGTCTGGGCCCAGGTTCAGAAGAACCTAGAGGCGTCCCAGAGCGTACAAAAGATTCAGGCTGATTGTAGACGTTCTGCTAACCCCCGGTTTGTCGTCGGGGATCTGGTGTGGTTGTCGTCGAGGAACTTGCGCCTTAAGGTCCCGTCCAGGAAGTTTGCTCCCCGATTTATTGGACCTTATAAGGTCATTGAAGTCCTCAACCCTGTATCCTTCCGTCTGGAGCTGCCCCCATCCTTTCGCATACACAACGTCTTCCATGCCTCCCTCCTGAAACGCTGCTCCCCGTCCTGGTCCCCCTCGAGGAAATCTCCTGTTCCTGTTCTCACCCCTGAGGGGGTGGAATTCGAGGTGGCCAAAATTGTGGACAGTAGGATGATCCAGGGCTCCCTCCAGTACCTGGTCCATTGGAGAGGATACGGGCCGAAGGAGAGGACTTGGGTATCTGCTCGAGATGTTCACGCTGGGGTATTGATCAGGAGGTTCCACCTTCTCTTCCCCACTAAACCGGGTCCTCTTAGTAAGGGTCCGGTGGCCCCTCATAAAAGGGGGAGTACTGTAAAGGATCTGCCAGGCACTACGTCTGGGTATACTCCCAGGATTAATCAGTCAACACCTGAGGCCAGACCTCTGAGACTGACACATGCTCCCACCAATCAGGGTGGCAGGCTCAGGAGTGGGAGAGCCTATCGCGGCCTGGTCAGTCAGTTAGCTCCGCCCCCTGTCCATTTATACCTGCCGTTTTCTCTTCCTCCTTGCTGGTTATTCTTCTTGGATTCCTGGCCCCACTGCTGCCTTGCTCCAGCCTGCTTCTGCCGTGCTTCTGCCTTGCTTCAGTTCCGTTTATCCTGCGTTTCTCTGCCCCTGGCTTGCTTCTGCTCCGTGCTCCCGTTTGTATACTCCACTACATCCTGATCCTGACTGGCTCATTCACCGCTCCGTTTCCTCGCGGCGTTCCGTGGGCTACTGTATTCCCTTGCGTGTTCCCTGTTTGTACTCCCTTGCACTTAGACAGCGTAGGGACCGCCGCCAAGTTGTACCCCGTCGCCTAGGGCGGGTCGTTGCAAGTAGGCAGGGACAGGGCGGTGGGTAGATTAGGGCTCACTTGTTCCCTTCACCTCCTTCCTGCCATTACAACTGCAACTACTAAGTACTATACTACTACTTTATAATACTGCTACTGCTAAGTACTATAATAATACTACTACTACTGCTAAGTACTATACTACTACTATTACTACTACTACTACTACTGCTAAGTACTATACTACTACTGCTAAGTACTATAATAATACTACTACTCCTGCTAAGTACTATACTACTACTACTACTACTATTACTACTACTACTGCTACTGCTAAGTACTATACTACTACTACTAAGTACTATACTACTACTACTCCTGCTAAGTACCATACTACTACTACTATTACTACTACTACTACTACGAAGTACTATACTATTACTGCAACTACTAAGTACTATACTACTACTACTACTACTACTACTAAGTACTATACTGCTGCTACTACTACTACTACTGCAACTACTACTACTACTACTGCAACTACTAAGTACTATACTACTACTACTAAGCACTATACTACTACTACTGCAACTACTAAGTACTATACTACTACTGCTACTACTACTACTGCAACTACTAAGTACTATACTACTACTACTGCTAAGTACTATACTACTACTACTACTACTGCTAAGTACTATACTACTACTGCTAAGTACTATACTACTACTACTATACTACTACTACTAAGTACTATACTACTATTACGAAGTACTATACTACTACTGCTAAGTACTATACTACTACTAAGCACAATACTACTACTACTACTAAGTACTATACTACTACTGCTAAGTACTATACTACTACTACTGCTAAGTACTATGCTACTACTACTGCTAAGTACTATACTACTACTACTGCTAAGTACTACTACTACTACTGCTAAGTACTATACTACTACTACTACTGCTAAGTACTATACTACTACTACTACTACTACTACTGCTAAGTACTATACTACTACTGCTAAGTACTATACTACTACTACTATACTACTACTACTACTAAGTACTATACTACTATTACGAAGTACTATACTACTACTGCTAAGTACTATACTACTACTAAGCACAATACTACTACTACTACTAAGTACTATACTACTACTACTGCAACTACTAAGTACTATACTACTACTGCTACTACTACTACTGCAACTACTAAGTACTATACTACTACTACTGCTAAGTACTATACTACTACTACTGCTAAGTACTATACTACTACTGCTAAGTACTATACTACTACTACTATACTACTACTACTAAGTACTATACTACTATTACGAAGTACTATACTACTACTGCTAAGTACTATACTACTACTAAGCACAATACTACTACTACTACTAAGTACTATACTACTACTGCTAAGTACTATACTACTACTACTAAGCACTATACTACTACTACTGCAACTACTAAGTACTATACTACTACAAAGCACTATACTACTACTATTACTACTACTACTACTACTAAGCACTATACTACTACTGCAACTACTAAGTACTATACTACTACTACTACTACTAAGCACTATACTACTACTACTGCAAGTACTAAGTACTATACTACTAAGCACGATACTACTACTACTACTACTACTACTACTAAGCACTATACTACTACTACTGCAACTACTAAGTACTATACTACTACTATTACTACTAATACTGAGCACTATACTACTACTATTACTACTACTACTAAGCACTATACTACTACTATTACTACTACTACTGCAACTACTACTAAGTACTATACTACTACTACTGCAACTACTACTAAGCACTATACTACTACTAAGCACTATACTACTACTATTACTACTACTACTACTACTAAGCACTATACTACTACTGCAACTACTAAGTACTATACTACTACTACTAAGCACTATACTACTACTACTGCAACTACTAAGTACTATACTACTAAGTACTATACTACTACTATTACTACTAATACTGAGCACTATACTACTACTATTACTACTACTACTAAGCACTATACTACTACTATTACTACTACTACTGCAACTACTACTAAGTACTATACTACTACTACTGCAACTACTAAGTACTATACTACTACTAAGCACTATACTACTACTATTACTACTACTACTACTACTAAGCACTATACTACTACTGCAACTACTAAGTACTATACTACTACTACTAAGCACTATACTACTACTACTGCAACTACTAAGTACTATACTACTAAGCACGATACTACTACTACTACTAAGCACTATACTACTACTACTACTGCAACTACTAAGTACTATACTAATACTACTACTACTAATGCTAAGAACTATACTACTACTATTACTACTACTACTAAGCACTATACTACTACTATTACTACTACTACTAATACTAAGCATTATACTACTACTATTACTACTACTACTAATACTAAGCATTATACTACTACTACTAATACTAAGCACTATACTACTACTAATACTAAGCATTATACTACTACTATTACTACTACTACTAATACTAAGCACTATACTACTACTACTAATACTAAGCACTATACTACTACTATTACTACTAATACTAAGCACTATACTACTACTATTACTACTACTACTACTACTAAGCACTATACTACAACTGCTAGAACAACAACTACTACTACTAAGCACTATACTAATACTACTGCAACTACTAAGTACTATACTACTACTGCTAAATTCTATACTACAACTGCTAGAACAACTACTACTACTAGAACAACTACTACCAAGTACTATACTACTACAACAACTACTGCAACTACTAGTATAATGTCTAAAACTACAACTAATATTATAACTACTAAAACTACAACTATAACAACAACAACAACTACTACTGTAATGTTCTACTAATACTACTACCCCAACTCTGAAAACTGTTGCACTATATTATTATCGAACAGTTAAGACGTTTCTTAAAGCTTTAAACAATAATGAAGAAACATTTGAAGATTGTGGGTTATTTTTGGGGTGAGTCGGTTCTGCCCGAATAGGTTTTTATTTTCTGAACCTTGGGATAACTGAGCAGTTGGGCCGGAGGCAGGGGGTGCTGATAGGACCATCATCTGCCCATGTAGATGAACTGACCCAGAATCATTTCAGTGCATTGCCCGGCTGGACAAATGAAAGGAGTTGTTTGCGATTACGAAAAACAGCGCCACTCTTGTCCATGACTTTGTCTGGTATTGCAGCTCAGACCCCATTCATGTGAATACCAGACTCCACAAGCAGGACATGCTGCTGATCTGTGGTACCACCCCGCCTGTTGTTTTGTGGTCATTGAACCAGTAAACAATCCAAAGCTTATGCTTTCGAGATGGGACGGTACTGGGCGCCGGCATCCACACAGCACCAGTATACCAGTCAGCCTATCCTAGACTATATGAAAGTATATATGTATCTACTGCCAATGTATAGCCTTACATGATGCACCAAGAAACGTTATCTCACACACATCGCCATGTCAGGGGGATGACAGAATTCTAAAGGAAGAGAAGGGAAGTTATGGAACTGTTCTAGAGCGGCTTCAAAGAAATCAATCATGTGAAAGATGATGTATATGTAGATCTAGATTTCTACTATACACGATGTCCTCATTTCAAAGCAGAGCTGTCTGTAAGAGGAATATGGACGGTGCTGACTATAAAGGGTTACGTGAAGTGCATGGAATTATCTACTAATGATAAAGGGTTAACAGGAACGGTCTAACTTCTCCCCTTGTAAACCAGAGAGTACATAAAAGATAAAGCCTCTGTGTAGATTATAGGGGAAGTAGATAAGACCTCACATGTTACATTAAGCCCTTATGCACACGGCAGGGTTTCCCGTCCGTCACCCGGCTGCAGTAGGAACAATAGACCCCTAATGGGGCTATTCACACAACCGATTTTTTGAGGGCCCGGGAAACCCGGCCGTCAAAAAATGGGACATGCCCTATTTTCGGCTGTTCTCTTGGCCGACAGGATCCCATAGAAGTCTAAGGGGCCAGGTAATACACGGCCATCACTTGAATGTGTTCCAAGTGACGGCCGTGTCTTCCATCGCTCGCTCTCTCCTTCTCATCCCCACAGTGCGAAGTGCATGGGAGGAGGAGGGTATTTTTTTTGCTCCCTGTAGGAGCGGAATCCCCAATCCCCGGCCACAGCTTCGGCAAAGCTGTGGCCCGGGAATTGGGGATTCCACTCCAGCAGACGTCAGCGACTTCTGAAGCGGAATCCCTGGCGATGTGGCCCAGGATTCCGCTCCAGGAGAAGTCCCTGACTTCACTGTGTCCATATATGGACATTAAAGTCAGGGACTTCTCCTGGAACAGTGGTGCTATCTACAGACAGGTAGGGGGTGCCATCTCTGGGGGGGGGGGGGTGCTGTGTAGAACTACCTGCAGGGGCTGTGTGGCATTACCTACAGGGGGCCCAAAACAGCCGATTTTATCGGCCGACACTCAGACCCTGTCGTGTGAATAGGGCCTAAATCTTCACTACAAGAACTCTCATGCAGACGAGATTCATTATTCATATTCACTCACCAACGCCTGGACATGGTGGGGGCGCTGTGCTCACAGACACCTGAATCTACAAACAATGATGACGGAGCACGATGTCAATGATAATACACTTCTTTTATACTAAATACATTATACATAGAACACTACAACGCCCAACATGGCACGACTACTGGAAATGAACATAATACAATCCTATTATAATCTATACATGGAACACTACAACCCCCAACATGACCAGACTACTAGACATGAACATAATACAATTCTATTCTACTATATTCATAGAACACTACAACCCCCAACATGACCGGACCAGGAGATCTTCATTGCAACTAAATAATAAATGGGGTTCCCATGAGAAGAATCGTCTCACAAATCAATCAAACAAGTCAGAAGATCTGCTCGGTGGGGGGCCGGGATTGACGTATCAGAAGATCCGCTCGATGGGAGGCCGGGATTGACGTATCAGAAGATCTGCTCGGTGGGGGGCCGGGATTGACGTATCAGAAGATCCGCTCGGTGGGGGGCCGGGATTGACGTATCAGAAGATCACCTCGGTGGGGGCCCAGGATTGACGTATTGACGTATCAGAAGATCAGCTTGGTGGGGGGCCGGGATTAACGTATCAGAAGATCAGCTCAGTGAGGGGGCCGGGATTGACGTATCAGAAGAACCGCTCGGTGGGGGGCCGGGATTGACGTATCAGAAAATCAGCTCGGTAGGGTGGCCGGGATTGACGTATCAGAAGATCAGCTCGGTGGGGGACTGGGATTGACGTATCAGAAGATCAGCTCGGTGGGGGGCCGGGATTGACGTACCAGAAGATCTGCTCGGTGGGGGGCCGGGATTGACGTATCAGAAGATCCGCTCGGTGGGGGGCCGGGATTGACGTATCAGAAGATCCGCTCGGTGGGGGGCCGGGATTGACGTATTGACGTATCAGAAGATCAGCTTGGTGGGGGGCCGGGCTTGACGTATCAGAAGATCAGCTCGGTGAGGGGGCCGGGATTGACGTATAAGAAAATCAGCTCGGTGGGGTGGCCGGGATTGACGTATCAGAAGATCAGCTCGGTGGGGGACTGGGATTGACGTATCAGAAGATCAGCTCGGTGGGGGGCCGGGATTGACGTATCAGAAGATCAGCTTGGTGGGGGGCCGGGATTGACATTTTAGAAGATCCTATTGTGGAAAACCCTTTACAACCGTCTCCAAGAAGTGAAAGAAAACCTCACGCCCTGACCACAGCATGTGACCCCCTTCCCTCCCGGATATTTCAGAACCACTCGGATTATTTTCTTCCCAGAATACTGACCCCATATGTATAACACCACAAGAACTGCGGTGACCTGTGACCCGAGACGCCTGCAACACATGATATGCGCAGTACTTGGCACAGAGACGGGAAGGTGGGAACCTGGCAAGCAAACGGTCACCCTACAAAGAGAACGCCATCCGTGTTGTTTATCTTGGAGAAAGGGCGATGGGTTATTGGGGAGCGGAGATGGCGGTGAACACTGGGTTACTCCGGTTGCCAGGAAACCGCAAGCAAAATTATGAGTTCCAACGCGTTTCCAGCCCGTGAACCGTTTCCATGGTAACATTATCAGCATTATGTTTGAGGCATGGCGTTCTCTTTATGTATGTAAACAGTGTGAGCAGCGGGTAACGTGCCGAGACAAAAGTCCTGAAATCCCTTTAATGCCTGTAATACGAGTGCACAGGGAGGTCACATTATCAGCCTGGCCAGTAGCCATCGGAGACGTCACATCGATGACACCTTCTGTTCCTACACATAGAATCCGATGTAATGTCACCGCATTCTACTGGTGTGACCCGTCATATAATGCCACTCTCCTGTGATGTCATGTGACTCGCTGCGGCACTGCGGTGTGACAGAATCCATCATGATGATGTCATCACAGACTCATTGGGGAGATTTAATAAAACTGGTACCCATAGCAACCAATCAGATTCCAGCTTGCATTTTTCGGAGGCCCTTTTGACAATGAAATAAGCAACCTGATTGGTTGTTATAGGCAACCGCTCCACTGTTCAAATTAATCAGAAGGCGCGCGCTGTATGATAAATTTGGCGCACATCGCTAGATACTACTATGCCTTACGGCATCTCATGGCTGACTTACTTTACACTAATATTTTGTGCCAAAAGAAAGGCGCACATGGTTAATAAATCTGCCGCATTTAATGACTCCTCTTTGCCACGCCCCCTTTTCCGAACCACTTAATACTGTTTAGTAAGGTGAAAAAAGGGTCTAAAAACACCTCATAAACTGGGCACACGATTGTAACCTAATTTTTGACCAGAATTCTGGCGCATTTTGCTTTGTAAATCTCCCTCACTTAGTCTCAATTAACGTGCGTCCATCACACGGAGACGCTCAGGGGTCGCATTTTAATGCAAGATTGGCATAAAATACAAGAAAAGGGAATGGGGCCGCTGTATTTAAGTATTGGACATGATGCTATTTGTCTCCGGCTGGGGTCGCGTACATGAGGTCGGAGTCTAGTCCTGGCCTTAGAGAAAGACCCCCATGATAAATTCCAAGCTGGAGAAACAAAGTGCATGCAGCCTTGGTCGCCGACTGTTCATCCATCTTTAATTCCTGTACATGGAACGGTCGTTCCAGTGTGTGCAGGGACAGGGGGGTTTAGTGTTGGGGGGACCAGTCTTCACATCACCACCGTCATCTCTACTCCCTTCTAATGAAATTTGTGTATTCCCTTAAAACATTTTGGCAATTATCGGGCACACAAGCGTTCATAGAACACTCATTGCCGGTGTAAAAGGGCCGTTACGTCTGGAATCTTCCGCCCTCGCTCCCTGTTTATTTGATTTTCATAAACATACAGAAGTCGGATTTGTATTTTTTAGACGCACGGATCTGGTTTGTTTTCCCCGGATTTGGCAGCGACTTCTGAATGAGGCCGATTCTTCAAGGTTCAGAATATTTGTTAATGTTTTAAGGAAACTCAGACCAAAGGTGTGAAGATTGTGCAAACTTCTTATAGGATTTCAGCTGCCAGAAGAGGAGGAATATCTGGAAAGATCTCCAAAGTAAATGATTCTTAATAACGACTTCTCTGAACTCCAAGAAAACGGCAATTGAGGGGGAAAGTCCGAACTGTAAATGGATTGTGTAATGTAACGGCTGAGATCAACGGATCCTGTCTGGAAGCGGCTCAGAGAAATCCCAGAAACCACGAACACGACATCGAGGAGCCTGAAGACACAGACAGAACGCTGGATACTTTGAAGAAATGACTCCAACCTGACGGCACATATTCAAGATGTTTGTTTGCTGTCAGTGAATGAGAACACTCTTCTTTACATTCAGAGACAGCAAAGCTGTACATAACTAGTCCTGCTCCCACTGAGGAGTGGCTACAATTGTATCTAGTCTAGACAATGCTCTGTGAGCTGAACACATCAGCGGTAGTGGCATCAATCTGCCCAGTTTGCTACAATGTATGAGTGGATTCACATGTCGCGATTACTGCGAAACTGTAGCAAAAGGTTAAGGTTTTGCCGTAATCTCACAAAAACTGCAGCGTTTTTCTGTGATTTTGTTGTAATAAAGTAATTTGACTGCTTCGTGTGAGTAGATCCTCTCAGCCTGGCTCTGTACAGGTTCACAGCCTCCGAATGTAATACACAGCTGGGCACTTGCCGCAACTCCCGGGATCGGCGAGAACTCCAATCCAGGCAGTTTAACCACTCAGATGCCATGGTCAGTAGCAACTGCAGCATCTAAGGTGTTTGGCCGCGTGAGGGGGTCTACTTTGTCACTTGCAGATGGGTTACCGTGGCAAAGGCTCCTAGGTCTGCCATCAGTATCTGCTTATTAGGATATTCCATGGGCTTGTAACACGGACAGGCAATAATGCTGTGGAGTAATAAATATCCCAAAGGTTCGCAGTTTCATGTATAAACAAAAAACAAAGCATTTTTTTTTATATAAAAAGGCCTATCCGTGCGTTTTGTGCAAGTTTATAATTCGTTTTTATTAAAAATTATTTTACATTTTTTGAGATACAGACGCTCTATATTCTGTATACAGAGCATCTGTATCTCAAAAAGTAAAAATAATTTTTAATAAAAACTAATAATAAAGTTGCAAAAAACACACTGATAGGCCTTTAAAAAAAAAAAATCGCTTTCAAAAAGGTGTACGTAGTCTTTAATAAAGTTGAAAATGTATCAACCGCTCAAAAAATACAAATAAATAAACCCCTTTTTTACATAAATTTTTTTTAATGGTCACCTTAACAAAAAATATATATTTGGTACCGCTGCAATCGTAACGACCCGTACAATAAAAAAGAGAATTTATTATATAACCCGCATGGCGTAAAAAGGATAAAACAATGATGGTGGATTTGCGTTCTTTGGTTTTTTTTTTATTCCACCTTAAGAAAAATGGATAAAAATGTGCCAATAAATTATATGTACCCCTAATGGTATCAATAAAACTTCAAATTATTCCGCAAAAAATAAACCCTCATAGACTCACATCAACTAGAGAGCCACAGGTTGGACACCACTATCCAAGACTCTCTGTCTCTGTATAGATCTATACCGCGGCTTTATCACAAATAGTTACCTAAGACACCTAAATAACGTTTATTTTCTAAGGGCTTCTTTCATGTGGGAATGGATTGTTTCCGCCACTAGCCACAAGGTGGCGCCAATATCCAAGACACACGAAACCTGCACTCCGTATTATCACCCAACGCTGACACAGAGAGGATGAATATTCAAGGCGCTTTCTAGAAAGTCATGTTCACAGCTGCAGATATGAGGGATCATAAAACATGACAACTACTAGAACACAAATCTGCGAAAAATGCTGAAATACTCTGCGGCCGAACAAAATAGATTATATTGTCAACACAGGGATATACGATTTACACAGTGAATGGGATTCAAAGCGGATCCCTAGATCGGGATGTGGTTATATGGTGGACGAGGAGATAATGCAGAATATATGAGGACATAATGCAGATTATATGAGGACATTATTCAGATTATATGAGGACATAATGCAGAATATATCAGGTCATAATGCAGATTATATGAGGACATAATGCATATTATATCAGGACATAATGCAGATTATATCAGGACATAATGCAGAATATATCAGGACATAATGAAGAATATATCAGGACATAATGCAGATTATATGAGGACATAATGCAGAATATATCAGGACATAATGCAGAATATATCAGGACATAATGCAGATTATATGAGGACATAATGCAGAATATATCAGGACATAATGCAGAATATATCAGGACATAATGCAAAATATATCAGGACATAATCAGATTATATCAGGACATAATGCAGATTATATGAGGACATAATGCAGATTATATCAGGACATAATGCAGATTATATGAGGACATAATGCAGATTATATGAGGACATAATGCAGATTATATGAGGACATAATGCAGATTATATGAGGACATAATGCAGATTATATGAGGACATAATGCAGAATATATGAGGACATAATGCAGATTATATGAGGACATAATGCAGATTATATCAGGACATAATGCAGATTATATGAGGACATAATGCAGATTATATCAGGACATAATGCAGATTATATGAGGACATAATGCAGAATATATGAGGACATAATGCAGATTATATGAGGACATAATGCAGATTATATCAGGACATAATGCAGATTATATCAGGACATAATGCAGATTATATGAGGACATAATGCAGAATATATCAGGACATAATGCAGATTATATCAGGACATAATGCAGATTATATGAGGACATAATGCAGATTATATGAGGACATAATGCAGATTATATCAGGACATAATGCAGATTATATCAGGACATAATGCAGATTATATCAGGACATAATGCAGATTATATCAGGACATAAAGCATATTATATCAGGACATAATGCGGATTATATCGGGACATAAAGCATATTATATCAGGACATTATGCAGATTATATGAGGACATAAAGCATATTATATGAGGATATAATGCAGATTACGAGGACATAATGCAAATAATATCAGGACATAATGCAGATTATTGGCAGCCGGTCGGGGTAAACTGGTGACACTACTAAAGACCTGATTTAGTGAAGGACACGGCACGTGTCAAATTTACTTTGTGTTTTAGAAACCTTTCACGTCTATTGTGTGTAAAAAAGGGTGTGGCTAAGAAGAGCAATAAAAAGATATGCGCCATTTTTTTTAAATTGAATTATTTGGTATAAATGTTCACTCATCAGGTGGTAAAGAGAAGAGAAATGTGTCCCCGGCTAGCGAGAGGTCACGCCACGTGTGCCAATTGAAGACATTTGTCGCGATTTGTGCCATTATCATAGAATCACCATTGCGTGCATCAGACATCATCACGGACATATCCTTCCTCTTGACATTGGGCATTACAAAGCCACTGACACAGATCCAACACATGAGGGGGCGTGAGGAGCCGGCAGTCACCTTGGTCGTGTTTATCATCAGGGAAAACAAAATCCAACACGTCCGATCCTTCTTCCATGTGATTGCCGCTCTCACGAATAGTTCAGACGTCAGATTCTTCCAGCGGAAAAATCAGTCGCTAATTTACTTTGAGAATCTGCAGCTGAAATTCTGGGCTGACCCTCAAATTTCTGCCGCGGTTAAGCAGCTAAAACCGCAGAGGATCCGCACGCAAACTAATCCCCATCAATGAAACCGCGAAACACAGAAAATTCCACCATTTACAGATCTGGAACATTATTTTGGAAGCGGTTTCCGTGCATATTTTGGTGCGCAATATACGCATGTAAATGCGCTGTGTGAACATGGCCATAGACATCATATTCTGGCACGTGAACCGTAGAGGCAACGGTGAAGCTGCTATGGTGACTAAGAATGTGCTGGCGGGCCGGCTAGAACCGTCTATCGTTCCCATGGGCAGAGTGAAGCTTGCACGGAGCTCCCCTTAGAGCAACCCGAGAGGAAACCAGTCTAAGGGTCGCCCATCCTGACCTATTAAAAGGGAAGAAAGATGGCGCGGACGAACCTTGGGCCTTCTTTCCTGGTGGATCAGTGCCACCCCTCTATGTGCCCCCTATGCCAGCCTTACACTCCACTGTATTATTCCCATTAACATTGCTGAGGACGATCTGCATGATTCTGCCAGCATGACTTTTACTGGATTAATTAAATTATTCTGGTCTGACTGGTGGCAGCTCTGGGTGAATGTCGCCCTCGTACGCACACTGTCTATGATTTCATTAAAGGGCGAGCCAGCCACAATAGCCCTCAGCCCCGCCAGTGGGACCCATGTGCAGCGCTGCTTTATAATCGCCTGACACCAGCGCAGAGGGGTCATTAAGGCGAGCATTACATGAGTGAAGACGGGGGGCGATGCCAACTCTAATAACGCTCCATGTCCATAAATAAATCTATCACACACTGGGGGGCCGCATAATGCAGCAAGATGGATGAGGAGAGAGGAGAGAATTGGCCGGGCTTCACTATTTCCATGATTGTCTCAGGCGGGGGTGAAGCCTTATAATAGGGCACAGTATGGTCGCCAAATATTTTATTGTAAGCACATAATAAATATCTAGATCATACCACAGATCCAGAAATGGCGGCTGCTATAGGGCCCATGTAGAAAAGGGGCCCATATTAGGTTGTTCCATTATTCTTCTTCATGGCTAGTGTGAACCCGGACAAAGCTTCCTCTCCTCATAGACCTCCACATTAGCAAACAAGAAAAGGGAAAAGCAGCCGGGGGACCACAAGTCCCTTTTGTTCTGCAAGAGATGGGTAGGTGGGTCAAACACCAGACTGTCCAGTTACAAAGATGGTACCGTGACATGAATCACCATCAGGAGGCGTCCCATATATATAGTGAGTGCAGCTCTGGAGTATAATACAGGATATAACTCCGGATCAGTACAGGATAAGTAATGTAATGTATGTACACAGTGACTCCACCAGCAGAATAGCGAGTGCAGCTCTGGAGTATAATACAGGATATAATTCAGGATCAGTACAGGATGAGTAATGTAATGTATGTACACAGTGACTCCACTAGCAGAATAGTGAGTGCAGCTCTGGAGTATAATACAGGATGTAACTCAGGATCAGTACAGGATATGTCATGTATGTACACAGTGACTACACCAGCAGAATAGTGAGTGCAGCTCTGGAGTATAATACAGGATGTAACTCAGGATCAGTACAGGATAAGTAATGTAATGTATGTACACAGTGACTCCACCAGCAGAATAGTGAGTGCCGCTCTGGAGTATAATACAGGATGTAACTCAGGATCAGTACAGGATAAGTAATGTAATGTATGTACACAGTGACTCCACCAGCAGAATAGTGAGTGCAGCTCTGGAGTATCATACAGGATATAGCTCAGGATCAGTACAGGATAAGTAATGTAATGTATGTACACAGTGACTCCACCAGCAGAATAGTGAGTGCAGCTCTGGAGTATAATACAGGATATAACTCAGGATCAGTACAGGATAAGTAATGTAATGTATGTACACAGTGACCCCACCAGCAGAATAGTGAGCGCAGCTCTGGAGTATAATAAAGGATATAACTCAGGATCAGTACAGGATAAGTAATGTTATGTATGTGCACAGTGACTCCACCAGCAGAATAGTGAGTGCAGCTCTGGAGTATAATACAGGATATAACTCCGGATCAGTACAGGATAAGTAATGTACACAGTGACTCCACCAGCAGAATAGTGAGTGCAGCTCTGGAGTATAATACAGGATATAACTCCGGATCAGTACAGGATAAGTAATGTACACAGTGACTCCACCAGCAGAATAGTGATTTCAGCTCTGGAGTATAATACAGGATTACTAATGTAATGTAATGTAGTGTGTGTTTGAGATAGAGACATTTACATTGTGAGCCCCTTTTTTAGTGACAGGGCTGAGGTGAATGGTGACAATCTCTGCACAGCGCTATGAAATATGTTGGTGTTATATAGATAAACAGGTGATCATATATATTCATAGCCTTTAATGGCGGCTTGATATTATGTGGTTTGTATCTCACGTCAGTCACATAGTTAATTGTATATATTAATAAGGTTTCTTACATCCTCGTACACACGACACAAGATTGCAGTAACTCAGCACAACCAAAGTATTCGTGACATTCGTCTGCGTCACAACCAACCATCAAAGCAGGAAGTCTAAACCGTGGCGAACATCTGCAAAGTCTTCTGAGAAAACCGCAAACTAATCAGCAATTAATGAAGAAAAGATTTTATCTCTATTGGTTTTCTGCTTTTATAAGTGACTGATGTATCACAGACGCATTTATGGCTACAAACGGCGGCGTTCCTGTGAAAGCCCCATAGATTGTAGAAGGACACAGATAACAATGAGTATTTAACGCTCTGTCGTTTGCTTCAGGGTCCATACACAGCAGTGCTATCCTGGAGGGAACAAAAGCTTTGTTTATCCTGGCCCTGAATACAATGCCAGAACTACAGTGAAGACTGACACAGCCATTGCAGTAAACTGTATTACAGTGAAGATTTATAGGTCACTCAGATTCTGTGCAAAGTTGGGTAACAACCCCTATGGGTCCTGTGATTGCAACTACTAACGGTTCTCACCCTGCAAACTTTTATGAGAAGAAGATAACAGCAGAATAGAAAACTCTCCATCTAAAAATGTGAAAGTTGGACCTGCATCAAATCTTAGCGCGTGAACCCGGCCTTTACTGTGGGCCCATGCTGCTCATTCCATTTCTAGGATTCTCGTCTGTCGCGTCTTCTCCTGACACTTCGCCATCAATTTAGCCTAGAACCCAGCGTGACTCTCGGTGAAGGTGCGCGTCCTTATTCCTGGAGTATTTCTTCCAGGAGGGTAAGTAGAGGTGACGCCTGTCAGGATGGGAGCTCAGCGTGACCTGAACAGACCCGATAAGCCCCCTAACCATAGGACGTAGACGTGCAGGAACCACGTGGTGATACAGAGTAACGATTACTTACACACTAAAGAGTAATAGCAATTATTTATATGGTGCCAACCAACAAACCACAGCCGCCAGGTAGACAACGCACCCAGAAATTTGCTGGAGGCGCCAACATTTTGGGGTTGTTTTCCACTGATCCCTATGAAAGTTCTTCCTAAATCCCACAGTATTTCATCTATCCCTTTATTATCCACTGTACAAACCAATGGGAGCAGGGGATGGTTTACTAGATTGATTTGCTATTCAGAATTTGGGGAAAGCCGGGTGACAACCCTTGTGGGAGGTGTAATGGAGGACATATTGGTGTTCACCCAGCTCGCCCAGAAATAACTAAAAAATGGCTGGATTCTATTTACTGGGGATTTTTAACCCCCTGAAACTGTAGGAAAAATAACACGAATTTCTATTTGTAAGGTGATATTTTTTTTGGCTTGTGAAAGTGCCGGCTCCATATGTTCTGGATCTCCTGCTGGTAAAGTTGTCCCCGGGGCTTGAACTCTCCCATCATTTCATACGACTGCATCAAAGGCGCCGCAGCTTCAAAACTTTCTTGGAAATGTGAAGTCATTTGCATCTCAAGGAACAGCAAGAACTGGGATTAGAGTCACTTGTGCTCAGCCGCATGTCACTAAGTTGTCACTTCTATACACGTTCAGGCGGAGGTCTGCACTTCACCCATGAAGGGTAATTCACCTACAGAGAAGAACGGCAGCGACATAGAAACCTAAAGTGACAGCAGGGAAGATCTGAGGAGCCGTCTTCACCGAGCTGTCGAGCCGCCAACGTGTCTTCATTCTCCCTGCATACTCGGGACAATAATCCGGCGAACCAGCGCCCCTACAAACGCTCGTTCCCAATCATCGCTCCATGTAAACCGCCAACAAACAAGCGGACGCTCGTAACGCATCTGATCGCATCTATGTGGTCAAAAAAATGGTCGCTTGTCAGCAGCGCAACTCCCCGTGTAAACAGATGGGAACGAACGATCGAATAAACCCGTCCCCAAACAGTCCAACCATTGCTCCATGTAAATGAGCGCCAATCTACGTGATATAATGTCGATTTGCACTCGATACCGGCCAGGAAATCCGGCCATGTAAAACCACCTTAGGTCTTCTAGCCGTGTTAACTTTGAAGTAAGACATTTTTAGGCTGTGTGTCCTCCCGTGGTAAGGGTTGTCACCTCTTTTTCATCCTATGTTCCCATCAAAGGTAGATAACAAAAAAGTTTTATTACAATTGTAACAGACCCTCAGCTGTGAAAAGTAATAGGTCTGTACGAGTCTTATCCTTTGGATGTAAACCAGAATGTTCCCATTCACTGACGGCAAGCATATATATTGAAAATGGCAAACATACACTCCAGGCAAACTTATTCACTGTTGTTATGCCCAGTGCAGGGCCCCAGGGGGCGGAGCATGACACAGGATTTCAAAGAACATGAAAGACAGTTGTCATGCTCCGCCCCTTCAGGCCCTGCACTAGACATGAATCGGTTTTGTCTGGAGATTTCTTTTAAGATTTATTCATATAAAAACTTTCATTTTAGTGCACTCCCCCTCCTAAAAATCCTTGAAGGGTGCCCGCATATGACGTAACCGAGCTGCAGTAATTGCCTCTTGGCCGAGAACCGGATGGCAAATACCGCACGCAGCTTACCGCAAACTGCTACAGGTTCACAGAAAGTACAGGTGAAGCACATAAAACGCGTGAACTTCACAGCGTGCGATTACCGCGGCTCGGCCGCATCGTGTAGGTGCACACAGAGTTAGAAATGTTCCAGTGATTCGGCGGCCATAAGTCATCTTATTCCTGGAATCCCCCCTCCCCCTCCATTGGACGGATGCATCAGGCCTGACGTACGACAGTAAATAACTACAACACTCAGATCGCTGAAGTTTCCCATAAATTGGACAAAAAGTAAAAGGCAAAAGTTAAAAATAGAGGATTGCGAATGGTAAAAGTGTTTGAGCCGCTTCCAGCGGAGCGTGAAGGGAAAGGCAGTTTCCTATTACAGAATGTGCCCGCGGTTCACGTCTAATAATACACAGACAAGTCGGACATTTACATTATGTAAACCGTGCCAAAAAGACTCTCTGCCCATGAAATGAAGGGTCTGCCGCGTTCTCCCTGTCCTACGTCTGGGGCCCACAGGTGGCAGCAGTAAAAGTAGCCAAGAGTACCGTCGCTTTAAGGAAACTGGTTCTAGACTACGTCAATCGCACCGCCAGTGAAAAAAAAGACGTAAACAGAACAGTTACCCAATCCCCTAGTCAAATAGTCACACACAATAAAACTCAGTGGCGGGGCCCCAGCTGGTGCCAGACTCCCAGAATGCAAAGCGTGTGGACGCACTAGGAAAATGGATAATCGCGGCTGCCAACGTATGAATGTCATTCCTGGGGGGCAGAGTATATGGACAGGTGTAGGGGGGGTCGGCACAAGTTTGGGATTCGAGGAGGAGTCTGAAACCACACAGACTGCATCATGACATTTCTGTGGCACTAAAGGACGCTCCAACCACTGGTGGACTACAAGTGCCAGCATACCCGGCCAGCCAGGGTATATATTTTTGTTGGCATCATATGGGCACCATGGGGGTTCAGTAATGTTGTAATTTATCACTTGGGGTCCTGGGTTTAATCAATTTGCCTGACACAAAGCTCCAAATCTCCAGCTTATCCTAACATAGAGTTACATGATAAAACTTTGGGATTTTTCTACATTCCTGTGACAGGATCTGATCCAGTTTTTGATCCTACATGGAGCCATAATGTGAATGAAGTCTTAGTAACATCGGACTCAGGGAGAGCTGGGCGAAAAGCAACATGGCTGACGTCAGCGTCACCCAGCTTTTCCGGACTCCTGAATTAAGTGAAGACTTACGAGGACATTACAGGGGGCCGTATATTTTTAGCTCTGTTGCCATATATATTGTGACATTATGAACACGCATCAGGCTTACACACGTGTGCGCATTTCTACATCGGCGCCGCTCACACGCTGTCCCTGATCCCCATCATAATGCACTGAACCTCAGAATATAAATATTGGTAGAGACTGGAGCCCGCAGGACAATCTGGCGTCTGTTTACACCGTTGTCATGGATATATTTAAATAATAGGCAAATGTACAGATAAAGCAGAGGTACACACACACACAGCGCTGCAGGTCACAACAAGTTCTGCTCCACCTGAGAAAGTCAAACAGGCAAAAACAACATTGAAGATATTTATGTGCATTTATATAACTATTTACTGCGGTTATGACCTTAACGGGTATTTCAAGTTTGCAAAATATTGTAAAGAATTGTCTAGAATTTCCATAACATTATTATCTGCTATTATCGGCCTTTCTATCACGAGTTACAGGAGATCTCCAATAATGAAACTCTCCAGGGGCCGCTCGGATTATCCATCAGCAGACCACAGGCTATAACGCATAGCTTGCTTGTTAGTAACATCTCTTACTGGGAAAGCTGGGTGACAACCTATATGGCCATCAGTAGAGCTCCCATAAATGTTGTCGCCCAACTAGCAATACTGTGATATCTTCTCCATATCTCTGAATGACAAGACAGATCCCCTAACTAGTTGTCACCCAGCTTTCCCAGAAAAGGATATAATTATTGTCCGTACTTCTAATACAGAGCTCCAAATCCCTTGCATTGCTATAGAGAGTTACATGATTATTGCCTGTAGTCACCACTAGGGGGAGCTTTGGAGCTGACTGCATACTTTATTATTATTGGGTTTGAATTCTATATCATATGCTCTTGGGCTCCCCCTAGTGGTTGCTGCAGACTATGCCCGTTTCCATTTCTTAATGCAACATTGACCTTATTTTTGAGAAAACTCCTTTGAAGACCCTCTTAAGGGTTACGGTTCGGTCTTAATGACGTTGTATGAAGGCTCCGAAAGGTACAGGCGACAGTAGACCTGGCCACATCCTTTGTGAGCTACATTTGGTCTTATTATATTTCTAAGAACGATCTCGGAGATTCTTGGGCTCCTGATAATGGATTCTGTAGCCAACACCACAAGTTATAAATAAATTCCCCTCTGAAGAGTATTGTGAATGTGGTTTCCATAGTAGCAGAGTCAAGACCCTCTGCGATCAATCACATTACGAGCCGCCTTCTGCATGCATGTGTGTGTATATATATATCCATCTAAATGTATGGTTGGTATTTAAATGCACGCTGTCATTTAAACAAATAAAACTCTATGCTTAATAGCATCCATCTCCCCCGGCAGGATAATAATGTATCGCCTCTTACATTTACTAGACATAATTAAATGCTCCAGTAGATAGACATATGAGATAGATAGATAGATAGATAGATAGATAGATAGATAGATAGATAGATAGATAGATAGATAGATAGATAGATAGATAGATAGATAGATAGATAGATATGAGATAGATAGATATGAGATCGATAGATAGATATGAGATAGATAGATAGATATGAGATAGATAGATAGATAGATAGATAGATAGATAGATAGATAGATATGAGATAGATAGATAGATATGAGATAGATAGATATGAGATAGATAGATAGATAGATAGATAGATAGATAGATAGATAGATAGATAGATAGATAGATAGATAGATAGATAGATAGATAGATAGATAGATAGATATGAGATAGATAGATAGATAGATAGATAGATAGATAGATAGATAGATAGATAGATAGATAGATAGATAGATAGATAGATAGATAGATAGATAGATAGATAGATAGATATTAGATAGATAGATATGAGATAGATAGATAGATATGAGATAGATAGATAGATAGATAGATAGATAGATAGATAGATAGATAGATAGATAGATAGATAGATAGATAGATAGATAGATAGATAGATAGATAGATAGATATGAGATAGATATGAGATAGATATGAGATAGATAGATAGATAGATAGATAGATAGATAGATAGATAGATAGATAGATAGATAGATAGATAGATAGATAGATAGATAGATAGATAGATAGATAGATAGATAGATAGATAGATAGATAGATAGATAGATAGATAGATAGACAGTTATTAGGTCAGTTCTTGAGTGCAGAGCTTTAGGGTCAGTAGGCTGCCTGTAAAGCATAGAGCATTATGGATGGGCTTGACATGTAATGTATTCATCACTGGTATGTATCTTGGCAGTGCAGAACATTTGGGTTAGTATGCCAGTGTAGAGCTTTATGGACAGGTTTATTAGATCAGTTTCTCAGTGCAGAACACTAGGGATGGGCTTTATATGACGTCCAGTGCACAACATGTTAGTCAGTTGTACAGTGCGGCCCCTTCACATATATCCCATCATGATTCACTCCAGCGTAGTAGGAAGCTGCCAAAACTGATGAGAAAACTGATCCTATAATTTCCTTTGGGAACAGTCCTGCGTCTGGTGGTATCAGTTGTGATCCTGGACGTTATATGCAGCATTTTCCAGTCCAGCTATGGACGCCGGACCAGTGCACACTGACAAAAAAACACTGGCCGGACAAAACTGATAATATCTATGAACCCAGAGGATTAGGGTACGTCAGTAGTTAAGAGTGTAGCACTGTAAAGTATTAGGGGCAGTATGTCAGTTGTACAGTGCAGAGTATTAGGGGCAGTATGTCAGTTGTACAGTGCAGAGTATTAGGGGCAGTATGTCAGTTGCACAGTATTAGGGGTAGTATGTCAGTTGTACAGTGCAGAGTATTAGGGGCAGTATGTCAGTTGTACAGTGCAGAGTATTAGGGGCAGTAAGTCAGTTGTACAGTGCAGAGTATTAGGGGCAGTTTGTCAGTCGCACAGTGCAGAGCATTAAGAGCAGTATGTCAGTTGTACAGTGCAGAGTATTAGGGGCAGTATGTCAGTTGTACAGTGCAGAGTATTAGGAGCAGTATGTCAGTTGCACAGTGCAGAGTATTAGGGGCAGTATGTCAGTTGTACAGTGCAGAGTATTAGGGGCAGTATGTCAGTTGTACAGTGCAGAGTATGAGGGGCAGTATGTCAGTTGTACAGTGCAGAGTATTAGGGGCAGTATGTCAGTTACACAGTGCAGAGTATTAGGAGCAGTATGTCAGTTGTACAGTGATGGGTATTAGGGGCAGTATGTCAGTTGCACAGTGCATAGTATTAGGGGCAGTATGTCAGTTGTACAGTGCAGAGTATTAGGGGCAGTATGTCAGTTGTACAGTGATGGGTATTAGGGGCAGTATGTCAGTTGCACAGTGCATAGTATTAGGGGTAGTATGTCAGTTTCACAGTGCAGAGTATTAGGGGCAGTATGTCAGTTGCACAGTGCAGAGTATTAGGGGCAGTATGTCAGTTGTACAGTGATCGGTATTAGGGGCAGTATGTCAGTTGCACAGTGCAGAGTATTAGGGGAAGTATGTGAGTTGCACAGTGCAGAGTATTAGGGGCAGTATGTCAGTTGTACAGTGCAGAGTATTAGGGGCAGTATGCCAGTTGCACAGTGCAGAGTATTAGGAGCAGTATATCAGTTGTACAGTGCAGAGTATTAGGGGCAGTATGTCAGTTGTACAGTGCAGAGTATTAGGGGCAGTATGTCAGTTGTACAGTGCAGAGTATTAGGGGCAGTATGTCAGTTGTACAGTGTAGAGTATTAGGAACAGTATGTCAGTTGTACAGTGCAGAGTATTAGGGGCAGTATGTCAGTTGCACAGTATTAGGGGTAGTATGTCAGTTGTACAGTGCAGAGTATTAGGGGCAGTATGTCAGTTGTACAGTGCAGAGTATTAGGGGCAGTATGTCAGTTGTACAGTGCAGAGTATTAGGGGCAGTATGTCAGTTGTATAGTGCAGAGTATTAGGGGCAGTATGTCAGTTGTACAGTGCAGAGTATTAGGGGCAGTATGTCAGTTGTACAGTGCAGATTCTTAGGAGCAGTATGTCAGTTGTACAGTGCAGAGTATTAGGGGCAGTTTGTCAGTCGCACAGTGCAGAGCATTAAGAGCAGTATGTCAGTTGTACAGTGCAGAGTATTAGGGGCAGTATGTCAGTTGTACAGTGCAGAGTATTAGGAGCAGTATGTCAGTTGCACAGTGCAGAGTATTAGGGGCAGTATGTCAGTTGTACAGTGCAGAGTATTAGGGGCAGTATGTCAGTTGTACAGTGCAGAGTATGAGGGGCAGTATGTCAGTTGTACAGTGCAGAGTATTAGGGGCAGTATGTCAGTTGCACAGTGCAGAGTATTAGGAGCAGTATGTCAGTTGTACAGTGATGGGTATTAGGGGCAGTATGTCAGTTGCACAGTGCATAGTATTAGGGGCAGTATGTCAGTTGTACAGTGCAGAGTATTAGGGGCAGTATGTCAGTTGTACAGTGATGGGTATTAGGGGCAGTATGTCAGTTGCACAGTGCATAGTATTAGGGGTAGTATGTCAGTTTCACAGTGCAGAGTATTAGGGGCAGTATGTCAGTTGCACAGTGCAGAGTATTAGGGGCAGTATGTCAGTTGTACAGTGATCGGTATTAGGGGCAGTATGTCAGTTGCACAGTGCAGAGTATTAGGGGAAGTATGTGAGTTGCACAGTGCAGAGTATTAGGGGAAGTATGTGAGTTGCACAGTGCAGAGTATTAGGGGCAGTATGCCAGTTGCACAGTGCAGAGTATTAGGAGCAGTATATCAGTTGTACAGTGCAGAGTATTAGGGGCAGTATGTCAGTTGTACAGTGTAGAGTATTAGGAACAGTATGTCAGTTGTACAGTGCAGAGTATTAGGGGCAGTATGTCAGTTGCACAGTATTAGGGGTAGTATGTCAGTTGTACAGTGCAGAGTATTAGGGGCAGTATGTCAGTTGTACAGTGCAGAGTATTAGGGGCAGTATGTCAGTTGCACAGTGCAGAGTATTAGGGGCAGTATGTCGGTTGCACAGTGCAGAGTATTAGGAGCAGTATGTCAGTTGCACAGTGCAGAGTATTAGGGGCAGTGTGTCAGTTGCACAGTGCAGAGTATTAGGGGCAGTGTGTCAGTTGTACAGTGCAGAGTATTAGGGGCAGTGTGTCAGTTGTACAGTGCAGAGTATTAGGGGCAGTATGACAGTTGCACAGTGCAGAGTATTAGGGGCAGTATGTCAGTTGTACAGTGCAGAGTATGAGGGGCAGTATGTCAGTTGCACAGTGCAGAGTATTAGGGGTAGTATGTCAGTTGCACAGTGCAGAGTATTAGTGGCAGTATGTCAGTTGTACAGTGCAGAGTATTAGGGGCAGTATGTCAGTTGCACAGTGCAGAGTATTAGGGGTAGTATGTCAGTTGCACAGTGCAGAGTATTAGTGGCAGTAGGTCAGTTGTACAGTGCAGAGTATTAGTGGCAGTATGTCAGTTGTACAGTGCAAAGTATTAGTGGCAGTATGTCAGTTGTACAGTGCAGAGTATTAGGGGCAGTATGTCAGTTGTACAGTGCAGAGTATTAGGAGCAGTATGTCAGTTGTACAGTGCAGAGTATTAGGGGCAGTATGTCAGTTGTACAGTGCAGAGTATTAGGAGCAGTATGTCAGTTGTACAGTGCAGAGTATTAGGAGCAGTATGTCAGTTGTACAGTGCAGAGTATTAGGGGCAGTATGTCAGTTGTACAGTGCAGAGTATTAGGGGCAGTATGTCAGTTGTACAGTGCAGAGTATTAGGGGCAGTATGTCAGTTGTACAGTGCAGAGTATTAGGAGCAGTATGTCAGTTGTACAGTGCAGAGTATTAGGAGCAGTATGTCAGTTGTACAGTGCAGAGTATTAGGGGCAGTATGTCAGTTGTACAGTGCAGAGTATTAGGGGCAGTATGTCAGTTGTACAGTGCAGAGTATTAGTGGCAGTATGTCAGTTGTACAGTGCAGAGTATTAGGGGCAGTATGTCAGTTGCACAGTGCAGAGTATTAGGGGTAGTATGTCAGTTGCACAGTGCAGAGTATTAGTGGCAGTAGGTCAGTTGTACAGTGCAGAGTATTAGTGGCAGTATGTCAGTTGTACAGTGCAAAGTATTAGTGGCAGTATGTCAGTTGTACAGTGCAGAGTATTAGGGGCAGTATGTCAGTTGTACAGTGCAGAGTATTAGGAGCAGTATGTCAGTTGTACAGTGCAGAGTATTAGGGGCAGTATGTCAGTTGTACAGTGCAGAGTATTAGGAGCAGTATGTCAGTTGTACAGTGCAGAGTATTAGGAGCAGTATGTCAGTTGTACAGTGCAGAGTATTAGGGGCAGTATGTCAGTTGTACAGTGCAGAGTATTAGGGGCAGTATGTCAGTTGTACAGTGCAGAGTATTAGGAGCAGTATGTCAGTTGTACAGTGCAGAGTATTAGGAGCAGTATGTCAGTTGTACAGTGCAGAGTATTAGGGGCAGTATGTCAGTTGTACAGTGCAGAGTATTAGGGGCAGTATGTCAGTTGTACAGTGCAGAGTATTAGTGGCAGTATGTCAGTTGTACAGTGCAGAGTATTAGGGGCAGTATGTCAGTTGTACAGTGCAGAGTATTAGGAGCAGTATGTCAGTTGTACAGTGCAGAGTATTAGGGGCAGTATGTCAGTTGTACAGTGCAGAGTATTAGGAGCAGTATGTCAGTTGTACAGTGCAGAGTATTAGGAGCAGTATGTCAGTTGTACAGTGCAGAGTATTAGGGGCAGTATGTCAGTTGTATAGTGCAGAGTATTAGGGGCAGTATGTCAGTTGCACAGTGCAGAGTATTAGGAGCAGTATGTCAGTTGCACAGTGCAGAGTATTAGGGGCAGTGTGTCAGTTGCACAGTGCAGAGTATTAGGGGCAGTGTGTCAGTTGTACAGTGCAGAGTATTAGGGGCAGTGTGTCAGTTGTACAGTGCAGAGTATTAGGGGCAGTATGACAGTTGCACAGTGCAGAGTATTAGGGGCAGTATGTCAGTTGTACAGTGCAGAGTATTAGGGGCAGTATGTCAGTTGTACAATGCAGAGTATTAGGGGCAGTATGTCAGTTGTACAGTGCAGAGTATTAGGGGTAGTATGTCAGTTGCACAGTATTAGTGGCAGTATGTCAGTTGTACAGTGCAGAGTATTAGGGGCAGTATGTCAGTTGTATAGTGCAGAGTATTAGGGGCAGTATGTCAGTTGTACAGTGCAGAGTATTAGGGGCAGTATGTCAGTTGTACAGTGCAGATTCTTAGGAGCAGTATGTCAGTTGTACAGTGCAGAGTATTAGGGGCAGTATGTCAGTTGTACAGTGCAGAGTATTAGGAGCAGTATGTCAGTTGTACTGTGCAGAGTATTAGGGGCAGTATGTCAGTTGCACAGTATTAGGGGCAGTATGTCAGTTGCACAGTATTAGGGGCAGTATGTCAGTTGCACAGTGCAGAGTATTAGTGGCAGTATGTCAGTTGCACAGTGCAGAGTATTAGTGGCAGTATGTCAGTTGCACAGTGCAGAGTATTAGGAACAGTATGTCAGTTGCACAGTGCAGAGTATTAGTGGCAGTATGTCAGTTGCACAGTGCAGAGTATTAGCGGCAGTATGTCAGTTGCACAGTGCAGAGTATTAGGAACAGTATGTCAGTTGCACAGTGCAGAGTATTAGTGGCAGTATGTCAGTTGCACAGTATTAGGGGCAGTATGTCAGTTGCACAGTGCAGAGTATTAGTGGCAGTATGTCAGTTGTACAGTGCAGAGTATTAGGGGCAGTATGTCAGTTGCACAGTGCAGAGTATTAGGGGTAGTATGTCAGTTGCACAGTGCAGAGTATTAGCGGCAGTATGTCAGTTGCACAGTGCAGAGTATTAGGAACAGTATGTCAGTTGCACAGTGCAGAGTATTAGTGGCAGTATGTCAGTTGCACAGTATTAGGGGCAGTATGTCAGTTGCACAGTGCAGAGTATTAGTGGCAGTATGTCAGTTGCACAGTGCAGAGTATTAGTGGCAGTATATCAGTTGTACAGTGCAGAGTATTAGGGGTAGTATGTCAGTTGTACAGTACAGAGTATTCGGGGCAGTGTGTCAGTTGTACAGTGCAGAGTATTAGTGGCAGTATGTCAGTTGTACAGTGCAGAGTATTAGGGGCAGTATGTCAGTTGTACAGTGCAGAGTATGAGGGGCAGTATGTCAGTTGCACAGTGCAGAGTATTAGGGGCAGTATGTCAGTTGTACAGTGCAGAGTATTAGGGGCAGTATGTCAGTTGCACAGTGCAGAGTATTAGGAGCAGTATGTCAGTTGTACAGTGATGGGTATTAGGGGCAGTATGTCAGTTGCACAGTGCATAGTATTAGGGGCAGTATGTCAGTTGCACAGTGCAGAGTATTAGGGGCAGTATGTCAGTTGTACAGTGCAGAGTATTAGGGGCAGTATGTCAGTTGCACAGTGCAGAGTATTAGGGGCAGTATGTCAGTTGCACAGTGAAGAGTATTAGGGGCAGTATGTCAGTTGTACAGTGCAGAGTATTAGGGGCAGTATGTCAGTTGTACAGTGCAGAGTATTAGGAGCAGTATGTCAGTTGCACAGTGCAGAGTATTAGCGGCAGTATGTCAGTTGTGCAGTGCAGAGTATGAGGGGCAGTATGTCAGTTGCACAGTGCAGAGTATTAGGGGCAGTATGTCAGTTGTACAGTGCAGAGTATTAGGGGCAGTATGTCAGTTGCACAGTGCAGCGTATTAGGGGCAGTATGTCAGTTGAACAGTGCAGAGTATTAGGGGCAGTATGTCAGTTGCACAGTGCAGAGTATTAGGGGCAGTATGTCAGTTGCACAGTGCAGAGTATGAGGGGCAGTATGTCAGTTGTACAGTGCAGAGTATTAGCGGCAGTATGTCAGTTGCACAGTGCATAGTATTAGGGGCAGTATGTCAGTTGCACAGTGCAGAGTATGAGGGGCAGTATGTCAGTTGTACAGTGCAGAGTATTAGGGGCAGTATGTCAGTTGCACAGTGCAGCGTATTAGGGGCAGTATGTCAGTTGAACAGTGCAGAGTATTAGGGGCAGTATGTCAGTTGCACAGTGCAGAGTATTAGCGGCAGTATGTCAGTTGTACAGTGCAGAGTATTAGGGGCAGTATGTCAGTTGCACAGTGCTGGGTATTAGGGGCAGTATGGCAGTTGTACAGTGCAGAGTATTAGGGGCAGTATGTCAGTTGTGCAGTGCAGAATATCCGGGTCACGGCACTGATGTCAGTGGAGTATAATATCAGTGTATGTTCTACCAGTACCAGCTGATTATGCACCTCATCTCCTATTGCTGCAGGGAATAAAACAATCCAGGATTTTTCGTGTAAGGAGCGCCAGTTTCTCTTCTATATCTGGGAGGGACACATCTCAAACCAAAAAATCCTGATATCTGTCTGCTTTGTGTTCTACAAGGAATCAGATGTTTGAGTGACTCCCCATGGAGGCGCCGTGGTCACCCAGCTTTCTGAGACTCCGTAACAGCAAGTCTGCCCCAGTTATGCAATGACATAGGCGCTGGGTATGTACCACTGCCTAACTAAGCAGATTTGCCATTCAGGAGTCTGGGAAAGCTGGGTTACAGCCAGTGTAGGAGACCATATCTTATGCTCCCTGTAGCAGGTGCCTCCTCCATCTCACCCTGCAATGACACTATTACCCAGTCATTCTCTCTACTGCTGGGAGAACTGGCTTCAGAATGAATTTTCCAATGTGTTTGTAGGAAAAAATTACTTGTGCAGAAAGACTAAATATAAGCGCTCATTGCCATCTGCTGGGTGAGACGCTGCCGACTGCAGGTAATGCCGCCTATTACATGGCTCGCCCCCCTCATACAAGCCGTGCCCCCCACATACAGACTCATACAATAACCCAGACCATAGCCGATACTAGTCTGAGCGCCCGTCCCCAAATCTTCCATCACCCCATGAGGGAGGATGTAGTGATTCATAATAGTAGTGACAGGAAGCCCTTCTGCGACTGCCAAAATCCATCTTCACACTTCTCTGCACCCAGCGCCTCTGTGTTACGAGCCCAATTTTCTAGAGTAACACGTTTCCCATGTGTTTATGATTAGAAAGTGGAGATGAAATACGGTCGGGGCTTTTTGCTCATACACTATGCTCGATGCAGAACGAAATTAGACTGAAAATTTCACTGAAAACCGCACAAGAGCCGGGCGCCCCCAACACCCCACATTTACATCTGAGACGGTGTCCATTATATCTACGACAATTATTGTCATTTAACGCGGAGGCTCGAGACGCTCTCCTTCTTAATATTAAAGTCACATCCTCCCCGTCTGACGCGACACCTGTCTGAATCCGCCACTTCCAGGCATCTCCGCTATTAGACGGAGAGGAATACGATGCATCACGAGTCTGTCTGCAGGTATCTGGGATGAATGTAAAATGCAGCAAGGACAAGTGCTTAGGGCCTGGCCCCTCTATAGGAATCACCTACTGACATATTTAACCCTATATCATCATTTAGGAGGGGGTGTATTAACAAATCCCATATAGATGATCCCAATACTGTACACATAATACATCTACAATCCACAGGGGGGGGGAGGGGGTATATTCTGCAGGTACTACATACATGGTAGATCATATATACACATACTAAGACCAGAAAAATTCCACCGGCAGGTATGTTCAGTAGGTAACCCCCCTACAGACCTCTCCGGGTGGCATAGAATATATTTAGTGGGTAACGCTCGCAACCACCCTCCCTAGAACCTCTTTGGGTGGCATACTGGTATATTCTACATGGTATGTACTATCACATCCAAGCCTCCCCTTCACTAGTAATGGATGAGGAGATCTATCTCCGTAGACTTTTCACATGGAAGAAACGAGAGCACTAGTCACGGACAGTAGATATATAACACGATCATTCTCTGACCTGGGTGTCGAATACGTTTTCGGAGGAGTCCGTCTTCTTGATGGGAAGAGCTTCTCCGGTAGATTCATAACCAAACTGCGGCTTGAGTGGGATTTGACTGGTCGGGTAGGATGGCTTGGACACTTCTATCTTGTTCCCTAATTTTAGGTAACAAGGCTGAGGGATTGTCCTGGCGGGAATGTGAAGGATCGGAGCGGCGCTGTGGACCGGTTTGGGCAGTCCCGATTTCATCTTGGAAGCCACCAGGATGGATGGCATCTTCTCCACCTTCTAGACACCTTGTTTTTTGGGTTTTTTTTCTCCTCTCTCCGTAGACCACCTTGTCCTATTAGAAGAAGAAAATTCTCTGAATCACGTCCACTGCAGTGCTATCCAGCCAGACATGAATTCTATTAGTGGACCTGTGTCTCCATCATCAAGACCAGATCTCAGAACATCTCCTCCAAAGAGAGGACGTCATGAGTCTCGCTGCATGAGAATCTTCTCGACAGATCGTTAAGCACGTCGTCTGACACCTGTCATTTTCTTGCTGGGAAATAAACACTCGTCTTCATTACCTAGTCAGTACATCTCCAAAAGCGTCTTGAGAAACCTACAGCATCTGTTCGGCCCTGGTCCGGATCAGTGCGGCTTCTCACGAGCAGCAGGATTTCCAGCTTAAGATGTATTTCCTTCAGTCTCGGCCAAGAAGCAGATGCAGCTTACAGCGCTGACGACTGATGCCCTTGGATATCGGCTTTTGAGGGAATGAAGACCAGTTAGAGGTGTTGCGGCTGCTAAAAGACACAGTCAGAAATGTCCGTCCGGCTGATGGGATCTCCTGCCGCAGCGACTACGACTGTGCTCAGTACTAGAGCAAACCCAACCTGTAGACCTTAGCAGAATTGTAATGTGTCAGTGGCACGGAGCGGAGTATGTGGGTGCAGTCTGCATCTGACAGTCCATTGTAGACTGCTGGTTGGTTGAAGAGGAAATCTCTCTGCATTAGAGGAGTGGCCGCTGCTGATCTGTCAGACGCTCTCACCGTACTAGGGAAAAGCAATCAGATTTCAAACAGCCAAATCACTGCCGGGAATACAGGGACGCGTGATTCACCCCTGGTGGATTCAAGTGAAAACATCGCCGCGGATGGAAACGCTGCATTTCCAGAGATGTGTCATGTATGCAGGGTTCAGTCCTGGAACGTGGGCACGGGTCGTGTACGCAGGGTTCAGTCCTGGAGCGTGGGCACGGGTCATGTACGCAGGGTTCAGTCCTGGAGCGTGGGCACGGGTCGTGTACGCAGGGTTCAGTCCTGGAACGTGGGCACGGGTCATGTACGCAGGGTTCAGTCCTGGAACGTGGGCACGGGTCATGTACGCAGGGTTCAGTCCTGGAACGTGGGCACCGGTTATGTACGCAGGGTTCAGTCCTGGAGCGTGGGCACGGGTCATGTACGCAGGGTTCAGTCCTGGAGCGTGGGCACGGGTCGTGTACGCAGGGTTCAGTCCTGGAACGTGGGCACGGGTCATGTACGCAGGGTTCAGTCCTGGAACGTGGGCACGGGTCATGTACGCAGGGTTCAGTCCTGGAACGTGGGCACGGGTCGTGTACGCAGGGTTCAGTCCTGGAACGTGGGCACGGGTCATGTACGCAGGGTTCAGTCCTGGAACGTGGGCACGGGTCATGTACGCAGGGTTCAGTCTTGGAGCGTGGGCACGGGTCGTGTACGCAGGGTTCGGTCCTGGAACGGGGGCGCGGGTCGTGTACGCAGGGTTCGGTCCTGGAACGTGGGCGCGGGTCGTGTACGCAGGGTTCGGTCCTGGAACGTGGGCACGGTTCGTGTACGCAGGGTTCATTCCTGGAACGTGGGCACAGGTCATGTACACAGGGTTCATTCCTGGAACGTGGGCACGGGTCATGTACGCAGGGTTCGGTCCTGGAACGTGGGCACGGGTCGTGTACGCAGGGTTCAGTCCTGGAACGTGGGCACGGGTCATGTACGCAGGGATCAGTCCTGGAACGTGGGCACGGGTCATGTACGCAGGGTTCAGTCCTGGAACGTGGGCATGGGTCGTGTACGCAGGGTTCAGTCCTGGAACGTGTGCACGGGTCGTGTACGCAGGGTTCAGTCCCGGAACGTGGGCACGGGTCGTGTACGCAGGGTTCAGTCCTGGAACGTGGGCACGGGTCGTGTACGCAGGGTTCAGTCCTGGAACGTGGACACGGGTCGTGTACGCAGAGTTCAGTCCTGGAACTTGGGCACGGGTCGTGTACGCAGGGTTCAGTCCTGGAACGTGGGCACGGGTCGTGTACGCAGGGTTCAGTCCTGGAACGTGGGCACGGGTCGTGTACGCAGGGTTCAGTCCTGGAACGTGGGCACGGGTCGTGTACGCATGGTTCAGTCCTGGAACGTGGGCACGGGTCATGTACGCAGGGTTCAGTCCTGGAACGTGGGCACGGGTCATGTACGCAGGGTTCAGTCCTGGAACAAGGGCACGGGTCATGTACGCAGGGTTCAGTCCTGGAACGTGGGCACGGGTCATGTACGCAGGGTTCAGTCCTGGAACAAGGGCACGGGTCGTGTACGCAGGGTTCAGTCCTGGAACGTGGGCACGGGTCGTGTACGCAGGGTTAATTCCTGGAACGTGGGCACGGGTCGTGTACACAGGGTTCAGTCCTGGAACGTGGGCACAGGTCATGTGACTCTCAGCTTGCAAATGACTGAAGATAAAACACAGGAGAACAGTACAACAACGGTTATTGATATATAATACACAGGGATAGTGACGCTTCTATACGGTGGAAAAGGAGAAGCACTTGTACTTATAAATACGACATGCCATAAAGCACACAATTCTGGGGGTCCAGATGCTGCAAACCCCAAAATCCTACGAACAGGACGTTTCCATCCATGTGGCCACTTTTCCTTAAAATGAATTCATGTTCAGGTATATTCACATCTGGCAGATTTGTTGCAGAGATTTCTGCGACTGGTTTGCAGAAATCCATGCACCTGTTGCAGAAACAATCCCATTCACATGTATGTAACAGATATTCCAATTTCTGCAACGCATCTGCAGTGTGTGAACAATTCTTACGGAACGTAGGGAGAGCTATCACTTTTTGGTGGCAGCCGTGAGGAAAACATACCCATTCCCGGTGTTGGTAGGGGTCCCGGCAGTCAGATCTCCACCAACTGGTTTTAATGCGGTGACATGTAGTCCATAGTGACATCACCTGTTTAGGCTGGGATTGACAGGTGATGTCATCACTACGGATGGCGCATTATCACGTATAGGAGTGAACAGCTAGCGGCAGGGATCACCAGGCAGCGACGCCGCTGCATGGAGAAGAATCCCTACAGTAAGTATAATGAAAAGTTATTCCTAAATGATCGCTCCAAGATAAGCGTCACAATTTGTCCTGTGTCTTTGCAGTGCTATTTTGAATGTGAGCGCATGCAGGGAGTAATTACCCGAGAAGAAACATGTAGGTTGAGGCGCGAGACTGTAACTAGTTTCTATGGAGATCTATAAAAAATAAAAAAAAGTTTCCTACCCAACATTTCCCTAATTCTAGAGCTGAACACACAATGTTCTGAATTCTCCATCACTGCAAATACAAAAATACACGAGTTTTGCCCTCACAGCCGAAATCTGCAACCGACTGGATATAGTGTCGTGTGTGACAGATGCCCGTACACTACTGTCCATGAGTCCACCACGGACCCAACATGTACGGGGGACTACGAGAACCCCTGTACATCCTCTCTATCTCGCTCTCTCGGAGCACAAAGATCGGCCATGTTTGATTTTTGGGGTCAAATGTTGACTTCATAGTCGCTCCCCCTCCTCCCGCCATAGGAATGGACATGGTCAGGATTCAGTAACTGGATTATTATTGGCCTTTTTCCAGGGCAAGGTACATGACGTATAATTCAAAAATATTTTTCCTGTAAATCAGAGTCATGGAAACAGAAATTTCCACTAAAACATTACCTCTTATTTCCATGCCAGCTTTGTATCCAGAAGAGATTAGTCATCAAATGCGATATTAAATATGTAGTCAGAAAATCAATATCCGGACAATGACCAAAAAGTGCATCGGTGATCAATAAAACTAAAAATACTCGTTCTAAATAAACTCAAAAATACTCAGATGGGGCCAATTGTATAATATGAAGAAATATACACAAGAAATGCAGCGTCCTGGCTCCCTGGCATGCGGAGGCATCAGTGAGACGTGAGGTGGTCTGTGCCCCATGCCCACGGCCGCATTATGGATTACATTGCACAGACGTCTAATACGGCTCCTCTAGACTCCTATGAGACCCTACTGGACGTGTGTGCCTCCGAGGTGAGAAAAAAGAAATTGCAGCATGTGTTATTATGGAGATATTCTAGGGAATAATACGATGCCACATGGAGGGAACGTGTAGTGGTACGCAGAGTGCCCACGGGTGCGGAATATGAAACCATCAGGAGTCCGCCATATTGAAGAATTCAGCTACAATCGTCCCCCACACTCTGTCCTTCATCCCTTAAAACGAACCCTGTATGTTTGCAATACAACTATAGCAATGATCTCCAACTTGTGGCTCTATAGCTGTAACACAACTACAACTCCCAGCATGGTTGTGCAACAGTCGGAGAGCTACAGGTTGGAGACCACTGGTCTATAGTAGATCATCCGCTCTGTGTTTCTGGAGAAAGAGCCGAGTCAATAGTTTTGGAAATCCAAATCCGAATAACAACACTTTATTGATTACACAAAAAAGGTAAAAATCTGAATACAGAAAAAAATAACTATGTGGAAATCTATGATCCGATAGGTTCCTTACCACGGGGGGGGGGGGGGGGTCTTTTTTACGAGCCATGCCAGACGGCAATACAACTAATAATATATATGAAGACAAGGGTAGAGTGCTGCAATGTCCCATAGAAAATACCAGAATAAAACAGAATATAGTGCAATACTACAAGCCAACGTGCACACATAACAAGCTTTAGCCTCTATTCACACGTCCATCAGGTTTCCATTGCTTTTTGATGGCCAGAATAGCATTTCATATCACACCATTCCACCCAAGGATCTGTTCACATCTGCTCTAGGTTTTCCGTTATTCTGTTCCGTCATAGGAGCATAATAACGAGAGATACGGAATCGCTGGATCCGCTGCGTGATGGAAACCAACTGCGCCTGACGGAACCGATTGACTTTAATAGATTCCGTCGGTTTTCCATCACGGATTTCGTAATTTTGCCGGACAAGTTATCGCTGTATGCCGCAGTATTTTGTGCAGCAAAAACGACGGAATCTGCAACGGAGGCCCCCAACGTAGATGTGAACAGAGCCCGACGGACACATTATAAGTCAATGGGATTCATTACCTACAAAAAGGATCATAATGAACCCGTCATGGTCAACAGTATCAGAGACCGTGCAAAATATCCAGTACCCCTCTGTCCTATAAAGGGAGTGATATTTGGCTCAGATCACAGAAATTCACTAAAGGACTAAATAAATAAAAAAATAAAAAAAATAAAAAAAACAATTAATGAGAAGTTTAGTTTTTAGAATTTTCATTGTAGTGTGAACAGATCCTAAAGTGACATCACTGGCGATATGTGATGATGCGTCGGTAACGTTCACCTACGTACTGTATGATATCGGCTCCGGCCTCCCTTGAATCCGCACTCTTCTTACAATGTCTGTAAAACCATTTTCTCTATATTTTTAGCTTATTATTACACCAGAAAGTCATCTAATAAACATGTCAAAAATGCGAAGATCACAGAGAAATTGGACAAGACCATAAGAAACCCCCCCCAGGGCTCGTCACACACCACATCATACACATCTCTCCCGGCTGGAGTCTCGTGTTCTCTGCGCTGGGGGCCACGCTGGGGGCCACTCAGCCAATCCTCAAACAGCGATCAAACCTCAGCTATTCATCCGAGTCTCAATAATTTACAAAGGTTACGGATATTCTGAGTTCCCGGTACACTGGCCAGCTCTGAAGAGCCAATGGGTGCTGGTCTACAATACATACATTAATAGTATATATAACATAGATTATATGGCGGGGAACGCTGGGAGTAGTAGTTATGAAAGGTTGATGGGTGTGATAATGTAACGTCATGTCTGGAAAGAAGTGACCAGACAGATCAGAAGACGTGTTGATGACGGAGTCCCACTAAACTGTATGGAGAATGGTCATATAACCTGCCACAATAGGATATTCTGCAATATAGAAGGGGCAGGGGGTTATAAACAGTCTCGTGCGCTGTGACATATGACACAACCAGTGTTGCCACTACGGCTAACAATATGGGATTTACTCCGATTTCCAAACCTGCCGGGTCACACAGTGATATGGGAGAAGAGAATGGGCGATTCCTTAACTAGGCAGACATTACAACTACTAAAATGTGGCCATATAGGATGATTCAAGGACCTATATGCATGAGCATCAGGTGCACGGCAAGGCTGGGAGCACGGGTTATGTATGGTGGCACACATGGCGTATCATTTGTAGACACATAGAATCCGATGGGCGCTGTATTACAGCTCCGTACAACACGTATCCATGGCACAGCAGTGTGTACAGGCCTTAAAAGGGGTTTTCTAACTACTAATATTTATACCATTATAATGTATGATCGCTGGGAGCCCCACCACTGTACCCCCCACGATCTATGGAGCAAGGGTCCCGACTCGCATTGAGGAGGATTTTGAATGGCGCAGCGGTCGTGCATTGGCGCTATTGCTTCATTCAATGTCGTTGGGGCCGACAGAAACCACTGTAAAGATCAGTGGACCGAGGTGGACATACACGCAGATAAATTGTTGACCAAGCCCACCAATTTGGGCTGCAACAGCCGACTATCTAAGGCTTTGAGGAGGAGCAGAACAAGGGAATGACGGAACCAATGTGGCAAAACCTGCCGGATCTGCGACGGAGGCCCCTATCAGAGCCTCCGACGAAGATGTGAACATAGCTCAATGTGTATGGGGATTTCATGACGACCCCCCCAACCCCCAATCTGGATTTCACCATGCCTAAACCTTTGTTCTCATGGGAGATAAGCCGCTGCCGGATTCCCCAGTGACTTATTCCCCTCTCCCCAATAAAATAAACATGAACGGAGAAGTGTTCATGTCTATGGGGAGTCCGGAGGAATAGCGGTCGACCAAATAAGCATTCAACCAGTCATTTTAAGGGCACGTCCACGAACAGCGCGAACACTGAAGTATTTCAGTCTAAGAGAATCCGCAGTGCAGGTCAATTTCCGCATGTGTTTTTTCGCGGGCTTTTTCCGCAGTTTGTGGATGAGATTTGTTCAAATCTCACCAAACTCTACTGCTACTGTAATACAATGCGGAACATACAAACAGAAATACCGCTGTGTTTCCGCTATGAGTGGACGTACCCTTACTGTATGGCCAGCTTCAGAGTCCAATTTATTACTATGTGAGAGTCATCAGGAGAACTCCGAGATACAGAAATCACTGAATCAGCATCAGGATAGTTACAGAACTTTTCATTTTATGTGGAAATGTAACCCGGGGATCGTGTGAAGGAAATCTACTGTCACCACTGCTGTAACATCGTGCAAATAATGTTAAAGAGAGCGAAGAAAAGAACAGACTTCGCTAACAGATTTATAATCCTGGCGATGCCACAGTACAGGCACGACTGCCAATAACCGGGTGATTGATTCCTGCCATCCGAGTATGAACATGTCACTGGAAGCGTCATCTCTTCCAATAGTCAGAATCACCAGACGCATTTATCAATGTCAATGTACAAAGCAAAGATGTAACCTTGTTGCCTGGAGGTAGAATTTATACTAAATGGAATTCACTATATTACACCTAGGAGAAGAAAGTGGAATTTCACATTGTCACATATTAGAAACCAATGGAGGACCCGCCGAGCTGGGACGCCCAGTGATTCCCAGATCACAAGGGCACTGGAGCTCATTCAAGAGACCAAAGTCCGTAAAGATCACCTGGAACCATTCAGGGTTTTGGGTACACCTTCCAAAAAAACCTCTGTAATATGAAACATATAAAAATACAAAGAATAAAGAGCGGATCCCTCAGACACAAGGACATGGGTGCAGTCTTTTCCCTTTCTATAAACATTGCTACACGACTTTCAAGTGATGGTTTCCCGGTCTGCACTGACTAGAAGGTCACTAGAGAAGAAGCTGGAAACGCCAAGTGCTGCTTCTAGTTATTGTATTGGCAGCACACAACAATTTTAAAAATGAATGGAGGCCCGCTGTAATTGATTAATCATTAGTTGGATATCTGTAACTTTAAGACCCCAACACAGTGTCACTGATTTTACTGGCGACTTACTCTACATGCCCAAGTATTAGGCTTCGTTCATATCTGTGTCGGGACTCCGTTCACATGGGTTCCGTCAGACCTTTCTGTCAGGGGAACCCATGAACGGGAACCAAACGGAAACCATAGGTTTCCATTTCCATCACCATTGACTTCAAGGGTGACGAATCCGGTGCAAATGGTTTCCGTTTGTCACCGTTGTGTAAGGGTTCCGTCGTTTTGGCGGAATAGCGAAGCTCACAACGTTATTGATTCCTTCAAAACAACGGAACCCTTACACAACGGGGACAAACGGAAACCATTTGCAACAGATCGGTCACTGTTGAAATCAATGGTGATGCAACCGAAAACCTATGGTTTCCATTTGTTTCAGTTTGGATTCCGTTCATGGGTTCCCCTGACAGAAAGGTCCGACGGCACGCCTGAACCACGTTCCCCCATAAATTAGAGTATGTTGGGATGCACGAAGCGTGAAAAAATATGTCCTATTTTCTAACGGACCCTTCACACGGTCCGTTGAAGCAACGGCCACATTGAATTATATAGGTCAGTGTGAATAAGGCCTCAGGCCCCACAAATTTTGCAAAAAATAGTACATGTCTTATTTCTTTATTTTACGGACCGTGCTCCCATACTTTATAAAGGGAGCACAAGCCGCAAATGCGCACGACTGTCCGCAGCGGTCTGTTACTACGGGCACGGTCGTGAGCATGGGGCCTAAGGCGCCAGTAAAATCAATGACACGGTGTTGGGGTCTTAACGTTACAGATATCCAACTGAAGATTAATCAATCACAGCGGACCGGATTTCATACTATCTACTGAGCCTCCTCGGCTCGAACATCTGCAAAGTATGTATCCAGTATGCCTCATGGCGTCGCAGTAACTTTTTAATACAACAACACCCCCCCCCCCCGTCTTGGTCGTTGTATTCGCTCAATAACTTGAAACTTGAGTTGGGTTATCTTGTGTTTCTACTCTACGTGCCCAGCAAGAAACAGACTCAAGGCCATAGAAGAGGTTTAGCTGCTCTGATAGTGGCGTGTAAGGAAATCTGGAGCATACTGCTGGACGGAGGCGTCTACTGTACAGAAAGGTGGTGGAGAACTTGAGAAATGAGTCGCACTGTGTGCCGATGATGCATGAAGAACGCTCATCAACGCCTTAGAGGCTATGGAAATCTTTGAAGACACGGGTTCTGTGCGTCCGTCAGTTCATAACTTCGATGTGATCGATTACAGGTGAATCCTGAGTCAGACACACGCTGGAGCGGCTGTCACCGAAGCCGTCAGCTCCACTGGCCCGATGGATTTGGGTTCGAGTGCAAGAAACAGCTTCTATGGATCCAGGAGACATAGAAGCTGCATCTCAAAAAGTAACATTTTTTTTTTTATAAATGCGAATTACAAAGTTGCGCTAAACACCATAATACAATGTTTTAGTGAAGAAAAAATAAGAAAAAGTCCTCAAAGGTTTGCATAGCAAGTCAGACACAATCCATGTGAGAACTTGGTGCTGAGGGAGGCTCTTATGGACCTGCACACACAGCAATATTATACCCAAGACACGGAGGAGAGGAACTTACTTAATAATCTTTTCCTGTAAATATCGATAACGTTTTATTACACCTGAGTAAATACACAACATGGGTTTTGAATTAATGCGTAGCGGGGACCTCGACTCTATGATGTGACCCCTTTACAGCAGATCTCCAGACGTAGAGCAGTTCCCTGATAATAGTCTCTTTCCCTCTGGAGATTTATGTTGCAGGTAGATTATAATTATCCGGTCTTTACTCTAATGGAAATGATCTCTAGATAAACTTCCTGATGAGCTTCCAATTTGAACAAGCAGAGCTGTAGTGTAAAGCATGGGTGTGGGACAAAACAGCAGCCTGAGCATTTGATAATATTTAAATATATACAAATGGATACATATACAATTCTAAGGCTGGCCATACACTCAAGACAACTTCCGACTGAACGCTTATTTAGTTGACAACTATTTTTCCCGAACCCCCATACACATGCGCGCTCGGCTCTGGCGAGCCCACATGTGGTCTCAATAGGGAGAAGGTAGTAAGATCACCTCCCCTGAAAACAAAAGGATCGGGCACGTTAAAATCCAACAGCCCGATCCTTTTCTCCCCCCGACATCTGCCGATTTCGGAAGGACCGGCCTACTATTTATATGGGGATGTCCTGACTTTTCCCTGTCGGCAGATTTCAGGAGAAAAGAAGAATCCGGCATACTGGATTTCAACATGCCGATCCTTTGTGTCCAGGGAAGATAAGCCGCTGCCAGAGAGGTCTATACTCCCTTCTACCTATTGAGAACTGCTTGGCTGAATGTGTGCGAGTATGGGGGGTCCGGAGGAATAGCTGTGGCCTATCTTGTGTATGCATCTTAAGTGACAGCAAATTTATTCTGCACGGCATAAAATTATAGATTCATCCATCTACAATTACGGGGTAAGGAGCTGTACACACACAGTCACATGCACTGTAAGGCCCAGTTCACACAGAGTTTTTGTCAAGTTTTTTGACACAGAAACCACGTCGGAAACCGCGTCAGAAAACGGCCGAAAATGCCTCCCATTGATTTCAATGAGAGGCAGACAGTTTTTTTTCCCCAGTGTGAACTCAGCCTAATCGGAATCATGAATTGACTTTATATTCTTTTCTATCTTCGCTGCTGTAATGTGGATAAACTACCAACATAATCACTAGGTCTCAGCAGTCGTTATCAAGGGATGTGGGGGGCTCACACTGGGGAAACAGTTAGCGGAGAGACAACCAATTCATTAAGAGGCTGCCTGAATCTGTGCCGTCCCTTTAAGCTATATAGAAGGGTAGACTCAGCAGTATTTCAAGGGGAAAATAAGATTCTGAAATGAATAACTGGAGCAAAGTAAAGCAGTCAGACATCGGCCTTCAGGTGACGGTTTCCTGATCATAATCTGCTTCATCTTCCATCCTGCAAAACTAGAAGCAAGAAGCTTGTAAGGTCGTTTCCTACCTGTATGTGGCACAGAAGCTTCCACCCAGATGCCGGCTACACGGGCAATGGACGGGTCACTTACAGGGGATCTATTATCAGAAATGACCTATTGCTTGAAGGTGTAGTCCAGAATTATGTCCATATTATATGTCCATATTCTTCAAAAAAAAAAAAAAAGGGCCACACTTATCCGCAGGTTCTTTGTTTTATTGCAACTCGGCCCTATTCACTTTAATGGAGCGGAGTTGCAATACCAGACACAACCTGTGGACAGGTGTGGCGCTGTTTTTGTAAGACAGCAGCCATGTTTTCTAATACCAGACAACCCATTCAAATATTTTTAGGATACTCTATATTACAGTTTCTACACTGGCTACTGAACCTTCAGAATATGCTGCCACTACCTGTCACTTTTCAGCATGTGCTGTGTACACTGGGGGCAGTCATCTCATTATCATCTGAGGGCAGGATTGCAATAAAGGGTAACACTCTATATTATAAAGCTGGAGGCAAATAACACAGAATTCACCAGTGACAATAAGGACACTTCAGCTCCTCTCCCCGTCCCTGCACCGGTCACAGAGCATGCTCACTACACTCTACCATAGAAATCAATAGGTTGTTTTCTGCTTTATGTCCAAGTGTCTGCTGTAAAGCAAATCTCTGGAACTGCTGTTCACAAGCTCAGGCAAGATGGCCGCCCTCATGTAACTACAACCATGTAACACTAATCATGTAACTACAATAGAATAGAAACATATACAGAGAGAAAATAAAAAGATAAGGTAAAGAACTCCGTCGTGGGGCACCACATTATCTAATGAGACGCGACCTGTGCGGTGTCACTCCTGCATCTGATAAATATTCTGGAGAAAGCTCCAAGGACCAGGGATGAACATAATACAGAACTCGTGAGTCCATAGAGGATGATTCAGGCCTGCAGGTTTTCGGACCCTTGCTCAGGGATACAGGTTATGGTTTTTGGGCGCTTGCATGTCCCGGGGGGTCACGTGTAACATGAGGACGAGGTAAAGTGTTATTCTCCTTTTCACACATTGCAGGATTAGATGCGCAGCCCTGCGGCTCGGATCTTGGCTGGATTCCCGCTCATCGCTGAGAGGAGCTTGTGTATAGTGTCACTATGAGACATTTACATAATTAGGATTGTGCCTATATATGGCCAAGTGCGCACGGGTTCAGATCTCTTACAAAACTAACAGCGAGATGTAGTGCAATAAAACAGAGCTGGTTTACCAGTCACTGGGAAGACTCAGCAACATTGTTGGGATTTATTTCACGCAAACAAAGCCACGCTTGACCTCCGCATCCGAAAAAGAACCCACTGAAGACTTCATGCTGCTCAATTAAAGGGCCACTAACCCTAAATGATACATTTCTGGAATATGAAAAAAAGTAACATTGTCAGAATAGAAATATAAAAAGCATTCAGGAAATATAAACGGACAATGCAAAAGAAATATAGAAAAAAAATATATGGATGGGGCCCGAAGAAAGAAAAGACCCTACAAAGTCCCTAACAAAACTAAGTAGAGGCCAATCTTTTTCTGCAGGGTCTATATTATATGGGTGCTGGAAATATATCGTATTTTCTGCCACACTTTTTTTTCCCACCATAGAAGGTGTCTTGCGGCTGCTCACCCTTATGCCTCATGCGCACGACCACTGACGGGACTCGGACAGCACACTCGGTCGTGTGCATGAGGCGTTACCCCAACATGCCTGCTCTTGGGGGCGTCTGGTAGCAGTCGGCTGAACGATTGCTTGGCCCACAGTTATCTAATTAACGGGGAGAGGAAACGCTGACATAGGAGCCCCCGCAGAGCTTCGGACTGTCTGGAAGGGTTTACTAAGAGGTGGGGGGCATAATCTGCATATAGGGTGAATATGTAAGGGCCCGTTCACATCAGCATTCGGGTTCCGTTCAATCTTTCCGTCAGTGGAACAGCTGAACGGAAAGCCGAATGGAGACGATCACTTCAGTTTGCATTACCATTCATTTCAATAATAATGCTTCCGATTCAGTTTGTTTCCGTCCCATAAAGTTTCCGTTATTTTTTACTGAAAAAATAGCTGTTCAATCTGCACGATGAATTTCGCTTTTCTGTTCCGTCAAAGGAGCAGAAAAATGGAACTCAATGTTATGGTGGATCCGTCAAATGACAAACACCAACGGCGCTTGATGGACCCCAATGGGCCTCATCTGCTTTATTAGGATCAGTCAGGTTTTCCGTCATGTTGAACATCATTTTACTAGACACAAAATCACACAGCGCAGCACCTTTACTGGGGCATTTTTAGGATGTTCTAATATAAACAGGTCTGTGGACAGATTTCCTTTGGATCCTGTGACAGTGAAGTATTAGGGGTAGGATATAGGATTTTTACCATTAGTAACGTAGCTTTACAGTGGAATTGGTTCTTATACCACAAAGTGCTGATTCTGATACAAAGTGTTGATTCTGATACAAAGTGCTGGAGCCCCTCAGTACACACCCCCCCCCCCTCCCGGGCCGGCACAATGTGAAATCAGGCAAATGACCCTCTACAATGTTACGCGAGTGCTGGGATATGATATAAATTATTTGTCTGGACTATCGGTCATATATTCTTCTGTACACAGGAGCTACATAGACTGCAGTTACAATTACACCATTTATCACTCAAATAATAGAAATGACCATTGCCAGTGACTGCATGGTGCTGCAACACTCCACTACCTGGGAAGGGTCCACTGCTCTGTTCATCCTGAGCCTCCTGGTTCTACTATAAAACAGGCAGAGCAGTAGGAGAGAGAGGCTGGAAGGGTTAATATCGATTTAAGAATTTAGTCGTTATAGAAGTCATTCATATATTCTAGAAAGCTGGGTGATAAATGTACAACTATTAGTCGCTGTCACCCTCCATCTGTTCCCCATGCAAAAGACCGACATATGCTGAATAGAATAATAAAAGACTTCACAAGTGGCCAATAAGTTGTAGAAAAAAATAAAAATAACATAAGACATTGTGTCAGGGGTAGGCAACCTTTTTTGTATGGCGTGCCAATAAAAAAACAAAAACAAAACAATGATGAAGTACTCAGTGTGCCATGCAAATATGAACACCTACCAACCCATGAACGGCTATTGAACACCAGGTAGGGAAGGGGGGTGCACATGGGAGAGGCCACGGCTACTGTACACCAGCTTGGGGGCGCTGCACACAGAACAGAGAGAGCCACTACTGAACACTAGTTGAGGAGTGCACATAGGAGAGACTGCGGGTACTAAACACCAGATTTAGGGGGTGCACATAGGAGAGACCGCGGCTACTGAACACCATATTTAGGGGGTGCACATAGAAGAGACTGCAGCTACTGAACAGAAGATTTAGGGGGTGCACATAGGAGAGACTGCGGCTACTGAACACCAGATTTAGGGGGTGCATATAGATGAGACTGCACCTACTGAACACCAGATTTAGGGGGCGCACATAGAAGAGACTGCAGCTACTGAACACCAGATTTAGGGGGTGCACATAGAAGAGACTGCAGCTACTGAACACCAGATTTAGGGGGTGCACATAGAAGAGACTGCAACTACTGAACACCAGATTTAGGGGGTGCACACAGGAGAGACCGCTGCTACTGAACACCAGATTTAGGGGGTGCACATAGGAGAGACTGCAGCTACTGAACACCAGATTTAGGGGGTGCACATAGATTAGACTGCAGCTACTGAACACCAGATTTAGGGGTGCACATAGGAGAGACTGCGGCTACTGAACACCAGATTTAGGGGGTGAACATAGGCGAGACTGCGGCTACTGAACACCAGATTTAGGGGGTGCACATAGGAGAGACTGCGGCTACTGAACACCAGATTTAAGGGGTGCACATAGAAGAGACTGCAGCTACTGAACACCAGATTTAGGGGGTGCACATAGGAGAGACCGCGGCTACTGAACACCAGATTTAGGGGGTGCACATAGAAGAGACTGCAGCTACTGAACACCAGATTTAGGGGGTGCACATAGGAGAGACTGCGGCTACTGAACACAAGATTTAGGGGGTGCACATAGAAGAGACTGCAGCTACTGAACACCAGATTTAGGGGGTGCACATAGGAGAGACTGCGGCTACTGAACACCAGATTTAGGGGGTGCACATAGAAGAGACTGCAGCTACTGAACACCAGATTTAGGGGGTGCACATAGGAGAGACTGCGGCTACTGAACACCAGATTTAAGGGGTGCACATAGGAGAGACCACTGCTACTGAACACCAGATTTAGGGGGTGCACATAGGAGAGACCGCGGTTACTGAACACCAGATTTAGGGGGTGCACATAGTAGAGACTGCAGCTACTGAACACCAGATTTAGGGGGTGCACATAGAAGAGACTGTGGCTACTGAACACCAGATTTAGGGGCGCACATAGAAGAGACTGTGGCTACTGAACACCAGATTTAGGGGGTGCACATAGGAGAGACCGTGGCTACTGAACTCCAGATTCTGGGGGTGTACATCGGAGAGACCACGACTACTGAACACCAGAATGGGGGGTGCACATAGGAGAGAGAAAACGGACAGCTATTGCTAACTTTTTATTTTACAGAGCGGTTACTGAACTCAGTCCTTGCAGCGCTTCAATATTCGCGTGGCGACTCTGAACACCAGGAGAAAGAGCAGCGCTGCATTGTGTATTGGCCAAGTGTTCAGCAGCGACAAACACAATGAAGTGCTGCTCTGTCTCCAGGTGTTCAGCACCACCAAGCACACAATGGTGCTGGGCACCGAGACAGGGAAGTGTGCCAGCAAATCATGCCCCACCGGTGCCACAGGTTGCTGACCTGCATTGTGTGGTTACATCATGGGAGAACCATTACGTGGGCGAAAAACTGCATATATCAAACCGTAATACCAATGCCAGCCACAATACCCCCTAAAATGTGACAGCCACAAATGTCCCATTATAGTGACCCTGCTGCAATGCCAGCCACAGTGTCACCACAGTCACCCCTAAAACTGCCATCCAGTGTCTCTACATAGCATTAGCCAACGTGTCCCCAAATAGTGCCAGTAACAATGCCCTAAATACAGTGCCAACCATGCACAAGGGTATTACTCACCAGGGACGTAACTATAGTGGGTGCAGAGGTTGACAGTATCCGGGCACTGGAACCCTAAGGGTGCTCAAAAAGCCCCTCTGCCCCATATGAGGAGACCAGTGTTATAAATGGCACATGGTAGGTGGGGATCAGGGCTTCAAGTTACACCCGTGATACTCACCTCTTCTCCTCGCTGCCGTCCTCTGCCAGTCAGGAGACCCTCACATGTGACTCATCATGTGCCGGGGCTCCGCACAGAAAGAGGAGCATTGTGGCAAGGAAAGACGAGCACCTACGTAAAGACGTACATCTATAGTGTGATGGTTACATCTCATTATACAAATATAAGTTACATACAGGACAATGACTCTCCACTGAGGTGCATTATATGGCTATGAGTAATTCAGCGTGAGAAGAAGGAGCAGCAAAAAGGGGAAATAGAACACAAATGTTAGGCTCTGTTCACACTGCCCTCAGGCCCTCCGTAGGCAGTTGTCAAACTTGATGACAAAACCCATGTACATTGTACGTTGCAGCCACGCGGTGAACAATTAATAGCGCGGCCTGAAAATAGACGCTGCGAGAAGAGGAAGAGACGCGGCCGGATCAGCAGATGCTGCCACGCAGACAGGTTGAGTGGTGATAAGCGAACATAACGCATGGCGTGGGTGCAAGTGTGAAGAACAAGAAGACGTGTAATACACTTATCAGCCGCAGTGTCTCATCCGTGCATGTGAGGTGCGTCCATAGCATCATATTCCATTATATGGACAAGACTGCTGCAAACAAACATTACCCCCTCCCCCCATTCCAAGTCCCTACCACCCGCTGTCTGGGACGGAATGAGGAATATCGTAGGATCTTGTAAGATACAGCCTTAGGCCCTGTTCACACTGAGTTTTTTTTGCAGGCAGAAAATAAATTCTGCCTTTAAATATCAGCTCCGGTTTTTTAAGTGATTTTGCACTACTGGCGGTTTTTTGCCGCGGTTTCTAACCTCTGTTTTCAACAGGCGAAGGGAAAAACCGCGAGCGGGTTTTGCCCTAAAACGCGTCATAAAACGCTGCAGCGTTTTTTCCGTCCCTCATTGATTTCCCTTGAAAACAGATCCGTATTTTCAGACGTTTTTTGCTAAGCGTGTGAACATACCCTTACTCTCTTGGATAAAACCTGGAACCTTCTTCATTACAAGGAGCGTAACTCCATTAAAAACCTGCAAATTCCCCTATTCCATCCACTCACCCCACCCCACATTCATAGGCTTCTAGGATGCTGAGGTTTGGGGAGCTGTTTAGATGGTCCAGCAATAACATTATAACAGAATGTATATTACAAGTTGTTAACCCTTCATGTACTGACACTTTGTACCATACAATAAGATTAATACAGATCTGTTATTTTGCTAGTCATGAAGTCCCCATTCCAGCATGTGACATGTGTAGAGAACCTGCAAACAGCTCCCCATATCTCAGCTTCCTGAATCTCTACCAGTGTGACATGAGGGTAACTGTAGTCATGCTGGAACTTTCAGGTGTAGCGAAGCTTTAATAAATTAAACCAAATTTAAAAAGGAAAATGGAAAGCCCCTTCAATAGCCAATAAACCGCTACTCTCTGTATTTCTAGCATGAAATATTCATTGAAAAACATCACAACTGTGTCAATACATCAAGCACCTCAAAGGGGTTCTCCACATTAGACAATCACGACTTCTTAGAAGGGTCCCTTGACAATAAGCTGATCACAATGTCTTCCCCTGCTGGACCCCCAGCGATCAGTTGTTCTCTGTGGGGAAACCTGGCAGTAAGTGTTCCGTTTCCCTGCAACGCCACCACAGGAGAAATGAAGTATTACACCGTGTCCATTCATATCAATGTGTTGTCTGTGTAACACAGAACAGGTCCTCCAGAGAGAAAGACGCTCTATGTAACCGCTCTCCACTCTGACCAAGAGATGAGGATCCTGAACAGCGGACCCCCCCCCCCCCTCTATTATCTCAGAATTCACTAATAGGGTGTAGGACACTGGGTTTTCTAAACTAGACAATCCCTTTAAGGGTATATTCACACACTGCACATTTGTTGGAGAGGTTTCATGTGAATACACAGATTCTTTCAAGCAGAGATTACGGCTCCTCTCATCCAGACAGTGCCCCTAGACGATGCCGACCTTGAATAAATTCTTACATTCCCCATAAATAAAGAAATAAATGGAAATGAACATCCGGCAAGTTGTTTCCTTCTTTTTTCTAATTAAACATAATAATTGGCAGGAATACGTTCAGGACGCCGGGACTGGCAGCAGTTAATCTACAGAATCTGCCATAGAGGCCTGCGGAGTGCGGAGCCTGGCACAGTCACAGATGGGATTGCAGTAATAAGATAGTTTGTTCCCAAGAAAAGCGCACAATCGCTCCGTAAGGTACGAAAATATGGAAATCCAACACCGGATTATATCCTCTAAGGAGCAGCATCCCCGTCTGGTGTTGTTTTAATGGTAATTGTTTTTTCACAAATATTTTTTTTTCCTCTTAGGCCTCATGCACACAACCGTAGTGGAGAGCACGACCCTGATTAGCGGCTCGGACGGCCGCAGAGTGTCACCTGCGGGCCACCCGCAAATCGCGTGCCACACACACGGCCGCGTGCATTCATTTCTATGAGCCTGGACCGCAAAATACGGCCATAATAAGACTTGTCCTATCTTTTTGCGGTCCAGGCTCCTGGGCAATGCACGGACCATGGAAACCACGGTCGTGTGCATGGGGCCTTCGGTGAAGCAATTTGTGCGTTATTTTGGTCTTCTACAAGGGGAATCGACGCTGACTACTATTTTACAACAGTCCCCAGGGGTTGTCTTCTGGACATGGATGACATATAAATCGGCAAAATTACAATCCTATCTTTATACTGTCATACTACGACGTCTTTGTGTCAGTCTTTACAATAGTTTGTCATTTTATTCATTCTTTCACGCAGCAAAAGACACGGTAGGAAGAGAGACTACAATTACAACAGTAGGATGAATACTAGAGATTATGATCAGCGGGCACGGCTGCATCTATAGCTCCAATCTTTAGCTCCCCTCCATTGCAATTCCTGGGACATACGTCTGCCTGGAGACGTCACAGCCATTGCTGCAGCATCAGCCTTCTTATTCCTACATTAATAATCTGAACACGGTCTTGAGGAATCAATAGTAACGCAGACGTAATGGCCGTGGGATAAGACTCAGTGAGAGTCCCGTCATTCCTTCACGATTCTTCATAGTCCATGGAAACAATCAGCAGTGAACCATAATGATGGACGAGCTCTCCTGACTAGTGCTGCTCCTATTTATACGGTAATAGAATATATATTTATTTATTACAGTTAAAGGGGCTTTCCGGGATTATAATACTGTGGTCTATCCTCAGGACGGGCCATCAATATCAGATCAGTAGGATCCGACTCCCGGGAACCCGCGCCACTCAGCTGACTGAAGAGGACGTGGCGTTCTAACAAGCGGTGCGTCCCCTCCCATATTTACCAGCCACAGTGACGCATATTCACTAGTGGCTGTGATGGGTATTGCAGCTCAGTCCAATTCACTTGAGCGGAATGAGCTGTCATAGCATAGCATAGCCACTATCAAATGTGCGGCGCTGTGCCTGGTAAATGATAAAGGAGAAGTGGTGCCAAGGCCTGAACGGTGCTGAACGGCTGGGTTGTTGGGAGTTGGACCACCACGGACCTGATATTGATGCCCTATCCTTAAGACAGGCCATCAACATTATAGTCCCGGAAAACCCCTTTAAATCCTATGTCCACCTTTGCAACCTATTTTTAGTTATTTTTCCAATGCATCTATAATGAAGAAAAAAATCAACTTAGCAAATAGTCTTGGTCAAAAAATTCCTACCGTTTTGTTTCTACAGCTCCTATGCAGACCTATGTGTCTCTATGGTTTCCGACTACAGACACACCCCGTTTTGACTTCCATAGGGCCCTGCTCTACCTTCTTATTCATCATTTCATACAGAGGATAAAGTGTTTTCTTCTGTTTTGTGGCAGGTTTCATAGGACGCCACATTACGGATTCTACGAGAGAATGCAGAGCACCATACAGCGGAGACGGATTCCCCAGGGGACTCTGTATCCCACCCTATAGACTCCTGCACACGGTTCTGCTGGTTGCATGAGGCCTTATACTGACTTATTAGGTCAGGGACCTCTGCAGATGTTCTACGTATATGTGAAGTCACCAGGGAATGCTGGGACTTTCAGTTCCACAATAGTTTACCAAAATAGTGGGTGCCCTATAAGTGCAGCGATACATCACGGTTGGGATTGACACATGTCTATATCTGAATTGACGTTAATTGGAACAATTACGCTGGAGGCTTTATTGCGGATACCTCCTGCGGTGCCAGAACGGGGTTTGCAGTAATCTGAAAAGCACAGAATGCATTACTTAGCCTGATTTGGAAGATTTGGAAGATAAATGTAATCCACAATCTGAGCAGTTGTTCTGGAACTTATCAAGATGAACGATAGTAAGAGAACTGATGCTCCTCTTCAGAGGGATTAGGTCTTATTATGGGGACTCTTCTTCAGATCCTACTAAATGAGGAATAAGTCAGAGAAGGGACAACATCAACATTGGGAGGATTGTACAGACCGGAGCTGTAAAGTTATTACTGATGATTATTGTAAACCAGAACACGAAGCGCCATAAACCGAAAATAAGCCCACACATGGATTTAGTAGTTAGGAAGCAAGAAAGGAAAGGTGGATGGAAAGAACGGAATAGGAGGAGGGGAACCAAAGGGAGGAAGAAAGGAAAGAACGAAAGGAAAGAAAGAAAAAAAAGGGTTCATTGGGCGCCTTGTAATACAACATTTTTTGCCAGGGGTCGCACACAGATTCTCACTGGTGATAATAGCGGATCACCAGGAAAGGGAAGTAAAGGAAGTGTGGAGGAAAGCAAGGGGAAGAGGAAAGGAAATAGGAAGAACGGAGATTACTTTGGAAAAAAATGTATATGAGAACCCAAGATTCCTGATATCCAACAGGACCAAACATTTAAAGGTTTATTATAAAGTCATGTTAAAAAAATATGCACACAAGGGTTAACTGCATTTCCACAAAGTATATTCAAAGTTTTTTATTTTTCGTCTGCAGGCAGCGAATCCCTTGGATTTACACACAACATTTTGAGGCATTATATTTTTAGTGTTTTCGTTTGCGATTGTAACAGGTTTTGTTTTTTTCAAAATTGCTGCGTCCTGAGGCCACTATAAAGTCTATAGTGATATATAGAGGACCCTACAATCACAGCATTTTTGGGGTCAGTGGGTTTTTTTTATTTTCAAAACGAAGCATGCTCTGGGTGGGTTTTTTTGGGGTTTTTTCAGGCGCTTTTCCTTTAGGTTTCCGTATAGGACTGATACTATATGAAAAAAAAAGTTTCGTGAAGCTTTTTGAGGCGAACACAGGAGTGGATACAAAAGACTCCCTCCTTTATACTTTTTCTTCTTTTTGGATCCACTCCTGTGTTTGTCTAATGAACTAAAAACTGCACGGATAGGGGACAGGATTTCTCTCTGCACTAGATTGCACTTCTCTCCAATACTATGCTTTATATTCATCCCTTGATTACAGACTGATACAATGACTTCTGACAGAATGATTGGTCTATAATTGATCTGTGTGGGGTTCTGTCCAGGAATACTCATTGATGCCCCATGCACACGACCACAAAAAATCTCCGTAATTCTAGACCGTAATACGGTGCACAAGGCCTAACTATGGATTTTACAGCTCAGATTAATCTGACATGCGTCTGTCATTCCGGGGGGGGGGGGGGGGGGCAACCTGCCTTTGCCTGTACAGAAGTGTTAGTGAGGAGAATATCAATGTTGATACCCAAATCCGAACCATTTCTATGGAGACGTGAACACAGAGAGTGCTACACACAACAATCCCAACATAACAGAGAACTTGGATGTTATGCTATTTGTACACGATCGAGTGCCACTCGGCCAGTTTTCCAAGGCATCCAAATGGCACCTGATCGTTTTCACGGACCCATTCACTTTAGTGGGTGAATCGGGTCAGTGAAAACGGACCAGACTCTCTGATCCGTGGATAGACCTATGTTTCTACGGATCATGGACGGGACCTGGAACACACAGGCGTTTGCATGAGGCATAATACTTCAGTGAGTAAACCGCATTCACAAACCCTAGAAAACAATACGGCAGCAGGGAAGCTCTGAATGTCAGAGGGGGGACCGCAGCCCAGAACCACCATCCCAAGAGCCGAAGGGGAAACCGCAGCCCAGAACCACCATCCCAAGAGCCAGAGGGGGGACCGCAGCCCAGAACCACCATCCCAAGAGCCAGAGGGGGGACCGCAGCCCAGAACCACCATCCCAAGAGCCAGAGGGGGGACCGCAGCCCAGAACCACCATCCCAAGAGCCAGAGGGGGGACCGCAGCCCAGAACCACCATCCCAAGAGCCAGAGGGGGGACCGCAGCCCAGAACCACCTGTAATGGCGGAAGGAGGTGAAGGGAACAAGTGAGCCCTAATCTACCCACCGCCCTGTCCCTGCCTACTTGCAACGACCCGCCCTAGGCGACGGGGTACAACTGGGCGGCGGTCCCTACGCTGTCTAAGTGCAAGGGGGTACAAACAGGGAACACGCAAGGGAATACAGTAGCCCACGGAACGCCGCGAGGAAACGGAGCGGGAAAGAGCCAGTCAGGATCAGGAAGTAGTGGAGTATACAAACGGGAGCACGGAGCAGAAGCAAGCCAGAGGCAGAGCAACGCAGGATAAACGGAACTGAAGCAAGGCAGAAGCACGGCAGAAGCACGGCAGAAGCAGGCTGGAGCAAGGCAGCAGTGGGGCCAGGAATCCAAGAGAATAACAAGCAAGGAGGAAGAGAAAACGGCAGGTATAAATGGACAGGGGGCGGAGCTAACTCTGACTGACCAGGCCGCGATAGGCTCTCCCACTCCTGAGCCTGCCACCCTGATTGGTGGGAGCAGGTGTCAGTCTCAGAGGTCTGGCCTCAGGTGTCGACTGATTAATCCTGGGAGTATACCCAGACATAGTGCCTGGCAGATCCTTTACAGTACTCCCCCCTTTATGAGGGGCCACCGGACCCTTACTAAGAGGACCCGGTTTAGTGGGGAAGAGAAGGTGGAACCTCCTGATCAATACCCCAGCGTGAACATCTCGAGCAGGAACCCAAGTCCTCTCCTCCGGCCCGTATCCTCTCCAATGGACCAGGTACTGGAGGGAGCCCTGGATCATCCTACTGTCCACAATCTTGGCCACCTCGAATTCCACCCCCTCAGGGGTGAGAACGGGAACAGGAGGTTTCCTCGAGGGGGACCAGGACGGGGAGCAGCGTTTCAGGAGGGAGGCATGGAAGACGTCGTGTATACGAAAGGATGGGGGCAGCTCCAGACGGAAGGATACAGGGTTGAGGACTTCAATGACCTTATAAGGTCCAATAAATCGGGGAGCAAACTTCCTGGACGGGACCTTAAGGCGCAAGTTCCTCGACGACAACCACACAAGATCCCCGACGACAAACCGGGGGTTAGCAGAACGTCTACAATCAGCCTGAATCTTTTGTACGCTCTGGGACGCCTCTAGGTTCTTCTGAACCTGGGCCCAGACTGTGCACAGTTCCCGATGAACGTCCTCTACCTCGGGATTATTGGAACCACCAGGGGAAACGGAGGAGAACCTAGGATTAAACCCGAAATTACAGAAAAACGGGGAGACCCCTGACGAGTTACTGACCCGGTTATTCAGGGAAAATTCGGCGAGGGGAAGGAATGAGACCCAATCAAATTGACAGTCAGAAATGAAACACCTTAAATATTGTTCCAGGGATTGGTTAGTCCTTTCCGTTTGGCCATTAGTTTCGGGATGGAAGGCGGAGGAGAAGGACAGATCAATCTCCAATTTTTTACAAAAAGCTCTCCAAAATAAGGAAACAAATTGTACCCCTCTGTCCGAAACGATATTGACTGGGGCCCCATGGAGACGCAAAATGTGTTTCACAAACAAAGAAGCTAACGTCTTGGCGTTAGGTAGTTTCTTAAGGGGCACAAAGTGGCACATCTTGCTGAAGCGGTCTACTACCACCCACACCACCGACTTGCCCTGAGATGGAGGCAAATCGGTGATAAAATCCATGGAGATATGGGTCCAAGGTCTCTGGGGAATGGGCAAGGAACGTAGTAAGCCCGCAGGTCGGGACCTAGGGGTCTTGGACCTAGCACAGACCTCACAAGCGGCGACGTAAGCCCTAACGTCTTTAGGCAACCCAGGCCACCAATAGTTTCTGGTAATGAGGAGTTTGGTACCCAAGATGCCAGGATGACCAGATAGAGCGGAGTCATGGTTTTCCCTGAGCACCCTTAGCCGGTATTGCAGGGGGACAAACAGTTTGTCCCCAGGGAGGTTCCCGGGAGCTGAACCTTGATCAGCCGCGATGTCAGAGGCTAAGTCAGAATCAGTGGCAGAAACAATTATACCAGGGGGTAAAATACAAGCAGGATCCTTCTCAGAAGGAGGATTAGCCATGAAACTACGTGACAGTGCATCAGCCTTAATATTTTTGGACCCAGCCCTATAGGTAACCAAGAAATTAAATCTGGTAAAGAATAGTGCCCAACGAGCTTGTCTAGGATTAAGCCTCCGGGCAGATTCTAGGAAAACCAGATTCTTGTGGTCAGTAAGGACCGTTACCTGGTGTCTGGCCCCCTCCAAGAAGTGACGCCACTCTTCAAAAGCCCATTTAATGGCTAAAAGTTCGCGGTTGCCAATATCATAGTTACACTCCGTGGACGAAAACTTCCTAGAGAAGTAAGCACAGGGGCGGAGATGGGTGAGGGAGCTGGTACCCTGGGACAAGACGGCCCCCACTCCCACCTCGGACGCGTCAACCTCCACAATAAATGGCTCCCTTTGGTTGGGCTGAACCAGCACGGGGGCCGAGATAAAGCACTTCTTGAGGGTCTCAAAAGCCTGGACGGCCTCAGGGGGCCAATGGAGGACATCAGCACCCTTGCGAGTGAGGTCCGTAAGAGGCTTAGCGACGACCGAGAAGTTGGCAATAAATCTCCTGTAATAGTTAGCGAATCCCAAAAAACACTGTAGCGCCTTCAGGGAGGCAGGTTGGACCCATTCCGCCACAGCCTGAACCTTGGCAGGGTCCATGCGGAATTCATGAGGAGTGAGGATTTGACCTAAAAATGGTATTTCCTGTACCCCAAACACACATTTTTCGGTCTTCGCAAACAGATTATTTTCCCGAAGGACCTGGAGGACCTTCCTGACATGCTCCACGTGCGAGGACCAGTCCTTGGAAAACACCAGTATGTCATCAAGGTACACTACAAGAAAATTACCCAGGTAATCTCTCAGGATTTCATTAATAAAATTCTGGAAGACGGCAGGGGCATTACACAACCCAAAGGGCATGACTAGGTATTCGAAATGACCTTCGGGCGTGTTGAACGCAGTTTTCCACTCATCCCCCTCTTTGATGCGGATAAGGTTATACGCCCCCGTAGATCGAACTTAGAGAACCATTGGGCCCCCTGAACCTGATTAAAAAGATCCGGAATCAAAGGCAGGGGATACTGGTTCCTTACTGTGACCTTATTCAAGTTCCGATAATCAATGCACGGCCTAAGACCACCATCCTTCTTCCCCACGAAGAAGAAGCCAGCACCTACAGGAGAAGTCGAGGGGCGAATGAAACCCTTGGCCAGGCATTCTTGGATATACTCCCTCATAGCTTTACGTTCAGGACATGAAAGATTAAATATCCTCCCCTTAGGAAGCTTGGCATCAGGCACCAAATCGATGGCGCAATCGTAATCTCTATGAGGGGGCAACACCTCGGAGGCCTCCTTAGAAAACACATCAGCGAAGTCCTGAACAAACTCAGGAAGCGTGTTTACCTCCTCCCGGGGAGAAATAGAGTTAACCGAAAGACATGACATCAGGCATTCACTACCCCATTTGGTGAGATCCCCAGTATTCCAATCAAACGTGGGATTATGCAGCTGCAACCAGGGAAGACCTAATACCAGATCGGACGATAATCCCTGCATCACCAGTACAGAGCACTGCTCCAAATGCATGGAGCCAACACGGAGTTCAAAAACAGGAGTATGCTGAGTAAAATAACCATTAGCAAGAGGAGTGGAGTCGATACCCACTACGGGGATAGGATAAGGTAAATCAATAAAAGGCATCTCTAGAGACATAGCAAATTCCACAGACATGATATTAGCAGATGAGCCCGAATCCACGAAGGCACTGCCAGTGGCAGACCGGCCAGCAAACGAGACCTGAAAGGGAAGCAAAATCTTATTGCGTTTAGTATTAACGGGAAATACCTGTGCGCCCAAGTGACCTCCCCGATGATCACTTAGGCGCGGAAGTTTTCCGGCTGCTTATTCTTGCGCCTGGGACAGGTGTTCAGTAGATGCTTGTCGTCCCCACAATAGAAGCATAGACCATTCTTCCTGCGAAACTCTCTACGTTGTCGAGGGGACATGGAGGCCCCGAGTTGCATAGGTACCTCCGAGTCCTCCGTGGAAGAGCGAGGAGACGGGACCTCGGGGGGAATCGCAGGGCAGTCAGAGGGGAAAACATTGAAACGTTCAAGCTGACGTTCCCTGAGACGTCGGTCAAGTCGTACTGCTAGGGCCATAATCTGGTCTAGGGAGTCAGAAGAGGGGTAGCTAACCAGCAGATCCTTCAGGGCGTCAGATAATCCTAACCTAAACTGGCACTTTAGGGCCGGGTCGTTCCACCGGGAAGCTACGCACCACTTTCTAAAATCAGCACAGTATTCCTCAACAGGTCTCCTACCCTGACGTAAGGTCACCAGCTGACTCTCGGCTAAGGCAGTCCTGTCAGTCTCGTCGTAAATGAGACCGAGGGCAGAGAAAAACCGATCAACGGAGGAAAGTTCAGGGGCGTCAGGAGCCAAGGAGAAGGCCCACTCTTGGGGCCCTTCCTGGAGTCGGGATATAATGATACCCACCCGCTGGTTCTCGGAACCTGAGGAGTGAGGTCTTAGGCGGAAATAAAGTCTGCAACTCTCCCGGAAGGAGAGAAAAGTCTTACGGTCCCCTGAGAACCGGTCAGGTAACTGGAGGTTGGGTTCTAAAGGTGAGGTGAGGGGTACTACAAAGGCAGCGTCAGACTGATTGACCCTCTGAGCCAGGGCCTGGACCTGTAGGGAGAGGCCCTGCATCTGCTGGGTTAGGGTCTCAAGGGGGTCCATTATAGCGTCAGCGTAGAAGAAATGGTAGACTAGGTAAGGGCTTGTTATTATGTAATGGCGGAAGGAGGTGAAGGGAACAAGTGAGCCCTAATCTACCCACCGCCCTGTCCCTGCCTACTTGCAACGACCCGCCCTAGGCGACGGGGTACAACTGGGCGGCGGTCCCTACGCTGTCTAAGTGCAAGGGAGTACAAACAGGGAACACGCAAGGGAATACAGTAGCCCACGGAACGCCGCGAGGAAACGGAGCGGGAAAGAGCCAGTCAGGATCAGGAAGTAGTGGAGTATACAAACGGGAGCACGGAGCAGAAGCAAGCCAGAGGCAGAGCAACGCAGGATAAACGGAACTGAAGCAAGGCAGAAGCACGGCAGAAGCACGGCAGAAGCAGGCTGGAGCAAGGCAGCAGTGGGGCCAGGAATCCAAGAGAATAACAAGCAAGGAGGAAGAGAAAACGGCAGGTATAAATGGACAGGGGGCGGAGCTAACTCTGACTGACCAGGCCGCGATAGGCTCTCCCACTCCTGAGCCTGCCACCCTGATTGGTGGGAGCAGGTGTCAGTCTCAGAGGTCTGGCCTCAGGTGTCGACTGATTAATCCTGGGAGTATACCCAGACATAGTGCCTGGCAGATCCTTTACACCACCATCCCAAGAGCCGGAGGGGAAACCGCAGCCCAGAACCACCATCCCAAGAGCCAGAGGGGGGATCGCAGCCCAGAACCACCATCCCAAGAGCCAGAGGGGGGATCGCAGCCCAGAACCACCATCCCAAGAGCCGGAGGGGCTATAAATGGCTGCTCCAACTGCGAAGGCTGTTGCACAGAAACATATTACATGGTCACTCATTCATTAGGATAAGTGCCTTGTAATACTATGTTTACCCTGCGGCGGCCGCACACATGACCCCCGAGCGTTAGTATCTATACACTAGTTAGGAAAATGTCCCCCATCGGCTACCCGACTCCTAAACATTGCCCAACCTTGTCTAGATGAACCAATAGATTAATCGAGTTGACCGGCTCCCCGGATGAAGAATGTGGCTTTGTAGTCTCAAATTGGAGTTAAGTTGCACTCCCTAAATAAACCAATAGACACAGATACCAAAGAGACTTAAAGGGGTTGTCCAGTTTAGTTTTTTTTTACTCATTTGTAGAATAGGAAGTCATACAGTTTTCTAATATACATGTATTAGAAATTCTGCTCACATACATTTATTATAGTGCATGAGGTCCATTGACAGCAGAATGGTATAGCCCACAGACTAACTGAATATAACTAGACATGGCGGGAGTCATGCCACCCAACGCACGCACACACAGCGTTGAGGCAACATGGGCTAAGTGAATGGGACTAATAGGGGAATAATGATAAACAATTGACATAGAAGTACTATGCGCACACGGAGTAAGTGCAAAGAATTATTTCTTTTCATGCCAGTGTGGACGTTTCGGTCTAATCCTAGACCTTCCTCGAAAAGCCGAACAGACACGAAGCAGCTGAGCACTCACACGAGGGCTTCAGCTGCTTCGTTCTAGCGATTGGTGGGGGTCTCAGTGCTCGGACCCCCACCAATGTCACTATGACACGTCAGAAGTTTGTCAAACGTTTAGCTACACTTTGTGGCTGAAAACAGAAGCTCTGTAAACAGAAGCAAAAAAATCAAGCACACAGCCATGCAATCCCCATAGACGGGGTAAGCAACCTTAGCGAGGTGGGGATCCACTGTTGTACCTTGGGAGCGTCTTTTTTGCGACCGGGTTGTGACAGGACCATGGGGGGGGGGGTACGTTTTCAAGGGCATTTCTAAGGTCGCTATGAGAATTTCCCAAAGATGCAAATATCCTTCATCCTACTGAGCATTAGGTAGTAATCCCATGAATATTGGTTCTGACACTAAATGGTCTTTGTCCGTGTGTACAGGTCCAGTGTGTGACTGGGATAGAAGAATCTGAAGTCGTCATTATCTTTGTTTTGTAACTAGAAAATAATGTTGGGTCAATGTAGGTCACGGAACAAATGAGACAAGCCCCAATTCAGCATCTCGAGTCTTTCATCATCGGGTGATCTGCTTGTGCATGAAGAAAATTAGCATGAAGGGAATTGGGAGACATCGGCATATACATTGTACGGCCAAGACTAGCACATAAATAAGAGCGGGAGGTCTGTGCCATTAATCTGTTACCCGCTGCCACTCGGGTGGAAGTGAAGTTAAATAAAGCGCCTCATTAATAGCAGATTCTAACAATTCCAGACGCTCGATTAATTTTTCAAACAGTAAAATAATTATTTCAAGCTGTGGTGGGGAAACCGGTCCAAAGAACCGTCAACCCAGTATGTGATGCGGCCTGATACACCCTTCAGTTCCCAAAAAGACCCTCACCGGGTGGCTGCTCTGGCACTAAACAGGTTAATAGAATATACTGGAAACCAGACGGGCCCGGCAGACACAGTAGTCCAAGTAGCTCAACAGATGGGAATGATGAATACGTTTTAATATATTGTATGGGAGCAGCAGGAAAAGTGTGACAACGAGACACGGTGCAGAAAAAGACTGACGAAGTCTCAAGGTCGTGCACAAGTGTCAGTGAAGGACGCTCGGATTCTTACATAGCAAAATGCGCCAGAATTGTGGCTCAAATCGTGCCAAAAAATGTGTATATGGAGTGCGCCAAATTTATTATGTTTTTTTATGCCTCACTAGACAGTTTTGAAAAGTGCCTAAAAAAGGGGGTATGCGCCAAATTTATTGATAGTGTTGGTCTTTCTTTAAGCACAAAATATTGGCGTAAAGTATCCCAGCCAAGAGGTGGTATAAAGAAGAGAATAATGTCTTACATGTCTAGCAAGATGATCAAATGGATCATACACTGTGAGACGTTGTCATCAATTTGATGCAGTTTCTGTCTGATTTAAGTACAAAATAAGTAAATCTCTTCCACTGCATTACGCCTAGACTGTAAGCTCTTCTGGGCAGGGACCTCTCTCCTGTAGAGTGTAAGCCGTTATGGTCAAAGCGGTCCTCTCTCCTGTAGATTGTAAGCTCTTATAGTGAGGGTCCTCTCTCCTGTAGATTGTAAGCTCTTATAGTCAGCGGGGTCCTCTCTCCTGTAGAGTGTAAGCTCTTATGATCAGTGGGGTCCTCTCTCCTGTAGAGTGTCAGCTCTTATGGTCAGCGGGGTCCTCTCTCCTGTAGAGTGTCAGCTCTTATGATCAGCAGGGTCCTCTCTCCTGTAGAGTGTCAGCTCTTATGGTCAGCGGGGTCCTCTCTCCTGTAGAGTGTCAGCTCTTATAGTGAGGGTCCTCTCTCCTGTAGATTGTAAGCTCTTATGGTCAGCGGGGTCCTCTCTCCTGTAGAGTGTCAGCTCTTATGGTCAGCAGGGTCCTCTCTCCTGTAGAGTGTAAGCTCTTATGGTCAGCGGGGTCCTCTCTCCTGTAGAGTGTCAGCTCTTATGGTCAGCGGGGTCCTCTCTCCTGTAGAGTGTCAGCTCTTATGATCAGCAGGGTCCTCTCTCCTGTAGAGTGTCAGCTCTTATGCTCAGCGGGGTCCTCTCTCCTGTAGAGTGTCAGCTCTTATAGTGAGGGTCCTCTCTCCTGTAGAGTGTAAGCTCTTATGGTCAGCGGGGTCCTCTCTCCTGTAGAGTGTCAGCTCTTATGGTCAGCGGGGTCCTCTCTCCTGTAGAGTGTCAGCTCTTATAGTGAGGGTCCTCTCTCCTGTAGACTGTAAGCTCTTATGATCAGCAGGGTCCTCTCTCCTGTAGAGTGTCAGCTCTTATGGTTAAGGTTCTCTCTCCTGTAGAGTGTAAGCTCTTATGGTCAGCAGTGTCCTCTCTCCTGTAGAGTGTCAGCTCTTATGGTCAGCAGGGTCCTCTCTCCTGTAGAGTGTCAGCTCTTATAGTGAGGGTCCTCTCTCCTGTAGAGTGTAAGCTCTTATGGTCAGCAGGGTCCTCTCTCCTGTAGAGTGTAAGCTCTTATGGTCAGTGGGGTCCTCTCTCCTGTAGAGTGTCAGCTCTTATGGTCAGCGGGGTCCTCTCTCCTGTAGACTGTAAGCTCTTATGATCAGCAGGGTCCTCTCTCCTGTAGAGTGTCAGCTTTTATGGTCAGGGTCCTCTCTCCTGTAGATTGTAAACGCTGAAAAATATGGTTGTGCTATATAAGATTATTAGTAAGTGTAGTGCAGGGCCTAAGGGGGGAAGAACATGGCACAGGGAATCTCTGTTTCATGCTCCGTCCCCTCAAACCCAACACAGTGTACGAGTTTTGCTCAGTGTTCCTTTAAAGGGGTTTTCCAGTACCAGACATTTATGGCATATTGATTGCATAATCCATAAATATCTATTGGGTGAGGATCTGATTACCTGGGGATCTACAGACACCTAGAACGTCATTTCTCCCAGTTACTACGATGGAGAATAACCATACACGCGCGGCCACCTCTTCCCCACGAACGGAGAACTGAGTGGAGCATAAGGAACCCAAACAATTAAATACATATGTGTCATAGGAATACCCCTTTAGAGAGGCTTTATTTTTATTTTTCTGCGAGAACGTCAGTGCGAGGCTGCGCAGCCGTTTGCAGACACATGTCCATATGGCAGGCTGTAGGGAGCTTCTGCTTGAGGATTCATGTACACAGCAGGTCCATGCAAATCCAACACTCATAGGATAAATTCAGCTTTTATTACAGTCCTACTGAAACATGTTATCCAAGGGTATATAGTGCACAGCGCCAGAAGCCACACAACTCCCACGCATCATACCCGCAGTCACCAAGCAGAAGATAATTAAAACTCCATTCACGTCCTTCCAAAGAACATAAAGGGAGGACGGCGTTTACTGTAATGACTGGTAGGAGCGCTAAGGTGGTCAGAGACATGAGATTTTCTACAGCATCTACCGACATGTAACCTTCACCTACAGTCGGACTTTCCCCAACCGGAAGAAACTGGGATCAGCCAGGATGGATTTATATATGTCCAAACCGTTCTCTCCTCTTAGATAAGCGGTGCCAGAGACGCCTCTGATCTCTCTCCCTTTACTCCAATGATAGGGTGGACAGATAATGTGTCTGTGTCCTGGTTTTTTCCTAACCAGAAGTCGTATCTACCAGTGACCACGGCGTTCCCACGTAGCGTAAACGCTGTGGGATTTTTCGCATCAAAATTCTGTGCGGAAATTCCGCAGCATTTACAGTAGCAGCAAAGTAAATGTCGTGCGGAAAATTTTCTGCCGTGAAACTTTCAATTCCGCTGCATGTCAATTTATGCTGTGGGTTCTGCGCGGAGAAGCTGCGCGTTTGACCCATAGACCTCAATGGGAAGAATAAGTTCCGCAACAGATGAGTTAAAGGTTACAAAATTTGCAGGTAGAAATCACATCTAATTATGCGTTTTTGATGCGGTTTTTAAGTTTTGATGCATTTTTAGGCGCATTTTCATGCTGCTGGTGTTAGTGCGATTTTCCGCAGCACTAGGCAGATACAACTCGAAAGCGGAAACATAAGATAAACGGACATGCTGCGGATTTTAAAATACGCACCGCAGGTCAATTTCCATCCCGAAAAATACCGCAGCGTGTACATGAGATTTCCTGGAATCTCATTGACTATGCTGGTATTGTATTACCCTGCGGATTTGCCGCACACAAATCCGAGCGGAATAACCGCACGTAATACGCATCGGGTGCATTGAGCCTTATTGCGGTTTGTACAAAGTATCAGCGGAAACGCCGTAAAAACCACTGGAAATCCGCAGGTGCACATACACTTTGCTAGAATTTATGTTTAACACTAAATCTGCAGGTAAAACCCCTGCAAAAAATATGCAGTGTTTCCGCAGCAAAACTGCACTCTTTGCTGCAAATTTTTGTGACAAATATATCTGCGTTTTTTGAGATTCCGCTGCAGATTTTCTGTTGCAGAAATTCTGAGGTGTATCCGGCGTGTGGGAACAAACCTTAAGGTTGCATGCACACGTTGCGTATTTTAGCTGCGGAAAATAAGCCGCAAAAAATTCACTGGAAAACATGTTTTTTTAATGTGTTTGGTTTTTACGTTTTGCTGTGTAAATCGCTGCCTTTTCATGCTGCAGGTTTCTCTGTGTGTTTCTGTAGAACTACAGGGATAGAATTCACGAGCGGAATCGCAAGATAAATTGCAGCGGTTTCAAAAATACGCACTGTGGGTCGATTTACGTCGCGAAAAATACCGCAGCGTGGGCATGAGATTCCCTAGAATCTCATGGTCTATGCTGGTACTGTATTACGCTGCGGTTTAGGCACACGCAAAACCGCACGTAATACGCATCGTGTGCATTCAGCCTAAGGCCCTGTTAACAGAGTATTTTGGCGGTTTTTGACGCAGAAACTGTGCCAAAAAACACCCGAAATCGCCTACTATTGGAGGCAGAGGCCTTTTTCCCCCGCGAGCGGTACATGCCCTATCTTTGGGCCTTTACATCTCTGAACTCCCAATGACATCAATGGTAAGCAGAGAAAGCGGTTTTCAATGCGTTTTTTGCCCGCGGCGCTCAATGGCCATGGCCGAAAAACGCAGTGAAAAACGTGGCAAACAGTGTGTAGGCCGGTCAAAACCTGCCTCAAAATTCCTGCCGGACATTTGAGGCAGATTTTTCCGCCTGCAAAAAACTCTGTGTGAACTAGGTTCTAGGTGTGAACCAGCAACATCTCATATCTCAGCTTCCTGGACACCTGTGACTGTGACAAGGAGGCAGCGCTATATTAGGATTTACTGTTGTGTTTTTTATTTTAGGTTTTGCAAGGTGTCACTTTCCCCCACATTGCTAGGACGTGCCATAACTTTTACCGATTTGGTCCAACCACCAGACACCACGGCCCATTTAGCATTTTCTTTGCATAGCGCCGCCCCTGACCGATCACTGTGTAGAAAACTGCAACGAAGAACCAATTTAATTCGATGTACTACACGGTCGCACTAAGTCCTCCAGAACGAAAAGTCGCTCTATACATCCACTGTCCTCTCTGGCTAATAGCCTTGACCATCTATACGCCCTTTTAGGCCAGACCCTTTATAAAAACGTTTTTCTTAGGCGAAGTTCACACTACCGTTATATATTTACCGCTCTTCCGTCAGAGGAAGAGAGGATCAAAAGTTTAACTGTAAGGGTATGTTCACACGGCCTATTTACGGACGTAATTCGGGCGTTTTTGCCCCAAATTACGTCCGAAAATAGCGCCTCAATAGCGCTGACAAACATCTGCCCATTGAAAGCAATGGGCAGACGTTTGTCTGTTCACACGAGGCGTATATTTACGCGCCGCTGTCAAATGACGGCGCGTAAATAGACGCCCGCGTCAAAGAAGTGACCTGTCACTTCTTTGGCCGTAATTGGAGCCGTTATTCATTGACTCCAATGAATAGCAGCGCCAATTACGCCCGTAATGGACGCGGCGTTCAAGCGCCTGCACATGCCGTTACGGCTGATTTTACAGGGATGTTTTCAGGCTGAAACATCCCCGTAATTTCAACCGTTACGGACGCCCTCGTGTGAACATACCCTAAAGCAACGGTTCCGTCAGGTTTTTTTCACAGAAGCAAAAGTGCAGTCTGCAGAACTTTTGTTTGCGTGCAAAAAAACGGAAACCTAGCGAACGGAGACAAACGGAAAACAACTGAAACAAAAGAATTACCATTGAAATCAATGGTAATTCTAACGGAAACGCTGCTTTCCGTTTAATCTTTCGATCAGCAGATGAACGAGCAAACACTTGCTCATCTGGTCGGATCGTTTTAAAAAAGTAAAATATTCTGGTTGTCGGCAGCACATGTTGGTGTGTAAACAGGGAGACGCGCTGCCGACATGATGATAATGGATGGGGACGAGCGATCCGAGTAACGAGCGCTCGTCCCCATCCATAGCTCAGTGTGACAGGAGCAAACGAGCGCCGATCAACTATGTCTCATTGATCGGCGTTCGCTGCACAATTATCGGCCGGTGTAACGGGCCCTTTACCTGCAATGTAGATCAGGTTTATTTAATACTTTACATAACTGATGGATTAGTCTTCGCAGGGACAAGAGGCAAAGAACGTAATTCAATATAACGCATACAGGTAGACTCATCTCAGTGCTACAGATAATAAAAAATAGATTTTCCCAATTTGCGGGAAACAATCCCATTATAAGATTAGAGCGGTTGGATGCAGAGTTAACTATTTAAATCCGAAGCGACCAATCACTTTACCAGATTACTATAAGATAAGGACATGCCAGCTGACTCTGCAAAGTGCGCTCTCCCAGGCTGCCGCTGTTATCTGGAGTCACCCTGGGCACGGACCCCGATGGACGACGCACGATCCTGGAGAGATAGAGGAATAGGAGATGAGCCCCTCACTCACAAAATAAGGCTGCAACAAGAAAAGACCAAACTAGTAACTCCAAGGTCTGGAAATTCAAACTGGGTCATATATTAAAATGAAGCCAAAGAAAAAACACAGCGGGGTCACCCAAAGCAACCAATCAAATACCGGGGACAACAACACTGCTTTTAATAAATGTCCCTTCCCATAATTCATGAGAATGTGTATGGTCACCTTAAGGTGGAGTTTACACAGGGCGGATACGCTGCATAAAAGCACGCAGCGTATCCGTCCTGTGCGCCGCAGGGTATTTCGGATGAACAACCACACCAAATTGTGATGCAGTTTTTCGACCGGAATGTCCGCTCCAGAAAACCGCACATTAAAAAAAAAAAAAAAAAGCTGCCCGGCCTCCCAGGATAATGTTTCATCCCATGTGACCGCTGCTGCCGATCACAGGCTGCAGCGGTCACATGGGATGAAACGTCATCCCAGGAGGCCGGCCTGGAGGAAGAAACACAGAATTCTGGGTAAGTATAATATTTTTTCCTGAGTTGCGTTCTTTGTGGCGGAATCACTGGGATTCCGCTACAAAAAAACGCAACATCTGCTATTTGTTGCGAGTTTACGTCCCCAATGAATTCAATGGGGAAATTTCGCAACAAATAAGTAGCGTTTACGCAAATACAATTGACATGCTGTGGATTAAAAAAAAAAACGCACTGTTTATGTATTATGCTGCGGATTTTACACAATGAAATCCGTTGCGAAAAATCCGCAGTATTTATGCAACGTGTGAACCCTTAGATGCATGTAGATTATAATCATTCTGTACTTGCTGTAATTTAAAGGGGATTTCCAGTTAGAAGAAATAGCTGAACGATCCTCAGAATAGGCCATCAATATTCGATTGTGGGGGTCCAACTCTCGGCACCCCGGCGATCAGCTTATTAGAAGGGGCCGTGGTCTTCCCCTTCATTCCTGTCATTGCTCCTGCTATGTATCGCTGACACACTAGTAGCGGTGGTTCACAGTATCACAGCCTTCTCCTATTCACTTAATACTGGGAACCGCCGCTACTAGTGTGTCGGCAATACACCGCGCATTCAGTGAAAGAAATGAAGGGGTAGCAGCGCTCGCATGAAAGTCGGACCCCCATTGATCAATTTCTTCTAACAGGAAAATACCTTTAAATCTCTCTATGCACTAACCTTCTGCTCAGCCTTTGATTATGCGCAGCCGCCAATCTAAGCAAGCAGAGCTGCCGTGTAAAGCATGGGGGACAGAGCAGTAGCCTGAAACTTTTAATAATTTATAGGTATCAAGCAGCTGAAATTATTATAATTTTTTAATAGGAAGAGGAATATTACATCTATGTAGAGTATTAATATAAGGTCAGGAGGCTTCAAGGTTAAATATGGCCCCATGACAAGCGACAACGGCGACCACCAACTTGAACATACTTCATACTTAGCCGCCATTGATCAGTATAAATCCTGCGTGCCCCACATTACTCTCAAAGAGGACACTTGATCGGTCCAAAGAATACAGAATCTTTCTTGGAAATTGTTCTCCTGTATATCAGGTCTGCTCTCAGTCATCCTGTCATCGTTGAGTTCCTAGAGAGCGCACTGGCCCTTTAAACAGACCATATGGCCAAAATTGAACACGTTTTTAGCTTAATGATCCTGGACACAGGCAGATGATGTGACCGCACTATTAAAGGGACACTCTGGAAAAACACACACACAGGGACTCTCTGTTTGGTGATTTTTTAATCTGTGTCAGGCTCCACCCCCTCAGACCCGGCACCAGGTATAACACAGTTTATCAGTTTTGCTCAGTGTTCCTAACAACTTGAGTTGTTAATGAGAACAGTGATGTTGAAAGGTTACGCTGCTGTTTTGGTGCCCTTTATCATTTATTCGAGTGATAGTGTTCCAGGTCACGTCAAATGTTGCAGTGCAATACAAATGCGGCAGGACGCAGTATCACAGACGCAAAAGTCACAAAAAAATGTTAAACTCTGTAAATTCCTATGGCTGAAACATGGCGGATATGGAACAAGTATTATACATACACACACACACACTAAATATATATATATATATATATATATATATATATATATATATAAACACAGCACCCCTAGTGGCAGAAGGGAAAATGACATGAAGTATAGACTCAAAAAGAACACACACAGATAGATATATATAATAGAGAAAACTTTGTACTAAATACCATCACACAGAAACATTCACTTGGTTTAGTTAATAACAACCCCTGTGCTTCATGGCTGCGAGAGCCATCGTCCTGCACTCACCACCTGGGGTTTAGATAGGGGAACTGGCAGGGCATATGGCCTGGGTGATGCCAACAACTTATTCTGCATTGGCCAGGGTATTTAGATACAGGGATAGGGTAGCAAAGTGGGTCTTTACTCCGGGTGATTAAAATCCTAGCTACGACTTAGGACAATGGCGCTCATATGATGACGTTAGATCGCAGTGCAACATATTATTATAATGTCTAATGTAACCCTATGGGCCTAAAGCTGGCCATAGGGTTATAATAGGTACGCCGCCATACACATTAGATGGTTACCCGGTCTTGCCGAAATTGGGGGAGTTCAGCCAACATACATCAAATATGTATGGCCAGCCTGAGTAAATGTTTTTGCTGGAGTTTCCCTTTAACTTAACTGTTCCTTTTAACACATATATATATATATATATATATATATATATATATATACAGTCCAAGAGCAAATAAACACAGCACTCCACAGATCAAGGAAATCAGGCCATGTGCTCGTCACCAGGGGATGAATCAATTCCCCTTCTTTTTTAGATAGATACCAGCATAGAACGTAGTAACGGCACCAGGACTTCAAGGCGGATGAAAAACAGGGTGGATTTATTCACCTCAAGAAATAACAGCAACGTTTCGGTTCAACAGGAACCTTTCTCAAGCCATCAAAAACTAACAATAGTGTCAGGTATAAATAGGGGGAACATACATTATTCAGCAATCAAGCTAATAGCAGTATAATTCCCATTATATGCATATCATTAAAAGTTTCACAACAAATTACAAAAGTGTATATCTTTATCTTTAAGAAGCCAACCATAGGCAATGTTGCAAATGTATAAATAGTGTACAAACGTCATAAACAATGACAATAGGAGCAATTAGAATGATTAGGAAGGAGGCAGGGGCCAATTATATTCAGGTGAGGATCAATAGACTTACAGTTAGCAGTCCATCTGTGATGTCCACATAGCCAGCGTGTACAGTCCGCGCGCTTCAACTGCGCATGCTCCAAGATGGCGTCCGAACCGGATGTTCAATCCGGTGGAACGCATCAGACAGAGCGGTCGTAACTGCGCATGCGCGGAAACGGAACTTGCGTTCCAATCTCAATGCGCAGGCGCCAGTGTCGACGCAGGTCAAAAATATTTATGTAAATAGTGTAGACATATAGTTTTTGCAACAGAACAAAGTCCAAGAGTTTAGATAGGAACTGTAATGCATCATCCACCGAAACCAATGGATTCTGCAGCACAGTGCCCATAGTCAGAAGGGAAATTGTCTATACAGAACCCCATACACTTTGAAACCACAAAATTTGAGAACACTCAAATCCAAATAACATATAATGTGACTGTAGTCACCTTAGGAACAACTAGAAGGACTGGTGGCATTACTAACATCCTAACCAAGGATGTAAAGTATCCCAAAAAAATGGACAATCATGGCCAGAGGTCCATATGTTCCACATATATTAAATATACAAAAATTAGTATACAATTCGGTTATTCAGAAAGAGAATAGAATTGAGGGTATGGGAAAGATGTTTTATTAAATCTGGACTATAGTTCAATGTTGCAAAAAACGTAATCAATTGGTATACTGTATCGCTATGGTCTATGTGGAACAATACATAAATATATATATAAAACAAGATCTCATCCTACAGAAAACTCAGCACAGTGACGAGGTACAATGGAAGAGAACGGCACAGTGACGAGGTACAATGGAAGAGAACGGCACAGTGACGAGGTACAATGGAAGAGAACGGCACAGTGACGAGGTACAATGGAAGAGAACGGCACCGTGACGAGGTACAATGGAAGAGAACGGCACAGTGACGAGGTACAATGGAAGAGAACGGCACAGTGACGAGGTACAATGGAAGAGAACGGCACCGTGACGAGGTACAATGGAAGAGAACGGCACCGTGACGAGGTACAATGGAAGAGAACGGCACAGTGACGAGGTACAATGGAAGAGAACGGCACAGTGACGAGGTACAATGGAAGAGAACGGCACAGTGACGAGGTACAATGGAAGAGAACGGCACAGTGACGAGGTACAATGGAAGAGAACGGCACCGTGACGAGGTACAATGGAAGAGAACGGCACACGGCAATTAATCACATCTCGGGTAATGTTACTTTAAAAGGGTAAACACTTGAAGTCGGGGGACGTAAAACCATCAGTAAACCCATCATTAGCAGATGAACTGGAGAATTTACTTTTCAGATGCAGAGACAAGAGCTTTGTGTGTTCCTGGGAGAGAAGCGCAGTATGTTCGCAGTAATTGCTACTTACAGATGCAAGTGGAGAAATTAGCTATTTTTGCAAGCAAAGTGCATCTAACAAACTCCGAGCAACTACAACGATCAACTTCAACAAGACAGGAGCCGAAGCAACACAGAACGCCCCGGATGAGAAACACGCCAGCGTCTCCTGAAGAAGTCCTCTATGGGTACAAGCGATGGGAAGAAAATATCCCCAGAAAATACAAGACTTCAAGGTGTCTAAAAGTTCTATCTGTTCCGGAAAATGCTGGATGGCAGCATAGCCTCCAAAATTGTCACCCAGCTTTCCAGCCTCCTGAATGGTATACCCTGACTAGGTATGCGGTTATATATAATTGGGCACATTTACCATTCAGGATCCCGGGAAGCGTTGGTGCCCTTTTGCAATCATCTTAGTAGTCACCCAGTTTTCCATACATATAAAGAATAGTTAAAGGTGATGTCCACTTGGAACAAGGTTTATCTGAATGGAGGTAATTGGATACACAGATTGGGACTCCCCTCTATGGGCCTGAGTGGAGAGCCGGTAAATGCGGCCATACACATTCCATAATCGTTGGCAATGGTTATTTCTCCCGACCCCATACACGTGCACACTGGGCTCCGCTGAGCGTGCATGTATATATATATATATATATATATATCAGGGAGAGAGGAGAAGACGACGTTACCAGACCCCTCCTCTAGCAGCAGATTATCTGCCATGGACACAAAGGATCACATATAAATCCGGTATGTGCGATCCCTCTAACCCCTCCACACCTGCAGTTGGGGCCCCGTACACTGTAAGCTGAAATTGGCGAATTCAGTCGAGTTGGCGACACCGCCACGGTGGCAGATTTTGGCTGGAATAGAAAATAGCACATCAAGTTCTGAAATTGTGGCTCCCCAGTTAATGCAAAACTAAAACATCCAACATGTCCTGAGAGTCAAAAGCTGTAGAGACACAGGTTGCCCACCATTGACCTATCGGGGTATGTTCACACAGGGCGGATACGCTGCATAAGAGCACGCAGTGTATCCGTCCTGTGCGCCTCAGCAGGAAATTCCAGCCGAAAAACGGCACCAAATTGTGGTGCAGTTTTTCGACTAGAATTTCCACTCCGGAAAACTCTACATAAAATAAAAAACTTTATACTTACGTAGCCATGGCGACGTGTCCTTCCGCCGTCCTGCAGACCGGCCTCCTGGGTTGACGTTTCATCCCATGTGACCGCTGCAGCCTGTGATTGGCTGCATCGGTCACATGGGATGAAACATCATCCCAGGAGACCGGCCTGGGCGAAGAAACACCGATTTCTGGGTAAGTATATATTTTTTTCTGCGTTGCATTTTTTGCGTTGGAATTGATGCAATTCCACTAAAAAACAAAGGCAACCTCTTTTATTCGTTGCGGGCTTCACCTCGTTTGCGTTTAAGCAAATACGATTGACATGCTGCAGATTAAAAAAACACACTGCAGGTCAATTTGTGGGCGTTTTTTCAAGCTTCTCATTTACGCAGCGTGTGGATGAGATTTGTTTTATCTCATCCACTTTGTTGCTACTTTATTATGCTGCAGATTTTCCGCAACGAAATCCGCAGTATTTACGCAACGTATAAACTGACCCTTGGGCATGTATATAATGAAGGCTATCAGGACATGCTGGGAGTTGTAGTAGTCACAACAACTGAAGAGCAACAGGCTGCAGAGCGCTGACCTACGTGCACGGTTTGGTGAAGTTTGGATTTGCTACAGGTTATACCTTTAAAAGTCAGGTTGGAAAATTCCTCTAAATGTGGTTCCGTGAAGTGGTTTTCCGTAAGAACAGTCCTTGGATGCGCGGAATTGGCAGAATTGTGTCATGTATGTTTGGTTGCGTCTTATGTTCTGCGTGTGAACGATCGTGGAAGTAAAACATTATTACACTATTCTGATATCCAGTACATAATGTCAAACTCGTTTGTGAAAATCACGTCAAGAAGCCTTGGACAAGAGCGCTGCCTGCGAGGGGCTGACACAAAAGGTTATTAATGCAGGGTACTGTGATGGGCTGGGGGGCTCTGCTTCTCCGAGGATCAGGAGGATTTGTCAGATTTTTGCTGAATGCAGCACACCAGCTCTTGGATTTCTCCTTCACTGGGCCGGCTCCTATCACCAGGAACATTAATGCAATGTGACGTGCGAGCGTAGCGCTGCCTGCTTGTGGGTCCGTGTCAAAGATCACACGTTCTGCAGAATCCACAAGACTCTCGAAGTAAAATCAACTTTCTGTAATCAGAATCTGAGAACTCTGACCTTCTGGATAAACAAACATGGGCTCATGTATGAAAAACGACAGTGGTCGCAATCCGCTGTTTAAAAATGTTGCCTGCATAGAAATATAAAAACCTATGTAAAAGGTGCACAGAGAATGTTTCAAATATTCAAAATGAAACGTTCTGATATCTTTTATGTTTCAATTCCTCACCGTTATCAAGATCTCTGCTTGCGGTAAGTGAATGGAAACATTCTTATTTACAATCAGAATCTGAAAACTGTCCTGATTGTGTCCAAATAACCCAGATTCATGGCTTGATACAACAGAGTTCTGATACATTGTAACGAGTCGTACACTTGTGTAACTTTCTACATTCACATACAAAGCTGCTTTCAACATTCTGCTGGTTGCCCTTGGAAACAGAAGAAAAGCTCCGTCAGACAATGCACTGCTCCCTGCGAACAGGACACAAGAAGAAGAATTCTGATTTTAGTTGTGTATCTGAATGGTACATAAAAGTTGATGCACCCCAAGGTTTAAGGGGTATTCCCAATTTAGACATTTATGGCAGATCCACAGGAGGACGCTTGCTCTGCTGTTCCTGTAACACCCATCGAAGCGAGCCACGTCTCCATACATTCACCGTCTGGACCAAATACCCTTTCCCGACATGGGTGTGGGTCCCAGAGGTGGGATCCAAGTCTATCCAACTTGGTTATGCCATAAGTAAAGCAGTTAGTATTAAAACTAGAAAAAAACTGTGGAAGGTGAAGAATTGCGTTACATTGTCAGATACAGTGACTACGTATCTCCCATGTTCCTTGTCTCATCACACTTACTTCTCCTAATGGGATTTTAATTTTGTAATTGGATTGCATGACAAATCCCTAATGTAGTAAAGTGTGTTTTTCTCCAGAGCTGTTTTGTTCGAGCAGCCCCCCAGCGGGGGAGCAGGATGGGTGGGTGATCACAGGGGCATAGGTTTTCTATATCAAACATTGTTTATTTTTCCAACACTCTCTTGTCCGGGCGATAAACCCTGCCGAAATATTTCAGGTGTTCTGATCCGTTGACATCAGATCGAACTACGCCGTCTTTCAAAGTTTGGCCGGAACCGGCGCGGTTTTCGGTGTCCTGTTGGTCAAATCGGATTCAACTTGATCCTTCATACTCAGATTTATTATTTGTTCTGCAAAGGTCTCACATGACAAAAGTTTTTGGAGAAATTTGACTTTTGAAGTGTAAGCTCATGGTCGCTATTTTACAGTTTACACATAGATATAAAAAGCACGTTGTCAGTTGTAAATACATTATAATTATGTATTCACTATTCTGCAGGCTTCAGAGCTGAAATCTCTTAGCAGTCCCTGTTTGTTCAGTGTCTGCACAGAGATTTCTATGGCGATTTGCATTTTGGGAAGTGTTGTCGTTACCCCAAACAATCTTATAGGATATACTAGCTCCCCCTGCATTGATCAGCTAAACAGTTAGGTCTGATGACAAGCTTGCTGACTGTTTCCAATAACAACCAGCAGAATAGTGAGTGCAGCTCTAGAGTAGAATACAGGCTGCTATTCTGGATCAGTACAGGGTAAGAAATGGAAATATGATAAAGGTGGAAAAGACAACAAGACAAATTGTATGGAAAATTCACTGGGAGGTGATGAAAATGAGGACGAGAGGGTGAGAATGTGACACAGATTGTACCCCCGTGCCCTAGCTGGCCATAGACATAAGAGGTAAGTCAGTCATAGAAAGAAATTTTGGTTGCAGTTATGGATTATAATACAGGATAAGTAATGTATGTACACAGTGACTCCACCAGCAGAATAGTGAATGCAGCTCTGGAGTATAATACAGGATGTAACTCAGGATTAGTACAGGAGAAGTAATGTAATGTATGTACACAGTGACTCCACCAGCAGAATAGAGAGTGCAGTTCTGGAGTATAATACAGGATATAACTCAGGATCAGTACAGTATAAGTAATGTAATATATGTACACATTGACTCCACCAGCAGAATAGTGAGTGCAGCTCTGGAGTATAATACAGGATGTTACTCAGGATCAGTACAGGATAAGTAATGTAATGTATGTATACAGTGACTCCACCAGCAGAATAGTGAATGCAGCTCTGGAGTATAATACAGGATGTAACTCAGGATCAGTACAGGAGAAGTAATGTAATGTATGTACACAGTGACTCCACCAGCAGAATAGAGAGTGCAGCTCTGGAGTATAATACAGGATATAACTCAGGATCAGTACAGTATAAGTAATGTAATATATGTACACATTGACTCCACCAGCAGAATAGTGAGTGCAGCTCTGGAGTATAATACAGGATGTTACTCAGGATCAGTACAGGATAAGTAATGTATGTACACAGTGACTCCACCAGCAGAATAGTGAGTGCAGCTCTGGAGTATAATACAGGATATAACTCAGGATCAGTACAGGATAAGTAATGTATGTACACAGTGACTCCAGCAGCAGAATAGTGAGTGCAGCTCTGCAGTATAATACAGGATGTAACTCAGGATCAGTACAGGATAAGTAATGTAATGTATGTACACAGTGACTCCACCAGCAGAATAGTGAGTGCAGCTCTGGAGTATAATACAGGATGTAACTCAGGATCAGTACAGGATAAGTAATGTAATGTATGTACACAGTGACTCCACCAGCAGAATAGTGAGTGCAGCTCTGGAGTATAATACAGGATATAACTCAGGATCAGTACAGGATAAGTATTGTAATGTATGTACACAGTGACTCCACCAGCAGAATAGTGAATGAAGCTCTGAAGTATAATACAGGATATAACTCAGGATCAGTACAGTAAAAGTAATGTTACAAAGTTACTCAACTTTTATAAAGGTTAATTCTATATGCAAACTGTAAAATTGCTACACAATTGAAATAACTATCACAGGAGACCTCTATAGATTACATTTACAGATATACAGCAATCTTCTATCTGGAACCTATAGAACTTTTCATCCTTATATATAAGTAAAGTGCCCAAAAGGATTTATAGTATAAATTCAAAAGTAACTTCACATTCACACAAAACTGATATTTATACAGCAACTCAACCTAAGCTGATCCCCCACTTGTGTGTGTATCCCACTGCCTAGATGTGTTATGGTGGCCATAGGTTAAAGGGGTGCATTTTGGACCCTTCCATTTAAAGGGTCCAACCCCCAACAGCGAGTTGATCTGATACATCAACTGCAACAAAGGAAACTTTAGATGAAATTTATTGTGAATATTTCTTTTTATTGTCCTTGCCACTGAATGAAAAATGTCTGGTATTTAGATCTCCAGCTCCACGTCGAGGGCTTGTTAATGTGGCCACTTGAATGAATAGGCAGCGATACCCGGTGTTATAATGAACAGTTGTTTTCTAGTAGTTAATGCCATGAATTAAAAAGACAAATTATGCATGAATGACTCCGACAAAATGTAAAATATTACAAACATCTGTTAATCTCTTATAAAGACATATTGTTCATCAGTCCCATTAATTCAGCCTGTCATGAATGAGCTGTTAGTTTCCCCACATATATTATTACGTTAATAGGCCACTGAACTACATGGAAGCGCGGCTCTGTATTACCAGCAGACAGGCATGGCATACACTGGAAGCGACCAGTAAGGAGTGGGGGATTATTTTGTCCCAGACCAGTATACAATGTCCACAGGAGGACGGAACTGGGAAAACCCAGTTGTGATTCCAACTTTCATCCATATGGTTATTTCAGAGGAATATTGAGGCTCCATAGTGTCTATTGTTGGCAGCAAATTAATAAACTTGGCTGTTAATATTAGTTCAGTCTTCACTGTTACACCTCACAACCATTCCATCATCCACCTGTCACTGCCATCATTTCTTCTCCCGTACCCCCCATCATCCACCTGTCACTGCCATCATTCCTTCTCCCGTACCTCCCATCATCCACCTGTCACTGCCATCATTTCTTCTCATATACCTCCCATCATCCACCTGTCACTGCCATCATTTCTTCTCCCGTACCTCCCATCATCCATCTGACACTGCCATCATTTCTTCTCCCGTACCTCCCATCATCCACCTGTCACTGCCATCATTCCTTCTCCCGTACCTCCCATCATCCACCTGTCACTGCCATCATTTCTTCTCCCGTACCTCCCATCATCCACCTGTCACTGCCATCATTCCTTCTCCCGTACCTCCCATCATCCACCTGTCACTGCCATCATTCCTTCTCCCGTACCCCCCATCATCCACCTGTCACTGCCATCATTCCTTCTCCCGTACCTCCCATCATCCATCTGACACTGCCATCATTTCTTCTCCCGTACCTCCCATCATCCACCTGTCACTGCCATCATTTCTTCTCCCGTACCTCCCATCATCCACCTGTCACTGCCATCATTCCTTCTCCCGTACCTCCCATCATCCACCTGTCACTGCCATCATTCCTTCTCCCGTACCTCCCATCATCCATCTGACACTGCCATCATTTCTTCTCCCGTACCTCCCATCATCCACCTGTCACTGCCATCATTTCTTCTCCCGTACCCCCCATCATCCACCTGTCACTGCCATCATTCCTTCTCCCGTACCTCCCATCATCCATCTGACACTGCCATCATTTCTTCTCCCGTACCCCCCATCATCCACCTGTCACTGCCATCATTCCTTCTCCCGTACCTCCCATCATCCACCTGTCACTGCCATCATTCCTTCTCCCGTACCCCCCATCATCCACCTGTCACTGCCATCATTCCTTCTCCCGTACCTCCCATCATCCACCTGTCACTGCCTTCATTCCTTCTCCCGTACCCTCATCATCCACCTGTCACTGCCTTCATTCCTTCTCCCGTACCCCCATCATCCACCTGTCACTGCCATCATTCCTTCTCCCGTACCTCCCATCATCCACCTGTCACTGCCGTCATCCACCTGTCACTGCCACCAATTTGTCTCCTATACCTCCAATCATCCACCTGTCACTGCCATCATTTCTTCTACTATACCTCCCATCATCCACCTGTCACCCCCATCATTCCTGCTTCTATTCCCTCATCATCCACCTGTCACCACCAGCATTATTTTTCATTTTCTTATACCTCCCATCAGCCTAACACTGCCATCATTCCTTCTCCTTTACCTTTCATCAGCCACCTGTCACCCATCATTATTCATTATCCTATACCTCCCATCATCCGCCCATCATTCATTCATTATACCTCCTATCATCCACCTGTCACTGCCTTCACTACTTTTATACTATCACAGTACAGTTATTCTGTAACAAACTCTGCACCTGTATCAGCTGGACAAGATCATAACAAATTGACAGCCTCTACATGTAATCATAATTGTATCCATTCACTGACAGCAAGCCGAGATTTTGAAAACAAACTGAAACATAAAATAAATACACCTATCAAATGAGCATCACATTAATTTCTTTACAAGCCCATAAAAAAAAAGTCATTGCTTAGTGGCGTCCATGGATCTGAGAGATAAAATATTCAAACTAAAAAGCGACGCGCGAGGCGGGAACGACCAATGTTTTTTTTAGCTGCGGGAGTTTCTATCAGGAGAGAAAGATAATTCACACCGGTTACCACTCGATAAACCACGAGCGTCCAACACGCTCCACGACCCCGCCTGCTCCGTAAACAAGTCTGGAAAGAGTGAATGTCATCCCAAAGATAAAGCCGAGGACACCTGGGGAGAGCCGTGCGCCCCCAACCCAGTCCACAATCCAGGACCAGCGATCCCATTTCCTGCCTCGGAACTTTCCATTGTACATTTTATTCTATTTATCTGGACACCTTGGGAACATTGTATTCCTCGATCCGGCACTGATGTTAACGAGGGGAAAAAAACTAAAAATTGTAACAAAACAGATTGATTGACCGTGTGATATACTCCAGACAACTGCGATCTGAGCAAGAGGAGCGTCATCTCGTGTGAAGAGGCGGCACGCGGAGCAGCGAGACCACAAATCCATCATCTCCCGCTCTCCTCCATTCAGCTATTGTAAGAAATCCACAATTCGTTTTCTTCCAGCTGCTAACCCGAGCCAGCCGCAGAGTCAGACGGCAAGAAAACCTGGAAACACTTTGTGGCTTTGTAGAGAAGTAGGAAGAATTAGATTGTATCAGACATCAAGGAGCGGATTACTGGAAACAGGAAGGTGAAACATTCGCAGGAAGAATAAAAAAACATTTAGGGAACAGAGGCCTCGGCAGGGTATCAATCCACCCAGCAGGAAAAGGGTTACACCTCGATCACTAGCAAACGACACTATACCAGGGGCCCCGGGAAATCCTCATGATAGGGTCCCTACTAGTGCACAATATATTAATAGACATAGCAAACATTTAGACCATCTAAGGGCTCGTCCTCACCTAGCGGAATTGCTGCATATTTTACATACAGAATTGCGGTCAGAAAATACGCACTAGAACACAGTAGCAGCAGAGTGGGTGAGATTTAACAAATGTCATCCACACGCTGCGTAAATATTCAGAGCAGAAATTAACCTGCGGTGCGCACTTTTCAGACTGCAGCAAAGTGGACTGAATTGCTGCGTTTTTCAGAGGTATCACCATCTCTCAGCATTGTGAGAAACGCAGCAAAATACGCACCATTTTCTGCAGCAATTCCGTTGTGTGGACAAGTCCTTAGCGATCAAACACAGGGGTATTATGGCTTCGGACAACCGCCATAGATGGATACGGGGCCCGACTGTACCTTTTTATTAACACGGAGATTGTTCTATCAGATTTGTGGCGTGCATTATAAAGCTCTGACCCCAGGGCAGAATATCTCTGTAATATGGGGCCATAAGGAGGCACCATAGAGTGGCACATAGAGTGCCTACCCCTCCAATAGTCAAGTTGGGCCCTACTAACTATGGGATTTTGTCACTTCCCAGGAAACAGGTGAGATGGACGCAGTCATAGGACTCCTGCCTTATAATTATGGTGGCTCAGTGATTAGCACCGGGGTCCTGGGTTTGTATCTGACCAAGTGCAACATCTGCATGGAGTTTGCACTACCCAGCAAAATCGAGGGGTCATTAAACACCGCAAGCGAGCAGAGTTTCGGCCGCATCTATGTTGGACCGTGCCCTTAGTGTATATGTGTGGGACAGGAAGATTAGATTGTGAGCTTTTGGAACAGGGAATAATTGAGTGATTGTAACCAGCCGCAGAATAAATTGCCGCTATGTAAGAAATGGGAAATGAACACAATTCTGATGTGGATCTTCTTACCAAATATACAGATTCTATGTATAATCTTCTTATGTTGTGGAAAAACCTATATATACATAAATATGCGCTAACCCACCCCCACACTCTGTTCTGCGGCCTATACCCCCAAAACACAGCGCCCACCCGCCACCCCACTGGTGTCGCAGCTCTGTCTATATTCGCTCCTAGAGCGAGGACACACGGCTGACTTCTCCAGTAAATGATTACAGGCTCAGCACCTGCTCGGCACAGAACGCTGCGCGACCCCTGCAGTACTCGCCAACGCCAGGAAACTACTTGCTGGAGGAAATAACTGTGATAAGGAGATAAAAATAGCCAGGAATGATGAAGAGCTGCACATTGATAGATACGCCGAGAGGAGAGGAAACAAACGGTGGAACATGAGAATGAGCAGCCATTATTAACCCCGCATAGGTCAGCGGTACAGTGCCAAGTGCCCATAGTGAGGGATTATTCAGAATGGCCCATCTAACATTACCTATGTCTAATTAGTAGTTTTGCGCGTTGCAGTTCCGTGTGTCATGAGTGTTTGGTGCGTGGCTGCGTCGTTTTCGCACATATGCCATCTTTATGACACGCGGTTTTGACGTATGTAAAATGAAATGAAGGAGGTGGTTTTATTTTTCCCTTCATCTCTTGATCTACTGTTGCGCGAATCACGCGCAGCACATGGAAGTGCGTCCGGGTGCTGCGCGTGATTTTCACGCACCCATTGACTTCAATGGGTGCGTGATGCGCGAAAAACGCCCAAGTATAGGGCATGTCGTGAGTTTCACGCAGCGGACACACGCTGTGTGAAAATCACGGACTGTGTGAAGGGCCCCATTCACTAACATAGGTCCGTGCGACGCGCGTGATTTTCACACACGTATCACGGACGTGAACTACGCTCGTGTAAATAAGGCCTTAAAGGGTTTGTCCACTTTTGTCCACTTTCGTAAACCTTTGATATAAATGCGCACATCATTTCATTGGCCATATCTGTAATATTGCTAAATTGCGAGGTCCCATATCTTGTCATCTGAACACCTTCTATAATTTTGTATACAAAAGTAAGGGACCCACCGCACCGCACATACACTGGAAGCCCCTTGGGTGCACGTTACACAGTGAGATCACCGCTGTGCCACCTCAATAATACATATTACTTTTGGCTGTACAGCTCTCCGCAACAACAACAAAAAGTTGAGTCGCTAAGACTAAGTTCACACTCCCCTTAGTATAAGTTTACCTTTTTTCCGTCAGAGGAAGAGAGGATGGAAAGATTAAAACGGATGCAACGGTTCCGTTAGAATTACCATCGATTTCAATGGTAATTCTTTTGTTTTAGTTGTTTTCCGTTTGTCTCCGTTCGTTAGGTTTCTGTTTTTTTCACGGAAACAAAACTTCTGCAGACGGCACTCATGGAGCCTCTGTGCGATGCAGCTTAAATAAGCTTGAAAAAGACTATTTCCGGAACGTCGCCAAGTGTTACAAGTTTGAGCTGTAAATCTATTCACCATTTGCATATTTTTTAGCGCCAACTTTTTTCTTGTTGTGGGGTGCTGTACACCCAAAGCGTATATATTCCTATAATCGTGACGGGAATAATAGCGCTGCATGCATGTGTACCGGCAGTGGGAACAGAGCCTAATTCACCTAATCTCTGGCTCAATGTTTATGCAGCTCACGCCAACCCTGGTTTTTAACATATCAGCGTCTACAAATGCCCTGCATAGACATAGGTGAAATTATGCAACTCTGTATGCCTGCAGCCACCACTAGGGGGAGCTTAATGCATATGGTTATACACTGAACAATAATAACAGTATATAGTGAGCTCCCCCTAGTGGTGGCTAACATAATTACATTATTTAACTCTGGATACGCAGGGGATTTGGAGCTCTGTATCAGAATAGTATAGTATAGCGATGAACGCTGAAAAGATATATTATGAGATTATTCCACACAGAATATTGGACCTAAAATCGCATTGGTGTTAAAAGTAGACGTTAAATTTGAAGGAACCTTTCTCTTGAAAAAATATCTCGAGTTGTCTGACTACATTATATCAATCCATTTTACCGCGTCAGAGTGTCCTGTTATTCTATGAAAATATTCCCTATCTGTTTAAGTCTTTTAAACAAAATTAAAGATTTTGTGGGGTGCAGACATTCAGGAACAGGTCGTCGCTTAAATAAATCAGAGACTTTCCTGGGACGGAAAATATTGTTCAATATAATAAAAAGTCCAGAATGTTCACATTTATAAATACAGGAAAAGGGGTCATCCAAGTGTCTACCCATTCACTACCACCCGCGCGAGGGCATCACTGTAAGGATTCATGAGAGCCCTGCAAAAGTTGCTCGTTCAACCTACAGCGTTGATCCAGAGGAAGGCAAAACAACCCCCAGGGTCGACACCAAATTTTCTTAGATTCCAATTATGGCCCAGAGAATAAATCCCTGGATCTACTCCCATCCCTAGGAATCTAATACAGACTGTAATATTATGGTGTGAAAGAAAATAATCTAGAACCCTTAAAATCTTTCAATTCAGTTCCATAGTGTGACTACTCTTACTTTTCTAGCCAATACCTTCTTTCCTCTAGACGTAGTGGCATACCTCTCAACCATCCTGATTTTCACAGGATCGCTCCGCAAAACGATCCTAAAAGGGGCTGGTGCTTATGTAAATTTGCCTCTAAGTGGGCGTTCCTGGAGGTTTTGATTGTAATCTGTAACCATGGAGACACAAATGTCTGAATAGGAGCTGTATACACAAAACGACAGATTTTTTAACAAGACTTTCTGGATAGTTTCTGATTTCTTTTAGATGGTTACAATTTGGCTCCTAGCTGGCCGCCTCAGTCTACAGTGCTTTTGGTTTAGAAGCTCGAGAGACTATAATCTCCTGATAATCATTCTATCCGCTGGGAGTTGTTGTTTTACGCCCACATATGCCCAGAGCTCTATTGACTTCTACACAGAAAATCAATACACACTTGCTCTGCTAACTTTAGACGTCTTCTATCTGACCTTGAGATCCGCTCGGTGATGTGCTGATCAGCGCAGACACCGCACACCAGACTCCGTCACCGTTTGGTTTGTCTGGACGAAGAGACGGCTGTATCTGTCACCGTCAGAGGCGATCACTGGAGATGGATGGGAGCAGAACCCCTCTTATTCCTATGTGGGGAGACCACACAAACTTTGTGAAAGTAGAAGATCGTGTCTCTCTGCTCCATCTGCGGCATGAAAGAGATGGATGGCGGAGAGGTTTTATTAATGACTTCTCTTGTAGTTTTGCGCACGTTAGTGAACGTGATTGTGGTGTTGACATCCTGTCCCTGCCTCACATCTGAATATATAATAAAAAGATAAATGGAGACACGTTCACATGGAAACAATTACTACAGAGAATGAGACTCTATAGTAAGAGGAAAGAAGACAGGAACAATGCAAGAATAGTGAGATTTCTTTACTTCGGCATCCAATAATCCAGAATATTTCAAGACCTGCTAAATATTGGGCCCCTTTAATGCCGGATAAAAGGAATTTCACTGTATATGAAAAGTAGGACTTCGCTGCAAACAAAGTATTCAGTCCTGGATAAATGTGCTCCGGATGCTCTGCTGATTCAGGGTACAGTGGGCACCCCAATACCAGAACTCCGCTTGTTGTCAGTTTATTCTGTACAGCCTGGGCGTCAGACCCCTAAGACCAGGATTTACAGAAAACAAAATCTTAACAGCATATTATATCTCATTTTGTAATGCAATTAAATGCAATCTATTGCTCGCCGTTATCAGCCATTTCAGGCTGACTGTGGTGTTCTCCATTGGGATGAGTGACCAGAAACCTCCCTACCCCCGTGATCCCTACTTTGTCACACATCTGCAGTGCTGAGAACCTCCAGAGACATTACATCCAGATGTGTGACTAATATCAGCCGCTCCTCTTATATCACTGCTGTACTATTATATCCTCCAGTCCTTACATCTATATATGTGACTGATATCAGCCGCTCCTCTTATGTCACTGCTGTACTATTATATCCTCCAGACCTTACATCTATATATGTGACTGATATCAGCCGCTCCTCTTATATCACTGCTGTACTATTATATCCTCCAGTCCTTACATCTATATATGTGACTGATATCAGCCGCTCCTCTTATATCACTGCTGTACTATTATATCCTCCAGTCCTTACATCTATATATGTGACTAATATCAGCCTCTCCTCTTATATCACTGCTGTACTATTATATCCTCCAGTCCTTACATCTATATATGTGACTGATATCAGCCGCTCCTCTTATATCACTCCAGCACTATTATATCCTCCAGAGACATTACATCATATGTGTGACTGATATCAGCAGCTCCTCTTATATCATTGTTGTACTATTATATCCTCCAGAGACATTACATCATATATGTGACTGATATCAGCCACTCCTCTTATAACACTCCAGTACTATTATATCCTCCAGAGACATTACATCATATGTGTGACTGATATCAGCCGCTCCTCTTATATCACTCCAGTACTATTATATCCTCCAGAGACATTACATCATATGTGACTGATATCAGCCGCTCCTCTTATAACACTCCAGTACTATAATATCCTCCAGAGACATTACATCATATGTGTGACTGATATCAGCCGCTCCTCTTATAACACTCCAGTACTATTATATCCTCCAGAGACATTACATCATGTGTGACTGATATCAGCAGCTCCTCTTATAACACTCCAGTACTATTATATCCTCCAGAGACATTACATCATATGTGTGACTGATATCAGCCGCTCCTCTTATATCACTCCAGTACTATTATATCCTCCAGAGACATTACATCATATGTGACTGATATCAGCCGCTCCTCTTATATCACTCCAGTACTATTATATCCTCCAGAGACATTACATCATATATGTGACTGATATCAGCCACTCCTCTTATAACACTCCAGCACTATTATATCCTCCAGAGACATTACATCATATGTGACTGATATCAGCCGCTCCTCTTATATCACTCCAGTACTATTATATCCTCCAGACATTACATCATATGTGTGACTGATATCAGCCGCTCCTCTTATATCACTCCAGTACTATTATATCCTCCAGAGACATTACATCATATATATGACTGATATCAGCCGCTCCTCTTATAACACTCCAGCACTATTATAAGCAGAACACTTGTAGTTTGATGCCCTTTGAGAGCACAGATGTAGTTAACAGGTTGATGTCCTTTAACATAAGAGAAGTCCTTTATAGAATCTTCTCTCTTCCAGTCGACCTTTCCAAACATATTTCTATTGCTCTAATGCATCTGAATAAAAAAAATAAGCCACTTAATTTAAAAATTGTCCCACCGTTTTGTATATACAGCTCCAAGACAGACCTATAGGTCTCCATGGTTACAGACTACAAACAAACCCACGTAGTCTGATTCTGTAGTCATGTATTAATCTTTTTCGTCCCCGACTTCTTGCTAACCTACTGAATGTGCACAGTGAACAGATCATCTATGAGAATGTATTCTGCACGTCCTACTCACGGCCTCCCGCATGTAAGTGCGGTGTACTTTCCTATGTGGCCTCTGTGTTCTGCACAGAACAATGTAGCAGTCATAGATGTAGAAACACTCGGCCGGCATTAATTAGCAAATAAAGGCGTTTCTTTGAATATGGGTGCCCTTATGAATTCCAAAATGCAAGAGTATAAAAAATTCCCTAAAAAGTCAGTGTCACGTAGATGCAGCAGTGAACAGGTTAACACCACACACTTGCGATCCAGCTGTTACCATGGCAGCCAGCGCTGAGTATCCCTCCTCCGGCTGATGGTGCAGTGCAGGCTCGCAGTATAATGTATGCGGCTTGTCACACTCCCGCAGTAGTAGTAGAACTTGTGACATTACAGCAGGGGGGGTGTTTCTGCTGCTTCAGGACCCCATGATTGTGTCATTGCTGGTCAGACATGCGCTGCACGGATCAATGACATGTCTCACGCTGCATGGCGGCAACTACGGAGGGGATGGAAACTCGACTGATGGCCTATGAAGGGTCACATCATTTTGCGCTGCAACTGATCTAAACCGAGTGAAAAACTGATGACAAATCTACAATCCCCAAGTTCACCTCAATTATAAAAATAAAAAAAACACTGAACTTTGGCATCAGTTTAAGGCTACGTTCACACGCTTACTAAAAAACATCTGAAAATACGGAGCGGTTTTCAAGGGAAAATAGCTCCTAATTTTCAGATGTTTTTTAAGCCACTTGCGATTTTCGCTGCAGATTTCGTTTCTATGGAGCCAATGAAAAACAGCTCCAAAAACGGATCAAGAAGTAACATGCACTTCTTTTTCGCGGGTGTTTTTTTAACGCGGCCGTTTTTCAAAACGGCCCGTCGGTACAGAATGCCGTTTTTACCATTGAAATCAATGGGCAGATGTTTGGAGGCGTTCTGCTTCCGATTTTTCGGCCCGAAAATAAAGCCATGTGAACATACCCTAAGTCATTCAGCAGAGATCTCTGGGATGTCCTAAAGACTGCGAATAGTATAGTAAACTAAAGACCAGGTCTTCTCAGCCAACCGGATGAACCAAGAGGGGTCACGTGACTTACGTTTTGGTGGGTGCAGACGCTTGTCAGGGCATCTCACAGATCTTTGATGACAGACGCCCTTTGATAACGAGGAGGGAGACCCCTTTAAATTTTGATTAGTATTGGATGCCCTAACAGTACACGTTAATGGGCGTTATTAAAACCACTGAAGGATCCCCAAACTCCCAATTGGGTGTAAGAGTATGTGATGTAGCATCCACCTTGGAAAAAGAGCGAAGAACGATCACACAGGCAGCCGGACTATATGGGCTCATGCACACTGGCACGGAGGTTCCGTCAGACTCCGTATGTAGGTAAATATTCTTCCTTATACCACTGCACATACAGATGTAGCCAAGTTTATCTTGACTGATAACTTTCTGCAGCCTGATAACACACAACAAAAGCCTTTGAAAAGTCATGGAAAAAGTCAATACTTGCCACTGTGTATTTAATGCGTTAATGGGGTTGTCCACTACCGGACAACTGATGAACTTTCCACCGGATAGGTCATCAGTATATCATCAGTGCGGGTCTGGCACCCGGACACCGCACAGTTAAGCGGTTCCGGCTGCCTCCGGATGTTATGGTCCATTATACGATGTACAGAGCTCTAAGGAGTTGGCTCCGTACATTGCATAGCGGCAGTGCTCCAGAACTGCTTCTATTCACTTGGAGCAGAGCTGCAGTACTGCAGCTCAGCCACTACTCAGTGGCCGGAGCAAACTGCTTCCGACACGTATGTCCGGTGCTCAGAGGCAGCTGGAGCAGCATAACGGTGCGGGGTCTGGGTGTCTGACCCCCACAGATCATGTACGGATGGATAGGTCATCAGTTGTCCAGTAGTGGACAACCCCTTTAAGACCCAGTTCACCCTGAGTTTTTGGGCGCTGATTTTGACGTGGAAACTGCATTGGAATCCGTGCCAAAAAAAAACGGCCAAAATCGCCAACCATTGATTTCAATGGGAGGCAGAGGCGGTTCTTTTTCCCGGGCGGCTTTTATTAGCTCGTGGGGGAAAAAAGCGGCATGTCCTTTCTTGCCGCAGTTCAGCCTCTGACCTCCCATAGAAATTAATAGGAGGCAGAAAAAACCTGCGCCGCCCGTTTCCGAGCGCTTTTTGCTGCGTTTATTTCCCTGCAGTCCTCAATGGAAGGTCCTCCTGAAGGAATTTTGACGCAGATTTTTTTTCTGCCTGCACTAGGCCTAAGAATCAAGATAAAGATGACTACATCGGTACAGAGTCAGATGGAGCATACAATGATATGAAGGTACAGTGGAGGGCTCATGCACATTGCGTCTTTAATACGGTCTCCATAGAGGAACACAAGCTCTCTACGATACTTCCGGCTGTCTCTGATTTCATATGAAGGGATACAGAGTTTTATATTTTTCTTAAATTATAAAAATGGTGGCTGCTCCCTCGGACTTTGTATGAACTGGGATATAAAGCAGCTTTGCTTCTAGGGGAGAATATCCCTGATGGCGTTAGTACAACAGTGCAGGGAGGCCGTACATCTCTGTACTCTGGAGCTCGGGATTATTGGGGCCTCCAGAAATCAAATACCGTAAATAGGTTTTAGATCAGGGGTGCACACCCTGCAGCTCAGGAGCCACATGCGACCCACGGCGCCGTTCTGTAAATCTCATAGCGGGGAGAACTGAGCTTATGCGGGGCCACCATGACTCTTCCTCACTGCAGTGCTGAACAGGGGAGCAGGGGACACCCATTCTCCCAGTACTGTACGTGTCTATGTGTGGCCACCCAGTGGTTGTGATGTGAGTTGCAGCCTGTTAAGGGTTTTGCTAGCATGTCGCAATATCGCATTGAAATGGTTTCATTAGAAATCCTAGAGGTGGAACCCGAATCTACCAGACATTTATGGCATGTGCGGTCGATGGAAATACCTCTTCGAGTTGTATTGTAGCAATCAGCTCTCTCATAAGGCTGGCCCTTTAATTGGCTAACACTCAATGCCTCCCCTAGTTAGCTTTGCTATACCTGCGTAATAAACATGGAAAATTTGTATATAGCTCAGAAGTATCCAGGACGGAGTGGAGCCGGCCAACCTGGCACAACATAGAAGTGGGTGACAGATCCACAATGGGCGGCTGTAATAAAATAAACACTCAATAAACAGATGTGAAGAGAGCGAACACATCACACAGCGCGGAACACACAGCGCGGAACACACAGCGCGGAACACACAGCGCGGAACACACAGCGCAGAAAACACAGCGCAGAACACACAGCGCAGAACACACAGCGCAGAACACACAGCGCAGAACACAGAGCGCAGAACACACTGCTCAGAACACACAGCGCAGAACACACAGCGCAGAACACACAGCGCAGAACACACTGCGCAGAACACACTGCGCAGAACACACTGCGCAGAACACACTGCGCAGAACACACTGCTCAGAACACACAGCGCAGAACACACAGCGCAGAACAAACAGCGCAGAACACACTGCTCAGAACACACTGCTCAGAACACACAGCGCATAACACACAGCGCATAACACACAGCGCATAACACACTGCGCAGAACACACTGCGCAGAACACACGGCGCAGAACACACGGCGCAGAACACACGGCGCAGAACACACGGCGCAGAACACACGGCGCAGAACACACGGCTCAGAAAACAGCGCAGAACACAGCGCAGAACACACTGCTCAGAACACACTGCTCAGAACACACTGCTCAGAACACACTGCGCAGAACACACTGCTCAGAACACACTGCGCAGAACACACTGCTCAGAACACACAGCGCAGAACACACAGCGCAGAACACACTGCGCAGAACACACTGCGCAGAACACACTGCGCAGAACACACGGCGCAGAACACACGGCGCAGAACACACGGCGCAGAACACACGGCGCAGAACACACGGCGCAGAACACACGGCTCAGAACACACGGCTCAGAAAACAGCGCAGAACACACTGCTCAGAACACACTGCTCAGAACACACTGCTCAGAACACACTGCTCAGAACACACTGCTCAGAACACACTGCTCAGAACACACAGCGCAGAACACACAGCGCAGAACACACAGCGCAGAACACACAGCGCAGAACACACAGCGCAGAACACACTGCGCAGAACACACGGCGCAGAACACACGGCGCAGAACACACGGCGCAGAACACACGGCTCAGAAAACAGCGCAGAACACAGCGCAGAACACACTGCTCAGAACACACTGCTCAGAACACACTGCTCAGAACACACTGCTCAGAACACACTGCTCAGAACACACTGCGCAGAACACACTGCGCAGAACACACTGCGCAGAACACACTGCGCAGAACACACTGCGCAGAACACACGGCGCAGAACACACGGCGCAGAACACACGGCGCAGAACACACGGCTCAGAACACACGGCTCAGAAAACAGCGCAGAACACACTGCTCAGAACACACTGCTCAGAACACACTGCTCAGAACACACTGCTCAGAACACACTGCTCAGAACACACTGCTCAGAACACACTGCTCAGAACACACTGCTCAGAACACACTGCTCAGAACACACTGCTCAGAACACACTGCTCAGAACACACAGCGCAGAACACACAGCGCAGAACACACAGCGCAGAACACACAGCGCAGAACATCTCCCATACACGAGAAGGGGGATATTACTGTAATCAGTCTGCCCCCTACTGGCCTCAAGCAGGAACACCACTCACATGGCACATTATAGCTCTTATATTGTACCAACAAGATATAATCTCCAAAAGACTATTATAATTCCACTATTCTGCTCAATATCTCGCTGCAATATCACAGATAGTCGGTCATCTACTTTGGCAGCAGAAAATGTCAAATACAACAAAAAAAAACTACTTTTAGGGCTTGTCCACACAACGGAATTGCTGTGGAAAATTTCTGCAGTAATTACGGAGAAACTAACAGAAATTCTGCCGCGGAAAAAACGCACCATTTCCTTTGATTTTTACTGCAGAAAATGGTGCGGCTTTTGCTGCGTTTTTCTCGATGTTGGGGGATGGTGACATCGCCTCTGAAAAACGCAGCAATTCAGTCACTTTCCGCAGCAGGAATTGACACGCTGCCGTACCAAAAATATGCACCGCAACTGAATTTCTGGTTGAAAATCTTACGTAGCGCGTGGATGAGATTTGTTAGATCTCACCCACTTTGCGGTTACTGTATTCTGCTGCGTATTTTCCATCTGCAATTCCTGAAAACAGGATCAAAGGACCTTTCAACCTATCAGAGAAGAGACGAGAAGGGAATGCTGGGATTTGTGGTGCGATGGCGGCAGGTTTGATATCTTTCACCAGAGCAATATTCAGAATAACGGCTCTGCTGTGAATTTCGTGTTGGCTGCAGATGTGAAAGAGTTCGGCGCAGAGGAAATCCATCAACATCGCGGCTGCTGTTATAGTGGAGGTGGTATTGTTAACATGATCGGGCAGGGGGAGCAGAATATTGGCAGAGGGGCAATCAACATTAAGACATCTGGGCATAGATTTAACTGAAAGGTAAAGATCTACAGAAGGATAAAAAAAACAAAAAAAAAAACTCAAAACCATCAGCACCCTTAGGCTAAGTTCACACTCCCGTTAGTATACGTTTATCTCTCTTCTGTCAGAGGAAGAGAGGATCGAAATATTAAACGGAAAGCAACGGTTCCGTTAGAATTACCATTGAGTTCAATGGTAACTCTTCTGTTTCAGTTGCTTTCCGTTTCTCTCCGTTCACTAGGTTTCCGTTTTTATGATCTGCAGAACTTTTGTTTCCATTCAAAAAAACGGAACCCTAGCGAACGGAGACAAATGGAAAGCAACTGAAACAAAAGAATTACCATTGAAATCAATGGTAATTCTAACGGAACCGTTGCTTTCCGTTCTTTCGATCCTCTCTTCCTCTGACGTAAGAGAGGTAAACGTAGTGTGAACTTAGCCTTAGAATGGAGCCGCACAACCTCCGTGTTCTGCTGTACAGGCTCCGTCGCGTGCCGTAAGTATGGAGATATTCTCCCATAGAAGCCATGCTTCCTTATAATTCCATATACACAGCGTCTGATGGAGCACGCCACGATTTTTGTTCTAAAGAATTTGTATGGAATCGGACAGGAAAAAAAAACTGTTGCCCCCGTATGAAATCCAACCGTGTGCATGAGCCTTTAATCTGATGTTAATAGCAATGCCAACAGCACAAAGAGTCTGTACAACAGCACACGGAGTCCCAACTGGTTATTATTACGTGTGCCACCATATAATCTCTATATGAGGCACTGTATCCCCCTCCCCTGGTGAGGAGCGACACAGCAGATAGACAGGTAGATGGCACAGAGCTACCTCCAGTCTAAGGCCTCATGCACACAACCGTAGCCATGTGCACGGCCGTGATTTTCGGGGTCGGCTGGCTGCGGACTGTCAGCCATGAGCCGCCCGCAAATCGCGGGCCATGGCCATTATTTTCAATGAGCCCGGACCGCAGAAGATGGCCGTAATAAGGCATGTCCGTTCTTTCTGCGGTGCGGGATCCCGGGCCATGCATGGACCGTAAAAACTACGGTCGTGTGCATGGCCCCATTGAAATGAATGGGGCTGCAATTCTCCCGTGGATTTTTGGGGGAATTGCGGCCGCAAAAGCACGTTCGTGTGCATGGGGCCTAAGGGCTAATGCGCACGACTGTGGTTCTTTGTCCATGTGAAATCCGCAAATTTGCGGATAGCACACGGACCACCTCATTTATATGGCCCCATGCACACGACCGTGATGTTCACGGATCCGCGTGGGGGCCGAGAGTCGAAGCCACAAAAACTCAGGATATGTTATTTTTGCAGATTATGTGACCTACTTGGGGGTTTAGCCTTCCTTTTTTTTTTTTTTTATGCAAACAGCAAAATCAATATGATCACGTGCATTAGGCCTTAGAAACTACCGGACCTCACGTGTTGCTGAATAATTTTTAGTTCATCTATAGTTTATAGAGATATAATTGACGCCTTTTGTTTGTGTTTTAATATTATACGAGGTTCAGGAGGCAAATAAAAGCTAAATTGAGCCAAATGTTGACTTATTGTCGTAGACTTCAAGCCCTGGTGGGGCCAGAGTCAATATCTTTGAGGGTCTTTTTCCACGGTGCGATCAAATCAAAATGTCACGCTTTGCTGCAAATTTGCAAACTGCTACCTCCGCACCCCCTATTGTAACTTTTTTTTGGGGGGGGGGGGTGTAAGCAGCTCTGCTGTACGGTATGTACGGATACTCCCCTCCCCCGACATTTACTGCAAACTGTATGACCAAGTGTGGTGTGAACCTAGCGTTATATCTGTGACCCTGGCATTAGGCGACGTTCACACCTGGTGAACTTGTTGCAGTTTTTGGGGCGCAGATTCAGCGCAAAGCATTCTCAATGAGGTAAAGTACAATATAAGAAAACCCCGCTCATACGATGCAGAAATAATCCATGTGGACTCGAGGGCAGGCTGGTAAATGTACGCTACGTCCTGCCAGGGATTTTATCCCCGATTCATTCCTGAAATCTGCAGCAAAAATCTCTGAAAAATCTGCATATTAATACAAAGAAAACATCTGCAGCGTCTGAACGTGGCCTAACACTGATGCTCGTCCGGGTCCTACACGCACACCCTGGGTCTGTACATTTTAGTTTTATTACTAGATGTCTATATTTTACACAGAATGATTGAGCGTCCAACATATTCACTGCCGGCAATGAGGAGAGCGTGGAGGTGCGAGAACTGCTGAGGTACCAGATCCACTCAATACTCCATCATTTATATTCCCGGGAACAGTTCAGCCAGAAAACAAACAATTAATTTATGGAGACATTCATACAACTGAACTGCAAATCATTCCATTAGCCGCGGCTCCGCAGAGCTTCATATTTCTCATGTCGGGGAATGGAAACATTTATAATCTGTGCGGCACGAGCGGCGGCGGCGGCGCAGTCCAATGTGGTGTCGCAGCCACTAGTGCCACCAAGATAAATGTTACAATACAAAACCAACAACTCTATACAATTTACAATTATTTATATATTAGTCTTTTATTTTTTACACAATTTTTCTATGGAAATAGAAGTAACAGCCAATAACGCGGCGCCATGTGTATGCGGTGTCGATGTATTTACCTCCAAATAGCCCCCAGGTTCGCGCTGCCAGTCTGAGTTACTGCGCCCTTCACAATACGGTGTCAATATTAAGAGACGGCGTGAATAATGACATCGCCGGCGTGTTCTCATTTGCATGCTAATCGGTGCTGGCGCTAACCGTGCGATGAAATCAGTCGCTGCTGCTTTATGGGGAATTGAATAGTGACCGGAGAGTCGTAGAGATAAATAGTTATTGATTTAGTGATGTCTCAGGAATGGCGGCCTCGTACCGATGTAATGACTCCTGTGAGCTGTCCTCTTCTGTGAACTCCCTTAATATCCCATCAAGTATCTCGGTCTCCTGTTTGGTAACAGATGCTGGGTGATCGCCACTAATGGCCACCGTTACAGTGCCCGCAGGAGTTATCTAAAAGCTTCACACAGACCCTTAATCACATATGAATGTCATTATAGGACTCGTTCCCCCCCCCCCTCCTGCCAAGTCCATGTAAGGGCTCATGTAGAGGGCACGAGGTCTGTAGGGTGGCACACGTATTCCCTGCAAGGAAATATCACAGACCTATAGGCACTTTATGTGCCACCATAAGGTGCCTCAGTTACGAAAAACCTTAAAATTGGACGCACGAGAAGGTACAGAATACACCCATAGAAGTCTAAGGGCGTCGTAATATGGATCAGTACGACACAGATCTAAAATACGGGCATGTGCATGAGCCCTTCGCATCTCTACCAGAACAGAACATAAATGGTTAGAAAATAAAACGTGACTATAATTGGTGGGACACGCTACATACATTGTGGCAATCTATAGGGGTCTCCTAGAACATCTCTTTACCCTTTCTGATGCCATTCACCAGTGTTGGTCCTTCTTGCCACTACAGCTCATTCAATAGATAATGAGAGCTGGAGGGACCACAACAGGAAATAAATGAAGTGTGGTCAGCAGAGCCCTGCAATTTACCAAGCACATGCAGTTCTCCTGACGGCCACAAGAGGGAGCCTCATACAAAACAGAAGAAATAAAACGTATTACCCATCGCGAATATCTGCTGATACAACAACATGTATAATACACGACAGTAACGACACATATCTGTCCACGATGTATATGTCAGCCGGTATATATGAAGTTATTTATTGCACAAAAAAAGTTACATAAACAATAGTCTTGTATTACGATGCATTTCAGAAAACATTGTTGGGTTTAGATCCGTAACTCGCTAATATACTCTGTGTACCAAAAACACACATTTATCAAGATCTCTGCTTGCTGTCGTTTAACTGGTTTAGGTTAAAGTATATTAGGAAGTTGCAGAATATTTAATTATATGAATGGGTAACTTCCTTTAATTGAATACACTACCGGTTCAGTTCTGGGGGCCCCTGCTGCACCTGTGGCCTGTGAGAAAGAAAATTGTGGCCTGCTCCATCTGATGCTGTGGAGGAGCACTGATAATGTCACACAGGACAAGCAGTCACATGATTACTTCAAACTGCTCCATGAAGATTTTTTTCTGTAGTTCTGAATATTAAAGAACTGCTTTGATCTAGTGATTGCCTGGTTTAGAAAACGCATTCAGGAATTCTAAATCAACAGGGGGGGGGGGGGGGAGTCCGTCATTTGGGACCTCCATCAGTCAGCCAGAGCAGAGGGTGGCTATAAAGAGCGTCTCTCGAGGATCCAGCACGTCAATGCATTACAAGGACAGTCCATTGATTTCAATAGGCAGCGTGTAATGCTTCATTTCTCCTGTGGTGGCGCTGTAGGGACGTAAAACACAGATTACAGCTGAGCACAGAGGTTTCCAACAATGGGATATCCTGTAATCAGCTGAGTTTTGGGGGGACCCTTGTAACAAGAAGGATTGAGTATTTTAAGTTGACATCCCTTGTAACTAAAAGTGGAGCAATGTTTTAAAATCTATCTCTAGTTTTGCAAACTTCTGACAGGTCACAGGAAAATTGTAGGTATTGGTGGGGGTCTGTGCTCTTGGACCCTCACCAATCACTGAAGTGCACACTATACACATTACCACTGACGTCTATGGGACACAGCGCTCAGATGATGGGGGGGGGGGCTCTTTTGTTCTAGCCATTGAACCCCCACCAGTGGAAAAATTCTGGGGTCTGTCTCTATGGCACATCGGAAGTTTGTCAGACCCAGAGCCACACTTTTACTAATCCTGTATTTATTTTTGGAGACAAGTTGGAAGGTACATAAGAAAAAAAAATTATAAATGCTCCCTCTCCCATTAAAGGGGTATTACCATCTGAGCCATTTATGGCATATCCATAGGGTATATATGGGCATTAGCGAGCGCTATTTCAGTAAGCCCAGCCACCTCCTCTCAGAGTTTCATAGGGACCCCCGTTCTCAAGTTAAGGGGACCGCATCTATCAGACATTTATGGCATATCCTGGGGACATGGCAAAGATGGGAAAGCTCCATTATTGAATGCTCGGGCGTGTATATATCATATACGGTGTTTGAGCTGAGCAGGCCTTGAAACTAAATAACTAAACATTCTCGTCCTCATTTCCACCGTGGAAAGATCTATTCTTCCTCTGCAGCCTTTCTCGGATAGATTGAGGGCTCCTTTCCTCCAGCGCTCTTTGTGATTTATACAATCTGAGGACGGCAGAATTGTATGTGTGAATAAAATGTGTCGAGCAAACTGGAATATTTTATCTTGCTGGAAGAAACCGATTCCCCTCCGTCTGACTATGTCTCCGAGGCCGCAGATCCCTTCACATTTAATATGTACATGGCAAAGGAAGGGAAGTGTTCACATTAAATCATCTGGATAGAAATACATGATCACTGATACAATGTCACACACAAGAGATATCCGCAGATGTGAGAATAATCCCACTTGTTTCTTTCTGCTGTTATAATGTGTCCATCGGCCAAAAACAACTATAAAAATATGAGGTTCCATACTGGACGAGGGAGGAGGGGGGAGGGGATCAATGGCCGGACATCGGACAACTGCTCTCCAACTAGTTCATCACAGCCCATAATTCATGCAGAACACGCGGGGTTCCAGCTATTGGAGGATGAGGACAACTGTGGGCTATGGGTGTAAGATATAGGGTGTGCGGACCTGACCCTTATAGGAGAGCAGCTGTATTATAAAGGGGCATTGCAGAGGTGTGAGGGCTGATAATGTCTGTAGACAGAGAGGTCATGAATGTTTATAGACTGACGCAGCGTGACTTCATTGCCCACCATGCTTGGGGGGGTCAGACTTAGAACCAGGATCTTGTGGGTGATGGTGCAGTCTCTAGGCCACAATTGGATGTAATAACGCCGGTTTAATGAAAAAGAAAAAAAAACTGTATAGTGCAGCGTCTGATGACAAATACAATCAGAAGATGCAGAGACATGACCTGCAAAGACCTGGCGCCCCAGACAGACTGATATAAGGGACACAATGGGATCACATCCAATATGACAACTCACAAGTGGCAAACTGGACTATGCGCTGCAGGAGAGTGTAGTGTGGGAGTAATGCGCTGCAGGAGAGGGTGATGTGGGAGTAATGCGCTGCAGGAGAGGGTGATGTGGGAGTAATGCGCTGCAGGAGAGGGTGATGTGGGAGTAATGCGCTGCAGGAGAGGGTGATGTGGGAGTAATGCGCTGCAGGAGAGGGTGATGTGGGAGTAATGCGCTGCAGGAGAGGGTGATGTGGGAGTAATGCGCTGCAGGAGAGGGTGGTGTGGGAGTAATGCACTGCAGGAGAGGGCGAAGTGGGAGTAATGCGCTGCAGGAGAGGGCGGTGTGGGAGTAATGCACTGCAGGAGAGGGTGATGTGGGAGTAATGCGCTGCAGGAGAGGGCGGTGTGGGAGTAATGCACTGCAGGAGAGGGTGATGTGGGAGTAATGCGCTGCAGGAGAGGGTGATGTGGGAGTAATGCGCTGCAGGAGAGGGTGATGTGGGAGTAATGCGCTGCAGGAGAGGGAGATGTGGGAGTAATGCGCTGCAGGAGAGGGTGATGTGGGAGTAATGCGCTGCAGGAGAGGGTGATGTGGGAGTAATGCGCTGCAGGAGAGGGTGATGTGGGAGTAATGCGCTGCAGGAGAGGGTGATGTGGGAGTAATGCGCTGCAGGAGAGGGTGGTGTGGGAGTAATGCACTGCAGGGGAGGGTGATGTGGGGGTAATGCACTGCAGGGGAGGGTGATGTGGGAGTAATGCACTGCAGTGGAGGGTGATGTGGGGGTAATGCACTGCAGGGGAGGGTGATGTGGGAGTAATGCGCTGCAGGGCAGGGTGATGTGGGGGTAATGCACTGCAGGGCAGGGTGATGTGGAAATACTATTGTGCTCAAAGCGAGGGTGATGTGGAAGTAATGTGATGCAGAAGGGGGTGATGTGGGAGTAATGCGCGGAAGCAGAAGGTGATATGGGAGTAACGCTCTGCAGAAGGGTGTGATGTGGGAGTAATGCGCTGCAGGAGATGGTGATGTGGGAGTAACGCTCTGCAGAAGGGTGTGATGTGGGAGTAATGCGCTGCAGGAGATGGTGATGTGGGAGTAATGCTCTGCAGTAGGATGTGATGTGGGAGTAATGCTCTGAAGGAGGGGGTTATATGAGAGTTATGCGCTGCAGGAGGGGGTTATATGAGAGTAATACGCTGCAGGAGGGGGTTATATGGGAGTAATGCGCTGCAGGAGGGGGTTATATGGGAGTAATGCTCTGCAAAAGTCTCAGGAGCTGCGATTTATTATGCAATGCAGACCATTTGGAATAAATCTGGTGCATCTTTCTGCGCTTCTGCTGGCCCCCTATCTATTGCTAACTGATAAATCTACCCCAGTGTCTGGAAGGATAAGTTGTGACCAATCCCTGCTAGAATATGTGGCGCCGGGTTACAAACCAAAAAATCTATAAAACACGTGGAGCGCCATCGCCATGTAAATCTCCACGCACGGCCGCATCTCCATCCGATGTCACGTTACAAAGAGACATAAAATCCGCAGCCAACAAGGACCATTCAGAGGAACAAATTCAAGCCAAATGACTCGCTCTCAGCAGCTGTCTGTGAATCCATTAGGCTTTTATTCAAGTGGAAGGTTCATGAGACGGGTGATGGGGTGTACGGGGAAACTACGGGCCGATGGAAGCCCCCTCTACACTGTCCACATAACATGTCATTGTCTCTTCAGGTAAAGAGCTTCTGTCAGCTGCAAATACTAAGCTGCATCCATGTGTCCTTGAGATAAATTGTACAACCCGCCCAAACGCAACGCAGGGCGCCATTTTGTCAAGTCAACCGGCATTTAAAGGAAAGGAGCCTGTCCACTTGTAATAACAGAGATGTGGAAGCTCATCCATGAAATAATAACTGATGACGCCAAAGAGGTATGAAATCTTGTCCTCTACTCCAATCACATCCAGAGCTGCATTAAAAATTCTACTATCCTCTTAATTGTGAATTCCTCTTGAATCAGTGTCAGAAAAGAACATACTCTGCTGTGGTGCATTGTGAGGGATGTAGTGTTAATACCACAGACTGTACAGTAGTTGGATACAGAAAAAAAATGCATCTCCCACATGTTAGGGGCATTTCAGCGCAGATCAGACTCCTAAATATATTGAGGGTAAATTTATTAAAGACTGGAGTTTCATACGCCGGTCTTAAACTAAACTATGTCGGCGGGAAATTGGCCACGTGTATTAAGAGGCGTTGGCGCATCTTTAACTGTCCGTGCGCCAGAAATGCAAAACTACGCCTGCTGTAAGAAGGCGGAGATTTGTGCCATAATTTACGCCAGGTGCAAGTTAAAGTAATTGTGTAGGGTCAAATGTGGTCACGCCCCCTCTGCCTAACCCCATCCACTTTTCAGGTGTGTCGAGAGGAGTCAAGTCTCCCATTTTTATGGTCAAGTCTTTATTAAAGTAGAGTATATAAAAAATACATCCAAAACAATGGTAAGGGTATACCGTATGTCAAGTCACAATTTTTTTTCACAAATAAGGACAACATTTGCGACTTTTCTACCCCACTAAAGTGGCAAAATAGTTTGATAACTTTCCTGCATTGTGTTTTATCTCCATTTTGGGTACAGTGTCTCTTTAAGACCACACAATAGCTGCCTCCATTGGCAATGCTACTTTGTTATAACTGATAAGTTCCTATAATATATTGTGACGACACGTGACCGCATGTAGCAAAACTGCATAGCAACCAATCAGAGTTCAGCTTTTCTATACTAAAACCCACTAGTAAAATATATGGTGGGCTGTGATTGGCTGCAGTGGACGACAAGGGACAATATACAATATCTGATTTGCATCCTGGTTCACTGATAATTTGATGTTAATAATAGCAGAAAGTATTACAATCCTGCCCCATATTCACTGCCCAACTGAGAATAAGGAAACAATGTAACATTAATTGTAGCAAGCGGTTTGCAGCTTTTTTTTTTTTTTTTTACAGCGTTGTTTCCGATTAAACTTAATGTATCAAAGGCAACATGGAATTTACATGCGGTAAAGTTTGGCAGCGGAACGTTCATCGCCCGGCTCCATCCATCTGCTTTGTTTCTGTCCTACTGGTGGAATACACCCTTTATTATTCAGCCTCCAGGCATGAAATCAACTTGGACAAATCCTGATGTCACCTTACTGCGCACCCCGACCATCTGCACACCATGCATGATCGGCCCGAGGCTCAGCACGATCCCAGCGTGGCTCCCCTCCAGTATGGCTGACGATGACCCCATGCCTTCCACTTAGCAGCTTCATTAATAATGTATCACACAAATAAGGGAGTCAATCTCCCACCCCCCAACTCATTTGCCTTCCAGACAAAAGGAGTCTATTAATACCCCAGCGATACAAAGGGAGAAGCCGTGAACTGTGAACGGAGCAACAACGTGACCATAATGTGCCAACTGCGGGCAGTTCTATATGCAAGTCCTTTAAAAGATCATATATTCATTTGTCTCGTGCTCCGTCCAGGTTTCCATTGTTGTGAATGAACAATTCCCAGGAACCGGGTGGCGAATGACCCTAGAAATGTTCTGCTAGCACCTGATTTTTTTACATTGTTTTCTACTGATACTTCTTGTAATTTTGCTTTCTTATGTGGTTGATTGGACTAAGGGCCCCCAAGGTGCTGGGGCCCGGACACATTGTATACCTCTGCAATTAGCTGCACCGATGATGAAGGGTTATTATGTATGTGGAGTGACACTCAAGGGGCCATGCAGACACCCAGAAGAGACCTCAAACAGACACCTAGAAGAGACCTCAAGCAGACACCCAGAAGAGACCTCAAGCAGGCACCCAGAAGAGACCTCAAGCAGGCACCCAGAAGAGACACCAAGCAGGCACCCAGAAGAGACACCAAGCAGGCACCCAGAAGAGACACCAAGCAGACACCCAGAAGAGACATCAAGCAAACGCCCAGAAGAGACATCAACCAGATACCCAGAAGAAACATCAAACAGATACCCAGAATTTGGACTCACTGATGACCAGACAGAGAGAATAAGCCAATAGAGAGCCCCCGATGGGGCCCCCTCCATTATAAACATACAGCGCTGGGTCCCAGCAAACCATAGTGACTCACTGACAGCCAGGTAAAAGAACACATCCGCAGTGTGGCTATACACTACAGATTTTGAAAAGCAGAAAAGGAGACTGTCGGCACCTATGCCAGATACCTGTGGGTGGTCGGACCCCGAACGATCAGATATTTATCACCTATCATGTGGATAGGTGATAGATGTTGTTTGTGGGGGAAAACCCTTTAAGTAAAGTGAGCTCTGCACAGACCAGAGGAACCCCCACTTACAGAATTAACTTGTATTAACAAAAAGGAGTGGGTTGTCGACCAGATCTGTTCTGCAGGAAGACCATAAAGTGATGATGTCACAACAGTCCAGTTCAAACATGACATCACAGCTCTCCAGTTCAAACATGACATCACAGCTCTCCAGTTCAAATATGACATCACAGCTCTCCAAAATGTATGATTAACCCCAATGGATGACAGATGGTAAGTGGCGATTACTGGGATTGTTTCCATGCTGCTCCACTGTGAAAATACTGCAACATCAATTACTGGAGAGATCTGCCCTTCATCCACACCGGGGCTATCTGGAAACATTCCCTCCTACAATTTATAATTACTGAGTTGCAGGCAATCTGGAGCAATTGTGTCTCATCAATCAATGAGCGCTGGTGGCTCAGTGCCGGGTATGGATACATTGATCTGGCTCGCGCTCCAGTCACACTCTCTGGTACCAGGCCTTTCATTAGAGTTTCTATTGATCGCTTAATATTCTACCAGTTTATTATTCATCATAATGTTCTCAATCTAAACTATCTGTTTAATTACTCTGCAAAGAGAAATAATAAAATAAATGGAAGCCGCAAATGGGCCCGACCTGGTACAGAAGCGGTGACTGGTATTTATTAGACTGTAATCTGGACTTCGCAAGGACGTCAAGCATCGAATGCCCCGCCATAACACAGGGAAGTGCAGCATGTGCCCGGGAACGTGTCTGCTGTCCTTATATACTTCCCTAGAGGTCTGTCTGCTACATCGAGCGCATTATCACAATTATAACTTGATCAAATGTCAACTAAATAATGATGGAACCGACATATCCACATGAACGGGCACTTCAGCTTCATCATTGTCTTTCCTTGTGAGTCCTGTGTATTCTCGCTGCCCATACACTTACGAGTATTCAGACAAAACTTCCTTCCGACTCCCTTATACAAATGCAAGCTTGACTCTACCCAGAATTAATGTATTTTCAATGGGTAGAGAAGAATAAGCCGCTGCCATATTCCTCTGGCAGCCACTTCTCCTACAGGGACAAAGCATCGGGCATGTTGAAATCCAACATAGCCGATCCTTTTTTCAGCTGAAGGGTTTGTCCAATCCCTACTTGTTACACAGTTCCCTTGACAATAAGCAGATCACAATGTGTCCCCCTGCTGCGTACCCCGGCGATCAGCTGTAATCTCTTGGGAAATCTGCCAATAAGTGCTCAGTTTCCCTGCAGCGCCACCACAGGGCAAATTAAGTATTACACAGTGTTCATTCATATCAATGAGTTGTCTGTGTAATACAGGACAGGACCTCCAGAGAGAGAGAGAGACGCTCTATGTAACCGCTCTCCACTCTGACCAAGAGATGAGGAACCTGAACAGAGGACCCCTCTATTATGTCAGAATGCCCTAACAGGGTGTATGACAATGGGGTTTCTAAACTGGACAATCCCTTTAAAGTTTGACATAGATGCTAAGAAAAGGAGAAGACAAGAGAAGAAAAGTACTTTAGCATAACAAGTACAAGGGACATCCTACCTGGACAACCCTTCTCTAGATGAGGATCCAGAAAATACAGAAGCACAGAATGGATGGAGTGAGAAACATTGAATGGAATAAATGAATAAACTGAAGAAGAGCTGAATATTGGAATAAGAACAAATAGAAGAAGTCTCACAATAGAAAGGAAATAGCCAAGTGAAAAGCACAGAAGTAATAATGGAAGAGGAAATGTTGAATAGAAAACTTGGATGAAAGGAACCAAAATAGTTTGAAAAGGAAATGTAAATAATATTTTATAAATAATAGATATAAAGAGAATAAAATGATACAATAATGTGAAGAGCAGAGAGACAGGTACAAGACAACGGTAATGAGAAGCGCTGAACTAGAATCCAGATCAGCTGGAAAAGCAACATGAAAAACCAAAACTAGGAGAGGTGAGGATCAGGGTATGTGCACAAGTAGTGTTTTCATCCATTTCTCAGGCCCGAAAAACTTCCAAGAAAAACCGGATCAGAACGCCTCCAAACATCTGCCCATTGATTTCAATGGGAAAAATGGCGTTCTGTTCCGACGGGGCGTTTTTTTATGCAGCTGTTTTGAAAAAGAAAAAGTGCACGTCGCTTCTTGAGCCGTTTTTGGAGCAGTTTTTCATTGACTCCATAGAAAAACAGCTAAAAAAAACGGCCGTAAAATACGGCGCGAAAAACGTGAGTTTGATTTAAAAAAAACGTCTGAAAATCAGGAGCTGTTTTCCCTTGAAAACAGCTCCGTATTTTCAATCGTTGTTTGCTTTGCGTGTGAACATACCCTAAGGGCTTACTCACACGAACGTATAATACGTCCGTGCTACGCGCGTGATTTTTACGCGCGTCGCACGGACCTATGTTACTGAATGGGGCCGTTCAGACTGTCAGTGAATTTCACGCAGCGTATGTGCACTGTGTGAAACTCATGACATGTCCTATATTTGGCCGTGTTTCGCGCTGCACGCACCCATTGGAGTCAGTGGGTGCGTGCAAATCGCACTTGGCACACGGAAGCACTTCCGGGTGCCGCGCGTGATTCGCGCAACAGCAGTAAAAACGATGAATGAAAACAGAAAAGCACCACGTGCTTTTCTGTTTGTAAACATAAAAACAGAGTGTCATCATGATGCCGGCTGCGCGAAAATCATGCAGCCGCGCACCATATGCTGCTGACACACTGACCTTTTGCGCGCGCAAACCGCAACGTTTTATGCTTGCTCAAAACGCACACGCTCGTGTGAATCCGGCCTTAGGCTCAATTCACACCACGTTTTTGCATATCGTTGTCCATACACTTCAGGAAGCATATAGTATCCATAGACATTTAGGAGACAGATGTATGACAGCAGTGTCACACACACAACCTATATATAGGGCAACCAAAGCCTCACACCGCATTGTAGAAATAGATCACATGTTGTTAGTGCTCTAATAAACTAGGTGGCGGCCGGAACAGCCCGAAGCTGCACACGTGGTAAGTGATGGAAACTCACAATATATAAACACAAAACCTATAGAACAAAAAGAGTCTATTTTCCACCGATTAGAATATAAAATATTGACATTTTTATTATTATGCCAATCTAAAAACATACATGTAAAAAGCAGAGATGATAGCCACAAATGTGATAGGATGGATATCAGGCAGTGAATAGAAGCCACATAAGCGCAAGTGCGCATTAAATCGTAATAGTCTCCAGCACTTTAACAAAGAATATCATTTGACATAAGAGAAGCCAGTCCACCCCCGGACGAAGGCTCCATAGCCGAAACGCGCGTCGGGGTGTGTGGCCAAGCAGTTCTTTCAGCCTCTAGACACTCATGGGTAATACACATGCGCTGTCTATGCTCATTATACATTTGTAGTAATGTCATAAGTTGTTGTACAATAGCCATTGTTACTTCGTTCCATATGGGGATATTCCCTATGCTATAAATTGCAAGCTATATTATATACTGGCTTCCATTCACTGCCTGATATCCATCCTAACACATTTTTGGCTATCATCTCTGCTTTTTACATGTATGTTTTTAGATTGGCATAAAAATAATCATGTATATATTTTAGTTTCTAATCGGTGGAAAACAGACTCTTATTGTTCTATAGGTTTTGTACGACAGCAGTGTCTCCTATACATCTGTCGGGCTCCATCTAAATATCTTTCTTGATTGTATAGAAGAATGTGGGCTGCAGAACTACAACAGGACACCACAAAAGACAAAGTTATCATTTTTTAATAAATTGAAGACGCATCAGAATCTCAGGGTATATATTTTGATTCTTCTGTAAAAAAATAATTTAGACAGATCCATCAAACTGATACCAACTATATAGTTTTTGTGGCAGATCCGTTATTGGCCGTATAAAAGGTATACGTCTAAAAAAAAGGACCGGTGTAAACACAGCCCTAGATACAGCCGACACCATGAGATGGATGATGTACATCACACGTCGCAGTAAATAACACACCTTGTTGTTCCACTCGCTGGGTAACCTATATTTAATGCCTTAGAATCTCAATATTTTATGGTAATAGGGAGGCGTTTATGAATCATCAGGCATCATGATCAAAGAAGGAAACTGCTATACTGGCAATGAATAATGGATGAACAATATGCAAATATAGGTCTAATTATATGCTTGGTGTGCATATTACGAAATCCCAAAGTGAAATTTTGTGCAACATAAAAATGGCTTTATTTTTAATTAACCAGGCGTAGCAAAGACAAGCGATCTGACAAACAGATAGTCCGTCTGCTTAAAAGTCGCTAAATTTAGTTCCACCCACATGTGAAGTCAGAAGAGAACGATTAAAAAAAAGAAGCACAAAGACCATTAACATTAATGGGGTTGTACCCACAAATAAATATTACATTTCTGCTAGATTTTGCAGAATATAATTTTTTTTAAAAATTGAAATCATTTAAAAAAAAGTTGAATTCACACGGGGCGTATTCGCTGTGTAATCGCAGGCAGCCTATCCGCCCTGTGCACTACAGGAAACTCGGGCGAAAAACCGCACCAAACTGTGGCCGGAATTTGCACTGTGGAAAACTGTAGCACTTGGCCACCAGGCTGGCGTTTCATCCCAGGAGACCGCTGCAGCCTGTGATTGGCTACAGCGGTGGTCACATGGGATGAAGAGTCATCCCAGGAGGCCGGCCCTCTGACGTCATCCGGGCCAGCATCCTGGATTGATGTTTCATCCCATGTGACCTCCGCTACAGCGGTCACATGGGATGAACCGTCATCCCAGGAGGCTGCGCTGGAGGGAGGAACACAGACTTCTAGGAGTGTAAAAGATCTGCCAGACACTGCTTCTGTGTCGACGCCCGTGGTTATTCAGTCTGCACCTGCTCCTAAGGGTATGTGCACACCCACTAATTACGTCCGTATTTGACGGACGTATTTCGGCCGCAAGTACCGGACCGAACACAGTGCAGGGAGCCGGGCTCCTAGCATCATACTTATGTACGATGCTAGGAGTCCCTGCCTCGCTGCAGGACAACTGTCCCGTACTGTAATCATGTTTTCAGTACGGGAGAGTTGTCCTGCAGCGAGGCAGGGACTCCTAGCGTCGTACAAAAGTATGATGCTAGGAGCCCGGCTCCGTGCACTGTGTTCGGTTCGGGACTTGCGGCCGAAATACGTCCGTCAATTACGGACGTATTTAGTGTGTGTGCACATACCCTAAGTCTGATCGAGTGACCCCTCCTTCTACCAATCAGGCTGGGAGGCTGAGGAGTGGGAGAGCCTATCACAGCCTGGCCAGACGGTTCTAGTTCCCGCCCTCGGTCTATTTATACCTGCATTTCCTGCTCCTCCTTTGCCTGTGATTCTTTTCTGTTTCCTGGCTCTGCTGCTCCTGCTATGATTATTGACCTTGCTTCATTTTTGACCCTGGCTTTACTGACTACGCTCCTGCTCTGCGTTTGGTACCTTGTACACTCCTGGTTTGACTCGGTTCGTTCACTACCCTTGTTGCTCACGGTGTTGCCGTGGGCAACTGCCCCATTTCCCTTAGCTTCTGTGTACCCTTGTCTGTCGTACACTTATTGAGCGTAGGGACCGTCGCCCAGTTGTACGCCGTCGCCTAGGACGGGCCGTTGCAAGTAGGCAGGGACTGAGTGGCGGGTAGATTAGGGCTCACCTGTCTGTCTCCCTACCCCGTCATTACAGTAAGTCTGAGATTTTTAGATTTTATGAGTTGCGTTTAATGCGGCCAAACCCACCGCAAAAAATACAACAACTGCTGTTAGTTGCGGCTTTTACCTCCCCATCATATTCAATGGGGAGGACCCGCAACAAATAAGCAGCGTTTACGCAAATACGATTGACATGCTGCGGAATAAAATTTTGCACCGCAGGTCAATTTGAGCGTTTTTTCTACCCCGTATTTACGCAGCGTGTGGATGAGATTTCTTCTATCTCATCCACTCTGCTGCTACTGTATTTGCTGCAGATTTTCCACAACAAATTCCATTGCAGAAAAACCTGCAGTATTTACGCAACGTGTGAGCCTTCCCTTAAGGTGCATTTTTTTTTTTTTTTTAATCTATAAATTGCACCCTCACCCCAAATAATATGGCACCCTAGGCACCTGACTACTCCGCCTATCCACATCCCTGACCCATCACCAGAGATGAACTGAACTGAAAAACGGGGGTCAGAATAAATCCTGCCACAAGCAATTATTCCTTTAAGTTTTTATTTTTGAGGACAGTGGAGGTAAGAATGGCCGCAGTGTCACCATACTGCACTAGGAAATCCATATACTATCATTAGGGGTTTATTCACACTGTGCGGTCAAATTATGGTTTATTGCTGCGATTACTGCAAAATTGCGACAAAACTGCGATCTGACCACTAAGTGTCCAACTAAACCCCCCCACACACACTATATAAACCGATTAAAGACTCTAGAAATATTAATTTGTAATGATAGATTTTTGCGCTTCCCAGCTCTGCTGTTTAGAATAATCCTGCGTTTGGTAATGGAGAGCGAATGTTTGTGATTAAATGTGGGTAGAATCGTGGGGAGAAGGAAAGCAGAGAGATTGCGAAGATCAATGAGACCGTCGCCGCCATCGCTCTAATCTCCGCAGCCCATGAATAATTCATGTCGTCAGGCTCCCGAGCTGTCACTTTAAAGGTTAGATGAAACGCACATTAATCTGCCAAAAAGGTGGAAAACGTCTCTTCTATCTGCCGAAACATCACATGAGGCATCTGCATTGAGAAAAAAGAAACTTCCCACCCCCTTAAATTAAGTGTTTTTAAACAGAGAGGATAATTATATAAATACCGTCATGTGACGAACTTCTGAGAGACGCCTGAGCATCAAGGACGACAAGTGACAAGCTCTGATCCAGCAGAGACAACGCAACCGATGAGGTCTTAAAGGGGTCGTCCGGTTTCAGCAAATTAATGTTATTTTTTGTACAATTAAAAGTTATACAATTTCCAATATTCTTTCTGTAATAATTCTTTGCAGTTTCAAGATCTCTGTTTGCGGTCATTCAGTAGAAACATTCATAGTTTACTTCCCGTGGATAAAATTCTGTTCATCTGATAGACACACAGGTGAGGGGTTTGTTACATAGTCATGTGATGTACACACAGGTACTTGAATCGTTACAGTTACAGTATGTGTATCAGAACGGTGTCTACTAACGAGGCCAGCACCTGCGTGTCCATCACATGACCATGTAACGAGCAGTCACCACTGTGTCCATCACATGACCATCCAGAAAATATTCTACCCTGGAATTAAACTATGAATGTAACTAATGAATGACAACAAGCAGAGTTCTTGAAAACTGTGAGAAATTAATACAGAAAGTATATTGGAAAATTGTATAACATAATTTAACAAAAAATATAAATAATTTGATGAACCTGGACAACCCCTTTAATGATATTATAATATTACATTGGCTACACCGCAGCGAGGGTGAAATGCCTATTATATCAGTGTGACTTTTATTATGTAAATGATGACATTCTTACTGCAAATACTGAAATTTACATTTTACTATAAAAAAAAAATGGGGTTCTGGCGTAATGTAATGGTCCTTTATAATATAACAATACTGCAGAAGTAACCAGAATGCATAGAAAATCCACACAGGACCAGGCACCGGATGAAACATGAGCAGGTGACACATAATCTTTATATATTTTTACTTAGTTTATTTGTTACCGTATTATAAGAGCAATACCAATCATTAATAATACATCAAAATGTAATAATCTTTTCTCCTGCTGCGAGATGAACATTGTAAGAGCTGCGAATAGTAAACAGGGAAGGGAAGTGACAACTGCTCTCAACAGGTCTCTGCTTCAAAAGGGTAATTGTCACTTTTTAGGCCCATTCAACTATTCTCCTAATAAACTAATCTAAATATCTTTAAAGGGTAACTAAACGTTCAAAAAAACTTCTGACATATCATAGTGACATGTCAGAAGTTGTGATCGGTGGCGGTCCGAATGCGTAGACCCCCAGATCACAGAAATGGAGCGGCAGGAGCGCTTGGGTGAGCGCTGAGCCGCTTAGTCTCTGATGGGCTTTTCACGGAAAGCCGAGCAGTTGGTGTACGGGCTCAATATAAAGTCTAGGAGTCCGTACACCAACTGCTCGGCTTTCCGACAAAAGCCCATCAGAGTCGAAGCGGCTCAGCACTCACCTGAGCACTTCTGCAGCTTCGTTCTAGCGAACGGTGGGGGTCTCAGTGCTCGGACCTCCACCGATCAAAACTTCTGCCACGTCAGAAGTTTCTTGAATGTTTAGTTACTCTTTAATCTTCCTATGTACAAGAATAGAACTACTATAATACTGCCCCCTATGTACAAGAATATAACTACTATAATACTGACCCTATATACAAGAATATAACTACTATAATACTGCTCCTATATACAAGAATATAACTACTATAATACTGCCCCCTATATACAAGAATATAACTCCTATAATACTGCCCCCTATATACAAGGATATAACTACTATAATATTGCCCCTATGTACAAGAATATAACTACTATAATACTACCCCCTATGTACAAGAATATAACTACTATAATACTGCCCCTATATACAAGAATATAACTACTATAATACTGCCTCTATATACAAGAATATAACTACTATAATACTGCTCCTATATACAAGAATATAACTACTATAATACTGCCTCCTATATACAAGAATATAACTACTATAATACTGCTACTATATATAAGAATATAACTACTATAATACTGCCCCTATATACAAGAATATAACTGCTATAATACTGCTCCTATATACAAGAATATAACTACTATAATACTGCCCATATGTACAAGAATATAACTACTATAATACTGCCTCTATATACAAGAATATAACTACTATAATACTGCTCCTATATACAAGAATATAACTACTATAATACTGCCCCTATATACAAGAATATAACTACTATAATACTGCTCCTATATACAAGAATATAACTACTATAATACTGCCCCTATATACAAGAATATAACTACTATAATACTGCCTCTATATATAAGAATATAATACTACTATAATACTGCTCCTATATACAAGAATATAACTACTATAATACTGCCCCTATATACAAGAATATAACTACTATACTACTGCTCCTATATACAAGAATATAACTACTATAATACTGCCCCCTATATACAAGAATATAACTACTATAATACTGCCCCTATATACAAGAATATAACTACTATAATACTGCTCCTATATACAAGAATATAACTATTATAATACTGCCCCTATATACAAGAATATAACTACTATACTACTGCTCCTATATACAAGAATATAACTACTATAATACTGCCCCCTATATACAAGAATATAACTACTATAATACTGCCCCTATATACAAGAATATAACTACTATAATACTGCCCCTGTGTACAAGAATATAACTACTATTAGGGCGGGTTCACACATGGCGGAATTCCACTTAAATTCCGCTGCGGACACTCCGCAGCGTTAATCCGCAGCGGAGCCGTTTCTCCATTGACTTTCACTTTAAATTAGCAGTGTTCGTTTACACGATGCGTACAATTCCGCTGCGGAGCATAGGCTGCGGAGCGGAATTTGGTGTCCGCAGCATGCTCTGTCTGTTGCGGAGCAGTGGCGGACTCATGGCGGAATTTCTCCATTGACTTCAATGGAGATTCAAAGTTCCGCAATGAAGTCCGCAGCTGTCATGCACATGTCATGTGTGCTGCGGATACGTCTTGCTTTTTTAACTTGACATTTCTTCATTCTGGCTGGACCTATGTATTTCTAGGTCTACAGCCAGACTGAGGAAGTCAATGGGGCTCCCGTAATGACGGGAGCGTTGCTAGGAGACGTCTGTAAATAGTCACTGTCCAGGGTGCTGAAAGAGTTAAGCGATCGGCAGTAACTGTTTCTGCACCCGGGACAGTGACTACCGATCCCAATATACATGTATCTGTAAAAAAACATATAAGTTCATACTTACCGAGAACTCCCTGCGTCTGTCTCCAGTCCGGCCTCCCAGGATGACGTTTCAGTGTAAGTGACGGCTGCAGCCAATCACAGGCAAAGCACAGGCTGCAGCGGTCACATGGACTGGCGCGTCATCCAGGGAGGTCGGGCTGGATGCCGAAAGAGGGACGCGTCACCAAGACAAGGGCCGGTAAGTATGAAAATCGTTTCCTTTCACTAGGGAAAGTGCTGTCCCTTCTCTCTATCCTGCACTGATAGGGAGAAGGGAAGCACTTTTCCCGCAGTCTGCAGCAGCTAGTCCGCATCAATGTACTGCACATTTTGTGCAGATCCGCTGCAGAATCTGCAACGCAGATTCTGTGCGGCATCGATGCGGACAGTTGCGGAGGAATTCCGCCATGTGTGGTCATGCCCTAATACTGCCCCTATATACAAGAATATAACTACTATAATACTGCTCCTATATACAAGAATATAACTATTATAATACTGCCCCTATATACAAGAATATAACTACTATACTACTGCTCCTATATACAAGAATATAACTACTATAATACTGCCCCCTATATACAAGAATATAACTACTATAATACTGCCCCTATATACAAGAATATAACTACTATAATACTGCCCCTGTGTACAAGAATATAACTACTATAATACTGCCCCTATATACAAGAATATAACTACTATAATACTGCCCCTATATACAAGAATATAACTACTATAATAGTGCCGCTATATACAAGAATATATCTACTATACTACTGCTCCCTATATACAAGAATATAACTACTATAATACTACCCCTATATACAAGGATATAACTACTATAATACTGCCCCCTATATACAAGAATATAACTACTATAATACTGCCCCCTATATACAAGAATATAACTACTGTAATACTGCTCCTATATACAAGAATATAACTACTATAATACTGCCCCTATATACAAGAATATAACTACTATAATACTGCCCCTATATACAAGAATATAACTACTATAATACTGCCCCCTATATACAAGAATATAACTACTATAATACTGCTCCCATATACAAGAATATAACTACTATAATACTGCTCCTATATACAAGAATATAACTACTATAATACTGCCCCCTATATACAAGAATATAACTACTATAATACTGCCCCCTATATACAAGAATATAACTACTGTAATACTGCTCCTATATACAAGAATATAACTACTATAATACTGCCCCTATATACAAGAATATAACTACTATAATACTGCCCCTATATACAAGAATATAACTACTATAATACTGCCCCCTATATACAAGAATATAACTACTATAATACTGCTCCCATATACAAGAATATAACTACTATAATACTGCTCCCATATACAAGAATATAACTACTATAATACTGCTCCTATATACAAGAATATAACTACTATAATACTGCTCCTATATACAAGAATATAACTACTATAATACTGCCCCCTATATACAAGAATATAACTACTATAATACTGCTCCTATATACAAGAATATAACTACTATAATACTGCCTCCTATATACAAGAATATAACTACTATAACACTGCCGCTATATACAAGAATATAACTACTATAATACTGCCCCCTATATACAAGAATATAACTACTATAATACTGCCCCCAATATACAAGAATATAACTACTATAATACTGCCCCCTATGGACAAGAATTAAACAGCAAAAAACAGGCCGGGAGGTTGTTCTGTGAATACAGATACCACTGTAGCTTCTCTTTATTAGGCTTGAAAGATAATAGGGTACTCCTGTTGACCATGCTGGGTCTGTATACACAGGAATCTGGAGGTATACATGATGACTTTTTCCTTACAATGTAAAATTAGGGATCCAGCAGAGACGACAACAATACTTACAGCAGATCAATAAAACTGGGATAACATAAATCAGCGCGGCGCTGCCTAACATAAGAGACAATTACAGTAAACCGAGAGCACAGAGAGCAATAAACGTGGGACTTTCTATATTGAGGGTAAAATATAAATGTCATGTTTTATACGTCAGACGAAGAGCAGCGTCTATAAATATCAGGTGTCCACTGGTATTATATTATCAGAGCAACACATTACAGGTATTGGGGATACATGGATTGGATACATGAACGGACCACAACGTCCTGATTGGACAGTCAGGGGAGGATCACACCGTGTAGTGTTCAGCTCTAGTATATTACACCAGTGACATTGCTTTGACTGGTTCAGTGAATGGGTCATATGGACAGCGCAGTGGGAGACAATCTTCCTGAATTTGGATCTAATAGGTGGAAGCGACATTCTCCGAATTAGTAGTGGACTCTAAAGCTGGTCCCACACCTTAGATAGCCGTCAGCTAAGGGTATGTTCACACGGCCTATTTACGGACGTAATTCGGGCGTTTTTGCCCCGAATTACGTCTGAAAATAGCGCCTCAATAGCGCTGACAAACATCTGCCCATTGAAAGCAATGGGCAGACGTTTGTCTGTTCACACGAGGCGTATATTTACGCGCCGCTGTCAAATGACGGCGCGTAAATAGACGCCCGCGTAGAAGAAGTGACCTGTCACTTCTTTGGCCGTAATTGGAGCCGCTATTCATTGACTCCAATGAATAGCAGCGCTAATTACGGCCGTAATTGAGGCGGCGTTCAAGCGCCTGCACATGCCGGTACGGCTGAAATTACGGGGATGTTTTCAGGCTGAAACATCCCCGTAATTTCAGCCGTTACGGACCCCCGCCGTGTGAACATACCCTAACAGTTATCTGCCCTGACTCCCCAATAAACATTACTGGACAGGCCAAGGGATATGATAAGCGTCTACCAGTTCCTCTGGCGCTGCTTATCTCACCGTTAAAATCCAACATGCTTGATTCTTGTTTCAGTCGGCTATAAAAATAAGACTAGATTAGATCAGTGGAATCCGCCGACAATTATCTAATGTGCTTACGTGTTACATTTGCATTCTTATTATAGTCTGCATATTATTGCAAAAACTCGAATTACCAATTTTGCCATCAACGCTGCAGGACTGATTGTTTACAACTACACGTGCTACTGACTTATGAAAAAAAATACATATAAATAAATACAATTGGTAAAAAAATATACTTTTTCTTAAACTTATCTTGCATTTTAAATTTTCTGCCTATGAGGAATAAATCGGCTATAAGCAGGAAAAAAAAATCCCAACAACAGTAATAGTGATATATAAAAAAGAGAAGAGAGGGAGGCGATTGGCTAATATAATTCACCGTTTCTTTGCATCTATAGCTCGCTTTTAGCACATGACGATGAACTTGCATTTCTTTGTCCATTTGATACAATTATCACAGATAAATCTGTTCTAAGCAATGATGTGCAATGTGCTCATGGTAGGGGCTACATTGTATCCATAAAGATAGACGAATAGACCAAATAAATGAGAGGAGCCAGCAGCCCCTGTGTTGTGGAGGAGGGCAGATGGCTGAGAAGAAGGGCGGACAGAGTCGGTGCCCATTAAATTAACCATGCTGAGATGGGCTGGCTGAGCGGACCCCCACCCCCGTGTACTTACCCTGCTATGCCGCTGCCTTACATCTGGGACCAGTGTTAATTTCAGGTCATGGTGACCTGCTGCAGCCTCAGTACTGGGACTCGCTGGTTACAATTGACTGCACCGGACTATTTCTATGCTAAGGACTTTGCAGGGAAGGGAGAATATTTCCACGTGGCTCCTGAAGATGGAACTATATACATCACCCAGAGCAATGTCATATTTTCTACTGGCACATTGATGTCTTGTGAATGCAGGAAACAGCCCATTGAAGTGAATTACTATTGAACCTGTAGGTCTTGGAGGAGGGAGTGATGTCTTATGAGATTTACAGTGTGAATATAGTCCTAATGGCCCAGAGGAAATCCCACGTAAGCGAGCTGCTGAATGCAAGTTTCCATTGAGGCCGGGACTCAAGTATAAGGATAATGGGGAGAACAAGATATAATCGACATCATAAATATCTGAGAAACGTACAGAGCGGCCATATAGAATGGGTCTTTAGGGAGCTTAGGTGGACATCATATCAGCACTTTACTGGTCTGTGCTCAAAAGGGGTGAAGGCTTTGAACAATTCTTTATGTTAGAAGGGTCCCCTGACAAACTAATCACAGGGTGTCCTGCTGCTGGGAGCACCAGTGATCAGCCGTGATCTGTGGGGAATCCTGGAAGTGTTTAATATTCTTGCAGCGCCTCCACAGGGGAAATGTAGCATTACACAACTAATATTGATGGGTATTTGTAAATGAGTTTTCTAAAGCATTGACCTACACTTCAAATATCTGGAGATCAACCTGTCATATTGCTGTGGAGGATTTTTGTCCGCTCTTACTTACAAAATTGCTTTATTTCAGTCACACAAAGTCTTGACAAAGAATCTGAATGGCCAAAACCACTCCTGGCACGTATCTATGACATTACGATCGTCCATGGCATCTGGCTGGCACATTCACACCGCATCTGGGCACACGTGGAATTCCCTATCGAGCTATCAGATTCTGAACGCATTGGCCCGCACTTATTGAAGGGGTATTCCCAAAATCGACAATTATTATCAATCCACAGGATAGGTGGTTATTGTCCTGATCGCTGAGGACCCCACTACTGGGGGACCTACACCAATCGTGGGAACCACAGATGCCAAACCCAAAGCAAAAAGGAGCTTGAATGGAGGGGCAGTCGAAAATGGACAGAAACAGCCGACCACTGTACTCGGCTGTTTCCGTCAGTCCTATAGACTTTGAATAGAGCGGCAGCGTGAGTTTTTGGCCGCTGCTCCATTTTAACATCCTGAGGATAGGTGATAATTATCCATTCTGGTAAATCCCTTCAGAACTGACATATCTTACACCAGTTTAAGTAAAGGAGATAGATGGAATTATTTGCACCAAATTTACTAAAAGGCACACCCTTCCTATAAATTTTGGCACATTTTTAACTGTATGACAGAATTTGTATAATTTTCACCAATTTTTATTAGTAAACGTGGCCTAAACTACGTGTCATTGGATATCATGCCCCCTTTTTCTTCACAATTTGGCCGGGAAAAAAAAAATTACATTGAGAGGTGGCAAATTTGTTGCACGTCACCATTGCGACTTTTTTTGGCGTAGCTTACAACATCTGGAGTAAACTGTATAATAAATGTGGGCCATGGCTTTGGTCCTGTAAACTTACTTGGTAACGCTTGTGTAATGACGGGGTAGGGAGACAGACAGGTGAGCCCTAAACTACCCGCCACTCAGTCCCTGCCTAATTGCACGGCCCGTCCTAGGCGACGGCGTACAACTGGGCGACGGTTCCTACGCTCAATATGTGCACGACAGAAAAACAGACAAGGGTACACATAAGCTAAGGGAAATGGAGCAGTTGCCCACGGCAACACCGTGAGCAACAAGAGTAGTGAACGAGCCGAGTCAAACCAGGAGTGTACGAGGTACCAAACGCAGAGCAGGAGAATAGTCAGTAAAGCCAGGGTCTATATGAAGCAAGGTCAATAATAATAGCAGGAGCAGCAGAGCCAGGAAACAAGAGAGAATCACAGGCAAAGGAGGAGCAGGAAATGAAGGCATAAATAGACAGAGGGCGGGAGCTAGCTCCGTCTGGCCAGGCTGTGATAGGTTCTCCCACTCCTCAGCCTCCCAGGCTGAGTGGTAGGAGATCGAGTCACTCTAACAGACCTAGGCACAGATGCAGGCTGATTAACCACGGGCGTCGACAAAGAAGCTGTGTCTGGCAGATCCTTTACAGCTTGTTAGCATTCAGTACCTACCGGCCCCCCGCACTTTTTAGTTTAGTTTTGCAAAAAGTAAAATAAAACTAAAAATCTATGAATGCATAGATAATATTCCACAGGATGAATAACTCTGTGACGCTGGCATGCTCAGGGGAGCCTGCGGGCTGCATGTCTGTCATGCATTTGCGATGTTATTATCATTGCAGCCTGTGACTTAGTTTAATAATGGGCTTTTCATCCAATCTTATGGTTTATTTTCTCTCCATTCACAGACTGGCTTTCTATCCCATTATAACATAATCCCTCCATAATCCAATCAATCCTATGAGTATCATGTCAGCGGCTCGCTCTGTCAATACCGTTACTTCATGACATGTAATTCTGTTGGCGAATAGTAGCATATAATAAGTGGAATCTGCCCTGCCGGCCTCAGCCCTGAGCTTCTGCCAGTGGGATGTACCAGAGGACCACAAATCTTTACGCAGGTGACACAAGAGTGTCATCTCCGGACAATACTGCTGTATAATGTCTCAGTGATGACAGCTTACAAGCTCCATTCATTGTCTTTCAGTTGGAAGGACGATCGGCCATGTTGGACATTTTCAGACAATGCTCCCTTGGGGTGATAAGACTGAGTTTTTGGCCGCTGTTAACCCCTTCTCATGCAATAAAAATGCCAACCATGTCCAGCTGAACTAAACATGCATGCTAGTGATGGGGACAGAGGTTCATAATTGCTGGCTGAAAGAAAAAAAAACGTAGTCTCCAGACCCTCTTATATTGAGGATCATCCCCCTATGCGGCAGTAACCTGATAATCTTTTCACTCGTGGTTTAATTGCTTATTCCATTCTTGCTGTAATGGGAAATCTTCCCGCTGAGTTTATACACAGCAGCTAACTTGAACAAACAGAGCTGCAGTGCAAAGTATGGGGGAAGGACAGATGAGCATCCATGGCCTTTTTGAACATTAACTTTTCATTACATGTATAATATACGAGCAATGGTGTGCAGTCATGGCCTTTAATAGGACAGGAGGTGGATTTCAGACTACCCCAGACTCCAATAGACAATGCAGCTGAGCTGGAGTCCCTGATCATAGCAGGAAGTGTCTTATATCCATGTTTTAAACCTACAACCGGACGACCCCCTTAAGGGATTAATATATCTGAGCAACTACATTTGCCACGGACAGACCGCTACAATAATCTCCTCTGATGGACCATATTAACAAGTAAAACTTTAGTGCAATGGTTCTTCAAGGGGAACAGATAAGGGTCTATTTACACATTTTATGTTTTTGCCACTATATGACGTGACGTGTGAATAGACCCCAAGTGATCAGACCTATTTCCCATTAAAATCGTTCACCGCTATCCATAATCACGGAAAGAAAAAAAACTTCCCAATTATTATCACACAAATCTAATTAAGTCAATAAATCCCAAGTCAGGATGTCATATGGAGAATATAACGGGAAGGAAAAAGATCCAGCTGTGAGGCCAAGGGGTTAATCTGTGACCTTTCGCTTCACGTTGACCTAATCTTGTCTAACCTTTGCGAGGATCAGCTATTATTTCTGAGCCCAGACTAATTGTCAGTCACTTGCTGAGAATTTCTGGCGACACATCGAACCGTGTCCCTGAATAACCAGAAACTTGCGCTGGAAAATACAACAGCTCCGGTAATGTGTCTGTATGTGCTCTTTACCTGCATACTGAAAAGTCTCTGAGCTCCATGTATTCACTGCCTCGTTCACATGGAGTTTTTTGCAGGAGGAAAATTCTGCCTCAAAATTCCCTTTGGGATTTTGAGTCAGATTTTGTCCTTCCTGCACGTCTTTTGCCACGATTTTCACCCGCGGCCATTGAGTGCTACGGGCAAAAAACTCTGCGAAATACGCTTTCTCTGCCTCCCATTGATGTCAATGGGAGGTCAGAGGCGTAAACGCGCGAAGATAGGGCATGTCCCTTCTTTCTCCCGCGAGGCGGTTTTATCACTTGCGGGAGAAAACCGCCCCCGCCTCCGATTGAAATCAATGGGAGGCATTTTCGGACGGTTTTTGACTAGTTTTGCGGAGCGGTTTCCACTCCAAAAAGCTTGTCAAAATACTCTGTGTGAACAGGGCCTTACAGTATGGTTTCAACATTACAGCAGCATGAGGCTGTTATATCGATGACACAAGTTTCCCAGGTGAGAAAATGTGTCATGCTCCCTTCCCCCACACGGACAGTAGTTGTCAAGTGCACAAAGTCATGCCCAAAACTACATCTTTTGCATTATTTAAAGAGGCTCTGTCACCAGATTTTGCAACCCCTATCTGCTATTGCAGCAGATAGGCGCTGCAATGTAGATTACAGTAACGTTTTTATTTTTAAAAAACGAGCATTTTTGGCCAAGTTATGACCATTTTTGTAGTTATGCAAATGAGGCTTGCAAAAGTCCAAGTGGGTGTGTTTAAAAGTAAAAGTCCAAGTGGGCGTGTATTATGTGCGTACATCGGGGCGTTTTTAATACTTTTACTAGCTGGGCGCTGTGAAGAGAAGTAACATCCTCTTCTCTTCAGAACGCCCAGCTTGTGACAGTGCAGATCTGTGACGTCACTCACAGGTCCTGCATCGTGACGGCCACATCGGCACCAGAGGCTACAGTTGATTCTGCAGCAGCATCAGCGTTTGCAGGTAAGTCGATCTTACCTGCAAACGCTGATGCTGCTGCAGAATCAACTGTAGCCTCTGCTGCCGATGTGGCCGTCACGATGCAGGACCTGTGAGTGACGTCACAGATCTGCACTGTCACAAGCTGGGCGTTCTGAAGAGAAGAGGATGTTACTTCTCTTCACAGCGCCCAGCTAGTAAAAGTATTAAAAACGCCCCGATGTACGCACATAATACACGCCCACTTGGACTTTTACTTTTAAACACACCCACTTGGACTTTTGCAAGCCTCATTTGCATAACTACAAAAATGGTCATAACTTGGCCAAAAATGCTCGTTTTTAAAAAATAAAAACGTTACTGTAATCTACATTGCAGCGCCTATCTGCTGCAATAGCAGATAGGGGTTGCAAAATCTGGTGACAGAGCCTCTTTAAGCCCTGATAGTGGATCGGACATCAGTATAACATGGGTTGCCCCATCTGAACAACCTTCTTACTAAATGCAGCCCCTATATCCCCCCTTCCCCGTAATCGGCTTGTTTCTGTGGGTCTTGCTGCTGAATCCCTTTACAATGGTTGATCATGTCATTGCACCAAGTCCTAATAGGGCATGTCAATATGGGACACCCCCTTTAAGTAATGATTGGAAATTTTCCTGTAAGAACATCTATCAAGTATCAACAACCTACATGAATAATTACCAGCCAGAATCCAGCGCTCTAGGACAGTCATAGGCCGGGGAAAGGGTTGTCCTGTGATAATCTGCAAAATGTGAGACCACTTGTCACTAACAGTCCAGGAGGGCTCAATGTAACATAAGATCGGTTCTGGCCCATTTACTGGCACTTCAGAATGGCAGCGGAGGTCCCACTCACACATGACCTAGGCGGACGCTATTGGCACCAGACCGTGGACCGTTTTAAGTGATTTAATTCGGGAAAATCTGCACTTGTATATAGGAATTGTCCTGGATAGTCTTCGATTTCCATTGCAATTGTTGCACTTCCTTTTGCTTTTTCTGTGGCAAACTGATAAATGGAGTAAAGATCGGATAATAATGAAACGAGAATCGCTGGCATCTATCGTGGGTCACCACTTATTCAATGCAATGTGAACTCCACTTTGGACAATCCCTACTCGTTAGAAAGGTCCCTTGACAATAAGCAGATCACAAAGTGCGTTTCTGCTGTGACCCCCAGCAATCAGCTGTAATCTATGGGGAAGCCTGTCAGTAAGTGTCCAGTTTCCCTGCAGCGCAACTACAGGAGAAATGAAGAATTACACAGTGTCCATTCATATGGATGTGTTGTCTGGACAGAACAGGTCCTCCACAGCGGGAAATGTTCTTTTTTTACCGCTCTCCACTTGGAATTCTCTAAATAGGTGTATAAAAATGTTTTTTTTTAAACTGGACAATCCATTTAACCGAACCTAGTAAAGCAATATTTACTGTATATATAATATTGAAAAACCAGAGCACTTTGTCATCAGTTAAAATCCAATTGAAATCAATATGAAGGCATTGACAGACCAATTTTCTAAATATTTTCCACCCTGCTTAGCGGAGATGCTCACCAGATAGACAGATTTTTTTTTCAGTGCAGTTATTAATATTACGGGGTGCGTGAGATCCATCGTGCCTGCACAGCAGCTATGCCCTCAAGATCAGGCTGGGCAATTATGACCTGAATCAAAATCACGATTGATGGAACAAGTAACCTCGATTACGATTATTAAACTATTTAGGCCACACCCCTTTTACATGTCACGCCCCCTATCTGCATGCCATTGAATTAATATTTATCCCCTGAGCCTGCTGTATACTACTGTATATAATATACCCCTGGAACTGCCCCCACACAGTATATTGCCCCATAGTGCTCCCCACACAGTACCATGCCCTATAGCTGCCACCACACAGTATAATACCCCCCCATAACTGCCATCCACACAGCATAATGCACCCATAGCTGCCTCTACATAGTATAATGACCCTATAACTGATCCCATATATGTTGACCACACAGTATAAAGTCCTCCATAGCTGCCTCCACGCTGTATAATGCCCCCACAGATGCCCCCAATAGTGCCCGATAAAGAGAATAATCTACATTCTCACCTAACCCCAGTTCCAATGACGTGTGGAGGGGACAGGAGCGATGACGTCACTGCCTCACGTCCGGCGATACATAGTGAACGGTAGAGCAGGGACCTTGCGGCCCCTGCTCTACCATTGGATTCCAGTGTATCTGCGTCCTGAAGACGCAGGTACAGTTTAAACAGGGAAAAAATTAAATGATAAAAACTGAAATTCGCAACCGGATGTCTATAAATTGCGCTGAATTTAGATTTTGTGTATTTTTAGCTTAATTGCCCAGCCCTGCCTCAAGTACAGAATTACTTTAATGTTGTCATTCAGTCACACCCTGCATATAACACAGATACACCGAGAGCCACACAGATCCAGAACTAAGAGGTTTAAGAAAATTGTATACTTCAACAGCGCAGCGTTTACTGAAATGTCACGTTACATAATCTCTGAATAATGCGCCGGCTGTCAGGATCGCCTGGCTGGCAAGTGACAAAAGATGAGCGCGTCGCGGCGGAGAGCTACGGCTTTCTCATTCTCGCTCCTCTTTGTAAGAGTGCTATGAATCCTGATGGAGAGGAATCCCATCTCAAGGCCTGTTCTTCATTCTGCACGCTGCGATAAGATACTGTGGACTGGAAGGACCTCACACGATACGTCAAAAGCATCTGTCAGGGGGATAGCAATTTTGCTTAGTTGTTGTTTTTTTCATTTTTTTTATTTTCGGGTTGAACAAAACACAACTACAGACACACAAGCTTTATGCCAAGACTGCTGGAAAAAAAATGTGGAGGCTTCGGTGACGAGCGGTGCAGGACGATGTCTGCAGCGGCGCCTGGGAGTGAAGAGGACTGCAGGAATGGGGAGAGGGGAGTATCTGTTATTTATATTTAGGGGGTCCAGTCTGGGGTCAGTATTTATTCAGAGGGTACGGGGTTCTGTATTCATTCCAGTAACCAAATGGTGCATCCAAGCGATAACTCACATGACAATATAATTATGAACACGAACAAGATTCAATGGGGGGGGGGGGGATTTGTCAATACCAGTTCACCATACAAACATTGCACTCCCCCTCCCAACAGATTGATCAACATGATGGGCGTCTGCGCGGTTTTCCTACGCTTTAGGGCTTATTCAGACGAACATTAAAATTGTCCGGGTGACCGCCATTTAAAAAAAAATAAAATTAACGGCCGTCACACGGCTGCATGTATTTCTATGGGGCTGTTCACACGGCCGTTGTTTTGTGAATGGCCCATGAAAAAATAGGACGTCCTATATTTGTCCGTTTTTACGGATACCTTAATAGACTCGAGTCTACGAGGGGTCTGTGAAAACGGGTCCCGCACGGGTGCAAATCGGCTGCGAAAAACATCAGTTTTTTCACGCCCGATTTGACACCCGGTCGTCTGAATAAGGGCTTACTATCTAGAATTGTGTCGGAAATCTTTCATAAATAAGATGCGTATGTGTCGTGAAAAGTGGCGCAGGGGCTTCATAAATGTGGCGTTCAGCAGTAACCTTGTACTTTTCAGAGTATTTGATTCAGAAATGTGTAGTAAATGCGTTGCTGAACCTCAGAGTGTTACACGGACATTAGCAGGATCGCTCTTCATTCTCGTAGTCTTTTGTGATCACGCGTCTCGGCTGTGATTCCATTTCTAGCCTGATTGACGTAGCGGTGATTGATAACCGCGGTTATATATGGCAGATACCTGGCTCCACCGTGCTGAACGGTGCAATGAGGTTCTGCCGCCATCACCCAGTGAATACCGAGTGACTCCTAATGTGTAATTCATGAAGCTGAAACCTCTCGCTTTTATTTTGCTGCGTTTCTACCATCGAACTCCCGCATCTCATCTATTCTGATTTACCGAGCACATGTTATATATGTACGGGGATCATCCGCTGGCCTGGAGTAAAACGAGCGTCTTCATTACAGGCCACTTTATTCTACATGCATATAAAGTGATACTTAAAGTGATGACACAATAGCGAATCACTCGGGCGCTCTTCTTGTATTCCTACAATGGAGCGATTACCCCACACCTGCAACAACCGCACACAACAAGCAAAGCCAGTGGCCCTATGTATGCGTATGGATGACAAATATAATCCCCAGTGAATTCATACCCGAAATAATAAAGTCAGAGCGGTTTATTATGGCTTTCCGCATAGGGAGATACCTGGCGGATTTATCAGGGGCTGTTGCATAGCAACAGTACATGGAGGCATTGGGTGACCACTGCAGATCATCCGGTGTGTTTTGAGAGATCGTACGCTTCACTTCCTGCCCCTGTAGATGATACATCGCTATTACTATGCAGCCATCTATCTACCTCCCCACATGGGATGATGAAGGGGGGGGGGGTGTACATATTATTGCATTGACAGTTTTTCTATAATACCAAGGGTGAGGGTAGGGACACACACAGCAGTAGTCAAACCTCTACGTAGCCATTCAGTTTTTACGCAAATTTGTGTTTTTAAAGGATTGTTAAAAGGGTTCTCCACTTTGAATGCGCCACATGCTAGAGGGGTCCCTTGACAATAAACTCATCATAAAGTGTTCCCCTGTTGGGAATCTCAGTGATCAGCTGTTATCTGTGGGGAAACCTGGCAGTAAGGCCCTGTAGCGCCACCACAGGGGAAATTAAGCATTGCACAGTGCCCGTTCATTTCAATGTGTTGTGTGTTAGCCCAAATGCACACGACTGTGGGTGGCGCCTGAGTGCCGTCCGTGAACCGCGGAAAGACAGGACATGTTCTATCTTTCCACGGATCGGAAATTCGGGTCCGAAAGTGAATGGGTCCATGAAAACTATGCCACGAAAAACGACCCGAGTGGCACTTGGTCGTGTGCAAGAGGGATAATACAGGACAGGTCCCGCAGAGAGACGCTCTATGTAACCGCTCTCCACTCTGACCAAGAGATGAGGATCCTGAACAGAGGACCCCCTCTATAGTCTAATAGGGTGTAAGGAAATGGGTTTTCTAAACTGTTAATGTCCAAATGAAAGGGATTGTCCAATCATTTAAAAAAAAATTATACTCACCTGGCAGAAAAAACCCATAATCAAAACGGTGTTGATTTGTGGTAATTCGGCAGGGTGGCTCGGATGTACCGGATGCCCAGTGGCCGATACGTATTTCCCTAACTTTAGAGATTACACCCAATAGTTAAAAGGATCATCCAAAATTAGAAAATCTCTTGTTCATGGCTGTCTCTGGTATTGCAGCTCTGAGCAATTTAAGTGATTGGTATTGTAGCTCAACCCCAGACACGGACCATGGACGAGAGAGAGTGGCACTTTTCTGGAATAATGACAGATTTATTTATTTCTAATCTCAGTCTGTTTTGAAAGATGCCCCTGTCTATCCTTTCCAGGTAAATTATGGCTAAAAGCGTCACAGGTTCATGGGGAAATTGAGCAACCTAATAATAATATTCCGTTAGCCAAACATCTACGTTATGGATGTTTTCCTGGCCCATTTATATAGAGAAAGTTTCCAAAAAGAAATTATGATACAGAAATGCTCAAAATATTCAGGTTATTTGTGGGAGATGAAACAGATGAAAGGATAAGTAGGTTACGCTTTAGTCAGCAGGCTGGAAAACGATGAGCAAGCCGCGGCGTGCCCATGGATAATCGTCATTTCCGAGAGCGATGTCCAGCTAACACCATCCATTGTTCAGGGAAGGCAGAACATCCACATGAATGGACGAGCAGCCGGCCTGCTAATATCTGATTCAGGTCATTGCCTCACTGAGGATTATCCTGATCAGATGAGATACGGTATATATATATATCGGGATCAGACCCACCGATCTGGCCTGTTCTCCCAGTGTAGACATCACTCAATACATCATCTCCACTCTGTGTGATGCTGGGAGCTAGCAGTCATACCGAACAAGTAACAGCTCATATAGTATAAAACTCAATACAGGGCGGAAGAAAAATGACTAATACAACTTTCCATATGTACATGTACTTTCTCCCTTGAATTATTATTTATTTAGCAACAGTCTATGCTAAGTGTGATGTGGGGGGGTCGTCTGGCTAGAGAAATCAATACGCTATGACACTCAGATGGTACTCCCTCCTTGTTTCTCTCTGTACATGATGTAGGCCCAGATATTACTGTATCCCTGTCTCTCACTGTAAATGTAGGTACAGATAGTACTGCCTCCGTCTTCCCCTGTAAATGTAGACACAGATAGTATTGCCTCCCTGTCTCCCCCTGTAAATGATGTAGACACAGATAGTGCTGTCTTCCTGTCACTCCATATAAGTGATATTGGCACAGACAGTACTGCCTGTTTCTCTTTATAAATGATGTAGATACAGATAGTACTGCCTCTTAGTCTCAGTGTAAATGATATAGGCACATTTAGCACTGATCCCCATTCTCTCTATGTAATTGATGTAGATACAGATAGTACTTCTTCCCAGCCTTTCCCTGTAAATTATGTATGCACAAATAGAACTGCCTGACTGTCTCTTCCTGTAAATGATGTAGGTAGATAGTACTGCCTGACTGTCTCTCCCTGTAAATTATATAGGTACTGATGAAAATGTCCTATTTTTCCACGGACCCTTCACATGCTCTATTGAAATACAGGTCTACGTGCGACATGCGTTGTTTTAAAGGCCGTCACATGGACGAGTTATACGTAGGCACATGTAGCACTAACCCACTATCTATCCATGTACTTGATGTAGATAGATAGGAAGGCCTTTGGTCTCTCCCTGTAAATGATGTAGGTACAGATAGTACTGCTTCCCTGTCTCTCCCTGTAAATAATGTGGCCACAGATAGTACTGCCTGCCTGTCTCTCCCTGTAAATGATGTAGGTACAGATAGTACTGCCTCTGTTTCTCACTGTAAATTATGTAGGTACAGATAGTACTGCTTCCCTGTCTCTCCCTGTAAATAATGTGGCGCAGATAGTACTGCCTGCCTGTCTCTCTCTGTAAATAATGTGGGTACAGGTAGTACTGCTTCCGTCTCTCCCTGTAAATAATGTGGCTACAGATAGTACTGCCTGCCTGTCTCTCCCTGTAAATAATGTGGGTACAGGTAGTACTGCTTCCCTGTCTCTCCCTGTAAATAATGTGGGTACAGGTAGTACTGCCTGCCTGTTAATTTGAATGAAGGTCGTGTGATCTACATTCCTCCCATAACAACTACACACGGCTATCCCAGCTATGATAACTGATCACAGGTAGTTATAGAAGCTTTGCTATTCCCCTCCAGATCTTCTTCTACATGGTACTATCATAGTGATCCTGATAATTATTATTATTACCACTCTAGAACTCTAGGATGTAAATCTAAGGGTCATAGAACCTATCCACAGGGTATATACATGTATCCTTTTACATAGTCACTTCGCCACATAACACGACTGTACTCCTTATATATGTTGTACCAAAAAGAGAAACCACAGAGTCTATAAGTCAAAGGGTAAAACATACATTTTATTTCATAAATTCTAAAAAATCAGTACATGAACTATTTAAAAATGAATCTCCACAGATGACAGAAAAAGACGGCCAAACATAAGACAGTCATACGAGCGTTCAAATATCATCATATATCCACATATACGTTGGTATAAAATATAATACAAAAGTGCACAGTGAATATTGAACATTTATGTGTCTGGTTATAGAGATATGAGAACTACGCTGTTACCAGCCTCCACACGAAATCCAATAGAAACCCCCTACCACTATTCCATCAGACTCCATATTTAAATTGTAAAGTGCTAAGTGCAAAAGAATAAGGAGAAAGACCCAGGATGAATGGTGGACTACTGACCCACGTTGCTGTGTCTCAAAGATGGCGACCTGCCCCTGCCACCTTTTTCTGTCATCTGTGGAGATTCATTCGTAAATCGTTCTTGTACTGATTTTTTAGAATTTATTAAATAAAATGTATGTTTTACCCTTTGACTTATAGACTCTGTGGTTTCTCTTTTTGGTACAAAATCTAAGGGTCAGTTCACACGTTGCGTAAACATTGCGGCTTTTCCGCAACGGAATTCATTGCGGAAAATCGGCATCAAACACAGCAGCAGCAAAGTGGATGAGATAAAACAAATCTCATCCACACGCTGAGTAAATACGGAGTGGAAAAAAACGCTCAGACATTGACCAGCGGTGCGGAATTTTATTCCGCAGCATGTCAATTGTATTTGCGTAGACGATGCTTATTTGTTGCGGGTTTTCCCCATCTAATTCAATGGGGAGGTAAATCCCGCAAAAAATAGCAGTTGTTGCGTTTTTTTGCGGCGGTGCCACAGCAATTCCGCTACAAAAACCGCAACTCAGAAAAAAAATACAAAATCTCATACTTACCCAGAAGTCTGTGTTCCTCCCTCCGGAGCGGCCTCCTGGGATGACGTTTCATCTCATGTGACCGCTGCAGGCAATCACAGGCTGCAGCGGTCTCCTGGGATGAAACGTTATCAGAGGAGGCCGGCCTGTGCCGTTTGGTGCGCTTTTTTGCCCGGAATTCCCTGCGGCACGAAGGGTGGATACGCTGCGTGCTTTTATGCAGCGTATCCGCCCCGTGTGAACTCAGCCTAAAGCTGAATTTGACCGGACTGCTCTTACGGTAGAGGCTTCATAGACTCACTGCTCTTACAGTAAAGAATGCCAGTAAAGAATGATGATCGTGAAACCTTCTTTCCTCTAGACGTTGAGGATGCCCCTTGTCCTGGTTACAGGCCTAGATGTAAAAAGATAAGATCTTTGTATAGTCCATTCATATAATTGAACATTGCAATTAGATCGCCCCAAGTTTCATGATCTGTCCTGGTGCTGCAATCCACCCATTCACTTTATTACCTTGGTTGCCCTCCTCCAGTTGAGGAAAGAACTTAAAAAGCCAAATATCCACTAAAATTTTTCTACAAGGTGCTGCCGGTACACGTATATAGCTCAGAGCTTTGGTTTATGCTTCACTTACCTGAAGATAAAGGTCGTTCCTCTATATGTAATAGGGAAGTGGAGGATGAGCGGCATTTAGTGCAGTACGAATGATCCCAATGATAATCTCTAGTTTAAGTACATGCACGGATGAGAGGTCTAGTACAATGATTCTATGTGAGGACGGCTTGTCAGGAAGATGTGGGTAGAACGTCAAGGGAAGATAATGTAAAGAGACGTATTTCATTGCGCTGCTACTTTGGGAACAAGAAGTGACACTATGGAGAAAGCCAATGTCACTGCGTTCTGCATGGAGGCCATGATTTCTGCAGAGATCTAATAATACTCTCTATGCATTAAACTGAGTCAGCAATATGCGGAAATCCATGGATAATAATAATATGCACTAACATATAATACACCCGTTTCTGCAGCATAGAAGTACTAAAGGGGATGTATGGGATAATAAAGAGCGTGGCTGCTTTCTTCAAGGTACAGCGCCACTCTTGACCATAGGCAATGTCTGGTATTGCAGCTGTGCCATTCATTTGAATGGGGCTGAGCTGCAATACTACACACAGCCCATGGACAAGAGTGGCGCTGTACCTGGAAGAAAGCAGTCATGTTTTTCTAATTTCATACAAACCCTTTAAGGGTGTTCTACATGTGAATCCCAGACATGACTAAACCTGTAAAGTCCAGGATATTGGTATCAGTTTTTGAACCTCAAACAACTAAAATCAAGAATCTGAAGAAAAACTAAGGTACTGCCAAAAATTACCGCACAGTGACATTGGAAAAGTGACTTCAAAATATAAGTCACCCTCTTGTTTTAAGGCTGCTATTATTTTATTCCGCTATTCGCGAGTCATCTTGGTCTTCTACGCTATGGTAACTACTAATAGTCAAAACTGCAGGGTCCACGGGGGTCGTCACCCAGACCCTGAAGATCATATAAATGTACGTTGTTGTGCACAGGTACAACCCCCCTCCCCTCTCCACCGCAAGTGTCAATGTTCACTATAAGGCCCTGTTCACACAGTTTTTTGGCGCTGCCTTTGACATGGAAACTGCCTCAGAAACTGCGCCAAAAAACATACGAAAACGCCTCCCATTGATTTAATAGGGAGGCAGAGGCGAAGATGAAGCGTTATGCCATTTCTTCAGGCATTTCGTCTCTGACCTCCCTTTGACATCAATAGAAGGCAGAGAATGCGGTTTCCGCAAATTTTTTGCCCGTGGAACTCAATGGCCGTGGCCAAAAAAACGCGCAAAAAAGTGTTTTGCTGGCAGGTCATAATTTGCTTTAAAATTAGGAATTTCGAGGCAGATTTTTCCGCCTGCAAAAAAACTAATTGTACCCATGGACCTGGAAAATTAGGAACAAAAAATATATAATCCAATGAAATATGTTGCGGAAAATCCGCAGTATTTACGCTACATGTGAACTTACCCTAATAGCACTTGTGTGAACAGAGCCTATCCCTGTACTACCTCTCCTGCACGCAGTGTAACAGCATATATAACCGTGCCGTACGCTATTCATCTTGTATTTATTATAGCACTTGTGTGACGGCAATTTGGCGGAGTGGAGCTGGTGCAGTAATTGCCGGGAGTTTGGTGGCTGAACACTCATCTTGAGAGAAATTCTGCTTCCGCGTTTCTTCTGAGATTATGCTGTGGAGGTGAAAATCTGAAAACTAATCAGGTTTTGCCTGCCTAGAAGACAAATCATGTTCCCTGCGCTGCAGGGTGGTGAAATGGTCTTGGTTGCTGGGTTACTAAGCAATTATTTACTGGAAGGGGCTCCCGAACTAGTGACGATGACAGGAGGTTCAAAGTAAACTGAGAGGAAGGATGAGACGAGCCCGAGCGTCTTAAAAACTGTTAGATGAGGGCACTGGTGAGATGTCTCAGTCAAGTGGATCAATAAAACCCAGAAGAGCTTAAGACGACACATTGCGAGGCGACCGCCCCCACGACCAGGATCCTTCAGTCGCCGCACAGATCAAATACAACTCTCCGTGCATTAGGCAACATGCACACAACCGGTTCCGTTTTGTCGATCGCAAAACACAGATCCTAGTGGCTTCCGTGTGCTGTCCGTCTGTTTTTGCTGACCAATATATGGGTGAGCCGGACCACAAATATGGACCAGAAGGCTCAGTTCACACGCAGCGTAAACACTGCGGGTTTTCTGCAACAGATTTAGTTGCGGAAAATCCGCAGAATGATGCAGTAGCAGTAGAGTGGACGAGATTTTAACAAATCTCATCCACACGCTGCATAAACGCAGAGCGGAAAAAACGCTCAGAAATTGTCCTGCGGTGCATTTTCTTTTTATCCGCAGCATGTCCATTGTATTTGCGGGATCGCTGCTTTTATCTTGCGGGTTTTCCCCATTGAGTTCAATGGGGAGGTAAAAACCAGCAACAAATAGGAAATGGAAAAAAAACGCAACGCTAAAAAAAAATAACAACTTAGGGCATGACCACACGTAGCGGAATTGCTCTGGAATTCCGCTGCGTACCCGTTTCTCCATTGCCTTCCACAGCTTTTTGGTTGGGTTCGTTTACACGTTGCGGACAATTCCGCTGCGTAGCATAGGCTGCGGTGCGGAATTTGGTGTCCGCAGCATACACTGACTGTTGCGGACTGGTTGCGGACTCATTGCGGAATTTCTCCATTGACTTCAATGGAGAGTCAAAATTCCGCAATGAAGTCCGCAGATGTTATGTAGATGTTGTGTGCTGCGGAGCGTATTGGTTTTACGAACATGACATTTCTTCATTCTGACTGGACCTATGTATTTCTAGGTCTACAGCCAGACTGAGGAAGTCAATGGGGCTCCCGTAATTACGGGTGACTACGTGTGTGCACCAATAATTACGGGAGCGTTGCTAGGCGACGTCAGTAAATAGTCACTGTCCAGGGTGCTGAAAGAGTTAAGCGATCGGCAGTAACTGTTTCTGCACCCTGGACAGTGACTACCGATTACAATATACAGCAACCTGTAAGAAAAACAGAAGTTCATACTTACCGAGAACTCCCTGCTTCTTCCTCCAGTCCGGCCTCCTGGGATGACGTTTCAGTCCAAGTCACGGCTGCAGCCAATCACAGGCTGGAGCCAATCACAGGCCAATCACAGGCTGCAGCGGTCACATGGACTGCCGCGTCATCCAGGGAGGTCGGGCTGGATGGCGAAAGAGGGACGCGTCACCAAGACAACGGCCGGTAAGTATGAATTTCTGTTACTTTTACTAGGGAAAGTGCTGTCCCTTCTCTCTATCCTGCACGGATACAAAGAAGGGAAGCACTCATCCCCTCAATACGCAACGGCCAGTCCGCATCAATTTAATGCCCATTTTAGGCAAAGCCGCAACAGAATCTGCAACACAGATTCTGTGCGGCATTGATGCGGACAGTTGCGGAAGAACTCCGCCACGTCTGGGCATGCCTTTATACTTACCCAGAATTATGTGTCTCTTCGTCCAGGCCGGCCTCCTGGGACGACATTTCATCCCATGTGTCCGCTGCAGTCAATCACGGGCTGCAGCAGTCACATGGGATAAAACGTCATCACAGTAGGCCGGGCTGCAGGACGGCGGAGGGACACGGCGCCATGGCTATGGATAAGTATCCGTAGCAGGCATTCCATCCGAAAAACCGCACCACAATTTGGTGCGGTTTTTTGGGCCGGAATTCCCAGTAGCGCACAGGGCGGCTACACGGTGTGCTTTTTCGCAGTGATCCGCCCTGTGTGATCATAGCCGAATAGGACCTGTTCTGTAATTTGCGGAACAAACACATGGATCCGCAACAATAAAAAAAAATGGATATGTGGATGGCCCCATATAAACGAATGGTTCATTGCGTTATTTGCAATTTAAATGGATAGGACACTGAAGAAAACAACGGTCGTGTGCTTGAGCCCCCACACATAATCAAAATGATCAAAATTGTCTAACAGGAAAACTGCCCTTGCCCATAGCAACCAATCAGAGGACAGCATTCATTTTTCCAGAGCAGATTGCAAAATAAAAGCTGAGCTCTGATTGGTCGCTATGCGCAACATGGGCCGTTTCTCTGTTAAATGAATAGATGTTAGATGTTGATACATAAGACTCAATGATTCCCCCCTCGTCCATAATGAGCAATGATCCGATAGTTTTATCCTACGGACTCGAGCACACGGCGGTATTACGAATCTGCATCTGTTATACGGTGCTATAAATTCTTCCCCTAATCCCTTGACGTCATCATTAACTTTTGTGTCAGTATTCACTGCAGTAATAGCATGCTATTCATTAACCTAGAAGATCTATATTCTGCCCAAAATGCGGATTTTACTATTCATTTTGCTGCGTCTGTGGCTACAAACAATGGTGGCCTCCTGGGAAAACTTTTTGGAAAGGATAAAATAACTCAAGATTTAACCTGTATGGTCACAGAATATCATCACTTGAGAAACCACAAGGAAGACGCTATTAAATAAGACTAAAGTGGATCTAATGAAAAAATGGGCTGAAAACCCCAAGAGGACACCAGCACCAGCAGTCAGTCCCGCTATAGATAAGGGTTCGAGAATATACAGAATTATCAGTTCCTGGAGGAAATCCCGGGGTTATTGTGCAATAATTACAGAACAAAACTAATTTTTCAGCTTCAGATTTTTAATCTTTTTATCTGATAGAAAAATTTTCTCTCCACAATCTGCTTAGGTCGCAGGAGACCAGTCAAGCAGGGGGAGACAATTGAAGAACATGGAAAGGAGACACAGCAAGACGCGCCGCAGCAGCTGGTCAGTGCGATTCTCTGCCGAACATTTACATATCAAGAACTGCAAGGACAGAATCATGGCCTATAGGGTCTGCAAGAGAAGATAAAGTGAACCCCCCACTGACAAGTCCAGCGAAAGATTAGTCCCACTGGGCCGGCTAAATGAGATCTTATAGGACTTGACAGTATCAGCTGCACAAAACGATCAGCATCAAGAGCGACCAGAGGCTGCGGATTATGACCGGGGTCTGAAATATCATCTGATTATGAGAATGGTGACGGCACTGTGCACCATCCACTCAGGTTTTTCTTAAAGAGGCTCTGTCACCACATTATAAGTGCCCTATCTCCTACATAATCTGATCGGCGCTGTAATGTAGATAACAGCAGTGGCTTTTATTTTGAAAAACTATCATTTTTGAGCAAGTTATGAGCAATTTTAGATTTATGCTAATGAGTTTCTTAATAGACAACTGGGCGTGTTTTTACTTTTTACCAACTGGGCGTTGTACAGAGGAGTGTATGACGCTGACCAATCAGCGACCAATCAGCGTCATACACTTCTCATTGTTCCAGCCCATTGTTACAGTGTAATCGTGCAGTGAAAGAAGCTGGAATGGAACAATGAGAAGTGTATGACGCTGATTGGTCGCTGATTGGTCAGCGTCATACACTCCTCTGTACAACGCCCAGTTGGTAAAAAGTAAAAACACGCCCAGTTGTCTATTAAGAAACTCATTAGCATAAATCTAAAATTGCTCATAACTTGCTCAAAAATGATAGTTTTTCAAAATAAAAGCCACTGTTATCTACATTACAGCGCCGATCAGATTATGGAGGAGATAGGGCATTTATAATCTGGGGACAGAGGCGCTTTAACTTGTCAGATACACTTCTGAGGCGGAAATGCAAGATAAATGGACATGCTGCAGATGTTAAAATACGCACCACAGGTCAATTTACGTGGGAAAAATTCTGCACCGTGTAGATGAAATTACTTAATCTCATTTACTTTGCTGGAACTGTATTATGCTGCGCATTTGCTGCAGGAAAATATGCGTGCCAAATCCGCAAAAACGCATCAAAACCGTGGCAAGTCACTGTAAAACCATGTGCCTTTTATTGCGATTTTTGATGGGGGTTTTTTTTCCCCGCGCTGCCAAAATAGTCTTACCTAAATGCACCTCAAGGCCTTATTCACATGAACGTGCGCGTTTTGCATGCGCAAAAAAATGCAGCATTTTGCGCGCGTTGCAGTTCCGTGTGTCATCAGTGTTTGGTGCGTGGCTGCGTGATTTTCACGCATATGCCATCCTTATGACACGTGGTTTTGATGGTTAGAAACTGCAAAGAATGTGGTGCTTTTTTTTACTTCATTTCTTTAACTACTGTAGCGCGAATCACGCGCGGCACACGGAAGTGCTTCCATGTGCAGTGAGCGGTTTTCACGCACCCATTGACTTCAATGGGTGCGTGTTGCGCAAAAAACGGCCAAGTATAGGACATGTCGTGAGTTTTACGCAGCGGAGACGCTGCGTGAAAATCACGGACAATCTGAACGGCCCCATTGACTTACATAGGTCTGTGCGACGCGTGTGATTTTCACGCGCATATCATGGACGTGAAACACGTTCGTGTGAATAAGGCCTAACAGAAGCTTGACCTCATTCTATATCGACATACAGTAAGTTTCTCCATAATGGTCCATTCACACCTTGCAGTAAGAACCGCATTGAAAAAACCGCATCATAAAACTGCACACATTTTACAGGGATTTGATGCAGTAAAAAAAATAAAAATGCAACCGCGTAAAAAAAACAACGCACCAAACTGGTAAAACCGCATGCAGTTTTGGGGTATGGTTTTCCAATACGGTTCTAACCGCAAAGTGTGAATGGACCCTAATGAAGGACAAGTAAGAGAAAGGACGTGGTTGATTACACATTACAGGGGCCTATAGAAACCGGAATTTTCAGTGCCCATGAGCGTACATAGAGAACTCCTAGGCCCTGTTCACACGGTTTACAAAATACGTCTGAAAATACGGAGCGGTTTTCAAAGGTAAACAGCTCATGATTTTCAGCCGTTTTTAATCGAACTTGTGTTTTTGGAGCTGTTTTTCTATTAAGTAAATGAAAAACGGCTCCAAATACAGTTCAAGAAGGGACATGCACTTCTTTTTACGGGGCGTCTTTTTACATGCCGTTTTTAGAAAATGTGGCGTAAAAAAACCGCCCCGTCGGAAGAGAACACCGTATTTCTCATTGAAATCAATGGGCAGATGTTTGTAGGCGTTCTGCTTCCGAATTTTTAGCCGTTTTTCGTGATGTTTACGATGTGAACATACCCCTATAACGAATATGTAGAACAGATAATCCTTATGAGTCTCCGCGGCTGAAGTCAGACAACCAGAGCCACGTGACAAATCGTTTAGGACACAAATACACATATTACCTGTAGTTCTGTTCTGTGTACGGCTCCTGGGGGGATACGTTATATCTGTCCCACCGGTATTTAAATCCTTCATGAATATAATAGGAGTTCAAATCATGGTGTCGCTGTGAGACTGCAATTATCAGCAAAGCAAAAACCCTGATACAACCCAGCGGAGTCTCAGCGCAGGTCCTGGAAAGAGGCAATTCACCATGTAAGAGTCTGTGGCTACGGGAATGGCCGGCCGCGGGCAGCCGTCTGCATTTGCGGGCCGTGCTCCAATTATGAATTATAGGAGCACGGCCCGTAAATGCAAAAATAGGACATGTCTTTTGCAAAGCCTCTCTGCGGCACGGACTCCTTCCCATAAATATACGGGAAGATGTCCGTGGGCAATAGAAATGAATGGGTCCGTTATTACGGGTGATTATACGCTCGTGTGCATGGGGCCTTATAGTCATTTATTTTCTAGATAACATCCCATGCAATTTTTTGCTCCAACCACCAGAACATAGTGGAGGATCTCTGTATCTATGGAATAAAATTGAAGGGCGTCTCTTTGAATCCAGTCTTTACTTCATTATGTGACTTCACTATTTAATTTGTACAGTGATATCTGTCTGTCTGGAGCGTTCCTTATATCGGTGCCAGTCACTATAAGGCTCTGTTCACACGAGCGCATCAGATTCACAAGCAAATCAGATTCACGCGCGTGAATCCGGTCCGTGTGTTGCGTTATGCATCAGTGTGCTTTGCGTTATGCATTTTTCACGCACTCGCAAAGCACTTTTTTTTTTCAATCAAATGGATGCGCAAATCACGCACCGCACACGGATGTGCATCCATGTGCGGTGTGTGGTTTTCACGCACCCATGGACTTCAATGGGCGCGTAGGTGAATAAAAACGCACCAATACACAACATGCCGTGAGTTTCACACAGCGGACTCTCGCTGCGTGAAAACTCACGCATGTGTGAACGGCCCCATTGAAATCAATGGATCCGTGTGCTGCGCGATTTCCATATGCAGCACATGGACGTTATTCACGCTGGTGTGAATGGGCACTAAGGGTCAGTTCACACGTCAAGTAAATACTGCGGATTTTCCGCGACAGATTTTGTTGTGGAATATCGGCAGCATAATACAGTAGCAGCAGAGTGGATGAGATTTGAACAAGTCTCATGCACACGCTGCGTAAATGATAAGCGGAAGAAACCGCTCAAAAATTGACCTGCGGTGCGGTTTTTTTAATACGCAGCATGTCAATTGTATTTGCGTAATCGCTGCTTTTTTGTTGCAGGTTTTCTCCCAGTGAATTCAATGGGGAGGTAAAACCCAAAACAAATAGCAGATGCTACAATTTTTGGCGGTGGAAAAACTGCAATTTCGCCGCAAAAATCGCAACTCCGAAAAAAAAAACCCATCTTCTATTTACCCAGAATTCTGTTCTTCTTCATCCAGGCCGGCTTGAGATGTCATCCCAGGAGGCTGGGCTGCAGGACGGAAGAGGGACGTGTCACCATGCCTACGTAAGTATTAAAGTTTTTTTTACGTAAAGTTTTCCGCAGCGGATATTCAGACAGAAAAACGACACCACAATTAGGTGCGGATTTTCGGCCGGAATTCCCTGTAGCGCCCAGGCTGGATACGCTGTGTGCTTTTATGCAGCGTATCCGCCCGGTGTGAGCAAAGCCTTAGGCGAAATTCACACGAACGTGTGCGTTTTGCGCGTTGCAGTTCCGTGTGTCATCAGTGTTTGATGCGTGGCTGCGTGATTTTCACGCATATGCCAGCATTATGACACGCGGTTTTTATGTTTAGAAACAGAAATGAAGGAAGTGGTTTTATTTTTGCCTTCATTTCTTGAACAACAGTTGCGCGAATCACGCTCAGCACACGGAAGTGCGTCTCTGTGCCGCGCGTGATTTTCACGCACCCATTGACTTCAATGGGTGCGTGAAAACCGCTCGAGTAAAGGACATGTCGTGAGTTTTACGCAGCGGACACACGCTGCGTGAAAATCACGGACTGTCTGAATGGCCCCATTGAGTTACATAGGCACGTGCGACGTGCGTGATTTTCACGCGCGTATCACAGACATGAACTGTGCTCGTGTAAATAAGGCCTTACAGTGTCACTACTTTGGTCAAAGCTACCAGCCTCCGGTGTCACAGACCCCTCATGTACCCATGCTGCAGTGCCATGCTACATTATTCCGGCTGTAGTGAATGTACTCTCCTCCTGCTCTACGTAAACTCAAGAGTATACGCAAGTGGCATGTGTGGCACTGTGATTCCTCCAAGGAACCAAGGCTGGCAAAGCGACAGATGCAGGGAAGAGAAGACATTAATTATTTTCAAAACGGACACACAGGTCCGCAAAAAAAAACAAAAACGGATGTGTGAATGGCCCCATAGAAATTAATGATTCAGTATGCTATCCCCAAAAAAAACGGATAGGACTCGTCTGTGAATGCTGCTTCAGTGATGGGACTGGTTCCATCCGATGCGTGCAGACAATTTACATTAACCCTTGACAGATCACCTCAGTAGGCAGTAGTTCACACGGCAAACAAAAAAAACCCTGGTTTTCAGACGTTTTTTTTACGGCCGTTTTTGGAGCTGTTTTTCTATTGGGACAACAAAAAATGGCTCAAGAAGTGACATGCGCTTCTTTTTTACGGGGCGTTTCAATTTGTGCTCGGAATTTTAATGCAGCGTGTGGATGAGATTTGTTAAATTTCACCCACTTTGCTGCGTCTGTTCTGCTGCGTTTTTTCCGTCCAGAATTGCGGACAGTGAATTTCAGACTGACGTTTTCTGTGCGACTTGTCTGCAATGAACCTAAAAAATCCAACATGGCAGATCAACTTTTCCACAGAATTAGGCCGGATTTACACGAGTGTGTGCGTTTTTCGCGCGCAAAAGGTACTTAACGGCTCCGTGTGTCATCACCATATGATGCGCGGCTGCGTGATTTTCGCGCAGCCGCCATCATTATGACACTGTATGTGTGTAAACAGAAAAGCACGTGGTGCTTTCTGTTTTCATTAATACTTTTTACTGCTGTTGCGCGAATCACGCGCGTCACACGGAAGTGCTTCCGTGGGCTGCGCGGGATTTTTCAATGGGTGTGCGATGCGTGAACAACACACACATAACGGACTTGCCGTGAGTTTTATGCAGTGGACTCACGCTGCGTGAAACTCACGGACAGTCTGTACGGCCACATAGACTAACATAGGTCCGTGCGAGGCGCGTGAAAATCACACGCGTTGCACGGACGTATATCACGTTTGTCTAAATAAGCCCTAACATGGTCTGAGGGTGATTTCACACACTACAGTTTTTGATGCAGTTTTTTGAAGCAAAGGCAGACGTGAATCCAGCACGAAGGAGAAAATTAAGTTCTCCCTTTATATTTCCCATTCCTCTTAGGGCTTATTTAGACGAACGTGTATGACGTCCGTGCTACGCGCGTGCTTTTCACGCGCCTCGCACAGACCTATGTTAGTCTATGGGGCCGTGCAGACAGTCCGCGAGTTTCACGCAGCGTATGTCCGCTGCGTAAAACTCACGACATGTCCTTTATTTGTGCGTTGTTCGCGCATCACACACCCATTGAAGTCAATGGGTGCGTGAAAATCACGCGCAGCACACGGAAGCACTTCCGTGTGACGCGCGTGATTCGGGCAACAGCAGTAAGAAGTATGAATGAAAACAGAAAAGCACCACGTGCTGCAAACATACAAACAGAGTGTCATAATGATGGCGGCTGCGTGAAAAGCACACAGCCGCGCATCATATGGTGATGACACACGGAGCTGTTAAGTGCCTTTTGCGCACGCAAAACTCTGCGTTTTTTTGCTCGCGCAAAACGCACACGCTCATGTAAATTCCGTTTGGAATATTGAGGCAGATTTTCCTCTACCTGCACGCCGATTTTCACTGCGTTATTCGCCCGCGGCCATTGAGCGCCACGGGCACAAAAACGCGGCGAAATATGCTCTCTCTGCCTCCGATTGATGTCAATGGGAGGTCAGAGGCGTAAACACCCGAAGATAGGACATGACCCTCGCGGGAAAAAACTGCCTCCGCCTCCCATTGAAATCAATGGGAGGCATTTTCGGACGTTTTTTGGCGCGTTTTCCAACGCGGTTTTTGCGTAAAAAAAAAACTCGGCAAAAGACTCCGTGTGAACACCCCCTTAAATCTGTTTCTGGCTTTGGCTGAAAAAAAAAATTAAAATTAAAAAAGAATAAATAAAGCATTTTTCCAAAAAACGCTGTGTGCAAAACCACCCTACGGCCAGGATCACACACAGTTTTGATGCAGTTTTTGGCTGAGTTTTTTTTTTAATGCCAAAAACAAAAGTGGAGACAAAAGAAAGGAGATGCATCAGTCTTTTCTTTATACCTTTCCTTGCTTTTGCATCAAACGGTGTGTGTGATCCTGGCCTAAATAAGTAATTTCTGTCGTCCAAAATCTCTAGTGTTAGGGCTTATTCACACGAGCGTGTTAAACGTCTGTGGGACGGCCGTTGAAACAGCGGCCGTCCCACGGACCTATGTAACTCAATGTGGCTGTGCACACAGCTGTTGTTTCAACGGACCGTGTGAAGGATCCGTGGGAAAATAGGACATGTCCGTTCTTTTCGCGCATCCCTCCATAGACTCTCAACTACGGGGGATGCGTGACATCGCGTCCCGCAGCGCTGAGCACGGATGCACCTCGGACGTGAAAAACTGAAGTTTCTCACGTCCGAGATGTTCAGTGTTCGTGTGAATCAGGCCTAAGGCCAGCATGAGGGTTGGTAGTAACATATTTGATGAAGTGCAAAAAAGTTTTGCATTGTGCTTCACAGAAACGGATGTTTATCTGTAGAATTGGGTAAAAGTTATGCCCAGTCTGGTAACTGGTTATATACACGGTATACAGGGGACATGCTGCATGTAGTATATCTGGAACAATGGGCATGAGCTGGTTATCTTCCATTAGGCACTGATTGGGTATATATTTAAGGGGGTTTTACACTGGGCGATTATCGGGCAGACAAGCGTTCATATAACACTCGTTGCCGATAATTGTCCTGTGTAAACAGGGGAACGATCAGCAGATGAACGCGCAAACACTGGATCATCTGCTGGTCGTAAAGTTTTAAAAAAGTAAAATATTCTGGTTGTCGGCAGCGCATCTTGGTGTGTAAACAGGGAGACGCGCTGCCGACATGATGATAAGGTATGGGGACGAGTGATCAGAGTAACGAGCGGTCGTCCCCATCCATAGCCCCGTGTGACAGGAGCAAACGAGCGCCGATCATTGATGTCTCATTGACCAGCGCTCGCTGCACCGGCCGCTTATCGGCTGGTGTAAAATGGCCTTTAGTTAGTATATAAGGGTTAAGGCCCTATTACACCGGCTAATTTTGCGCAGATCAACGAGACAGCTGTCACACGGAGCTATGGATGGGGACGAGCAGTCGTTACTCTGATCGCTCGTCCCCATACATTATCAATGTCGGCCGAGCGTCTCCCTGTTTACACACCAAGATGTGCTGCCGACAACTATATTTTACTTTTTTAAAACGATACGATCAGCGGATGAACGAGCGTTTACACTGGGCAATTATCGGCAACGAGCGTTCTCTGAGCGATAGTTTGCCCGATAATTGCCCAGTGTAAACCCCCCTTTAGACTAGATGTAGTATACCTGGAACAATGGGCATGAGCTGGTTATCTTGTTAGGCACCGATTGAGTCAAGATTTAGTATATTAGGCAGAATTCAGACGGCTGTAGTGTACGTCCGTGTGACGGCCGTTGTTTCAATGAACCGTGTGAAGGGTTCGTTGAAAAGTAGAACATGTCCTATTTTCTTCCGTCTTCACGGATTCCTTCGATAGACTCAAGTCTACGGGGATCTGTGAAAATGGGACCCACATGGGGGTAACTCGGACGTGAAAAACAACAGTTTTTCACGTCAGAGTTTCTCCACGTTCGTCTGAACTCAGCCGAAGGGTTAGACTTGATGTAGTATGTCTGGAACAATGGGCATGAGCTGGTTATAATGCATTAGGAGCAGGCAGCTCTAATTGTATAAGTCACATTAGGCACAAACTGATTATACTTTGTTTATTAGGCCTGGTCTGGCTATAATATACCTGGCACATTGGCACAGAAAACATGTTAAAGATTGGCTGCAATATATCTGGGCACAAATTGGGTATTATGTAAAGGGACAGACTAGTGCAAAATATCAGAACACAAATGCCTGGCAGACAGGACGTAACACAGTGGGTGAAGACCAGTACAGTGGGTGAGGACCAGTACAGTGGGTGAGGACCAGTACAGTGGGTGAAGACCAGTACAGTGGATGAAGACCGAAGACCAGTACAGTGGGTGAAGACCAGTACAGTGGGTGAGGACCAGTACAGTGGGTGAGGACCAGTACAGTGGGTGAGGACCAGTACAGTGGGTGAGGACCAGTACAGTGGGTGAGGACCAGTACAGTGGGTGAGGACCAGTACAGTGGGTGAAGACCAGTACAGTGGGTGAGGACCAGTACAGTGGGTGAAGACCAGTACAGTGGGTGAGGACCAGTACAGTGGGTGAAGACCAGTACAGTGGGTGAAGACCAGTACAGTGGGTGAGGACCAGTACAGTGGGTGAAGACCAGTACAGTGGGTGAAGACCAGTACAGTGGGTGAAGACCAGTACAGTGGGTGAGGACCAGTACAGTGGGTGAGGACCAGTACAGTGGGTGAGGACCAGTACAGTGGGTGAGGACCAGTACAGTGGGTGAGGACCAGTACAGTGGGTGAGGACCAGTACAGTGGGTGAAGACCAGTACAGTGGATGAAGACCAGTACAGTGGGTGAAGACCAGTACAGTGGGTGAAGACCAGTACAGTGGGTGAAGACCAGTACAGTGGGTATAATGTAAGTAGACTGTGATACATCACAATATACATTATTGGTTATCTTTATTATTGCATGATTTGTCTAATAATTATAAGAGATTTTTGTCTTTTTATTTAAGGGACAAACCCGACTTGTAGACGGGAGATGATGGGTGTAAGAGCTATGAGAAGTTTACCCTGCGCTTTATCCGGGGAGATTTCATCTAATATAATTATCTCACAGAGAAGAAAAATCTTACACCAGAGGCAAATCCTGGCGGACAGCGGCTCCTGTCCCTGGGGGTCCAGGCAAGAAAGCCGATATCTATTATACAGATACCCGACACCTTGGGCAGGACATAATTGGAGATAATGCCTGTATTCATGGCCTCAAATAGCAGGAAAAGGAGAATAGTAGCCGACTATTTGCAAGCGAACAAGAATACAATTAGATTCACCATCTGTGTGTAGATCAATCTTACCTGAATGCTTCCTGCTACTTGTCAACATGCGACATTGTCCTTATTTCCAGAATCCACGCGTCTGAGATGCAAACTGCTCCGAGGCAAAGTCTGAGCTACTGAAGGACTACAAGTCCCAGCATTGCCTGCATCCTTCTAACTAATCAAGCAACCAGGCACCACAAGGTTTACAAGAGCTAGAAGCTGGCAGTAAAAACCATATATGTGGGTAAGGACAGCAATATATAGATCCTAAGGTCGTACAGTCGCACAAAAGAAATAGGACACACCTCCCCAAAAAAATGTTAGAGATATATATATATATAGGTACCATCACGTGCCATTGTCTGTTATTGAATTAGAACCATTTATATGTTATATCAGTTTCTGGTAAAAAGTTGGGTAGATAACAGTACAGATACTTTTACATGTATTCAGCTGGTTATTCTACCACTGGCAGAATAGTGAGTGCAGCTCTGGAGTATAATACAGGATGTAACTCAGGATCAGTACAGGATAAGTAATGTATGTACACAGTGACTCTACCAGCAGAATAGTGAGTGCAGCTCTGGAGTATAATACAGGATATAACTCAGGATCAGTAAAGGATAAGTAATGTAATGTATGTACACAGTGACTCTACCAGCAGAATAGTGAGTGCAGCTCTGGGGTATAATACAGGATGTAACTCAGGATCAGTACAGGATATGTAATGTATGTACACAGTAACGCCACCAGCAGAATAGTGAGGGCAGCTCTGGAGTATAATACAGGATGTAACTCAGGATCAGTACAGGATAAGTAATGTAATGTATGTACACAGTGACTCCACCAGCAGAATAGTGAGTGCAGCTCTGGAGTATAATACAGGATGTAACTCAGGATCAGTACAGGATAAGTAATGTAATGTATGTACACAGTGACTCCACCAGCAGAATAGTGAGTGCAGCTCTGGAGTATAACACAGGATGTAACTCAGGATCAATACAGGATAAGTAATGTAATGTCTGTAGACAGTGACTCCACCAGCAGAATAGTGAGTGCAGCTCTGGAGTATAATACAGGATATAACTCAGGATCAGTACATGATAAGTAATGTAATGTATGTACACAGTGACTCCACCAGCAGAATAGTGAGTGCAGCTCTGGAGTATATTACAGGATGTAACTCAGGATCAGTACAGTATAAGTAATGTAATGTATGTACACAGTGACTCCACCAGCAGAATAGTGAGGGCAGCTCTGGAGTATAATACAGGATGTAACTCGGGATCAGTACAGGATAAGTAATGTATGTAAACAGTGACTCCCTCAGCAGAATAGTGAGTGCAGCTCTGGAGTATAATACAGGATGTAACTCACGATCAGTACAGGATACTATAAGTAATGTCATGCATTTACAAAGTTACCCATTTTGATTTATCCATTTTTAGTGGAACATTTCAGCTAAGCTTCATATCTCGTTAGTACAATTTAATAATATCTTTTTTACATTACATAAATGTACAATTTTAAAAATTCCATTTTGAGCCAAATCATTATTCTTGTGCAATGCTCCAAAAAATAAACATTGTTACTGCATGGCGCAGACGTCAATTCCATTCAGGCTTCCACAGGATCCAGAATGAAGGCTGGAATTGGTTACCGTGATTAATCCACCAAGAGATGAATCCACCAAGTGTCCTTGATGGATGCGAGGTTGTCTGGGAGCTGCAGCAGAAGCCGTCTGTTAGCGGAGAACCGCTGTGCCGCCATACTGCGTCAGGATAACCATGTAATAGTTCCCTGCCAGTACAGCGGGAAGAATCTATCTCTATGTACAGATCTTCTCACATAACGGATGTGTATTTAAACAAGAAGTTCATTAACAGGTTACAAATCACACACCACCAGTCCATTCTACCTCCCAAGGTCTTCTCCGCTAATCGTAGAAAAATTATAATAAATATAAAAATAATATAAATAATATCTCTTAGGATAAGGCCTCACGGAGCAGCATTGACGCAGCCACGATGCTCGTTAATGGACGGGCATTGTTGTGGGTAAAACGTATTCCTTATTGGCTGCACAATTTTGCAGATAAACAGTGGTTTCCCCCTTTAGGGTATGTGCACACACACTAATTACGTCCGTAATTGACGGACGTATTTCGGCCGCAAGTACCGGACCGAACTCACTGCAGGGAGCCGGGCTCCTAGCATCATAGTTATGTACGATGCTAGGAGTCCCTGCCTCGCTGCAGGACAACTGTCCCATACTGTAATCATGTTTTCAGTACGGGACAGTTGTCCTGCAGCGAGGCAGGGACTCCTAGCATCGTACATGAGTATGATGCTAGGAGCCCGGCTCCCTGCACTGTGTTCGGTCCGGTACTTGCGGCCGAAATACGTCCGTCAATTACGGACGTAATTAGTGTGTGTGCACATACCCTTACAAGTAATTTGACAACCACGTCGAATAGGGCACCGGCACGTCCGTCGACAACGCCAATGCCGCTCCTTGGGGCTTACTCTCACTTGTTGTAGGGAAATAATGGGGCAGATTTTCTACTGTGCCTGCGCTTAGCATGTGTAAAAAAGGAAAAGGCACCAAATTTTGCCGCAATTTGGTGCATTTCATATTTACGCCTCACTAAAAACGCGTATAACAGGTGTCTTACAAAAAGGAGGCGTGGCTTCGAAGGGAATGGGGCGTGGCTAAAAATGTGCCAGGCAAAAACTAAGCCAACAAAAAGTTGGTATAGGGAAGAAAAGAGAAAAAGCGTCTAGCATGTGTAGCAGGAGGCGCCAAATTCATCATACAGCGTGTGCTACCGAGATAAATTAGGCGAATCTTTAGACTGCCCGATCTAAATTTATGCTGCATAAATCTTCACCAATGTGTTAATATTGTTATTGCGTTACAGTATAATCCTTCATACGGAGCATTACTGCATAGTCTGTCAAATTTGGATGGAGGACCAGAAGTACGCACCAATATTTTTACCCTCAAACCAACGGACACCACGCTGGAACCTTGATGGACCTTGTTGTGAGTCAATGGGGTCATACGGGCACTGGTGATATAGATCATGCGATGCATCCGACACTGCATCGCCGCTTTGTTATCAACGGAAACAACGACGCAGATGTGAACAGAGCCCTATATTTGGGGTCTATAGTATTTCTCATTGCATGGCTACAAAAAGAAAAAACATGGTTCCTGGAGTGGTCTAACTGGCTTCTATTGGCAACACTATTTACTCCTCTCCAAAGTGACCAATGCTGCGGCTGTGCGCCTGCGGGTGCTGTTTCGTAGCTCCCATAGAGATTGCTTCCACCCCTGCAGAGTTTTTCCAGTATGTGATAGTTTATTACTCCTATTATTGTAATGACAATTGTATCTCTCGATAAACACAATTAGATAGATATATACCGGGAAGTCATTCTTCTCCTCGTATGACAAAGATGAACCACTCCAGTGAAAAGCAACCAGGACACAGATAGAAGAGGAATTTGTAATAAATACACAGCAATTCTCGATATAGTACACATTATATAACCAGCGCAGGACGACGATCAGCTGGGCCGGCGTGATACAATCAGTGCACTATAAAAAAGAAAAAAAAATTCTGACAAAAGCATTAGAGTGGTCAGGGCAAATCTGAATTTAGTGAGGCGTCACCAGTAATCTATCTGCTGGGACCATCTTCAAACTTCCACCACCTGCTCCCTCAGCCTCGGCGCTGCCTACACTCCATGCTTAACCCCAGGACAAGCGCAGAACAATATACATCATACTATTTATCAGAATTGTAGTCACAGCCATGTTAAGGTACTCTATAAAGCAATGTGATGTCAAGATTGGTTACCTATGTTAGTAATGAAGACATTTATATACTATATATTTGGCAGAAGTGTTGACATCATGAATGATATATAATGTGAGATTTATTGGAGACCATGTTGGTCTAATACTTTGTTTAATTGTATTATTGATATGCAAAAGTTGAGACTCTGCGAGTCTGTGTTATTATTATATTACAAAAAACTGTTTAATAAAAAACTATTGAAAACAGAATTGTAGTCACAGGACAGAACTGTACACACAGAGCTCATGACAGTCCAACAATGAAAAGACCCGACAAGCCGAACCGCTCATGACCATTTCTGGGTGCCGAAGTAAAGGATAAGACATGGATCTGGCACCCAGCTAATCCACGTCTGCAGGTCGTGATAGAATCAATACTACAATAGGCAAAATAATGTACAAAACAATTGCCCAACTCTCAGAATAAGAAACATATTTAGGCCCTGTTCACACTGAGTTTTTTGCAGGCAGAAAATTTTTACGTGTTTTTTCTCAAATTTTTGGCGCGGTTTTTACCTATTTCTTCAACAGGCAAAGGGAAAAACCACGAGCAGTTAATGACATAAACCGCGTCAAAAAATGCGTCAGCGTTATTTTCGTCTCCCATTGATTTTAATGGGGTTTTTGAGGCGGAAAATGCCTCAAGATAGGGAATGTCACTTTTTTTTCCGCAAGCGTTTTTTCTGCTCATGGCCGTTTTTTGCCAAGTTTTCCACGACAAAAAAACTCAGTGTGAACAGGGCCTAAGAGTCAGAGCAACATCTTTATGACCGCCCGACTATCTAATGTGGGGTCTCCAGACTCATCCTTATGGCAGACGTCGGGGGAAAGAAGAATTGGGCATGTTGGATTTCAGCACGCCCCCATCCTTTGTTACTGCAGGAGATAAGAGGGGTCTGGCAGCAGCTTATTCATCTCTCTCCATTGCAATAGACATGCACAGGCAGAGCCAATAATATGGGGGGAGTTGGGAGCAATAGCTGTCGGCATAATGGGCGTTCGGCCGACCACTATTTAAAGTGTATGTGAACCTTTAGTTGGGGGTCAGAGATGTCCATTAACAGCTCGAAAAATACAGCAGCTCGAAAAAGTCCAAAGTAATTTATTGAATTTGACTATTTCTGGGACTTGTCTAGATTTGGACTAACACTCAGGTAAAGGTTATGAATAGACTTTGATTTTCTTCTGCCCAAAAAAAAATCAAGTCTTAAATCTCTAGTTTGATGGCAAAACAAAAATAAACATAAATAAACATAATTCTAAAATCAACATGAAATCTAAGGTTTCAGCGCATGTTTTCTCATAAAGAAAGAGATTGTTGGTTGTTTGCACCCGGGGATCACACAGGGGCTATTGGTCGCGACCTGGTCTTGCTACACAAACTAGATCAGTTTTCAGGGTCGTACTGAGATTTCACAGACTCTGACCCAGCAGTTCAAACAATGATTCCCGTATAATTCCCATGAAAGAACCTACCGACCACGAAAAATGTAAACACTGCTACATTGTATTGGCTTCTACTATATACATTCTACAACACCGGCCCTAGTCGCACAGAGTTTTTTGCAGGCAGAAAATCTGCCCCAAAATTCCTTCAGGAATTTTGAGGCAGATAATTTTGCCCTGCCTGGACTTTTTGCGGGGTCTTTCGGCCGCAGCCATTGAGCGCCGCGGGCAAGAAAAGCTTTCTATGCCTCCCATTGATGTTAATGCGAGGTCAGAGACGGAAACACGGGAAGAAAGAGCATGCCGCTTTTTTTTTCCGCAAGCGTTTTTTTTTCAGCTCATGAGGAAAAAAAAAACACGTCCGCCTCCCATTGAAATTAATGGGAGGCGATTTCTGGCGTTTATTGCCGCGGTTTCCACGTTGACAACAGCGCCAAAAAACTTCATGTGAACTAGCCCTTAGAGGCTATGTACACCTTCGAAACCGTTCTTTTTTGTTTGTTTTAATAAAAATGTCTAATTACTTTTTATTAAAAATTATTTTTACTTTTTGAGATACAGCTGCTTTGTATTCTGTATACAGAGCGGCTGTATCGTGCGCTGAGACCTAAATCGGTCAGGTCAACGGGACTGATGGATTCAGTGACAGCGGGTTGCAGGATCTACTCATCACATCCAAGTTATGAACTTAGATGTGATTGGTAACAGGTGGATCCGAGGATACAAAGCAGCTGTATCTCAAACAGTAAAAATAATTTTTGATAAAATTTATTAATATATATACACATTTTACATAAATGTGCGCTAAGAACCTCACTATTATAAGTAGATTTACCAGTAATGCAGATTTATTTATATTTAGTGGCTTCGGTGGCATTAGTGTCCGCAGAGCTCCATTTTCTTGTGTGCTGTATATATTTGTAGTCACAGGCGTTCTTGCACCTGTATACACGTTTTGTTTCATTTTGTTGGAATGTGCTGTTCAAACTTTTGTGTTGTTTATGTGATTCATATATGTGGGGTTAGTGACTGCCTCCATTTATTGATCTTGCACTCCTCCCATTCTGCCCTGGGTGATTTTAATTAGTTTAATGCTGGTTCCTACCATCCCCAGATATATGTAGGCTTAGTCCCAGTTCTTGGTGTATGTACAGCGTAGGTTCCCACCTCAGAGTTTGTTCTTGTCGTGGCAGGTGGGCTCACACAATTTGATCATAATGTGCGCTAAGAACCTCCCTATTGTAAGTAGATTTAGCAGCAATGCATATTTATTTATATTTAGTGGCTTAGGTGGCATTAGTGTTCGCAGTGTGCTGTCGTCATTTTCTTGCGTGATTATATATATATATATATATATAGAAAGCCTTTAATGCTTGCGGTGCAATGATCGCAAATGCCCAGGAGACGGCTCCTTCATGTTGAGTGCCCAGGGCTCTCTGCACTGAACGCTCCCTGGCCTCAATCACTGCTGAGTGACGGCCCTAGCGGTCTCCTGGTTGGATGCTGAAGCTGTCACTCAGAGCATAAGGGAGATGCTGGGAAGAGTTCAGTGCAGAGAGACCTGGGCACTGCAAGAGACGAGAAAGAGCCGCCTCCTGGGCACTGAACAAGAAGGAGATACTGAATACATATGTTTATATCATAACCAAGTCTCAGGGTATGTTCACACGTAGTCAACAAAAACGTCTGAAAATCCAGAGCTGTTTTCAAGGGAAAACAGACCCTGCTTTTCAGACGTTTTTTTACCAACTCGCATTTTTCGCTGCGTTTTTCGCGCCGTTTTCGCGGCGTTTTTTACGTCCGTTTTTGGAGCTGTTTTCATTGGAGTCTATGAGAAAACAGCTCCAAAAACGTCCAAAGAAGTGTCCTGCACTTCTTTTGACGAGGCTGTATTTTTACGCGTCGTCGTTTGACAGCTGTCAAACTACGACGTGTAAATAACAGGTCGTCTGCACAGTACGTCGGCAAACCCATTCAAATGAATGGGCAGATGTTTGCCGACGTATTGGAGCCGTATTTTCAGACGTAAAACGAGGCATAATACGCCTCGTATACGTCTGAAATTTGGCCGTGTGAACATACCCTAACAGTCATGTAGGAGCTCAAATGTGGTACAAACAATATTCAAATTTGGGACCATTAAGCAATTTTTGGAAGATTCAAACACCTCCAAGCCTGGCAGATTTTTGCATCTGCATTTAGGGCATATGGCCATACTTTGGGTGGTTTCACACGTGGCAGACTTTGCGACTGAAAATCATTCATCTAAATGCAACTGGCAGGAATTCATGCACCTGCTGCAGAAACAACCAGATTAATGGAACTGATTTTCTGCAAACAAATCTGTCGCGTGTGAAATCAACCATTAACGAGGGTAGAGAGCCACTGTAAAAAGCTCCCGGTCTGGAGGTCTCAGCACGGCCATGTATTAAGTGGTCCTCAATTCATTTAAATGGGTGCCACGTTTTACCACATTTCTGTGCTGCCGGTTGTATCAGCTGCCGCAACGATCACTGGAAAAGACTGCAGTAAATGCAAGTGAAGGAAGTCTTACAAAACCACAAAAAAGTCTGTGCAGATTTTAGGTCCTACGCTCATCCTCTTGGGAGACTGTTTGCTGTAAGGAGAAGATCTGTAATATCAGAGAGATGGAGATGTCACGCTGTGGGATTGATAAGTCTCTGATGATAAAACACTAAAAAGTACAACTATAAGGGTATGTTCACACGACCTCTTTTCAGGCGTAATGGAGGCGTTTTACGTCTCGAATTACGCCTGAAAAGACGGCTCCAAAACGTCAGCAAACATCTGCCCATTACTTGCAATGGGTCTTACGGAGTTCTGTGCAGACGAGCTGTCATTTTACGCGTCGCTGTCAAAAGACGGCTCGTAAAATTACGGCCGCGTCAAAGAAGTGCAGGACAATTCTTGGGACGTAATTGGAGCAGTTTTTCATTGACTCCAATGAAAACCAGCTCCAATTACGTCTGGAAAAGACGCCGCGAAAAACGCCTGCACTTGTAAAAAGTCTGAAATTCTGGAGCGGCTTTCTCCTGAAAACAGCTCCGTAATTTCAGACGTATTTCGCGTTGCCGTGTGAACATACCCTTAAACGACATCATTTGTGGTTTCCAAGGAGACCTGAAGAAGAAAATAAGTCCCATAATCCGTGCCCTGTTCTTCTCAGGTTCATTTCTGTTGCCCTTCACAAATAAGAAATGATTTGTCAAACACAAACAGCAGGTTCTTCTCTTTCCTGTTCTGCTTCATAAACTGGAATATTGATTATTTCCCTCTGTCCCCGGGAAGATCAATAGATTACTAGACTTGAGAATAAAATCAGCCTGCGGTTCCCCCGGAAGAGATTAAGCAGCAGCCGATGACTTGGGGTGGCTATAAAGATATGTGGGATAATTGTTGTCAGGAATGTAAATGTTAAAACAAAACTGCATTCATCTCAATAACGTTCTAAAGTTCGCAAAATTTGGGCAACTAAGGCAGGGTTCACACCAGCGTTCGCCATTCCATTTTTTCAGAGGAGCAGAACAAGGGGAAAACTGGCGCTGGATCCGTAACACCACGGACACCACAGGCAGCTGACTGAACTCATTGACTTTAAATGGGTTCTGTTGGGTTTCCGGCGGGGTGTCCCTGATTTTACCGGAAACAATAGCGCTGCACACTGCACTATTGTTTCCAGTATTCTCTGCCCGATCTGCGACGGAGGCCCCTAACGGAGCCTCCAACGCAGATGTGAACGGGGCCTAAGCAGTACTTCCTACATGTTTTCTTCAATGTTGCCTGCTTTTTACCTTTGATCCATTAGGGCTCAGCTATGACTCCAGCTTAGATACACTGGGGAGACTTATTAATTCTGTCCTAATTAAGACTGGATGAAATAAGACCAGCCAGACAGAAACTGTGCCAAACTTATCACAATTGTGCATGCTGTATGATAAATTTGGCACATTTTCAAAACGGTCTTGGAAGGTGCAAAAAGTGTCTAAAAGACATGGTAAATTTAGCACACGGCATGTACTCCCCTTTTTTGGCGCAATTTGTGCCAGAATGCTGGTGCATTTTGCTTGGTAAATCTCCCCCATTGTCTATTGGAGTCTGAGGTCATGTAAAATACCCCTCCGGTCTCATCAGCGGCTCAGACTGCTGCCCTGCCCTTCATCATACTTTACACTGCAGCTCTGCTAGTTCACATGTTGTGTATAATCACAAGTCACTCATAAGTATGACCTGCTGACAAGAACGTAACATCTATGGTCTTAAAGACTTGCTATCTGTGGACTCAAAGCTGTCCGGACGTCAATTTTCATTCCCAATCTTTTCCTTGATATGGCTACTCAGCTCAGCTATTCCCCTAGAAATTAATGGCTGGCACCGCTCTTACGTTTTATTGGATTGCCCAACACTTTTTTTTCCCAAAAAATGTCAAAAGAATCCAGATTGTCATGTAAACTCGCCCTATATGGGGTTCAACCACTGCTGAAAAAGTGAAGTTGCCAGTAAAACTTTGATGAACTCTCTGCAGATGCAGTTGCATGTATTGTAGACCCAAAAGTATCATCTCAGTGATTTCAAAAACGCCCACAGACTTCAATAGAGGAGTCACCCACAAGCACGGCCACCTCTCTATTGGGTTTCCTCATACATCCGGCTGCCTTGACTTGCCAAAGGGGGATCAGGGACCCCTGTTCTCCCGATAGGTAGAGGTCCCAATGATGAGACCTCCACCTGAGGCCCCATGCACACAACAGTATTTTTCATCAGTAATTACGGATCCATTCATTTCTATTGGCCACGGACACCTCTCAGTATTTTTACTGATGGGTGTCCGTGCTGAAAAAATTACAGAACCGGTCCTAATCTTGTCAGTAATTACGGCACGGACTCTCCCATAGAAGTCTATGAGAGCTTCCGTAAATACGGATGGCTACGGATGTGCATCGGTATACCGTCCGTATTTAGGGAAGCATTGCTAGGAAACATTTTGATGACATCATTTGCAACCTCCCTCTTTTTGCACGGATCCGTAAATACGGATGCCTGCTGATCCGTATTTATGGACAGTATTTTGGGATCGATGAAAATACTGTCGTGTGAATGGGGCCTAACAGAAAACGATGGCATAAATGTCTGAAGTGTGATGATACAACATTGATAAGAGAAGTTTGTGATGGATAATAAAAGCTGCGTCTCCGGAATAATACTGCAATGTGAGATCCTGTCCTTGCCAGGAGCGGAGCGCTCACACAGCAGATGAGAAGGGTGTCTGATCCTTAAGGCTCCTCCATCTGCATATATCTAACACTGATGATATTTTAATGACGGGCCATCACCACTAACCCTAAGACACTCAAGTAAATGTGATGGACGCCTGTCAAAAGGTACGGAGCCCTCTGGTTACAGGACCGGCTTCTGCTGGTAAATCTCCAAGAAAAACATTTCTACTTATACGAAGCCAGAGCGGTGATAAGATCTTACCAGCAAGGCCGAGTTCACACACGCAGCATATCCGCCCTGTGTTCCGCAGGGAATTCCGGGGGGGAAAAACCGCACCAAACTGTGGAAAACTGCAGCACTTGGCCGGCCTGCTAGCATGGATGACTATTCATTCCAGGAGACCGCTGCAGCCTGTGATTGGCTGCAATGGCGGTCACATGGGATGAAGCGTGAACCCAGGAACCGGCCCTCTGACATTATCCAGGCCGGCCTCTCAGGATGACGTTTCATCCCATGTGACTGCTGCTACAGCCTGTGATTGGCTGCAGAGGTCACATGGAATGAAACGTCAACCCAGGAGGCCGGTCTGGAGGAAGAAACACAGACTTCTGGGTAAGTATAATATTTTCTTTTTTTTTTTTTTTTTTGCAGAGTCCAGTTGTTTTGCGTTGGAAACTTCTGCTACTTGTTGCGGGTTTTACCTCCCCATTGAATTCAATGGGGATATCCCGCAGTAAGCAGCGATTACGCAAATACAATTGACATGCTGCGGAATAAATTTCCACACCGCAAATTTTATAGCATTTTTTTTTCCGCTCAGCATTTACGCAGCGTGTGGATGAGATTTGTTTTATCTCATCCACTTTGCTGCTACTCTATTAGCTGTGGATTTTTTGCAACGAATTCCGTTCCGGAAAATCCGCCGTATTTACGCCACGTGTGAACTGTCCCTTACACCAGATATTTCGCTCTACCTCCACCTTTGCAGTTGTTATATTATTGCTCCAATGAAAACAAACAAATTAAGCAACTTGCAAAGAGTTTTGATTAAAAATCTCCCTCGTTATGCGTCTTCAGCTCCTATGCAGCCATATGTGTCTCCATGGTTATAAACTACAAATGGACCCTACTTCTTGCTAACCTACTAAATGTATAGAGACACATAGGTGTGTAAAGGAGCTGTATACACAAAATAGAGATTTTTAAATCCAGAAATTTTAAAAGAAGTTTAATATTTCTAAAAGTTTTATCCAATGGATTATGCCAAAAAAATTCACTCCTTCTCAAGGTGCTCCGGTATGAACGTGGTGTATTTCATTGTTCTCCTTCCGTTTGGTAAGGAACGATCCACTCACGTCCCGTTAGGGTGAAATTTAAAGTGTAGCTAAACGTTTGACAAACCTCTGACATGTGACATGTCAGAAGTTTGGATTGTTGGGGGTCCGAGCACGGAGACCCCCCACCAATCGCTAGAACGATGTAGCTGAAGCGCTCATGTGACCGCTCAGCCGCTTCCTGTCTGTTCGGCATTTTCCGGAAAGCCGATGTATCAGAGTACGGGCTCATAGACTTTCTATCGAGTTCGTACACAATAAATTTGTTTCCAGAAAAAGCCGAACAGACACGAAGCGGCTGAACGCTAACACGATCACTTCAGCTACTTCGTTTTAGCGATTGGTGGGGGTCTCAGTGCTCGGACCCCCACCAATCCAAACTTCTGACATGTCACTATGACATGTCAGAAGTTTGCCAAACATATAGCTACACTTTAAAAAGTATTCCATAAATATGATGAAACAATAAAACAGTACCGGTGTGCTACGCGTTTCGACCCAGAACCTGGGTCTTCATCAGCAAATTGTTTCATCACATTTATTAAATAAATTTTAAATTTCACCCGGATGGGAAGTGAGTGGATCGTATCTTACCCAACTGAAGAACCACGAAATACACCACGTTCATACAGGAACGCCCTGAGAAGGAGTGAATTTTTCTGCATAATCCATTGGATATTACCTTTCATCTGAGGATTAGGCGCCTACCTGCCGCCGGTGCTAACTCCAAGGGCAAGCATACTGTATGCTACGAAGTTTAAAAGTTGAGCTGATGAACTTTGCACAAATCTAAAGGGTGAGTAAACCATTTCACCAGCTAGACTTTGCCGACGAGTTAGTGTCTTTTGAATAATTTTAATACAATATTAGCTTAGAGCAACGCCTGTTCTTTTTTCCCCCCTCTTTTCTTCCCCCATTCTTTTCCTTCCCACTTCTGTTTTTTTTCAAGACTTAATTTCTAAAAGTTTGCAAGTGATGCAAGAATATAAAAAGGATTGCGGAGAGAATTTAGGGAACAATGGATCTGCACACGACGGTGAGCCGGGTCAAAAATGCTCACACAGAAACTATGATGTATAACCTCATGCACACATCCTTCACCATTTTCACGGCTGTTTAAAACGGATCCGTGTCCATTGTGACATCCGTGTGGTTTCCGTTGTCACTTCGTGTCCGTTCCATTGTTTCGTTTTAAACTAATGCTGTGCTTCCGTTTGTCTTCCGTTTTAAGTGGTCTGTTAAAATCCATCTTGTGTGTTGAATGCAGGGAACTTTCGCACGCCCTGCCGTTGCTTAGCAACGGATCCGTGAAAAACGGGCGACACACGGATGCAGTCAGTGTGCCGTCCGATTTTTGACGTACCCATAGACTTCAATAGGCCCCACTAAACGATGGACAAAAGTAGGACATTCACTACTTTTGACTAAACGGACGAACGGAACCGTCAAAACAACTGAAGTGTGCACGTCCCCATAGAAATGAATGTGTCATGATGCTATCAGTTAAAAAACGGATAGCACCCTGACGAAAAAAACGGAAGTGGGCATGAGGCCTAAGAGATTTTACAATCAGGTGGTCAATATTTAATTTACTGCCCTATCAGTCTGGACACCATTGAAGTCTTCTTGATAAATCGCCCCTAAAAAAAAAGTTATACTGAATGTGTTACATAAAATATTCCTTAAATAGAAATAAAGAGTCCTAAATATTTTAACACTTGGAAATGCCTGAAAGCATCTGTTCCTCGCTTAATATTATTGCGGGATCTCTTTCAGATAATGGCGTTTTCCACTCTCTCGCTCGGTATTACAATTGCGCTGGTGGCATTTTCATGAATGCCAGATAACAGACTTTACAAGTCATTGTGATAAAATGAATGTGCTTAGTGCCCATTAGAAGAAACTTAATTAAAAATTGAATGGGGTAAGAGATAGGGGGTGTAATTAGTCCAGTGAAGGAGCGGGTACAGTCAGTATATTGTCATGTATCCAGCGCTGGTATCAGTCCCATTACTGGAGATAATAGGTCGGCCCGCTCTCTGAAGCCCAGTGCGGATAAGTGAGCGGGTGTAATGTGCCTGTCAGCTGCCGGGGAGGGGGGACGACGGCTAATTAACAAGCGACACAAATATTTCATTACACGCAACCGTTTCTGTTGCAAAATATTTTGGATTTACAAAACTTTAATTGAAGTTTTCTAGAATAGGTCGCACTACATACAGTGAAATTTATTTGAGACAATCATCCAAAATTTCTGTGATAAGTTTTTTTTCAAGGGAGGGTCCACTCAAAGATGAGATCTAATATACCCAGGCTAAACAGCAATTAAATAATACATCATAGAGAAATCCAGATGGAGTGTGGTTTCACTGTATAAAAAATGTGAAGAAAACAGGAGCATTCCAGTAAGTCAACAGTAGCAAAGTCTTAGGCCTCACGCACACGGCCCGTAATCAAGACCCCCGAATGAGAGCACGGCCGGCCGCCGCGGGCCACATTTTCGAACCGTTAAGTATGGGAGCACGGCCCGTAAAAACGAAAAGTAGGACATGCTCCGTGATTCCCAGCACAGTTCTACAGCACGGACACCTATCCGTAGCGATACAGAAAGGTGTCCGCGGCCAATAGAACTGGGCGGGTCCGTATTTGCGCACCATATTACGGTCCGCAATTACGGAGATTTTTTACGGTCATGTGCATGGGCCATTAGGCTTTGTTCACACAGTGTAGATTTGCTGCAGATTTTGCATGCATTTTGTAAGCAAAACTACAAACTGAACCTAAAACAGAATAAGTGCAGTAAATAAAAGGAAGGCCTTTTGGCTCGTGCACATGTAACGGAATTGCTGCGTATTTTCCGTCTGGAATTGTGGACGGAAAATACGAAGCAGAATACAGTAGCAGCTAAGTGCGTGAGATCAACAAATCTCATCCACACGCTGCATAAAATTTCCGAGGCATGTCAATTCCTTCTGCGGAAAATGGACTGAATTGCTGCGTTTTTCAGAGGAGATGTCGCCATCCCCCAACATTGAGAAAAACGCAGCAAAATCCGCACCATTTTCTGCAGTAAAAAACGCAGGAAACGGTGCGGTTTTTCCGCAACAGAATTTCGGCTAGTTTCTGCGGAATTGCTGTAGACATTTTCTGCAGCAATTCCATTACGTGTGGACGAGCCTTTATGGGTCCAAAGCCTGGATCCAATTCTGGCTTTGGCTCAAAGAATTCATGCAAAAGTGTGAACAAGGCCTAGGTAAGACTATATGTAATGGAAAAAATCTGCTGCAGATTATGCCGTGAATCAATGGGAAATCCACAGCAAATCTGCGTCCGTTAGGTTTAGATCCGCAGCACAATCGACATGTGGATGGGGTTTTTGAAAACCTCATTCAGATGCATTGAACTGTAATCAGTTTTTCAACCCGTCTCACATTGATCTCAATAATCAAAAATAACCCACAGAAAAACAAAAACATGTGAGAGAGGTAAACTAAGAAAGACGCGGAGAGGACATATAAAATTGTCAGATTCAAATACACGGCCCCAATACTACAAGGCAACCGTACCACCCTGACTCCCAGAGAGTCCCGTAGGTCTATGAATGTAGTCACACTTTTTACTGCTGCTGTAAATGACCCCAGCGGCCATGGGTTTCACTACTATGAATGGGATTTTATGAAATCCTATTTACAGATCTAGAAATCCTACACATGCCTCTTCAGGTTATGTTCATATGTGACTGCGGAATGGTTATAAAACCAGGGGTGTAGCTGGATAGTTTATAGCTATATGGTTGCTACTTTTATATCGAAAAACAGAAATCCAAGGAAAGGTCCAGCGCACAATGATATGAGAGAGTAGACTTTTTAAAATGGAAACACGGTTCCAATTTTATTTTGAACAATATTTAAAAGAGAACAAATGTCGAAGTGCAAAGGTAGGTATAAAAATGTGCACGCTGCCTACGCGTTTCAGACGTCCACAGCGTCCTTAATCATGGCTTGTACTACTTGCTACTTTATATCGTTATGGGACGAACTTTCTTTGCCCTTTGGCCCAATTGTGACCCGTTAAACGTTGTCCACACTGCCTGCGCCCGCGCCTCAATAGCTTACATCAGCAAATCTGCTCTGCCCATCCTAATGGCCCCGAATGCCAGGGGTTGTCTGCTAATTGACTCAATGAAAGTGCTGGTGAGCTGCAATTTTAAGCCAAACTGACGCCAATTAAGCATTTAACAAGCAAATAAAACACTGAAATCACAAAGCTCTGCCCTTGATTATTTCTAGATTCATTTCAAAATGAATCCTGATGAGCTCAGGGCGGCAGCAACCCGTTAGAGGATACAGTGGCGAGATACGGCTAATCTCGGAGCGCAGCTTGTGTAATAATAATTGACTGGAGAGACGTTTTCTAAGTGACATGAAGCTGCAGGACAATAAGTTCTGTGACTATTTAAATAAGAGGTAAAAAAGACACAAACCAGGGAAATGCGTTCAAAACCGGCGGACAAGTTCATTTGTTTTATACATAGTGAGCTCGGTCTTAGGCCGGGTTGACAAGTAGCGTAAATACTGCGGTTTTTCCACAACAGATTTAATTGCGGAAAATTTGCAGCGTATTACTGTGTCAGCAGAGTGAATAAAATTTGATCAAATATCCACACGCCGTGTTAAAAACACGCGGAAAAAAAACGTTCATAAATTTACCTGCGGTGCGACTTTTTTTAATACGCAGCATGTCAATTTATGTTCCCGAATCGCTGCTTTTCTTTTGCAGGTTTTCTCTGTTGAATTCAATGGGGAGGTAAAACCCACAACAAACAGCAGATGTTGAGATTTTTGTAGTGGAAAGGATCGCAACGCCGAAAGAAAAAGGAATGGCGTTTCATCCCATGTGACCACTGCAGACTGTGGAGGCCGGGCCGCAGGTTGTCAGGGACGGTCATGTGCGCCCAGTGTCAACATACCCTTAGTCCTTATTCACACGAGCGTTTCCGATTCACGCGGATTAGCTGCGTGAAAACTCATGTGTGAATGGCCCCATTGAAATCATTGGGGCCGTGTGCTGTGTGTGATTTCAACACCGCACACGCACGAGAATCACGCTTGTGTGAATGAGAGTTTGTTGAGGTGTGTGTGTCTTTTTTGCAGATACGTAGTTCAGCTTTTCTTCACCCAGGGCAAAGGTTCAATTCACTGCCCCCGTCCCTGTATCTGAATATACTGACCAAGAAAACTAGGCTTGTTGGCACCCAGGACACATGCCCCAGTAGCCCCCACATGAAAGCTCTCTTTTTCTAGCCATTTTGAGAGTTTAATCGAACCCACAAATGTAATGCTCCAGATTCTCAACTAGCTCAAAGGAAGGTCAGTTTTATAGATCCTCTAAACAGCAAAACTGTTTACAGCGGTGCTAACATAATTGCACAAGGGTTTTCAAGTGTTTTCTAATCATCCATTAGCCTTCTAACACAGTTAGCAAACACAATGTACCATTAGAACACTGGAGTGATGGTTGCTGGAAATAGGCCGCTATACACCTATGTAGATATTGCATTAAAAACCAGACGTTTGCAGCTAGAATAGTCATTGTATATCACTGCCTTAATGAACGATTAAAATTGATCTTTATTATAGTAATCAGTACTAAAAAAATAGGCTAAATAGCCAAAAAGAACTATGTAAGGCGAAAGCAGGTAGACCAGTAGGGAAACGCTAGTGGATACTGCAGTTGTCCATATGTATCTGCACTTGCGTATACAATAAAAGTCCCTATACGTTATGTTATAGACCTGGTGATCCCTGCCACTAGAGCTGTGTCCCTATAGGTGAGTCCCAACGCGTTTCAGCGCCCTCAGTTGTTAGTGCGCGTCATCATGGGTCACAATTTTAGTTATTTGAATTAAAAACACAGGTAGGCCGGTTAGCACATGTAGCACGCCATTGACATTCACCCGGCTCGTGCACGACACTAGTCAGCTGGTCGAGCACGAGCCGAGCGAACGCCAGCCTAATATAGTCCTGAATCCCTCCCACCGTCTGGAGGCACGACTGGCCAATCCCAAGCAGACACGCGTGATTGACGTCACCCGCCTGAGACCAGCCATAGACGGCGCAGCGAGACCGACGATGGGAGGAGATTGAAGCGTCCCTAGAAACCAGGGATACAAGGCGGCCATATAGACCAATGGCAAAGAGAGAACTGGCACCGGATAGCTTATTACACATAGCAGCCTTAGTGCATAAATCGGAACCGTGTAGTGTGTGAATGTATGCGGCCATATTGATAATGCCCATTAGGGGATCACACAGATCACCTAGTGATGTGTGAGCAATGACAAGTAGGATAGGGGACATAGTGGACATAAAGGGGTACATACAGTTTTCACCGTGTGCATCCGGAAAATCCATTGAGCCTCTTTCTGCAGGACCCTTTTGTCCAGATCACCCCCCCCCCCCTAGCCGATGGTCGTATATGTTCAATCCCCTGAAATAAAATCACCTTTGTATTGCCAGCGTGGCACTCCCATACATGTCTTGCTACCGGGGTATCCTCATTTCTGCGGATGTCCCCTATATGGTCCCTGATCCTTCTCCTGAATTCCCTGGATGTCTTTCCAATATACTGCAACCCACACGTACACGATATAAGATAAACCACTCCTCTTGTTTTGCAGTTAATGAATGATCTATTAACAAACGTCCTCCTTGCAGTGTGACTCTGGAAGGTCTTGCGGCATAGTATGGAATCACACGCCTTACAGGAGCCACATCTGAATGTGCCCTTGATATCAAGCGGTAACCACGTCATAGAGGAGGTGGGCTGCAGATGGCTATGCACCAAGCGGTCCCTGATGTTTCTACCCCTCCTATATGTCACCAGGGGTCTCTCACCCACCATGCTTCCGATATCGGGATCGGCTTTGAGAATCCCCCAATACGCTTGGAGTATCCTCATCACTTCCCAATTGGAGGAATCAAAAGGTCCCTATGATTCGTATCTGCTCATCAGTCGACCTCTTCCTAGGAGTCAGTAAGTCACTTCTGTGGTTATTTAGAGCATGTTGATACGATGATCTCAGGACTTTATGAGGGTAGCCTCTCCGAAGAAATCTATTTTGTAGATCTGTAGCAGCTATTTTGAAGTCTGTAATAGTGGAGCAATTCCTACGTACCCTTAAGTACTGCCCCTTGGATATTCCCTTTTTCAAGGGTCCGGGGTGCCAACTCTCCCACCTAAGTAGACTATTAGTCGCTTAGCACATTAACAATGTATAGAGTGTATTTCTGATTAATTTAATGTTATCTTCATTGAAAAAAACTGGGCTTTTCAAAAATAAGGACATTTCTAAGTGACCCTAAACTTTTGAACGGTAGTGTATACATATATATATATATATATACATATACACACACACACACACATACATACATATATATCACACACACACACACACACACACACACACACACACACACACACACACATATATATATATATATATATATATATATATATAAATATTTATTATAAAAGAATCATTACAGCAACATTGTAAAATAGTGAACAAGAAACATATTATAGTGACTCGTCTGTATTTGCTTCCTATAATAACAATCCTCATCTGACCTCGTCCCGGACATTAATAATGTATGGGCATATCTACTAGTGTCCTCAGAGGTATTGATTGCTTCCTATATCCATTAGATGCTGTTCTAAACTAACAAGCTGGAGACAGGAGGCTGCTGAACGTGTGCACCATTGTCACATAAGCCACGGATTGTAACGTCAAGTGACGTCTACAGGAATCGAAAAGGATTAGCATCATATTTACACATCGTGGATTTGTTGTGGATTTGAGGCAGATCTTATTATTTTGCATTGCAAGGGGTAAAAACTGCATTGAAAATCTGCGACAAACCTGAGACATGTGAACTCAACCTTAGACCAATGACTGGCCTGAAACTTTCGCACGACTGCTCTACTAACAATGAGTTAACAAGCAGACAATGTATGTGCACTGCTCTTTGGTATTATTATTATTATTATTAGTTATATAGGTAACATATTGTAAGAAACAAAAACCTGATCCCCTCCACTTTTTCTAGTGTGGAAAGAAAACGGATGCTCACCAGGTGTTAAAAAAAATGCACCAGGAGCCGTTTTTAGGCTGAGTTCACACATTGCGAATTTGACGCAGATTTTCATAACAGATTTTGCAATGCAAAAGAGTGAGATCTGTGTCAAAACCGCAACAAAATGTGCAACAAATCCGCGACGTAAAGACACATTTAGTGCCCCTGTCTGGCTGAGGTTCAGCCGCAATGCAACCGAATACAGAACAGTCTTAAGGTTTCAACACAAATCAGCATGGTTATCAAATGATTATGTCCACATGGTTTTTGCATCATGGATGGACAGGGTCCGCTACATGTGTCCGTACACTCACTTTTTAGTCCATTGGACAGTTAGAAAACATTTGTACAAAACATTTTAATCTGATTTGCTATTTCTTGACTACAGAGCTTTTATCATTAAAACTAAATTATACCAGATCAGAACCAAAGTCCATCAGAAAATAGTATCTATCGGCGGCAATAATATTTGTCAGTTCTTCTAACGACTCTGAAGCCAGTGATACATGAGATATCTGTTCAGCCGACAGTGATCTCTACCACCTCCTAACATCAGCCATGAGCGCTTGTATAGGTTTTATAATTATATTTTTTTATTTTCCTCCTTTTAAATATTTATTATTTTTGTAAATATTGTTTATTAGTTATCGAACACACAATAATACAAACAAGTAAAGGGAGAACATATGTCTCAGGCCTCATGCGCACATTGTGACCTTTTATACGGCCAGAAAACACGGATCCGCAATACACGAACCGCACACGGATGGATTCGGGGGCAAGTTAAATGCATAGATCACTATGAATAATTCCGAAATGAGCGTCCCTCCATACGTCATTGAAAACATGGCGGCGAACCGTTGCTTGTATATTTTCATATGGAGAGGGAGATATGCCAGACGTCTATGTCTCCTTCACACACGTGTGGCGGCGAACTTTCCTGCTGCCTGACGTTTGGGATACGCCATTACCAATCCGCCCTGCCACCGCCCCAATTTCATTCAAATCAAAGAAACTTTGCTGGGAATTTTGCGCCTGAGATTTCCAGTAACATGACTCTCTAAATAGCTTCAATGTGGCTTTAGGGTGTATTTACACGGTGCAGTTATATCGCTTTTTTGCAACGATTTTAACTAAACAGTAGTTTTGTTGCCATTTACAGCAATTATTGCTATTATATATAAAAAAAAGAAAATCACAGCAAAAAACTCTATATGAGCACAAAATGAGAATAGACCCTTATAGTCTTATATATATTTTCGAAAGTTTGTTTGAAGCCCGATATTTCATTGGTTTAAAATGGATCATACTAACAGGATCTGCCAAGGGGGAAGTTGTCTTTATTCCTACATAATATTGATGGTTATCTCCAACCTCTAATATCACACACTTCTTTTGTACCATCTATTATTATTATAAGCGGGGCACACATTGCGGTTATCGCATACTCCACTACACACATTCACTTTCCCCGGAGCTGCATCGTTCCTCTGTTATTGGACTTGAGGCGTCTGGCGCCCGTCGTACTGCGCATGCGCAGGGAGCCGTGCCGTGTTTCTCCTGGTGTTAGCCCCGACGCATGCGCACTGGGTACGGGAGGTGTGGTGCTTGGTCCTGCCCCCGGCCGTCGCATTGGGCATGCGCGGAGGGTCGCGATGTGGGGCGTCCCTGGCGCGTTGTGCACGGGCAGGAGGGTGTTCTCGTGCTGCACTGGGCGTGCGCCGGTGTCTGACGCATGCCCATGGCGCTCTGACAGACGCCATCTATACCGTAAGTCAACCTCCCGAGCGACACCGGGTATAAAAGCTAGTAAGCAATAGTCCATTCATTCTGGGAATTGGTGGTGATCCAAGCTTAGGGAATCCACGAATATGGTCTTCTGTCATATTGATGGCCTATCGTTAGGACGGGCAGTAATATCTGAGTGGGGGGGTCCAACTGCTGGCACCCACGCCGATCAGCTGAATGATAGGGTCGCGATGCTCAGGGAAGCGATTCGTCCCCTTCAATGTTTACAGAGGCACGGAGCTGTACATTGGATTATGTCGAAACGATAGGCCATCAATAATGCCATAATAGAAAACCCCATAAAATCATTGTCATTGTTCTTATTTTCATGTTACTTTATAAAGGAGACACAAATGCTCAAAATCACAGGAAAACTATTTCTGGTTCCCACCTCTCGGCAAACAAACAACCTCTGTGCAAAACTAATAAGGTCTCCACCAAATGATCATGGAAGAAGCTGCCGCCCATCTCCGGAGTCTCCTGAAGATCTCTTCATCCTATAGCTCCGTTATTTACAGGGACGTGATCAGCACTCATATTTTTATGGGGAAAACGTAATTATTCTCCTGAAGGAAGCATTACCGCACACGACTTCCTGCAATAAACCCATAACAAGTAAATATTTCATTTCTCCCTTAATTTGTTTCCTGCGTTAATGTAACCCAGACCCAGCCATGGTGATCATAAAGCTTCTGTGTAACCGCTGACCTTGAAGACGATGCTCAGGGTCTCCGGCTCGATCACGGCAGACATGGAGGATAATGAGGAAAAACGATGATTTTATGTCGCCAAACAAACGTGTTAATGAGCGTCATAAATCGCTGAAGAGGCGTCATCTCTATTAATAAGATCGTTGCGTGGATATTGCGCCCTCACACATCACGCTGAATGGATCGTGCTGGGAAGTGGACGCACGGATGGGGTCAATGGGAGATGTGCGATATTAAATCAACAGTAAAGTGTTACCTGGAAGCGGCTCTAACTTCACTAAGGCCTCACGTACACGACCGTGTTTTTGCGTCCGCAATTAATCTGCAAAAATTGGATGAATTGTGGACCCAGTAATTTCTATGGGCCCATGCACACCATGGTTTCCGCCCATGCACACGACCCTGGTTTCCACCCATGCACACGACCATGGTTTCCACGGTCCCTACATTGGCTGGGAGCCCAGACCGTAAAAAAACGGTTGTGTGTATGAGGTCTAAGGGCCCACTTACACGTTGAGGTGAGAATAGCATCTAAAAATTACATGCGGTTTTACTGCAATTTGGTGCAATTGCAGAAAAAATGTAAAAAAAATTAAATAAATAAAAAATAAATTAAAATTTTTTATTTTTTTTTAAATCGCCAAATACATCAAATCGCTGTAAGAATGCAGGTTTTTTTTCTGTGGTTCTAACCGAACCTCAACATATGAATAGACCCTAAAACACCCAGAAGGAGGAATTAAGTCTCATCATGGATCCCGTGGAACATTAAAAAGGGTTCTCAATGCTTGTTATAATGAGATCGTCTATAAATTTACCCAGAAACCCCCTCTATCCGACTAACTATAGACCGAGCCAATTCTGCCAATATCCCTGTGCTGGAATTGGATATAATATATTGTAAACCTGGCCATAGACATGCAGATAATTCACATTTGGGTCAATAATAACACCTGCATATTTGATCTTTTCTACTTCTAGCAAAGAAAACGTTCCGGGCACGTGCATGTCAATGGTTCTCCCCGACAACAGTCATTGCACGGGCTGAGTATTCGCTATGCAGGGCATTGTCTTGTCACCATCAGTCATGGAAAGTTGGTATGAGCTTAGCTAAATGTTGGTACACGTGTGTTGTTTAGAGCCAATGGGGCACAACAATCTACAATTAATTTACAAGTCAGCAGGACAGGTGCAAATTGCTCCAAATAAATCAAAATCGCGCATGCGGAATAATACAGGGTGGGCCATTTATATGGATACACCTAAGTAAAATGGGAATGGTTGGTGATATTAACTTCCTGTTTGTGACACATTAGTATATGGGAGGGGGGAAACTTTTCAAGCTGGGTGTTGACCATGGCGGCCATTTTGAAGTCGGCCATTTTGTATCCAACTTTTAGTTTTTTCAATGGGAAGAGGGTCATGTGACACATCAAACTTATCGAGAATTTCACAAGAAAAACAATGGTGTGCTTGGTTTTAACGTTACTTTATTCTTTCATGAGTTATTTACAAGTTTCTGACCACTTATAAAATGTGTTCAAAGTGCTGCCCATTGTGTTGGATTCTCAATGCAACCCTCTTCTCCCACTCTTCACACACTGATAGCAACACCGCAGAAGAAATGCTAGCACAGGCTTCCAGTATCCGTAGTTTCAGTTGCTGCACATCTCGTATCTTCACAGCATAGACAATTGCCTTCATATGACCCCAAAGATAAAAGTCTAAGGGGGTCAGATCGGGAGACCTAGGGGGCCATTCAACTGGCCCACAGCGACCAATCCACTTTCCAGGAAACTGTTTATCTAGGAATGCTCGGACCTGACACCCATAAAGACATAAATAACTCATGAAAGAATAAAGTAACGTTAAAACCAAGCACACCATTGTTTTTCTTGTGAAATTCTCGATAAGTTTGATGTGTCACATGACCCTCTTCCCATTGAAAAAACGAAAGTTGGATACAAAATGGCCGACTTCAAAATGGCCGCCATGGTCAACACCCAGCTTGAAAAGTTTCCCCCCTCCCATATACTAATGTGCCACAAACAGGAAGTTAATATCACCAACCATTCACATTTTATTTAGGTGTATCCATATAAATGGCCCACCCTGTACATTTGGCTGAATTAGTCACACTGACCCTGTGGTTGGCATCACCTACGTTAATATCTTGCGTCCATAATATATAAGGTACAACTTTTGGCATTTCCCATTTTACGCGCCATGCCGGCACAGACCACTCTTAAAAATGGCAAATGGTTGATAAATTTGGTGCCCTGCACTAGTATCATTATTTTGGTACATGTAAAACCAATTTTCGGCTGTATTTCTTTCGTCTACTAGGACAGTAGATTAGGGAAGTGTCTAACATTTTACCCAAAATGCCACCAAACTAGACGTAAACCTTAAATCACACACAAGCCCTTTCATATAGGAGCGGCGGGTCCGGCTCCCAACACCCCAGATGAATGGATGTCCATTCAATACATAGATGGCTAGTGTCTATTAAAGTGGGTCTCCGTTCTAGCTCATAGAGGGGGGTCCCAAGTGTGGGACCCCCCTCAATGATGTCCATATGCTCTAATAGGGAAGGTCGTCGTTATGAGACAACCCTTTTAAATAAAATCTGTCATTACAAGAAGAAGGGAACAAAGGAACAAAACACGGCGTAAACACTGCAGATTTTCCGTATTAATTGCGGAAAATCCGCTACGTATTATAGTAGCAGCAGTGGGGGTGAGATGTCAACAAATCTCGTCCCTACACTGCAGAAAAACGTCGCAGAAAAAACGCACATAAATTGACCTGCGGTGCGTTTTCTTCAACGGCAGCATGTCAATTAATGCTGCGGAATCGCAGCTCTTCTGTTGCGGGTTTTCCCATTTTATCCAATGGCGTGCTTAAACCCGCAACAAAGTGGCGTGTGTTGCGATATTTGCGTGGAATCAGAACGATTCCGCCGCAGAAATCGCAAGTGACAAAAATAAATAAAGTTATACTTACCAAGAGTTCCCTGCTTCCTCTCCAGCCTGGCCTCCCTGGATGACGTAGCAGGCCATGTGACCACTGCAGCCAATCACAGGCCGGAGCGGACAAGTATGTGTTTGGCCCCATGCACACGACCGTAATTACGGGCCCATAGACTTCTATTGGCCACGGGCCGTTGAATAATATAGAACATGTCCTATTTCAGGCCGTAATTACGGCACGGGCAGGCCCATAGAAGTCTATGGGGCTCCGATAATTACGGGTGGCTACGTGTGTGCACCCGTTATTACAGGAGCGTTGCTAGGCGACGTCAGGGGATTTCAATTTTTGAATAAAGAGAAGCAGAGAAAATGGCGTCTGAGCGATCATGTGACCCTTTTAAGGGGTTTGGACATGATTGTGACATCATTTCCAGCCCCCCTTTTTTTACGGGTCCGTAAATACGGGTTAAAAACGTGTGACAAAGGTTTCAAGGAGGGAAAAAATACGGTCGTGTGCATGGGGCCTCAGTATATAATTTACGCAGCGGAATTGAGTTGATGGTGCGGGTTTTAGGACGGCATTCCCTGCGGTGTTCAGGGCGGATACGCTGCGCAGCTTAACACAGCGTATCTGCCCTGATTACGTGTATTTTCGTACCCGAACGCCGAATTAGGCTTCGTTCACATCCGCGCTAGGGCTCCGTTCCGATGGAGCGGAGCCCTGACCGACACAAACGGAAACTATAGGTTTCTGTTTCCATCACCATTGATCTCAATGGTGACGGATCTGGTGCCAATGGTTTCCGTTTGTCTCAGTTGTGCAAGGGTCCCGTCGTTTTGACGGAATGAATACCATAGTCGACTGCGCTATTCATACTGTCAAAAAGACAGAACCCCTGCACAACGGAGACAAACGGAAACCATTGGCACCGGATCCGTCACCATTGAAATCTATGGGTTTCCGTTTGCGTCAGAAAGGGCTCCGCTCCGACCCAACGTCGGAACGGAGCCCTAGCGCAGATGTGAACGAAACCTTACAGAACATTTCAGCACCTTGTGAGCTGATTAAATGACTCCAGTCGTGCACATTGCAAGTCATTAATTAGCAGTACAATCAATTAGAAGGACCGTTCACTAATGCTGGAGCTAAATGTGTGCTCGGTGGTAAAAGCTTTGATGCTGAGCGAAATAACACATCAACAATCAGGACAAATCACTAAGGACTGAAAGAGATCAGATAATATTTCTGTCAGGCGGAGGTTTAAGGCTCATTTCATTTCACGGAACACAAAATAAATAGAAGTATTGCTGCTCGAAGGCCATGGGAACACGACTTCACATTACATGAATGGACATCATTTTTCAAGACAGAAAACTAGTCTGCAGGCCAAGTCTGGATGATGTTACAGCAGCCGAGATTAAAGGAAACATCTCAGATTCTTCCACCACCAGCAAAGGTACAAAACATGAACGAGCTTTGGGGGGGGCGATTCTCCATCTGAATTTCAGACCAACACGAAAAAAGAAATCGATTTTTAGCCGTCCAGCTCCATTGATTTATAGAGATCTGAAACATAAACAGACAACAAACGTCTAATGGACAAGAGAGAAAATATCTGTAAGGTCCCCTACATCAAAGAAACGAGAACATAAAGGTTTATACACGGATGCAAGAGATATATGAACATGGTATAGGGGGAGGGGGACACATCCAGGAAGAAATAGTGAAATAAAGTTTGAAAAATTTCAATTGAAATCCTTTTTGTGCCCTCGCTGCCGATTTCCGTTGGGTGTATTAAATAGACCGTCGATAGTGATGTGATAGGCCACAACAGCCATTGGACCGCGCCAGTCACATGCTTTAGGTCATTATGGACACAATGTTACGGCGGCTCACAGCAATTAGATGACACACGTTACGATTCGTCACTGCAGACAACGCTTGGGGCTTACAGATACCTGTGGCGAGGTACAGAGGAAAAAAAAATTTGTTACCATATTAGAATATTGTATACAGGTTGTATGAGTTTTTGACATTCCCTGCCCCATAATACCCATTTAGGGCCAGACAAATCCCAGTAGCCACATGGCCAGTATGTGTAGAAATCCGCTGCTGGCACTAACTTTTCTTGTAGTTTTCTATTGATGTATACGGGAGTTCTCATTGTTTTACTACTAAAAAGAAATCAAATCAACTCAAGCTTTAAAGGAGTTAGGACAAGCAGGAGTCCCTTGACAATAAGAAGATCACAAAGTGTCCCCCCCAATAAGACCCCAGCGATTAGATGTAATCTGTGGGGAAACTTGGCAATAACTGTTCAGCTTCCCTGCAGCGCCACCACAGGGGAAATGAGGTATTACATAGTGTCCATTCATATCAACGTGTTGCCTGGGTAATACAGGACAGGTACAGGTCCTACAGAGAGAGAGAGAGAGAGAGAGAGAGACAGAGAGAGAGAGAGAGACAGAGACACAGAGAGAGACACACAGAGAGAGAGACAGAGAGAGATATAGAGAGGGAGCGACAGAGAGAGAGAGAGAGAGACACAGAGAGTGAGAGAGATATAGAGACACACACACAGAGAGACACAGAGAGAGAGAGACAGAGAGAGAGAGATATAGAGAGAGGGAGCGACAGAGAGAGAGAGAAACAGAAAGAGAGAGAGACTATGTAACCGCTCTCCACTCTGCCCAAGAGATTAGGATCCTGAACAAAGGACCCCCCCCCTCCTCTATTATCTCACAACTCCCTAAGGCTCTGTTCACACAGTTTTTGCAGGTGGAAAAATCAGCCTCAAAATTCCTACAGGAATTTTGACCTGACTGCTCTTTGCTGCGTTTTTCGGACGCGGTCATTGAGGGCCGTGGCAAAAACCGCTTTCTCTGCCTCCCATTGATGTCAATAGGAGGTCAGAGACGGAAAGGCCCAAAGAAAGGGCATGACGATTCTTTTTCCCCACTCTTGGGGAAAAAAAACACCTCCGCCTCCTATTGAAATCAATGGGAGGTTTTTTTGGACTTTTTTGGCCCGGTTTCTGACATGGTTTTCGCGTCAAAAACCTCAGTGTTAACAGGGCCTAAAGGGCTGTAGGATGATGGGTTTTCTAAACCGGACAACCCCTTAAAATATATAATTCTGTACAATGCTTTTAGCAGGCCACAGATTTCAGGCGTGAGGTTGAAATGAGCCCAAAACGCAGGGATTCCTTCTTCTACCAGGCGCATATTATGTACCAATAGAAACAACTGGTGCTCTACGCCGGGAAGCATTGATCTGTTCTTCTCAGAAGCGAGATAATGCACCGTCTTTTAGAAGTCATTTCTCGCTGTGGATGAAGACAAACAAGGTGCTTTGATTTCTACAAGCGCCGGATAATTCAATTGTGAAGGTTGTCTCAGGCGGACGGTGTTACGGGCGAGAGTGCGAGCCGCTGTTCATTCTGTCATCACAGCGGCCCGAAAATGACTGAAGTGATGTGAAAATGAAAGAGATGCCATTATCCCGGGAAATTTACAGGAAAGGTCACGACATGGACTGTACCCTGGTAACAATCACTAAGGGGAATTCAATTAGCGTCACAAGTTATGAATGTTTTTTGGTTAAGAAAAAATTTAATCGCGGAACATCTAATACGATAAAACGCAACATATATAACATTTAACACATCGCTGTGACAGAAGGACGACGAGTGGGGCTTCTCACCCCAAAATCAAGTGAACTTAAAGGGCATTCAAGGCAATGTCCGTTATTGGTAAGTAAATCACACAGACTCGGGTCAGTATAAAAAGGACCTTCATCCTGGCTGAGAAAATGAAAAAAAATACTACAACTGCCAGAGAGAATTATTTTACAGAACAAAGGATGATTAAGGACCCCAATGGTCTGAAACGCGTAAGCGTTTGTTTTAACATGACCTAATAAACCATTTAACTTTTATACCGAGTGCTGGATACATCTTCATCATTCACCTCCATTACCTTGTTTACCTGCTGTCGGCACAGGACCTTATTGGGAGTATCTACAAGCATCTGCAGCAATTGGAACAATTCATACCGTCTTGCACCAACGACCGCATTGGAAACGCAGTGGAAATGTGGTGAGCAAACTTTTTGTAACATATCCATTTTTTCTGTTCTTTATGACTGCAAACATTATGTCCCATGACATGCTGGTTGTAGGTTGAAATAAAGCTCATGCCATATGCTAACCCTACACCCTGACACTTGGTAACCCCTCCTGCCAGTCCGAAGAGGGCTCTCGACCAAATTATGGATCCATAATACTGCGCCAAGAGAAATGTATGAGCTTATACCGTACCGCCACGTTTGGAACACCGAATTCCTACAGGTCCATATTAGATATTAGGGATTCCATGTGCGGCCATCCATGGTCAATGCACACTCTATTGCTGTATGGATAAGCCCTAAAGGGTTAAACTAAGCCATCATGACACTTCTGACTGTCCAAGAGGGCTAAGTGAGGGGTGGGGGGCTGCATTACCCCGATTGTCCCCCCTTGTTAAGCTATATTAGGGTGACAGAGAGTAAGAACCACATAAAGTGAGACACTATATACGTCTACTTGATCATACTGGAACTATAGGATAACTAATAACGGCTTATTGACTTTAAGGGATCCTACCTTAAAACACTTCCCCATAGGCAGCAATGCAGACAGGGTGCAACTTTCTCATTTAGGATTCGGTCAAATTTGACAGAAAAAAAATAGCACGGCATGCAGCACTATTTTCCAGTCAAAATGACAGACACAATGCTGCATCCTGGCGGACCACATGGTAAGTAAATTGGGTCCGCCGGGTGTTGTTGGTATCTGTCGTACGAGGGATCCAGCGGACCGTTGTGGCTTACGTTATGAACAGAGGCGACAACGAACAGAGCCTTACACCGTACTCGACTGCGCTATTCATTCCGTCAAAACGATGTAACCCTTACACAACGGGGACAAACGGAAACCATTTGCACCGGATCCGCCACCATTGAAATCAATGGCGATGCAAACGGAAACCTATGGTTTCCGTTTGTTTCAATTTGGTTTCCGTACATGGGTTCCCCTGACGGAAAGCTCAGACGGAACCCATGAACGGAGCCCTGACACAGATGTGAACAAAGCCTAAAACAAAACAAAAAATCCCACCCTACGCATGCAGCCTGGCAATTTCTCAATCACATTTTCTACACAGATATTATAAGATAAAGGAAGATTTATTATAAAGAAATAGAACTTTCTGTAAAAGGGGAATTCCTCCCGTCTCCGACATATAATCTATATTTACTGCTTACATTATCACAGGAGGTTTCTTCAGGATAGCTTAAGTTCAACGCAGACACAAAGATGTGGTTCACATTTACGTTATTAGGTTTCCTTCAGGGTTTTTATTGTAACTTTGACGAGTACAATATTGCAGTCTGCAGCGCCATCCTTGCAGCCAAATATCTCAAAACCCCTACGGATAACTGACGGACACCAGTCGTGGGGGCCATCAGGATACGTTGGGAATGGAAGCTATGGCGCTGATATGAACAGAGCCAAAGTTACTCAGCCACCACCACCCCCTGCGCTGGATGACAGTGCCACGCATGTACCGAGAAAATCCACCTCAACCGACTTTTTGGCAAATATCTGTCAAGTATAAGACATTGTGAATGACCAATTGCACATGACCAGTTGGCTCTCAACCTCAAATTGTGGATGCCCAACCTGAGAGGCAGGGCATGATGGGGGTTGTATGATCTGACGTGCATGGGCAGAATGATTTCTTTATAAAACTTTGCTTCTATATAACACAATTAGACCGAGATCTCCTACACTAAATGTAATAACATAAAGAATGTTGTGTGGACGACCTGGACCCAATCCAAGGACCTATAAAGAAAACACGTCTGTAGACATATCGACTGTTAACACGGCTTACAACGCAGGCATTGACTGACAATTCCAACAAACGATCTTGCTAACTTCATTTCCAGTTTGCTTTCAGATGTGGCGGTTACTAGGGAAGATAATTCACTAATGCAGATTATATGGAATGTATCCAAAATATCACAGAAAATGAACTAAATAGGATTTCATGCAAACTCTCGGCAGGGAATCTAGTTCAATGACTAGGGTTTTTGTTTATTTAGCTTCCAGATTCTTTTTTCCCTTCCCATTTCAGCAAACAACGTTTTGTAGTATACGGACGGACACGATTCTGCAGATGTCTAGAGTCAGGCCTCATGCACACGGCAGTGCCCGTAATCACGGCCCGCGATTGCAGGCAAGGTCGGCTGCCGAAAGCCGCGGTCTGCATTTTCGTGCCGTGCTCCCATACAAAGTATGGGAGCACGGCCCGTAAAATCCGAAAAGTAGGACATGCTCCATAATTCCCGGCACGGTTCTACGGCACGGACACCTATCCGTAGCGATACGGAAAGGTGTCCACGGCCAATAGAACCGGATTAATTGCGGACCGATTTGTCCTGTAGTAAACTACTCATAACCAATGTTAAGTTCAATTGCCTTTACAACGTGGACGCCTCTACATTGTGTGCGGCATTATAAGCCAAAGAATTTCTCAAGGAATGGGGTTTGATTGAGGGCCAGAATTTTGTCACATTTGAAGTCAAGCATGCGTGCTATAATAGCATTGCCTGCAAGTAATCCATCAATTTGATTTATAAAAATGCTTTAAAAAGGTGTCATCCAATCATTACACCTAAAGAGGCAGAATGCTGGGAGTCATCAAGATGACAGAAAATAGCTAAAATCCAACATAATCACTCAAACCGAGCCGACTTGTGCTGACTCCATGTTTTACATACTCACTCCTATTTATAGGGTTTCACGACCTTAAAATAAAATCTCCACTTCAATTTTTTCTACAAAAATATAATAACCCCTTCACGACTGCCATACGGCTATATACGTTCCAACCACCAATGCCCAGTGGAATTGCCATGTATATAAACGTTGGCAGCCAGGAACGGGGGTTTAAGGAGTGCAGTGCAGCTTCATTGTAAGTAGCGCAGCGCTCTCAAGTCCGCCGGGGGTTTAAGAGACTGGAATACACCTCCCTGTAGATAGCGCAAAGCCCCCTGTAGATAGCGCCGCCTAAGCTCCCTCTAGGAGGGCAATCCCCGGCCAGAGCGCTCAGGTTCGGGATTCCCCTCCTACAGGGAGCCCCCAACGTCTCTCTATCCCCTCTGTAGATAGTGCCACCCCTCTGCATATAACGTCACCCCTCCTATACATAGCACCATCCCCTATCCCTATAGATAATGCCACCTAAGCTCCCTCTAGGAGCGGAATCCCCGGTCAGATCGCTCTGGCCGGGGATTCCGTTCCAAGAGGAAGCCCCTGACGTCTCTGTCCATATATGGACAGTGACGTCAGGGGCTTCCTCTAAAAGCGGAATAATCCCCTGCCAGAGAGTCAGCAACGCTCTGGCTGGGGTATTCTGCTCCAGAAGTAACTCCTGACGTCACTGTCTGTATATGGACAGAGACGTCAGGGGCTTCCTCTAGGAACGGAATCCCGGCCAGAGCGATCTGACCGGGTATTCCGCTCCTAGAAGGAGCCTAGGTGGTACTATGTACAGGGATAAGGGGTCTGGCGCTAACTACAGAGGAGGATGGTGCTATCTGCAGGGGTTTGGTGCTATATACAGGGGGTGTGGCACTTTCTACATAGGCACTGTGTGTGGCGCTATGTGGGCACTATCTACAGTGGGCAATGTGGCACTATATACAGGGGTATTGCGGAACTATCTACATAGGCACTGTGGTGTTTTCAAGGGGCTAGGACATAAAAACCCTAATGAATAAAATTCATCCTTTTTTTTTATCTAACGGCCATGAAAAACGGATTTCAAATGGCGGTTAAAAACGGTCAGACGGCTGGGGATTGATGCAAAACATGTATAAGAGTGAAGGAGGTATATATATATATATATATATATATATATATATATACACATACAAACACACATACATACACACACACACACACACACACACACAGACTACCGTTCAAAAGTTTAGGGTCACTTAGAAATTTCCTTATTTTTGAAAGAAAAGCACAGTTTTTTTCAATGAAGATAACATTAAATGAATCAGAAATCCACTCTATACATTGTTAATGTGGTAAATGACTATTCTAGCTGCAAACATCTGGTTTTTAATGCAATATCTACATAGGTGTATAGAGGCCCATTTCCAGCAGCCATCACTCCAGTGTTCTAATGGTACATTGTGTTTGCTAACTGTGTTAGAAGGCTAATGGATGATTAGAAAACACTAGAAAACCCTTGTGCAATTATGTTAGCACCGCTGTAAACAGTTTTGCTGTTTAGAGGAGCTATAAAACTGACCTTCCTTTGAGCTAGTTGAGAATCTGGAGCATTACATTTGTGGGTTCGATTAAACTCTCCAAATGGCTAGAAAAAGAGAGCTTTTGTGAAACTCGACAGTCTATTCTTGTTCTTAGAAATGAAGGCTATTCCATGCGAGAAATTGCCAAGAAACTGAAGATTTCCTACAACGGTGAGTACTACTCCCTTCAGAGGACAGCACAGACAGGCTCTAACCAGAGTAGAAAGAGAAGTGGGAGGCCCCGCTGCACAACTGAGCAACAAGACAAGTACATTAGAGTCTCTAGTTTGAGAAATAGACGCCTCACAGGTCCTCAACTGGCAGCTTCATTAAATAGTACCCGCAAAACGCCAGTGTCAACGTCTACAGTGAAGAGGCGACTCCGGGATGCTGGCCTTCAGGGCAGAGTGGCAAAGAAAAAGCCATATCTGAGACTGGCTAATAAAAGGAAAAGATTAATATGGGCAAAAGCACACAGATATTGGACAGAGGAAGATTGGAAAAAAGTGTTATGGACAGACGAATGGAAGTTTGAGGTGTTTGGATCACACAGAAGAACATTTGTGAGACGCAGAACAACTGAAAAGATGCTGGAAGAGCGCCGGACGCCATCTGTCAAGCATGGTGGAGGTCATGTGATGGTCTGGGGTTGCTTTGGTGCTGGTAAAGTGGGAGATTTGTACAAGGTAAAAGGGATTTTGAATAAGGAAGGCTATCACTCCATTTTGCAACGCCATGCCATACCCTGTGGACAGCGCTTGATTGGAGCCAATTTCATCCTGCAACAGGACAATGACCCAAAACACACCTCCAAATTATGCAGGAACTATTTAGGGAAGAAGCCGGCAGCTGGTTTTCTATCTGTAATGGAGTGGCCAGCGCAGTCACTAGATCTCAACCCCATAGAGCTGTTGTGGGAGGAGCTTGACCGTATGGTACGCAAGAAGTGCCCATCAACCCAATCCAACTTGTGGGAGGGGCTTCTGGAAGCATGGGGTGAAATGTCTCCCGATGACCTCAGCAAATTAACAGCTAGAATGCCAAAGGTCTGCAATGCTGGAATTGCTGCAAATGGAGCATTCCAAGACCAAAGCAAAGTCTGAAGGAGAAAATTATTATTTCAAATAAAAATCATTATTTCTAACCTTGTCAATGTCTTGACTATATTTTCTAGTCATTTTGCAACTCATTTGATAAATAGAAGTGTGAGTTTTCATGGAAAACACAAAATTGTCTGGGTGACCCCAAACTTTTGAACGGTAGTGTATATATATATATATATATATATATATATATATATACACACACACACACAAAGGAGGTATATATATATATATATATATATATACACACACACACACACACACATATATATACACACACACACACACACACGAAGGAGGTATATATATATATATATATATATATATATACACACACACATATATACACACACACACACACGAAGGAGGTATATATATATATATAAATATATATACACACACACACACATATACACACACACACAGGAGGTATATATATATATATATATATATATATATACACACACACACACACATATATACACACACACACACACACACACACACACATATATATATATACACAAACACTCACACGTAATATAGATGAATATATGTAAAAAATTTACAAAAAAGTGGGGTTTTTTCACATTTCATTGATTTGTCTGCTCGTAATAAAAATTAGAAACACGGAATTAAACTAATCTAGAAAGTATAAGCTTCATAAGTCTTAAAAAAAAACAAACAAGAAAAAAGTAAAAATAGTTGTGATACTCGAAGCAGTTGCAAAGATATTATCGTTTAAAGAACATATCAGAAATGGAGAATTTGACTCGGACACAGGGGTATCCTTGACCCTTGGTCATGAAAGGGTTATTGAGGCCATGAGTTGAAGACATGAGTAATCCGAGACATACTGGTTGCTAGGGAAATGTACACTATTGTAAAGACTATGGTTGCTAGGCTGTATACTCCCAGCAATGAGAATATCAGACAAGTTCAGCTCAAAGTTGGAATGGCACCGTACTGGCAGTAGAAGATGAAAGTCAGCCCTGAAGTAGTCACACCATGCCATTCCCCGATAAAGAGATGAGAAGGAAGGCTCTGCTTTGTTTCCTGAAACAGCGCCACTTTTCACCATAGGCTGCAGTTGGTATTGCAGCTAAGCCCCGCAGAGCTGCAATACCATACATGCCACTTGGACAAGGGTGGTGTAATTTCTGGGGGGAAAAAGGAGAGCCTTCCTTCTCATACAATCCCATCCCGTTAATCTACCCCAGCACGTTATAATCGCACTGACATTTTGGACCCTTGCTTAATAGACCCGCTGCGCACACTAATTGAACATTTCAACTACTGAACCCATCACTCGCCACAACAAAACCCAACAGGCACTATATCCATTTATCTATGTGGTTAGATCTTATGTTCTTTTCAGTTTTGCTCCTTTGCCCACCCTCTAAGCCTGCGCTGGCACATGGATGAAGCGTGCCCTTTTTTAATAAGACTTGTTTTGACCCAGCAAGGGAAACATTGGAGCAGGAAGAGTCGTTAAAATCAAAGTTACACATATCATTATAAATAGGGAAAAAATCCCCGTGACAGCCAGAGTTTGAGTGAAGATGAATGGCAGCAGAGCATGACCAATTGATTCACTCCCAGCTGCCACAGAGGCTCGCCAGCTAATGCTATACTCTCAGCGCACCCTTATTACATGGGCACCCGGTGTCAACAGCAGATGGGACACTTTGGGTTTTATTTTTGTTGTTTTTTTTGCAGTGTGAAGCAAGGAAATAATTAATTGCATATTAATTTAGTTGTACTAGAGCAATTAAACTGTGCCAGTGTCAAAAGGTCCCAAATATTTTGCCATCATCAAGTCCTTAATACAGAACCCAAAAACTGCCTGCAGCTCCAATTGATTGATTCCTACTACACAGAATGGGGGGCAGGAGGCAGGATGATCTGACAGCTTTACAGTCAATAAATCAAACCCAGAGCATTAAAATCCATTCAACGCTTTCTAAATATTGTGAATGTGGGAGCCGGGAACAGATGTAAGCAATCACTATTTACAGAGGTCTTAAATCTTTTCCGTGTTCTTTAAGAAAACAGAAACAAAAAAAACTCACATTAAAAAAAAAAAAAGAACAAGCAAATCCAAAAGCATTACCTGCGCAGCAATGTAATCTGTAATCCAATATGTAAACTAGACAGATACAATCCATACAGTATATATTACATCCACATTGCAGCATCTAATCCCTTTTGTTGAGCCGCTCGGAGGTTGAGCATCATTACCGTCCGCACAGCGGGACCCGGGAAGACAGACGCACCACAGATGCCTCACACAGATCATAAACCTTGACCCGTTGTCTTGCTTTATATGAGAAAATGATATTCTGGTTGATGCAGATTCCACATCTCTGATCAATATCATTAACTACACGCTGATCGCAGCTATTGTTAATTACTGCTAATCCCGTTCATCTGTCATCTCCGATGCCAAGCAACATGGAGATCCTCTCTATTTTTACAGGACAAATCCAATCAAGTCATTTATATTTATTACCCATACACACTGCTAAGCAATGCTGCACGTGGAGACTTCCCAGTGCGGCTCAACAGCCACTTAGGCCCCGTGCACACGACCGTATTTTTCATCCGTAATTACGGACCCATTCATTTCTATGGGCTACAGACACCTTTCCGTATTTTTATGGATGGGTGTCCGTGCCGTAGAAATGATAGAACACGTCCTTTTTTTTTTTGTCTGTGATTACGGATCCCCATCGAAGTCTATTGGCGCTTCCGTAATTACGGACGGCGACCGATATGCACCCATAGCTGTCCATAATTACGGAAGCATTGCTAGGCGACGCCAGGTTTTCAGATGTTGCATATCATTTGTGGTTTTCTTCTCTTTGCAGATCCGTGAATGCACTACGGACCGGTCACCGCTCCGTATATAAGGATGATTTACGGATGACTATAAATGACTACGGATCCGTACTTACGGATGAATGAAATCTACGGTCTTGTGCACTGGTTTACACTACTCATAGTCTAGACGCCACAAAAAAAACGACCGGCGAGGATGTGACAAAAGACATTTTTCCGCTATCACTATCTCTTGCAACAATGCAGAGGTCATCAGAGTTAATAAAAAATATAATAGAATATAAAAACCATAATAGAGTAACTACAGGAACGGAACTACTATGGTGCCCATCGGCCATGCGCCAATTCCATTATATAAATATGATCTATTGTTTGGGGATTTTAACATTATATATTTAGTCACAACAAGCTTAAAAGGGGTTTTCCTACAAATATCATCTGGTTTCCGTATCTCCCATTCACTATCATAGAGGAACAGGTGACCGGGCACCCCTGTCCTCAGGACCGGCACCGATCAGACATTTATGGGATAACCAATCACCATTTTAAAAATGTCTAGAATAGGAAAACCCCAAAGGCTATGTTCACACGGAGTATTTTGGGGGAGGAATATCTGCCTCAAAATTCCGTTTGGAACTTTGAGGCAGATATTCCTCTCCCTGCACGCCGATTTTGGCGGCGATTATCGCGCCGTTTTTCGCCCGCGGCCATTGAGCGCCGCGGGCATAAAACAGCGAGAAATACGCTTTCTCCTGCCTCCCATTGAAGTCAATGGGAGGTCAGAGGCGGAAGCGCCCGAAGATAGGGCATGTCGCTTCTTTTTCCCGCGAGGCAGTTTTACTGCTCGCGGGAAAAAGACGCCGACGCCTCCCATTGAAATCAATGGGAGGCGTTCTCGGGCCGTTTTTGCCGAGTTTTGCGACGCGGTTTCCGCGTCAAAAAACTCGGCAAAATACCCCGTCTGAACATAGCCAAAGACTTCTTTAGGCTTCATGCACAAGACCGCATTGGTTTTGCAGTCCGCAAAATAAGGGGTCCGTTGCAGTCCATCGGACCATAAAAAAAAAAAACTTTGTTGTGATGACACCCGGATCCACAACAATTCATCAGTAATGGTGAATCCGCAAATCCGGACCGTAAAATCACACGTCCTGAGTTTTTGAAGTTCTAATTTGCGGCCATCACACGGATTTGTGTAGACCAAAGTCAAATGCATGAGGGCATAGAAATGAATGGGTCCACAATTTATCGGCAAAAAGGCTGAAAAATGTCTGCCGCAAAAGCACGGTCATATGAACGAGGCCTTAGGCCTCATGCACACAGCCGTAGCCATGTGCACGGCCCTGGATTGCGGCACGGACGGCCACGGAAAGTCATCCGCGGGCCGTCTGCAATTCACGGACTGTACACACATTGATTTAAATGAGCCCGGACCGCAAATACGGCCTGTATAATGACTTGTCCTATCTTTTTGCGTTCTGGGCTTTCGGCCAATGAACGGACCGTGGAAACCACGGTCGTGTGCATGGGCCCATACTTCATCCTCATTTTTGCGGATGAATTGCGGACGCAAAAACATGGTCGTGTGCATGAGGCCTGACCCTCTGTACACGCGAGAAAAATTTCCAAGCAGATACACCAAACACATGGCCCCGATGTATGAAACGGATTGCTGTACAGTTGCATACATTGCTTATTGACCGCTATTGTTAAAAAACTTATACTGTGCGGCATGGCATATATTTTGTTTTGCACGATACCTTTATATTAAAAAGAGACGTCGACTGGTGTTTTCAATACAATAATAAAAAAGGTACGCCTGCAGCCCATTATAGGCTATGGATGTGTTCACTGCGTGCAGCAAATGCAAACTGCAAACAGTGTGAACAGTGACTTACAGGACACTGAGCTCCAACACTTTTAGTCCAAGAACACAGCCCTACCTCCAAAAAAACAGTATTTGCACAAAATCCTAGGTGACTTAGGCCGGTTTCACATTACAACCACAAGAGCCGGGCCTGACGTAGTTCTCCTGAACAGAACCTAGATCACCACGTAGAAACACGGGGGCAGCGGTACTTGTGGCCGTAACACAAAAGCTGAAATACGTCCATATTCTGGGTGAGTGAAACCGGCCTTAGGCTGTATTCACACGGGGCGTTATAATGCTGCAGTCATTTACCTCGGAGGACAGGGAATACATTGTATTAAACAGGGCTAATAACTGCACATAAAATATGCTATATAGGGGGGTGCAGTATTAAAAAATGCAATCTCAATATCGGCTTCCCATAGAAGCAGTTCTAGGATGATTTTCTGCTGTAGCTGCTGAAAATGGCCAAACTGTGCCACTACTTGCATGGATTGACTTCCAGTCCTTGCAGTGCGGTAGTGGTGCGGACTGCCGTCCCGTGTGAAGACACCATTATAAAATCCTAATTTTAATGTATCTGCTCCAGTAGCCGCTGTCGCCCCCATCAATGTTCCATTGCAGAGATTCTGTCCCGTTACTTACCCTTTTCTGATCCTCCAGCCCATGTGCCACTGGCTTCCTCCGCTGGTGCGGCTTAGAATCTGTACCAGACTCCATCTCCGGATTATTTGTATTCCTTAATATTCCTCAGGAATTCCAGGAAACAACCAGACATATTCCCTCAGAGGAGCGCCTCGCCATTTACCTTCCATCCAGATATTCCACTACTGCGCTAGTACAAGCCATGCCAAGTCACCAAAATGTTTCCCTTTTTTTTCAGCACAATTCATTTCTACAATCCCACCACATCTGTACAATCCAGAATTTCACCGCGGCTGCCATATCCATCGTGTTATTCACCCACCTTCCACCATGTCTATTCCCGGGAAATCCAAAGCCAGAATCAAGATTATGTTACCGAAAACACAGAAGATGCGCCAATTTTACATCCGGAAAGAGACAAATCTTGCGCCCAACACAGGAATATTGTACCTGCAAAAATACAGAAACAGAGTGATAATTCAGACAAAATGTACATAATAAAAAAAAACTAAAGTGAAATTTATTACTAAACAATCAATCATAAAAAATCAAAACCACAAGCTCTGGTGTTATGTAAATGAAGCTTAATCGCTATATCAATAAGGGTGTAATCACACAGTGCAGCTTTGCCGTGTTTTTTTGCAGTGTAGCCGAAATCTGCACCGAAAAAATTTCATGAATTATTTCCGCGCGGCAAAAAAAAAACGCGCCAAGAAACCCTAAACAAAAGTTCTGCTTCTTTATAATAAACTGTGGTTCAAGTTCTACCATTTTTAAGATTATTGCTTGCTGGCAGTGAACAGAACATTCTTGCTTACAGTCAGAGACACCTGTACAGTACTAATAATCCTACCAGCTGAAATTTGCTACAAAAGGTATCCAGTCTAGACAATACTCTGCGAAAAAACAGCCTGGACTTCAGACCGATACATTGTAGCAACATCAGGACAGGTGAGAGATGTGTTCTTTTGATGTATTTAGCTCACAGAGGGTTGCCTAGACAAAATACAGTTCGCTCTCTTTACGATTGGGGATCCCCTGCAGCACCCATCAGTCATGATAAAATATCGCCATTACTGCGACCTCGACTGTCATGTTTCCTATGCAACCATTGCAAATAACCAGACGATATAATTCTGCCGTTTTATAGCCACTCTTTTTCGCCATGGAGTGAATGGTCTTCTATTTCACATCTACTCCAAGATACTGTCTGCAACAATTATTATCAATGTTTCCCAGGATGTTTTAGAACAGCCTGTGCCCAGTGCCCAATAAAAAGGAGGTTGTTTGCTGAAAACATCAGCCTGTATTCTGCATAATCAGAATACTCACATTTAGAGTTTGCCAAACTTAAAGACTTTGGGCCAGGTCATTATTTTATAGAACATAGCTCACCGGGCAAATGTGACAAGCAAAACAATGGAGAATTACAAAATCCCATTCACAAAGGGCAGTCATGTCTCACACGTTTCGTGTCCCTTATACCTTTGAACTAAAACGCGTGGTTTTATACATGGACGACCTGGCGCATTTCTGAACCACACTCAATCTTCCAATCTGAGCCCAGGCATATGACAATAACAAACCTTAAGAATCCAAGCGGAAAATAGAACATCGTTACATTTATGGTACCAAGACGATGGTTCTGACTGATGGAAGTCAAAATTTTCTCAACTCCTGTCCATATCCCCTATTACGACAAATGGATGTAATACAGGGGGGTCCTGCACTTGGGACCATTCTCTTCCAGCCACCGTGAAGAGCCACTCGGCAAGAGCAGCTCCGGCAGACTCAGCCCGTCAATGCATTATTTGGACAGTCATTCATTTGAATGGCTGGCATGTATTACTATGTTTCCCATACAGCGGCCAGAAGTGGCTGAACAAAACTTCCCAGGTGATCAGCTGTTCTAGGAGATGAACCTGTAGTGAATGCTGGGGTGTCTTTAACCCCTTAAGGACACGGTTAATTTTGGCCTTGAGGAGCGTACAATTTTTTTTATATTTTTTCACTTTGCATACCGGAACTGAAAATGTTCTTATTTTTTATTTGATACAGCTTTATGTGTATTTTATTTACAAATTTTTTTAAATTTAACATTACTTATTTTTTTCTTTTCTTTTTTTAATCCCATAGAGGGGATTTTAATTTAGAGTTTTATATTTTTACTTTAATATACTGGCATATATCTATGTGCCAGTACATTAGTCTGTGTACTGATAGTATGTACCTAAGTATACCCTAACAACAGGAAATATGGACAGACCGCCCTGGGTTCCTTCAATAGACCCTGAGCTGTCTGCCCATATAAGGTATGTCCCTCAATCGCATCACAGGGAGTCCCTGATCAAAAAGGGGTCCCCCTTCTCATTTTCTTTTGAATGCCGTAATCAGCTATGAGCGCAGCATTCAAAGGGTTGACGGCAAAGATAAGAGGTTTCTCTAATGTCCGTAGTTAGAACGGGGCTGCGGCTCTGTATTACAGCCATTGCCCCCCTCCTGATTGTGTGGGCACACTTGCTGTGCCCGCGCGATCAGCATTATGTCTATGCTCATCGTGAGGCAGCAACGTTCAAACGTTGATGATAAGAATAGACGTCAAGCGTAGTTAAGAGGTTAAAGAAGTTTTAAAGGAAACCGTTCACGTTGAGAATGCGAACCGATCTGTAGGTGTCATGTTATAGAGCAGGAGGAGCTAAGCAGATCTATCGTTTTGTTGGAAATTATTCTATATAACTGGTGTTTTATTCATTTAGATCCCTGCTCATTCTGGCCTTAGGAGTCCAGTGGGCGGTCCAACTGAGTGACTGACAGTTATCTCTGAAAGTAAGCCCACATAGGGAAAGCTGTCATTCACCGAGTAGGACCGCCCACTGGACTCCTAAGCATTGCACGAGCAGGAATTAAGGTCAATAAATTATATGTTAAACTGAAGATTTTGCCACAAAGCTATATATCAATATACTCCGCTCCTCCTGATTTATAACATCTGCCTACAGACCAGATAGCATGTTCAATGTGACAGGGTCCCTTTAATGAGACAACCCCTGTAATAGCAATACACATGAATACATAAATGACATTTGCAATGAAGAACCATTTTGGACTTATAACAATTGTTGTATGTAATGACCAACCCTGGTCGGAGGTAAACAATTTTTTGTATGGCCGGGTAATGGATAAGAAGAGGAGACATCTGTTCCTCTAGATCTCTGCTTTGCTCGGCATAGAAAAGCTTTCTCTTGTTTGCATATAAATTGTGTAGACCCTTGAAGCTCCTTGCGTCCAGACGATGTAGGAGCATTGCGGGTGCTTAGGCACGGCTTGTACCGCACGCAATTATTTTACATCCGTCAATATATACACACAATATGGTCACAAAAGGAGCAGTGAACGGGGGTCTATTCACAAAGAATCAACAGGGGTGGTCACAAGCAAAAATCAGCAATTAATAAGGAAAGGCGAGAGCGGCGGCATCTAAACAAGAGGAATCCGGAGTTTACAAACAAAGTAATGAGATGAGCGCAGCGTTACCGTCACATAGCGGGGGAACGCCATCAATTATCGTTACAGCAATTACCTCAATTACTGACATTAATTAGACGTTTGTAAGAAAGAAGAAAATAAAAGACATGAATAAAAAGATGTGGAACATTGGAGGACTGACGCTGCTATAAATGATGTAGAGCGTCCCGCGGAGAGAGAGAGAGCGCGTCCCGCGGAGAGAGAGAGCGTCCCGCGGAGAGAGTGTCCCGCAGGAGAGCGTCCCGCAGGAGAGCGAGAGCGTCCCGCAGGAGAGAGAGCGTCCCGCAGGAGAGAGAGCGTCCCGCAGGAGAGAGAGCGAGAGCGTCCCGCAGGAGAGCGTCCCGCAGGAGAGAGAGAGAGCGTCCCGCAGGAGAGAGAGCGTCCCGCAGGAGAGAGAGAGAGAGCGTCCCGCAGGAGAGAGAGAGAGCGTCCCGCAGGAGAGAGAGAGAGCGTCCCGCAGGAGAGAGAGAGAGCGTCCCGCAGGAGAGAGAGAGAGCGTCCCGCAGGAGAGAGAGAGAGCGTCCCGCAGGAGAGAGAGTCCCGCAGGAGAGAGAGAAAGCGTCCCGCAGGAGAGAGCACGTCCCGCAGGAGAGGGAGAGCGCGTCCCGCAGGAGAGGGAGAGTGCGTCCCGCAGGAGAGGGAGAGCGCATCCCGCAGGAGAGGGAGAGCGCGTCCCGCAGGAGAGGGAGAGCGCGTCCCGCAGGAGAGGGAGAGCGCGTCCCGCAGGAGAGGGGGAGCGCGTTCCGCAGGAGAGGGGGAGCGCGTTCCGCAGGAGAGGGGGAGCGCGTCCCGCAGGAGAGGGGGGAGAGCGCGTCCCGCAGGAGAGGGGGGAGAGCGCGTCCCGCAGGAGAGGGGGGAGAGCGCGTCCCGCAGGAGAGGGGGGAGAGCGCGTCCCGCAGGAGAGGGGGGAGAGCGCGTCCCGCAGGAGAGGGGGGAGAGCGCGTCCCGCAGGAGAGGGGGGAGAGCGCGTCCCGCAGGAGAGGGGGGAGAGCGCGTCTTGCAGGAGAGGGGGGAGAGCGCGTCCCGCAGGAGAGGGGGGAGAGCGCGTCCCGCAGGAGAGGGGGGAGAGCGCATCCCGCAGGAGAGGGGGGAGAGCGCGTCCCGCAGGAGAGGGGGGAGAGCGCGTCCCGCAGGAGAGGGGGAGCGCGTCCCGCAGGAAAGGGGGAGCGCGTCCCGCAGGAGAGGGATTATCCTGAAGAAGAGAGAGAATCCTGAAGAAGAGAGAGAGTGTCTTGCAGGAGAGAGAGAGCGTCCTGAAGGAGAAAGAGCATCCTGCACCCGTGTTCTCATCATGGGGAGCCCAGTGATGTGTGACCCCAGATTTGAATGGATTCCCTAACCAACCTCTTCTGAATATCTCCTTTATACTGTGCACTGCATGTAATAGGTTTAGCCTCGGCTATACATGAGGTACCCCATAAATATCAAGGACCCCCTTTGTATAGTGTCCTGCCTGGCTGTGGTCTGTTGTTATATGGGACATAATATATATATATTGACTCTGTGGTATTGTAAATGTCTTGTGCGATCCTTCGTGATATAATGGCTCTTTTCTGTCACGACATGGGGGACATATAATGTGACTGTAGTGATATAAGGGGCTTTCCTATAGATTGTGGTCTTTTATGTGTTGAGACAACGAATAATGTAATATATAAATCTCACATGTCTGATGCTATATAGTGATCCTTCCCACATATTGTGACATTTATACCATATTTAATGTGGACACAATATAATGTAGCTGTCGTGATATAATGTGGCTGTCGTGATGTGGGACGACATTTTGGCTGTGGTGATAGTGGTCTGTCATTTAAATGACCCTGGATCTTCCCTGTATATTGTCAAATAGAACTATGGTGACCAAAAGGTGTCGCTGTCATGATAAGGGACGATATATAATGTAGCTGTAGTGATGTGTTTCTGTCATGACATGGAACTGAATATATATATATATATATATATATATATATATATAATCTGCCTGTGGTGGTACACGGGTTCAGACCTATGCCTCATGTATAGTGACTAGTAGTCTGTCATGACATGGGACTATGTATACTGTAGCTGTGGTGATGTAGGGTCTTCTATGTATCATGTAAATGTGGTCTGTCTTGACATGGGACTATGTATACTGTAGCTGTGGGTATATAGTGTTTTTCATGTGTCGTGTAAATGTGGTCTGTCGTGACATGGGACTATAGATACTGTAGCTGTGGTGATATAGGGTCTTCTGTTTATCTTATAAACGTGGTCTGTCGTGACATGGGGCTATATATACACAGTAGATGTGGTGACTAGGGTCTTCTATGTACAGCGTGGATGTGTTTGAAGACTGTCGTGACATAAACCACTGCTCTCTATACTTTAGTGCTGATATGTTTGTCCTGTGTAACTTCCTGTCGTGACAGATGCCGTGTGAGGTGATGGTTTGCTCTCACCTGTCCTCTCTCTTTTTCTCAGAGCCGGGATGATGAGGATGATGCTCAGGCTGTACGCGGACTGTGAGGAGAACACAGCGGCTTCTACTGAGCAGCGTGCAGAGCCCTCTCCTCCTCCTCCTCCTCCTCCTCCCGCTCCTCCCTCCGCTCCTCCTCCGTTAACTCTCCACAGTGCGGCCCGTACTCCACTCGTCTACTGAACACACAAAACTTCGCTCTCCGGTGCGGTCACATGACCTGGGACACCCGTGTGGCCCCGTAACCCGCCAGCTCCGGACATCACCGGACCCGTTACCTGGGCAACCCCGTCACCGCCTCCATAACTCCCGCCTATCCCAGCTCCTCTCAGCCAATCAGACTGCAAGGAGTAGTCACATGGGGAGATCACAGCCAATGAGAGTGCTTAGTGTAGAGCATCCCTCAGAGTGTTCTCGACTTGGTCCCTGAGCGGGACAGTGTGAGGGGCTGAGGAGTTCAGAGTGTGAGGGGCCCCGACTCCTGACCTTGTGAGGGGCCACCTTCTAGTGTGGTGTGAATGGCCTTGGTTTTAGCGACCCACAACCAACAGAAACTAACAAATCAAACTCAGTATCAGGGGCCACATATGACTGCAGGGCCACGTGTGAGATTATATAATGAAAAGCTATTTACGGACGTAATTTGGGCGTTTTAGCCACGAATTACGTCCGAAAATGCGTTGGCAAACATCTGCCCATTCATTTGAATGGGTCTTACGATGTAATGTGCTGACGGTCATTTTTTTTACGTGCCGCTGTCAAAAGACGGCGCGTAAAAAAGACGCCCGCGTCAAAGAAGTGCCTGTCACTTCTTCAGACGTAAATGGAGCCGTTTTCCATTGACACCATAGAAAAACAGCTCCAATTACGTCCGTAATGGACGCAGCGAAAACCGCCTGCACATGCCATTACGTCTGAAATTCCGGAGCTGTTTTCTCCTGAAAACAGCTCCGTAATTTCAGCCATAAAGGAGGCTGCCGTGTGAACATACCCTTACAGGGGTCGTCTAGTATAAAAAAACCATAGCGGCTTTCTTCCAAAAACGGCGCCACTCTTATCCACAGGTTGTGTCTGGTGTTGCAGCTAAGCTCCTGTGAAGTGAATAGGACTGAGCTGCAATACCAAACACAACCTGAGGACAGCTGTGGCACTATTTTTGAAAGACTGTAAAGTGTGGAGTTTCCTTTAAGATCCCGCTAGGATCGCACCCTCGGTTCTCTTTGATTCTGTGACCTAATATTTTGTTACCCATGAGTCTTTAGGCCGGGCTCCCACGTAGCATAAACGCTGCAGAGTTTCTGCAACAAAATTCTGTGCATAAATTCTGCATTATTTACAGTCGCAGTGGATGAGATTCGGTACATCTCATGCCCACGCTGCGGAAAAAAATGCGTCAATGTTAATAAATGGACCCGAGGTGCGGAATTTAAATCCTCAGCATGTCAATTTATGTTGCGTTTTCTGTTGCGGATTTTCCCCTTTGCATTCAATGGGGATGCAAAACTTGCAACAGAAAGGCAATTTTTTTTCTCTATCGCTGCGCGTTTTTTCGGACGGAATGTACTGCGGGTTCCAGGGCGGATACGCTGCGTAGTTTTATGCAGCATATACCTGACCCGTGGAACCCGGCCTTTATAGTCAGACCTGTGTTATTAGCAGTCATTTATTTTTACACCCACATACGTGAACGGCTTTCAGGAGCGGATAGTAATGAATTCGTTTCTATGATGTTTGTAATCAGCCGTTCGCCTCGCAGTTTATTTGCAAATTAAGTGATAAAGTAACAGTTCTGCCTACATAATGCTGCAGTGTTTTACAGCCGGGGTACTCGTAACCTTGAATGCATGGAGCACAGCGCTGGATGAAACAATTATAGCTGCACTGGACGTTACTGCACAGAATAATATATGGAGGCACCAAAATATTATGACCTAAAACAACATGCTCCTCCAGCTCCCCCTGGTGGTGGCTGAAGAACTGCAACCAGGGGTGTTAGGCTATGTTCACACGGCGTAATTTGAAGGCTGAGAAAAAAACAACACCCGTAATACAAAGTCAAAAACCCATGTTTTTTTTAATGAATATGTGTATTTCGACATGTTTTTGGACACATTTCTTTCTTTTTTCTTGCTTCCCATTAAATCCAATAAGATATGTGATGCGTAAAACAGACCAAAAATGTACATGATTTTCTTTTTTACACAACACGTAATTTAATTACACGCGTGTAAAAGAAAAAAAAAATGCAATAATGGCGCATTTTCTTATTGAAGTTAATGGGAAGCTTCAGACAGGTGTTGTTCAACGCGTATTTTGACTCATAAAAGAAAACGCAGTGTGAACAGGTCCTTAGGCTGATCTGACGCCGCCGCCGCATTCCAAGTATCTGATGCTGTATGTTCTGAGCTTTTTCCGTTAGAAGCAATGATTTTAGGCTGGGTTCTCTCAGGTTGGATATGCTGAGGTATGTTCACACACAGTTTTCTTGCAGGAATAAAAACGCAGCGAAAAACGATTTCTCTGCCTCCCATCGATTTCAATGGGAGGTCAGAGACGGAACAGCGGCAAAAAAGGGCATGCTGCTTTTTTTTTACCGCAACCGCTCCAGGAAAGAAACGCCTCCTCCTCCTCCCATTGAAATCAATGGGAGGCGTATTCGGCTGTTTTTTGGCGCCAATTCCCACGCGGTTTCCGCATCAAAATTAGCGCAAAAAAAGTCAGTGTGAACTGGGCCTTAAAGTACCGTATCCAACCTAGGACCCGCAGCGAATTAAGCCCGAAGAATCGCACCAAATTGTGGTGCAGGTTTAAGGGTATGTGCACACACACTAATTACGTCCGTAATTGACGGACGTATTTCGGCCGCAAGTACCGGACCGAACACAGTGCAGGGAGCCGGGCTCCTAGCATCATAGTTATGTACGATGCTAGGAGTCCCTGCCTCTCTGCAGGACAACTGTCCCGTACTGAAAACATGATTACAGTACGGGACAGTTGTCCTGCAGCGAGGCAGGGACTCCTAGCATCGTACATAACTATGATACTAGGAGCCCGGCTCCCTGCACTGTGTTCGGTCCGGGACTTGCGGCCGAAATACGTCCGTCAATTACGGACGTATTTAGTGTGTGTGCACATACCCTTTACGGGCAGAAACACTGCTGTGAAAACCAACTCTTGGAGAAAAAAGAAAGTCTGCAGCAGTCACATGGGATGAAAGGTCATCTAAAGAGGCCGGTCCGGACAAACAACAGAAGTAAGGCCTCATGCACACGAACGTGCTTTTGCGGCCGCAATTCCCCCGAAAATCCACGGAAGAATTGCGGCCCCATTCATTCCTATGGGCCATGCACATTACTCTGGTTTCCACGGTCCGTGCATGGCCCGGGAGCCCGGACCGCAGAAAGAACGGACATGTCTTATTACGGCCATCTTCTGCGGTCCAGGCTAATAGGAAATAATGGACGCGACCATGTGCACGGCCCGCGATTTGGGGGCGGCTCGCCGGTGTCACTCCGTGGCCGGCCGGCCGGCCGACCCGAAAATCACCGTCGTGCACATGGCTATGGTTGTGTGCATGAGGCCTAAGCATTGCTATGACAACGCCAGGGGCTAATCATTTTACACACAGAGTATTTTTTATTTGCAATTTTTTGGGGCGGAATCGCAGCGTTTCCGCCACAAAAGTCGCAACACTTGGCTATTTGTTGTGGGTTTTACATTCCAATTGAATTCAATGGGAAAAACCTGCAACAGAAAAGCAACGAAAAAAATGCAGCATAAATAGACATGCTGCAGATTTAAAATCCGCACCGCAGGTCAATTTATGAACAATTTTCTAAATCTCGTACACTTTGCTGCTAAATACTGTGGATTTTCCGCACCAAAATCCACTATGGAAAATCTGCAGTATTTACGCTACGTGTGAATTTACCCTAAGGGTATGTGCACACGTAGTGACCAAAAACGTCTGAAAATACAGAGCTGTTTTCAAGGGAAAACAGACCCTGCTTTTCTGACGTTTTTTGACCAACTCGCATTTTTCGCTGCGTTTTTCGCGCCGTTTTCGTGGCGTTTTTTACGTCCGTTTTTGGAGCTGTTTTCATTGGAGTCTATGAGAAAACAGCTCCAAAAACGTCCAAAGAAGTGTCCTGCATATAATGTATATAAGTGTCCTGCACTTCTTTTGACGAGGCTGTATTTTTACGCGTCGTCATTTGGACGCGTAAATAACAGGTCGTCTGCACAGTACGTCGGCAAACCCATTCAAATGAATGGGCAGATGTTTGCCGACGTATTGTAGCCCTATTTTCAGACGTAAAACGAGGCATAATACGCCTCGTTTACGTCTGAAAATAGGTCGTGTGAACGCACCCTTAGGCCGTGTTGCACTGTGCAGAAAACATGAATGCATTCATTGAAAGTTGTTGCTTTTTGTGTTGCATTTTTTTCTGTAGTCTTGCATTGCAATGACATCGCAAAAATATTATGAAGCTTAATCACACGTTGCATGTTGATGCAGCTTTTTGTAGTCGAATCTAGGAACGAATCCAATAACAAGGAGACTTTAAATTCTATATGTGCAATGGGATCTGCCAAAAGTCCTGTCAGACGGCCGATCGTTCATCCCTCTGACGGCCGATCGTTCATCCCTCTGACGGCCAGGCCACTTCTCATATATATGACCCTTAGGTAAGCAGCGTAGTAACACCTGTAGTACAACATAAAGGCCGATATGGAGCCGTAGTCATAAAAGTTGATTATTTGTGCGATATGTTGGTTTAGCACCAGGAGTTTTACATTTCCTAACAAGTCAATAAAACAATTGAATTATACAATCTGATTGATTCGTGTGGCGCAATTTCCACAGGATCAGATTTCTCCAGGATCGCTGAGTAGATTGTGAGCGGCCCCTCAAATGGAAGAAAAGTCTAAAATTAGAGCTGAACAATTACGTCCTGACCTCCCTGGATTCTGAAGCTTTCAGACTCTCCCTTATCTGTAATTTGATTCTGTCTGATGAGCCAAGGATTCGGAATTGCTCTTTCCCCGGCGTCGCTCCTACACGATAGTCCTCCATGCTGCGTTCAGTGTTTGCTGGCTTAGTCACGCTCATTTCTCTTACCTATCACATGAGCAATTAGTACATAAGGGTAACGCCTCACAGAGTGGCATTGGGCCGACCGCGACGTTGGTGAAAACCGTACCGGAAACCTTTTTTTGCAATGTCAAATTGATTGTTAATGGCCGCGTGGTGTTGCGTGTAAAACTCCTGGTTTACTGCAAAACTGTGCCACCATATATTCATTAATGGCCGCACTATTTTGCAGGTAAACCGCAGTTTTATCCGTGAAACTGTGCGATTATTGATAAGCAATTTGACAACCGCGCTATCAGACATGTTTTAGCCTCATTGCGGCCAGGTCACTGCCATACCCTAAGGCTATATGCACACGTTGCAGAACTAGGCCTCATGCACACTGCCCGTGATTATGGGCACAGACGGCCGCGGATTGTCATCCGCAATCACTGACCGTGCACACAGAGGACGTGCATTCATTTCATGGGTGCCGGACTGCGATTGCGGATTGTAAAATGAGTTTTCCTGAGTTTTTCCAGGCCACAATTGCGGCCCCCACACTGTCCGTGTAAACCACGGTCGTGTGCACGGGCCCATAGAAATTAATGTGTTTGCAATTCATCCACACTTTTGCGGATGAATTGCGGACGCAAAAACTCGTTCATGTACATGAGGCCTTAGATGTGGAAAATCCACATCAAAACCGTAGATAAACGCGAGTGATTCCACAGGTAATATTGCGTTTTTAGATGCAGATATTATTTTGCAGATCTTGGTGCAATTTTTAATAAACTTGTCAGATACAATTCTGAGATGGAAACATAAAATAAATTGACATGCTACAAATTTTAAAATCTGCACTGCAGGAAAAATTCTGCAACGTGTAGATGAGATTACGTGAAATCTCATTAAAGGGGTTTTCCGGTTACAACAAGTTACCCCCTATCCGTAGGGTAAGGGGTAACTTGCTGATCGGCGGGTGTCCGACAGCTCGGACCCCCATTGTTTACGAGAACAGGGGTCCTGAACCCCTCGTTTGAACCAAGCGGCAGGTCGCTCATGCGCGCTGCCGTTCCATTCATTCTTTATGGCAGCGCCGGAAAAAGCTGAACACTTCACTCGACTATCTCTGGCGCTCCCATAGAGAATGAATGGAGCAGCAGCGCGCATGAGCGACCTGCCGCTCGGTTGAAACAAGGGGTTCAGGACCCCCGTTCTCAGAAACGGTGGGGTCCGAGCTGTCAGACACCCTTCAATCAGGAAGTTACCCCTTAGCCTATGGATAGGGGGTAACCTGTTGTAACCGGAATACCCCTTTAACTTTACTGTGTGAAAACTGTGCAGCAAATCTTCATGTAATATGCACCGTGTGCATGTGGCCTTAAAATTCAGAAATATCACAGCATAATGACATGAAATATAGCAGGACATACACATTCAATAACTGCAAGAGAATGCAAAGGGGCCCAGAACCAAAGCGGGGGCCTATGTTGATGTTCATTTATGCTATTACAACCTTCCATTTTGGGACAGGAGAGCCCAGAGCTTGTTCCCTTCCCCCACCAATCATCCCACCCTGCCTTTACTTGTTTGATATGGTTGCTGTGTTTTGCGATCCCTGTGATAGTGCACACGGCCTATAGGAAATGTGGATCTGTTTAGCCCCCTGATGGGACCTATGACAGCTACACTGACTGCCTAAATGGTACGTACAACCTTGGATACTTGGCAGATTGCAACGGTCCACCAACAATTTGGTTAGCATTTAATTTGTTTTCCTTAGAGATAAGCCGTGTCCGGTGTCTTGGGCAGCCACTTATCTCCCTATTAAAAAAGTGTACTCTTGGTTAGACTAAACGGGCATGTTTATGTGGATGATGTTAGTTTTGCCCCAACACAGCTACGTGTTTTGGCAGCACTGGTCATATCCACAAAGATGAATGTTTTGTTGCGCTTTCCCTATTGATATTTGTTGCAATTTGTAAAACTGTCACGTGAAATATTGTTCTGACCTGAATCAAAGTACAATTCAATATTTACATTGTCCATCATGGAAAAAATATTACCGCGGCCCCTCTGAGTTTTCCACCAAAGACTTTTATGACTTTTTTGCTAGATTTGCCATGAAAGTCAATAACGGTCTGAATCCAACCATATCAGTGCCGATCTCCTGTGCATCCCTGCCTGTATGTGTGAACATAACCCTATAAAGTCCTGTCATGCAGGCAATAGAGTCTGCAGATTTCTCGTCCTTTTTATTCCTGTATACATTTGGATTGTTACTAATTGTGCGCACAATAGCGGTGAATCTACGCTCGGCAGACATTTCTGTGACTGTCCCATTCAAACGAGCGTGTGTCAAATTTTTTGAGTTTTTCACGGCCGATTCGCACCCGTGCGGGACCCGTTTTCACTGATCCCTCAGGCTCTGTCACCTGTTTATAACTTGCCTATCTCCTGCCTAATCTAATTAAGAGATCCCTCTTGAGGGATCCATTAAAACAACAGCCATGTGAATAGCACCATAGAATTACATGCAGCATTGAGACGGTCGTTAAAAAAAAAAAAAGCCATAACATTGACGATTTATGCGTTCCTCTGAATAAGGGTATGTTCACACGAGGGCGTCCATAACGGCTGAAATTACGGGGATGTTTCAGCCTGAAAACATCCCCGTAATTTCAGCCGTACCGGCATGTGCAGGCGCTTGAACGCCGCGTCAATTACGGGCGTAATTGGCGCTGCTATTCATTGGAGTCAATGAATAACGGCTCCAATTATGGCCAAAGAAGTGACCGGTCACTTCTTTGACGCGGGCGTCTATTTACGCGCCGTCTTTTGACAGCGGCGCGTAAATTACGCCTCGTGTGAACAGACAAACGTCTGCCCATTGCTTTCAATGGGCAGATGTTTGTCAGCGCTATTGAGGCGCTATTTTCGGACGTAATTCGGGGCAAAAACGCCCAAATTACGTCCGTAAATAGGCCGTGTGAACATACCCTAAGGCCTTAGAGCTTGTCCACACGTAACGGAATTGCTGCAGAAAATTTCTGCTGCAGCTGCTACTCCGCTACGGTGGTGCGACCTAATGGGTCACGGATCGTGACAATGCAGCTACATTCACTTTCATTAACCTCTATGCATCCCGGGACGACACAGCGGTCTATGGTAGTGCCACCTGTGTTGCTGCCAAAATCGACATTTAGGCCTAGTATTAGGGTACGAACAAACACGGCGTAAACACTGCGGATTTTCTGCAACGGATTAATTTGCGGAAAATCCGCAGCGTATTATAGTAGCAGCAATGTGGGTGAGATTTAAACAAATCTCGTCCCCACACATTGTAAAAAAGCCGCCGATTAGAAAAAAATTAAGTTATGCTTACCCAGAGTTCCCTGCTTCTTCTCCAGTCCGGCCTCCTGGGATGATGTTTCATCCCATGTGACCACTGCAGCCAATCATAGCGTGCAGTGGTCACATGACCTGCAACTTCAGCCCCAGTAGGCCGGACTGCGAGCAGAGAAGAGGGAGGGGGTAAGTATGGAAGTTTTTTTTTATTTTTCCGGCACTGCTTTACGCAGCAGAAATTCCACCAGAAAAACGCACCTCAATGTGGTGCGATTTTTCAGACCGCATTCCCTGCGGTATTCAGGGCAGATATGCTGCAAAGTTTAATGCAGCGCATGTGCCCAGAACACGCCGTGTGTGTTCCCCCTTTTTTTTTTCCACAAAAAAAAAAATCATTTGGCCAAATGGTACTTTAAAGTCTATAGTAAAATAGGAGAAAGTCTACAAACTTTCTGGTTCGTGGCGTTTTTGGGATCAGCTGCCTTTATTTATTTTTCTTCAAAAAACAGTGCGCTCTAGGTTTGGTCTTTTTTCCCTAGGCTTCTCCATATAATTGAGCAGAGTATTAGACCAACATGGCCTGCAGTGAAACTCACATTATATTTCTGTTGTGACGTCAAAGCTCCTTCCAAATATAAGGCATATAAATGTAGTTATTACGAACATAGGTAACTATCATTGACATCACATTGCTTTATAGAGTACCAGGACATGGCCTCTAAAAGGGGGGGGGGGGTAAACATTCAACAACCAAGAGGAGAGGGGGGGAGGGAAGATATAGGATAGAAGGGGATAGTTTCCGTCTCTATGTAGTTCACGAAAGTGTGCGATTCCTCCATGGGGCCCAGATGGCATCAAATTTGTCTAATGCACCAGCTAGAAGATGTGTAAGGCGGTCATTGATCATTATCCATGAGATCTTATCAATCAAAATATCTATACACAATGTGGATGATCGCCAAGCTCTAGCAATAGTTATTTTAGCTGCCAGAAATACATATCGGACAAATTTGCATGTGGGGATACAAACTTCCGGAATAGGACCGCCCAACAGTGCCGTAATTACATCATTGGGGGGTGTGACCTGGGCCACCGTGTTAATGAGCTGGTATACCTGATTCCAAAAGGCAGCAACTACTGGGCATTCCCATAGGATAAGCATCAGCGTGCCCTCCGCACCACACTGCCTAAAGCAGTGCGAGTCCACAGACGGGTTAAATCGAGCTATACGAGTGGGGACAATATACCATCTCATTAATACCTTATAACCCGCTTCAACCAAGGATGTGTTAATGGATAATTTCGAAGTCGTACATGCCATCTCCCTCCACTGCTCCAAGTCCACTCCCATGCCTAAATCGTGTTCCCAACGGTCCATGTAAGGGAGTTTCCCCTCCGGAGTAACCAGATCGGAGTATATCATGGATATTTTATGTCGTAGACCCGAGAGCCAGCAAAGCCTTTCAAAAGTGGTCAATGTGCTGATGTCCCTCTGTCTGGATTTCCAATCTAACAAGAAATGGTGTATCTGTAAATATCTAAAGTGCTTCGATGGGGGCATCGAGGGTGATTCCCTAAAGTAATCCAAAGTTCTAATGTCCCCCCCTATAAAAAAGTCCTTGATTCTGTAGAATCCTTTATTGAGCCACCAGCGAAATTCCATGCTACGCAAACCCGGAGGAAAGGCAGAGTTACCCGTGATAGTCATAAGAGGGTTATGGGTTGATTTAATATGGAATTTTTTTCTAATCGTATCCCACAGCCATAACATCTGAGAAAGCACAGGGGAGAGAACCGGAGGCCTACCCGAGGACTCCATCCACAATAACGTTTCTAGCGGAAAACGAGCACATGCGGTCGTTTCTATTTGTGTCCATTGAGGGCAGTATGGTCTCGCATATATATCTGTAAACTGTGCCAGACGTGCTGCATAGTAGTAATGCTGAATATTGGGAACACCCAAACCCCCCGCAACTTTAGGCGTAAATGGCTTTTCTATTGGACTTCGAAAACACATATACAAAATTACTCTATAAAAAATACCACAATAATAACTAATTTAAACACGCCATAAAACGTATTTCACATTTAAAAAATGCTTTTTTACATGCAGTTTAAAACACCAGACAAAAACCCTGTGTGAATGGGGTCTAAAGAGGTATTCCCAACTTAAAGGGGTTGTCCACTCACTATAAATTGATGGCCTATCCTCAGGTTAAACCATCAATATTTGATCGGTCAGGGTCCGACTGCTGGGATACCTAGCACAGCAGTAGCGGCGGTTCACAGTATTAGGGTTCACACGCTTCAAGGGAAAACAGCTCTTGATTTTCAGACTTTTTTTTTTTTTTCCAATTCAAAGTTTTTTATTGGTTTTAATACAAACAGTTACAAAAACATACAGAAAAATTGTGTCCCCATAATACAAAACATGACAAATAGGGCGCAGCCCAAACAGTAGGGTAAACATCACAACCCATGAAGAGCACACACCACAACAGCCATCTGGGCATCATAACGGGACGGAGTAATACTGAAAAGGAAGTGGTGAGCAAAACAAAACAGGGTGCGATAAGTCATCTTCCCGTACATCTTGAAACGCCCTGGCCATAGCATGTGAGCATCAGCACAGGAAGCAAATAACCCCTCAAAATAGACACAAGAAAGAAAGGGAAAAACAAGAAAGAAGAGACCAGGGGAGTTCGCGGTGAGCCTGGACTCCAGCTCCGGATAATCATGGATACATAAAAGCAAGAAAAGGCAGCTATGCACATAATAAACACCTGAGTGAGCCAAGCAAGCCAGCAATCCCCTCTACACTCACATGCAGTCTCCTCTCAGACGAAATCTCGTGGGGAGGGAGGGGCACCGGGCCTCAGGCCACTACAGTGCGGTAGGTGAGAGAGGAGAGAAATGAAAGCCATGGAGACCACGTGTCTATATATCGTGCAGAGGCAGCCGGAGACTGAGCTAGGTGGTGTTCCATACGTTGTATCAAGGCAACCTCCTGAAACCAATCACCCAAGAGTGGAGGAGCCGCCGCTTTCCACTTGCGGGGAATAACTGATTTAGCAGCCTGAAGGAGGTGCCTAATTAGGGAGCGCTTGTAGATGGGTAGTGGCACAGGGAACATAAATAGAAGGGCCGCCTCGGGGGAGCTAGGAACTGAGACCCCCAAGACCTACAGTATGATTTGAAGAATTGCCTCCCAAAAATTCCGTAGGGAGGGGCAACTCCACCAAATATGAGCCATGGACCCCCCCCCCCACCGCCCCACAGCGGCAACATGTATCAGGTACAGACGGGTACCATTTATGTAGGTCAGAAGCGACCCGATACAACCTAGAGATAATTTTGTAGCTGGTTTCTTGGGCTCGTATGGCAATCGAGGCTTTCTGAGACAGGTGAAAAGATCGCCTCCACTGTGCGTCAGTAAATGTCATGTTCAATTCAGCCTCCCAAGCCTTACAGAAGGATGGGAGGTGAGGGGATCGCTGGATTAGGAGTAATTTATAGAGTGTGGAGATGGAATGTGCAGGGGGCCGGGTTGAAACGCATAAGTGGGTGATGAAGGTGAGCCTGGCGTTTAGTAGCACTATAGAAATGTTTTAACTGGGTGTATTGAAATATGTGACGGGGGGAGAACGTTTCAACCGGGCAGATAGTAGTTAAAGGGAGCAAAGAAGAATCGGATAGGACCTGAGTGAAATACATGGGATTAGTGGAAGACCTGCCTAAGAAGGAGAGACGCGCCTCCCCAGCAGGAAATGCTGGGTTGTCGGTGATTTTCAGATGTTTTTTAATTAACTAGCGTTTTTCACAGCGTTTTTTACGGCCGTTTTTGGAGCTGTTTTTCTGACATGCACTTCTTTTTCACGGGTGTTTATTAACGCGGCCGTTTTTAACGATTACCGTTAATACGCCACAATTGTGAATGTATTTTTATTTATTTTTTATTATTTTTCTTTATTGCTAACCTGTTTGTACATTTATGCTGACAATGAATGTAGGCAGGGGTGTTCGCTGCTGGGGTTTCTTCAGGGCCCTACTAACAATGTAACTCCTTATTTAATTATTTTTGGGTAACACACTAAGTGCCTTGGTTTTCCTTTTGTGTTATATCGTTATTTGCTATATAAAATTTGCTGGGTTGGGGGGTGCGGGGCGCTGGCTAGACCTTGTCCTGACACTTCTCCTCTTAGGGTATGTGCACACACACTAATTATGTCGGTAATTGACGGACGTATTTCGGCCGCAAGTCCCGGACCGAACACAGTGCAGGGAGCCGGGCTCCTAGCATCATACTTATGTACAATGCTAGGAGTCCCTGCCTCTCCGTGGAACTACTGTCCCGTACTGAAAACATGATTACAGTACGGGACAGTTGTCCTGCAGCGAGGCAGGGACTCCTAGCATCGTACATAAGTATGATGCTAGGAGCCCGGCTCCCTGCACTGTGTTCGGTCCGGGACTTGCGGCCGAAATACGTCCGTCAATTACGGACGTAATTAGTGTGTGTGCACATACCCTTAGGGTCTCACTGGTTATATCAGGTGTACATTGGATTGTTTCTCCTTGATTAGATCAAGGTGTGGGTGCTTGTTTCACCCGCTTGTTTGTCCTTGTTGTCGTGTCTCCCTTCCTTGTCTGTCTTGTTTCTCTTCATTGTTGTAGCACATTTCTTGATTTGCTAGACATACGTGCGTTGGAAATGGCACAGCTGAAAGTCTGTACCTTTAATGCTAGAGGGCTTAATGTCCCGGAAAAACGGTCGCAGATATTGTATAATATGCACAAAGAACGGGTAAATATCCTGTTTTTACAGGAGACTCATTTTCAGGTGGGCCACACTCCACAGTTTACAAATCGCTATTATCCAGTCTGGTTCCACAGTGCCAACCCGGAATCCAAGTCCAAGGGCGCTAGTATTTGTATACACAAGTCACTCTCTCATAAACTGGTAGACGTTCTGGTCGGTATGTGTTTCTTAAACTGTCCATTCGGAATAAGCTGTTCACCTTAGCTAATATGTACCTCCCCAATCAGGATCAGGCGCGAGTGTGTTGTGGGTATTTGCGGAAATTGGAAGAGTTCACGGAGGGAGTTTTGATTGTGGGCGGTGATTTTAACCTGACGTTCGATTCCAGGCTTGACACCTCCTCCGGCAGGTCTGCGGTTCCGAAGTCCCACTTGGGAGCCTTGAAAACTGTGATGCATTCCATGCAATTGATTGACGTGTGGAGGATTCTGCATCCTCAGGTAAGAGAATACACTTACTTCTCCCCGCTACACAATATGTATAGTAGACTGGATGCCTTTCTTATTAGCCACCATTTGCTTACCTGGCATCCTATTTCTGAGGTGGGCCCTATGGTTTGGTCGGATCATGCCCCTGTATTTCTGACACTTACGTTTCCTAGTTCAGTACCCAATTTCCAATCTTGGAAACTTAACGATAACTTATTGGGTGACTCAGTGTGTGTGTCAGCCCTTAAGGACTCACTTAACGGTTTTTTTGAGGTACACACACGTGACACTACCCCATTACCATTACAGTGGGCGGCGCTAAAGTGTGTAGTCAGGGGAGTCCTGATCCAACATGGGGCTCGGTTGAAGCGGGAAAAAGGGGTAGCCATTACGCGGCTCCTTGCTCAGATACGGGACCTTGAATCCCGCCATAAGCGAGTGCTTTCCTCGCAGATATTTGCGGAACTTACTGCAGCGAGAGAATCCTTGCGTTCTCTGATAGACCAGTCACACGCTCGATTCAGGGACCGTATGCGAAAACACTCGTACGAATTTGCAGATAAATGTGGCAGGTCTCTAGCACAGATACTACATCCTCGCACCCAGGCGTCGTATATCCCTAAAATTACTTCTCCCTCGGGCGGTGAGGTTCACCGACTGCTTCAGACAGTATTACTCGGCATTATACAATCTTAAAGGCCATTTTCAGGATATGCAGGCGGATGCGTTACGTGATAAAATAGACCGGTATGTACATGACACTGCGCTGCCGTCCTTGGGGGGCGGGGAGGCTTTGGGACTTGAGGAAGATTTTTTGGAAATGGAGGTGGAGCGTGCTATTGGGGATTCCCCCTTGGGCAAAAGTCCAGTACCCGATGGGTTTAATAATAAATTCTACAAGACATTTAAGGATCAATTGGCTCCGTTCTTGACGAAAGTTTTTAATTCAGTGTCTTCCTCGTGTCCCTTTGCACCCCAGTCCCTTGAGGCTCATATTACCCTTTTACCAAAACCGGGCAAAGATCCGACGGCGTGCGCAAACTTCCGACCAATATCATTGATAAATGTAGATGTTAAGATTTTTGCGAAGTTACTGGCCTCTCGACTCTCGCCTCTCTTACCAGATTTGGTCACAGATGACCAGGTGGGGTTTGTGCACGGTAGAGAAGCACGGGACAACACTAACAAGACCCTCCTTTTAACATCATACTGCCAATCCCATAAGATACCGATGTGTTTACTCTCGATGCGGAAAAAGCATTTGACAGGGTACATTGGGTGTTTCTCCGCAGTGTCCTGACACAGGTTGGCCTTGGCGCCATTATGGTGGATAGGATTATGGCATTATATCATGGGCCTACGGCCAGGGTTCGAGTTAATGGGTTGTTATCTGACTCTTTGCATATCTCTACTGGCACGAGACAGGGGTGCACACTCTCACCTTTACTATATGTTTTGGTCATGGAACACCTGGCCGTGGCACTGCGGAACAACCCTAATGTTAATGGCGTCTGTGTTGGCGCAAAACACCACAAACTAGCATTGTATGCCGATGATCTCCTTGTGTACATTACGACTCCTATGGTTTCCTTGCCATCTTTGACCAGGGAATTTGAGCGGTTTGGCCATGTGAGCAATTTCAAAGTCAACTATTCCAAATCGGAGGCATTGAATATATCTCTCGATACTACCTTAGCCACCCATCTCGCTCCAGTTTTCCCTTTCAAATGGCAATCTACATCTCTAAAATATCTGGGGGTGCAAATTCCCACACACCAGTCGGATTTGTTCGCTTTGAATTACACACCCATTCTGCAGCGCACCTTGAAGGATTTAATGGCGTATGGTGGGAATCGCATATCGTGGTTTGGGCGCATTAACGCGGTAAAAATGGACATTTTACCCAAATTTCTTTACATATTCCAAACCGTCCCTATCATAATTCCAACGAGCTTCTTCCAAATATTGCATAGGGCCATAACTAAATTTGTTTGGGGCTCCTCTAAGCCTCGTGTTCGTTTTGCTGTCCTTAGTCGGCCAAAAAAGGAGGGGGGGGGGCAGGATTGCCGGATTTTAAACGCTACCACCAAGCTGCGTTACTGATGCGATTGGTAGACTGGTTCCGTTCAGGTGCGGGTAAGCAATGGGTGCGCATTGAGAAGGCTATGTCTCCCCTAGCACTGTCGTCTCTGCCTTGGTTGTCTGCTTCTCAGCGACCTTCATCTTCTCTGCCTTACCTCACACGTCAGTTTCTTGTAGTCTGGGAGCGGATCATTGCTACGATGGACATTGTTCACTGTCCAGGCCCTCTAACCCCTCTTTTTGATGATCCTTCCTTTCCTCCGGCGGTGGGTGTGGACACATTCCTCTGTTGGGAGAGACAGGACGGTAGTTTCTTGGCTAAGACTCTTACACCGGAGGGTACAATCTTGTCACAGTCTGTGGTCTCCGGGGCCTGCCCGGTGGGACGTCCGGTTTGGTGGTCCTATTTTCAGTTGCGCTCTTATCTTTTTTCAATGGGCGACCGGTTTGCTTTGCTGCAGGTTAAGACTCCTCTGGAACACTACTTGTTGTTGACTACTGCCCCCTCTCATGTGCTGTCTTTTTTACACGGGATCCTCCTCCCTAAATACGATTACTCCCAGCTGACATTCACCACCGCATGGGATGAGGAATTGGGGACTCGACACTCTGCTGAGGAGTGGGGCACATCTTTCTTCCTGGCGCATAAGCTTCCGACTTCGTGCTTTGCCCAGGAAATAAAATAAGAAGATTCTCACTAGATGGTACCGCTGTCCTTATTTACTGCATAGGATATTCCCTGATGTACCTGATGAATGCTGGAGATGTGGGGAGGCTACTGGAACCATGCTGCACATTTGGTGGGATTGTCCCAAACTTCGTCCCTTTTGGGGAAAGATTTTTGATCTCGGTAATAAACTTTTTCATACTGAGGTTCAGACTTCGGCCTCTATTGGTTTACTTTCCATGGTTCCGGGATCACTCTCACACCTCAAAAAGAGTGTCTTTCGGCATTTTTTGACCGCAGCAAGAACAGTGATTCCTCGTCATTGGAAATCCAGCACTGTGCCTTCCCTGAAGGAATGGGTGACGGAGGTGAATGGAATTATGAGGATGGAGGAGTTGATGTCTGCTGATCAGGGTAAAGCTGAGCTCTTTGTCCGCACCTGGGCAGTGTGGTCTGGATTCCGGGGAGGTGATGATTTACCTCTCTGGCTGGATGGCCTCTTTTGAATACCTATATAAAGCCTACTTTTTGCGTGCTATGTCCGTATGTGTTTCCCTTTGTTGTCTTGTGTCTGTGTTAGTCTGTCGTATAATGTGCACTTATATGCGATAATTGTTATCCACCTGTGGGGACTGGCTCCCCTAAATAATGCACTATCTTTGCTGCACTTATGGTACTGTTATTTTCATTGCATTCTTATATAGTTTTTGCTTACTGATTAGGAGGCACCTCCTACTGCTGCTCTATGTCTTTCATACTTTATGTGATATTGAAGTGGTTATATTGCACTGTGTGTGAATTTTGCAAATGTATGAAACCATGTATATGCTGTTATGTTGTGTATATTTTCAAAATAAAAATCTTTGATAAAGAAAAAAAAAAGAAATCAATGCGCAGATGTTTGGAGGCGCTTCGCTTCCATTTTTTTGGCCGTTTACGGGCCGAAAAATGGCCAAAAATAAGCCGTGTGAACATACCCTTACAGCCTTCTCCCATTCACTTCAAAGACAGCAGTTTCTAATACTGTGAACCGGAATGAAGACAAAGCAGCGATCGTACGAGCGCTGCGGCTTCTTCAAATCAGCTGATCAGCGGGAGTCCCGGCAGTCTGACCCCGACTGATCCGATATTGACGGCCATCAATTTTTAGGGACTTGACACCTGCTTTAGGGCGGATTCACACGAACGTGATTTTCGTCCGTGCAGCCCGTGTGGTTTTCACGCGGGTCGCACGGACCTATACAAGTCCATGGGGCAGTGCAGACAGTCCGTGAGTTTTGTGCGGCGTGAGTCCGCTGCGTAAAACTCACGACATGTTCTATATTTAGGCGTTTTTCGCGCATCACGCACCCATTGAAGTCAAAGGGTGCGTGAAAATCACGCATGCCCCACGGAAGCACTTCCGTGGGACAAGCGTTATTCGCGCAACAGCAGTAAAAGAATGAATGTAAACAGAAAAGCACCACGTGCTTTTCTGTTTACAAACATCCAAACGGAGTGTCATAATGATGGCTGCGCGAAAAGTACGCAGCCGCGCATCCACATGAACAGGGCACACGGAGCTGACACACGGAGCTGTCACGCTGCTGCCAAGCGCGCAAAAACTAAAGTTCGTCTGAATCCGCCCTAATACATTTATGATATATCCATGGGATATGACATAAATGTCTGATAGATGCAGGTCCTGCTCTGAGACCCGCACCTGTCTCAAGAATGGGGGTCGCGCTGCTCTCTCCATCCTGTTCAATGGGAGTTGCGGAAACAGCCGAGCAAACATCTGTACCCCAGGGTGGCTGCTCCACCTATGACTTCACATCAATCATTGATCTCAACAGTACAAAGTGTGAACTTTACAATGTCTTTATCCTCCAGGATTCGTATTCTGCTCTGACACCGGGTGGACTTTATTAAATGTTGGCTATATTAATTCCCTTTCACAGCGGCAAATGATCGGGTGAACGAGTGTTCGTACGAAAACAGGGGCAACAGGGCAAAGATCAGCCGATGAACGAGCAATACAATGGATCCGATAAGTCACCGTGGAGCCCTCGCATTAGGTTAAATGCACACGATTTCCTGGGATTTTTGAGAGAAATCAAACCTGCTCATCCCATGTTTCCCCGGCAGGAGGCATCGGGGGCAGTGGGGCTGAGCCCACAACATCAGATTGTAGAGAGATTGTGTCGTTCCCAATTGTCTAGTTATCTACAATCTACAGCATAAAATCCACAGATGCAGCCCCAGCACAATCATGTTTTACAATGGAGGGATTTTATGATCAGATTTGTCTGTGTCTCCTGTGACTCTCGCTGGTCAGATGATCGGTCAGATGGGAGATATTTGCACTAGATTTTTTTTGTCTTATGTTAAAAACAACAGATTTCATTGTTATCGGGATCAGGATAACTTTGCCTTTTTTACTTTTTCAGTTTGTGTCTTTTGCAACATTTCTATTAAATTGATTGAATATAAACTATTACATTATACTACTATTTTACTATTACATTATATTATTACATGATACTACTATTTAACTATTATATCATACTTTTACATTATACTACTATTTTACTATTACATTATACTATTACATTATACTACTATTTTACTATTACATTATACTACTATTTTACTATAACATTACACTACTATTTTACTATTACGTTATACTATTATATTGTACTACTAATTTATACAGCATTTGGTTTTTAGGTCCAAAATTTGGATTTATTTTATCTTACATCTTTATAGAGGTTCAGTGTCCATCACAGTCATAGTTACATGATAAAATTCTGTCTGCCAGTAGCCACCACTAGGGGGAGTTCACTGAATACAGATTTATTATTGAGTTAAAAGAGCTGTATAAGTCTGTATGCCGTGAGCTCCCCCTAGTGGTGTCTATCTAGATGTCTGCATCATAACAAAAGAGTCTGATATATTTTTGCAAGATCTGATGACTTTTTAAAATGTATTAATTTTCAGTAAACAATAACTCTGGACCCCCGGGAGTTGCATCAATAACATTAGATTGTGGCCTGTGTCACATTTCACACACCAATCAGGGACGTTGGAGCCTCTCCGTATAAAATATGCGCTCCCTGTTTGCTCGCAGCGCTTCTCACTTATCTGAAGTATCAGTTGCCATAGTAACTGTATTACTTTAATACTCAAGATACATTTATTCTAGTTGAAAAAAGAAGTACAAAGCTCGGCCTTGCGACACCTCAGTGTCCTTTTTCTGTCTACTCGACATTAACCCCTTAAGAATGCAGCCAATTTGTTTTGTTTTCGGCTCTTCACGTTTCATACAGTTGGTCGTGCCTATTTGGCGCGTCTCTTTGGCGAAATAGTTAATGTAACTATAACCTTGTGCTCAATGCCTGATCTGAATACACTTTTCCCTTAGTATCTGGATTAATTGACACGATCTGTATGGATTATGGTGGTCCCAGCGTCATCTTGGATCACATCCAACACGACATCATGAACGCAGTAAATAATTAACTCTAGGGACCGGAGAAAATATTAACACGTATTTCCCTCAACCTGAATATGTCTGGAATACATTATAAGCAATCAGCAGAACATAAAAATGCAAAGTCTCCGGATTGTACTACATTATCATTCATGTAGGATCTATAAAACAACCTCAATATGGGAGAAAAACGGGATAATTTACCCCCGATCTGTCCAGAACTCCGGTATAAAGGAGAATACATTGTAATATCTCTGCAACGATCAGGATGATATTCCACGTCAATACTCATTTCACTATTTGCAATATCTTATGTACATTGCTGCTCATGTATTGTCTTTTACTATAGCTGATTAGATGCCACTATCATAGAATTTCATTAGTAATTACCAGGAAAAGTTTGAAGCAAGTCCACAGTTTCCTGGTCATCCGGTCACTCGGAGACTCCTCCTCTTCCTGGACAATCACAGTGAAAACATCTTTCCATCATGCTTGATTGGTCTGTAGAGTTTTAAAAAATGATCTGGTATCAGTGACCAAACGTTTACATACTTATCAACATTTCAATTCCAAATTGTGTGACCTGTTAAGCATCGCCCCATGCCAACAGAAACACCCCCAAACCCCCCAAGTCTGGAAACTTCCCTTTTGTCTTTTGGGGTCTGTTTGGCAGGACAGTATTGTGAAAAACGCCTGCAGCCTTCTTACAGTCTAGAAAGTAAGAACATTTGAAAGATATATTATGCGGGGTAGTGAAGTTCAATGGTGACACTAGCGAGGAAGGAAGTAGCTAACTTCTCTTCCTACTTTGGTTTGCTCAAAATCAATATAGATTTCATAAGTAGAAAGGTAAGACATGGGATTTAGAATAGACAAATGTAGCGATATTAATCAGAAGCGAATATATAGTTCTGTTGCACAGGGTCCCAGAGGGGTATAGGGCCCATAAGTATCTTGCTTCTCTCTTCCCCTTCTGTTCACGCTCTCCTTGGGTCTCTCACAAAGGACACAGACAATGGATCAACTTCTATGATTGCCTACGCTGCTCTATGATTGGCTGATAGCTGATGATGCAGTATCTGTGTGTCTTAAGGTCCTTTTACGCTGGCCAATGATTGGTTAAGCTAGCAAAGATCAAAGAACGGTAAACGCTCATTCATCGGCTGCGAGTCAAAAACTGGTTTCTAGTCGGCAGCACATCTCCCTGTGTAAACAGATGCGCTGCCGATATATGATGCAAATGCATAACTACCGGCAATTGCTCCTTGAAAAAAAGAGTTATAACGAGCGCTGATTGACGTGCTGTATCATCGATCAGCGCTCGTTTTCACGGGCAGTATCGGGCAGTCTACAGTCACAAATGGAGTAGCAAGAAAAAGGAGTCTTCCAGCCTCCAGTACACGCCGTTAACCCCTTCACAGAGAGCTTACTACCTTCACTACTCTAGACCATCAGTGATGTCATAATTAACCCCTTCACTACCCTCAGACCACCAGATGTAATTTGCAGGCATGCTGGCAGAAGGGGGTAAAGCACACTGTTTTTACACAGGGGCCCTCAGTTGAATGTGTTCAATATATAGTCATTTTATATTTACATTTCAGAGCACTTGCCGCTATGCAGCATCTAGCACGTCACAGGCTGTCCCATAATCATTATTTATCACCTGTCCACAGGACAGGTGATAATTATCTGATCGGTGGAGGTCCGACCACTGGGACCCGCACCGATCTTGAGAACAGGCTTACCTTGCCGTTCCTGGGAGTCCCATAGGAATGGAGCATTAGCGGGCATGCTCGGCCACCGCTACATTCATTTCTATGTTGCTGCCGAGCGCCAGCCCCAAAGAAATGAATGAAGGAGTGGCCGGGCATGCGCTACCGCTCTATTCCTATGGGACTCCCAGGAACGGCACGGTGAGCCTGTTCTCGGGATCGGTGGGGGTCCCTGCAGTCGGACCCCCACCGATTATTATTTATCACCTATCCACAGGATAGGTGGTAAATATTTGATTATGGGAAACCCCCTTTAAAGATGCAGCTATTCCATATTACTAGAGATTATATAAAAACATGACCTGGTAAATGTCTGTGTACTGGGATGTAAAAACCAGCAGTCTGTGCCAGTATTATTTGATGATAAAGCGACAGGAACACGGGGGCAATATATTCTTACATTAATATACATCGTCATAAATCACACTGTCACTAATGCAGATTGTTTCCTTCTACGAGGAGGTGATTTCTGGCCCCACAGAATCTATCAATATTTCTATTCATGCAGGAGCTATTGATGCAGTTTTATTGAGTCGTTTTTGTGCCAGAGGGCACCCGCTCACCTCCCATTCCAGCCCAGAAAATAATTAAAGCACAAAACAAAATTCAAGCCCAGATTATTCATGTAGGGGGAACATCAAGGGCCACGTCAGGAGCACGCAATCAATGTCGGCGCAGTTTACATTCATTACAATTATTGTCTGAAGTTTATTTATCAATTTATAAGCTGGTAAAAAGACACAGCAAGTGGGAAGCTGCAAACAGCGGGAATAATGGCAGGACATGGTCATTATCTGCCTCAGAATTTTCCTATTGCAAAAAACTCAGTGTGAACACAGCCTAATAGTCCAATTCAACAGCTTTCAGAGCATTCCTGGAGCCACCACTAGAGGGAGCCTAGGAGCTCAGTGTTATACTGTTACATTGTATACAGTGTTACATTGAACTCAATAATAACACAGTATGCACTAAGCTCCCCCTAGTGGTGAATGCAGGAAAAAACATTTTATAATTTACCTCTATGTCTATTCAGGGGGTTTGGAGCTCTGCATTAAAAAAAAACAGAGTTCCGATCGCTATAAATATATATTATACTGTATATATATTGACTTTAAGTGCATTCTGTATCTTTTAGGCCAGGTTCACGTCTTGTGTTATGTCCTGCCACAAGGCAGAGGAAAAAAAGATAGTGATCTGAATCGAGAAATTAAAAGGGGACATGTAGGCATCACAATATTTCAGTAGTGCAGCCTCAGGCTCTGGGCCTATAACTTTAAACTATCAGATCTCAGCCTACATGTAAGATATTATAATACAGTTTTCACCCTTTTTAATGGAAAATAAAGAGCATTGTATAAATGTATTCAGGTAGGTCTCCTGTATAGGTAAACATACTCTTTAAATCTGGCATTCTCTTTCTGGGGAAATGTCCCTGTTTTTCCAAACTGATCAATTTATTGCTTTTATGTGTCTTATTTTGTGCTGCAAAGTGTCTCTAGAAATTAAATTTCAATGTCAGTAGCCGTGCCCCAGGCGAGGGTGGATCTGCTCTTTTTGAAGGTGTCTTTACAATTAATTGATTGATTGATTGTTTGTCTTCTGCCCTGGGCTTCTACACTTGTTTTTTAGGTAAAATCTACAAAATATACCAGCTGAGGTTTATAGAACATCCCCACGTCTGCGGCTTTGTGATACACTCTTTTTACAATGTCTCATTTTCACAGGTGCCAAGTTTATCTAGTTCTGTTTTGTTTCCACCAATTTTCTACATTCAGTAATCTAGGAGCCCCAGGCGCAGCATTGTATTCCTGTGTACCATTTACATTCAGTGGTTCTACGTCTTCCCACAGTTTCATACAACAAAGCCCCCTGCTATCTGCGTGGGATGCATATAACTGTTTATCCTGTTCTTCCTGGTTCACGAATTGCATGCGAAAAGTACAGTGAGGACTGACACATATAAAAATTTTTTTATTTAAATATAGTGTCCAGATGCTAATTGAGAGTGAATAAGAACATAGAATATTTTATCACATGTTGTATTATTGCAGTATTTCCCCTTAGGCTGCATTCACACGAGCACATTATGTCCGTATTGGACGGAACATATTTCGGCCGCAAGACCCGGACCGAACACACTGCAGGGAGCCGGGCTCCTAGCATCATAGTGATGCTAGGAGTCCCTGCCTCGCTGCAGGACAACTGTCCCGTACTGTAATCATGTTTTCAGTACGGGACAGTAGTTCCATGGAGAGGCAGGGACTCCTAGCGTCGTACATAACTATGATGCTAGGAGCCCGGCTCCCTGCACTCAGTTCGGTCTGGGTCTTCCGGCCGAAATACGTTCCGTCCATTACGGGCGTAACATGGTCGTGTGAACCCAGCCTTAGAAACATTGCTTCCAGGTGGGAATACAGTACTTCATGGAGGCACCATATAGCAGCTTGCAGCTCTGTAATACAGACCCATAGGGATATAGGGATACAGTCTGTGTGCCACCATGCAGGCTCCATGCTGCACCATACAGACATAAATGCCATTCAGGGTTTGGGGAAAGTTGCTAATCCTCTGAGATCTAAAGACATCAGCAGCACAGATCTTTCTTCTGCTACAATGTATCAGTGTAGGTGAAATGTATAAGCCTAGAGTACAGACTGTTTACCTCACAGAGAACTGTCTAGACTGGATATAATTGAAGTGAACTCATAGCTGTGAGGTCAGGACAGAGTTTTCAGCCTCCGGATATAAACAAGAATGTTCCCATTCACTGAAAGCAAGCATAAATGTTGACAATAATGAGGATTTTAATCTCAAAGTATATTAATAAATTGCAGAACGTTTTATTATATGATAATTAACCTTTATTACAGAGAACCCAGAGAAAGGGGATGACCAAGGGACTTGTATTTCCAGTTTTAGTACTTTAATCTTACATTAATCTTACATTATTGTGACTGGGTAGGTGTCATAAAATGTTTTTTCCAGAAATTGTGCTACTCTTGTCTATAGGCCGTGTCTGGTATTCACTAGAATGGTACTTTGCTGCAATACCAGACACGGCCTATAGACAAGAGTAGCACAATTTCTGGAAAAAACATTTTATGACACCTACCCAGTCACAATAATGTAAGATTAATGTAAGATTAATGTAAGATTAAAGTACTAAAACTGGAAATACAAGTCCCTTGGTCATCCCCTTTCTCTGGGTTCTCTGTAATAAAGGTTAATTATCATATAATAAAACGTTCTGTAATTTATTAATATACTTTGAGATTAAAATCCTCATTATTTTCAACATCTCTGCTTGCTTTCAGTGAATGGGAACTAAACTTTAAAAAAAACTTCTGACATGTCAGAAATTTTGATCGGTGGGGGTCTGAGCACTGGGACCCCCACCGATCGCTAAAATGAAGTGGCAGAAGCGCTTGGGTGAGCGCTAAATTGCTTCGTTTTCTGATCGGCTTTTCTGGGAAAACTGAGCAATTGGTGTACGGGCACAATAACAAGTCTACGAGTCCGTACACCAACTGCTCGGCTTTCTCAGAAAAGATTATCAGAAATTAAGTGGCTCAGCGCTCAGCTGAGCGCTTGTGACGCTTCATTTTAGCGATCGTTGGGGGGGGGGGTCTCAGTGCTTGGACCCCCACTGATCAAAACTTCTGACATTTCACTATGACATGTCGGAAGTTTTTGGAAACTTTAGTTGCTCTTTAACATAAAATCAACTATGTAACTTTATATGTTGACGCTCTGTGCTGGATTATCAGACTTTCTGGACTACCAGACACTGAAATTGTTCTACATAGGATACAAGCAGTCCTATATATTTGGATATATTGTTACATTGTGTCTCATCATTTACCCTCATCATCAGCCTTTCTCCTATGTGTACGAGTGCAGAGAGATGTTTGTCCATTTTCTCAACCTCTGTCCTCAGGGAACATTTTTAGTGTTTGACCTGAGAGAAGAATTCATTTAAAGTCTGAGTTTTCCTCTCCTGGAAAGTATTTACTCCTGAAAATAGTTACATCCCAATTTATAAGACTAACTAGACTCCTGAGCCCACTTGACATAGAAAATTGGCGAAGCGAGGACGTAATTATCAGGAATGTTCTTTGATGTGGAAAAGAAAATGACGTTTTTCTTCAAAGCCAATATTTCACTAATACTCTGCTGGATTTCAGTTCAAGCGAAACCGCTTTATATTGTTCCTGCTATTTCTTGGACAAACATATTACAGACTCAATCCCACTGTAATGTAAAGAGAGAGATTGTTATGGAAGAATTCTCCTGATGCCGGGTATACGGTCAGGTTGTCATGTAGCAGGTTGTAAAATCCACACTCGGATTTGCAGGGTAGGACTCTTAAAGAAGCAGCAGAAAATATATAATATAGTATCTTATCATATATAGTGATATGGAGCATGCTGGTATAACCTGGGTATATTCTGTATATAATTATATATGTACAGCTGGTATAAGTTATACATCTTCTTGTATATAGTGATATGGAGCATGCTGGTATAACCTGGGTATCTTCTGTATATAATTATATATGTACAGCTGGTGTAAGTTATACATCTTCTTGTATACAGTGATATGGAGCATGCTGGTATAACCTGGGTATCTTCTGTATATAATTATATATGTACAGCTGGTATAAGTTATACATCTTCTTGTATATAGTGATATGGGGCATGCTGGTATAACCTGGGTATCTCCTGTATATAATTATATATGTACAGCTGGTATAAGTTATACATCTTCTTGTATATAGTGATATGGAGCACACTGGTATAACCTGGGTATCTTCTGTATATAATTATATATGTACAGCTGGTATAAGTTATACATCTTCTTGTATATAGTGATATGGAGCATGCTGGTATAACCTGGGTATCTTCTGTATATAATTATATATGTACAGCTGGTATAAGTTATACATCTTCTTGTATATAGTGATATGGAGCATGCTGGTATAACCTGGGTATCTTCTGTATATAATTATATATGTACAGCTGGTATAAGTTATACATCTTCCTGTATATAGTGATATGGAGAATGCTGGTATAACCTGGGCATCTTCTGTATATAATTATATATGTACTGCTGGTATAAGTTATACATCTTCTTGTATATAGTGATATGGAGCATGCTGGTATAACCTGGGTATCTTCTGTATATAATTATATATGTACAGCTGGTATAAGTTATACATCTTCTTGTATATAGTGATATGGAGCATGCTGGTATAACCTGGGTATCTTCTGTATATAATTATATATGTACAGCTGGTGTAAGTTATACATCTTCTTGTATATAGTGATATGCAGCATGCTGGTATAACCTGGGTATCTCCTGTATATAATTATATATGTACAGCTGGTATAAGTTATACATCTTCTTGTATATAGTGATATGGAGCATGCTGGTATAACCTGGGTATCTTCTGTATATAATTATATATGTACAGCTGGTATAAGTTATACATCTTCTTGTATATAGTGATATGGAGCATGCTGGTATAACCTGGGTATCTTCTGTATATAATTATATATGTACAGCTGGTATAAGTTATACATCTTCCTGTATATAGTGATATGGAGCATGCTGGTATAACCTGGGTATCTTCTGTATATAATTATATATGTACAGCTGGTATAAGTTATACATCTTCTTGTATATAGTGATATGGAGCATGCTGTTATAACCTGGGTATCTACCGTATATATATATGTACAGCTGGTATGTTATACATCGTCTTGTATACAGTGATATGGAGCATGCTGGTATAACCTGGGTATCTTCTGTATATAATTATATATGTACAGCTGGTATAAGTTATACATCTTCCTGTATATAGTGATATGGAGCATGCTGGTATAACCTGGGCATCTTCTGTATATAATATAGATGTACAGCTGGTATAAGTTATACATCATCTTGTATATAGTGATATGGAGCATGCTGGTATAACCTGGGTATCTTCTGTATATAATTATATATGTACCGCTGGTATAAGTTATACATCTACTTGTATATAGCGATATGGAGCATGCTGGTATAACCTGGGTATCTTCTGTATATAATTATATATATACAGCTGGTATAAGTTATACATCTTCTTGTATATAGCGATATGGAGCATGCTGGTATAACCTGGGTATCTTCTGTATATAATTATATATATACAGCTGGTATAAGTTATACATCTTCTTGTATATAGTGATATGGGGCATGCTGGTATAACCTGGGTATCTTCTGTATATAATTATATATGTACAGCTGGTATAAGTTATACATCTACTTGTATATAGCGATATGGAGCATGCTGGTATAACCTCGGTATCTTCTGTATATAATTATATATATACAGCTGGTATAAGTTATACATCTTCTTGTATATAGTGATATGGAGCATGCTGGTATAACCTGGGCATCTTCTGTATATAATTATATATATACAGCTGGTATAAGTTATACATCTTCTTGTATATAGTGATATGGAGCATGCTGGTATAACCTGGGTATCTTCTGTATATAATTATATATGTACAGCCGGTATAAGTTATACATCTTCTTGTATATAGTGTTATGGAGCATGCTGGAATAACCTGGGTATCTTCATAGATTAATAGAGATTTATAAAATGTTTTTTTAGGCTGGTTTTACACATTTTTGGTGCAGTTTTTTGACCAAAAACTAGGAATAGATCCAAAACTTCCCAAACAACAGCCGATGTGAATCCAGAGTAAGAAAGGTTCGGACCTTCTGATGGTTCTGAGTATGGGATGATGTCTCAGGCCTCATTCACACGGCAGGGTTTCCCGGCCGGGTGCCGGCCGTTCATAAATCGTCCGGCACCCGGCTGCATTAGGAATAATAGACCCCTAATGGGGCTATTCACACGACCGATTTTTTGACGGCCGGGAAAACCGCCCGTCAAAAAATAGGACATGCTCTATTTTCGCCCGGGTACCCGGCTCCCATAGAAGTCTATGGGGCCGGGTATTACACGGCCATCACCGGGATGTGTCCCGAGTGATGGCCGGGTTTTCCGGAGCTTGCGCTCTATCTCCTCCTCCTCACAGCGCAGAGTGCATGTGAGGAGGAGGAGTTGATGCCATTCTGACGAATGGCATCGCTGTACACGGTGTGGCAGGGCCGGGGTGTACAGCAGGTGGAGGGAGCGCTGCGCTGGCTCCCTTCCCCTGCTTGTTAAAATCACCCTGGCCCGGCGACACCTTCGATGGCGCCGCTAGTAGTAGTAGCAGCAGCTGCTACTACTGTAGCGACGCCACTATAGCAGAGCGGGGAGGTATCTCCCCGCTCTGCTATGTGCTAGCCGCACTTTAGCTCCTTGAAGGAGCGGAATCCCCGTGTGTTCGGGGATTCCGCTCCTGGACAGAGCGCTTGATGTCTCTGTCCATATCTGGGCAGTGACATCAGGGGAAACTCCTGAAGCGGAATCCCCGAACACATGGGGATTCCCCTTCAGGAGTTGCCGCTGATGTCACTGTCCGGATCTGCCCGGCCCGGCACGGATGCATAACTTTATGCAAACCGGCCGGGCAGAATGGCCGATTTTACCGGCCGGCACTCGGGCTCGGACGCGACCCGGTCGTGTGAATCCCGCCTTAGGCATCTGTCTATTGCTTTACATACATCAGTTCAGCAGTACAAAGTCTATGGAAACTATTTTATAATGTTGGCAGCCACGGAAAATGCAGTTTGACAGTTTTCTTGCCTTTCTGGTTTGTTCTTTGTTCCAGGAATTATAAGCTACTTCTAAAACAGTTTAATAACTAGGAAGTTTCAGGTCTGCTTATAATATATAAATCATTATAATATGACTCCTGACACAGTATGAACAGTGCCGCATTCTGTACATCTCTAGAGCTAAAATCTGTAAATGAATAGCACTTAAAGGAGTTGTCTGGTTTGTAAAACCCATTTACAAATACCCTATTAGTTAAAATCTTCGTTAATAGAGCGGGTTCCTGTTTCTGGACCCTCATTTGTTAGTCAGGGAGCGGCTACTAGGACTGTCTCCTGCTCTGGCGGACCTGGCAGGTCCGTATATTAGACAGACAGCCCAAGGATTTCAATGGGCACTATGTAATGCCACATTTCCCCTGTGGTGGCGCTGCATGGAAATTGAGCACTTGCTGCCATGCTCACCCACAGATTACAACTGATCGTTGGGGGTCTCAGCTGTACTAGATGACTTGTAGCATTCAGAGATTAATTCATCCGTTACAAAGGGTGGGGGTACTATAAACCACAGAATTCGGGGACTATGCCTTGACTTAGTTACATCTGCATATAGTACAGCTGAGTGCCAACAAATATTACATCTCTGATGGGGTTGTCACTCTACTTTCCCAGAATCCTGATTGGCACACCGGTCCAAGTATCCTCCTTCCCCATATATCTGCATAACTATTCAAATTTTTTATTGAAGGGTTTTGGAAACCTGATGATAACTCTTATGGGAGCTGTAGCGGTGGTGATATTGGTGGTCACCCAGCTTTCCCAGAAACAGATATAACTAACAAATTCACAGAACAGGACGACCCAGATTCTCATATTTATGGAGGATTTTTTTTATGTGGTAGAATTAATGAGGCTTCATATTACAGGTTCAGTATATAGTGAAATTGTTAGCGGAGCATCAGATGTGACCATACATGCCGCATGAATAATGAATACCTCCTCACTGGGACTCGTTCCTATTACTGCGTGCAGAAGACCTTAGTGTCACCTCCAATCAATTTGATGAGGACATTTGGAGAGGGATAGAGTAACCCTGAGGGACTCCCATCCCTACCACTGTGGAACATCTCGTGGCCCCTATGGACGTGACTTCCGTTTATTTCCTGGATTCCAGAGCTGTAAAGGATAGGGTTACATGTATAGATGATGGAAGGTCTTGCTCCTCTTTGGATCCCCCTCTCTCCATTATTTGGAGTGCTGCAAGGACCCATCTGTGCTGATGTCAAATGCATCTGGAAGGGTCCGAGAGTCAATGAAATAATGATCTGTGCTCCACTCTTTCCATAAACCGTCCCTTCATGTTTCTAAAAGATATTGATGAGATGATTCCCTCTGCATGATATGAACGCTGCCTCATCCCCCCCCCATCTTAGCGTTAAAGTTCCCTCAACAATATTAAAGACGTTGCCTCACCAAGACCACCCCTTCCCAAGTGACTTATTATGGCATATGAAAAGTCCTCATACAGCCACGTCAATGGGAAAATAAAAAAGTTATAGCTCTTTTAATGTGACGATGGAAAAAACGTAAAAAAATTGCTTGGTCATTTAAGGCCCAGAATGCAAGCAGGGGAAGGGGTTAAAGAGGTATTCCCGACATTTATGGCATATCTATAGAATCTGCCATGAATGTCTGATAGGTGCAGGTCCCAGCTATTGGACCCGCACCTATATCGAGAACGGGGGTCTCCCAACCCCTGTTTCGGCGGCCACTGACCGCAGAATCTAAGCGTGAAACTAGTGGATAGAGGGTCGCACGTGCAGCTCTCCCTATTCAGTTCAATGGGTGTTACGAAAACAGCCAAGCTAGCACTGCTCGACTGTTTCTGTAACTCCCATTGAACAGAACGGAGAGAGCAGCACGCACGTTCGACCCGCTCTCCACTAGTCCACGCTTAGATTCTGCGGTCACCGGCCGCCGCACCAGGCAAAACAGGTTTCTGGAGACCCCCGTTCTCTATATAGGTGCAGGTCCCAGAGCTGGAACCTGCATCTATCAGACTTTTATGGCAAATCCTGCAGTATATGCCTAAGTCGGGAATACCCATTTATTAATGTTTAATAAAAAAAATATTAAAAATATATATATATATGTATGTAAAAAAATGATTTTGTTTCTCACCAATTTCAAGATCACTGCTTGCTTTCAGTGAATTGACCATTGTTTGCATGTAGAAATTGAAAACCTGCACATCTGAGAATTTGTTGCAATTGTATTAATTAGGCCTTATTCACATGAGCGTATTTCATGTCCGTCTTTCGCGCGTTAAAACAACGGACTTCAAACAGACCTATGCAATTCAATGGGCCTATTCAGACATTGTGTTTTCCACGCAATGTGAATCTCACTGCATGTCCTATACTTGTGTGTTTTTTGCGCATCACGCACCCATTGAAGTCAATGAGTGCGTGAAAATCACGGACAGCACACCGACGCACATCCGTGTGCCATGCGTTTTTCACTCAACAGTTGCTAAAGAAATGATGAGAAAAAATAATCACCTCCTTCAGTTTATTTTGCTGACGTAAAAAACACGTGACTTACAGATGACATACGCGAGTAAAAAACACAGACTTGTCACACGGAACTGCAATGCAAGAAATACGCTACGTTTTTTACGGGCGCAAAACGGACACGTTTATGTGAATAAGGCCTTATAGACAATCCTTTGTAAGCTAAATATATCCGCCTCACAAATCTCCCTACTGTCCTGATAGTTTGTTACAATGTATCGGTGCAATTAAAATGTATCAGTTTGAAATCCAGGCTGTTTAGCTCATAGAGAAACAAAGGTACGTAAAGTTTCTATTCACTGACAGCAAGAACAGATCTTGGAATTGATGTCTAATCATTACACAAAGTATATCAAGTTGCAGAACTTTTCATTACACGATTATTAAAGTGTACGCTGGAGAGTTACGTGAAAATCACTACGGTCAAGCGAATCATTAGCAATTTCTTTTTTTTAATCACCGCCTGGTGGGATTTGTGATCTATTTTTTTTTTTTTTAAGAAGCCGTTACTTTCTCCTCGTTAGGGTAATATAACAATCGCTTGTACTTCTATTAATCTGTGGGAAAAAGTTTGTGAGCCATTTGTTGGTCGTAAAGAAGCAGCGGCGGCGGCGGCATTGTACTTGTCATCTGCTGCGGGTGTCAATAAGATATCTGAGCCGGGTGCCTCTGTGACCCCCAATCTGCACAATGCCGCTGCTGCCCGTTCACAGAGGAGTCTGATGCCACTTGTAGTTGCTTCATACACTTCCTCCACACCAGCGCTGATAAATGAAGGGACTGTTGAGTAATGGGTGTATTGCCCAAGAGTGAATTCTAACGTTATGTGGCCAGGCTGTGTATATGGAATCTTATACGTCTGTATCTAAAGTCTTATACACACAAGCGTACACAGCACCCGTGCTGTACAGATACTAAATACCCTGCCAATGGAAATGTATGGGCTCCTTTTAACCCTTGATTTTGTGAGAATTGTGGCATCAGATGCCGTATTACAGAGGAATTCTCCCCTAGATACATTGTATGGAGGTGCACGAGGCTTATGTAGCATTTTACCCGTATTGACTTCAATAGAAAGAATCCGGCTAAAGCCTCATACACAGCAGAGCCGTGCGCCGGGACTTGCGGCAGAGCCGTGCGCCGGGACTTGCGGCAGAGCCGTGCGCCGGGACTTGCGGCAGAGCCGTGCGCCGGGACTTGCGGCAGAGCCGTGCGCCGGGACTTGCGGCAGAGCCGTGCGCCGGGACTTGCGGCAGAGCCGTGCGCAGGCACTTGCGGCAGAGCCGTGCGCAGTATTTATGGCAGAGCCGTGCGCGGGGACTTGCGGCAGAGCCGTGCGCAGTATTTATGGCAGAGCCGTGCGCGGGGACTTGCGGCAGAGCCGTGCGCAGTATTTATGGCAGAGCCGTGCGCGGGGACTTGCGGCAGAGCCGTGCGCAGTATTTATGGCAGAGCCGTGCGCGGGGACTTGCGGCAGAGCCGTGCGCAGTATTTATGGCAGAGCCGTGCGCGGGGACTGGCGGCAGAGCCGTGCGCAGTATTTATGGCAGAGCCATGCGCGGGGACATACGGCAGAGCCGTGCGCGGGGACTTGCGGCAGAGCCGTGCGCAGTATTTATGGCAGAGCCGTGCGTAGGGACTTGCGGCAGAGCCGTGCGCAGTATTTATGGCAAAGCAGTGCGCAAAGAATTACGGCAAAGCAGTGCACAGAGAATTGCGTCACAAATAAGAAACATGTCCGCACCCAAGACAACTTATCAAGAGATTGGGGGTACCGTCCAACCAATGAGGTGTCGGGTCATTCGCATACATCCCGGGCTGCGTTACAGTAGCGCCCATTGACTTGTTTTGATTAGGACATCTTATTGGAGGATCGTCCTTCACGGTCGCATCGCTAACATTTATCGCTGCGTCTATGGCCGGAAAACAAACAATGATTTGCACTTCTTGAATCCTTTGACCTTTTTGTATTAGGCATTGCATGGCACAAGTTTTATTGACATGAGTCATGTGACACTCCAGAGCTGGCATCCATGGCACACAGGTTAAGGCAGAATCTGCTGGGAGTTGTAGTCCCTCCCAGACTGAGGAGCACTGGGTAACGTATACACACAAGTGCAAAGTACACACGTAAGTCACACATACATTCCCGCGCCCGCCCCTTCTGCATTCCCGTCTTTTGATTGGCCGACTTGGATGAGTCGCCGCTCTCTGATTGGTCATCTCCACCCTGCGCAAATAAGGTGGCAAATTGAAACAAAGTATCTGCTATTTGGCGCCCGAAACTTAGAATCTGAGCCCGACACCCGACATTACCGGGTAACCCCACGTCACCGAGCCCCGTACACAGACACCCCGTGTGACCCTGCACCGCCCCCCCCCCGGTAGACTGGGCGATATCACTTTCCAGGAGCCCGGAATGCCGAAAATACGATAGGAACAGCGGGGAGAGGTGAGTGGCACTGCCCGGACTATACCCCGGTCCACAACCATCACTGCTCTGTAGATCTATACATATAACGTGCTGACCCTGTATAGAGACCTGGCACTGGGTGCTGTGGGTGAGACTGGTATGTATATTATATACTGACCTCACCCATAGGACTTCGGACCCTGTATAGAGACCTGGCACTGGGTGAGGCTATGTGTATGTGGCAGTAGCTATAGGGGCACTGGGTGCTGTGGGTGAGACTGGTATGTATATTATATACTGACCTCACCACACTGGACCCTGTATAGAGACCTGGCACTGGGTGAGATTGTGTGTGTGTCTGGCAGTAGCTATAGGGGCACTGGGTGCTGTGGGTGAGACTGGTATGTATGTTATATACTGACCTTACCCAGAGGACATTGGACCCTGTATAGGTCAGTATATAACATATACACCGTAGAGATAGGGGATCCGGGTGTGTGAGGACAGAAAATATCACCCAGAGGAAATGCTGAAATATACATTCCTATATAGATACGGGTCCAGCGTGCTAGGATAGTCATGTATATCCTCAGGACACCACACAGTATATACAGATCTCAGGCCTCCTATAGGTGATGGATGTAATGTATACGCTCAGGACACTACTGACAGTATATACAGATCTCCAGCGTCCTATAGGTGATGGTACAATGTATATCCTCAGTACACTACAGTATATAAAGGTATGGGTCCAGTGTCCTATAGGTGATAGATTGTGTGTATACACTCAGGACAGTATATACAGATATCCGGCGTCTTAGGGGTCGGTTGTTATAATGCTCATAGATCTAGAGTCCTCCTCACATATACCATTATATACAGTCTATAGGTGACGTCAGTGTGTAATATGTATATACAGGTGTTTTGGCTCACGTCGTATATGTGGTTCCAGTGCTTGTAAGCGGCTGTCACAGGGTTGGCCTACTGCTCATAGTCAGACCCCACAACATATATAACTTATAGGGGTCTACCTGTGGACTACAACTGCCAGTATGACGCTCTACTCCGGTATATACACGGCGGCAGTTCCGGACACTCTGTGCCGGGCCCCGGTTCCCGCTCTATTTCCGGCGCCAATTTTTTAAAGTTGTAAGATCCTGAGAAAGTTTCAAAGTTTCTTCCGGTCTCCGGAAACGCCCCTCTTCCTCATGTCGCTCAATGATTAGTTTAGAAGTGATAGTGGGCGGGGCGCAGAGGCTGCAGGGTTTGAATGACGCAGAGGTGAATTCATGTTAGGTTGGCGCCAAGGCGGCAGCTCCAGTAAAAAGAGGTCGTAAAGGATCCCCATAATATTACCTACAGGATCCCCATAATATTACCTACAGGATCCCCATAATATTACCTACAGGATCCCCATAATATTACCTACAGGATCCCCCATAATATTACCTACAGGATCCCCCATAATATTACCTACAGGATCCCCCATAATATTACCTACAGGATCCCCCATAATATTACCTACAGGATCCCCCATAATATTACCTACAGGATCCCCCATAATATTACCTACAGGATCCCCCATAATATTACCTACAGGATCCCCATAATATTACCTACAGGATCCCCATAATATTACCTACAGGATCCCCATAATATTACCTACAGGGTCCCCATAATATTACCTACAGGGTCCCCATAATATTACCTACAGGGTCCCCATAATATTACCTACAGGGTCCCCCTAATATTACCTACAGGGTCCCCCTAATATTACCTACAGGGTCCCCCTAATATTACCTACAGGGTCCCCCTAATATTACCTACAGGGTCCCCCTAATATTACCTACAGGATCCCCCTAATATTACCTACAGGATCCCCCTAATATTACCTACAGGATCCCCATAATATTACCTACAGGGTCCCCCTAATATTACCTACAGGGTCCCCATAATATTACCTACAGGGTCCCCCTAATATTACCTACCGGGTCCCCCGAATATTACCTACCGGATGCCCCGAATATTACCTACCGGATGCCCCTAATATTACCTACCGGATGCCCCTAATATTACCTACCGGATGCCCCTAATATTACCTACAGGGTCCCCATAATATTACCTACAGGGTCCCCCTAATATTACCTACCGGGTCCCCCTAATATTACCTACCGGGTCCCCCTAATATTACCTACCGGGTCCCCCTAATATTACCTACCGGATGCCCCTAATATTACCTACCGGATGCCCCTAATATTACCTACCGGATGCCCCTAATATTACCTACCGGATGCCCCTAATATTACCTACCGGATGCCCCTAATATTACCTACCGGATGCCCCTAATATTACCTACCGGATGCCCCTAATATTACCTACCGGATGCCCCTAATATTACCTACCGGATGCCCCTAATATTACCTACCGGATGCCCCTAATATTACCTACCGGATCCCATTGTGATAGATACGCTATCCTGTTATGAGTTTCTCCTCCTGATATAATTTATATTCTCGCCCAGTAATTTTTTTTCTTATTTGTCATTTGCAAATTGATTTGGTTTGTCGTACATGGAACGATTGGATGACTGGGTGATAATCCATCCGTGTAGGGGGAGGTCGTACGTTCGACTGACGATTGGATAATGCGCTTTCTGACCTTTTGGGAAATATAAATGTGCAATGACCGGATTCTATCAGAAAAGACAATGGGGTCGGCGCAAGAGTGCTCCGAGGACTGGCACATGGTCGCATTAAGAATGACCAGTGTGACTAAACGCTCTCGTCTTCGTGTTCCAGTCGCGTGTATTCATTCTCCTGGTAATCAGAGTGCAAGATGGTGGTGAAGTGTCTCCTATGCAAATAAAAGATTAATCATTCTATAATGAAGCTTTCTATTCTAATAGACTGTGTTCCAGTTCCTCACCGGTTTCAAGATCTCTCATTGCTGTCAGTGAATATAAACATGATTGTTTAGTTCCTAAGGACTCATTCAGAGGAGTGTAAAACAACGGCCATTTTTGGAGCTGTTTTTCTATTGACCCAATGAAAAACGGCTCAAGAAGTGACATGCACTTATTTTTTACAGGGCATTTTTTTTATGTGCCTTTGTCAAACAGACCATTAGGGTATATTCACACGGCTTATTTTCGGGCCGAAAAATCGGAAGCAGAACTCCAAACATCTGCCAAATAAATTTCAATGGGAAAAACGGCGTTCTGTTCCGATGGGGTGTTTTTTTTTTTGTTTTTTTTTTATGCGGCAGTTTTGAAGAAATTGCGCGTTTAATGACTTCTTGTGGATGTTTTGGAGCCGTTTTTCATTGACTCTATAGAAAAACAGCTCCAAAAATGCAGCGAAAAACGCGAGTTTGCTTAAAAAAAAAACCGATTGAAAATCAGGAGCTGTGGGGATGCAACAGAAAGCAAAGTGTTGCGACTCTTGTGGCATAATCGCAGCAAATCACGACCTAAAAATCGCAACTCCAGAAAAACCAAAAATCAGAACGCCCTCCGTCTTTCTGCAGTCCGGCCTCCTGGGATGACGTTTCATCCCATGTGACCGCTGCAGCCGATCGCAGGAGGCCGGACTGCACACAGAGAAAATGGAAGGGGGTAAGTATGAGCGTTTTTTTCCACAGCGGAAAATCTGTTCGAAAAAACACACCACGTTGTGGTGCAGTTTTTCGGTCGGAAGGTGCTCCGTGTTCCAGGTCGGATACGCTACGCTGCGCAGTGACTTGGGAACAGGGAACCTGGCCTGACATTACAACCGTCTGAAAACTTACACATAGCTAATACTTCTCACAGCTGAAGGTTTGCTACAATTGTATCCTGTCTAGACAATTCTTTGTTAACTAAACCGTTTGGAATCCAGATTGATACATTACCTGCACTGATACATTGTAACAAACTATCGGGGCAGAAGATTCAATTGTAACAAACCCTCAGCTGTGAGAAGTATCAGGTCAGGATGGGTTTTCAGACTCTGGACGTAAACAAGGTTGTTTCTAATCTGTGCCATCAAGCAGAGACCTTAAAAATGGTGAGGAATTGAAACACAATCTATTAGAAACTTGCAGAACCTTCCGTTATACGGGGATTCAGCTTTATTTACACGTTTCTTCTATTTCTTTATTGCAGGACTCGTGTGATATCCGCCGCATGGGAGAATATTCATTCCACTCATTTCAATATGGAGGACGATACGAAGGTTTGTAGGGACTTGCATTGCGCTTAGCGTTTGTTACGTACAGTGAAGGAAATAAGTATTTGATCCCTTGCTGATTTTGTAAGTTTGCCCACTGTCAAAGTCATGAACAGTCTAGAATTTTTAGGCTAGGTTAATTTTACCAGTGAGAGATAGATTATATATAAAAAAAACAGAAAATCACATTGTCAAAATGATCTATATTTATTTGCATTGTGCACAGAGAAATAAGTATTTGATCCATTTGGCAAACAAGACTTAATACTTGGTGGCAAAACCCTTGTTGGCAAGCACAGCAGTCAGACATTTTTTGTAGTTGATGATGAGGTTTGCACACATGTTAGATGGAATTTTGTCCCACTCCTCTTTGCAGATCATCTGTAAATCATTAAGATTTCGAGGCTGTCGCTTGGCAACTCGGATCTTCAGCTCCCTCCATAAGTTTTCGATGGGATTAAGGTCTGGAGACTGGCTAGGCCACTCCATGACCTTAATGTGCTTCTTTTTGAGCCACTCCTTTGTTCGCTTGGCTGTATGTTTCGGGTCATTGTCGTGCTGGAAGACCCAGCCACGAGCCATTTTTAATGTCCTGGTGGAGGGAAGGAGGTTGTCACTCAGGATTTGACGGTACATGGCTCCATCCATTCTCCCATTGATGTGGTGAAGTAGTCCTGTGCCCTTAGCAGAGAAACACCCCCAAAACATAATGTTTCCACCTCCATGCTTGACAGTGGGGACGGTGTTCTTTGGGTCATAGGCAGCATTTCTCTTCCTCCAAACACGGCGAGTTGAGTTAATGCCAAAGAGCTCAATTTTAGTCTCATCTGACCACAGCACCTTCTCCCAATCACTCTCAGAATCATCCAGATGTTCATTTGCAAACTTCAGACGGGCCTGTACATGTGCCTTCTTGAGCAGGGGGACCTTGCGGGCACTGCAGGATTTTAATCCATTACGGTGTAATCTGTTACCAATGGTTTTCTTGGTGACTGTGGTCCCAGCTGCCTTGAGATCATTAACAAGTTCCCCCCGTGTAGTTTTCGGCTGAGCTCTCACCTTCCTCAGGATCAAGGATACCCCACGAGGTGAGATTTTGCATGGAGCCCCAGATCGATGTCGATTGACAGTCATTTTGTATGTCTTCCATTTTCTTACTATTGCACCAACAGTTGTCTCCTTCTCACCCAGCGTCTTACTTATGGTTTTGTAGCCCATTCCAGCCTTGTGCAGGTCTATGATCTTGTCCCTGACATCCTTAGAAAGCTCTTTGGTCTTGCCCATGTTGTAGAGGATAGAGTCAGACTGATCATTGAGTCTGTGGACAGGAGTCTTTTATACAGGTGACATGTAAGAGCTGTCTATAATGCAGGCACCAAGTTGATTTGGAGCAGTAACTGGTCTGGAGGAGGCTGAACTCTTAATGGTTGGTCGGGGGTCACATACTTATTTCTCTGTGCACAATGCAAATAAATATAGATCATTTTGACTATGTGATTTTCAGGTTTTTTTTATATATAATCTATCTCTCACTGGTAAGATTAACCTAGCCTAAAAATTCTAGACTGTTCATGTCTTTGACAGTGGGCAAACTTACAAAATCAGCAAGGGATCAAATACTTATTTCCTTCACTGTATAACCGCGTCATGCTGGATGATTAATTCTGCGCATTTCAGGAGAACGTCATCTATCCGCTAAATATAAGGATTCCCCGCTCTCCATCGAAGCTCTCGTCATCCATGGTATTAACAGAACTACAATGTGCAGCTACAAATTTAAAAACGCCGACCAAACCTTGTGAAAATAACAGCGATCCGTGGACGCCAACCGCAAACTTAAAAATGCTGATCAGCGCGGCGAGTCCAGAAATCCGGAACCGAGAGCGAGAAATCCTGGAGGTGAGCGCAACACACTGTCATATGCCTAGAATAGGCGGCTGCTGCTGCTTTGCTCCATGCTTTACACTGCAGCTCTTCTTTATTAGGGCACAGCTATGATCCGTGATGCTTAATAACTTCTTCGAGTTTGAGAGTCTGCAATCCATCTCCATTCTCATCAGAGGTTTAGGCTGCTGTATCCCCCATGCTCTACATTGCAGCTCTGCTCACATAGGGCACAACTATGACAAGTGGCCTCAGGTCGTGTCTCTGCGGCTCAGGCTTTTCTGCTATTTCTCCATCGGGCTGTTGACTGCACTAGAACTAAGCTACTGGTGAGAAAAAGATCAGGTAATTGCCGCACATAGACTGAAGATCAGTAAAGGGGGGGAGGGGGTCGGGTGTTATAAGACGTTTGATCGTTCAGAACTTGTCCTGGCACTGACCGGCCTGATAATCTGGCATCTTGGACAATCTGGAATAGACGGCCTCCTTGGCTGCTTTTTGTTAGCGTGTTATTTTGATGCTTCTCTACCATCAGCATTTCCGTTTTCTAAACTTTTCTACGACCACCCGATGATCCAGAACATTTGATAATCCAGAACCTACCGGATACGACATTTCATTGTTAGTTTCTCCACCTTCTGCCGTGTCGCTACTCTGTGCAGGTTTGTGCAGCTGCAGGGTGTAATGAATTCCCACCTCCCCCGGAGACCACCTGTGCCCGTCTATCGCCCCCAGCCCCACCGCTCGCTGCAGATTGTGTGACCTCCGTCATGTCCTTGTTAAATGACAATTGTAAATTCTTCCATCGGCAAACATCACGCTGTTTGTACCTCGTTCCCGAGAGATTGTTCTCACATGACACACGGGGGATGGGGTGATAAAAAAATCTTTCACTCTAATTTATTTTTTTTCCTTTTTTATTTTCATAAATTCTGGATTTTTTTAATTTTATTTTCAGGAACAGTTTTCAGGTGACGAGCTCGAAAAAACAATGCCGAGCCGCAAGGAGAAGAGTCTAGGATTGCTGTGCCATAAATTTCTCGACCGGTACCCAGATTACCCTAATCCAGCCGTGAACAACAGTATCTGCCTAGATGAGGTGGCAGGAGAGCTCAGTGAGTGTCTGTAATCCACGCGTTCGGGGGAGGGGGGAAAACGCGCGTAATGAAGTTTTATGTTCTAATCTGTTATGGTCGGTATTATAGAAGTAACATGGGAAAGTTCTATTATTATTGGCAACCAATCAACGCATGAATTTATTACATGGCCAAATAATTGGAAGTTAATGGGAAGATCAACAACCGCTGAATGGCGCCGAAAGTGAGTGCTGCACACGAAGTGGCGATATGGGATCCCCAACATGAAAAAATATAGCATGAGTGAACGGTATAAGGCTGGGGCTCTACTGCAACTTACTGCATGTGATGACTTTCAATGTGATCTCGCACAATGTCTCGCCGCAAAATCGCATGTGAAAACTAAATCCTGATTTAATACGATAAAACGCAGCTGGAAATCTGGATTGATTTTGGTTTTTTTATGTGCATTTTTTTTTTTTTTTTGAAGATAAAACAAAGACTGCAATATTGCGTGAACTTGTGATCACATGACTTTAATAGGGGGGGGGGGGGTTCCATGGGGTAAAAATTTCATACATGTGCTATTGTATACATGTGATTTCATGCGAACCCATAGGGATAGAATAGGGGCAATATCACGCTGAAAACGAACACCGTTGCAAAGTGTGATAATCCGTGGGCTAGGGAAGTAATAGGGACGCGCTGCTTTCCGTACACCTCACGCTACCCTCAGATTGGCAATTCTTCCTTTTGTTTACTGGGTTAGTTATTGGGACATTGTATTCTCTGTAAGCCAAAGATCCGCTGTGGAGAAACGTGAGCTTGAAAGAGGAAGTTCTCCCACCAAAGTTTGCTGAATGACCCCACTTTGTGAGTTATCAATTCAGAAGTGAAGAATTTCCAAGATGTAATACCCACCAGGGGCACTAGGTGGCGCCAGAGTTTCATTCACATTTGATCCTTGGCTTAGTGCAGATGCTGAAGAAGCCTCATTGACCCGTTTAGGCCGCAGCTACACTGGGACTTTTTGTGGCGCTACTAATAAAGTAAGCTTCACTTAAGTCTAGTTCACACACCGTGTTTTGCAGGCAGAAAATTCTGCCTGGCAAAATCCGCTTTTTTTTTTTTTTTTTTTTTGCAATGCATGCTTTTTTTTTGGAGTTTTTTTTTAACCTCTTCAACAGGCAAAGGAAAATGTTCTTGAGTCTTGTTCTGTCAAGTTGTTATAGATTCTGTTTAGCTGTTTTTTAGTTCTATATATTTTTTCCTGGGTAATGACCAATATGGCTGCCATTACAGCCGCCATTTGGGGTTGTCGCCAAACTTTCCTTAATGGCAAATATGCCTAGTTGTGCCAGAATGTCCCGTGGACGTATCCCTGCCGTATTTGATGTTCGGGACCTTCGCAAAGCTTCCCCTTCAGCAGCTGTAATGTCCGCCCTAATGATTCCACCCAACTTTCCCGGAATTGGACACTTGACAAAAGGGAAAAACTCCGGAAGATTAATGTTTATAAAGTCAATGATTGATCGTTCCTCCTCAGGCGTGGAGCGTAGACGGATATACGACATTGTGAATGTGCTGGAGAGCTTGCATATGGTCAGCCGACTCGCCAAGAATAAATACGTCTGGCACGGGCGCAAAAACCTCCACCAGACCTTCGATGTGTTGAGACGAGTCGGGGAGGAGAACAAATACGCAGAACAGATCCAGCACCTGAAAAAGCGCGAGCAGGAGGAGACGGACGCACAGGACGAGGCATCGATCCCCAAGTCACTGGTGAAACAGACGGAGATCAGCTTCGTGGAGCTGCCCGGACTGGAGTTCAGAGCAGGTTATTATAGTATAAACCCATACGGTTAGGGGAATACCCAATCATATGCACAGCAGATGGTTTGTTACAGTTGTATCCAGTCTAGACAATCCTATATACATCAGCAGTGCACATCTTGATCGTTTGCTATAACGCATCAGTCTAGATTCCAGGCTATTTGCCTCAGGAGATTGCTAAAATTGTAGTCCGTTCTATAAACTCTTAGGCCGGATTCACACAAGCGTGTGCGTTTTGTGCACGCAAAAGGCACTTGACAGCTCCGTGTGTCAGCCCCGTATCATGCGCGGCTGCGTGCTTTTCGCGCAGCCGCCATCATTATGACACTCTGATTGGATGTTTGTAGCAGGTGGTGCTTTTCTGTTTACATTCATTCTTTTACTGCTGTTGCGCGAATCACGCTCGTCCCACGGAAGTGCTTCCGTGTAGTGTGCGTGATGCGTGAAAAACGCCGAAATATGGAACATGTCGGGAGTTTTACGCAGCGGACTCACGCTGCGCAAAACTCACGAAGAGTCTGCACGGCCCCATAGACTTGCATAGGTCCGTGCGACCCGCGTGAAAACCACGCGGGCTTCACGGACGCAAATCACGTTCGTGTGAATCCCCCCTCAGTAAGTATGAAGTCTGTACAAGATTGTTTCCATTCACTGACTGCAATTAGACATCCTGAAAATGGCGAGGAATTAAAACACTGATTCGATGAGAGCTGCAGAATTTTTTTGTTTTGCGTCCAATTTATATAGAACCCCTTTTAGGAATTACAGACCTGAAGCAATTGCATGGGGGGGGAGGGGCTGTTGATGGGGACGTTATCTGTTTTCATGAACGGGGGGAGAGAATGTGACGAGACTCTTAATATAATAATAATTTTTCGTCTTCAGCCTCTGTGAACAGCAGGAAGGAGAAGTCGTTACGAGTGATGAGTCAGAGGTTCGTTATGCTTTTTCTTGTGTCCAGACCGCAGATCGTGAGTCTGGACATCGCTGCCAGGATCTTAATTGGAGAAGATCAACTGGAAGATTTAGATAAAAGCAAGTTCAAAAGTAAGTGTCCATCTAGCTGCCACATACATTACAGGAGGAGACCCCATTAGAGCCCCCTGATGATACTCCTATTCTCGTAACAAATGTAGGGACACATTACAGACTGGAAATACGGACGTGGTCATTCTGGTTGATGGAACAAAAAGTTCTATCAATTTCTACTGTTGTATTTCAATTCCTCATCATTTTTCAAGATCTCTGCTTGCTGTTTGTGGATTTTTAACCTCTGGCTATAAACAAGCCCATTCGCAGAGATCTAGTAATTCTTACAGCATAGGGTATGTTCACACGGCCTATTTACGGATGTAATTCGTGCGTTTTTGCCCCGAATTACATCCGAAAATAGCGCTGACAAACATCTGCCCATTGAAAGCAATGGGCAGACGTTTGTCTGTTCACACGAGGCGTAATTTACGCGCCGCTGTCAAAAGACGGCGCGTAAATTGACGCCCGCGTCAAAGAAGTGACCTGTCACTTCTTTGGCCGTAATTGGAGCCGTTATTCATTGACTCCAATGAATAGCAGCGCTAATTACGCCCGTAATGGACACGGCGTTCAAGCGCCTGCACATGCCGTTACGGCTGAAATTACGGGGATGTTTTCAGGCTGAAACATCCCCGTAATTTCAGCCGTTACGGACGCCCTCGTGTGAACATACCCTAAGGGTTTGTTACAATGTTTCAGTTTAGACAATCAGAACTACATCAGCTGCACATCTCTCCTGTTAGGCCTCGTTCACATCTGCGTTTGGGTCCCGTTCTGACGTTCCGTCGCAGCTTTCTGTCAGAACGGGACCCTGAACAGATGGAAACCAGAGGTTTCCTTTTCCATCGCAATTGATTTCAATGGTGACGGATCCGGTGCCCGTGGTTTCCGTTTGTCTCTGTTGTGCGCCGGACCCGCAGTTTTGCCGAAAGCAATAACGTAGTCGACTGTTTGTCTGTTCTTGGTCCCGTTCTGACGGAAAGCGCCGACGGAACGTCAGAACGGGACCCCCAACTCGGGTGTGAACGAGGCCTTACTGGTTTACATTTTACTTGCATTGATACATTGTATCGGGATGGTGGAGATTTGCGCTGATGCTTTGTTTCCCTCGTAGACGATTGTTGTCGCTGATCAACTGTGGCGATCCCATCCACTCTGTGAGCAGGACAAGTTTTCAGCTTCTTAATGAACAATTGATTACATTTTATTTTCAGAAGTCTGGACAAGCGCTTTATTGGTTCCAAAATGATCTCTGAGCATTCTTTGTTTTTCCTCCTCAGCAAAAATAAGACGTTTATACGACATCGCGAACGTTCTGAGCAGCCTGGACCTCATAAAGAAGGTCCACGTAACTGAAGAACGGGGCCGGAAACCAGCGTTCCAATGGACCGGACCGGAAACGGCCACAGATCAGCAAGGTGCAATAACCTGACTACTGATATAACCGCAGAGGGGGTGGAGCCTGAGCCGGGATTCAAAGACCCCCCCCCCCCCCAATAGAGTACCCCTGTGTCATGCTCCGCCCCCTCAGACCCTGCACTAGACTTAACACCGTACAGGAGATTGATTAATAGGTAAAAATGTTGCAAATTGCAACAAATTTATGATAATGGCTTTCATAGAACTCGCTAGACGTGTTAGACCGGTTCCTCTCCCGTATTACTCTCGTATTCTACATATGTATTTTGCTCCCCATTAAATGGTCCGCGCCGGTAATACATTTGCCGCATTTTATGACTATTTAACCACTCCCCTTTTTCTCTGGACCCTTTTCAAAACTGTCAAGAAAAGGGCAAAAAGTGTCTTAAACACAATGAATATGGAGCACCCAATGTCCTCCACTTTTTTGCAGCAATTCTGGTACATTGTACTTAGTAAATCTCCCCCAAAGTATCAGTTTTGCTCTATTAATTATTGTATAATGAAGATTCTGTGCTTTTAATTCCTCACCGCTTTAAGTCGCTGCTTACTGTCAGTGAATGGAAACCTTACTTTTGTTTTTTCAGAAGCAGAAACCTTGTCTAGACCTAATACTTTTCACAACTGAGGGATGGCTACAATTCTATCCAGTCTAAATAATCCTCTGTGAAATAAATTACATCAACAGCACTTAGCTATAGCCTTCCCTAAGAGTTTGCTACAATGTATCAGTGCAGGTAAAAAGTGTTGATCTGGATTCCAGACTGATTAGCTCACAGAGGACTGTCTAGACTGGAAATAATTGTAGCAAACCCTCAGCTGTTTCATGATGTGACTTTTTTTGTTCCACAACCATCCAGTTTATTGGTATTGCAGGGTGACGCTTGCTGCCCCCCTCACTACAAATAATGTCTCATTCGCTGTGCAACTCAATGCATTGTTATGGGATGCAGCGTCACTCAGGGCGTATGTCTAATGTCAGGACTTCATCCAGGGACCTCCAGGAGGTTCCTCTTGAAACCAACAAAAAAAATTTTCTTATACTAAATAAAAACGAACAAACGTCACATTCTGCGGGTGTTTCCGCGTTCGACCTTTTGCAGAATATTTGGTCACGTTTTTGCCTTCTCTGCTGGGTTCATGCACTGACTATTCCTGTCTGTCCCTGGTTTTACTTTGCAGAATCGCCCCCCACGTCCACGTTACCCACCTCTATAGCTCTGGACCTTCGTTCTCCCAAAGACAATTGTGCCAAGAATCTGTTTGCCAGTCGCGGGAAGCAAAGCTTCACTCGGCACCAGTCCCTTATAAAACTGGCAAAGAGTATTGAAAATGACAGAAGGAAGATCAACTCGGCCCCCAGCAGTCCCGTGAAGAGCGGTAAGTGTCTATTCCCTGACAGGGCTCAGCTACCAGAGCGTTTCAATATGTCTATTTCACTCTTTATATCACAGTGGCCTCCAGCTGTTGTGAAACTACAACTCCCAGCATACCCTCCAGGCTGCTGACCTACTGGAAGTTGTAGTTTCATAACCACTGGAGAAGTGCCGGGTTGGAGACCACCGGTACATTGAGTCTAGTGGAAACAAATTTAAAGGGGTTGTCTAGGATTAGAAAAAGATAGCTGCATTATGCCAAAAAACAGCACCACCCCTGTCTACAGGATGTGTGTGGTATTGCAGCTCAGCCGCATTCTCTTTAATGGAGCCGCAATACCAGGCGCCACCCATGGCCAGGTGTAGCGCTGTTTTAAGTAGCCACATTTTTATAATATTGGATAACCCCATTTGAAAGTGTTTCCCACTCACAGACCTCCTTTATGGCATCTCCGATACACATAGGTGTTTAGCGTTACAACCAATAGACCCCCCCCCCCCCCTCCGTTCGGTCTGAATCTTATTCTTCTCCCTTCTTTGTATGTGAGGAGATTCCTGTGACGGATCCATGTCTATCCCCAGTAAGATGGCTCAGCTGGCGGCAATCTGCAAAGAACAGCTCGATCAGACCAAGTAGGTGAATTGTTCTATTGAAGTGTCTCTTATACGAGGAGCTGATGGACGTAGGTTCCCACGGTGGCGTGCGTGGCCCTTTAACAGCGTTCGTTACTGAATCGTCACGCCATCTACTATTAGGAAGTCAGTACACGATGCAGCCGAGAACTGCGTCTCTAAATGACACGCAGTTATACCGCGAATCGCCATGGATTTTGGCGTATGGCAAGTTCAGGTGAAGCACGTTGAATCCACGGGAGACCGCGCAGCAACTACCAGCTGCAACGTGTGCGGGCGCCTCCACACCACGACTAAAAACATCTTATACCTGCATCCTATCATATCTGGGGGGGGGGGAGAACCCGTAGGAAGGACTGGAAGCGCACAGTTATAAACGAATGGCGAGTACCAGACCCACTCTGCTTCTCATACACAAGGTGTGGTGGCAGTGCAAACAATTGCTGGGGATAGGAGAGTGCACTAAATATACACCGCTCTGGAGGAATGCTTATCTGGGGGAACTGGGTAAATTGGAAGGGATGCAGGGGTGGGAGCAGCGAGGCATAATACGATTGAGTCAGTTGTACGAGGGAGACATACTCAAATCCTTTCAGCAAATAAGGGAGGGGTTTCAGCTGGACTCCCGCATGTTCTATCAGTACCTGCAGATTCGGCACGCTGTGCAGACACAAGCGGCCAGTGTGGACCTGACGATGCATGCCGCGGGGGTGTTGGAACATATTGCAAAAGCAGTAACATCAAAAGGATTAATTTCATTGGTTTATCGCATGTTATTGGTGGAACATCTGGGGGATCCTATGGCACCAGTGAAAGCTGTATGGGAGAGGGATGTGGGTCCTATTGTGACGGACCACTGGGAGGCAGTATTGGCAGCAACATGTACTTTATCCATTAATGTAGCACAACGAAGATCGCAGTTGTTTCTGATACATAGGGTGTATAGGACCCCGTGGGTGCTGAAACAAATGGGATTAAGAGCAGATGGCAAGTGCCCTAGGTGCCCGGAGGAAAAAGCAGACATCCTCCATATGTTCTGGACATGCGGGAGGTTGGGGATTCTGTGGACGGAAATATTGGAGCTGGTGGGGAGAGTGTTTGAGGTACAGATCCCATGGGATCCTGTGGTAATGCTGCTAGGGTATGTTGGAGATTTGGTGGGGGATAGGATGTCAGGGTTGGCAATCGCTAAAATACTATATCAAGTTAGGAAAGGAATAGCAAAGCACTGGCTGGATGCGGAGCCACCCTCAAAACAAGAAATCATAGGGGCACTTAACTCACAGGTTCTAATGGAATATAGGATATACTCCAAGAGGGGGGCCAAGGTCAAGTTTGAGAAACAATGGGCCAGGTGGATTGATCAATCTGGGTATGCTTCTGTGGAGTTGATGGCAATACGGTCACAAGTTCAGGTATAAGACTACTGAAGGTGGGGTATATACGGGGAGCAGGCGTAAGATGGGGAATGGAAAAGGGGAAGAGAAGGAGAAAGGATTGATAAAGTGGTATCGAGAAGACCGGCTGGGGGGATACAAGGGGGAGTTGGGGGGAAGGGAATGTTTGGTTGGATATAAATACTTGGGTCTGTTGTAATTTGTTTATACACTGCATGTGAAAGTACAATGACCTGTAAAAATGTGAAGTTTGTTGAATAAAATTGAACTGATTAAAAAAAAAAAAAACATCTTATACCTGGCTTCAGCCAATCTCCCCGCCAGCAGCGGTGACGCATGATCACGGAAAACCTACTTAATCGTATTATGAAAAGTTCTGCAACTTTGTAATATTTTTGGGGGAGGCTCATTGATTTTGTCTTTTTTTTTTAAGTTAGACCAAATACAACTATGCCAGACGTGCAGAAACTGCACCAATTAACCGATTCGGCACCGCGCTATTTTAAGCCTGCAGGACCAGACGCAGTTTAGCCATTTTTAGCACGCGTTCGTTAAACGACTAACTTTTTTGTGTTGGGCTGGTGACGTGATTTTTGCCGTGGTGTGATTTTTTTTTTTTTTTTTTATAAATCGTTTTTATACACCTATTTGCCGTTCTAGAATTTCTAAAATGATCATAAAAAAAAAAAGCTTTTTTACATTTTAGCCATTTTTCTGGTAATATAGTTTTAGCCTAAAATAGACTTTTTATTTGTGATCGTCATTGTTTACCGTAAATTTTGATTATATTACATGTCTATTTTCGGGTGATTGGGTCAGGGCTAGCGTTACGAAAATGATTAGCGGTGGGACCAACTTTTTTTTTTTTTTTGTGTGGTATTTTCTATGTTTCCAAAAGGGCGTATTTTTTATTTTGTTCGGAAAGGGCAGACATTCTGGCGGAGATCTAATGCAGACCGGAGCCGCCGTAGATTTCAATATTAGTGGCACGGACAGCAGAATAAATGAATCTCCTCTGAATGCTGATGGCTCAGGACTTGGGGTATGTTCACACGGCCTATTTTCAGCTGTTTTTCTGGCTATTTTTAAAACTGGCCGCGTAAAAAAACATCTCGTAAAAAGTGCACGTCCTTTCTTGAGCAGTTTTTGGAGCCGGTTTTCATTGACACTAGAAAAACCGCTCCAAAACCGGCCGTAGAAAAACGGCTGAAAATCAGGGTCTGTTTTCCCTTGAAAACGGCTCCATGTTTTACAGACGTTTTTAGTTTGCCGTGTGAACATGCCCGAAGTCTTCGTTCACATCTGGGTCAGGGTCCTGACGTTCCGTCGGAGCTTCCCGCCCGTACAAGACCCTGACTGAAGCGAACGGAAACCATGGTGTACTACAGAATTGATTCCGTCAAAACGACAGAACCCTCGCACAACAGAGACAAACTGAAGCCATTTGCACAAGATCCGTCACGGTTTGTCAGTCAGGGCTCCGTTACCGACGCAGATGTGAACGCAGTCTAAGGCCTCATGCACACAAACGTAAAAATTCACCGTAATACAGTCCGCAATTACGGACCCAATCAGTTCTATTGGCCGCAGATGCCTTTCCATATGGCTATGGATGGGTGTCCGTGTCGTAGAACTGTGCCGGGAATTATGGAGCATGGCCCGTATAAGCGGGCTGTGATTACGGGCAAGGCCGTGTGCATGGGGCCTTAGACTGACATATGAACCACCGGTGTCCCTACATGTGGACCAAAGTCTATTAGGAAGTTGCAGAACTTTTCGTTAATTACGCTTCCGTTATGGAAAACACGTTTGGGTCGTCTTCCTTTTTTTTTTTTTTTTAATATAGAAATTTCACATTTTCTAGAACGGCTCATACGTTCATCCCTTGGCCACTGATATGAATTATTTTCTGCCTCCAGTATCGGCCGGTATAACCATATATCTTGATTTTTCTCCTGATACATCATTTTCCGTGTTGCAGGGACATAAAGAAGATGAAACTAAAAGTGCCCCGAAGTGTCCTTAATGGGAACGCCAAGGTCGTCATAAAGCCTCAGAGCCAACAATCCCAACCTTTCAGCCCCGTTCTACTCCAGGCTTTGCCCTTTGTCCAACCTCACCCTCATTCCCCCGCCCCGTACGCCGTCTACGTGCAGTCCCCACACGCCGGCATCCGGGCTCATCCGGTCCTATGTTCTAGTACAGCCGTGCTGGAAGCCCCTCAAGGAGATAAGAACCATTTACAAGGTGACCGGAAGATCTCGCCGGCTGAGAATGAGCCGGTGCAGGAGAAATGTCCCAGGAAATCCTCAGAACATGAGATCAGCGGCTACAAGAGACTTAAAAGTTCTCCTCCGGATGACATGTCAGAGGTTTGTATCTTCTTACCAGCCTGTAGTCCTCATGTGAATTGCCTCATTTCTGATACAGCGCTCCAAATCCATCGAAGAGGTAAATGCTACAATTCTGCCTACCTGCAGCCACCACTAGGGGGAGCTTAGGAGCTTGTTTTTAAGTAGTTATACTTGGGCCCTTTGTGTCTGAGGGGGCCCCTCTACATCGGTATAATGCCACATGGGGACCAGAATGTCTTTGTATATAACTTGGCACTTGATCATCTATTTCCCTTATACATACGACACAACCGTTTTGATGTCCGCACCAATATTCATGGTTTCCGCGTAATATTTATTGCTCCTTCCAAGATCATTCAGCGTGTTTATTGCAGAATCTGATATCCAGATCTCGTCCTAACATCTCCTTTGTCTTGTTCTTGCAGAGGTTGGTGCATTCTGGGTACTTAATCCCTGTACAGCTGGCGCCTTTCAACAATGAATCTGGGAAAGATCCCGCTGCTTCCACCCCTGATCCTAAAATCCTCACATCTCCGATTACAGGTAAAGGAATTCACATCTAGAAATAGATCAATTTCGATAATATACATTTGTATACACACCGACCAACTATGCTGCGGCAGAGAGATATCCAACTGTTGTGAAACTACAACTCCCAGCATGCCCTGACCGACTGTGGCTGGTAGTTGTTCCCAACCGCAGGACATCTTGCGCTCTCGTGTAAATATGTGATGCTTTATTGAAGAATTCCGGTTTTATACCGCCAGTCTTTGCCGCGCCTTTATAACGGACTTATCTTTTTCGGCAGGTGTCTTTCCGCTGAAAGTAATGTTTTCCCCGTGTGTAAATCAGACTCCTCAGCCGGCAGGTTCGACTTCCGGACAAAGCCTCAGTCCTGGAATATTCAACTTCACCCTGCAAAACAAAGACCTGATATCGCCCCCTAGTGGCAGCGCACAGTCTGTTACTATATCTCCTAGAAACTTGAAACCTTCAGATGATCTGCAGGCAGCTAAAGTGTTAAACTTTAAACACATGTCCCCGATCCCATATCACGGGCAGCCCTTCACGTTGTACGCTCTGCAGCAGGTATGGCTGTAATAACGGTGCGATCACGTGTACGGGCGCTATTATCACCTCCGTCTTATACACTTTGTATTTGTTGCTTTTTTTTTTTTTTCTTATTTTCAATGGGGAAAAAAAAAATCACCAGAAACCTGATCCCAATTGCTGCCTTAGGTCTGACTTTGCTTTATTCTTCTTTTCCAGCAGCCTGGTGTTCCCCTCACACCAAAAGGGTCGCAACCCCTAAAGGACAGCTTATTCCGCACCCCTGGGGGTGTGATGACGTCTTCTGTTGAATCTGCCACTTACAATGGAGCTTCTCCGGGAACCGTCCTTATATCACAGCGGAAGCTTGACGTGGGCGGAGAGGAATAACCGGCGGCAGGACCTTCTCTAGCTCCCTGATATATTCTTCTTGCAGGGGGGGGGGGGGGGTTGTAGGATTTGCCAGCGGTGGCCACAGATTTCAGCTGAGCGTCAGACTGCAGGATGAAAAAACATTTTGGGAACTAGATGTGCTGTGCATTTTAGGGTCCCCTCCTCGGCACCCCTCAAAACCCATCTTCTATGTCCATTATGCCTCTCCTGGTTCTGAGCCAACCACATGAACACCAGGACCATATTGATTATCCCCATCCATCAAAACTTGGAATATTTGGTGTCCCCCGCACACTAAGCCACGAAAACTGAGACCTGGTGCTGTCCGATCCATGCCCATCATAAACCCCTTCTAGCAGAGATCTGGGATATTGATGGGGGCTCCAGAATCATTTCTCCCCGTTGTTATGGGCTTGCGATGGTTCAGGGGTCATTTTGCAGCGGTGTCGGATTATACCAAGTCTGGTACCGGCCTGGTAGTCACTAGGCATGAGCTTAGGTTTTCTTTCGGTTACTCCAGCCTTCTAGCGTTGCTCCACTTTTGATCAGATTTGTTGTGTTGACGTTTTGTCGGTTGCTCCTCATCACTAGACCGAATATCTGGTTCTCATTGGGATTGTCTGGAGTTATTTAAATAAAGCTTATTGTATAACTGAAAACTTTGATATGTTTTGTTACAATTATTTGCCATTTTCACCAAATCTCTGCTTGCTGTCAGTGAATGGGGACATTATTATTTTTTTACATCCGAAGGCTGAAAACCTGTCCAGCTGACGTGAGTGCGTGTATATCCGAGCTCTCGTGTTAGTTGTACATTATCACAGCGGCTTTTCAGCCTCTACATGTAAATGAGAACGATTTGGACACTATATAGTAGCAAATATGCAGCTGTGAGAAGTATTCGGTCAGGACAGGGATCCCACCTGACTTTCATTTACTGACCGCAAGAGATCTTAAAAATGGTGACTAATTGAAATGCAAAGTTTCTTGAAAAGTTTTGTAACTTTTCATTCTACAATGAGTGAGCTTCGTTTACATAAATCTGGAAAAGCCCTTTTAATAAAGTAGCGGTTTATCGTCTCCGGCTGAGGAGCCACACTGTGAATTCTAGTAAATTCATGACGAATGTGACGCTACGTTCTAACGTGAGGAATAACTTTATATGTACTTTATATTAGAAATCTTCAAAAAGCATCCAATGGTTGCGCAAATAAGAAAAAAGTAGAATAATTTGAGAATTATTTATACAACTTGTACCACGTTTGATGCCACGTGTATGAATGCAATATTTTTTATATATATATTTTTTTCTTTTTGTACCTGTGTGTAAAATCTGTGGGGTTATAAAGTGCGGCCCGGTCTGTAGAATGCTTTATGTCGGCGGTATGTGACGTGTTATAGGTGACGCCTCCACAACATGAGCTCCGTACATTACCGCACCGCGGGGGAGGATCGGCACACTAGATATACTGTGATGGTATCTGCTCAGTGGGTAATGGTCTGTGACTGTTTCATGTGATTATGAGAAGAAAAACTGTACAGCTTGTATTAAACTGATATTATGAAAAAATGAATTATTTATAAAACATTTGGAAATTGACGTGAAAAGTGTTCTTAAAATAAATTTCTTTTACGTTTTTGTATTTCATAGAGTTTTAATTGTCCTAATTTATAAGATTGTACTGTCAGCACCTGTTCCCTGGAAGAGAATCTATCACTGCAGACAGACATTTGTATGTTATCGATGTACGCAGTGACTCCACCAGCAGAATAGCGAGTGCAGCTCTGGAGTATAATACAGGATGTAACTCAGGATCAGTACAGGATAAGTAATGTAATGTATGTACACAGGGACTACACCAGCAGAATAGTGAGTGCAGCTCTGGAGTATAATACAGGATGAAACTCGGGATCAGTACAGGATAAGTAATGTAATGTATGTACACAGGGACTACACCAGCAGAATAGTGAGTGCAGCTCTGGAGTATAATACAGGATGAAACTCGGGATCAGTACAGGATAAGTAATGTAATGTATGTACACAGTGACTCCACCAGCAGAACAGTGAGTGCAGCTCTGGAGTATAATACAGGATGTAACTCAGGATCAGTACAGGATAAGTAATGTATGTACACAGTGACTCCACCAGCAGAATAGTGAGTGCAGCTCTGGAGTATAATACAGGATGTAACTCAGGATCAGTACAGGATAAGTAATGTAATGTATGTACACAGTGACTCCACCAGCAGAATAGTGAGTGCAGATGTAACTTGGGATCAGTACAGGATAAGTATTGTATATACAAAGTTCACTGTATATAGAGATTCACTATAAAAAAAAAAAAAATGTGATTTGGATATGTCATAGGGTATTCTCCAGTTTTCTTCTATTCTTTGTCATTGGTATAAGAAGAAGTTTTGTAGTTGTGGACACTGCAATGAGGGACGTGAGACGTAGGCAGGAATGTTTAGACGTGTGTGATGAGCTCCTTACGCCGCATGTTACACCGTCCTCCATAACGTTATAACCAGGCGGAATCTGCGGATAGAGTGACCAGTACAGGGGTAATTCCAGGAATAAAAAACACGCCATAATGATTAGACGGATGAGCTGTCAATTGTAACCTATTTTATTGGGCAGTGGTCTGTTACCTGTAGCCTCTCTAGCTGTTGTACAACTCCCAGCATGCCCTTATAGCCGCAGATTGTGAGCTAAATACACAACGTTACTGATATTCTGTTACAATGTATCAGTAAAATGTCAGTCTGAAATCCACGATGGAATTTCTCACAATGGATTGTGCAGACTGGATACAATTGTAACAAATCCTCTGTTTTTCAGAAGTATTAGGACTGTGTGGGCTTTTCAGTCTCTAGATGTAAACAACAATGCTCCCATTCACCAACTGTAAGCAGAGATCTTGAAATTAGTGTCATTTTAATGCAAATTTGTATGCAAAACTATTCGTAATACAAGGATTTTCGTTTCATTTACCCCTTTTAGGCCCTGTTCACACAGAGTATTTTGACGAGCTTTTTGGAGCGGTAACCGCTCCCCAAAAACCGTCCTCGTGGGAGAAAGAAGGGACATGTCCTATCTTCGCGAGTTTACGCCTCTGACCTCTGACATCAATGGGAGGCAGAGAAGGCGTATTTCGCGAAGTTTTTTTTGCCTGTAGCACTCAATGGCCGCGGGCGAAAATCGCGGCAAACGACGTGCAGGAAGGACAATCTGCCTCAAAATCCCAAACGGATTTTTGAGGCAGAATTTTCCTCAAGAGAAAACCGCTCCTGATGTTCAGACTTTTTTTTTTTTTTTTTTTCGTGCCACTCGCAATTTTTGCAGTGTTTTTTTTATGGTTGTTTTTGGAGCTTTTTTCAATAGTCCCTATGGAAAACTGCTCCAAAAACGTCCCAAGAAGTGTCCTGCACTTCTTTTTCGCAGCCGTATTTTTACGTGTAAAAACGCTCCGTCAGAACAGAACGCTGTTTTTACATTGAAATCAATGGGCAGGTGTTTGGAGGCATTGTACTTCCGGTTTTCCGAAAAACGGCCGAAAATAGGCTGTGTGAACATACCCTATAAGGCTATGTTCACACAGTTTTTTTGCAGGCATAATTTCTGCCTCAAAATTCCGTTTGGAAGATTGAGGCAGATTTTCGTGGCGTATTTTGCCCGCGGCCATTGAGCGCCGCGGGCATAAAATGGCGCTAAATACGCTTTCTCTGCCTCCCATTGAGGTCAGAGGCGTAAACACCCGAAGATAGGGCATGTTCCTTCTTTCTCCCGTGAGACGGTTTTACCGCTCGCAGGAAAAGACTTTTCCGCCTCCCATTGAAATCAATGGTAGGCATTTTCGGGCTGTTTTTGACTAGTTTTGTGGCGCGGTTTCCACGTCAAAAAAACTGTGTGAACATGGCCTAAGGTTTAACTTGAAAGAGAAGGACGACGAAGGTCAGAGAAGGGTCCAGACAATTAACATGAGGAGGGGGGGGGGGGGGTGAGCTCATCCTCCACCTATAAATAGTCAGGAGATTGCAGTCCCTCTGAAGATAATGAGTCGGCTGACAATATTAGCGCGTTACTCACGGTCACACGTCATGTCAGCCGCTGACTTTTTATGGCCCTTTTCAGATATTTGATCTGATTTAGAGTTGGAAGTGACTTAAAACAGAAAAAATAAATGTATTCTCTGGCTCCTCTGAAGATTATCGCATGTTCCCGTGTTACTGGACACCCAGAAGACGTCAAACACGGATCATATTAAAATGGTTTGTGGGAATAAAACAGCATCACGGAAAGTTCTGCAATCTTGTAATGCACTTTGTGTTTCAAATCCGCACTATTTTCAAGATCTGTTTGCTGTCAGTGAATAGACATTCTTGTTTGCATCCAGAAGCTCAAAATAACTTATAAAGACTTAAGGCATGGGCCGAGTGTGGGCTGAAAACCTCAAGGGGTGTTTTATCCGGAGGTTGGGGCTCACCCTTGGGTTACTCACCCCCTTGCAACCCTATTCTTAGGAGCTAAACTACACTGAACCCTGGTGAATGTGTGGGCAGCAAACTAGTCAGACGCCAGGGCTAAGGTTTGGCAGGAGGTGGCCGTTGTCCTTGGCCGTTGCAGGGTCTCCTGACTTGGGGGCCCCTTTCTCCTCTCAGTGAGGGCTTTTGATAGACCCTGTCCTTGTGCTGTGAAGTTTTTAGATCAGAGGATTGTCTGGACTGGATACAATTGTAGCAAACTCTCCTAAGTGTCACAGTAGCGCTGGTAGTTCTTTGGATGTGTCGTTATATTCAGGAACCAGGAAGCTCAGGATGAACAGAGCTCAATGTCCTGCTCAGATATGAGCGCTTATAGTTAACAGTGAGATGAGAACTTTCTGAGTAAATGAATCTCACATGGATTTTATTTTCTTTGCGCCCCGGCTGGGACTATTTGATCTCAGATATTCTACGGTTCATTTCAGGGTGAGATTGTTGGGGATTTACTGCGCAGCTCCAGTGAACTCGCTCTTATAAAGTCCTTGAAGTCGCTCAGAAAGGTGAAACCCTCTAAAGACGTGGACGGAGCCTCAGTTTTTCCTTGGCCGCGATGCGAACTCTGGAATATCAATAAAGAAGTGGAAAAATTAAGAGAGCGACTGCTGGACCTACAACTGCTGCCACATTATCATCCCCAGTGAAGCGTGCAGCCCTGACCTCACCAGCGGGCACAGGGGAGAGGTGCCAAGTGTCAGCAAATTCACCAACAGTCCGTAAAAAAAAGTGCAGTCTAGCCATGAGGAAAAATGAGAAATCCAATCGCTGGCTGGAAACGTGTAGGTGAAGAAAGTGACGAAGGGTATGTTCACACGGGCTGAAATATCGGAAGTAGAACGCCTCCAAATATCTGGCTGTTGATTTCAATGGGAAATACGGCGTTCTGTTCTGACGGGGTGTTTTTTATGCAGCCGTTTTTAAAAAAGTGTAAAAAGACGCCTGCGAAAATGAAGTGCATGTCGCTTCTTGAGACGTTTTTGGAGCCGTTTTTCATTGACTATAGAAAAAACGCGAGTTGCTAAAAAAAACGGCTGAAAATCAGGAGCTGTTCTCCCTTGAAAACAGCTCCGTATTTTCAGACGTTTTTTAATAAGCGTGTGAACATAGCCTAATAGGGGCAAAAGTACCAGTCCCATTAGTATGTGACCCCCTCGCTGCAAAGCATCATGGTTCATAAAGTTCTACATGGAGTTACTGGTCACTTTGCGCCTCTCAACATCTTCCTCCTTCCCATTAATGGTAACGCTGCTTGTGTTCGAGACTTGCACAGAAAATTCTGTGTCAGAGCAATGACACACTGACACTTGGGGTACAGGATAATGACACACTGACACTTGGGGTACAGGACAATGACACACTGACACTTGGGGTACAGGATAATTTTACACTAACACTTGGGGTACAGGATAATGACACTGACACTTGGGGTACAGGATAATTTTACACTAACACTTGGGGTACAGGATAATTATACACTGACATTTGGGGTACAGGATAATAATACACTGACACTTGGCGTACAGGACAATGACACACTGACACTTGGGGTACAGGATAATGACACACTGACACTTTGTGTCATTATCCTGTACCGCAAGTATAAGTATCCAGTACCCCAAGTGTCACTGTGTCATTATCCTGTACCCCAAGTGTCAGTGTGTCATTATCCTGTACCCCCTGACACTTGGGGTACTCGATAATGACACACTGACACTTGGGGTACAGGATAATGACACACTGACAATTGGGGTACAGAATAATGACACACTGACAATTGGGGTACAGAATAATGACACACTGACACTTGGGGGACAGGATAATGACACACTGACACTTGGGGGACAGGATAATGACACACTGACACTTGGGGTACTGGATAATGACACTGACACTTGGGGTACAGGATAATGACATACTGACACTTGGGGTACAATATAATGACACAGTGACACTTGGGGTACAGGATAATGATACACTGACACTTGGAGAACAGGATAATGACACACTGACACTTGGGGTACAGGATAAGGACACACTGACACTTGGGGTACAGGATAATGACACACTGATCTTTGGGGTACTCGATAATGACACACTGACTCTTGGGGTACAGGATAATTTTACACTAACACTTGGGGTACAGGATAATGATACACTGACACTTGGGGGACAGGATAATGACACACTGACACTTGGGGGACAGGATAATGACACACTGACACTTGGGGTACTGGATAATGACACTGACACTTGGGGTACAGGATAATGACATACTGACACTTGGGGTACAATATAATGACACAGTTACACTTGGGGTACAGGATAATGATACACTGACACTTGGAGAACAGGATAATGACACACTGACACTTGGGGTACAGGATAATGACACACTGACAATTGGGGTACAGAATAATGACAGACTGTCACTTGGGGTACAGGATAATGATACACTGACACTTGGGGGACAGGATAATGACACACTGACACTTGGGGTACTGGATAATGACACTGACACTTGGGGTACAGGATAATGACATACTGACACTTGGGGTACAGGATAAGGACACACTGACACTTGGGGTACAGGATAATGACACAGTGACTCTTGGGGTACAGGATAATTTTACACTAACACTTGGGGTACAGGATAATGATACACTGACACTTGGAGAACAGGATAATGACACACTGACACTTGGGGTACAGGATAATGACACACTGACAATTGGGGTACAGAATAATGACAGACTGTCACTTGGGGTACAGGATAATGATACACTGACACTTGGGGGACAGGATAATGACACACTGACACTTGGGGTACTGGATAATGACACTGACACTTGGGGTACAGGATAATGACATACTGACACTTGGGGTACAGGATAAGGACACACTGACACTTGGGGTACAGGATAATGACACAGTGACACTTGGGGTACAGGATAATGACATACTCACACTTGGGGTACAGGATAATGACACACTGATCTTTGGGGTACTCGATAATGACACACTGACTCTTGGGGTACAGGATAATGACATACTGACACTTGGGGTACAATATAATGACACAGTGACACTTGGGGTACAGGATAATGATACACTGACACTTGGAGAACAGGATAATGACACACTGACACTTGGGGTACAGGATAAGGACACACTGACACTTGGGGTACAGGATAATGACATACTCACACTTGGGGTACAGGATAATGACACACTGATCTTTGGGGTACTCGATAATGACACACTGACTCTTGGGGTACAGGATAATTTTACACTAACACTTGGGGTACAGGATAATGATACACTGACACTTGGGGTACAGGATAATACACTGACACTTGGGGTACAGAATAATGACACACTGACACTTGGGGTACAGGATAATGACACATTGACACTTGGGGTACAGGATAATGACACGCTGACACTTGGGGTACAGGATAATTTTACACTAACACTTGGGGTTCAAGATAATAATACACTGACACTTGGGGTACAGGATAATAATACACTGACACTTGGGGTACAGGATAATTTTACACTAACACTTGGGGTGCAGGATAATTATACACTGAAATTTGGGGTACAGGATAATAATACACTGACACTTGGCGTACAGGACAATGACACACTGACACTTGGGGTACAGGATAATTTTACACTAACACTTGGGGTACAGGATAATGACACTTGAGGTACAGGATAATGACACACTGACACTTGGGGTACAGGATAATGACACACTGACACTTGGGGTACAGGATAATTTTATACTAACACTTGGGGTACAGTATAATAATACACTGACACTTGGGGTACAGAATAATAATACACTGACACTTGGGGTACAGGATAATTTTACACTAACACTTGGAGTACAAGATAATAATACACTGACACTTGGGGTACAGGATAATAATACACTGACACTTGGGGTACAGGATAATTTTATACTGACACTTGGGGTACAGGATAATGACACACTGACACTTGGAGTACAGGATAATAATACACTGACACATGGGGTACAGGATAATGATACACTGACACTTGGGGTACAGGATAATGACACACTGACACTTGGAGTACAGGATAATAATACACTGACACATGGGGTACAGGATAATGATACACTGACACTTGGGGTACAGGATAATGATACACTGACACTTGGGGTACAGGATAATGATACACTGGCACTTGGGGTACAGGATAATTACATGCTGACACTTGGGGGGCAGGACAATGATATTTGGGGTACAGAGCAGTGATACTATTAGGGTTCCTTATATATCTTCAGTATTATTCGTCCTCTGCGTTGTGCTTTACAGCTGCTTCTAGGACAAGTGACAGTCCTGTATGTGTTAACCCTTTCCCTGCTGCTGGGATTCCAATGATGTTGTGGTTTATGGAAGACCAGTTGAGCCCCCCCCCCCCCTCTGGAAGTCTCTGCTCCTGAGTGAAATTCCAGAAGTCATTGTTATCCGTCTCCCTCTCTCGCAGCCTTAGGAAAAAATCCAGGGATTGATCAGGAGCTATTTTTGGCCGTCTGATTTCAGAGATGTTCTTCTTCATCAATCATCGCCCCGGGAAAGCTCTTTCTGGGGAATTTAAAGGTCCAGGAATCTGTCCAGTCCTTACAGTGCCTGAGATCCCTCCAGAGGACTCGTCTGCAGAGCCGGTGAGTGTTGTGCCCTGGATGCTCCTGTACTCTCTGCTGCGGATCTGTGTGTCTGCGGTTATTTCTGGACCATTAATATATGTCAACCTGCATTATTACATCTACTTATTTCGTTTTTTACATCTCGTGGATTAGCCTGGCAATTTCCAAATTTTTGCATATTATAAAGAAAAATAAATGCTGCAAAAATATATATACCGACAGATATCTATGCGAATGAAGCGCTTTGTAACAACCTTAGATGCGTAAGATGATTATTATTATTTTTAATTGTCATAATGATATAATAAGATACAATGAGGCAAATGTATCAATAGTGTTGTAGAAATTTCCAGATTTGCCCACTATTTGCACCAAATTTATCAAGATTTTGCACGCCGATAATACGTTTAGCACAACTGGCGGCGCTCTTGAAACCTCCTCCTGGATTAATACTTGTACCAATAGAATGCCGCAATGGTGCCGGTCCATAATACGTTTAGCGGCCACGTACCATCTTTATTCAATCTGCCATCCGTGCTACAGAACAAAAATAAATATGGCGCCAGTCTCTGATAAATACAAATTAACCCTTTATCTTTTATTAATCAATGCTCTTCAATGTGTCCTCGACAAACAACAGTAACCCAACATGAAGTTCTCTCTGCTGTGGATTCTGTATATAAAAGAGAATACAAACTAATGAGAAGTGTAAAGTATCATCGTCATTTATACTAATATTATTACATTTATTGTTATTACTAATATTATTTATTATTACAATAATTATTAGCATCATTATTATTATTATTATTACTTTTATTATTATTATTTATTACTATAATTATTATTTCGATTATTATTACTAGCATTAATAATAATATGAATAATTAAAAAAAATAACTATAATAAATATAATATAAATGTATTATTATTTTATTCAATTAATAATATGAATAATAATACAAATGTTCATGCTTTAAAAATGAGAAGATTAGAAGGGATTCAGGAAGAGATATAAAAATAATAATAATAATAAAATAATAATAATAAAATAATAATAATAATAAAATAATAATAATAATAATAATAAAATAATAATAATAATAATAATAATTAAATAATAAGAATTACTGCTCGTTACATTTATCTTGTGATGTTTGTATCATTGGGATTTTATTGCGGTTGTCTGGGGGCCCCAGTAGTTTTGGCTACAGCTGATCCTTATCTGACCAATGGTTTATCGAGGATGTTTAACGTTGTAAACATATGGTGCCCTTAAAAGTCAAGTGCATTGCTGCAGAAATTTAGACCAAGTCCTATCATTGTTTTAATACCATCAGAATAAAAGTTAAATGTAAAATCTTTACGCTCAAACCATAAAAAAATCCATCAGCAGAAGCGAGCCTGCTTGTTGATTGTTTCCAGGCAAGAAAACATAGATTTGTAAAGATATATATCACATAATTCTGCTCTCTCATTCTAGATTTGTATTCTTGAACTATGCCAAATCTGGGTGGAGGTGCCAAGTGCGGGGCTTGTGAGAAGACGGTCTACCATGCAGAGGAGATCCAGTGCAACGGACGCAGCTTCCACAAACCGTGTTTTATATGCAGTAAGTAAAGACCCCCCTTGCAGAACAAGAATCTGAATCTTTGACCGAAGTGTTACATAGAGACATTTCTAAAAGTGGTGCCCGGCTCCTCCATCAACACCCGGCTGCGTAGCGGCATTAATAATCTGGCTCTGAGACCAAGGGGGCCCTTGGTCCATCCAGCCACATAAGAAAGCAGAATTATACAAAGGTGATACAATGGAGAAATAATGTAATCCTGCTGGACGGAGATCTCATTATACAGATAAATATATAAGGTATAGGTTCTATATAGAGACTATATTTACATTAAAGGGTAATTCACATCTAAGATACTTTTGTCATGTCCACGTGATATGCCATAAATGTCTGATAGAAGCGGGTCCCAGCTCTATGTCAAGAACGGTGCCCCTCAAGGCCTCAACCCCCACCCCCCCTGGTGAGGCTGCCGACACATTAATTTGGGGAACGAAAGTAGAGGAGGCTGCACATATATGCGGCGCTCGCCATTCACTTCTATGGAAGTTATGGAAACAAATGAACAGGGGGACCCTTTTTCTTGACAAAGGTGGATATGCCATAAATGTCTAAAATAGGAGTAACCCTCTAAAGGAGAATTCCAGGTGAAGTCTAAATATGATGGCAGGGCAAACAATTTTTAAAGAGGGATTTCCAAGGACGCTGTGAAGATGGCAAAATGCCCCCCCCCCCCCCCCCCCATTATACAGACTGTCCAGGAATTTATGGACATTTGGTTACCCTAATATATAATATTCCTTGTTGTTTTAGATGGTGGAGGGTTTAATGGAGGTGGTATAGGGCAGAAAAGTGTACCTATAATTGAATCCTATTTCATCTGAATAGGCCCAAATTCTTTATAAGGGTCCGGACTCTGATTTCCTTCACACAGCAATAGAAGTATGATCAAATTCTGTCTACCTGCAGCCACCACTAGGGGGAGACATTGTATAGGAATTAATACAGCTCCGATTTAACTGTATAATAAGCCAAATGCAATGAGCTCCTCCTAGTGGCAGCAGAAGCAACGTTCTTATTTTAGCTTATTTTCTTATGATTGACAGGGTTCCAGCCAGGTACTAGGAATCCCCCCTCTATGTGCACCCTTGTGCTGTGCACTGCTTCACTGCTATGTTAAGATTAGCTGCTGTGTGCAAGCACAAGCTCAGCAGGAAGTCAATGGATATTTAGATGATTCCCTTACAGCAAGGATAGATATCCAGATACTAAATGGGCCTCAATAAGTGGGATGGGGGGGATGGAGAAGATCAGCAGCTTGTACCCATGATGCCGCTCTGCGCATTATTTTTATTTTTGGCTTCCTTCCTATCTCAGCTCCTTGATCATTTTGTGGGGGCTGCAGGCGTGATGTGACAAGTCTCAGAGATATTCTCGGCCTCTGTCAAGTCAAATGCTCCCAGACTTTTCCAAGAATAACCAGGGTTTATCTGTCAGATTTTCCATCCCTCCAGTCCCAGTGTTGGCAGAAGTGCCCGAGCGCTGATCTCCTGTGATGAGTCACAATGTGCGCTGGTTGTGAGGACAGAAATAACGGCTGACCTCTCGGACTGCGGACATTATCTCCGGAGCTCTGTGTTCTGGACTGTGAGATTACCGGCTGGGAGCTTATTGTCATTTTCATATTGGGTTTCATGTAGAGATCACCTCTCAGTCCGTGCAAGGACGACCGAAGGGCACAGTTACTGCATAGAAAGCCCAAAATATCCAGCAGTCCCGATTCTTCATTGCTGATGACCTATAGGTGGGGGCAGGACAAGGTGCTTTACAACCTGAAGTTTATTGGCAAAATGCATCCCTGCTTGTAATTTGTGCTCACCTCCAAAATCTTTAGATTATTTATCGCTGGGAAGAATGAAGTGTATGTCCACCTCTGTATTATACTCCAGAGCGGCATTCACAATTCTGCAGGCTTCAGAACGGGAATCTCCCAGCATTTCCTGCTTGTTCAGTGTCCGTGCAAAGCTTGCTCTGGTTATTTGCATTCTAGGAAGTGTCATTTTTACATCAGGAACTGTACAGTCATCTCACGTAGGAAAAACTAACTACGCTTTCTGCGTTTTTAGAGATCAGCTAACAAGTCTGACAACAAGTTTGTTGACTGTTTTTAGTAGCAACCAGCAGAATAGCGAGTGCAGCTCTGGAGTATAATACAGGATAAGTAATGTAATGTATGTACACAGTGACTCCACCAGCAGAATAGTGAGTGCAGCTCTGGAGTATAATACAGGATATATCTCAGGATAAGTAATGTATGTACACAGTGACTCCACCAGCAGAATAGTGAGTGCAGCTCTGGAGTATAATACAGGCGATAACACAGGATCAGCACAGGATAAGTAATGTATGTACACAGTGACTCCACCAGCAGAATAGTGAGTGCAGCTCTGGAGTATAATACAGGATGTAACTCAGGATCAGTACAGGATAAGTAATGTCATGTATGTACACAGTGACTCCACCAGCAGAATAGTGAGTGCAGCTCTGGAGTATAATACAGGATGTAACTCAGGATCAGTACAGGATAAGTAATGTATGTACATAGTGACTCCACCAGCAGAATAGTGAGTGCAGCTCTGGAGTATAATACAGGATGTAACTCAGGATCAGTACAGGATAAGTAATGTCATGTATGTACACAGTGACTCCACCAGCAGAATAGTGAATGCAGCTCTGGAGTATAATACAGGATGTAACTCAGGATCAGTACAGGATAAGTAATGGAGTGGGGGTCTGTCAAGCATCCTTCTTGAGTGCCAAGATTTGGTGCAATTGTATCAACCATGTTTGATATTAGCATCAGATGCTTTTGCTTCTCCTTGTGGTGCCAGTTGACATTTGAGTTGGCACATGAGGATGACAACTGCCTATTATACACCCAGTTCTTGTATCTTGTGTGTCTGTTTTGCAGTGGTTTGCAGGAAGGCTTTGGATAGCACCACAGTCGCTGCACATGAATCTGAAATCTACTGCAAGTCTTGTTATGGGAGAAAATACGGCCCAAAGGGATACGGCTACGGGCAAGGTGCCGGCTGTCTGAGCACTGACACAGGGGAGAGATTTGGGATTGAAGTTGCTCAGTGAGTACAAGCTACCCAATAACAGTGCATATTATACATTTGGTTTCAATTCATCACCGTTTTCAAGATCCATGCTTGCTGTCAGTGAATGAAAACAAGACATTGTATGCACCAAAATGGTGAAAACCGGTTTTAATCTAATACTTCTTACAGCTGATGGCCTGTTACAATTATATCCAGTCTAGACAATACTCTGTGATAAATACATCAGCAGCACGAAACTCTCTCCTGGTTACATTGTATCAGTGCAGGTAAAATGCATTTAGTTTACAGAGGACTGTGTACTAAAATCTGGGAAACCTCTTTAAAGAGCTGGAAACTTTGGGTTATGACCTCTTAATCATACGGACCTCCCAGTGTAACCCCATGTTTGCATATTGCTCTGCATGGAAGGGTTTGTACATGGGGCATTGGTGCATTTATTTTCTGGACAATTGGGTTTCGTGAAACACTATAAATAGGGTCTAATGTGGCGAGCACAGTTCCTGCACAACTACGTAGGTCACATTCACACACAGGTCCGTCCATGTGTCGGGGAAGGAAGAGGGGCGGCATAGTTTCTAGTTCTAAAAGAGAGCGATATATGTAGACAATGTTCAATTCAGGTTGTGAAACTACAACCCTCAACATGTCCTGACATCCGGCATAGATTGAGTTTGCTTCTTTAATTTCTACATGTTTAGGAAATGCCACAGCTAAATTCTGGTTTATTTACAGGAATCTTCCAGCCCGCGGTTCACCCACCACTACACATTCCTCCAAGTTCACTCAAAAGTTCGGTTCCACCGAAAAATGTCCCAGATGTGGAAAATCAGTCTATGCTGCCGAGAAAGTGATGGGAGGCGGAATGGTGAGTGCCAGGTGACTGGGGAAGCAGACACAATGGGGTCTATGGGTTTAGTCGAAACTCCATGTTCCCACTACTGGGAAACCCCTACCCCATTCATGACCCATGCCCTCTTAAAGGGTTATGTAGGCAAGGGCTGTTATGATCCTCTGTCTCTCCACAGCCCTGGCATAAAACCTGTTTCCGGTGCGCACTGTGCGGGAAGAGCCTGGATTCCACCACCGTTACAGAGAAGGACGGAGAAATCTATTGTAAAGGTCAGTGAATGCTTTATATGTGGGCAGAGAGAGGAAGGTCCTGGCAGGGCTCTACCTAGAGATTTCCTATTACAGTCAATGGAGGTCTCAATCAAAATCACAGGTTAAGGGGGGATTCACACGAGCGTGTATTCGGTCCGTGCGGGCCGCGTGGTTTTCACGCGGCACGCATGGACCAATACAAGTCTATGGGGCAGTACAGACAGTCCGTGCTTTTTGCGCAGCGTTTGTCTGCTGCGCAAAATGCGCGACAGGTTCAATAACTCTGCGTATTTCGCGCATCACGCACCCATTGAAGTCAATGGGTGCGTGAAAATCACGCGCACCACACGGAAGCACTTCCGTGGGACGAGCGTGATTCGCGCAACAGCAGTGAAAAGGATGAATGAAAACCGAAAAGCACCACGTGCTTTTCTGTTTCCGAACATCCAAACGGAGTGTCTTTGCGTACCGAACTTCACCGGGTTCGGCCAAACTCGTTTTGGCCGATCCCGGCAAAAAAATTATCGGTACGCGACGTCAGGAGATAGTCACTGTCCATGGTGCTGAAAGAGTTAAACTGTTTCAGCACCATGGACAGTGACTTGCGATCCCAAAATACATTAACCTGTAAAAAAAACCCGAAGTTCTAACTTACCGATTACTCCTGTCTCCTTCCTGCAGTCCGACCTCCCGGGATGACACTTCAGTTCAAGTGACAGCTCCAGCCAATCACAGGCCAAGCACAGGCTGCAGCCAATCACAGGCTGCAGCGGTCACTTGGACTGCTGCGTCATCCAGGGAGGTGGGGCCCGATGTCAAGAGAGGCGCGTCACCAAGGACGCGTCACCAAGGACGCGTCACCAAGGCAACGGCCGGGAAGTTCTCGGTAAGTAGGAACTTTATCTTTTTTTTGTACAGGTTTTTCGCTGTTGTGTTCGGCATTCACTGTCGAGGGTGCTGAAAGATTTAGCTCTTTCAGCACCTTGGACAGTGACGGGCGTTGACAAGCCTCATCTCTATGATGCCGGCTGCGCGAAAATCACGCAGCCGCGCATCAGACACGCATGACACACGCAGCTGTCAAATGGTTTTTGCGCTCGCAAAACGCTGCGTTGTTTGCGCGCGCAAAAACGCAACGTTCGTGTGAATCTCCCCTAAGAGAGATTCATCAAAACTGACACAAAGGGAAAAAAAATGCTTATGGCAACCAATCAGATTCTATTTATTTTTGTGGCCCGTTAAAACAAGCGAGCTGATTGGTTGCCATGTGCAGCTAAACCACTTTTCCTTTTCACCAGTTTTGATACAACTCCTGTGTCCACTTTACATGTCGCTGTGTGAACAGTCTCAGAGAAGAGAGCGTTCAAGAGCGGTAGTGAAAACTACAACTCCCAGCATGCCCTTACACTTGTAAGTCTCACAACTGGAAGAGCCACAGAGGGCCACAGGCTGCTACCACAGAGGGCCACAGGCTGCTGCCACAGAGGGCCACAGGCTGCTGCCACAGAGGGCCACAGGCTGCTGCCACAGAGGGCCACAGGCTGCTGCCACAGAGGGCCACAGGCTGCTGCCACAGAGGGCCACAGGCTGCTGCCACAGAGGGCCACAGGCTGCTGCCACAGAGCATCCGTGTCCATAGCCGTCTCACAAAACAACGGTCTCTTTTTCTCTCTCCAGTTTGTTACGCCAAAAACTTTGGTCCCAAAGGAATTGGATTTGGAGGCCTCACGCAGGTGGAGCAGAAAGAAGGTTGAACCGAGCATAATATTGAAAACATTCACATCATGTTACTTGAAGACATTCGATCCTGGAAAAGTCTCGCAGATTATGGATCTCTCTGGAATGTTCGACAATAAAGCAATTTTGTAAACTTTTTTAATAGTTTTTTTTTCTGCCAACAAATGAAGTTTCTATGGCGGCCACAAATAAACACGGGAGGACCAGTGGCAAATAAATACAGAATTGTCATTGGTTGCTTAATGCTAGCTTCCCATTGGTCATGTGAGGCCAAAACACTGGATTCCCATTGGATGTGTGAAGTTTAATTCTGGCTTCCCATTGTTCGTTTGAGTCTCAATAATGGTTTCCAATTGGTCATGTATGGCTTTTTGCTGGATTCTCATTTGCCCAATATGAAATTAAGAATCCAAGTCCACACTTGCCATTTGTGTGATGCTTTAAGCGTTATGTTTTCTAGGATGCACTGCCCCTACTCAAGAGCTACCCAATAACACTGTACCTGCGTGGCGCCATCACTGGGTAACACCACTCAATCCCCTATCAGCACCTCTGCGCCCGCCTCCCCTCTGCTTGTATTCTATTATTTTTCGTGTGATTGGGTAACGTGTGGATCGTGATCGTCAGAAGAGACAAAGTCTAGAAATATGAATAAAGGACGCCTGCCGCTCATCATAATCCAGCGCCAATATTGTCCGGAATCCTAATCCTGCCATAAAATAGGCAGTGGTTGGTAATTATTATTATTTTTATTTTTTTGGGTACCAATTCCAAAAAAATGGGTGCAGCACATACCTGTACGGGGGAGGGACATGAAATAAAAAACACATTGAGTCAAAGTCTAAGAAATGATTTATTAAACACTCCACATGTAATATATAATATACATAGTGCATATAACGTAACGGGGCCGAGAACGCTTCACCTCTCTACACCGCCCGACCAAAGACGTCTCCCCATATCCAGCGCATGAACGCGAGTCGGAGCAGATGCTGAATTAGCAAACATTCTGGATTATTGGACAGTTAAAAAAAACAAAAACACTCGAGCTACCAAAATCCCATTCTAAACCCAAAATAAGAAAACCTCAGCTCAGTCTAAAATGAACGTATGGATTGTCAGATGCCGGTCTAAAAGAATTTGACGGTATATATTTACGGAGTGATACCGGGGTATAATCTTCTCCAGTACAATTCTGGCTCAGGGATAAAAGAGGACGGGGGTGTCCACCATCACAGAGAAAAGAACCTGCCTTGCCGAGAAATTTTCCGGGTTCTTCACATAATATAATGTACAGGGCCCCCCCCCGCCCCCAAATCTCAGATCGGTTCTAAAACTATATAGAACTTGGATTTACCCATCCAGCACTTGATGTACATCAGGTTTTACACTCTAGTCACATCCAGAGCTGCAGTTACAATTCTCCTACCAGAGAGCAGTGCATTGTGGGCTCTGGGACCTGTGCGTTACACCTGTAAAAACTCAATTGGTACAATGATGCAGCACCCCCGCTGTGATAGTCACATTGCAGCCGTGCAACTCACCCTAACAAATCTGACTAGAGGTGCGAGACTATCCGACAATACAGGCTGAGGAACGGGTTTCAAATACTCAACATTTTCAAGATCTAGGTTTGCGGTCAGTGGATGGAAACATTCTAGTTTATATCAAAGGATGAAACCCCATCCCATGATCATATCCAAATCGACATAGCTGTGTTACAGGAGAGCTCTGATACACTGTAACGAGGCATGCACCTATGTCAGTTAGAGACTCTGGATGTAAACAGTTTCCATTCACTGACAGCAAGCATGGATATTGAAAATAATGAGGAATTACAGCACAAAGATTAAAAAGAAGAGTATAAGAATATTCTAAAAGGGCTGCAATGCTTCAGTATACTGGAGATATTGTCGGATTTTAGTATAATGTGCAACGATGAAGCCAAAGACAGGAGAGCAGCAGCGTTTCTGTGTCATCTGCTTCATTGATCTGAATATTTGTTGGTCATGCTTTAAAAACTTTTAGGCCTTGTTCACACAGTGCAGTTTTGTGGCAGATTTTGCATGTACTTTATACCAGGAACAGAACCAGACCAGAAGAAATATGTAAAGGAAGGTCTTAGGTCTCCTCCCCTGGATCGAATTCTGGTTTTGGTGTAAAAAAAAAAGTGCATGCAAAATCTGCAGCAAATCTGCACTGTGTGAACAAGGCCTTATTGTCTGCAAGACTTTTTACCCGATAGCTTGTAAATACAAAGGAACGATGCTCATTGCAAAAAAATCATGTAAAAATAATGGAACGCTCATCACATCAGGGTTGGAGGGGGTGGATATTTTTCCCCCATCTATGGTGTCTGTGGCTTACACCTGACCAGACCAAACAGCTCGTGGCATCCTCTAAAAGAGTTTTCCAGCCTTATATAAATGTTGTCCAGGATTAGAAAAACATGACGGCTTTCTGTCAAAAACAGCGCCACACCTGTTCATGGGTTGTGTCTGGTATTGCAGCTCGGCTCTATTAAAGTGAATGGGGTTAAGCTGCAATACCACACATAACCTGTGGACAGGTATGGCGATGTCTTTCGAAAAAAAAGGAGCCTTGGTTTTCTAATCCTAGACAATACCTTTAAAATAATGGTCTTATTGTTTATGATCATGTCATTTTTAGATCCAAAATTCTGCGCTGATTTCTTTATATCTTTATAGTGGTCGGAGTTTTGTTATTCGAATACAGATCTTTAAATTCTTGTAGAATTATATCCGTAAAAAAAAATAAAAAAAAAATAATCGGAAAATCTCTTTAAAACCTTTGTTGCCGCTTATCTCTGGGATGGAATTAAAGGATTGGACAGATTAAAGACCAACCTGATGTCTCATTGAGGGGCTTCCTAGAGAAAAGATAGTCATCAGATCCTATTGAAATGGGGAGGGGGATTGTCTGACTGAAATCCTAATGTTTATATATCCCCCCCCTTTCCCCTCAGTCCTGGAAGAGCAATTATTCACGTCATCTCAACCCCTTCTTTTTCTCGGATAGGTCTTAAACCATTAGCTAAAAGATTACATAAAAGCATCAGAGACGTCGTCCAAGTAATCTAGAAATGAAGCGCTCTCGTTTTTATGTACATTTTTGTTTTGTCCTTTTATACAAAATCCGTAAAAGGCGAAAACGAGGAAGATCCGAATATATATATATATATATAGTGGTAAGAACTTATCAGCCTCCCGCCTGTCCAGGCGATACAATCTGTAAACCATTTTCATTGAGAAAGTTTTTAGGACCCTCATCAGCACATTGTCCATCAATAGAAAGAGGTTCTGCAGGTCCCACCGGACTGTGGTCTATACAAGGGCCCCCCGGGTTTTACTGTCCTAGTGAAGTCACCCGGGGACTGTGGTTACTAGTAGGCACTGGGCGGCTTCTGGGTCACGTGGGATCCCTATAGACAAGGGCTTCTTAACCTTTGTCTACTGGGGCCTCACCTGCAGAACATGTCTGGCCGTCACCATTGGTCGGAGTTCATGCCGAAATCGAAAGTGTATCTCGAACTTGTCTCTTGAGCCCAGTAAGACATTAAAATAAGCACAAAATCATTGTTGCTAAACACGACATTGGTGCAGCCAGAGAGAAGCCTGTGTATCACCTCACCAACAACTAGGGGGCGCCTCACAGTTTGAGAAGTTCTGCTCTAGACAGCCTGGGCGTTCCTCATCATGGAGGCCTGGAAAACGTTGTGGTATTGCTGTGTCCAGTCTATAGGATTGGTCTTGATCAATCCAAAGCACTGACATTGGAAGAAATCTGCCAGATTCTGGATACAGCCGTGGCTGGAATACAGAAAATACAGAGATTCAATATACGTCAGCTGACAATCTGCGAAGTTATGAAAGTTGGAGCAAAAAAATTACCCAATTTTCTAGCTTTTTACTCCAAAACTGCCCAAGATCAAACTGTACATTGAATTCAAGTTAAAAACGGAACAGGAAGGGCCATAGAGGAGAGGGATGAGGAGTGCAGGGGCTATGCATTTCTATGGAGACTGGGTGACTTTGTGACTAAATGATAATTTCGTAGTTTCTAAAAATGACTGCAGGAGGGGGAAATGGTTGGTCTCCTGGAACACATATAGGACATTTCTTTATATATTTCTATGTAGGAAAGTAGGAGATGAAGGGATGACTTGTTGGGATATTTTATTGGTGCATTTTGTATGTTTACTGTTCCATTAAAGAGAGGGCTCCACCTAGTGGTGATAAACCAGAAGGCACCAGAGACATTTTACTCTGGCGAGATCAGGTCTCGTTTCCGCTTTAGCAGTAACCCTACGTTTCCACGTCAGTATAGAGATCACTTACTTGAAGGGAGATTTCCGCAGCGACACTTGGTGCTTACTGTATCTGTTCTGCATTTGGAGACTGAACCTTTCTTGAGTTGTTAAACCCAGAAATGCGATCTACACAAAGAAACCACACATATGTCAGTGGTACCAGAACACAATAGAATCCACCACATCAATGACTGGGTGACCAGATGTACAGCTCTGGGAGATGTCTGGGTACATTGCTTGACCCCCATATATGAGGAGTCAGTGCCACGCTGTCCTAGCACCATTATCAGTGTGAAGAGGGACCTAGATAGAGCTCAGCCGTCCAGCGCCAGTGTGCCACGGCAGACTATGCCATCTTGATCTTAAATGGGCTGTCCAGGCACAGGGCAGTTTTTCATACGGATGACCTAGCTGTTCGGGCTGCCTCCGGGCACCAGATGTCCGTGCCAAAGCAGATGGCTCTGGTCACAGTATAGCGGCCGTGCTGCAGAACGGCCGCTATACAGTGGTCACCGCCATCTTCTTCCTGCACCGACCACTGCATAACACCCAGTGCCCGGAAGCTGCCGGACACCCACTGATCACTCATCCTGTGTATAGGTCATCAGCATGAAAAACCGCCCCGGGCCCGGACATCCCCTTTAGGGACCTTTTATACGGACCAATGTTCGGGTGACCGAGCGCTGAACGAAAGCTGGTGCATCGGCTGATCACATCTTTCATGTGGCCAGAAAAAAAAAAAAGAAGGTCACTTGTCGGCAGCACGTCACCCCGTGTAAACAGGGGACGTGCAATCGATCAGATGAAAAATGTTCCCGGGACGAATGATCATAATTACGATCATTCGTCCACATACTCGCGATCATTACTCTGCTTGAATGGAGCAAGCGAGCGCCGATCGACAAGGCTTATGGTCGATTAACCCTTTGTTTAACGAGCAAAATATCTACCCATGTAAAAGGCCCTTTACTCAGAATATTGCTTACTATTGCTTTCCGGAAGTGCTTTGCCGGTCGCTATAAATCTGACGGGGTGCTCTCATATCTGAACAGTGATCACAACGGTCTGATAATCCGGCACCCATCAGGACGGCGGATTAGAGGAATAGGACTGAATATAAATGGTGTTACCTGGTATATCTGTAGAAGAAGCATCAGCGTAGACCAGACCGTGAGAGAACACACGAGGAGGAAGATATACAAGACCCACGGAGAACACGATATCACCTCCGCTAGAAAACTTCCGATGCTGTCTCTCAGCCGGGTGCTGGAGCACTGATTGATCCAGACTACAAGAAAACAGAGGAGATCACGTAACAAGAACAGAACACAAGAAACCGCAACGATTAATACTTACATATAGAGGAAGCGTAGATCATCCAGTGACCCATGACGGTCATGGCGAAGAGGAAGAGCACAAAATAAAAATGGTTCCCAGCACCTGGAGGGACAGAATACATAAGATGACCATATAGGACTATACAACATACAGGATAACAATTGCCATTCAGGACCCTGGGAAAGCTGGGTAAACCTCTATGGGAATTTCTCCTGGGTTAAGTATAAATTTGTGAGGGTTTTTTTTTTTTTTTTTTAAAGAATGTTACAGCATCTCACCTATACAATGTCCAGTCCATATACAATGTTGATCATATTTAGCCACACAGGAATTGCATGCGTGACAGTGCATCGACCTCAATGGCTTCTTTACCTGCAGGATAATACAAAGGGTTAGGTTGGGAGGAATAGCGGTCAGCCATACAAAGGGTTAATTATAATTAAAAAAAAATTAAATAAAAAGAAGCACTGACTATAGAAGCCGAGGTGCTGTGTACTTTGCAGCAATACCATATTCTGAGGACTCAAATATTGCAAGAAATTCACAGTGATCAAAACATCACAGGAGAAGTGTTCTAGATTAAGACTATTTAAAGGGACACCAAGGAAAATAAATTATTTTTAGGATCCTGCACACTGGTACTTAAGTGGTTACTTGCTGCTTCTTTTCTTCCAGTCCTGTTAAAGTGTACTTATCACCACCACTAGGGGGAGCATAATGAAGACAGATTTCTTCTGAAGTTGAACGGAATAAATCCTTCTTCTGTAAGCTCTGCCTAGTGATGGATGTCACCTATCACTATAGTAACTTATAAATCATGGGTTATTGCGGAGTCATAGGAAGCTTCCCTGAGGAGTCACAGCTGCCTGTAGGTTTCCATAATATCTAGAGCAAATACGTACCAGGCAGGAGGTACAGAAGACTCTGATGTCCAGGCACCCGGCTTCAGCGAGGCTGATAATGGTCTGCAAATGAATGAATTACCTTTATTAAATGTTTTCTTTAAGTAAACGTCACACACACTTCATAGTTATTAAGCCATCCCTACAGGACACCCCCCTTTAGTACTGCAGCTTCCATGGAGTTTTCACTATTGTGACGCTGCAGGAGAAATGTTGGCGTACATGCCATTTATTGATGCCAATGGGCTACATGACTGGGCCAGGTACTCCAGTTCGGTGGCTCTCTGCTAAAACAGGGGGTCCTGACTGGGGAACCCGCCTCCATGACGTCCATGTACCCCAATAGTGCATATTGACAGGGTTTGTCCACGTCTGTTAGGGTATGTGCACACAACCTCTTTTCAGACGTAATGGAGGCGAATTACGCCTGAAAAGACGGCTCCAATACGTCGGCAAACATCTGCCCATTGCTTGCAATGGGTCTTACGATGTTCTGTGCAGACGAGCTGTCATTTACGCGTCGCTGTCAAAATACGGCGCGTAAAACGACGGCTCGTCAAAAGACGTGCAGGACACTTGAGACGTTTTTTGGAGCAGTTTCCTCATAGACTTTATTGAAAACAGCTCCAAAAACGGCTGTAAAAAACGCAGCGAAAAACGTGAGTTGCTCAAAAACGTCTGAAAATCAGGTGCTGTTTTCCCTTGAAAACCGCTCCGCATTTTCAGACGTATTATGTTAATCGTGTGAACATACCCTTACCCGACGTGGGCCGTGTAAACGAGCGCTGATCAACGAGACAACTCGTAGATCGGCGCTCACTTGCTTCTTTCACAAGTAGCTATGTATGGGGATGAGCGCTGGTTCTTACGATCGCTCGACCGAATCCATTTCCATCATGTCGGCGGCACGTCGTTTGCAGAGGGAGATGTGCTGCCGACAACGATAACATTTTCAGCTGCATGAAGGATACCATCAGTGTACAAGCATGTGAACACTCGTCCGCCCGATCATTGGCCCCTGTATAGGGACCTTAAGGCACATCCTAAGGCTTCGTTCACATCTGCGTCGGGGCTCCGTTCATGGTTCTGTCGGAGATTTCAGTCAGGGGAACCATGAACGGAATCCAAACTGAAATCATAGGTTTTCATTTGCATCGCCATTGATTACAATGGTGACGAATCTGATGCAAATGGTTTCCGTTTGTCCCCGTTGTGTAAGGGTCCCGTCGTCGTGACGGAATGAATGGTTTCCATTTGTTTCAGTTTGGATTCCGTTCATGGGTTCCCCTGACGAACAGCTCCTACGGATGTGAACGCAGCCTTACTCCTGCATTAGCGGTGGTCTACTTCTGGAGATATGAGCAATGGCTGCTATACCCGACACTTCAATCAATGCCCCCTTATCGGGTAAGGGTACCTGCTTCTTCTCCTCTTCTGAACACTTGATGTATCCGGGATCCGTTCTCCACGTCTTATAGAAATAATACAAAAGTAGAAAGAAGCTGATCACGAATGGCACTTGGACAGTTGCTTGAGCCAAATGTGATTAATAGAAACCTCATTAAGGAACGTAACTAATTTGTTTTCTAATTAAAACGTACACGGAAACAAGCTGCTATTTTTTCATCTGTTTTTATTTTCGGTTCTTTACGTGTGTCTGGGGGCAGCCAATCTTGTCTGAGCTGCTGTAAAAGCAGTTCCTGAGGTTTTCTTTACAGCAGGCACCCGGACAGAAAACAATGCATTGACTCCTATGGGAGAGTGTTGTGGGCATGCTCTGTAGGCATTCATTTAAAGGGGTTAATATATGGCTGGAACTCTGGCCTTATACTTTGTGGAGATGCAGTGGTTGCTTCCCCTGGCAATGAAAGCGGATTAAAAAGTCCTAGCTGTGACATGTCCCACACTCCGCTCATTGTCAAACAAAAAGGTGTTATCCAACAAATCACTTTTAAAGGAGGCGGCCATGTACATTAAACTTGACGATTGCGGCGTTACCAGCTGACCGTCTATTGTATATTAGATGTTCGGCTAACGTTCATACTGCAGATGTTGAGGAAAAAACAGGATCGGGCATGAGGAACTTCAACATGCCCGATCCTTTGTTCTGAAGGAAGATAAACTTCCGCCAGAGGCATCTCGCAGCGACTTATTCCCATCTACTCATTGAGAACACGTGCACGTCGGCCGAACTGGGGACAGGTTGGGAGGAATAGCGGTCAGCCAAACGTTCGTGTGACAGTAATTGAAGGTGTATGGTCAGCTTTATTTCCATCTTATAAAGTGATTGCATAACGCTAGGATATGCCATCACTTTATGATCATTGGGGTCAGAATTCTGGGATCCCAAACAATCCCCAGAACGAAAGGGCTGCAGTGCTGATTCAGCGCTGTGTCCCCCTTCACTGTTCTTCCCTGCAGAGAGGTGCCCCAGTCACCCCCCAGGATCGCCGCTGTGCAGAAGGGGACACAGGGCTAAAAAAAAAACAAACAGTGACTCCTTCATTCTCAGGACCGGAAGGGGTCCACACCACCGGTCAATAAGTGACGGCTCCACTGCATACCCTGAACTGAACAACCCATCAGGACTAAAGATCGGACAGTCATAATCAGGGGTCAATACTGATCTCTAAACGATGATTGTAAATGGGAGAAATGAGTGTGAAATGTAGAAAAGGATATCAGGCAGGAAACAGATAAACCACGTCATGAACATCCAGAATACGGAACTGATGAAGAAGATGGCAGGCAGGTGTTTCTGGCTGGTTGGACCCACAAATCGCCTGAAAAAAAAAAAAGACAAAATATAAAGCGTATGAACAGAATATTGTGGACAAACTATGTATAGAAACCATGAACAAATATAATGTCCTCAATATCAGGGAAACCTGTCTGATAGGAAAGGTAATTGTTAAGAAAATATGATATAAGTGACGGTGCTGAGCTGTTCCGGATGTCTCCTGCGTTCCGCTTCTGGGACAGCTATTTGTCGCCTACCACTGTCAGCCATACTAGCGCTCATCAAGGCTGCTTTTTTTTTGTCACTTGGTCACCCAGATTCACACCCCTCTATTTCTCGGTTCTACTTCTTAGCAGTCAACAACAGTAAGAGGACCCCGAAAACATGAGCTAGACCTGCAGGTCTCTACATTTCATACCCTGTAATACAAAATGCATTTAGCAAACCTGGTGAAGAGCTGAGACCCAGCAGTTACAAGAGCGAGGAGCGTCCCCTTTAAGAGCCAGGAGTCCGTATTCATGTTCAGAATGTATCCGACACCCCCCAGGAGAGACAAGCAGATCATCATCACCAACGAGATCTGACGGAACAAAAGACAAAAGGTTATGTGAGAATCATCTGTCGCTATCCCAGTCCTAGGTTTGGATTACAGTGAGAAATCACATGTAAATACATCGATAGGGGGAGTTAAAGGGGAGGATCGCATCACAGACAACCCCTCTAATCTGATGGCCGCGGGTCCAGCTGCCGAGATCCTGTTAAACCGCTGACTTTGCTGGAGAATGATGTGATATTACATGGCGGACATTCATATAAAAGATAGTCTATGTATTACATGGATGGCTTAAGTCCGTCATAGTGGAAGTCACTGCATGTCAGCATCTCTCCATTCCAACTCAGAGTAGGGTCCCGAGCGCGTGACCCCTCTCTATGAGGTCTATATATCCTAATAGGGCATATAGTCAGGGGTTGTCCTGATGGGACAAACCATTTAAAAGACGACGATACCTAGAGTATGCCCACGAATCAGAGAAGTGGAGATAGCAGAATTTCCCGCACCTCATACTTCTGTAGGGTCTTTAAGGCTCTTGAGCTTCGGCCTGATCTTGAATTGGCTTCACTTGTTAGAATATGGATAATAAGGCGATTTCTGGTTTGTCGGGCAAGGTCAAGAGGCGACTCCTCCTGCAGAACAGGGAAAGCACAAACAACGTCAGTGAAGTGTGTCCGATGAGAGTGTGAATCTCAGATAACGAGGAGTATTTGTAAACACAAACAATTATTCTGCAATATGTCAAAGTGATGTAGAAACTTCCAATGACCACATTTATATAAAGTTGATTAATTTCGGACCTTGGCGTTTTGCACATCCAAACTTGATCCGGCCTCTAAGAGCAAATCAACAGCATTGACATTGCCGGAGGAGACCGCCCAGTGCAGCGCCGTGTTTCGGTGGATCTTGTCAGCGAGATTTACAGATGGGTTCAACTTCAAAAGGAAACTGGTGGGTTCCATACTGAAAGAAAGCAGAGATCTTGTCACAATGCAACTTTATCATTTATTAGTTACAAAGACATTTTTGAATATAGAGAAAGGTTAGCAAAGAGTAAGGGGCAGATAGAAGAGAATATGACTGCAGGATCAGACTACACAGGGGTTGTATGTAGTCTGTTACCATGGAGACACATAGGACTGCCTAGGCGATGTAGATACAAAAACGATTATTTGCAATGCTGCTTTATTATTCATTTTAGATGCATTGGAGCAATAAAAAGAATAGTTGCAATGGTCGACCTATCAAGTGCTGTAAAGTTGATACAACATATTTACATCCCATACATTAATTTACTCATTAAAGGATACATAGATTTTAAACTTTATATGGTTTATGCAGAGTTAATTTTCATTACCCAATGATTTTCTGTGCAGACAGCATGAGTGGCGTCATTCCATTCATATCTGAGCCATCGATGTTCTGTAAACAGGAGAAATACATTTCAGCGGATTATAAATTCACATCATGGAAGGAGAACGGTCTGACACTAATTTACTGCTTAAACGGTGCTAAAGATGATAAAGGGGTTTTATGCAAATAAGAAAAGTTCTGCAACTTTCTAATAAACTTTATAGTTCAATTTCTCACAAAGATCTCTGTTTACTGTCAGTGAATGGGAACATTCTGGATTACATCCAAATGCTGCAAGTCTGTACAAACCTAATACCTCGTATACAGTCTAAACAACCATCTCTCATAATAAGGCCGGGTTCACATGAGCGCGTTTGGTCCGTGATATACAGTCCGTAAAGTGGCCACATTTCCTGGACCGCACACACTGCAGGGAGCCGGGCTCCTAGCATCATAGTTATGTACGACGCCAGGTGTCCGTGTCTCTCCACGGAACTACTGTCCCGTACTGAAGACATGATTACAGTACGGGACACTTGTCCGGCAGCGAGGCAGGGACACCTGGCGTCATAGATAACTATGATGCTAGGGAGATCTTGACAATGGTTAAGAATGCAAAATACATTACAAGGTTGCAAAACTTTTCATTATACATAAAACCAGTAAATCCCTATAAACCACATTAGATTGTAGTATTCCAGCCGTACATACCTGTCCTTTTGCGATCAGATAAGCTATGATGGGCAGGTGCTGATACAGGACGGCCAGGTGGAGGCTGTTATATCCTTCTCCGTCTATCAGACTCGGGTCGGCGCCGCATTTCATCAGCAGTATAATAGTCTGGAGGTGTCCTTGTCTGAGAACAAGGAGAGAAAATACAGAAATGTAACCAAAAACATAAAACAAAAAAAAGGGGAAAATTCATGAAAACTGGAGTTTCCCGATGTAATGATCTATGCCGATGCCCTAAAGAAAAAATCCTTCTGCTACACTGTGGACAACGGCTTCTTGTTTGAAGGGTCCCTGACGATAAGTTGATCACAGGTTGTCCCGCTGTTGGACCCCCATTGATCAACTATAATGAGGGGGAACCTGGCAACAAGCAGCGCCGCCACAGGTGAAATTAGGCATTACACCATTCCCATTGAAATCGGTAGGGTTCTCTTTTATAGTATCTCTGCTCTCTAGCTAAAAGAGGAGGATCCTGAACAGGGGAGCCCACTCTAGTAACCCGAATAAGTGGTTTATTAAAAAAAATAAAAAAAAATAAAAAGGTTTCTGGTCGTGTGCTTAACACTGCAGCTTCCCTACGGAGAAAAAGGTAGCATACATTTAAAAATTCCTGACACGGTTGGTTAGGACTTTCTCCCTCCACATTCTATCTGCAATTTTCAGGTAACGGACACATGACTTTTAGTTGACTTTCTTCACTAGAGTGGCGGAGGACAGGAATTTGCGGTCTCCTCTACAGGGGCCTCATCCCGCATCCGCCTCTGCACATAACAGTTTGGAGGAGGTCTTCATGGAGGGGACGAGAAGGGTGAAGCACATCAGGAAACTCTGCAACGACCGGTGAAGCCTGAATAATAGGAATGATCCCAGACGACGTAACCATGCTTGTTAAAGGGTAACCAAACATTCAAAATTCTGACAGGTCATAGCGATAGGTCAGAAGTTTGGATTGGTGGGGGTCCAAGCAGCGAGACCCTCACCAATCGCTAAAACGAAGCAGCAGAAGGTCTCGTGTGACCGCTCAGCCGCTTAGTGTCTGTTCAGCTTTTTCCGGAAATAAAATGTATCGGAGCACGGGTTCATAGACTTTCTATTGAGTCCTTACACCGATACATTTATTTCCGGAAAAAGCCGAACAGACATGAAGCGGCTGAGCGATCACACGAGAGCTTCAGCTACTTGATACTAGCGATTGGTGGGGGTCTCAGTGCTCAGACCCCACCAATCCAAACATCTGACATGGCACTATGACACTTCAGAAGTTTGTTGAACGTTTAGTTACCCTTTAATATCCATACATTTTAAATGTAAAACTATTGATCTTTCCTTAAAAAGCGTGGACATTTAAATGCATTTAAAAAAAAACTGCGCTAATTTGTGGTAAAACCGCAGCTATTATTAAAAAATAAAATACAATACACTAGATGTGCCTATGAAAAGGCCAATTTTATATGAATAAAGCTCAATCGTAGCATAATGAAAAGTTCTGTAACTTTCTCATATACTTTGTGATTCAATTTGCCACCATTCTCAAGATCTCTGATTGCTGTCAATCTATCCAGAGGCAGAAAACCCATCCTGGTCGAGCCCAACTGCCACAAGCGCATGACTTGTTACAAGAGAGCTCTGATGCGCTGTAACAAGACCTGCACCTGCGTCAGCTGGACATGATCCCCGATGGGGTTTTCAGACTCTGGATGTAAGGAAGAATGTTCCTATTCACTGACAGCAAGCACATATTGTGCTAACACTCAGGAATTGATACACAAAGTATATTAGAAAGTCGACTATGTTTTCATCATATTATGAATAAGCTTTATTTGCAATGTAACGTTTGGAACGCCGACACCTGAGCCGCAGCATCCAAGTATAGAGGCAGCGATTCTAATTACTAGACATTATCTGAAACCTGCGGAGATCAGAGAATCGGAGCCGCTCCCTGCAGAGACGGCTATCCAGGAAACATACGGCTGATTCCTCTGGAACGTGACTCGAGGAACCTTGCGCCTTTTCCCAATGCCAACGGTTGTGTAATCTTTTAAGGACAGCCGCATTTACAGGATACAGGCGGGGGCGGGGATGTAGATGAACTGGTTACCACCACATTTCCTGCTGGTCATAACCGAAACGTAACCTGTAAATCTGGCGTCCCTCTATGTAATACTGCGGTGTTGTAGTCATTTTTTAATAGTACGTTTTACCTTTGCAAATTGGACAAATTTCAAATTTCCATATTTTATGTCTTTCATTTTTAATATTGCAAAGCGAGACATTTTGACTTCGTTTTTATAACTAATAAATATATTTTTTACTTTTACACATTTTTCAATGTATTTGTACCTTTTTTTTTTTTGCGCATTTTACTCCAAAATAATGTCTTATCTGCATTTATTAACCATTTGCGCCGTACACGTTGGTTTGTAAAAGTGGAATAAGTGGGCGTGACTTCCCGCTTGGCCAGGAATCCGTTAAAAAAGTTCCAAAAAAACAAGTCACATCAACTCCACACAGGTGTCCGCGCCCAATAGAACTGAACGGGTCCGTAATTGCCTAAGACATTGGTTAAACTGACGCCCCTTTTATAAACGTGGGCCATTATGTCTTGTAAAAATCATTGGGCGACGTTTATTTTTTTATAAGGGTATGATCACACGCTGAGCCAAAAAAGTCTGAAAATACGGAGCTGCTTTCAAGGGAAAACAGCACATGGTTTTCAGACGTTTTTTGAGCAACTCACGTTTTTCGCGCCGTTTTTGGAGCTGTTTTCAATAGAGTCTATGAGAAAACGGCTCCAAAAACATCCCAAGAAGTGTCCTGCACTTCTTTTGACGAGGCTGTAATTTTACGCGTCGTCTTTTGACAGCGACGCGTAAAATGACAGGTCGTCGGCACAGAAAATCGTAAAGCCCATTGAAAGCAATGGGCAGATGTTTGCCGACGTATTGGAGCCGTCTTTTCAGGCGTATTGCGAGGTGTAAAACGCCTCCATCACGTCTGAAAAGTGGTCGTGTGAACCCAGCCGAAGAGTTTTGCCTTGTTAGGCTATGTTCACACGGCTTAGCAAAATACGTCTGAAATTACGGAGCAGATTTCGCCTGAAAACAGCTCTTGATTTTCAGACGTTTTTTTTTAGCAACTCGCGTTTTTCACTGCATTTTTTACGGCCGTAACGAGTCAATGAAAAACGGCCACGTAAAAATACGGCCCGTGGGAACAGAACGCCGTTTTTCCCATTAAAATCAATGGGCAGATGTTTGGAGGCGTTCTGCTTCCGATTGTTCGGACGTTTTTGGCCCGAAAAAACAGCCGAAAATAAGCCGTGTGAACATACCCTAAAACTGCCCTGTGTTGCAGAGACCGCCCACCATTCATTGAGCGCAGTGTATGATATGGTCTTCTATTCAGCCGCTTGTAAAGGGTTAATCTGAGCCTCACTACAAATACGCAGAGCCAGCAGCAATCATTGAGAAGAAAGCTGTGACAGGATTTACCTCTGCGGCCGCTTCTTCTAGTCTTCTCCTCCAGGACACACAGGACTCCACGGCTGCTAATATTACTACATCCAGCATGAAGTGAGACAGCAGCAGAGATCTTCACCGTCTACACAGCAGCACATTCACAGCCTCCCCCTCACAATGGACTCTCCCAGCTCCGAAGCAGAAGCCTGTGGAGAGTCCAGAGTCGTCTCCCATTCCTTGAAGGGTCTATAATAATGTAATGGTCTCCAGTACCTGACGGCCCAGTGAAGAGGAGTGGAGTTTAAAGTTCCTCCCAGCTGATCCACAATCGCCCCTTTGGAGATGAAGTACCTGGGTGTGAAAGGATTACATGGTCAGTGATATATCCGCCATTTACATCAGTCTGTAGATGATGCCGTATACGAGGAGGGGGGTTCAGGTACGTACTTTACAAGCTCCAGCCTATTATTAATGGCCGCCCAGTGCAGGAGTGTCACATTCTCGCTATCTGGTTGCCGCACGTCATAACCTGCCTCCACCAGCTCTCTGCATCGATCAAGCAAGCCGTGTCTGGAATAAAACCAAAATGTTATTACCATTCATATAGTGAAATACCAAAAAGAGAACCTAGAAAGAGTGGCAGGGAAGCTTCCGTTATTCCACAAAACAGGTGGAGCAGAATTTACTGTAACATACTGACGGCCAAAATGCATCGTTTTAACGTTACCCACAAGGACATACCTCATATTAACCAGCAGTAATAAGTTTTTTTTTTTTATAAAGGAGACTTACCGGAAAAAGCCTGTGTAGTGCACATTGATGGATTGAAGTTACAGGCCCTAAGCCTGAGGCTGCACTACTGAAATCCAAACCATTACTACACCAATATATGGCTTCATCAGTGGCAGGCATGTGTATGTGTGAACGTGGATGTAGACGGTGATTTGGATCGACAAGGTTTTCATGACAATATTCCAACTGAAGGAAATCAGAAAGGGACTCCACGTTCTCGGTTGTGCAGCCGCAGACTTTCCTGATCATTTAGAGGAATATTTTAATTCACTGGCAGCAAGCAAGGATCTTGCAAAGGGTGAGGAATTGAGGTATGAAGTATGTTAGAAAGTTGCAAAACTTACGATGAATGAAGGGGTTTTCCTGCTCTTCCAAATCAGTGGTGGTCCAACTGCTGGCGTGCCCGCCGATCCTGGATCTATGATCAGTAGTGTATAGGGAGGAGCGCTCGTCCCCATCATGTCTGCAGATGTACTGCCGACTACGATATTTTAGGCTGCAGAAACGATACGATAATTACACTTGCCCGATAATTTGCAAGTGTAAAAGGGTCTTTAGGGATCTGTAGGGGCTGTCCTAGAGGATAGGATCAAATGCTATGGCATATCCTAGCGCTGGAAACATTGGAGTATCCCTTTAAGAGCTATATTTACATAAAACAAGAAGTGTAAGGCTCTGTTCACACCAACGGTGGAGGTTCTGTTGCAGATCCCTTTAAGTTTTCCAGAAAATTACTGGACCAGTTGGTGGTATCCGACGGACTGAAATGTAAGTCAACGGGGTCCGTCGGGCGTCACGGTTTCTGTTATAAACGGTAACCACAACAACACAAGTGTGAACAGGCCTTAACCAGAACAGGAAAGGAGATCAGCCATACAAATCGTATTACTGGGCACACTTTATACCCACGCTATAGGTAACCGCTCCAGTTTCCCTTATAATTGATTTGTTATACATTTCCCCTATGTAACCGCTCATTATTAGTCGTAGAATAGGCGGCAGGCGCCGCTGATCCTGTATAGTGAGTTGCATCACACGTATACTGGACAGGTGACATTCCACCCTTGGGGTATTGTGGGACTGAAGGGAAACAAAGGCGGCGGAACTCATTGCAGTAAAGTAAACAGCGCGGTGGGGAAACGGTCATTTACATTACAGTATCGTGGAGTCCAATGACTGCAAACAAGTCAAAAGCAAACAGAACGAGGGAGGGGGAGTGGAGGGGGCTGACAACAGGGAGGCAGACACAACGAGGAGCCGTGACGGGCAAGCAACCACCCCAATGACTATGAGGAGCATATACCAAGAAAACCACCCGGTGCCCGACATCCGAGGAGCCATTTCTCAGTGTGGGAGTACTGCTACAGGCTGCACTGCTGCCCTCAATAAGTGACGGCACCCGGGATGTGAGCCATGTGCAAAGATTGCCCATCTCTGCCAAGAAAATAGAATGAAGCAGAGGCAGAAATGTAACAGATCTCCAGGAACAGCACACGGCCGGTATAGAACTTCACCCCTAATTCCTCGCCCCCTCCTGATCGTGGGGCTCTGTCCCTCCCTCATTAGCCGGATTAAAGGGATTGCCTGGGACTTGGGGTGTTTTAACCCCTCGGTGCCACATATTTACGGCACTGGAAGCCTCCTGTGTATGACCAGTGTCATAAATGTGCAGCGAAGTGACGAAGCCACAAACTCCCATCTCAACCGTTTAACCCCTTAGATATTGCGGTCAATGGTGAAGGTGGCGGGCTCCGTTTGTATCACGACTGCAGGGCCCACGGTTTTATACGGCAGCCAGGGGCCTAAGAAAGGCATATGTAGTTGTCTATTAGGCCGTGAGATCGGTTTTTCGTTGACTGGCACTAAAGCATGGGAATACAGAGATATTTCAATGTATTATTTGTTAAAATAAAAAAGTTCCCTAGTGAGAAAAAAAAGAAATAATTTTTTTGTAAAAATTGAACATAGAAAAACCCTATACATATTTGGTATTTCCGCAATGAACCACAAAATAAAGTTAAGACATTATACCACCCGGTAGACGACGTAAAATAAACGAGCGCCGGAATTGTTTACTGTATTACCTCCTAAAAAAAGTGTACCCCAAAAATGGTGCTATTAAATATTAGAAATAAAACATTGACGTATGTAAATCCGAAAAATAAAATCGTTATGGCTGTCGGGGAAAAAACAAATTTCCTTCACCTCAAGGATGAATTTGGCGGCATCCATACGGGGTTAAAAAAATGTTTTTTTCTTTGTTTCGTACATAATGACGTAACGTCATGTGATCACGTTCGCCAATACGTCACTATAAACAACACGTCACGGAGCCGCGGGCCCGGAGCCAGAGGTTGTATGGAGCCGTAATATGTCCACGAAACCTTAGAGCTGCTGCACGACGTAGTCACGTGATATTGCAACGCTATTGTAAAAATGTCTGCGCCGCCGAGTCGTAACACCGGACCGCGGGAAACCAACATCAGGGTACAAAGCGATAGACAAATACCGTAGCACCCGTGAAAAATGTGAATGGACCACGTGATGAGCTCAGCCAACCGAAATCTACCCAGGGGCACACACAATGGGCATCATTAACCAAAACTAACACAAAAAACATAGCAACCAATCACAGTGCAACCTCCATAAACAGCAGTTTAAGTCACAAAAGCCGAGTTCTGATTGGACAAGGCAGTTTTATTTAACGGAACCTGGCGCATTATAATGTGGTGTTGTAATTGTTATTGAAATCACCACTTTCAAGATCTCCGCTTGCTGTCAGCGGATGGAAACATCTGTGTTTACATAGAAGCTGAAAACTCATACAGACCTAATACTTCTTACTGGCGAATTTCATATCCGCGTCGGAAGCCTCTGTCACAGATCTGGTCAAAATCCAGAAAGAAATAGCGCAACATTTTGTGCTGTTATTTTTTTGAGAGAAAAACAACAGACAGTCGGACTTCGCCACTTCCGTTTTTTTGTTCATATGACGTGTGTGAACCCAGCCTAAGAGTTTGTTACAGTTGTATAAATCCTGACAATACTCGACGATGTAGCGACAAACAAAAGTAGCCAAATTATCTTTCCTGACCGCACATTTTGCTACAATGTATCGGTGCAGGTAAAATGTATCAGTCTGGAGTTACAGACTGTTTTGTTCACAGAGGAATATCTAGGCTGAATATCATTGTAACAAACCTTCAACTGTGAGAAGTATTAAGTCTGTCATTTTTACATGCAAACAAGAATGTTCTCATTCAATGACAGCAAACAGAGATCTTTGAAACGGCGAGGAATTAAAACCCAAATATTGGAGAGCTGCAGAAGTCTTCATTGTACGATAAAGATCGATGGGCAGAAAAATGGAAAACCCCTTTAATGTTTGCGGATTTGACGGCCTAGAGCAGCGCTCGCGATTCTGCAGGACGCATTATTATAATATGTAACCTATAAACGGGTCAGGAACGTGACATTATAGGGGCAGGAGGTATTTCACGCCTCCGTAACGTCACATCCCCGGAATCGCTCCCATCTTTCCCTCCGGTATCCCCATTATACTTACTGAGAGGCCTTCACAATATCCCAGTTGCTGTAATCCTCCACCGCTTGCTGCGCTGACACTTTGTCCTCCATTGGTCCGCCATGTTGCCCTGCGGGGTGATGGTGGCTGTGCTGGTGACAGTGTGAATGGGGCGATTTGCACTGCAGGAAAACCGAGAAAAAACAAAAACACGTGAGAATTTTTACCGTGAGGCCTAATAACGTGTAGGGTCGCGTCACTTATATAACAGGGAACCTCTAGAATATATTTCTATTAGGCCTCATTCACACGAGCGTATCCAATTGGCGTCTGCAAAAAAAATTGACTTTTTTTTTATCCATATAAAACGTCCTTGTTGCGTTGCTGCATTTTAATTATATTTTTTTTATAGCAAATTATCTGTGAAAAACGGACAGCGCGCGAAGGTCGTCCATTTTTATCTCACACCCACGGACCTCAATGGGCAAGCGTGGTCCACAAAAACGGACCAGAGTCGGAGATGCAATGAGTTTCAACGGACACACGCTCCTTAACAAAACCGAGAATTACGTTTGTGTGAACAAGGCCTTAGAGGTATCACTGCCAATATGAGCAGGAATAACAGCGCAGGGCGACAGAACAGGTAAAACAGGTTCCCAACAATTGCTGAGAATCTTGTCAACTAAACACCGGACACTGTTTATGTAAGGGCCTGTTCACATCACCGCTGGCTTTCCGTTCCGAGGTTCCGTCGGGTGAACCCCGCAACGGAAAGTGAAAGCACAGCTTCCGTTTCAGTCACCATTGATATCAAGGGTGACAGAAACATCGCTAATGGTTTCCGTTCGTCGCCATTCGGAAACCTCAGACAGAACCCCGGAACGGAAAGCGAACAGGCCCTTAGCCTGCATCCTGCCTATGACACAGAAGACAGGCGGTCATAAAACAGCCTGGTGATAGTAAGGCCGGCCATACATAATAAATAGCTGTCGGCCAAATGCCTATTCCGCCCGATGCCCCTCGCTTAGTATTCTGAATGAGAGGGGAGTGAGCCGCTGTCAGACAATGGCGGCAGCTTATGGCCCCAGAGAACAAAGGGATCGGGCATGTTGAAATCCAACCGCCAGGTCCTTTATTTCTCCGACATCTGCCGTTGGTGCTGGAGACCCCCATACACATTTATAGAGCTACGTAGGCTTCATGTACACAGCAACGCCATGCGTATGGCCTCTATAAGGCGACAGAGAGCCCCTATGGGGCTGTATGTCTCTGTCAGGATCCTTATTAACCCCTGGAAGAATGCTACTGGGGAAATTACCTCCACCCCACAGCGCTACCTCCGCCCCACAGCGCTACCTCCGCCCCACAGCGCGTGGTGTAACATGCCTTGATTTTTTATACACAGATTCATACAGGATCCATGAGAAAAAAAACAACTCTATATGCCCCCATATAAAATTGGAGGTACATGGAGTTAGTCAGGGCCACACAACATGGATCCAGAATACGCTAGCGTGCACGAGCCCCAAGTCTATGTCCAGCTTGGCAACATTTATTTTTGTTCCAAAGCATCAAGAATAAAAAAAATAAACGTAACTTTGTAAATAGTTTTCATTAAAAATGTCCTGCGTCCACAGCTCCTGTGCAGATCTATGTGTCTCCACGGTAACAGACTACAAACAAACCACATGTAGTCTTATTCTCTTTTATCTGTCCACTAGTTTTTGAGAATCTACCAAATGTCCGAAAGAACGTATGAATCTGCAAAAGAGCCGTAGGCCGCGTCGCCAAAAATCGCTGTCTTATCGGAGCATCGCGCTGGCTGATTCGCAGTTATTAAAGTGAATTTGGTCGCGTTGCTGCCTCCGCAATATGACAAAGGCAAGAAATACGTCACATTTGCCTCGGCCAGGGTCGCCGTGTGGCCCTGGGAGATCATATAATATATGGTAGATACACATCCTATTATAGGGGGTTATATAATCTACAGTAGATCCGCAGTGACACATCACATGATAAACTGTATATATGTGGCTGCTTACAGGGGAGTCATATTATACACTGTCTATACACACCCTTTATGGGGTATATCATACAATATACAGCAGATATACACTCCCTTAAAGGGGGGATCATAAAATAACCGGTAGGAGCACAAACCCTTATAGGAAAGATCAAACAATATAAAATTCAAGTGAATGATCAGGGAGATGATATACTATACCGTAAATACTGGCGAACTTACCGGGGAGCTCATGATGACTCGGGGCTCCTGCTCCAGACCGCTCCCCGCTGTCACCACAAGCAGCTACTTCCTGGTTACTAAACACTCCCCCTCCGTGATTGGTGGAGCTGAGAGTAAGACCCGCCTACCACTGCAGTTTGCCAATCAAACCCGGCCACCAATGAGATGGAGCCCAGCAGGGAGGCGTGTCCGTTGGGAGAGCGGATACTTGAGGGATCATAAGGGCGGGAATCTTCCAGTCATGTTGTACTGAATGTGCTCCGTGTTATCTACAACGGTGGAGAGCGACACCTAGCGAGCAAACGGTGTTACTGCTGGTGTGAGACTGTACAGGGGCAAAAAGTTATGTTCCATCCGTACACTGAGAGGGGGACTTGGGCGACAGTGGCCCACGTCATGTATCAGATCACGTGCACTACTTTTTTTTGGCGGAAATTAAAGTGATGGCGTCTACTGTGGGGGAGATGTATCAAAAGTCGTCCAAAGGCATAGTGGATAAGTTGCCCATAGCAACCAATCAGATTTCAGCTTTCATTTTCCACAGAGCTTCAGGTAAATGAGAAGTGGAATCTGATTGGTTGCTATGGGCAACTGCTCCACTTTCCACTGCACCAATTTTTTAAAATCTACTTTGTGCACAATATGAAGTGTTTCCGTCAAAAATTACTTTTGCGCCACTTGTTAGCGTAGCTATGGGTGTGGCTCCAGACGTTCTCTAACGGGACAAATCTAACAAATGGCTTGCAACGTTTGATAAATTTGTCACAAATAAACTACTCACCCAGAAGAAGCCATTAGGGCATGCCCCCACGTGGCGGTTTTCCTCCGCAACTGTCCGCATCAATGCCGCACAGAATCTGCGTTGCAGATTCTGTGGCGGATCTGCCCAAAATGTGCAGTAAATTGATGCGGACTAGCTGCTGCGGACTGCGGGAAAAGTGCTTCCCTTCTCCCTATCAGTGCAGGATAGAGAGAAGGGACAGCACTTTCCCTAGTGAAAGTAAAAGAATTTCATACTTACCGGCCGTTGTCTTGGTGACGCGTCCCTCTTTCGGCATCCAGCCCTACCTCCCTGGATGACGCGCCAGTCCATGTGACCGCTGCAGCCTGTGATTGGCTGCAGCCATCACTTAGACTGAAACGTCATCCTGGGAAGCCGGACTGGAGACAGAAGCAGGGAGTTCTCGGTAAGTATGAACTTCTATTTTTTGACAGGTTGCTGTATATTGGGATCGGTAGTCACTGTCCAGGGTGCAGAAACAGTTACTGCCGATCGCTTAACTCTTTCAGCACCCTGGACAGTGACTATTTACTGACGTCGCCTAGCAACGCTCCCGTAATTACGGGAGCCCCATTGACTTCCTCAGTCTGGCTGTAGACCTAGAAATACATAGGTCCAGCCAGAATGAAGAAATGTCATGTTAAAAAAGCAAGACGGATCCGCAGCACACATAACATGTGCATGACAGCTGCGGACTTCATTGCGGAATTTAGAATCTCCATTGAAGTCATTGGAGAAATTCCGCCATGAGTCCGCAACCAGTCCGCCACTGGTCCGCAACATCCATTGTATGCTGCGGACACCAAATTCCGCTCCGCAGCGGAATTTTACGCATCGTCTAAACGAACACTGCTAAATAGAAGTCAATGGAGAAACGGCTCCGCTGCGGATTAACGCTGCGGAGTGTCCGCAGCGGAATTCAAGTGCAATTCCGCTACGTGGGGCTTTAGCCTAACTGATACACGTGGTCATAGTGTAGCAAACGGAGATCAGCTCTAACGGGATTTCCAGTGACAGAAAGTGATGGTATATGGCTGGGATACACCATCATGTTTTGATCGACTGGCTTCCAACTGTTGAGACCCCCACCGATCCTGAGAATGAAGAGCTGCGGCCCCTTCCCCGTTTTTTCCTGCACAGCGGCGCTCCCGTTCCGACCACCGACTGCAGGAGCTCCAAGAGCTGTGTTGTCGATGGCCGGGAGCTCCGCTGTGCAGAGTCTGTGTACATTATCCATTATAATATGGGATATATTATTATTACAGGTGTTGGGATAAGGAGATCGAGGAAGAGGAAGGCCCCATGCACACGAACGTGTTTTTGCGGCCGCAATTCCCCCGAAAATCCACGGGAGAATTGCGGCCCCATTCTTTTCTATGGGGCCATGCACACGACCATAGTTTTTACGGTCCGTGCATGGCCCGGGAACCCGCACCGCAGAAAGAACGGGCATGTCCTATTACGGACATCTTCTGCGGTCCGGGCTCATTGAAAACAATGACGGCGGCCATGTGCATGTCGTACGATTTGCGGGCGGCCCGCGGCTGACAGTCCGCTGACAGTCCGCAGCCGCCCGACCCGAAAATCACGGCCGTGCACACGGCTACGGTCGTGTGCATGAGGCCGAAAAGTAGAACAGGTAAGATCACTGTCGCCATGGATGTTATTAAAGGGACTGTCCGGGCACGGGGCGGTTTTTTATACTGATGACCTATCCACCGGATAGGTCATCTGTATATGATCGGTGGAGGTCCGACACCCAGACCCCACACTGATCACCTGTTCTGGCTGCCTCCGGGCACCGGATGTTGTGCAGTGTTCAGTGCTGGAAGAAGATTGCTCCGGTCACAGTATAGCGGCCACTACCGGACAACTGATTACCTGTCCACTGGATAGGTCATCAGTATATGAACGGTGCGGGTCCGACACCCGGACCCCACACCGATCAACTGCTCCGGCTGCCCACAGGCACTGGATGTTATTGCTCAGTATGCAGCATACGGATCAGTATTGCAGCTCGGCCACTATTTCTGTGACCGGAGCCATCTGCCTCCGGCATGGATGTCCAGTGCTTGGAGGCAGCAGGAGCAGCTGAAGGAAGCGGGGTCCGGGTGCCGGACCCGCACCGTTCATATACTGATGACCTATCCAGTGGACAGGTCATCAGTTGCCCGGTAGTGGACAACCACTTTAAGGCCTTGTTCACACCGTGCAGATTTTGCATGTATTTTTTTTAAGCCAAAACCAGAAACGGAACCTGAACAGAAGAAATATATAAAGGAAGGTCTTATAGGTCTCCTCTCCTGGATCCATTTCGGACCCGCACCGATCATATACTGATGACCTATCCGGTGGATAGGTCATCAGTTGTCCGGTAGTGGTCAAACCCTTTAAAGTGAACTTGTCGTTACATCCTGTTCTTGTTATGTGTCCAGCAGCACTTGTTTCCTCTGCTCCTTCTAGGACCAGAACATTGACATCGCTGCAGAAGTTGTGATACAAGGTCCTCCGTGATGTCATCCAAGCCAGTGCGCGCAGCCAAACATGTGACCACCGGGATCTTTTATTGGGCCTTTTGGGGCTGGATCTCATGTGATCATGAGGTGTGGGTAACCGTGCCAAAATTAAAGGTAAGTATAATAGTATTTTTATTCACAATTTTGTACACTTTTATTTTTTTGTAGGTGCAGAAAATCCATTTGAATGTGAAAGTAGCCTAATGTATGAAGTGTAGTAAGGCATCATGCACACAGGCTGTACGGCGGCACATGTAGTTCCGTATGGTTCTGTGTCTCGTATTTCTGCCGCTATATAATGCTCCATCGTCTGCTGTATGTACGGAGGAATTCTTCTAGGGGAGAAAAGCTCCGTACATACCGCAGTGGATGGAGCATACCACGATGGAAATTGGAGGCATAGGGAGGTCCATTTAGGCTCTGTTCACACGCAGGGTCAAAAACGTCTCAAAATACGGAGCTGTTTTCAAGGGAAAACAGCTCCTTATTTTCAGACGTTTTTTGAGCAACTCGCGTTTTTCGCAGGGTTTCTTACGGCCTTTTTTGGAGCTGTTTTCAATAGAGTCTATGAGAAAACGGCTCCAAAAACGTCCCAAGAAGTGTCCTGCACTTCTTTTGACGAGCCGTCATTTTACGCGCCATATTTTGACAGCGACGCGTAAAATGACAGCTCGTCTGCACAGAACATCGTAAGACCCATTGCAAGTAATGGGCAGATGTTTGCCGACGTATTGGAGCCGTCTTTTCAGGCGTAAATCGAGGCGTAAAACGCCTCCATTACGTCTGAAAAGAGGTCGTGTGCGCATACCCTAAGGGTGAATACACACGCTGCAGATTTGCTGTGGATTTTGGGTATGTGTACACGGGCCGTAAACACTGCAGAATTTCCGACTGGATTTTCTGTGTGAAAATTCTGCAGCATTTTCGCAAGAAAAATTGACTTGCAGCAGATTGAGAATCCGCACCGCAGGTCAATTTCTGCACTTCTTTTCTATGCAGTATGTAGATGACATTTGGTCAAATCTCATAACTCAATAATAACAAAAATCAGTAAAAAGTATTTATTTTATTCAGGAGAAATCTCAAATGAACTGTACAAGAGACAGACGTGACGCAACCTGTCAGACCAGAGTGTTCCGGAAACAGAGCTGCACAAATATCATTGATGAGGTGGGTTGTACGTAACTTGTCTATGTTTATGATTTGAAGTCAACAAATGGTTAAAAAAATGTTTAACCTTTACTGGTCCAAAATCCTGTGCTGATTGATGTCGTAATATATCTTTATAGGGTCAAAGCGGCTCTAAATAGGGGAACTTACTGCCCGCAAACTTATTATTGAGTTTCTTGAGAGCTGTATAACTCAGTCTTCAGTAAGCGCCCCCTAGTGGTGGCTCATGGCAGACAGAATTTTATCATGTAGCTATATGACGGTAGAAAAGTAGGGGATTTGGAGCTTTGTTTTAGAAAAACTGAGCTCTAACCCACTATAAGGATATATTATAAAATCAGCAGAGACTTTTTGACTTATTTATAATAAAAACCAAAAAACATAGGTACACTTGAATACAATAGGCGTCATTGAGCTTTTGCTGAAAACTGAAGGCCACGGTTGAGTGTTGGAAGGCTCAGTCTAGTCCATTGTCATTGCTGAAACCGTACTTCTTACTATATGGAATAAACCCATTTAGGAGCATATTGGACCTGCGGTCCCCGTTCCAGTATGTGGTCCATGTGGTCAGAATACTTTGTTTCCTAAAAACTGAGCCGTATCACTCACAGTTCCAATAACCATGAACATCTGTAGTTTCCCTGAAATATTTTCCGCATTCTAGAACACACCAGGCAGTAATCTGTATGGCACCGCATCAGTATAAAGCTTCCAGTCCTTCCCATACTTGCTGGAGCATCGGTGCTCGTCACGTATACAGCGGTGCACTAGCAAGATGGTCATGTATATAATATAGAAATAAGGCAGGAGATGGTCAAAGCCGCAGGCCAGACAATACGACAACGAGCCCATCAAGTCTCCAGTGTAGTTGAAATGTCGGGCAACCCCCCAAAATCCGGAAATCATCAGTTTGCTGTAATGTCTCTTGCCATCTGCCGAACTGTAGGAGCATTCAATATATTTGGGTTTTTTGCCCCATATGGCACAGTTGCCGTTAGTGCGTCTAAACAGATCCTTTTGATGATTGGTCATCCTGAAGATGTAGTATCCGATCAGTCCAAGTAGCAAAACTCCTACTGCGGCTGTCGTGGAGAGCTGAACTGGGTTGTACACCAAATACAGGCCCTGAAGACACGGGGAAATACACATTATTAGAATGCTGCATACACCATCTATGTCACAGGTGAAGGGACTGAGCAGTCTTATTGATTGTATTACGAAAAGTTGTGCCGTTTTCTAATATATTTTGCGTATCGAACTCTGCTTTCTGTCAGTGAACAGGAATCTTCATTGAGTGCTTCCAGAGGATAAAAATATATCCTCATCATGTGATGATCACACAGGTGCATTACTCGATTTGTTACAGTGTAGCAGAGCTTTCTCTTGTAAAGACCAATGCACCTGTGTAAGCTTCACACTACCAGTACAGATTTATTTTAGAATCTTTTTCACTGACAGCAAGCAGAGATCTTGAAAACTTTTAGGAATTGCTAGAGGGAGGCGGATTTACTAAGACTGACATTTCATACACCAGTCTTAGTCTGAAGCCCGCAGAAGTAAGATGCAACTAATTTATTAAGAGGATTACACATAAGTTTTTGCCTCTTCTGCTGTCCGTGCGTTAGAAAATCTCCGCCAACGACGAGCTCGTGTACATTCCACTATAATTTACGCTAGTTTCTAGTGTAAATGAAAATGAATTTGGGTTGTGCATTCCCACCCCATTATGATAAGCCCCCTTTACACTTTTTTTAAAGTGGCGAGGCCACATTGCAAATTTAGGGCTCGTCCACACGAATGCGGAATTACCGCGTTTCTTTCCGGCTGGAATTTCAGACGGAAAAAACGCAGCAGAATACAGTAGCAGCAAAGTGGATGAGATTCATCAAATCTCATCCACACGCAGCGTAAAAATCCAGAGCAGAAATTGACCTGCGGCGCGTATTTTTCGGACCGCGGCATGTCAATTCCTGCTGCGGAGAGTGGACTGAATTGCTGCGTTTTTCAGAGGAGAGGTCGCCATCTCCCAACATTGTGAAAACGCAGCAAAATGCGCACCATTTTCTGCCGTAAAAAACGCAGGAAATGGTGCATTTTATGCCACAGCGGAATGTCTGCATTTTTCAACGGAATTGCTGCAGACATTTTCTGCAGCAATTCCATTGTGTGTGGACGAGCCCTTAAAGTACAATTCATGCCGATTGAGATTTCAAAACCCCTTCCACACTTTGCATGAACAAATCTATACAAAAATCTGCGCAAACTGCTCTTGCAATGTATAGGGTGAGATCCGCAGCAAAGCCGTGACATAATTAGAATCTGTGGCGGAAAAATCTTCCGTGTCTGAACTGCTTAATACGTCTTTAATTAAAGGGGCCATGACACAAGCCACCAACTTATTAACAGAATTAAATTGAAATGCAAAATGAATGGCGCATCGCTCCGTACCACTGATGGATATCTCCATGCTGGGGCTCAGGAGTGTCATGGCCTCTCTAAGTGGAGAAGCGGCACGAGTCTGCTCTCACCAAGCCATAACAATGTTGCTTTGAAACCTGTCAAAAAATGAATTAGTCTGGATTTCCCCTTAAAATATTTGATGTTGTAGGTTAGGTGCGCATGAATTGTACTGTAAAAGTTACAAGTGTTATGAGACGCCATTAAATCGCTTTTGACATACTGACACATACTATCAGCCGACATCATACATCAGAATTAGGTCACTGGCAGCTGCAGTATTTTTATGGGGCAACACTGGATTAGCAAGTGGCACCCCCGAGCCGTGATCTGAAGATGGCAGCGGGTGGCGTCTTTCCCTTCCAATGAATAAGTACAAAAATGCATTACCTGTAATGTGTAGAGGAAGGGCAACCATACACAATCTCCCCATCCAAGGTACCAGCCAAAGTGGTCATGGCAAATGTCTATTGTTTTCAGGTACCAAGCTTCGTTCCAGAAAAAATCCACTACATAGATGGCCTGCGGATAAGAAACCGGCGCACCATCAGGTAATGCTACAACACGCTGATCATAAAACCTACGAATAAGAGCATTGTACTATCCAGCCTGGATGCCCTGCACTGGGCAATATGCTTGAATGTTCATTTATCAATGGCTAGCCGGTCCCCATCAGACTAGGACTTTGTCAATCCTGCCTTGGCAAGACGGTGGCAAATGAAGTGAAGTAATGCACCTAAGCCGCAGTAATAGTATTAATGCAAATACGGTAAATCGAATAAACCTGGGGATAGCAGAATAAGAGAAGGACCTGGGTATTTTGGTCACAATTAAGCTAAGCAGCGCTACTCAATGTCAAGCAGCTGCTGCAAAAGCAAATAAGAATTTAGGGTGTATATAAAGAGGAATAAAACCTGAGTTGGCCTCATACATTGCATAGGGGCCGTGCTGCAGAACTGCTCCTATTCACTTGAATACTGCAGCTCGGCCGCTATTCCGTGACCAGAGCCATCTGCTTCCAGCATGGAAGTCCTGTGCCCAGAGCAGCTGATCGGTGCAGGGTCAGGTTGTCGGAAACGCACCGATCATATTCTGATGACCTATCCGGTGGATAGGTCATCAGTTGTTCGGTAGTGGACAACTCCTTTAATTGGATAGGTGACATGAACTGCAGAAACATCCCTGCCCCTAAAATCACTACTTTTTGTCACATATTTCCAGCGCTGAAAACTCCTAGGATACATTTACATAGATCTGTGACTGAAATCAGCCGCTCCTCCTTTTTTTTTTTTAAATGGAAAATTATGGAGTTTTGTTTTTCCTTTAGACAGTTACTGTGAAAACATATACAACGTATACATACTGTATACTGTATGTGTCAATATGTCTGCTACTAACTTCCGTGGCAGGAGACAGTTTTCCGTCTATTAAGGCTCTGTTCACACTGGCGTCATGGGTTCCATTTTTTGAGGATCCGTGACAGTTTTGTAAAGGATCCCATTGACTTATAATGGTCTGTCATATTGGACACATTTTTTCACTGTCACATGCAATGGAGAAGCCATGACGCAACTGTGAAGAGTCTTAAAATACAACTGGGTCTCGAAAGAGACAAACCACTATATGCCCATTGAAAGCCACATGTCACAGTGTAGTCTTGCATGCCTTTATTTGAGGCTAGAATTGTGGTGTTAACCCAGGTCCAGTAATCCTGACAAGAGGATTGCAGAGTACATTTAAAGGGGTTGTCCATAATAAAAAAAAAATTAAAAAATCATTTATTCTTTTCCAGAAACCGCGCCCCTCGTATGTATGGTATTACAGCTCGTCCCCATTCGAGTAAATGAGGCTGAATTGCAATACCAGACACAGCCCTTGCACAGACGTGGCACTGTTTAAAAAAAAAAAAAAAAAAAAAGCAGATCCCTATTTGTGATCCTGGACAATCCATTTAATTCTGGTCACCTTGTATAAAGCTACCACATTTTTTGTAATAATGACAGGAAAATTTATTTCTGTAAAGCCGGATTCACACTCAGCAGTAATACACTCACCAACATTTAAATCGCCAAAATCTGGACATTTAAGCCCCACCCCTATTGCCCAGGAACTCCGAACTAGAGAAAATCAGCTTTGAGGTAGGGAGCCGGAGCCGACTATTGAACCTACCTGCAGAATATTGACAAGAATCATTGAGTTTGTGACCTGACCATATAACTCCTGCTGCTTTGCGGCATATGACAGGTTAATTAATGTCCAAGCGACAATTCCAGGTCGTCCGTTGAAGAAAAGCTTGAAGTCAAACCATTTTCCAATGCGAGGGTTAAATTCAATCCCCATCATGTAGTCATAGATAAAATTACCGGTGAATTTACTGCGAAAAGAATAGAATTAGTAATATCAAGTCGATTATTTTCTATGGTTGTATTGTAATAATCTTTTGTAGGATAACGATTCTTTCGGTTGCGTCTTTTTACGTCCTCTCAATTCATGCGAATATTTTTATAGATATTTGTATAAGTTGCGGCTAAACATAGACTTCAACTACAACAAGTTAACAACTACAAGTGCAGTATAAGGGCTTGTCCACACACAACGGAATTGCTGCAGATATTCCGTGGAAATTACAGACATTCCGCTGCGGCAAAAACCGTGCTATTTCCTGCAATTCAGTCCACTTTCTGCAGCAGGAATTGAGAAATAGGCACCGCAGGTCAATTTTGTCTCGGAATTTTTACGTGTGGATGAAATTTGTTAAATCTCATCCACTTTGCTGCTACTGTATTCTGCTGCGTTTTTTCCGACCACAATTACGGACGGAAAAAACGCAGCAATTCCGCTACGTGTGGACGAGCCCAACGAGTGGCGACTGCGCAACATCTGTGAGGTTTGAGCACAACTTTCTTCTCATGTCTTTCTTCTTGATACTTTGACACTTGACAGTCAAGTCGCATGTAAGTTACATTTTTCATATTGCTCGGGAGAGTGACTGTCATGTAACAAAATACAGGTACGAGCGTCTATCATCGGGCTAAAGAAAAGCTTTCAGGAACAAAACTAAATATCAAGAATGTAGAAAATGTACATAATCATAAATAAGCAGCCATTGTGATGTAATTGGGAGTCAATTCGCAAAGTTCGAAAATAATAGGCGATTCTCCCATTGTATTTTATGGGCTGGCGAATTTGGCGATTTAGGATAACAATTATCTCATCTGTAATGAACACCGTATTTTATAGCAACATATCTGCAGCTCTTAGGGTATGTTCACACGGCGGGGGTCCGTAACGGCTGAAATTACGGGGATGTTTCAGCCTGAAAACATCCCCGTAATTTCAGCCGTACCGGCATGTGCAGGCGCTTGAACGCCGCGTCAATTACGGCCGTAATTAGCGCTGCTATTCATTGGAGTCAATGAATAGCGGCTCCAATTACGGCCAAAGAAGTGACAGGTCACTTCTTCTACGCGGGCGTCTATTTACGCGCCGTCATTTGACAGCGGCGCGTAAATATACGCCTCGTGTGAACAGACAAACGTCTGCCCATTGCTTTCAATGGGCAGATGTTTGTCAGCGCTATTGAGGCGCTATTTTCGGGCGTAATTCGGGGCAAATACGCCCGATTTACGTCCGTAAATAGGCCGTGTGAACATACCCTTACTGTCCCTCTCTCTTTATGTCTCTTTCTCGCTCTTTCCATTTTTTCTCTCTTTTCCTTTTTTCTTCTCTATCATTCACTCTCTTTTTTTTCTCTTTCTCTCACTCATTTTTCTCTCACTCTTTCTCCTTCTCACTCTTGTTCTCACTTTCTCTTTGTCTCACATAATCTTTCTCATGCTCTCTCTCACTTTTTTGCTCTTTCACTCTCACACACTCTCCCTCTCCCTCTTTTTCTCTCTTTTTTCTCTCTCTCTTTCTTTCTCTATTTTCTCTCTCTTTCTCGCTCTCTCGTTCCTTCTCTCTCTCGCTCTCTCCTTTCTCTCTCGCGCTCTCCTTCTTTCTCTCTCGCTCTCTCCTTTCTCTCTCGCCCTCTCCTTCTTTCCCTCTCGCTCTCTCCTTTCTCTCTCGCGCTCTCCTTCTTTCTCTCTCGCTCTCTCCTTTCTCTCTCGCCCTCTCCTTCTTTCCCTCTCGCTCTCTCCTTTCTCTCTCGCTCTCCCCTTCTTTCTCTCTCGCTCTCCCCTTCTTTCTCTCTCGCTCTCCCCTTCTTTCTCTCTCGCTCTCCCCTTCTTTCTCTCTCGCTCTCCCCTTCTTTCTCTCTCGCTCTCCCCTTCTTTCTCTCTCGCTCTCCCCTTCTTTCCCTCTCGCTCTCTCCTTTCTCTCTCGCTCTCCCCTTCTTTCTCTCTCGCTCTCCCCTTCTTTCTCTCTCGCTCTCCCCTTCTTTCTCTCTCGCTCTCCCCTTCTTTCTCTCTCGCTCTCCCCTTCTTTCTCTCTCGCTCTCCCCTTCTTTCTCTCTCGCACTCCCCTTCTTTCTCTCTCGCTCTCCCCTTCTTTCTCTCTCGCTCTCTCCTTCTTTCTCTCTCGCTCTCCCCTTCTTTCTCTCTCGCTCTCTCCTTCTTTCTCTCTCGCTCTCTCCTTCTTTCTCTCTCGCTCTCCCCTTCTTTCTCTCTCGCTCTCCCCTTCTTTCTCTCTCGCACTCCCCTTCTTTCTCTCTCGCTCTCCCCTTCTTTCTCTCTCGCTCTCCCCTTCTTTCTCTCTCGCACTCCCCTTCTTTCTCTCTCGCTCTCCCCTTCTTTCTCTCTCGCTCTCTCCTTCTTTCTCTCTCGCTCTCCCCTTCTTTCTCTCTCGCTCTCCCCTTCTTTCTCTCTCGCTCTCCCCTTCTTTCCCTCTCGCTCTCTCCTTTCTCTCTCGCTCTCCCCTTCTTTCTCTCTCGCTCTCCCCTTCTTTCTCTCTCGCTCTCCCCTTCTTTCTCTCTCGCTCTCCCCTTCTTTCTCTCTCGCTCTCCCCTTCTTTCTCTCTCGCACTCCCCTTCTTTCTCTCTCGCTCTCCCCTTCTTTCTCTCTCGCTCTCTCCTTCTTTCTCTCTCGCTCTCCCCTTCTTTCTCTCTCGCTCTCTCCTTCTTTCTCTCTCGCTCTCTCCTTCTTTCTCTCTCGCTCTCCCCTTCTTTCTCTCTCGCTCTCCCCTTCTTTCTCTCTCGCACTCCCCTTCTTTCTCTCTCGCTCTCCCCTTCTTTCTCTCTCGCTCTCCCCTTCTTTCTCTCTCGCACTCCCCTTCTTTCTCTCTCGCTCTCCCCTTCTTTCTCTCTCGCTCTCTCCTTCTTTCTCTCTCGCTCTCTCCTTCTTTCTCTCTCGCTCTCCCCTTCTTTCTCTCTCGCTCTCTCCTTTCTCTCTCGCTCTCTCCTTCTTTCTCTCTCGCTCTCCCCTTCTTTCTCTCTCGCACTCCCCTTCTTTCTCTCTCGCTCTCCCCTTCTTTCTCTCTCGCTCTCTCCTTCTTTCTCTCTCGCTCTCCCCTTCTTTCTCTCTCGCTCTCTCCTTCTTTCTCTCTCGCTCTCCCCTTCTTTCTCTCTAGCTCTCTCCTTCTTTCTCTCTCGCTCTCTCCTTCTTTCTCTCTCGCTCTCTCCTTCTTTCTATCTTTTTCACTTTCTTTTTCTCTCTCACTCTCACTATTTTGCTCTCTCCTCTCTCTCGCTCGCTCCTTCTTTTGCTCCTTCTTTTGTTCTCGCTTGCTCCTTCATTTGCGCTCGCTCCTTCTTTCTCTCTCGCTCGCTCCTTCTTTTGCTCTCGCTCGCTCCTTCTTTTGCGCACGCTCGCTCCTTCTTTTGCTCTCGCTCTCTTCTTCTCTTTCCCTCCTCTCTCCTCATTTATTACATACGGTACAGGTCAGCATCTTACCAATCTTTGACATTTGTTGGGAACAGATAGGCTTTGATCGTCGCAAATGTGGAGACGGAGTATCCTAGTATATTTGTACACCATAATAAGGGAATCCAGTTGTCAATGATGATGGTGGGAGAGAACCAGTGGAAATAATAGGCATTAGCGAACCAGAGAATGTGGGTTACGATCCAGGCCTGGAGTCCATTAATCTGGTACTTGTTAATAACGCCTGAGGAAGACAGAGCGCAGGGTTGTGTGCACAGGTGACAAACTCATCTTATTTACAGGACGTCTTACAAACTCAATGGGGTCTATTCACACATCACAGTCATTTTGCGCTTTATGCGGCAATTTGGGCAAAAATGTTTTAAGACCGATGCAGTAAACAATTCAATATTACAGCAACATGTGAATAGACGCTTATAGGACTTGTAACTATGGATTGAGAATGTTGGGTCTATCAGGAAATAAACTAAACAGAACACAGACTTGTAATTCGCTAGGATTTATTTTAATTTAAATGAAATAGAAACTTATTTTTCTGCAAAGACTTGTAGAGTAGAAACAGTTATTAGGACTCACCAGCCGGCGTTCGTGCTCCTTCTTGGACACCTCCAACATAACCAGGGAGAAATTTATGGCAGATATCCGGAAGTAACAAGTACAGGAACGCCTACAATATTAACACATTAAACATAAGGAATTGATTGTAATCTGTCCTGGATCACAAAAACTTGTAACACTCCCTGTGCACGGTCGGCCGCAAAGTGTCATCCGCAATTCACGGACTGTACACACATTGATTTCAATGAGCCTGGAACGCAAATCCAGACCGTATAATGACTTGTCCTATTTTTTTGCAGTCCGGGCTCCCGGTCAATGCATGGACCATGGAAACCACGGTCGTGTGCATGGGCTCATAGAAATGAATGGGTCCGCAATTCATCCGCATTTTTGCGGATGAATTATGGACGCAAAAACATGTTTGTGTGCATGAGGCCTAAGGATCTGTTCACACTTCTGTTGTGTCTTACGTTCATAACAGAAGCCACAACGTTCTGCAGGATCCTCTGCCGATCCTCATCCTCTGTAGAGTTGCGGCATTGTGTGACGGAGGCTGTAAACGGAGCTTCCGATGCAGATGTGAACAGAACCTTACTAATACCAAGTGTTATTCATTTCTTATGTCAACCGACCTGTAACATGCGCACAGGACAGGACAATTGATTGGAGGCGGGAGTCACATATTGAACCGTCAGTTAGGCACTAGCTACTACATGTATGTGCCAGCAGGGGACATGTCATACATCCGTTACTGCTCCCGCAAGTGTTTACATTCGCCCCTGTCCCGCAGTTCATGTTAAAGACGGGTCTAGGGAAGAAGTTAATAACACTTGGCATTAGTAATTGTCATAACTTATTATTTTATACGACGGCTTTTTATTAGAAACTGGCCTACATTTTAAGCTGACCACGCACATAAGATAGCGATCACCCCTCACCCTCTATAAACATAGGTGCGAGGATCAGCTGAGGGCATATACATACCGCCAGTAGGAGATAAGCCGCTGACAGACATGCATTACATTGTTGGCGTGCTCCGCCAATTTTTTTATAATGTGTATGGCCAGATTTCAGCCGACTGCAGACATTAACCCTTTCACGTCGCAGATCTGTTGATCTACGTCGGGAAAGGGTCTTTAAAGATGGCGCCTGCTCAGAAAAAGAGCGGGCGCCATAGCTGCCGGGTCTCTGCTGTGTTGCACAGCAGGGACCCAGTGGCATTGCATGCGATCAGAAAAATTTCTGATCGTAAAGCATTTAACCCCTCAGATGCCGGTGAGATCATGAGAGCCGGTGTACTCCTCTAGCAGCTGAACGTTCCCATGCCTGCTATAGGAAGATCGCTATCGTGCTCCGCCTGTGGCAGGTCTCAATAGCAATGCACTAATTTTGCCACAGACTGCAATATTGCAGTCTATGGCAGAAGCAATCTAATGATCGCAGGTTCAACCCCCTAGGGGGGGCTAAATAAAAGTAGAAAAAAAAAATGTAAATCAGTTTTTAAAAAAAATAAGAAAAAATAAAGACATATAAAAATTTAAATCACACCCTGTCCCTAGATCACATATAAAAATATATATATACAATAATAAAGATAAACACATTAGGTAACCCCACATCCAAAAATGCCCAAACAATAAAAATATACAAATATTTATCCAATACGGTGAGCGTCGTAGCGGGGAAAACGGTCAAAATGGCCGAATCGCCGTATTTTGCCACTTCAACCCCACAAAAAATGGAATAAAAAGTGATAGAAATGCCCGACATTCCCCGAAATGGTATTAATACAAACGGCATCTTTCCACGTACAAAAATACGCCTTACACAGCGCCGTACACAGAAATATAAAAAAGTTAAGGGGATCACAATATGGCGATGCAAAAAGTTTTTATTTTCTTGCAAGTATTTGGATTTTTTTTAAAAGTACTAAAACATAACAAAAACGACATCAATTTGGTATCGCCGTGATCGTACCGACCCGCAGAATAAAGATAACCTGTCATTTTCACCGTACAGTGAACACCGTAAAAAAGAAACCCATATAAAAATGGCGGAACTGCAGTTTTTTTTCCAATTCCACCCCATTCAGATTTTTTTCCCAGCTCCCCAGTACATCGCATGTAATATTAAATAATACCAACAGAAAGTACAACTTGTCCCGTACCAATGAAGCCCTCATATGGCGGTCAACGAAAAAATAAGAGTTATGACTTTTTGAACGCAGGGAGGAAAAAAAAAAGCATAAAAACAAAAATTAGTCTGGCCCTGAAAGGGTTACATTTTTGTCCTCAGATTCTAAAGAGTGTGGGGGGCAAACTGACTGTCCCCCAATGTCTGTCGCAGGGAAATGTGGCCGTATCGACAGCTTCCACCGGTAATCGTAGTGGATCGCTGGAACCATCGGGGTGATGTCGTACTAAAGGCGGTGTTTTTCCTGACGGCACAATGTAGAAAAGAATAAAAAGGCAAAGAAGGCCCAGAAATTTCATAATTTAAAAACTCGAATTACCTGAAAAGAGACCCAGGCGGCGTAGATGTAAACCGCTTTCCAGGTCAGCAGCGGCGTCTTGTTCCATATGTCGGAGAGCTGGGTTTTTCCCGAGTATAAATCAAGGACGGGGGCAGTGAGAGCGCACTGGTACTGATCACACGACATCACAAAATAATAGACAATAAGTGGCGCAAACATCAGTAGGAAGATGACGCCACCCAAAGAGAACCAGTCCACCTCCCTGTAAGTACAGACATCACGTGAGACGGTCGCATGCAGAATACACAAGTCAACACTTCTTTTTAAATTACCGTAAAAAAAAAAATCGATTTATAAGAAATCATTGAGTCGTTCTCTTCTGTCAAGTTGTTAAGAAACCTTTGAGCTACTTCTTTGTGAGATCTGTTTCTGATGGGTCATCCAGCTTTCCAAGATTCCTGTACGGCAAATATTTCTACCTATATATTGATACATGCCTGGCTTTTATAATGCTGCACAACTAGGAAGATTTGCTATTCAGGGGTCTAGGAAAGCTGCGAGACGTCCCCTCTGAGAGACGGTATGACAACCATATTCTTTCCATGCCCTACTTTTTGTATTTTACGGGCAGTGCTTCTATACTTTGCCCAAAAATGCGTTCCGCGGCCGTCCGTGCCTGAAATCGCCAACGGCCCTGTGCATGAGGTCTTACAAGCCGTTTTTTTTTCAATGTAATTGATGCGTAAAACTTGGACAGCACACGCATGTGCATCCATGTGCTGTCCGTGGTGTTCACGCATCCATTGACTTCAATGGGCAGCTGGGTGCGGGAAAACGCACCAATACGGGACATGCAGTGAGTTTCACGCAACGGACCCTCGCTGTGTGACAACTCACCCATGTGTGAATAGCCCCATTAAAATCAATGGGTCCGTGTGCTGTGCGTTGTTTCAATGCACAGCGCACGGACGAGAATCACGAGAACTTACAATTATGAGACTATGCTAGGTGGTCTGTGACTATCTGACTCCATCCGAGACCAGGTTATAGAATGATAGGGGTTGTTTTCTTACCAGGCTCGTCCCCATTGGCCAGCATGCTCTTTTGCGCCGTTGGCTATTTTCCTGTGCTCTCCTCTTGATGCATTTTGCTTCCGCCGTTCGCCCATTTTTATACTGAAAGTCAGAGAGGAATTTTATGTTACATATAGAGAGTCCACAAAAATACAAACTAGAATTGAAAATCCATAGCAAATCCATAGCATGCCCTCATATCCACAGCAGAAAAATGCACATGAACTCCATGAATAACTCCATTCATATATATTGTACTGTACTTCATTGCAGATTTTTGGTGTGGAATCTGCACCGAAAAACCACAACAAATCTGCTACATGTAAATGTGGCCTAAGGCCTTGTTCACACAAAGTTTTTTTTGCAGGCAGAAAAATCTGCCTCAAAATTCCGTCTGAAATGTTGAGGCAGATTTTGACCTGCCTGCATGCCGTTTGCCGCGTTTTTCGTGGCATTTTTCGGCTGCGGCCATTGAGCGTCGTGGGCAAAAATGCCACGAAAAACACTTTCTCTGCCTCCCGTTGATGTCCATGAGAGGTCAGAGACAGAAACGCTCGAAGAAACAGCATGAGCATGGAAAAAAAAACACCTCCGCCTCCCATAGAAATCAATGGGAGGCGATTTCAGATGTTTTTTGCCGCGGTTTCCGCAAAAACCACAGCAAAAAAAACTCCATATTTACAGGACCTTATAATTCCCCTGGATCTGTTTATTTTATTTTCACATTAAAGTGACACTTGTTCCTACTTTTTTTTTCCATCACAAAATTATAGTCATTATATCAGGAGCATCATTTCTTAATCCTCAACGACCGCCCCGTCATCCCACACACTCGCTCCTACTCCTAATTGAGGCTCCGTTCCCTCAGCCGTTACCTAGTAATGTTTTGTTTACCCACTGGTGGCTTAGGCCCCGTGCACACGACCGTAATTTTGATCCAAAATTACGGATCCATAATTACAGATCAAAATACGGATTAATTAATTGCTATGGCTCGCAGACACCTTCCCGTATATTTATGGAAAGATGTCCGGGCCATAGAAAGACATGTCCTATTTTTTTTAATTTACACACCGTGCTCCTTTACTTAATCTGAACAAGCAGAGCTGCAGTGTAAAGAATGGAGCAAGGACAGAGTAGCTGCCTGAGCCTCTGATGAGTCTTTCTTTGCAGTTTAGACTACCATACAACTAAGTTGCAGTCACTGACCGTAGCTAAATCCAAATGGAGCAAAACTAAAAAGTAGCTAAAATAAATAGCAGGAAGGTATCACCATGGGCTTTTGGCTAAACTGTAATCTTTTAGATCTCAGCCAGACATCTCCTTTAGGCCACATGCACACGTTGCGTATTTTGCTCCGGAAAAAACTGCACCAAAACTGCAGCAATACACAGGAAAATCGCAGGTAAAAACCACACCCAATCGTGCGTTTTTTATGTTTTCATGCGTTTTGCGGCGTGTTTTCTTTGCGGAAACGCAAGATAAATTTATATTGCTGTGGATTTTAAAATCCGCGCCGCAGGTCATTTTCGTGCAGAAAAATACAGCTGCGTGCACACAGATTTCCTGGAATCTCATTGACTATGCTGGTACTGTATTGCTCTGCGGTTTTGCCGTGCGCAAATACGCGCGGCAAAACCGCTCGCAATACGCATCGTATGCATTGACCCTTAAGGGTATGTTCACACAGAGTTATTTTGGCGCTGTTTTTGACACGGAAACAACTACCGAAAACGCCTCCCATTGATTTCAATGGGAAGTGGAAGAGGTTTTTTTTCCCGCGAGCAGAAAAAACGTTTGTGGGAAATAGAAGCGTCATGATCTTTCTTCAGATGTTTCCCTCTATGACCTTCTATTGACATCAATGGGAGGCAGAAAAAAGGGGTCTAAGTTGCGTTTTTTGCCCGCGGTGCTCAATGACCGCGGCGGAAAAATTGAATTTTGAGCAGATTTTGCCACTAGCAAAAAAACTCTGTGTGAACAGGGCCTGAGATGCAGTCAATATATTTATTTCCCATTTGCCTCCCTTGGTTCTTGCTCGATGACACCTGTCACTTACGTGAATGAAGCGCGACGTTCCCAATATAGCAATTATCCGAGACATGGCTCCGGTCTTTGAAGGTAAAAGCTTTTAATGCATTCCCCTCTCTGCACATATAGACAGGTGAGACTGAGAAACCACTTAGAATTATACGTCTGTCATATCCGCCTCATCACTCAGGGTTTATTCCGTCCTATACTCAGATGTTCCCATAGCCCTATAGATAGAATGGGAACGTTGTAGCCTTTGTGTCACCGCTTCTTGTTCTGATAATGTAGCAATATGTGCATGTAATGCCGTCTTATAATAGATATTCTGATATTGTATATTATTTATGAGCCGTGACAGTCAGGGGCCATTGTGCTAATGGAATATATCTTCCCTGTTGTGTAAATGAAGAGGTTATAAAAGGGCAAATGACAGGAAATGGAGGGGAAGTGAAATAACCGGTGGCAAATTTGTTGCAGAAATTTCTGCAACACAACATCAGTTCCACACATGTGAATAGGGACGTTTCCGCAGCAGGTGCCTAGATTTTTGCAAGCCCCATTCAAATGAATGGGACAGTTGCAGAAATCTCTGCAACAAATCTGCGGCGTGTGAATAGACCCTTAACAGGCAGTGGGAAATGCCTCATATTAAAAGCGTGGACATGTTGGGAAGTTACCCTGTTGACAACATCGTAGGGGGAAGTAGTGGAAGGGGCAATTCAAGGGTCACTGAAGTTAACCCTGTTGTGACATTCTCTTTCTATTCCCTTCCATATGACAAACCATGAAGCTGAGATATAAGGAGTTGTCGGGCAGGGTCCTCTCTCTGGAGAGCTAGTGGACACCAATAAAAAATTTTAGCCAAAAAAAATAGGTCAGAATGGAAATGCATTTTTCAGTTCCCAGACTAGAAAAAATGTCTGTGGAGGCATAAGGCTGGGTTCACACGTGGCGGAATTTCACTTAAATTCCGCTGCGGACACTCCGTAGCGTTAATCCGCAGCGGAGCCGTTTCTGCATTGACTTCCACTTCTATTTAGAAGTGTTCGTTTAGACGATGCGTAACATTCCGCTGCGGAGCATAGGCTGCGGAGCGGAATTTGGTGTCCGCAGCATGCTCTGTCTGTTGCGGAGCAGTGGCGGACTCATGGCGGAATTTCTCCATTGACTTCAATGGAGATTCTAAGTTCCGCAATGAAGTCCGCAGCTGTCATGCACATGTTATGTGTGCTGCGGATGCGTCTTGCTTTTTTGCCATGACATTTCTTCATTCTGGCTGGACCCATGTATTTCTAGGTCTACAGCCAGACTGAGGAAGTCAATGGGGCTCCCGTAATGACGGGAGCGTTGCTAGGAGACGTCTGTAAATAGTCACTGTCCAGGGTGCTGAAAGAGTTAAGCGATCGGCAGTAACTGTTTCTGCACCCTGGATAGTGACTACGATCTCAATATACAGCAACCTGTAAAAAAATATAAGTTCATACTTACCGAGAACTCCCTGCTTCTGTCTCCAGTCCGGCCTCCCAGGATGACGTTTCAGTCTAAGTGACGGCTGCAGCCAATCACAGGCCAAGCACAGGCTGCAGCGGTCACATGGACTGGCGCGTCATCCAGGGAGGTCGGGCTGGATGCCGAAAGAGGGACGCGTCACCAAGACAACGGCCGGTAAGTATGAAATTCGTTTACTTTCACTAGGGAAAGTGCTGTCCCTTCTCTCTATCCTGCACTGATAGGGAGAAGGGAAGCACTTTTCCCGCAGTCCGCAGCAGCTAGTCCGCATCAATTTACTGCACATTTTGTGCAGATCCGCAGCAGAATCTGCAACGCAGATTCTGTGCGGCATTGATGCGGACATTTGCGGAGGAAATCCGCCACGTGTGGTCATGCCCTAAAATGTATTTGATAATTATATCATGTCTCTGGATGGAGCCTTCTTTGCTTCGTGTTCGGGCTCTTTTACACGGGCCAATTATCGGGCAAACGCTCGTTCATCGGCTGATCGCATAATTTCTGCAGCATCAAATATTATTGTCGGTAGCGCATGTCTCTGAATAACCAGGGAGACGCGCTGCCGACATTATAGAGGTGTATGGGGACGAGGGGTCATAGTAACCAGCGCTCGTCCCCAGTCATAGCTCCTTGTGAAAGGAGCAAAAGTGCGCCGATCACCAGCTGTCTCGTTGATCGGTGCTCGTTGTTACAGCCAAAATGGGCCGGTATAAAAGGATCCTAAATCTTACGTTGGCCGAGACATTCAACAGCTATATAGTCTCTGTCCCTTTTCTCTATATAGCAATGCACATATCCATTATGTCTCCAAGCTGTCACACAGGCCACTACTTTAAGGCCCTTTTACACAGGCCAATTAACGGGCAAACGAGCATTCATGTTTAAAGCTCGATCTAGATCGTTGCCCAGTGTAAATAGGGCAACGATCAGCCGATGAATGAGCAAATGCTTGTTCATCGACTGATTTTATCTTTTATGCAGCCAGAAATATTATCATTGTCGGCAGCGCGTCTCTCGGTGTAAACAGGAAGCCGCGCTGCCAACATGATAGAAATGTATGGGGACGAGCGATCCACGACAGATTGCTCGTCCCCAAACATAGCTCCTTGTGAAAGGAGCAAACGAGCGCCGATCAACGAGCTGTTTCGTTGATCGGCGCTTGTTTACACAGCTCACGTCAGGCCGTCTTAGAGGACCTTAAAGGGAACCTGTCACCAGCATTTCACCTGTTACACCAGCAATACCTGGTGCTAGTGGGTGAAAAATCATTTCTATATAACCTATAATTGTCTGCTTAGTCGGCTCTGAAGCTTCAGTAGTCCGTTTTTTAGTGTTCCCGCACCGTATGCTAATGAGCAGAAAAGAGTCAGATCTTCATTCCTCAAGTCTTTCCGAGTTGACCCCGCCTCCTTACTTTTGATTGACAGCTCCTCGCCTTCCCCCAGCACACAAAATCCCGCGCTTGTACATTGATGTCCTCTTCTGGGGTGTGCACACAAAGGGACACCGGATTATTACGATGAAAGGCGCAAAATGTTTGCAGACCGTTATTTACAGTTGGAGCAGGAGTTTGGGAGAGGGGATAACGGCAATGAACTTTTGATAGCAGCGGCCAGTGAGCGATAAGTTACAGTTTAATAGGCGAAATGCTGGTGACAGGTTCCCTTTAAGTTTCCCCATTGTTTACAATGCTAAGCAGCTCATGGTGGGTGGGATTATAGTTTGGGCAGTGACTGACAGCTCTGCACAAAAATTTAAGGGGGTTTTACACTGGGCGATTATCAGGCAGACAAGTGTTCATATAACGCTCGTTGCAGATAATTGTCCTGTGTAAACAGGGGAACGATCAGCGGATGAACGAGCAAACACTGGATCATCTGCCGGTCGTATCGTTTTAAAAAAGTAAAATATTCTGGTTGTCGGCCGCACATCTTGGTGTGTAAACAGGGAGACGCGCTGCCGACATGATGATAATGTATGAAGACGAGCGATCGGAGTAACGAGCGGTCGTCCCCATCCATAACCCCGTGTGACAGGAGCAAACGAGCGCCGATCAATGATGTCTCGTTGATTGGCGGCCGGTGTAAACACACACACCATTTAGGGGCTGAAGGTCATCAGATGCAGAGAGACGGACTTTAACCTTGTGTTTTTAATCTTTGCACCGTTCATTATCTTCTGCAATAAGAATTATTATCAGCTGCTGGAGATGGATGTTAGAACCTCTACCCTGTGATTAGAGTATTGTGTGCACTGTGCTGTTAGGGGTATATTCACACACAAAATTTCTGTAACTGTCCCATTCATCTGATTGGGTCTTGCAGAAATCAATGCACCTGCTGCAGAAGCCTCCATCACATCTATAGAATGGATATTCAGTTGCAGAAATTTCTGCAACAGATCTGCCGCATGTGAATAGATTACAGAAGTCTTAAATGTTGGTGGCCAAACAGTAGATCAGATAAAAGCTCCTGGTCCGGCAGAACAGAGGACATGGTTTAACCAACGTTTTGGCACAAAAAAACAAGTCAAACGAGAGTTGGCATAATGAAGAGAAAAGAGTATAACATGCCTTGCAAGATGCACCACTTTGATAAATTTGGAGCATCTTCTGACTGCCTGGTCTAAGTTTACACTGTGCAAATATTGGACAGGTGAGTCTCAACCATTGTTTTTATTTCCTGAGGGTATGTGCACACGTAGTGACCAAAAACGTCTGAAAATACGGAGCTGTTTTCAAGGGAAAACAGCCCTTGATTTTCAGACGTTTTTTGAGCAACTCACGTTTTTTGCGGCGTTTTTCGCGGCGTTTGAGGCGTTTTTTACGTCCGTTTTTGGAGCTGTTTTCATTGGGGTCTATGAGAAAACGGCTCCAAAAACGTCCAAAGAAGTGTCCTGCACTTCTTTTGACGAGGCTGTATTTTTACGCGTCGTCGTTTGACAGCTGTCAAACGACGACGCGTAAATTACAGGTCGTCGGCACAGTACGTCGGCAAACCCATTCAAATGAATGGGCAGATGTTTGCCGACGTATTGTAGCCCTATTTTCAGACGTAAAACGAGGCATAATACGCCTCGTTTACGTCTGAAAATAGGTTGTGTGAACCCAGCCTGACAGCTAATGATCTATTCACGTTGCATCTGCCAAACGTTTCCATAGGGCTCCACGCATCTAACAGATGGTGAAGGAGTGTCCTATTGGCATCTAGCGGGCTGGTATATGTCGGTATACAAATTTTTTTCAACTGTAGTCGTCCACACCATTCCATACAGAGGAATCCAGTACAGAAAGTATACCGCACACCTATACAGAGGCTTCTGTCGGAGGGATACATCAGGAAATCCTAATGTGCAGTGTGAATAGACCCCAATATACAATCTAGCAGCACGGTGGTCTATGAAGAATGCATGGCTACGGAGCAAATGCAATAAGCGACTAACTGTACCAGGCACTGGGGCATGGAAAAAGTTGACCTCTGTGTTCCACATGTGCCTGGTCCCCCTAATAGATCGCCCAACTCAAATAACCCTTCTGAAGGATTTGGTTGGTTTATCAGAATAAACTGTAGCATACAAATGAAGCAATTGTATTCTACACATGCCATATTCCACAAGAAAACCAAGAATAAAGTTATTTATAAAGTTTTTACAAGTTTGTTTAGTTTGGCAAAGTCCTTCTACGGGTTTTTTTTTATCAGTTTGACACAGTTCCCTAGCATAGCAACGTCCTTCATGAGCCCAACAACTGCGTCTGCTTGTGCTGAAGTCCAGCTGATTATTCAGGAGATACCAGAGAGAGTGAGGGCTCATTCAGACGAGCGTAAAACTCGTCCGTGTGCTGTGCGTCAAAATCACGCGTCGTTTCGTAAAACTCACTGCATGTCCTATTTTGGTGCGTTTTTCACGCACCTATCGCCCATTGAAGTCAATGGATGCGTGGATATCACACACAGAACACCGTGTGCTGTGCGTGATTTACGCATCAATTCAATTGAAAATAATAATTAAAAAAAAGTAAAGATGCGCCTTGCGAGTGCATGAATAACATATGCCCCTCACAAAGCACGCTGATGCATAACGGACCAGATTCACGCTCGTTTTTCACGCGCGTGAATCTGATACGCTCGTGTGAATGTAGCCTTAGAACTGGGGGGATCTGAAAGATACATTTAGGTCATGGATTAATACATTCTGGCGTGAGACTAAAAAATTGGCTTAAGGCCCTTTTACGTGGGCCAATTAATGGGCAAACGAGCGTTTACTGAACGTCCGCTCCCGATCATTGCCCTTTGTAACAGGGCAACGATCAGCCGATGAACGAGCAAACGCTGATTGTATATTGTTTATACAGCATGAAATATTATCGTTGTCAGCAGCTCATCTCTCTGTGTAAACAACATTGTGCCGCCGACATGATGGAAATGTATGGGGACGAGCGATCCTAGTAATGAGCGCTGGTCCCCATACATAGCTCCTCGTGAAAGACGCAAACGAGCGCCGATCAACCAGCTGTCTCGTTGATCGGCGCTCATTTAAACGCCCCTCGACTGGCCGTGTAAGAGGACCCTTAGTGAGTGCTTTTCCACAGTTCAGGTATTTTTTGTTTATTTTAGCCAAAATTTGGAATATATCTAAAAACAAGAGACAACAATGGAAGGAAGGAGGGTTGGATCCAGCGTGGATTGTAGAATAAAATGGAACGAAGTTCCAAGTTTAATGGACAAAAAGTATTTGATTAAAAATCAGGACTTAGGTAAAGAGTGTAAAATCCTGGTAGTGTGAGGAAAAAATATCGGTGAAAAAGCCTACGCGTTTCAGACGCTGCACGCGTCCTTAATCATGGCTGGTACTTTTAATCAAATACTTTTTGTCCATTAAACTTGGAACTTCGTTCCATTTTATTCTACAATCCACGCTGGATCCAACCCTCCTTCCTTCCATTGTTGTCCATTTATCGTGTGCCGACACGAGGATCCGTGCAGGAAGACCAGAGTCATATACATATATAAGGTGAGCTGGAGGTCTCTATCTCTATTTTTGTCTAAAAACAAGAGAATTATAAAGTGTGAACAAGATCTAAGAAAATAGTAAGTTGGTAAAGGGGACCTGTCTGCTCTCCTGATATGTCTGTTTTAGCAAATACTTGGATTTACCATAAAATAACAATTCTGCCATCCCTCTATTATTCCTCCTGGAAGTGTAGAGATAAAGTGACAGCTGAAAATTACCATTCCCTTGGTCAATAGGTTGTCAAGCACTGATTGGACAGTGTCAGTGTGTAGGGACACGGTCACCAGGGGAATAGTAATGCCAAGTTGGCAATTTATTCATAGGTTTCCAGGATGAATAAAAAAGGAACGACACAATGTTGAGTCCTAAATAAAGAAGCTCCAAAAGATTTACTAAAACCGAGATGTCATGAGCGCTTTAAACAATGTTTAGCCACAAGTTGTTGTTTTTTTATATCATTCCTGACATTTTTCTAAATATGAATTGATGTAAACACATTTGGACTTTCAGAATAAATCCAGATGAGTAACTTTTGCTGGTACTCTCAATAACACTAATGCGGTACATACAGGAGAGGGAGAGGGAGGTCTTCAGATATACCGTATTTTTCGGACTATAAGACGCAGTTTTTAGCAAGAATAAATCTTGTTAAAAAAAAATCTGCGTCTTATAGTCGGCAGTCAAGGGACCCGGCTGCGCTGGGCTCCCTGACCGCTTCCCTTCTTAACCCCTTACCGACCCATGATGTGCCGGCACATCATTCTGAGTGGCTGGGTGGGGGGGTTCGGTGATGTTTGGAGCGGGCTCACGCGCTGAGCCCGCTCCATATTCTGCAGGTGTCAGCTGTGTTTTACAGCTGATACGCTGCTCTAACGGCCAGGAACGGCCATTATTGTGAAATGGAAGTGTCTAGAAGTAGCAACAGCTCAGCAACAAGGCGTTAGACACGCAGAACGCACTGAGCGTACCGCCGAGTGCTGAAGTATGTGCCATGGAAAAATCGCCTGTCCCCTGTTACATCACTCACAGCAGAGATCCAAACTGCCTCTGAGGTAACATCACGCATTAGGGTGCGCTCACACGTGGCGTCCTTGCATTATAAACATTTGCTGCAGAAAACTATACAATGTATGCCTATGGGAAAAATATTCTGCAATGCAAGAGCTTGAGAAATCTGTCGGCGGTGCAGAATATATTTCCCATAGGCATATATTGTATAGTTTTCCACAATGAGCGCCACGTGTGAATACATCCTCATACATCATCATGATTTAATGCTACATATGAGTGAAATGTATCAATATTGTCGTAGGACAAAAATAGCACAAATAGCTCTACATCTATAACTATCGTGCAATATTTATTTGCGGCGACTTGCCGGGCATGTTAGACACTTCTCCTTACTACACCTCATAGTTGGCGTACATATACACCAATATTTTGTGTGGCGCACATCTCTAATTAGGGCAGTTCATCACCAACCTCGGGGTCCGCTGCCAATCAGCACAATGATAGGGCCAAAGTACCCCAGCAAGCGCCGCGGCCCCTCCATTCATTACACAGGCACAGCAGCTCGTCTATACGGGCGGCTATGCCTGGCACTAACGCTCAGTCAAATCCAAGTGACTATGATTGAGCTGCTGTACCAGACACAGCCACAGTCGTATGTGTGGTGCTGTGCCTGAGATATTAATATGTGAACCCATTGGGGACAAAGACTAATGTTAGCGCATGTGTCTTATGTACAGAACCGTTTAATATGTTGGCGCTACATAATAATGAAATAGGAGATGCTGTGTAACGGCGCATGCATTGAATAAATAATTAGCATTTTTACTTTTCTCCCTTAGAACAACATTTCCTGTGTGAATCCTGTGGCCGCAGGCAGTCAATATGCAAGGAATGCCTAACGTGACACCCACCGAGCGGCTGCTCCCAAAACAAAGAGGGAACTGCAATGAAGGTGAGAACATATAAACTGAGCTGGTTCTGAGTGACAGGGGACACACCTGCGCCATTTGCATGTGAAGATAATGCCGCGATGTGATTACCAGCGCTTTCCTGGTCGTCCATTCATACAAAATAGTGCGATAATCTTTACAGTCCAGATGTCCTTCCTGCAAATTGGGTTTTCAAGGCCTTCGGTAACAAAAAAAAAATGTGGTACCCATTTCTTTTACCCCTTTAATGAGAATCCTTCCTCCTTAGGGCTCATTCAGATAAGAGTGTATCTAGTCCGCGTGACGGCTGTTAAAACAACGGCCGGCACATGGACTCGTGTATTTCAATGGGGCCGTTCACACGACCGTGGTTTCAACGGAGCGTGTGAAGGGTCTGTGAAAAAATAGGATATGTCCTATTTTACTGCGTGTCACGCATGGTCTCTAGTGTATGGGAGATCCGTGACAACGCGTTTCGCACGGGTACTGCAGTTTTTCACGTCCGAGGTTAGCTACGTTCGTCTGAATGTAGCCTTAATGCTAAATATACATCCTGCCAAAACCAAAAGCAAATCGAAGCACAGTAAAATTGTGTTTTCAGCAGATTTCAGTGCAGATTACAAACCGGTAGCTGATATTATCAGAAAGTATTGACCTGTTCTGTATAGGGACGATTCCCTACGGAAAATTCTCGATACAGGATGTGGATTTGTATCTAGAAACTCTATGTCCGTTGGAAAACTGATTTTTCCAGGTGACTTTCAAAGTCGGAGTGTCAAGAGGGGGATTCAAGTTGGCGCACAATACACGGTTTACGTAAATGTGCAGGACTGCGCTGTGGCCTTTGCCCATTTGTGTGCAATAATAACTCTTTCCAGTCCTATGCAAATAATCAACAATATACTATAAAAAGGTTCATTAACTGTAACACGACATATGTTGTCTATATTCTACAATGCAAGATTACAATACATAGGCTGCACAACGAGACCCTTGAAACGACGCATTGGAAAACATCTGGTGGATATATATCACCCGAAAAAATTAATGCCTCATGACCATTGTGCCACTCGGGCCGTTTTTGACGCCATCCGAGTGACGCCCAATAGTCTTCACGGACCCATTCACTTTAGTGGGTGAATCGGGTTCGTGAAAAATGGTTCGAGTCTCCGATCCGTGGAAAGATAGAACGTGTCCTGTCTTTCCTCGGATCACTGACGGGACTCGGTCGTGTGTATGAGGCGTGAACGTTTTTTAGAAGCGCACAATGGGAATGTAATGTCCTTTAGAGTCATTCCGATAGAGAAGGTACTCAAACCTAGGAGAGGAGGGAATTGGAGGAAAGTTTTGCTGAACAAGGAAGCGATGTGGACACAAGATTCCCCGAAGGTTCAAACTACAGAACGGATCTCATGTATATTTACTAAATCAGTCATTTCATCATCCCTTTATACCAAATACTATTAGGCGCACGTTAGAGGAAGCACGGCGTTACCAAATTTGCTAAGTACGCATTTCGCAATATATTGTTGTTTTTGCATAACACTCGTGCTATAGACCTGTAGCGTTTTCTCGATCTGTGCCTGATCCTCTTGTGCTTAATTATTTCTACCTATGCCAGTAACTACTATATTAATTTTCAACGTAGGTTACGTATGATCAACAACATTATATACTCACCACCTGTTTGATGGTCACGAAGAGGTTAACCTTCCCCTCGTGGTCACATGCCTTTTCAACACCTGATCTATAAATCAGACCGTACACATTAGCAGAGTAGCTATGACTAAGAACCGAGAGGTTCGAAACGCGTAGACGTTCTGTGCCAGGGATTTAATTTATTTGTTTTATATTTTGATACCAATAAAGCAGCATTGAATTTTAAATATATCGCGTGCCGGACCCAACTCTAAAAAATTTTTTTAAATATATATTACCTGCTCAGCATAGAATGAATACTTTTGGGCTGTTGCTTAGCAACTGGCACCTCAGCCAGTGGGTGACACCACAGGATATCCATGCTCCTGTGGATACCAGCTGCATCATTTATACTGGAAAAAGCAGTGGCATTCATAAGATAGGGGTCACCGCAAAGATCAAAATGGGCCCCTCATTATGGTGCCCATTTTGCCACTCAGAATAGAAGGGCCTGGTATTTACTTCTCCTTCTCGCACCCTTCCATGACCCTTGGGACAGTTCCCACCCAAAAAATATAGTTCCTCTGGAGAGGGGAGCCCTGCACAGGATCTCCCCACCCACAGTAAAAGGGATGGGACGTTCCCCGCTCTCTCCAGGGGCCCCATAACAGCTGCATTATCTGCCTCTATAATGTGTAAACTCTTTGGAGAATGACTTTTATTTTCTCTGCCATAAAGCGGAAGATGGCTGACATTTTCCAGGATTTGTAATCAGCTGGGGACTCTTTGTCCCTTCTTTATAATTTTTCCTTCTTTATAGTACATATGGCACACATGTGGGACCCCCGCCGACCAACACAATAAAGGGGCTGCTTCGCCTACATTGTTTGCACAGGCACAACGGCTGTGCCCGGTACTGTGGTTGTCCCATTTGCCCTTTCAGTGTGTTGGTCGGACCCCCAGCAATCAAGTATTGAAGGCCTATCCTAAGGCGGCATTCAGACCATCATGTCCGATTTGCGCGCGTAAAAAATGCAGTGTTTTTCCTTAATTTCTTGTCTGTGTGCGCTGCACAGTGGCATGAGTGTGCTTTGCGTGTAGCATGCGTTTTTCACATCCGTGCAGAAAAAAAAAGATTTTTCTGCTTTTTAATATATTTGATCCGTGCAACACGGACGGCACACGGATCTCGTCCCTGTACTGTCCGTGGTTTTTAGGCACCCATAGACTTCAATGGGCGACTAGGTGCTCGAAAACGCACCAATATAGGACACGCAGTGAGTTTCACGCAACGGACACGCTGCGTGAAAAACAACGCATGTATGAATGGCCCCATTGAGTTGCGTGGGCCCCAGTGCTGTGAGGGATTTCAACACACAGCACACGGACGAGTATCCCGCTCGTCTGAATGAGCCCGAAGGATAATCAATGTTAAAGTCCTGGAGAACCCCTTTAAGTGGATTTGTCATGCGCCGCTATGGACATCAACGATATTTCTAACAATTGGAACATCATGACTGAAGTTCTCATATAACGGCGACCAGTGACCTGTCACCATAGTGAAAATAACTCGGAACGTCCGTCGGATTGCGGGCGATTGACCCGTGTATTGGCGGCTCGCCGCAGCCCGTTAATGCTTTCCTACGGTATAAGAAAATGAGATGAGACCATAAACTTTCTATTATCCTGTCAACTGAGCGATATCAGATCCATTATCAGGTGACGATACAGCAGATCCATCCTACTCCCAGTGCAAAGTTTAAGATAAGTGCAAAGTTCATATAATGATGGCTCAAAACAAAAAAAAAAGTGAAACACTGAACGCAGCGGTCCCGCCGGTATCTGCACATACCATAAACCTTATAATAAACCAGTATATAAGCATTATCACATTCTTTCTAGGTCAGCAGCCTCTGGGCCTGCTGGGAATTGTAGTCCTCCCTGCCGGAGAGCGTCACGTCTGCTGTTATAAAGGTTTAATGCTACTTTTTTTTTTTTTTTTCTAAATCTGCAGCGACCCTGAATGCTTCACCCCTAAACTGTATGGGCACCTGCATGATTCCCACCTGTACAATGCAGCACAATCTTCCGCCTCCTGGGATGTTTTTTGTCTTTTTGGGGGAAAAAAAACAGGAAAGCAATCTGCAGAAGTTGTACAATTATTTTGCTGCTTTTACCTGCTCTGTGTCTGTGTGTCAGGGCCTGGCTCCATGCAGATTCTTTGTGCTGGCAGGATAATGTCTGCAGGCAGCTCGACCTCCTCCTCCGCTCTCTCCTCCCCTCGTGTGACACACTCAGCGTGCTCGCCAATGGCACCAGTCACAGCAAACACATCATCTACTCACAGACATCTGGATTGGTGCAGACGCCTCAAACCACCATCTGAGACCAACGCGTTACCATAACAATATCCAGACTTGTTCTGCATGGAAGAAATATATATATATGTATGTGTATGCACTGTATATCTATATACACTATATGTATGTGTGCACTGTATATCTATATACAATATATGTATGTATGCACTGTATATCTATATACACTATATGTATGTATGCACTGTATATCTATATACACTATATGTATGTGTGCACTGTATATCTATATACACTATATGTATGTATGCACTGTATATCTATATACACTATATGTATGTGTGCACTGTATATCTATATACACTATATGTATGTATGCACTGTATATCTATATACACTATATGTATATATGCACTGTATATCTATATACACTATATGTATGTATGCACTGTATATCTATATACACTATATGTATGTATGCACTGTATATCTATATACACTATATGTATGTATGCACTGTATATCTATATACACTATATGTATGTATGTATGCACTGTATATCTATATACACTATATGTATGTATGCACTGTATATCTATATACACTATATGTATGTATGCACTGTATATCTATATACACTATATGTATGTATGCACTGTATATCTATATACACTATATGTATGTATGCACTGTATATCTATATACACTATATGTATGTATGCACTGTATATCTATATACACTATATGTATGTATGCACTGTATATCTATATACACTATATGTATGTGTGCACTGTATATCTATATACACTATATGTATGTATACACTGTATATCTATATACACTATATGTATGTATGCACTGTATATCTATATACACTATATGTATGTGTGCACTGTATATCTATATACACTATATGTATGTATGCACTGTATATCTATATACACTATATGTATATATGCACTGTATATCTATATACACTATATGTATGTATGTATGTATGCACTGTATATCTATATACACTATATGTATGTATGTATGCACTGTATATCTATATACACTATATGTATGTATGCACTGTATATCTATATACACTATATGTATGTATGCACTGTATATCTATATACACTATATGTATGTATGCACTGTATATCTATATACACTATATGTATGCACTGTATATCTATATACACTATATGTATGTATGCACTGTATATCTATATACACTATATGTATGTATGCACTGTATATCTATATACACTATATGTATGTATGCACTGTATATCTATATACAATATATGTATGTATGCACTGTATATCTATATACACTATATGTATGTATGCACTGTATATCTATATACACTATATGTATGTATGCACTGTATATCTATATACACTATATGTATATATGCACTGTATATCTATATACACTATATGTATGTATGCACTGTATATCTATATACACTATATGTATGCACTGTATATCTATATACACTATATGTATGTATGCACTGTATATCTATATACACTATATGTATGTGTGCACTGTATATCTATATACAATATATGTATGTATGCACTGTATATCTATATACACTATATGTATGTATGCACTGTATATCTATATACACTATATGTATGTATGCACTGTATATCTATATACACTATATGTATGTATGCACTGTATATCTATATACACTATATGTATGTGTGCACTGTATATCTATATACACTATATGTATGTATGCACTGTATATCTATATACACTATATGTATGTATGCACTGTATATCTATATACACTATATGTATGTATGCACCGTATAGCTATATACACTATATGTATGTATGCACCGTATATCTATATACACTATATGTATGTATGCACCGTATATCTATATACACTATATGTATGTATGCACCGTATATCTATATACACTATATGTATGTATGCACCGTATATCTATATACACTATATGTATGTATGCACCGTATATCTATATACACTATATGTATGTATGCACTGTATATCTATATACACTATATGTATGTGTGCACTGTATATCGATATACACTATATGTATGTATGCACTGTATATCTATATACACTATATGTATGTATGCACCGTATAGCTATATACACTATATGTATGTATGCACTGTATATCTATATACACTATATGTATGTATGCACCGTATATCTATATACACTATATGTATATATGCACTGTATATCTATATACACTATATGTATGTATGCACTGTATATCTATATACACTATATGTATGTACTGTATATCTATATACACTATATGTATGTATGCACTGTATATCTATATACACTATATGTATGTATGCACTGTATATCTATATACACTATATGTATGTGTGCACTGTATATCTATATACAATATATGTATGTATGCACTGTATATCTATATACACTATATGTATGTATGCACTGTATATCTATATACACTATATGTATGTATGCACTGTATATCTATATACACTATATGTATGTATGCACTGTATATCTATATACACTATATGTATGTGTGCACTGTATATCTATATACACTATATGTATGTGTGCACTGTATATCTATATACACTATATGTATGTATGCACTGTATATCTATATACACTATATGTATGTATGCACCGTATAGCTATATACACTATATGTATGTATGCACCGTATATCTATATACACTATATGTATGTATGCACCGTATATCTATATACACTATATGTATGCACCGTATATCTATATACACTATATGTATGTGTGCACTGTATATCGATATACACTATATGTATGTATGCACTGTATATCTATATACACTATATGTATGTGTGCACTGTATATCTATATACACTATATGTATGTGTGCACTGTATATCTATATACACTATATGTATGTATGCACTGTATATCTATATACACTATATGTATGTATGCACTGTATATCTATATACACTATATGTATGTATGCACTGTATATCTATATACACTATATGTATGTATGCACTGTATATCTATATACACTATATGTATGTATGCACTGTATATCGATATACACTATATGTATGTATGCACTGTATATCTATATACACTATATGTATGTGTGCACTGTATATCTATATACACTATATGTATGTGTGCACTGTATATCTATATACACTATATGTATGTATGCACTGTATATCTATATACACTATATGTATGTATGCACTGTATATCTATATACACTATATGTATGTATGCACTGTATATCTATATACACTATATGTATGTATGCACTGTATATCTATATACACTGTATGTATGCACTGTATATCTATATACACTATATGTATGTATGCACTGTATATCTATATACACTATATGTATGTGTGCACTGTATATCTATATACACTATATGTATGTATACACTGTATATCTATATACACTATATGTATGTATGCACTGTATATCTATATACACTATATGTATGTATGCACTGTATATCTATATACACTATATGTATGTATGCACAGTATATCTATATACACTATATGTATGTATACACTGTATATCTATATACACTATATGTATGTATGTATGCACTGTATATCTATATACACTATATGTATGTATGCACTGTATATCTATATACACTATATGTATGTGTGCACTGTATATCTATATACACTATATGTATGTATACACTGTATATCTATATACACTATATGTATGTATGTATGCACTGTATATCTATATACACTATATGTATGTATGCACTGTATATCTATATACACTATATGTATGTATGCACTGTATATCTATATACACTATATGTATGTATGCACTGTATATCTATATACACTATATGTATGTATGCACTGTATATCTATATACACTATATGTATGCACTGTATATATGCACTATATATATGTATACACTGTATAACATTATACAGTAAATGTTTATATATATATATCTATGTGCACTATATATATATATATGTACTGCATATAGTTGGACTGCATATACTCATCATATATTTATGTGTGTGTGTATATATATATATATATATATATATATATGAGACAAATTTCTATATTATGTATATATAGATGTATGATATATACATCTATGTATGTATGTATATATATATATATATACACACACACATAGAAAAAAATCTCAGCACTCCAGAAATAGTGAAGACAAGTGTTTCCACCTCTATCTATACGACGTTTTGACCCTGGCACGGGGCTTCTTTTTTTTCCAAGCCGTGTGTGTGTATATATATCTGCCACCCCAAGTCATTTGTTTCAAATCGACAAATATACAGTAAAATTCCTTTAATCCAGTATCAATGCGACCATATAGGTGCCAGATTTCCAGATTTCCAGATTTATCACAGGATAGGTAATGAATGTCTGATCGCTGGGGGCCCCACCACGGTCTTGGAACTCCTACAGATCACTGGAACATCCCATTCCCCCAGTCCCTCCTTACTGCACCCCCTGCAGTGTCGAGCATGCACCCCGCCGCTCCATGCATTGTGGAGTGACAGAAACCGCTCCATTCACAGTTTCTCACTGCAGGAGCTGGGCGTGCGGGACTCCCGTTGTAGTGATCAGTGGGGGTCTGAGTGGTGGGGCCCCCTAGCGTTCAGACCTTTATCAACTATCTAGTGCAAGAGTAGAAAACCTTCAGGAAGACGAGCAGCCCAGAATGCAATGTTACCACCGAATCTGTCATCACTTACAGAAGTTTTTCCCCATCTATTGGTCATCTGAGATATGGCGTATTGCTAGGGTATGCCACCATTGTGATTGGTGGAGGTATGACCTCTGCCGATCCTGATTCACAGTGCTAGTTTAACGCTGCGTCCCCTTCACGGTCGCAGCGTTCACAGCATTCACACTCGCTATGCAGGGAAAAACTAAAGGTGCCACCGATCAGAAAGTGATAACATATCCTAGCCATATGCCGGTACTTTCTATCTTGGGAAAAGTTACGTTTTTTCGTCCAGCACATCGATAGCCAACCAAAAAAATCAGTTTAAAAACTCACCTGCCATATTGGATTTTGCAACCGCTTGTCGGTCAAATGAAGTTTTTGTAATCAATAGATGATTTGCGGCCAGTCGGATGTTTTTACAAAATACAGTCACCTTTTTTCCAAGAGTTGAAACTTTTGCGGCGGAATCGCAGCGATTTTGCCTCCAAATTCTTAACTCAGAAAAAAAAAAGTTTATACTTACTCAGAACTCCTTTCTTCTTTCTCCAGTCCGGCCTCCTGGGATGACGTTTCATCCCAATCACAGGCTGCAGCGGTCACGTGGACTGCGGCGTCATCCAGGCAGGCCGGACTTGGCGTCAAAGGCGGGACTTGTCACCATGACAGCGCACGCGGTAAGTATAAAAAAAATTTTTTTTCTCCGCTGCCGAATATTTTCGGACGGAATGTGCTGCAGGTTCCAGCTCGGAAGCGTTGCGTAGTTTTTACGCAGCGTATCCGACCCGTGGAAACCCGGCCTTATACTAGCTCTGCAACCCTATAGTGAATAGCACTGTTCTTTATAAAAACCAGGGCAAAGCAAAGGTCCCTCCGTCTCCTTTGTTTTCTTTCCAACACTTGTAAATGAATTTTAACGTTTGCATCATGACAGACAGGAGACATATTTAGCAAACATGGCGGCCCCAGGTACTTTACTTGTTTCGTGTTGATGTGTGAACCAAAAACATTCTTTAACTGGAGAATCATTTTTTTCTTTTATGTTATACAACCAGACATTATGCAAATGAGTTACACAAGAAGAAAAGTGTTCAAAGGAAGTTCAGGCGCTTCATAGAGCCCCTTCATTTTGGTAATCAGCTCACAGACCCCGTTACGTTATTTTCTAATGTGGTTATCTTCAATAAAATTAGGTGGAATTCCCCTTTAAGTCGACATTCACATGAGCGTGACAGATTTATGCACAAAAAACGTGCGTAAATCTGTCCGTGTGGGTTGCGTTATGCGTCAGTGTGCTTTGCGAGTGGCATGTTTTTTTCACGCACTTGCAAAGCACTTTTTTTTTTTTCAAAGGAATTGATGCGCAAATCACTCATGGTTTTCACGCACCCATTGACTTCAATAGGAGTGTCGGTGCGCGAAAACGCAACAATACAGGACATGCAGTGAGTTTCACGCAACAGACTCTCGCTGTGTGAAAACTCCTGCATGTGTGAACGGCCCCATTGAAATTAATGGGTCTGTGTGGTGCGCGTGATTTCCGTGCGCAGCACACGGGCGGGATTCACCGTTGTGTGAACGGGCCCAAAGACGGTTAGGGTATGTGCACACACACTAATTACGTCCGTAATTGACGGACGTATTTCGGCCGCAAGTACCGGACCGAACACAGTGCAGGGAGCCGGGCTCCTAGCATCATAGTTATGTACGATGCTAGGAGTCCCTGCCTCTCTGCAGGACAACTGTCCCGTACTGAAAACATGATTACAGTTGTCCTGCAGCGAGGCAGGGACTCCTAGCATTGTACATAAGTATGATGCTAGGAGCCCGGCTCCCTGCACTGTGTTCGGTCCGGTACTTGCGGCCAAAATACGTCCGTCAATTACGGACGTAATTAGTGTGTGTGCACATACCCTAATAGAAGAACATGGACAGGGCCTAACTGTAGGGCAGGAGTTCGCAACTTTCGGCACTCCAGTTGTAAAACTACAATCCCCAGCATGCTCTGACAACCTTTGGCTGGAAAAATAAAGACTTTGGCTGTCAGGGTATGCTGGGAGTTGTAGTTTCACAGCAGCCGGAGTGCGGAAGGTTGCTGATCCCTGCTATAGGGTGTGTATAAGAGAACACTAATAATGGCATTTGATACTTCGGGGGGCAGCGTTGCTCTGTTACACAGGGGTTGCACTATCCATGAGGTGACTATAGAGGGCAGAGTTGGAAGGATAATTAAGGGCGCAGTCACACCAGGCAAAACATTTGCTTTGAATTTTTCGCTAGGCCTTATTCACACAAACGTGTTTAACGTCCGTGATACGCGCGTGAAAATCACGCGCGTCGCACGGACCTATGTTCGTCAATGGGGCCGTTCAGACATTCCGTGATTTTCATGCAGCGTGTGTCCGCTGTGTAAAACTCACGACATGTCCTATACTTGGGCATTTTTCGCGCATCACGCACCCATTGAAGTCAATGGGTGCGTGAAAATCACGCACAGCACACGGAAGCACTTCCGTGTGTCGAGCGTGATTCGCGCAACAGTAGATCAAGAGATGAAGAGAAAAATAAAAGCACCTCCTTCATTTCTTTTTCTAAATATCAAAACCGCGTGTCATAAGGATGGCATATGCGTGAAAATCACGCAGCCACGCAGCAAACACTGAATGACACACGGAACTGCAAAACGCACACGTTCGTGTGAATAAGGCCTTAGGGTATGTTCACATGTTCTATTTTTCAACCGTTTTTCAGACCGTAAACACCCGAAAAATTGGAAGCGGCCGAAAAATGGCGTTCTGTTCCGACGGGCAGTTTTTTTACACGACCGTTTTGAAAAACGGCCGCGTAAAAAAAACGCCGCGAAAAAGAAGTGCAGGTCACTTCTTGGGACATTTTTGGAGTCGTTTTTCATAGACTATTGAAAACCGCTCCAAAAACGGCCGTAAAAAACGCAGCGAAAAACGCTGTGAAAATCGTGAGTGGCTTAAAAAAGTCTGAAAATCAGGAGCTGTTTTCCCTTGACGTTTTTTGAGCCACTCGCGATTTTCGCTGCGTTTTTTACGCACGTTTTTGGAGCTGTTTTTCATAGAGTCTATGAAAAACGGCTCCAAAAACATCCCAAGAAGTGTCCTGCACTTCTTTTGACGAGCCGTCATTTTACGCACCGTATTTTGACAGTGACGCGTAAAATAAAGGCTCGTGGGAACAGAACACCGTAAAACCCATTGCAAGTAATGGGCAGATGTTTGTAGGCAATTTTTCAGGCGTAGTTAAGGGCGTAAAAAGCCAGAATTACGTCTGAAAACAGTGCGTGTGAACATACCCTTACAGGGTGGGGGAAGCAAAATGTCTTCTTGGCTGACTCAATGTGATGGTATGTACCTTACTCAGAACTGCACATCCAGGACCTGAAATAACCTCCAGCTTACCTATTAACAGATGGTGTATTATTGCCTCACCCCCACAATTTTTGATGCAGTTTTTACCGCGTGGCCAAAAACAACTCATGGAACTGCACCCTTAGGGTATGTTCACACGGCCTATTTACGGACGTAATTCGGGCGTTTTTGCCCCGAATTACGTCTGAAAATAGCGCCTCAATAGCGTTGACAAACATCTGCCCATTGAAAGCAATGGGCAGACGTTTGTCTGTTCACACGAGGCGTAATTTACGCGCCGCTGTCAAATGACAAATAGACGCCCGCGTCAAAGAAGTGACCTGTCACTTCTTTGGGCGTAATTGGAGCCGTTATTCATTGACTCCAATGAATAGCAGCGCCAATTACGTCCGTAATTGACGCGGCGTTCAAGCGCCTGCACATGCCGTTACGGCTGATATTACGGGGATGTTTTCAGGCTAAAACATCCCCGTAATTTCATCCGTTACGGACGCCCTCGTGTGAACATACCCTGAGGGTATGTTCACACGGCCTATTTACGGACGTAATTCGGGCGTTTTTGCCCCGAATTACGTCTGAAAATAGCGCCTCAATAGCGCTGACAAACATCTGCCCATTGAAAGCAATGGGCAGACGTTTGTTCACACGAGGCGTAATTTACGCGCCGCTGTCAAATGACGGCACGTAAATAGACGCCCGCGTCAAAGAAGTGACCTGTCACTTCTTTGGCCGTAATTGGAGCCGTTATTCATTGACTCCAATGAATAGCAGCGCTAATTACGTCCGTAATTGACGCGGCGTTCAAGCGCCTGCACATGCCGTTACGGCTGAAATTACGGGGATGTTTTCAGGCTGAAACATCCCCGTAATTTCAGCCGTAACGGACGCCCTCGTGTGAACATACCCTTAAGGGCATGACCACACGTGGCGGATTTCCTCCGCAACTGTCCGCATCAATGCCGCACAGAATCTGCGTTGCAGATTCTGCAGCGGATCTGCACAAAATGTGCAGAAAATTGATGCGGACTAGCCGCTGCGGACTGCAGGAAAAGTGCTTCCCTTCTCCCTATTCAGTGCAGGATAGAGAGAAGGGACAGCACTTTCCCTAGTGAAAGTCAAAGAAATTCATACTTACCGCCCGTTGTCTTGGTGACGCGTCCCTCTTTCGGCATCCAGCCCGACCTCCCTGGATGACGCTCCAGTCCATGTGACCGCTGCAGCCTGTGCTTGGCCTGTGATTGGCTGCAGCCGTCACTTACACTGAAACGTCATCCTGGGAGGCCGGACTGGAGACAGACGCAGGGAGTTCTCGGTAAGTATGAACTTATATGTTTTTTTACAGATACATGTATATTGAGATCGGTAGTCACTGTCCCGGGTGCAGAAACAGTTACTGCCGATCGCGTAACTCTTTCAGCACCCTGGACAGTGACTATTTACAGACGTCTCCTAGCAACGCTCCCGTCATTACGGGAGCCCCATTGACTTCCTCAGTCTGGCTGTAGACCTAGAAATACATAGGTCCAGCCAGAATGAAGAAATGTCATGGTAGTAAAAACAATACGCTCCGCAGCACACATAAGATCTGCGGACTTCATTGCGGAATTTTGACTCTCCATTGAAGTCAATGGAGAAATTCCGCCATGAGTCCGCCACTGCTCCGCAACAGACAGAGCATGCTGCGGACACCAAATTCCGCTCCGCAGCCTATGCTCCGCAGCGGAATTTTCAGCCTCGTCTAAACGAACACTGCTAAATTAAAGTGTAAGTCAATGGACAAACGGCTCCGCTGCGGATTAACGCTGCGGAGTGTCCGCAGCGGAATTTCAGTGAAATTCCGCCACGTGTGGTCATGCCCTAAAGGGGTTTTCCTTTCTTCCAAAAACGCTCGTCCACACGTTGCATGTAGTATTGCATCTCAGCCCCATTCACTTCAATAAACAGGCAAAACCCATGGACAGGTGTGGCGCTGCTTTTGTAAGAAAGCCGCCATGTTGTTTTTTTAACCATGGACAACCCCTTTAAATGTCAGATCGTACAAAAGGGAAAAAAAGATGTAGTCAGCATCCGCCTGGTTATTATATTAGCGTGCAGTTTGCTGTTATATTTGTCACGGTGATCATTTGTTGATCGCACTTGTAGTAATTGGGGTGTGGCAGACAGAATTTCAGCTAAAGTGGATCCATCACCTGGCTATTCTATTAAAAACCAGTGACATCACCGAGGACCGGCCTGACGAACAATCATCATGTTCTCTCGCTTATATTTATGATTCACTGCTGCTAGTGACTTGACCGGTTACGTTACTATGATTAATCACACACACTCCTCAACATTGAAACTGCAGCACCAAGAAGGAAACGTTTTGGAATTGTGGAAATGACAGGATCGGTAGACATGCTAATGATATGCAAATGATAAAAAAAAATTAACAAATAATTCCAAACATCTTGATTTAGTCAGTATGGAGTATGAGCGCCACGTGCAGAAATCCACGCACTTCCACGCCTTCTAAAGATTTGTATCCACACTGGTTGCCGCCCTAGGCTTGGGATGTGACGTCCAATTTCATTTGCAGTAAAGAATCGATCACTACGCGCCATTCTTCCAATCAGATGATCCGTCCGTGCCTAGGTTCGCCTCTTGCTGTCATTCCCTTTTATTGTTGTTCTCCCAACCTCCGGGACACGCAACATTGAACAGTACTGACGTCTTGGCCTAGGCGCGTAGCGATCTGCCGGAGTGATAAACCAAGGTCTCTCAGTTCAAGGATTCTGTCCCTCTCAGTTTGCGAAAAGTAGTGATAACTGTCATGTCGACGAATGAAGGCATCGCACAATCATCCCGCACCACGCGATCCAACTTTTGAGTGTTTATGTGGCTAAAAAAACCTTTGCTTTCAGTCTGGCTTTTATGCCCCCCCCCCCCCCCCCACAATCCACAGATTCAAACGAGGTGCTTGAAGATTTGATCATTTGCAGATCTTAGCGACACCGCCGGCTTCCTCGATTTGCAGAACCTTACGGCTGGTCCTTCTTGGTGCTGCAATTTCAATGTTGAGGAGTGTATTTCACAGCACGGCTGCCCCGACAACTTGTTAGGACACGGATAGCGGCTGCCGCCTGTAACTGTACTGTATTTTCAGGAATTGAACATATTTGTCAATTCTCCCAGAATTCCTGGGAAGCTTCCAGAAAAGAAAACTATGGATTTTCCGGACTCCTGGAGGAGCCGGCAAATCTCTCGGGTGACCCACGTCCTGACAAAATATGCACCTACCCTCGTTCCAGCAGTCCTCCTTAATCCCGGGCGACTAGTGAAGAGGACTGCAGGAATGAGTGGCGTCTGGTCTCCGGTCTGCATATAGGGGGGGGGTCAGGCGCCTATTTATTTGGGGGTCTGGGTCTGTGTTCAGGGGGTCTGCATTTAGGGTCTCTGATCTTAAGTCTGTATTTACGTGGTCTATATTCATTTTGGGTTGTGATCAAGGGGGTCCAATGCTCTACTTGTGATTCAAACACCTGAGTTTGTGGGAGTGTCCTAAATAAATGGGAGGGTCCTATCGTAAACCGATGTTGTATTACCCCTCGTAATCTCCCTGATGTCACTTCTCAAAAGCTGTCAAGTATGGAATTGAAACACAAAGTAAATTAAAAATTTACAGGAACGTTTACAAGACCCTTGCTTGCTGTAAGATATCGGAAACATGGCTCGTTACAAGAGAGCGCTCTGATACACTGTAACGAGCCCTGCACCTGTGTCAGTTAAACATGACCAGGGCAGATTTTCAGTCTCTGGATTGTGTTTCATTAATAAATTATAGAAAATAGTAGACCCCTGTAAAAGCATATTAGCATCAAAGGACCTGTACTGCACAATGCGACTGTTTCCCTGCTACAATATCTCTGCTACGGAAGTGAATGGCTCCACTGCCTTGTCCTGTTCACTTTTTTTGGAATGCCACTGTTGTAAGTCACGCCAACGGTGCAGAAACGTGCAACTTGTGTGCATGTCTGAATAGCAGATACATTGATCGAATCAAGGAATTTCTATGGCTGCCTCCAAGGTCGTATCTGATGTCATCTAGCCGAGGCCTAACATTTAGGGTATGTTCACACGGCCTATTTACGGACGTAAATCGGGCGTTTTTGCCCCGAATTACGCCCGAAAATAGCGCCTCAATAGCGCTGACAAAAATCTGCCCATTGAAAGCAATGGGCAGACGTTTGTCTGTTCACACGAGGCGTATATTTACGCGCCGCTGTCAAATGACGGCGCGTAAATAGACGCCCGCGTAGAAGAAGTGACCTGTCACTTCTTTGGCCGTAATTGGAGCCATTATTCATTGACTCCAATGAATAGCAGCGCCAATTACGTCCGTAATTGACGCGGCGTTCAAGCGCCTGCACATGCCGGTACGGCTGAAATTACGGGGATGTTTTCAGGCTGAAACATCCCCGTAATTTCAGCCGTTACGGACCCCCGCCGTGTGAACATACCCTAAGACCTTATGTGCCCCACTGTGCACCTGCGTCCATCTTGCGGATAGTATAGTGCGAATTATATCCTATAGGCCAATGCACAGGACCGTGGTTTTCACGGTCCGTGCATTGCCCGGTCTCATTAAACTCAATGCACTCTTGTGTGTGCACGGTCCATAATTGCGGAGGAACCTAGGATGACACTCCTCGGGCCGTCCATGCTGTAATCACGGGCCGTGCACACAGCTACGGTCGTGTTCATGAGGCCTAATTACTACTTTACAATAGCAGCAAAGTAAATGAGATTCATAAAATCTCATGCCCACTCTGCGTAAAAAACCCTGCAGCGTAAACGTCAATAAATTGACCTGCGGTGCAGAATTTAAACCCTGGTAATGCTAGCCTGCTGCTGCTATGTCGTATCTGGATAATTCTGAAAAATGGGGGGGGGGGGGGGGGTCGCAATGTCGTTTTCTTCATGTTTTTTTTTTTATTGTTTTGTTTTTTAAACTATGTGGGTTCCCCCCCATTTTTCAGAACCATCCAGATACAACATAGCAGCAGCAGCCTTGCATTACAAGGGTGGGAAGGGCCACAGTCGGTGCCGGCCCGGGAGTGGTCCAGTCCAGTCACCTGACAGTCAGGTCAGGTGACTGGACTGGTCCACTCCCGGGCCGACATCGACCCCAGTCAGAATGCCGCTGCAAGACCTCCTACCCCCTTCTGACGCTGATCGCTGCAGCAGTCGTGCAGCATGCAGGACGCCTGTCTGCAGCGATCAGCTATTTTGATACAGCTACTCTGCAGCGCCCCCCTCTTCTCTACCTCCGAGTTGCGCCCAGGGCACCGCGGCGCCCAGCGGGACATTTTTCAGACCGCCCGGGGGCTATGGATAGTAAAAAAATATATATAATTTAAAGCTATAGACAGATCATCGGCTCTGCTCATGGAGGTAGCTGGTGGCTGACATCTAGTGGTAAGACTGATAAATACTTTTGTAAGTGATAACATTACGTGTTGTCACTATTGGCGCTCATATGACTCGAGTCTCCGCAGCGTCCTGCATTCTTCTTGCATCTTCAAACTTTTCAATAATGGGATTGATATGGGGTTTGGTGCAAGCATGTGCGCTTTATTCATAATGCATTTGGACGCCAGTTTTTGCATGATTTCATCGTGGCTGACAATTTTCCATTTGGGGACATGGTATAATTTGTCACAAGCACCGCCAAAATAATAAAGTGTGACCTTTTCCACAGCAGAAAACTGTCAGACAGCCTGTGACAGGTCTGAGCAGATATAGTGCACATTGCCGATGCAACATTTTATTTATTTTTGCAACATTTTTGCAATATTTCATGTTCCAACTTATAAATCTGGCACCAAATTCTCATAATGGACACAACTTATTTGTGTACCATTTTTGACAACCTCCTGGAAATATTATTATATAAAGGTCCCTACTATGTCGAGAATAACATTAAAGGGAACCTGTCACGAAACATGACGTCTGATCTGTGAGCAGCATGTTATAGAGCAGGGGGAGCTGATCAGATTGATATATAGTTTGTGCAAAAAGATAGCCTGTAATTTATTCATCTATATCCCTGCTCACTGTGGGCTAAAGTGTCCAGTGGGTGGTCTCAACCTTTGATTGACAGCGTTCCCTGTATGTGAATATAGAAATATCTGCCAATCAGTGATTAGAGCCGCCCACTGGACTCAAAAGCCAACAATGAGCAGGGATATAAATGAATAAATTACAGGCTATCTTTGTGCACATATATCAATCTGCTCCGCTCCTCCTGCTCTATAACATGATGCCTGCAGATCAAACAGCATGTTCAATGTAACAGGGTCCCTTTAAGACCTCATGTGCATGGTCGCATTATGGACCTGTGTACTGATCAATCCATTTCCGCAATACAATGCCCCCTCAATGATCTAGCTGCAGGCAATAACATACACACTTTTTCCACTAGATGGTGCTAACACATCGATTAGTTATGAAAAATTAAAAGCTACTTTGGTATAAGTGAATATAAAAGAAGAAACAACAACAACAAACATAAAAGAAATTTTTTTTTTTGGGCAGGCACAGTAACCTTCATTATTATTTATTCTTTGCTTTGTTGTGGTATTCTTAGGACTTTTCCACACGTAACAGAATTGCTGCGTATTTTCCATCCGGAATTGCAGACGGAAAATACACAGCAGAATACAGTAGCAACAAAGTGGGTGTGAATGAACAAATATCATCCACACGCTGCGGTGCATATTTTTTAGTTCCACAACATGTCAATTACTGCTGCGGAAAGTGGACTGAATTCCTGCGTTTTTCATCACACAGGCTTGGGGGAAAAAATGCAGCAAATCCGCAATATTTTCTGCAGTAAAAAAAGACAGGAAATTGTGCCGTTTTTCCACACTGGCTTGTCTGCCAGTTTAAGCGGAAATGCAGAAATTGAATGCAGCAAATCCGTTACGTGTGGACAAGCCCTTAGGGCTCATGTACTTCAATGAGGCCGCTCACATGACCGTTGTTTCAACAAAGCGCGTGAAGGGTCCGTGAAAAAATAGGACATGTCCTTTTTTTTTTTGCGCATCATGCATCCCTCCATAGACTATAGTCTATGGAGGGATGCGTGATAACGTGTCCTGAACGGGTGCACCTTGGACGTGAAAAACTGTATTTTTTCTCCAGAAACTGTATATTGTATTTTAAGGGATTGTCCTGGTTTAGAAAAAACCATGTCTGTTTTTTTCCCCAAAAACAGTTCCACAGCTGTCCACAGGTTTTGTGTGATGTTCCAGCTCAATCTTATTCTGTCAGGATTTGAACCCAGAGATTTTTGTTTCCCAGGCAGTAAGGCTGGGTTCACACGTGGCGGAATTGCTCTTGAATTCCGCAGCGGACACTCCGCAGCGTTAATCCGCAGCGGAGCCGTTTCTCCATTGACTTCCACTTTAATTTAGAAGTGTTTGTTTAGACGTTGAGTAAAATTCCGCTGCGGAGCATAGGCTGCGGAGCGGAATTTGGTGTCCGCAGCATGCTCTGTCTGTTGCGGACCAGTGGCGGACTGGTTGCGGACTCATGGCGGAATTTCTCCATTGACTTCAATGGAGATTCTAAATTCTGCAATGAAGTCCGCAGCTGTCATGCACATGTTATGTGTGCTGCGGATGCGTCTTGCTTTTTTAACATGACATTTCTTCATTCTGGCTGGACCTATGTATTTCTAGGTCTACAGCCAGACTGAGGAAGTCAATGGGGCTCCCGGAATTACGGGAGCGTTGCTAGGCGACGTCAGTAAATAGTCACTGTCCAGGGTGCTGAAAGAGTTAAGCGATCGGCAGTAACTGTTTCTGCACCCTGGACAGTGACTACCGATCCCAATATACAGCAACCTGTAAAAAAATAGTCCGGCTTCCAGTCCGGCTTCCCAGGATGACTTTTCAGTGTAAGTGACGGCTGCAGCCAATCACAGGCTGCAGCGGTCACATGGACTGCCGCGTCATCCAGGGAGGTAGGGCTGGATGCCGAAAGAGGGACACGTCACCAAGACAACGGCCGGTAAGTATGAAAGTCGTTTACTTTCACTAGGGAAAGTGCTGTCCCTTCTCTCTATCCTGGACTAATAGAGAGAAGGGAAGCACTTTTCCCGCAGTCCGCAGCAGCTAGTCCGCATCAATTTACTGCACATTTTGGGCAGATCCGCAGCCGTAATCCGCAACCCGGATTAGGTGCGGCATTGATGCGGACAGTTGCGGAGGAATTCCGCCACGTGGGGGCATGCCCTAACTCTTCTCAATAAACCGTTGAAAATGTTGTCCAGGTTCTCTTGATTACTGCCTCCCTGGATTCCTTACCTTGACTGGCTTGCTATATAAGTCTTGCCCTTGCACTTCCTTCCTGACAGACTATTGAGCTTCCTGCCTGTAGTCTAGTTCCTTGCTTTCTGACCACGTCTCTGCCTCACACTACAAACTGTTGCCGCTTATCTGTGTACCGAACTTGGATTGTTTTCTGTCCACGTCTCTGCCTCACGCTACAATCTTCTGCCGCTTATTTGTGCACCGAACTTGGATTGTTTCCTGTCTACGTGTCTGCCTCACGCTACAATGTTTTGCCGCTTATCTGTGTACCGAACTTGGATTGATTTCTGTCCACGTCTCTGCCTCACGCTACAATCTTCTGCTGCTTATTTGTGCACCGAACTTGGATTGTTTCCTGTCTACGTCTCTGCCTCACGCTACAATCTTTTGCCGCTTATCTGTGCACCGAACTTGGATTGTTTCCTGATCACAACTCTACCTCAAGCTACAACCTGTTATTGCTTATCTGTGTACGACTATTACTTGACTACTGTTGCTATTAGCACTCACCTGCCTGATTCTTTAGCTAAACTGCAATACTAAACATGACCCCTGGACAGGAGTGGCTCTGTTTTGAATGAAAGGAACCATGTTTTTCTCGACCTACACAACCCCTTCGAGTGAATAGGGCTGAGCTGCAATACTTGACATAGCCCATGAAGGGGAGTGGCGCTGTTTCTGGAATAAGTCAGACTGTTTTTCTAATCCCAGACAACTCTTTTAAGGTTTGTGGTTGTGTAAAGCGCATAGACAAGCAATTAAAAGAAAAAACACAGAAAAGAACGTCATGGTCGTCATAAAAACATACCACTATACAAAGTCACAAAGTCATGTAAAAAGAAAAATTACAGAACTGTCTGGACTTTTTATTCTTTTTTTGAGATGAGTATTAAAAAGGGCAATAAATAACATCTGTATTTGTATCGTGCCACCTCCAGGGGTCACTCACAAATTCTATATTTAGGTTTCCTTTAGTTTTCAGGGTTTTTTTGTTGTTTTTTTTATTACAAAATGCTTGGTATGACTAATACCTGAGAAAACGGCAAATCTAAAAATAGCCCCACATGGCTGACCTATGGATCCCTTCAGGGTGCTGAATGGCACCAGTAGTGTGCCGTGTCGCCTATTACCATGCGGTAAAGTCATGCATGTTTTACTGCAAATTAAAGCCGTTTTGCAAAGCATTTTTTTGGCCATGCGGCTTGTACAGGTGGATTCAGTGCTTTTTGTTTTACCTGTAGAAGTGAAGCAATGGGGCCAAAAGCAGCATCACAAAACAGCGATAATTCACTGTAAAAAGTGTACGGTTTTGCCACCCTGCACACTAATGGTGCCATTCGCTATGTGAGAATGCGCCCACATAGAAAACATCATATAAAGGGGTTATCCGGAATTAGATTTTTTTTTTATTTAGGGGATCGAACTTAAATAAACAAAGCCAAAAAAGCAATACTTACCTATCCTTGCCCCCAACGATCCGGTGCTGAGGCTCCGGCGGCAATACCAGTGGTTGATTTTTTACATGCACGTAGCATGTGACCGTTGTAGCCAATCATACAGCTCAGCTCATTTTATTTCTGGTGCAATATGCAGAACTGAATTTAACACATTTTTATCTAAAAAAAATACAAATATAACAATGGGTTTATAAATATCATAAAAAACGATTTAAATTTACCTGTGGACCTTATCATCTCTCATTAGAGTGTTTTCAAGGGAAAGCAGCCTCTGATTTTCAGCCGTTTTTTAAACCATAAACCTTATTTGAAGCGTTTTTTGCGTCCTTTTTGGAGCTGTTTTTCTAGTGACCCAATGAAAAACGGCTCAAGATGTGACATGCACTTTTTACAGGGTGTTTTTTTTACGCGCCTTTTTTTAAAACTGGCGCGTAAAAAAAATGCCGCGTCGGAACGAAATGCCGTTTTTCCCATTGAAATCAATGGGCAGATGTTTCGAGGCGTTCAGCTGATGTATTTTCAGCCGTTTTTCGGGGCGTTAACGGCCCCAAAAACGGTTGAAAATGACCTGTGTTAACATACCCTGAAAGTTCAATATGTTTTTCCAGTAAACCAAAAAGGTTCTACCAACAACCCATAGAGTCCTGCACAAGTCACTATTCATGCGGCAATGATCTGAATGTTCTACACTCCCTTCACATTTTAGAAGATCTTGACCTAACAAGGACAAGGTGACATTGGGACTTTAGTTCATGAATGCCAAACCTTCCAAATTCTCAAACTCCGTATACCGTGAGATCTCTATAGAATGTAATGGCACAATATCTGTTACCAAGTATCACATGATAGACTACAATACTATGTCAAGTCCCAGGATGAGCTCCACATTTATCACCCATATGTAGATAAGCATAAAAACACTTTCAGTTCTTTACAATATGTTGCAAACTAGGTGGCGCTGTTGCAGCAGTTCTGTTTGGAGACCTATTCTTTGTACATCTGTAGAGCATGCAGTTTGTAAATGCCAGACGGGACTGAATGATTGTGCCAGCCGCTCAGTGCTCTGTGTGGTCAGTGGAATGAGTCAGCTGGGACCTGGACAGATAAACACATAAAATGGTATTTAGTGATTGTGCGGCAGGCAGTCATCTTGCTTCCCCTTCGTGTGAGGTAACAATGCAGGTGCCTTAGAAGCAGCCAAATTGAGTGGCTGTGTGGGATGAACACAAAGACATGTGCAGACAATGTGATTGCAGACAAATAGATGTTCGAGCTCCGCTTGATGCATCAGCCTGACCTTTTGCTAAGACGTGGACAGCAATTTAACTGAAACAGATGGTAAACGAAGTCGGCACCGAGGATTCTCAACACTTTCTGTATATAATTGTCATTTTCTTCTTTTCTATTTTGAATCTTGAATGGAAGTGGAACGTCGGGGCAGAGGATGATGGAAAAGTTTATAAATTTAAGGGTATGTTCACACGACCTATTTTCAGACGTAATGGAGGCGTTTTACGCCTCGAATTACGCCTGAAAAGACGGCTCCAATACGTCGGCAAACATCTGCCCATTGCTTGCAATGGGTCTTACGATGTTCTGTGCAGACGACCTGTCATTTTACGTGTCGCTGTCAAAAGACGGCACGTAAAATTACGCTCGCGGCAAAGAAGTGCAGGACACTTCTTGGGACGTAATTGGAGCCGTTTTTCATTGACTCCAATGAAAACCAGCTCCAATTACGTCCGTGAAAAAACGCAGCGAAAAACGCGAGTACTTGAAAAAACTTCTGAAATTCAGGAGCGGTTTTCTCCTGAAAACAGCTCCGTAATTTCAGACCTATTTTGCGCTGTCGTGTGAACATACCCTTACACGTCGCATTTTAACAAGTGGCTTCCATTAAATAAATGATGTGTTCGACCCGGAGGAATATGATGAGGATTATCTATAAGGGTCAGGTCACACGTTACGTAAATACTGCAGTTTTTCTGCAACTGAATTCTTTGCCGAAAATCCGCAGCAAACACAGTAGCAGCAAAATGGATGAGATAAAACAAATCTCATCCACACGCTACGTAAATACTGAGCGGAAAAGAAGCTTAGAAATTGACATGCGGTGCGGAATTTTATTCCGCAGCATGTCAATTGTATTTGCGTAATCGCTGCTTGTTTGTTGCGGGTTTTCCCCATTGAACAAATCCCCATCCACGCGCTGCGTAAAAAAAGGTTGAAAAAAAACGTTTAGAAATTGACCTGCGGTGCGTTTTGTTTATCTGTAGCATGTCGAATTATGCTGCGGAATCGCTGCTCTTTTGTTGCAGGTTTTCCCCGTTCGAATTCAATGGGGAGGTAAAACCCGCAACAATAGCAAATGTTGCGATTTTTGCGGCAGAAAAGATTTGATTCCGCCGCAAAAATCTACACTCAGAAAAAGTCTATACTTACCCAGATCTATATGCACTGCGTCCAGTCCAGCCTCCAGGGATGACATTTCATCCCATATCACAAGCTGCAGCAGTCACATGGGATGAAACGTCATCCCAGGAGGCCGGACTGCACGACAACGGAGGGACGATTCGTCAAGAATACGGCCGGGGTAAGTTTCAACGTGTTTTATTATAGCCCTGCTTTCCGCAATAGAAATTCCGCCTGAAAAAACAGTGTGGTGCGGTTTTTCGGACGGATTGTGCTGTGGGTTCTAGGTCGGATACAATGAGAAATTTTATGCAGCATATCCGACCCGTGTGAACCCGACCATAGTCGTTAGTTCTGACTTATAATAATGATTATTGTCTAGTCTGAATGCACAAAATGATCAATAATAACTATATGATTACATTGATGGAAATGTTTATCTGATACACTATATGGCCAAAAGTATGTAGACCCGACCTGGGGATTCCCTACCCAAAGTCCGTACCCCGGTGAGGGGCTTTTTAAGGTGAAAATTGCAAAATCCCTTAGACTCTGCACCCCAGTTTAGCCCAGCCAAATTGAATAGTGACATGGTAGGTCCACGCTCTCTTGTCCTGAGGTCTGACCGTGACCATTCAGAAGAAACACTGGTCATATGGTTTCTACGCGCTGAAACGGATTTGACATCTTATTATCATAAGAATAAGGGCGGATTCAGACGAACGTGTTTTGCGTCCGTGCCGGCTGCGTGGTTTTTACGCGGCTCGCGCGGACCTAGAGAAGTCTATGGGGCAGTGCAGACAGTCTGTGAGTTTTGCGCAGCGTTAGTCCGCTGCGTAAAACTCGCGACATGTTCTATGTGTCGGTGTTTTTCGCGCATCACGCACCCATTGAAGTCAATGGGTGCGTGAAAATCGCGCATTCCCCACGTGCTTTTCTGTTTACAAACATCCAAACGGAGTATCATAAAGATGGCGGTTGCGCGAAAAGCACGCAGCCGCGCATCCATATGAACAGGACACACGGAGCTGTCAAGTGCCTTTTGCGCACGCAAAACGCAGCGGTTTTTGCGTGCGCAAAAAGGTCACGTTCGTCTGAATCAGCCCTAGTAGTAAGAATAAATTGCAGACGGTGTCAATCAGTAAACACTTCACATATGTATCTCTGGGCTGGATTCACACATCGCATATTTGTTGCAGATTTTGATGTCGGTTTTTTTTTAAAACTAAAATTAGAAGTGGATCTAGAAAGAAATACAAATTTCTTTTGAATTCACTTCTGGCTGTGGCTCAAAAATCTGCACCAAAACCTCCAACAAATATGCGATGTGTGAATCCAGACTGAGGATCAGATCGATATCTTAATTTATATGTCTAAGGGTATGTTCACACGCACTAATTACGGACGTAATTCGGGCGTTTTTGCCCCGAATTACGTCCGAAAATAGCGCCTCAATAGCGTTGACAAACATCTGCCCATTGAAAGCAATGGGCAGACGTTTGTCTGTTCACACGAGGCGTAATTTACGCGCCGCTGTCAAATGACGGCGCGTAAATAGACGCCCGCGTCAAAGAAGTGACCTGTCACTTCTTTGGCCGTAATTGGAGCCGTTATTCATTGACTCCAATGAATAGCAGCGCCAATTACGTCCGTAATGGACGCGGCGTTCAAGCGCCTGCACATGCCGTTACGGCTGAAATTACGGGGATGTTTTCAGGCTGAAACATCCCCGTAATTTCAGCCGTTACGGACGCCCTTGTGTGAACATACCCTAACCCTTCAGAAGAGGCAAATGTATGAAAGCAGCAAGGTATTCACATAGTATCATAATATGAAATCTGTGACTTCGGGCTCTTCCTCAGCTATGCCTGGTATTCCTCCTGTACAGCTAATGTGGTTTTGCTACCATGTATGACATAGTGGCAGAGGTACCAGCAAATAGAAAGTGACAACATCCCCTAGTATCTAGAAAAGGATAAATCATGTGTATACAGGAGGAATGTGCATAGGACCCGATTCCTTAAAATACAGAGGCGATGCAAGTGTCCATCACGGTGAGTGAAGAGGGAGAGGAATGATCAGAATCTAGTCTGCAACTATACTTATCCAAATAGCATGGGATGGAAGGAAGTACATGGGCGAGAACATAGACCTGCCTTTTTTTTTTTTTACTGTATTTGTTTTATAGCCTTTTATATACTGTAGAGCAAAGTTACAATGTAGCAAAAATGTATCTGTGTAGATGATTGGACCTTAGTTTTTACCTTCCGGCCAGTCCTGGTCACCATTTCTATCCTAACATATATAGAAAGAGCTCCATCTTACAATTAGGGGGGAAAATGTCTTGTTCCTGTTCTAGCAAAATGTCCTTATGAATGTCAGCCCAGCCGATCTGTTAAATACACATTGTAATAGTAAGAAAAAAGTTAAGTAATTTGACTATTTAAAGAGAGTGCGCACCGTTCAACACCATTTCATTAGTATAGGTAGATAAAATCTACATGAAAAGTTGGGCCACTTTGTAAATAAATTACAATACTTATATTGTATTGTACCTGTAGGGCATGCCCACACGTGGCGGATTTCCTCCGCAACTGTCCGCATCAATGCCGCACAGAATCTGCGTTGCAGATTCTGCGGCGGATCTGCCCAAAATGTGCAGTAAATTGATGTGGACTAGCTGCTGCGGACTGCGGGAAAAGTACTTCCCTTCTCTGTATCAGTGCAGGATAGAGAGAAGGGACAGCACTTTCCCTAGTGAAAGTAAACGAATTTCATACTTACCGGTCGTTGTCTTGGTGACGCGTCCCTCTTTCGGCATACAGCCCGACCTCCCTGGATGACGCGGCAGTCCATGTGACCGCTGCAGCCTGTGATTGGCTGCAGCCGTCACTTAGACTGAAACGTCATCCTGGGAAGCCGGACTGGAGACAGAAGCAGGGAGTTCTCGGTAAGTATGAACTTCTATTTTTTTTACAGGTTGCTGTATATTGGGATCGCTAGTCACTGTCATGGGTGCAGAAACAGTTACTGCCGATCGCTTAACTCTTTCAGCACCCTGGACAGTGACTATTTACTGACGTCGCCTAGCAACGCTCCCGTAATTATGGGTGCACACACATAGTCACCCCTAATTACGGGAGCCCCATTGACTTCCTCGGTCTGGCTGTAGACCTAGAAATACATAGGTCCAGCCAGAATGAAGAAATGTCATGTCAAAAAAGCAAGACGCATCCGCAGCACACATAACATGTGCATGACAGCTGCGGACTTCATTGCGGAAATTAGAATCTCCATTGATGTCAATGGAGAACTTCCGCAATGAGTCCGCAACCAGTCCGCCACAACTCCGCAACAGCCATTGCATGCTGCGGACAACAAATTCCGCACCACAGCCTATGCTCCGCAGCGGAATTGTCCGCATCGTCTAAACGAACCCTACTAAATAGAAGTGGAAGTCAATGGAGAAACGGCTCCGCTGCGGATTAATGCTGCGGAGTGTCCGCAGCGGAATTCAAGAGCAATTCCGCCACGTGTGGCTTTTCCCAAATACTGCAGAGCTGCACTTGCTATTCTGCTGGTTGTTATTGGAAACAGTCAGCAAGCTTGGGAACAGACACCCCCATAATAGCCTAGCTGAGCTCTTATAATGCACGGAGCAGTTTGTTTGTCCTACAACAGATAACTGTACATAGCGGCCTGCTGTACAGAAAGCAAATCATTAGTGCAAGCTCTGTGCAGATACTGAACAAGCAGGGAATGCAGGGAGATTTCAGCTCTGAAGCGCACATAAATGTGAATGCTCTGGATTAGAAATGATAGTAGCAGCTCTGTCTCTAAGCTTCCTTTATATTAGCTACCGACTTTTAGTGTCCCATTAACTTAATGTCCCTTTTTTTTAATTTATTTGTGCAGACCTGCGATCTGCTCATATGTATGGTTCACTCCAGAATCCATTATTAGTCTTAGGGCCAGTTCACACAGTTGACACGTTTTTTGATTCGGAAACCGCGTTGGAAAACGCGCCAAAAAATGGCCGAAAATGGCTCCCATTGATTTCAATGGGAGACGGAGGCGTTGGCGTTTTTTTCCTGCGAGCGGAAAAACTGTCTCGCGTGAAAAAGAAGCAACATGCCCTATCTTCGGCAGAGAAAGCATATTTCGTGGCGTTTTTTGCCCGCAGCGCTCAATGGCCCCAGGCAAAAAAACGCTGCAAACGGCGTGCAGGCAGTTGAAAATCTGCCTCAAAATTCCAGACGTATTATGGCCCTGTTCACACGGATTTTTATGCTGTAGTATTTGCCGCAATAACTGCCGCAAAAAACGGCCGAAATTTACTCCCATTGATTTCAAATGGGAGGTGGAGGCGTTTTTTTTTTTTAATGCTCGCAAAAAAAACGCTCGCGGGAAAAACAAGCGACATGCCCTATCTTGAGACGTTTTCCGCCTCAAAAACCCCATTAAAATCAATGGGAGACGGAAATAGGTGTTTTTTGCCGCGGTTTTTTTTAGGCTTTTTTTTTTGCTATCTCTTCAACAGAAAGATTAAATGAACGCGAGCGTTTTTTCCAAAAAACGCGTTTATTTTGTCTCCCATTGATTTCAATGGGGTTTTTGAGGCGGAAAACGCCTCAAGATAGAGCATGTCGCTTCTTTTCCCCGCAAACGTTTTTGTGGTGTGTTGTTTTTTTTCCTGTCAATATTGCAAAATCACAGCAAGCAATGTTGTGTGTTTTTTGCCACAATTTTGCATAGTCGCAACAAAAAAAGCCATAAAATATACTTGTGTGGAAACACCCAGTATAAATGTATCATCTGATGTTACATAAAGTAAAGCTGGCTGTAGACACCTGACAGCTACCGCCCCCAGCTACCCCGCACAATCAGCTGCCCATAAAGAAACGATACCTAGGGTTTCATCCAGTTTTTGCCACTTTTTAATATACTTTGTTTTCTAATTCCTTACCATTTTCAAGATCTCTGCTTGATGTTTGTGAATGAGAACATTCTTTACACTCAAAAGCTAAAAACCTGCATGGCACTTCTCATTAGCTGAAGGTTAGTTAAGGGTATGTTCACACGGCCTATTTTCAGTAAATGCCTGAAAAACGGGCGAAAAATCGGAAGCGAAGCGCCTCCAAACATCTGCCCATTGAAATCAGTGGGAAAAACGGCATTCTGTCTCGATGGGCCGTTTTTTAAGCGGCCGTTTTGAAAAATGGCCGCGTAAAAAAACGGACACTTCTTGGGACGTTTTTGGAGCTGTTTTTCATAGACGCTATTGACTCTATTCCCTTGAAATCAGCTTCTGATTTTCAGACGTTTTTGAAGCCACTCGCGATTTTTGCGGCATTTTTTACGGCCGTTTTTGGAGCTGTTTTTCAATGGAGTCAATGAAAAACGCCTCCGAAAACGTCCCAAGAAGTGTCCTGCACTTCTTTTGACGAGCCGTCATTTTACGCGCCGTATTTTGACAGCGATGCGTAAAATAAAGGCTCGTGGGAACAGAACATCGTAAAACCCATTGGGCAGATGTTTGTAGGCGTAATGGAGCCATTTTTTGAGTCGTAATTCGAGGCATAAAACGCCCGAATTACGCCTGAAAACACTGCGTGTGAACATACCCTTACAATTGCATCCAGTCTAAGCAATCCTCTGAGCTGAACACATCCTGTCCTGATAGTATGCTACAATGTATCAGTGCTCACAGAGTATTCTCTAGACTGGACTGGATATAACTGTAACAAACCCTCAGCCGTACAAACTATTGGATTAGGATAGCTTTTCAACCTTATTGTTATACAGTGATTAATCGTTATTTACACAAAAGCCTTTGTTTGCTCCACCAAACCCGACAAGCATGGAACGAGGGACTCTGTCATATTAATCCACACTTAAAATAATAATGTGCCTATGTGTTTGCTTTATGGTTAATGCCGGAGGGACTTCTATACATAGGATGCAGGATGTACACGTTGTTCGAAGACTTTAAATAGAGGAGACAACTGATCTGATCGCTGAAAATGAACGTGAAACACATTCGCTATGAGCAATATACAAATACCGAATGAAGATTTCTGGCCGTAATGTGCTGCCCCGCGATTTTTAATAATTCTTTCATAGCCAAACCTACAAAGTCCCCTCTATTAGGGCATGGCCCCACGTGGCGGTTTTCCTCCGCAACTGTCCGCATCAATGCCGCACAGAATCTGCGTTGCAGATTCTGCAGCGGATCTGCCCAAAATGTGCAGTAAATTGATGCGGACTAGCTGCTGCGGACTGCAGTAAAAGTGCTTCCCTTCTCTCTATCAGTGCAGGATATCAGTGCAGGATAGAGAGAAGGGACAGCACTTTCCCTAGTGAAAGTAAACGAATTTCATACTTACCGGCCGTTGTCTTGGTGACGCGTCCCTCTTTCAGCATCCAGCCCGACCTCCCTGGATGACGCGGCAGTCCATGTGACCGCTGCAGCCTGTGATTGGCTGCAGCCGTCACTTAGACTGAAACGTCATCCTGGGAAGCCGGACTGGAGACAGAAGCAGGGAGTTCTCGGTAAGTATGAACTTCTATTTTTTGACAGGTTGCTGTATATTGGGATCGGTAGTCACTGTCCAGGGTGCAGAAACAGTTACTGCCGATCGCTTAACTCTTTCAGCACCCTGGACAGTGACTATTTACTGACGTCTCCTAGCAACGCTCCCGTAATTACGGGAGCCCCATTGACTTCCTCAGTCTGGCTGTAGACCTAGAAATACATAGGTCCAGCCAGAATGAAGTAATGTCATGTCCAAAAAGCAATACGCTCCGCAGCACACATAACATGTACATGACAGCTGCGGACTTCATTGCGGAATTTAGAATCTCCATTGAAGTCAATGGAGAACTTCCGCAATGAGTCCGCAACCAGTCCGCCACTTGTCCGCAACATCCATTGTATGCTGCAGACACCAAATTCTGCACCGCAGCCTATGCTCCGCAGCGGAATTTTCAGCCTCGTCTAAACGAAGCCTAATAAAAAGAAGTGGAAGGCAATGGAGAAACGGCTCCGCTGCGGATTAACGCTGCGGAGTGTCCGCAGCGGAATTCAAGAGCAATTCCGCCACGCGGGGCTTTGCCCTTAATATATAATTGTCCAAACCACAGACTACTGAGGTCAGATCATCCCCTCAGATTTGATGTGGAGCTTTTATTGACATAAAGGGTGACTTCTTCCAGCAAAATTTAAAGGGATTGTCCACCTAGAATTACCCGCTTTCCGGAGGCAGCTACCCCAATGGTGGGCTGATTTGAGGAAAAGTTGTCCTCCATATGTTCCCTGCAGAAATGCAGTATCAGGCTCTGTTCACACTGGCGTCATGGCTTCTGTTAATAACAGAAGCTGTGACTGATCTGTCAATATGCGACCAATGGACCCAATTGACACTTGCGCTTTTGGGTGCTGTCAAGGTTTGGAAATGATCAGAAACAAGATTAATTATACCATGACTGTAGTGTTGCAAAAACTTTCAGACGTTAAAGAGAATGTCTTATAAAGGCAACCCCTGTCCATAAACCCTATATGGGCATATGGAGGTCACTGGGAGAGATCTCCCGCTCGGGACCCCTCTAGATGAACTTGAATAGAGAGCTGCTATGGCAAACACGAGCCACCCATGCAATACTGAAGGAGAAATGTCTGGCTGGCCGATGCTTCCCCTGGCAAAATCAGCGAGTCAGCAGGGGGTGTCAGAACCCACGGCGATCAGCTGATTAAAGGCTCCCATGTAGTAGGGGTTGTCTGTGGTGAGAATACCCCTTTAACAAGCATTTGAAAACCGCACCTGCGTGTTGTTGTGGTTTTCGGCAACATCGTGGCTGCGCCTCAGCCGCCCTTAAGGCCAGATTCCCACGTAGCGTAAACGCAGAAATTCTGCAGCATTTACAGTAGCAGCAAAGTGGATGAGATTTAGAGAATCTCATGCCCACGCTGTGGAACGCAGCGTAAACGTTAGTAAATTGACCTGCGGTGCGGAATTTAAATCCATGTCAATTTATGATGTGTTTTCTGTTGTGGGTTTTCCCCAATTCAATGCGGAAGCTGCATTTCGGATACGCTGTGCAGTTTTTACGCAGCGTATCCGACCCGTGGGAGCCCGGCCTAAGGGTTTGTTCACACAGAGTTTTTTATCAGGCAGAAAAAATCTGCCTCAAAATTCCTTCAGGATTTTTGAGGCAGATTTTGAAATGCCAGCGTTTGTTGCCGCTTATTTGCTGAATTTTTTTGCCACTTTTCTTGCCGTTTTGTAAAATGAATCCAATGCAAAAACCGTGGCAAAACAACGATTCAAACGAGTTTCACGTTTTTTTTTCTTCATCTTATTCATTACAATGGGAGATCAGAGGCGGAAACTGCTCCTAGACAGATGATGCCGCTTTTTTTTTCATGAGTGGTCAAAAGCCGCCTGGGGGGTAAAAAAACGCCTCTACCGTCCATTGAAGTCAATAAGGGGCGATTTGGGATGTTTTTTATTCACATTATATATTATGTATAGATTAGTTTATCCAGAGGACACGTGTAAATATCTCATGGCTCTTGACCTGGAAATAGCGTTCGTTCATTGCTGCCGTGTTCCTAACGACTTGTAATTTGTGCACTTTGCAGGAACCTTACAGTATTAAAATACCAGGTATTAACTTTTGTGTTTTTGCATAGAAGCGTTTGACCTCTCTGTTCTGATAAGGAGTGAATAATAATAATAAAAACTGTAATAGGTTACATTTATAGAACATTACATTGTGCAAACTATTAACATCAATATTTGCAGTCAGTCCTTTGGAGTGGTGCATTAGGGCTAAACAAGGGGGGGGGGGGGAACAAAAAACATTGCCCACAACAAAAAGATTCCAACTACTATTTTTCTAATGCAATCATACAAAGCTCCATCAAGTTTTGTGGAGGCTCCTGGGCAAAAAATTTGTGGGTTCCCTCATCCCACCTCTGGAACTTGGACCAACTAACTAAGAGGCATAATTTAAGGCTCATGGGCCCCAATGCAAAATCTGTAACAGGGCTCCCATCTACCATGTTTATAATACTAGGGTCTTTTTTTATGTGGCACCAGGGCCTGAGTGTGACTGGAACCTCTGCACCCCAAATAGCTACGTTACTGACCCCTTAGAACTGCCACATATAAGAGAGATGGCCATGCATGCGGCTCTCTCTATGGGGATTATGGAGCCAGCAAATCTCTTCAGGTGGCGATAAACCTTAGACGACTGCCGGCCGAATGCTTGTCCGACTGACCGCTGTTCCTGCCGACTCCCCATACACGCTCACGCATGTGTTCTCAATGGGGAGAGGGGAATAAGCCGCTACCAAGACAAGTCCGGTGGTGACTTATCTCCTATGAGGACCAAAGAACGGGCATGTTGAAATCCAAAATGCTGATCCTTCCTTCCCCCAACATCTACTGTCGGGTCAGAGCTAAGACGGTTGGGGCCGGTCCTGCCGAAATTGCAGGATAGGATTGTCAAACAGCCTGCAGGGGACGGGGACGGGACCCACACACTCGTTTTGTGATAGGTGGAGATCCCAAAGATGAGCAGTGTATAAACTACCCATATACATAGTATAGAATTTTAATGATCCCCAAGGTGATGAGGGCCCTGGCATGTACCCCTCGTACACTCCCTATAGCGCACCCCTGCTTGCATAAAATCTATTGACCTCTGTAGCTGCTATGGGATACATCTTCACCTCATAGAAATAAGCCCTACTGTGGCACTAAACTAAACCTATATACAAAACAATTGGATCATAAGGAGCGCACATGCTATTTCCCCTAGCTCTTTGACCAATCCCCAGTAGTAACCACACAACGTACCGTCTTTGGCAAAATTTGGTTATCAGCCAATTTTATTAATCAAATATACAGTGATAAGGCGAGCCCGACCAATCCGACACCACACTCTATGAGCCGGGACATGCCTGCCCCCGGCCCGCCTACGCAAAACCGACCGAGCCCGTCTGCCATCGGTCGGCCTGCCGGGCAGCCGTCAGCTGTCCAGGCTGACCTTCGTAGCTACCCGGGCCATGATTAAAATACTGATATCTTGGCAGAGGGGCCTTAGGGCCAACTCGTATACTGGGCCCGGGTGCGACTGCTACCACGTCACCCCCTATGGCTGTGCCCCTGGTCATTGTGAGAAGGTCCTGGTCTGCAGAGCTACCGTGTGCACAGGTCACCTTTATGTAATTATACAGAGTTCGCACAGGATGGAGGGGCAGCTGTCTGACTCATCACCGAGATGCACGTTTAATATGTAACCCATTAGTCTAATCTCCGACAAGGTGATTATTATGTCCCATCCGGAGCTTTGATGACATATGGGGATTCCAGGCTCATCTGGAGATTCCCTCCTATAAGCCTATGACACGCAGACGGGGGGTCCGTACGGAAGGACATTGTCCCAGCCCCTCCAAATATTTTGCTGTTTCCACCATAAACACATCTTCTTCATCCTTGGTAGCAGAATGATTAAAGGACATTTATATGTATAGTCCGGGATGATAAACATTCACAAGATGAGTAAGAACATATAAAATGCAATTTCTACCATATGCCTGAAACCTGAGCACAAGTAAAACCATCACTTAATAGATAGAGGGTTTTCCTCCAGATGGGGTGTCCCAATATTACTACAATATTTGTACATGGAAAACCCTTATACTCCGTACTGTTAATTACTTTTATAATCCTCACCTCATTTGCATGGAAATTGTGACATCAACGGAAAAAAACAAGGTAATTATGCTTCAATATAGCAACCAAAGACATCACATAAACAATACCCCCTCCAGGCCACATACATAGAGGGCTATTCACTAATATGGTCTACTGCTAGAAGCCGGATGCAAATCAATATTATCTGATGAAATTAGGGAAACGATGAGATCAGTATAAAGAGAATCTAAAAATGAAATGCATAGAAAAGGGCTGCGTCCCAAAATGTCTTATTTTATTAGTTTTGAATATATGAAACTTTTGTAATAAATCTTATTAGAGTAAAGTGGCTTTTTCCTCACCCTTCAGCAGCCTGTAGTTCCCATTTCGGTCTTACAGGGTGCGTAGACTTTTGCAACCAATTTTTTTTTATTGCACCAGTGCATCTTAAAGTGTAACTAAACGTTTGAAAAACTTCTGACATGTCATAGTGACATGTCAGAAGTTTTGATTGGTGGGGGGTCCCTGCACTGAGACCCCCACCAATTGCTCAAATGAACCGGCAGAAACGCTCGTGTGAGCGCACAGCCGCTTCGTGTCTATTCGGCTTTTTCCGGAAATGAATGTATCGGTGTACGGACTCAATAGAAAGTCTATGAGCCTATACTCCGATACATTGGCTTTCCTGAGAAAGCCGAACAGACACGAAGAGGCTGAGCGATCACACGAGAGTTTTTGCCGCTTCGATTGAGCGATTGGTGGGGGTCTCAGTGCTCGGACCCCCACCAATCCAAACTTCTGACACGTCACTATGACGTGTCAGAAGTTTTTCAAACGTTTAGTTACCCTTTAAATCAAAAAAATGATGCAAGGCAAGTAGTCTGGATTAAAAACCTCTTACCATTCTGTGTATACAGATTCTATGCAGAACTATGTGTCTCTATGGTTACAGACTACACACAAACCCTGTGCAGTCTGATCCTGCAGTCATTTGTTACTCCACTCCCTCTGCCTCCTTCTACTGTCTGTAAGTTATCAAGAAGAGGAGGCAGAGGGAGTAGAGTAAGGGCCTGTTCGCATCTGCGTTGGAGCTTCCGTTACGGTCAATGCACACGATGCGTATTACGTGCAGCGCGTATTTGCATGCGGCAAAACCGCAGCATAATACAGTACCAGCATAGACAATGAGATTCCAGGAAATCTGATGTACACGCTGCTATGTTTTCCCGCACGTAAATTGACCTGCGGAGCGGATTTTAAAATCTGCAGCATGTCAATTTAGCTTGCTTTTCCGCTTGCGAATTCTATCTGCCCAGTGCAGAGGAAAATCGCACCAAAACACGCATCATTAAAACGTAAAAACCGCATAAAAGAATTCATCCAAAAACGCACCTTCAGGTACGTTTTTGCCTACAAATTTGTTGCGGTTTTGCTGCAGCAAAATATGCAACATGTGCATGTAGTCTTAGGGGCCTACGACGCAGATCCGTCCGAAAATTTTAGAAATAAAAGCGTAGCATGCTGCACTGTTGTTCCTGGTAAAACCATGGACACCCTGATGGAAACCTATCAGAACCCGTCAGTCAATGGGTTCCGTCGGGCGCCGGTTGTTTCCGTCGTTCAACAGAACTGGTGCTTCGATAATGGAAAGCTAAATGCAGATGCAGAGATCTTGAAATAGTGAAGAGTTGAAACACAAAGGTTTGCGTCAAGATCTGGCATGACGTGCAAAATATTTATGACTTTTGAAAGTGACAAGACAAGTGGGCATGATCTGCAAAAAGTTGTTTAGTCCACATTTAAAAAAAAAAAGAAAGAATATTTTGGGTGAAAATGAAGAAAATTTTGGTGCAAATCCAAACTAGCTCATAGAAGTCTTAGATTTAATTTTCTGCTTTAAATGCACCAAATTTAGAATAGACTGGCGCAATATATGTCCGTTTTTGTAAATCTGGGCCAAAGTATATTAGAAAGTTGCAGGGTTTTTAAAGGGGATTTCTGATACGGCAATATTGATGTCATGTCATGGGCCCGACTTCCGGCAACCCAGACTGTCAGCGGCACGTCACCTTCTTTGTTAATACAGGCACAGCGACGCTTATTTGTTTGTGGCTGTGCCTGGTACTGCAAATCACAGCAGAATGGTGCTGAGCTGTAATACCACAAACAACCTGTAGACAGGTGCGGCACTGTTTTTGGAATGTGTATCTAAACGTGTTTCTAATCCTGTACAACCCCTTTAATATATTTACTGTGTATTATTTGGTTCGTTTTTCACACAACAAAACATTGTGATCCCTGTGGGAACCTGAACTAAGTGTAATCTGAAATTTGTAATGTTCATTTTGGATTATGACATAGCGCAAGCGTGCTGAAATAGGGCCAATCCCAATATTTATTACACTTCAGTCTCTTGGCGGATGGCGAGGTGCGATGCCTGACTTGTCAGTGATGTAACCTTTCTATAAGCGGTGCAGGAATGCTGTCCTCCTGACACGGTGACAACCATTTATCCTATTTGAAAAGATTTCAAAACACTTTTAAGGCAGTGGAGTGCCCGGGTAATTATCCCAGTAATGTGGCAAAGAGTATTAACCCTTTGCCCATTTAAGCCTCCTGCAATTTGGCACATACTGGACTAGCAACTCTGAGGAGGACATCAGGAGAAGGAATGTACATTCAGTCCATAGAGTGGACAAAGCATGAAGTTCTGAATGTAATGTGAACATAGTCTTAAAGGGGTTTCTCACAAACGACAATTATCACCCATCTACAAGTCCCGAACCCCCCCCCCCCGTTCCTCCTCACTGCACCCTCTGCAACGAGGAGGAGCTTGCAAGGAGCGATGGTCAAACATGCCCCCACTGCTCCATTTAATGTTTATGTGACTGATGGAAACCGCCAAGCACTGCACTATGGGTCGTAGGGGGCAGTATTATAGTAGTTATATTCTTGTATATAGGAGCAGTATTATAGTAGTTATATTCTTGTATATAGGGGCAGTGTTATAGTAGTTATATTCTTGTATATAGGAGCAGTATTATAGTAGTTATATTCTTGTATATAGGGGGCAGTATTATAGTAGTTTATATTCCTGTATATAGGAGCAGTATTATAGTAGTTATATTCTTGTATATAGGGGGCAGTATTATAGTAGTTATATTCTTGTATATAGGGGCAGTATTATAGTAGTTATATTCTTGTATGTAGGGGGCAGTATTATAGTAGTTATATTCTTGTATATAGGGGAGTATTATAGTAGTTATATTCTTGTATATAAGGAGCAGTATTATAGTAGTTATAGTAGTTATGTGTGCTGCGGATGCGTCTTGCTTTTTTGACATGACATTTCTTCATTCTGGCTGGATAGTAGTTCTATTCTTGTATATAGGGGCAGTATTATAGTAGTTATATTGTTGTATATAGGAGCAGTATTATAGTAGTTATATTGTTGTATATAGGGGCAGTATTATAGTAGTTATATTCTTGTATATAGGGGAGTATTATAGGAGTTATATTCTTGTATATAGGGAGCAGTATTACAGTAGTTATATTCTTATATATAGGGGCAGTATTATAGTAGTTATATTCTTGTATATTGGAGCAGCATTATAGTAGCTATATTATTGTATATAGAGGCAGTATTATAGTAATTATATTCTTGCAAATATGGGACAGTATTATAGTAATTATATTCTTGTATATAGGAGCAGTATTATAGTAGTTATATTCTTGTATATAGGAGCAGTATTATAGTAGTTATATTCTTGTATATAGGAGCAGTATTATAATAGTTATATTCTTGTATATAGAGGCAGTATTATAGTCGTTATATTCTTGTATATAGAGGCAGTATTATAGTAGTTATATTCTTGTATATAGAGGCAGTATTATAGTAGTTATATTCTTGCATATAGGGGACAGTATTATAGTAATTATATTCTTGTATATAGGAGCAGAATTATAGTAGATATATTCTTGTATATAGGAGCAGTATTATAGTAGATATATTCTTGTATATAGGGGGCAGTATTACAGTAGTTATATTCTTGTATATAGGAGCAGCATTATAGTAGCTCTATTCTTGTATATAGAGGCAGTATTATAGTAGTTATATTCTTGTATATAGGGGCAGTATTATAGTAGTTATATTCTTGTATATAGAGGGCAGTATTATAGTAGTTATATTCTTGTATATAGAGGCAGTATTATAGTAGTTATATTCTTGTATATAGGGGCAGTATTATAGTAGTTATATTGTTGTATATAGGAGCAGTTTTATAGTAGTTATATTGTTGTATATAGGGGCAGTATTATAGGAGTTATATTCTTGTATATAGGGAGCAGTATTACAGTAGTTATATTCTTATATATAGGGGCAGTATTATAGTAGTTATATTCTTGTATATTGGAGCAGTATTATAGTAGTTATATTCTTGTATATAGGAGCAGTATTATAGTAGTTATATTCTTGTATATAGAGGCAGTATTATAGTAGTTATATTTTTGTATATAGGATGTAGTATTATAGTAGTTATTTTCTTTTATATAGGGGGCAGTATTATAGTAGTTATATTCTTGTATATAGAAGTATTATAGTAGTTATATTCTTGTATATAGGGGGCAGTATTATAGTAGTTATATTCTTGTATATAGGGGCAGTATTATAGTAGTTATATTCTTGTATATAGGGGCAGTATTATAGTAGTTATATTCTTGTATATAGGAGCACTATTATAGTAGTTATATTCTTGTATATAGGGAGCAGTATTATAGTAGTTATATTCTTGTATATAGGGGCAGTATTATAGTAGTTATATTCTTGTATATAGGGGCAGTATTATAGTAGTTATATTCTTGTATATAGGGAGCAGTATTATAGTAGTTATATTCTTGTATATAGGGGCAGTATTATAGTAGTTATATTCTTGTATATAGGGGGCAGTATTCTAGTAGATATATTCTTGTATATAGGGGCAGTATTATAGTAGTTATATTCTTGTATATAGGGGCAGTATTATAGTAGATATATTCTTGTATATAGGGGCAGTATTATAGTAGTTATATTCTTGTATATAGGGGCAGTATTATAGTAGTTATATTCTTGTATATAGGGGGGCAGTATTATAGTAGTTATATTCTTGTATATAGGGGCAGTATTATAGTAGTTATATTCTTGTATATAGGGGACAGTATTATAGTAGTTATATTCTTGTATATAGGGGGCAGTATTATAGTAGTTATATTCTTGTATATAGGGAGCAGTATTATAGTAGTTATATTCTTGTATATAGGAGCAGTATTATAGTAGTTATATTCTTGTATATAGGAGCAGTATTATAGTAGTTATATTCTTGTATATAGGAGCAGTATTATAGTAGTTATATTCTTGTATATAGAGGCAGTATTATAGTAGTTATATTCTTGTATATAGGATGTAGTATTATAGTAGTTATTTTCTTGTATATAGGGGGCAGTATTATAGAAGTTATATTCTTGTATATAGGGGGCAGTATTATGGTAGTTATATTCTTGTATATAGGGGCAGTATTATAGTAGTTATATTCTTGTATATAGGGGGCAGTATTATAGTAGTTATATTCTTGTATATAGGCAGCAGTATTATAGTAGATATATTCTTGTATATAGGGGCAGTATTATAGTAGTTATATTCTTGTATATAGGGGCAGTATTATAGTAGTTATATTCTTGTATATAGGGGGGCAGTATTATAGTAGTTATATTCTTGTATATAGGGGCAGTATTATAGTAGTTATATTCTTGTATATAGGGGGCAGTATTATAGTAGTTATATTCTTGTATATAGGGGGCAGTATTATCGTAGTTATATTCTTGTATATAGGGAGCAGTATTATAGTAGTTATATTCTTGTATATAGGAGCAGTATTATAGTAGTTATATTCTTGTATATAGGAGCAGTATTATAGTAGTTATATTCTTGTATATAGAGGCAGTATTATAGTAGTTATATTCTTGTATATAGAGGCAGTATTATAGTAGTTATATTCTTGTATATAGGGAGCAGTATTATAGTAGTTATATTCTTGTATATAGGAGCAGTATTATAGTAGTTATATTCTTGTATATAGAGGCAGTATTATAGTAGTTATATTCTTGTATATAGTGGCAGTATTATAGTAGTTATATTCTTGTATATAGGGACAGTATTATAGTAGTTATATTCTTGTACATAGGGGGCAGTATTATAGTAGTTATTTTCTTGTATATAGGGGGCAGTATTATAGTAGTTATATTCTTGCATATAGAAGAAGTATTATAGTAGTTATATTCTTGTATATAGGGGGCAGTATTATAGTAGTTATATTTTTGTATATAGGGGCAGTATTATAGTAGTTATATTCTTGTATATAGGGGCAGTATTATAGTAGTTATATTCTTGTATATAGGAGCACTATTATAGTATTTATATTCTTGTATATAGGGAGCAGTATTATAGTAGTTATATTCTTGTATATAGGGGCAGTATTAAGGTAGTTATATTCTTGTATATAGGGAGCAGTATTATAGTAGTTATATTCTTATATATAGAGGGCAGTATTATAGTAGTTATATTCTTGTATATAGGAGAAGTATTATAGTAGTTATATTCTTGTATATAGGGGGCAGTATTATAGTAGTTATATTCTTGTATATAGGGGGCAGTATTATAGTAGTTATATTCTTGTATATAGGGGGCAGTATTATAGTAGTTATATTCTTGTATATAGGGGGCAGTATTATAGTAGTTATATTCTTGTATATAGGGGGCAGTATTATAGTAGTTATATTCTTGTATATAGGAGCAGTATTATAGTAGTTATATTCTTGTATATATGGGGCAGTATTATAGTAGTTATATTCTTGTATATAGGGAGCAGTATTATAGTAGTTATATTCTTGTATATAGGGGGCAGTATTATAGTAGTTATAGTCTTGTATATAGGGGGCAGTATTATAGTAGTTATATTCTTGTATATAGGGGGAAGTATTATAGTAGTTATATTCTTGTATATAGGGGCAGTATTATAGTAGTTATATTCTTGTATATAGGGGCAGTATTATAGCAGCTATATCCTTGTTTATAGAACGTAGTATCAGAGTAGTAATATTTTTGTTCATTGTTGGTATGATCATCCATTGCTGCTTCCGTTTACCTGGTGACGCAACTGAATTAATCATTTGATATCCCCTGCATAATTTCTTGGAAACGAAGGGAAGACTTCATCTTAATTAGCATTTTGTTTAATGCTGTTACTAATTCTGGAGTGTCTGGTAGCTTACACCAATGACGTTACCTCTGTGTATTCCGTATAGAAGTTCTTACAATACATTTGTTTGCGTTTAACACATGGCTACGCTTACAGGTTCATTGAAACCTGAACAATGACAAGACATCTGTGTTCGCAGGAATAAGCAATGAGTGAGTCACAGGACAGAATACACTGACTGATATTTCTTCTGCGCTGTGTAGGTAGTCTAGGGGGATACTGCATATTGGGAGAGAGTTTATGATGGGATTGAATAGATTTTCATCTTTGCTTGGTGTGATGGGAGAATGAACCATATTAGTAGAGTCTGTTGTCTTTACATTGTAAAGTCTTGTATATAGTCTTTACGTCACTGAGTACGCCACTAGGCTGCCTTTTTGGTCTAGCTGGGAAAAGTTCTTTCGTCTTAAACTTTTATAGGTTTTTTGAGAGTCTGGAATTTTTATCCTAAGACAATACTGGGAATGGGTCAGAGGGATTGGTTAGAGGGGTTGTTACTCAACCTTTGCTAAATACAGCTGCCCCCTGAGCCAGTTTTAGGGGAAATGGGACCCCCCACTTGTCATTTTAGACACTTATTTCAGCACACATAACACTGCCATAATGTGCCATGATAATACTACCATATAGTCCCCAAATAATATGTAGTGTCCAAATAATACTCCAATCACATAATAATTAAATTGTGAAATAATACTACTATACACCCCTGAATAATACTGGGTTGTTTTAGTTTGCACCTGGGGTTCTCGTCGCGGGTGTCTCTTCGTAAACAGAGACTTTGAGCAATTTCCCAGTTTGACACCTCCTAAAACTGTCTCTGTCTGCCCCAGGGATCAGCTTATGTTACCTGTGAAATCTGCCTTCAACAACACACTTCAATGAATGGGCGACCATCTAATATGTGGTCACGCTACGTTCTTCAGGGCGCAAGCTGTTGCTTCCAGCCGCTCTCTACTCTTACTAATAGAAAAAAGTTCTGAGCTGGGAATAGCTATATACCATATGTTTGCCTTTGCTTGCCCCTGAACCACATAGTGCTCCCTTATTTTTCACTATGGTGATACTGCTCATTAAAAGAACATGCACAGAATACACAAATTCCCTTTGGTTAGAACTGATCACTTCAGCACCTTAGATAACGATGCACCATAATGAATATCATTGGCCTTTTATAGTCAGATTTTTTATAATTGTCATTATGCCTATTGGCAGCTTCACTCAAGTGGATTTTATTAGTCAAGATTTTCACATCTTCAGGGGTGCAAAACATAGCACCATCCCAAGAGCCATATGAGCTGACATTTTAGGTGGAGACGTTGTCCACCTAAGAAGCGTTAGGATAGGCCATCAATATCAGATCAGTGGGGGTCCAACTCCCGGCACACTGCAATCAGCTGATTAAAGGGGTGGCGGAGCCCCAGTGGGCGCTAAATCTCCTTCATTGTTTATCAGGCATAGCGCCGTATATTTGGTAGTGGCTATGCCTGGTAGTGCAGCTTAGTCCCATTCAAGTGCATAGGCCTGTGCTGCAATACTAGGTACAGCCATTACCAAATATGTGGCGCTGTGCCTGGTAAATAATGAAGAGGATGTGGCGCTCCTTGGCCCACTTAAAGGGATCCTGTCATCAACATCTTATCTGTTAAACTCGCCTGACCCCTCAATGGCCGCAGCTGTCCAGAGTTCGTTCCTGTTCTCTTTTTTCCTGAAGTCCTCCTCTGTCAGTAAATATAGTAGTTTAAACTTTTCCCGCCTTTTATGGTAATTATTTTTCCGTCTGGGATGCAGCTTCTTAACCACGCCCACTGCCACCACCTGTCCGGCCCTGACTGGCTAAGGAGCTGTCAATCAAAAAGGAGGTGGAGTCCACTCTGAGATGCTGGAGGAATGAAAACCTGACTCTTTTCAGATGAAGATTTGACTCTTTTCTGCTCATTTGCATATGGCGTGGGACCACTGAAAAACTGAATACTAAAGTTACAGAGCTTACTTAGAACATATTTATAGCTTAGATGACAATGATTTTTCACCCACTTTCACCAGGTATTGCTGGCTTTATAGCTAAAATGCTGGTGACAGGTTCCCTTTAAGTCAACTGTTCAGCTGGGGTGTCGGGAGTTGGACCCCCACCGATTTGATATTGATGGCCTAGTCTATGGATAGGACATCAATATAACCCCTTTTAATATTAACCCTTTTAAATCTTTCAAGTCTCTTTGCCCCTTCTCTGCCTTCAGTTCAGTGCTAATTATGCCTAAGGGCATGACCACACGTGGCGGATTTCCTCCGCAACTGTCCGCATCAATGCCGCACAGAATCTGCGTTGCAGATTCTGCTGCGGATCTGCACAAAATGTGCAGAAAATTGATGCGGACTAGCTGCTGCGGACTGCGGGAAAAGTACTTCCCTTCTCCCTATCAGTGCAGGATAGAGAGAAGGGACAGCACTTTCCCTTGTGAAAGTCAAAGAAATTCATACTTACCGCCCGTTGTCTTGGTGACGCGTCCCTCCTTCGGCATCCAGCCCGATCTCCCTGGATGACGCGGCAGTCCATGTGACCGCTGCAGCTTGTTATTAGCCTGTGATTGGCTGCAGCCGTCACTTAGACTGAAACGTCATCCTGGGAGGCCGGACTGGAGACAGAAGCAGGGAGTTCTCGGTAAGTACGAACTTCATTTTTTTTTACAGGTTGCTGTATATTGTGATCGGTAGTCACTGTCCAGGGTGCAGAAACAGTTACTGCCGATCGCTTAACTCTTTCAGCACCCTGGACAGTGACTATTTACAGACGTCTCCTAGCAACGCTCCCGTCATTACGGGAGCCCCATTGACTTCCTCAGTCTGGCTGTAGACCTAGAAATACATAGGTCCAGCCAGAATGAAGAAATGTCAAGTTAAAAAAGCAAGACGGATCCGCAGCACACATAACATGTGCATGACAGCTGCGGACTTCATTGCAGAAATTAGAATCTCCATTGAAGTCAATGGAGAAATTCCGCCATGAGTCCGCAACCAGTCCGCCACTGCTCCGCAACAGACAGAGCATGCTGCGGACACCAAATTCCGCTCCGCAGCCTATGCTCCGCAGCGGAATTTTACGCCTCGTCTAAACGAACACTGCTAAATTAAAGTGTAAGTCAATGGACAAACGGCTCCGCTGCGGATTAACGCTGCGGAGTGTCCGCAGCGGAATTTAAGTGAAATTCCGCCACGTGTGAACCCAGCCTTAAGTTGAAAATGAGTAAACTGAGACAGACTGATTGCTAGAGACATGCGGCCTGACAACAGAAAAGTCTGTGGTTGATACGCAGTGTGTCCTTAGCAACGGGACTGTCAGACAGCTGTACACTAGTACTGTGCAGCCAAAAGAAGGGGAAAAGCAACTTTGCAACAGTGAGGCCACATCTTTCCCCATCTCAGGCTGTATTTTTTTTAGAACAAATTTTAAAATTATTATTATAAGATTTAAATTATTATGATTATGTCATTGCCTCTCTGAAGAGCTGGAAATCAAATCCCAGCCCTAAACTTTCAAATTGTTTACATTCGGAAATCTAATTTCTAGACACGCTTTGAGTGATGCTTCAAACACATGGAAATGACAAGTGTCCTATAATTATGTGACATTCTATAATTCTAGAATTTTTATTTCACTGGAAAGAATAAAAGTTGTGCTTTGTTCTCTACAACAAAAAGCTTTTGGGTAGGATTAAAGATATTTTACTGATGGATACATTGGAAAAGTAGCCCATATAATTCTATTATATGACATTCTATAGAATTCTAGAATGTCATATAATTCTCGTGCCCCCCTGTAAATAAGTGTACAGGTCTGCATTTTTGTAGTGTCTCATCATCAAGCATTTTTGAGGAAGATATGGATCACATTACAAAGGAGCACAAAGAGAAACCAGAATAAAGAAGTAAGGGGCATATGTAATTAGGCATAACAAGAATTTACAAGTTCTTTCAGAAACTTTTTGTGAGACTTTTGAGATTCCTGCATACTTGTACAAAAGTTCATGCCAAAGTAAGATGGTCACTGGACAAAGAAGAAGAGACACGTCTTTCCATTCATGAAAACTGTAGTCCAGGAAGATCTGTAAGGCTGTATTGTGAGAGTGAGACCTGCGTATCAAAACCACACGTGGTTTTACCTGCTGCAGTTGTGCAATTCGTCTTTTTGGGGGCCACGTAGCTTGTACAGGTGAAATACATTGAAACCCTGTTCTCCACCTGTACAAGTCGCTCACCCCGTGAATTCATCGCAAAACTGTGGCAACTTGCAGTAAAATCAGGTGTGGTTTATTGTGCGGGTCTTGACCACGTGGCACACTACCACTATATGTACAGGCACCTAGAAAGGTTTTCAGGTTGGTTGTAAATAAAACCTTATTGTTAATTAATAAAATGTTCTGCAACTTTCTAATAGACTTTGTCTTTCAGATCGTGTTTAAGATCTTCTACTTGTCAGTGAACGGAAATCTACTTGTTTACATCCAAAGGCTAAAAAAACGTGTCCAACCCACACAGGTGCAGGGCTTGTTATAGTGTGTAAGAACACTCTCTCTTGTAAAGAGCCCTGCACTTCTGTCAGCTGGACAAGAGCAGGACAGGTTGTAAACAAGAATGTTCCTATTCACTGACAGAAAGCATAGATCTTGGAGATGGTAAGGAATTGAAACACAAAGTATATTAGAAAGTTGCACAACATTTCATTATACAACGATTCTGATTTATTTACGTAAAAACCCCTAGGACAACTCATCTCCATCTTGTTATGACGACATACACTTACAATACACTTACAATAGATGACGGCCGACTGCAATGCAATTCCTCCTAACTCCCCTCCTATTACTCCCCAAATCCAACATGCCTGATCCTTCATTCCTTGACATCTGCCGGGGGGTCGAGAAACTCCCATACACATCAGATAGCCGGCCGGTCCCGCGAAAATTATAGGTTTGCCCGACTTTCATCTAATATGTATGGGTACTCTTAACTAAATGGGCTGGGGAGAAGAAGTGATGGTGGGGACTTTAGATAAGTAGGCAGTATTATAATATTATAGCATTCGGCCAGGTACTGCCCATAATTGGAAAAAAAAAGAAAAAAGTTAATTGTTCTAAATCCAAAAGTTATTGTAAAAATGTTCTGATAATTCCAAACACATTAATAAAAATAACAACACAAATAACTAATTGTGACAATAATCATGCTAATATTTATTACACTTAGGCATCACGCACACGGCATAGACGGACCCTGTAGAGCAGCGGCACTCTGAGTGCCTACAGTTTTGTATTATGGAGCCATAGGCACTCCCTATGCTTTCATATTGTCCCTCTCTGAGGCTCTTTATTCTCCCCCTCAAAAACGGAGGCACATGTAGGTATGATATGGGCTTATTGTAGTCTATGAATGCCGTATTAGGGCATGACCACACATGGCGGAATTCCTCCGCAACTGTCCGCATCCATGCCGCACAGAATCTGCGTTGCAGATTCTGCTGCGGATCTGCACAAAATGTGCAGTACATTGATGCGGACTAGCTGCTGCGGACTGCGGGAAAAGTGCTTCCCTTCTCCCTATCAGTGCAGGATAGAGAGAAGGGACAGCACTTTCCCTAGTGAAAGTAAACGACTTTCATACTTACCGGCCGTTGTCTTGGTGACGCGTCCCTCTTTCGGCATCCAGCCCGACCTCCCTGGATGACGCGCCAGTCCATGTGACCGCTGCAGCCTGTGCTTGGCCTGTGATTGGCTGCAGCCGTCACTTACACTGAATCGTCATCCTGGGAGGCCGGACTGGAGACAGACCCAGGGAGTTCTCGGTAAGTATGAACTTATATATTTTTTTACAGATACATGTATATTGAGATCGGTAGTCACTGTCCCGGGTGCAGAAACAGTTACTGCCGATCGCTTAACTCTTTCAGCACCCTGGACAGTGACTATTTACTGACGTCTCCTAGCAACGCTCCCGTCATTACGGGAGCCCCATTGACTTCCTCAGTCTGGCTGTAGACCTAGAAATACATAGGTCCAGCCAGAATGAAGAAATGTCAAGTTAAAAAAGCAAGACGCATCCGCAGCACACATGACATGTGCATGACAGCTGCGGACTTCATTGCGGAACTTTGAATCTCCATTGAAGTCAATGGAGAAATTCCGCCATGAGTCCGCCACTGCTCCGCAACAGACAGAGCATGCTGCGGACACCAAATTCCGCTCCGCAGCCTATGCTCCGCAGCGGAATTGTACGCATCGTGTAAACGAACACTGCTAAATTAAAGTGAAAGTCAATGGAGAAACGGCTCCGCTGCGGATTAACGCTGCGGAGTGTCCGCAGCGGAATTTAAGTGAAATTCCGCTATGTGTGAACCCGCCCTTATAGATCTGTACCACTTGGAACAGGTTGCCGTGATATTGGCATGTGCATGAGGCCTTACTCCAGCAGGTTACAGTACATGATAGGATAATAGTATAATGTAAGATCCATTATCATTAGGCGCTGTTATGTGCGCCATTAAAACAGCTACTGAATTGGAAAGCTTTAGACTATTCACTAATATCCTATATCAATCTATACCCTACAGATAATATGCTATGCTCTAATCGCCATACTGCATTGTCTCTTACTGAGTAATTTGTGTCTGGTGCTATTCTCAGGGTGCAGGACAATGTATGTTCCTATTTACCAGCCACAGACTTTGCAGAACCCTCATAATGGACCAGCAGCGACATTGATCAGCCCTCGCACCCATGGTCTCTGACTCACCCAATACATCTTTAGTTGGACATAGGGTAGAACTGAAAAAGACTGTAGTGACATAACCTCATCATTGCAGGGGTGGTCTTTGGACTCCAGTGGGTGTATGTGAGTGAGCCCTATAAGGTAGAGGTTGGCCTGGCAGATGGGTGTGACAGACACTGAGAAGATATAAAGCTGGGTATATTGGCTGACATGGGCCATAAAATTACTCACACAAGTTTCACAAAGCAAGTTCATCAAATAGCTGGATAACCTCAGCACTTAATTTTACACAGCTGGAATCTGCCAAGTCCAACATCTCATCTCCACTCAGTGAGTAGAACAGCAGAGACTTTGCTGCATTTACTTTCTTTGCCTGTGATGTTTAACGTTGTCAATGTTAATTAATAGTCACAATATTTTTTAGGGTCTGTATAGTAGTTTTTGCCTCTGAGCGGTCATTGGTTAGTACTAGTTACAGGGAGGTTCTCCTATTCCCAGAAAGCCATTGATTATACTTAATCGTTTGCGTTTTTAATAGAAATTTGACCTGTACTATTTTTCAGAGCTTGGACTTTGACATTTTTTTTTCACTATTTTTTATTTTATTTTACGAAAAATGTCTATTTTTTCTCTTTTAGGACTTATTGTAATTTCTGGGGAGAATAAAAGTAAAGGGGAAATGTAAATTCATTGTGTCATTTACACTATACTATAGTTTTGTAGCATTCACTGTAAGGTAACCAATAACCTGCAACTGTGCCATAAATCATTGCGAATGCAAATTTGATACAAATAAGGCCTTGAAAAAACGGTGATGATACCAGATCCCCTTGTGTAGAACAAAAGGAGAACATGTCCAAAGAAAGGGCTTTCATTTACTCTACTGGGATCCGTTCTCATTTTTGGTTTTAAAATAACCCAAAAACTAAAAAGTCAAGAAAAATTGGTAACGTAGCTGTGAAACACAGTGTGTACTAGCCCTTTAAGACATATGCCACCAAGCAGATAGTGTCAAGGCATGTATCAGATGTCCTAATAACAGTAGGCTATTGGCTGTCATTGCAAAAGATTGAGGCGTCCATAAGAAAGCCTGCCCTGTGTGTGGCTGATTAGCTGAGAAGAATCATGTGATCAGCACCGCACCTTCCATGTACAGGATATCCTCTAATTTAAAGAGACTGTAGCTTCTAGCCTGCCTGAATGCCCCCCCCCCCCCTTGCCGCTACGGTAAGCGGAAAAAAACAGTATATATGATAATACATTGCAATCCGTCTGCACACCGTAACCACATTTTAAATAAGTCTGGAACCCATTTAAAAACAATTTGACACCAAATTACTTAAATGTAACAAAATGAATCTAAAGAAATCTGTAACAATACAACATAGCACAAGATAATGTCCATTTATTAGCAGCGGCCGTTAAGCTACACGCAAAAGAAATGATAATAACTGGATGTTTTTGTAGCAACACGATTCCTTGAAATGCCTCTTAGTGGAAGCTGTAGGGCTTCAGATGTAAATCTTCCCCAGGAGAGGAGTGAGGTTCAATGGATGGCAAATAGATGAAGTAAAGAATCAGGAAAGGGCATGACATCGCTGCATCCTCTCTAGGTATTGGTTTACATATTACACCATGAAAGCTGCAAGGTTACATTACAGTATGTGCAAGTTTACATTCCAACCACCACGTGCTCTCAGTTCAGTTTAGTCTTAGAGGCAATTTATAGATACAAATAGGAACACCTTCCACTTTTAGCAATTATTTATTATGTCACCAACACTAAAATAGATAGTATCTATCTATCTATCTATCTATCTATCTATCTATCTATCTATCTATCTATCTATCTATCTATCTATCTATCTATCTATCTCATAACTATCTATCTATCTATCTATCTATCTATCTATCTATCTATCTATCTATCTATCTATCTATCTATCTATCTATCTATCTATCTATCTCATAACTATCTATCTATCTATCTATCTATCTATCTATCTATCTATCTATCTATCTATCTATCTATCTATCTATCTATCTATCTATCTATCTCCTATCTATCTATCTATCTATCTATCTATCTATCTATCTATCTATCTATCTATCTATCTATCTATCTATCTATCTATCTATCTATCTCCTATCTATCTATCTATCTATCTATCTATCTATCTATCTATCTATCTATCTATCTATCTATCTATCTATCTATCTATCTATCTATCTATCTATTCTTCTAAATGTGCCTGGTACCATCCTCTGTCATACAGCACATAACGAGGAACAGCACTTAAAAGGGTTTTCCCATGAGAGACATTTATGACATATCCACAAAATATGTCATAAATGTCAGACAGATGCTGGTCCCACCTATCTCTAGAACGGGGCCCCCAAAACCCTGTTCTACCTTTTTCTGCATCCTCTGCCATGCCGGCCACTTCTTGACTATATGGTCAGGAGTTACGAAGACAACGTAGCTCGCTTAGCTACGCTGTTTCCGTAACTCCCATAGTAGTGAATGGCGGTTACAGAAGCAGCGTAGGATGCGAGCTATGCTGTTTCCATAACTACCATTCAGTTCCATGGGACTTATGGAAAAAGCGCTCAGCAACTTACGCTGTTTCCTAATTCATGTTGGGAATTCACCTGCTTCTTCCGCAACACAGAGCGGCAGAACAGGGTTTAGGGGGCCCCGTCCTAGAGATAGATGAGGGTCCCAGAGGTGGCACCCGCATCTATCTGACATTTATGACATATTCTGTGGATATCCTCAGAAAATGCGTGTTTGAACAGCAGCACACGTCTCCCAAATTTAAATCAATATGTTCTTTTATTGGTGAAACATCCAGTAAAAAATGGCAACGTTTCGACTTGTGACAAGTGGAGGGTCTTTCTCAAGCCAAGGCTCGAGAAAGACCCTCCACTTGTCACCGGTCGAAACGTTGCCATTTCTTACTGGATGTTTGACCAATAAAAGAACATATTGATTGAAATTTGGGAGACGTGTGCTGCTGTTCAAACACGCATTTTCTGAGGATTACATTACGTCAGACTGGGTTTGTCTGATCTTACAGCGTGTCACCGCTCCTGACATCGGGATTTGTGCTGTTTCGAATATTTTATTTTTTGGATTATATCCTGTGGATGTGTCATAAATGTCTCTCATGGGAAAACCCCTTTAAATTAGTTAGACCAAGGCTTAGGCTCACTACAGACTATAGGACCCCAGTATATGCTATACATGATTAAAGCAATGGCATAGGTATGGGGTTGCAGATGTAGTAGTAGTAGCAGCAACTGAGCCTCTGCTCCTAGGGACGGTGGGTCACCAGTGGTAAGTAAGAGAACAGCGGCACTGTATGGAGATGCAGTGACTTATCCTCCTAATTGCTCAGTGACAAATCCTATATATAGTTAATTCTTAATTGAGTGTGATATAATAAAGTGTGGCAGAACGCGAAACGATCATCTGGTAAGTGCAGGCTTAGGTATAGCTTTAGCACTAAGGCCAAAGAGCTTCAAGCTTCACCTCTGTATTTGAGATTGATTCATAATTTCCAACACTGATTTATAGGAGAAGTGGCACCTTCTGTTTATGCCATTTAGGAATACTTAGAAGTAAGTTAGTTCTACATCAATCAATACTGCTCCTGGGCGGATGCACCTGACAACAGGACTCTCTCCAGTCTTCCATATGGATAATGGACAAATTAGAAATGTATATTATTGACTGGAGCACCGAATAGGGGCATGGTTTACTATAATCATTTGTAGCTAATAACCAGGGCAATCAGGGACCCAGGCAAAAGTACCCTCTTGGCTATTGATCAGAGACACCACCACATAAATAATGCCATTTAGTGCCCATTTAATCAGCCATGCAGCAGCCAGATACAGTGTCACATAGCGTCCAGATACATAGTTTTATACACCATACAGATCATTTTCTACAATGTCAAGATAAATATGGCATACAGTGCCCAGATAAATCAGGGCAACCGAAAGTTTTTTTGGGCCCCCTTACAAGACAAACTTTTGCATTCTTGGTAGTCTAATTGGGGTTAAGGGGTTAAAATAATATCCCTTATAGTCTAGGGTAGTTAAGAGGTTTACGATCACCACCCTGGTGGTTTACAGAAGTGAAGGGGTTAATACTAACATCCCCGGTGTTCTAGGCTACTGAAGGTATTGAAAGAGGTGATACAAACATTCCTAGCGTTCTGGGATAGTGAAGGGGTCAACACAAGCATCCCTGGTAGTCTAGGGTATTGAAGGTGTCAATGGAAACTTCTCTGGTGGTATAGCACAAGAAGGGGTTAATGTCAGAATCTCTCCTAGTCTGGGGCAGTGAACCGGGCCATTATTTTATTCCTGGTGTCTAGCGGGTTCTCACTTCTCCTGGCTGAGTTGATCCTTGAAAGGATCGTGTTCAACTTCCTTTTCCTTTCTTGCCTTGATCATAGAGATCAGTGCAGGTCAGGGAATAGAGATGACTATGCGGTTGTCATTTAATAGCCACTGGGTTGTCTTTATTATCGCACAGAGGGCTCTCCATGATCACTAAGGGGGGGGGGTTCAGGAAGTCTAGTTTTAGAAAAGGAATGGTAGTGGTGGGGGAGTTAGATATTGAATCAGGGTAAGGAGGCAATCAGTAATATATAACTGGTATAATGCATGTGACGTTACATAGTTACTGTTCCTGCATAGAATTGATTTATTTGCAAATGGTCCCTTGAAAAGTGCTTAACATTCTTCAGAAGTTTTATAGAACCTGTCTGGTCAGTGAGGTCCAGAAACAAATGAAATATTATCTACTCATTTTTATGTGATGAGAGAAGCATCTGACACAACACATTAGTGGTCTGGGGGTCTGCATACAGAGCTGTCTCCTAAATTCGTAAAAACACCAAGATAAGTCAGGTGTTCCCTAAAATAATAAAAGATATATATATATACTTGCAAGGGTAATTCCATGATTTTTCCTCTGTGAGGTTTTCTAATATTCTGTCCAGCAGTAACCTTATCAAGAGAGATATCCTAGGCCATCAATATCTGATCAGTGGTGGTCCAACTCCTGGCACCCCCACTGATCAGCTGTTTGAAGGGGCCGCAATACTTGTACTAGCGCTGCTAAACACCAACACACTTGTAGTGGCAGTTCACAGTATTACAGCCTTCTCCAATTTATTTGAATAGGAGAGTTGTACCCCTACCAATCAGATATTGGTGGCCTATCCATTCATTTTATATCTCTGGATAACTCCTTTAAAATGTACCTAACTTTTCAGGTGACTTTTCAAAAAGAAACTCATGTGTGTACACGAGGGATAACACTATTTCTGGCCATGATATGACTTGTATTTTGCATTATTTAGCAGCTTTCCCCTCTGCAAGCTTGATCTAGAATTCTCAGTTTTCCCTGATATAGTAGGCTGCACCTAACTGTTATAATTTCTGCCATACTTTGCACAAACCGAGAAAACGAGAAGTAAATTGTAGGAAAAAGGGATGGGGGATAAGAAAAAAGGGCAGCGGTTTTTTCTTTAACCCCCAGAGAAAAAGAGAATCCTGCTCTATTATCTCTATCTATCATAGATACATAGAAGCTGCAGCAGCATGGAGGACATTGTACAGTAGTAATGAGCAGTGTAGCTGAGAATCCAGCACTGGGGTGAAATATAAATCTTACTAGAAAGCTGCTGCAGTGTCTCTGTATGACTCTCTGCCTCTCTCTCACTCTGCTCCCTACTCCCCCTCCTCTTTCCTTAGACTTCTATGGACATCTGTAACCTCCCTCCCTCAGTGAGCTGATGGCCTGTTTAGTTTTGAAGAGATCTAAAAAGTACTAAATTCAGACTAAGTGAACACTTAGGAGAGTGTGAGGAAAGGAGCCTGAGAAGTAGAGAAAGATGTGTTTTTCTCTATTAAGATACATTATAAAGGTTCTTATATTTGCTTCCACTATTGAAAGTTCGTGACAATTTAAAGAGATTGTCTAGGATTAGAAAAACATGCCTGCTTTCTTCCAAAAACAGCGCCAGATCTGTCAACACGTTGTGTGGTATATAAGCTCAGTTCTATTTACTTCTATGAAGTCGTATTGCAATACCAGACACAACCCATGGACATGTGTGGCGCTGTTGCTGAAGTATTGATGGCACTAAGTTGATGGTGGGTGCTTGAGTATGGTCCCAACACCATAGATGCATTGAAAAGAGCGCATGTAACATGCAGCAATAGCCGATATTCTGTAGCGCCAATCGTTTTTCTCACTCTGCGGCAATTGTGTTTGACAAAGGTCCGAATTGTTAGGACCGGGACGTCACACTGGATTGCCTACATAATAAAACATATAAGCATAACATTATTGGAATGCGGAGTTCTTTTCTGTGCATGTGTGGCACTGTGTCTAGAAGAACGCAGCCATGTCATTCTAATTCTGGACAACCTCTTTAATTGAATAGATTCTGGATATACAGTCACTAATGGAATCATTACAGTCACTATAGACATGTGAATCTGCATTATAGGTACATTACCCACCCCATCCTCTGTCCCTCTTTCATATTCAACTACCTATGTCACAGTAGTTTTGGCAGTTTTCTGCAGTGATAGATAGATAGATAGATAGATAGATAGATAGATAGATAGATAGATAGATAGATAGATAGATAGATAGATAGATAGATAGATAGATAGATAGATAGATAGATAGATAGATAGATGGATGAATGGGTATAAGATTGATGGATAGATAGATAGAAGATTGATTGATATACAAATTGAATGTCATGTTTTCCATAGGGATCAATGATATATTATGTCTCTCCTTTTAGTATTCGTCTTCCTCGTATATTACATCTTGTCTGCAGTGTTTAGACTTCGCGCTGTATAAACCTCAGGGGTTCAATGTAATAATTCTATGTCCGCAGTCAGTGACTTTCTTTCCTCTTGGAATAATGAGACATAAACATAAATGATGCGATTCTTTTTCTGCAGCCGCCATGCATTTTCTAACAGACCTCACCAAACTTGGACTCATCCTGTGTGGAGTGTCGCTCTTTTCAGGATATGAAGGAAAACCTGTGACGTGAGTGTTCTGTGGTTTTTCGTAAAAGCTTTGAATCTGTTTTATGGAAGTAATAGAAACAGTACATTACACATGACAAAGATCACTATCATAGTCATACAGGGATCACTATCATAGCCGTACAAGGATCACTATCATAGCTGTACAAGGATCACTATCATAGTCATACAGGGATCACTATCATAGCCGTACAAGGATCACTGTCATAGCCGTACAAGGATCACTATCATAGCTGTACAAGGATCACTATCATAGCCGTACAAGGATCACTATCATAGCTGTACAATGATCACTATCATAGCTGTACTATGATCACTATCATAGCTGTACTATGATCACTATCATAGCTGTACAAGGATCACTATCATACAGTGATCACTATCATAGCCGTAAAAGGATCACTATCATAGCTGTACAAGGATCACTATCATAGCTGTACTATGATCACTATCATAGCCATACAAGGATCACTATCATAGCTGTACTATGATCACTATCATAGCCGTACAAGGATCACTATCATAGCTGTACAAGGATCACTATCATAGCTGTACTATGATCACTATCATAGCCGTACAAGGATCACTATCATAGCTGTACTATGATCACTATTATAGCCGTACAAGGATCACTATCATAGCTGTACTATGATCACTATCATAGCCGTACAAGGATTACTATCATAGCTGTACAAGGATCACTATCATAGCTGTACTATGATCACTATCATAGCTGTACAAGGATCACTATCATAGTCATACAGGGATCACTATTATAGCTGTACAAGGATCACTATCATAGCTGTACAAGGATCACTATCATAGCTGTACTATGATCATTATCATAGCTGTACAAGGATCACTATCATAGTCATACAGGGATCACTATCATAGCCGTACAAGGATCACTATCATAGCTTTACAAGGATCACTATCATAGCCGTACAAGGATCACTGTCATAGCCGTATAGGGATCACTATTGTAGCTGTGCAATGATCATTATCATAGTCATACAGGGATCACTATCATAGCTGTACAAGTATCACTATCATAGTCATACAGGGATCAGTATCATAGCCGTACAAGGATCACTATCATAGCCGTACAAGGATCACTATCATAGCCGTACAAGGATCACTATCATAGTCATACAGGGATCAGTATCATAGCAGTACAAGGATCACTATCATAGCCGTACAAGGATCACTATCATAGCCGTAAAAGGATCACTATCATAGCTGTTCAAGGATCACTATCATAATTATACAGGGATCACTATCATAGCTGTTCAAGGATCACTATCATAGTCATACAGGGATCACTATCATAGCCGTACAAGGATAACTATCATAGCCGTACAAGGATCACTATCATAGCCGTACAAGGATCACTATCATAATCATACAGTGATCACTATTGTAGCTGTACAAGGATCACTATCATAGTCATACAGGGATCACTAGCATAGCCGTACAAGGATCACTATCATAGCTGTACAAGGATCACTATTATAGATGTACAATGATCACTATCATAGCCGTATAGGAATCACTATTGTAGTTGTACAATGATCATTATCATAGTCATACAGGGATCACTATCATAGCTGTACAAGGATCACTATCATAGTCATACAGGGATCACTATCATAGCCGTACAAGTATCACTATCATAGTCATACAGGGATCACTATCATAGCCGTACAAGGATCACTATCATAGCCGTACAAGGATCACTATCATAGCTGTACAAGGATCACTATCATAGTCATACAGGGATCACTATCATAGCCGTACAAGTATCACTATCATAGTCATACAGGGATCACTATCATAGCCGTACAAGGATCACTATCATAGCCGTACAAGGGTCACTATCATAGCTGTACAAGGATCACTATCATAGTCATAAAGGGATCACTATCATAGCTGTACAAGGATCACTATCATAGTTATACAGGGATCACTATCATAGCCGTACAAGGATCACTATCATAGCTGTACAAGGATCACTATCATAGCTGTACTATGATCATTATCATAGCTGTACAAGGATCACTATCATAGTCATACAGGGATCACTATCATAGCCGTACAAGGATCACTATCATAGCTTTACAAGGATCACTATCATAGCCGTACAAGGATCACTGTCATAGCCGTATAGGGATCACTATTGTAGCTGTACAATGATCATTATCATAGTCATACAGGGATCACTATCATAGCTGTACAAGTATCACTATCATAGTCATACAGGGATCAGTATCATAGCCGTACAAGGATCACTATCATAGCCGTACAAGGATCACTATCATAGCTGTACAAGGATCACTATCATAGTCATACAGGGATCACTATCATAGCCGTACAAGGATCACTATCATAGCCGTACAAGGATCACTATCATAGCCGTAAAAGGATCACTATCATAGCTGTTCAAGGATCACTATCATAATCATACAGGGATCACTATCATAGCTGTTCAAGGATCACTATCATAGTCATACAGGGATCACTATCATAGCCGTACAAGGATAACTATCATAGCCGTACAAGGATCACTATAATAGCCGTACAAGGATCACTATCATAATCATACAGTGATCACTATTGTAGCTGTACAAGGATCACTATCATAGTCATACAGGGATCACTAGCATAGCCGTACAAGGATCACTATCATAGCTGTACAAGGATCACTATTATAGATGTACAATGATCACTATCATAGCCGTATAGGAATCACTATTGTAGTTGTACAATGATCATTATCATAGTCATACAGGGATCACTATCATAGCTGTACAAGGATCACTATCATAGTCATACAGGGATCACTATCATAGCCGTACAAGTATCACTATCATAGTCATACAGGGATCACTATCATAGCCGTACAAGGATCACTATCATAGCCGTACAAGGATCACTATCATAGCTGTACAAGGATCACTATCATAGTCATACAGGGATCACTATCATAGCCGTACAAGTATCACTATCATAGTCATACAGGGATCACTATCATAGCCGTACAAGGATCACTATCATAGCCATACAAGGGTCACTATCATAGCTGTACAAGGATCACTATCATAGTCATAAAGGGATCACTATCATAGCTGTACAAGGATCACTATCATAGTTATACAGGGATCACTATCATAGCCGTACAAGGATCACTATCGTAGCTGTACAAGGATCACTATCATAGCTGTACAAGGATCACTATCATAGTCATACAGGGATCACTATCATAGCTGTACAAGGATCACTATCATAGCTGTACAAGGATCACTATCATAGCTGTATAAGGATCACTATCATAGCTGTACAAGGATCACTATCATAGCTGTACAAGGATCACTATCATAGCTGTATAAAGATCACTATCATAGCTGTACAAGGATCACTATCATAGCTGTACAAGGATCACTATCATAGCCGTACAAGGATGATTATCATAGCCGTACAAGGAACACTATCATAGCTGTACAAGGATCACTATCATAGCCGTACAAGGATCACTATCATAGCCGTACAAGGATCACTATCATAGCTGTACAAGGATCACTATCATAGTCATACAGGATCACTATCATAGCTGTACAGGGATCACTATCATAATCATACAGGGATCACTATTGTAGCTGTACAAGGATCACTATCATAGCCGTACAAGGATCACTATCATAGCTGTACAAGGATCACTATCATAGCTGTATAAAGATCACTATCATAGCTGTACAAGGATCACTATCATAGCTGTACAAGGATCACTATCATAGCCGTACAAGGATGATTATCATAGCCATACAAGGAACACTATCATAGCTGTACAAGGATCACTATCATAGCCGTACAAGGATCACTATCATAGCCGTACAAGGATCACTATCGTAGCTGTACAAGGATCACTATCATAGTCATACAGGATCACTATCATAGCTGTACAGGGATCACTATCATAATCATACAGGGATCACTATTGTAGCTGTACAAGGATCACTATCATAGCCGTACAAGGATCACTATCATAGCTGTACAAGGATCACTATCATAATCATACAGGAATCACTATTGTAGCTGTACAAGGATCACTATCATAGCCGTACAAGGATCACTATCATAGCTGTACAAGGATCACTATCATAACCATACAGGAATCACTATTGTAGCTGTACAAGGATCACTATCATAGCCGTACAAGGATCACTATCATAGCTGTACAAGGATCACTATCATAGCCGTACAAGGATCACTATCATAGCTGTACAAGGATCACTATCATAATCATACAGTGATCACTATTGTAACTGTACAGGGATCACTATTGTAACTGTACAGGGATCACTATTGTAACTGTACTGGGATCACTATTGTAACTGTACTGGGATCACTATTGTAACTGTACAGGGATCACTATTGTAACTGTACTGGGATCACTATTGTAACTGTACAGGGATCACTATTGTAACTGCACAGGGATCACTATTATAGCTGTACAAGGATCACTATATTAGCCGTACACAGCAGAGCTGACAGGTCCACCCTAAAGGGGGTTTTACACAGGGCGATTATCGGGCAGACAAGGTTTCATAGAACGCTCGTTGCTGATTATTGCCCTGTGTAAACAGGAGAGCGTTCAGCAGATGAACGAGCAAACGCTCGATCATCCGCTGATCGTATAATTTTTAAAAAGTGAAATATTATCGTTGTCGGCAGCACATCTTGGTGTGTAAACAGGGAGACGCGCTGCCGACATGATAATAAATATGGGGACGAGCGATCTGAGTAACGACCGTTTGTCCCCATCCATAGCTTCCTGTGACAGGAGCAAACGAGCGCCGATCAACCAATTAATGGCCGGTGTGATAGGGCCATATGAGCTGCAATCAAAATATTTTTGGGTATCCTAATAGTTACCCAGGATTGAAATTCACTTTGCTCAATGAGATTATGCAGATTGTGTTCTCCAACCTGTGGCTCTTTTGTTCTTGCAAAACTACAACTCCCAGCATGCCCTGTCAGCCTACAGATGACAAAGCATGCCAGGAGTTGTAGTTTCTCAATAACTAGAGAGCCACAAGTTGGAGACCACTTGTATAGATTTTGAAGTCTTTGTGTTACTTATGCTGCAACGAAAGGAGTTCTCTACTAAAAAGAAATGTGTCATCCAGTCTTGTGTTAATAAAGCTTAAACTTTCTAATAGACTTTGCTTTTTAATTACTTGCCATTTTTAAGATTAACCAGTTGGTTACAATGTATCGATGTAGGTAAGGAATCCTGGACAGGAGAAAGTTTTGTGCTGCTGCTGTTTAGACATTTACCTACAGTGATACATTGTATCAGTGGTTGGTTTTTAGCCTCTAATTTTTTTAACAACCCCCTAATGCTGTAATTATAGGTGGAAGCTAATTGTATCCATGTCTAAATACATTTAGGGAAGATGCAACCAGTCTGTGGTCTGCACCCTGCAGCTCTTCACCTGTCTCCTATGGGGGCATGCTGGGAGTTGTATTTTCACAATAGTTGGAGAGTTGCAGGTTGCAGTCCATTGTTTTATTGTCCGTTACCGCAATACTCCGATATGGGTGAATTGGCATACAATTAATTTTTTGTGTTTATTCCAGGAGACGAGCGGTTAGTGAGATGCAGCTTATGCACAATTATGGAGATTTCAGGCACGCGTTGCAGAGACAGGAATGGCTGCAGCTCAGATTACAGAACCTGCACCCAGCATCTGTCAGCACCCCTCAGGAAGCAACGCCCAAGGCGGCCGAAAGCAAACCTCAGAAACCTCACAAGAAGGACAAGTCAGTGGACAACCGGACCAAGCATCCTGCCAACCAGAACCAGAAAACTAGCGGGAAGAAGTCTCACCGGCACAGTGCAAAACCCAACATAGAGAACTACTTAAAGCCCAAAATTCAGTGATGTCACCTCCAGACTCAGAGTAGAGAAAGGCTCAATATACTGGTAACTATAGAAAAGAGAAATGATGGTAGAGACCAAATCTCACACTTCTGTCATATTGTTTATTCACTTAGCAATATTTAATCCCAAATTGTGGAACATTTGTAAATGCCACCCCTTGTCTGCCCGTAAACGCAATGCCCATTTTAATGCAAAATGTGTATAAACCACTGCTCTTTTGTGATCCAGTTTATGGGATAGTCCCTCGAAAAACAGGACTGTTGGCAAGTATGTGTCTATATGTTTATTTCATTTTTCTCAGAAAGATCTTTTATCTGCATTCCTTGTAGTATGAACTATTACAAAACTATTGGTTCTCATTTATCAAAACTGTCTAACAGAAGGTCTGGCCTTGTCGCCCATAGCAATCAAGCTGTTCAAGAAATGTAAACTGAGCTATGATTGGTTGCTACAGGCAATGTCTTATCACACGGAGATGTCCTACTCAATATATTAATGTAATATCAAATATTTATGATCTGTAACTCGGGATCAGTACAGGATAAGTAATGTAATGTATGTACACAGTGACTCCACCAGCAGAATAGTGAGTGCAGCTCTGGAGTATAAGGGCGGGTTCACACATAGCGGAATTTCACTTAAATTCCGCTGCGGACACTCCGCAGCGTTAATCCGCAGCGGAGCCGTTTCTCCATTGACTTTCACTTTAATTTAGCAGTGTTCGTTTACACGATGCGTACAATTCCGCTGCGGAGCATAGGCTGCGGAGCGGAATTTGGTGTCCGCAGCATGCTCTGTCTGTTGCGGAGCAGTGGCGGACTCATGGCGGAATTTCTCCATTGACTTCAATGGAGATTCAAAGTTCCGCAATGAAGTCCGCAGCTGTCATGCACATGTCATGTGTGCTGCGGATGCGTCTTGCTTTTTTAACTTGACATTTCTTCATTCTGGCTGGACCTATGTATTTCTAGGTCTACAGCCAGACTGAGGAAGTCAATGGGGCTCCCGTAATGACGGGAGCGTTGCTAGGAGACGTCAGTAAATAGTCACTGTCCAGGGTGCTGAAAGAGTTAAGCGATCGGCAGTAACTGTTTCTGCACCCGGGACAGTGACTACCGATCTCAATATACATGTATCTGTAAAAAAATATATAAGTTCATACTTACCGAGAACTCCCTGGGTCTGTCTCCAGTCCGGCCTCCCAGGATGACGATTCAGTGTAAGTGACGGCTGCAGCCAATCACAGGCCAAGCACAGGCTGCAGCGGTCACATGGACTGGCGCGTCATCCAGGGAGGTCGGGCTGGATGCCGAAAGAGGGACGCGTCACCAAGACAACGGCCGGTAAGTATGAAAGTCGTTTACTTTCACTAGGGAAAGTGCTGTCCCTTCTCTCTATCCTGCACTGATAGGGAGAAGGGAAGCACTTTTCCCGCAGTCCGCAGCAGCTAGTCCGCATCAATGTACTGCACATTTTGTGCAGATCCGCAGCAGAATCTGCAACGCAGATTCTGTGCGGCATGGATGCGGACAGTTGCGGAGGAATTCCGCCATGTGTGGTCATGCCCTTATACAGGATCTAACTCAGGATCAGTACAGGATAAGTAATATAATGTATGTACACAGTGACTCCACCAGCAGAATAGTGAGTGCAGCTCTGGGGTATAATACAGGATCTAACTCAGGATCAGTACAGGATAAGTAATATAATGTATGTACACAGTGAATCCACCAGCAGAATAGTGAGTGCAGCTCTGGAGTATAATACAGGATGTAACTCAGGAACAGTACAGGATAAGTAATGTAATGTATGTACACAGTGACTCCACCAGCAGAATAGTGAGTGCAGCTCTGGAGTATAATACAGGATGTAACTCAGGATCAGTACAGGATAAGTCATGTAATGTATGTACACAGTGACTCCACCAGCAGAATAGTGAGTGCAGCTCTGGAGTATAATACAGGATGTAATTCAGAATCAGTACAGGATAAGTAATGTAATGTATGTACACAGTGACTTCACCAGCAGAATAGTGAGTGCAGCTCTGGAGTATAATACAGGCTATAACTCAGGATCAGTACAGGATAAGTAATGTAATGTATGTACACAGTGACTCCACCAGCAGAATAGTGAGTGCAGCTCTGGAGTATACAGGCTGTAAGGATCAGTATTTGATAAGTATTTACAATGAGGCTCCACTGTTTATGTACATTAATTTTAAACAAATGTTGCATTACATGCGGGCCATTAAAATGAATGGCAGTCCATGTAATGCATTGACACATGGAGTCCACCAGAGCGGCTCTCCATTCTGGCACTAGAAAGGAGTCCTAAGAGGGGTTCTTTTTGTGATTCAACCACTTTAATACCATAACAGGATACAGTTCCCAGACTTCACTTGAATAAATGTTCCGGCCCTTCCAGCCATATTGACGAAGAATCTTTCATTTCATAATGACTATAAATTAATAGCTGATACATTTACTCTATCAGATGTTTTCCTTTGAAGTTTCCTTATCTTTTATAATCTCATTTTACTCTTTTCTTTGTATAAGAATCACATTCCTTTAGACGTAGTGGGTTTTTAGTGTTTGCAGCGGCGTCTCGGACTGTTCTAGTCACGTCTATGTCATCACATTTTTGCCCTTCGAGTCATCTTCATTTCCACTGAAACAAGGCAAATTTTATTTTTTTTGTGGTTATTTCTATTAATGTAAAAAGCACTTTAATTGTATTTATTTTTTTATAATGTTAAGTACTGAGCATAACTTATTGTTTCATATTTTTCTATTCTGTAATGAATAAAATAGATATTTGTATGGGAAATGTGTGCAGTATTTCGGATATAAAGAAACCCTGATTTAAATCACATGACTTTCATGCATTACACTGAGCTGGATCCAGACCACAGGTTTATATCATGGTCAGAACAGCAGCCGCCACTAGAGGGAGTATGTTGCGTATGTATTTATATTGCTCCTATTAACTATAATGGGAGCTGTATACATATGTATTCAATGAGCTGGCATCTAGAAGTTTATAATTTATAGGGATATTCCCAGAATCGACAATTATCACAGGATAGGTGATAATTGTCTGATCGCTGGGGAACATTGAATGGAGTGGCGGTCGAGCATGCGCGCTGCCGCTTCATTTCAAAGTCTATGGGAATGACGGAAACTTCCGAGTACAGCACTTGTCATTCTCGTAGATATTGAATGGAGTGGTGGGCGCATGCTCAACCGCCGCTCCTTAAGGGCGGGTTCACACATAGCGGAATTTCACTTAAATTCCGCTGCGGACACTCCGCAGCGTTAATCCGCAGCGGAGCCGTTTCTCCATTGACTTTCACTTTAATTTAGCAGTGTTCGTTTACACAATGCGTACAATTCCGCTGCGGAGCATAGGCTGCGGAGCGGAATTTGGTGTCCGCAGCATGCTCTGTCTGTTGCGGAGCAGTGGCGGACTGGTTGCGGACTCATGGCGGAATTTCTCCATTGACTTCAATGGAGAGTCAAAATTCCGCAATGAAGTCCGCAGATCTTATGTGTGCTGCGGAGCGTATTGTTTTTACTACCATGACATTTCTTCATTCTGGCTGGACCTATGTATTTCTAGGTCTACAGCCAGACTGAGGAAGTCAATGGGGCTCCCGTAATGACGGGAGCGTTGCTAGGAGACGTCTGTAAATAGTCACTGTCCAGGGTGCTGAAAGAGTTACGCGATCGGCAGTAACTGTTTCTGCACCCGGGACAGTGACTACCGATCTCAATATACATGTATCTGTAAAAAAATAGATAAGTTCATACTTACCGAGAACTCCCTGCGTCTGTCTCCAGTCCGGCCTCCCAGGATGACGTTTCAGTGTAAGTGACGGCTGCAGCCAATCACAGGCCAAGCACAGGCTGCAGCGGTCACATGGACTGGAGCGTCATCCAGGGAGGTCGGGCCGGATGCCGAAAGAGGGACGCGTCACCAAGACAACGGGCGGTAAGTATGAATTTCTTTGACTTTCACTAGGGAAAGTGCTGTCCCTTCTCTCTATCCTGCACTGAATAGGGAGAAGAGAAGCACTTTTCCTGCAGTCCGCAGCGGCCAGTCCGCATCAATTTTCTGCACATTTTGTGCAGATCCGCTGCAGAATCTGCAACGCAGATTCTGTGCGGCATTGATGCGGACAGTTGCGGAGGAATTCCGCCATGTGTGGTCATGCCCTTAAAGACACTCCTCACTGCAAAGGGTGCAGTGAGTAGTAACGGGGGTTGTAGACCCCTGTTCCCACGATCGGCAGGGGTGACAGCAGTGGGGCCCCAGCAATCAGACAATTATTATTTATCCTGTGGACAGATGATTATTGTCAATTCTGGTACAATCCCTTTAATTCAATGGCTGTATACTTCTTTAGCACTATTTATCTGGGGTACTTTGCAGACACTATTGTTTATAGGGGCACTCTGCTGGCATTATTTACAGGGTTGGACTCTGTTAATACTCTTTGTGGCAGGCATTTGGCTTGCACTGTTAGGGTATGTGCACACGATATTGACGATTATGTCTGACTTTACTGAGCTGTTTTCAGGAGAAAACAGCTCCGTCATTTCAGACGTAATTGCTCCTCCTCGCATTTTGCGAGGCGTCATTGACGGCCGTAATTTTGAGCTGTTCTTCATTGAATTCAATGAAAAACGGCTCAAATTACGTCCAAAGAAGTGTCCTGCATATAATGTATATGTGTCCTGCACTTCTTTTGACGAGGCTGTATTTTTACGCGTCGTCGTTTGACAGCTGTCAAACGATGACGTGTAAATTACAGGTCGTCTGCACAGTACGTCGGCAAACCGATTCAAATGAATGGGCAGATGTTTGCAGACGTATTGGAGCCGTATTTTCAGGCGTAAATCGAGGCATAATACGCCTCGTTTACGCCTGAAAATAGGTCGTGTGAACCCAGCCTTAATGGGGCCACGATGCTGGAGGCACTTTGGCCGATATTACAAAGCAAGACCTGTACTTCAAGTGGGTTAACGGAGGGAAAAAAAGTTCTTATGGCAGATCAACTATAAGCCCAAAAAGTCTGATTGATGCAGATTTTTTGTTTAGTGTCCCACTGGGCTCGATGGGATTTGTTTTTATAATCACCAGAACCTGACCCAAACAGCGGACGAGCGTGATCACAGCTTTACTCCATATTTGATATCTGGTTGAGAACGGTAAAGTTACCCTATATCCCATAAAAAGGGCTGTTAAGTTTAATATAAAATGACCCTTTTGAGCGTCTGACATGCAGTGAGGTTTATTATCATACAGATATAACAGGAGCATTCTTGCAGTGCTTTACCACGGGATAATAAAAATAACATATGACACATGTTACCTAAAATAGAACCAGGCGAGTGCAACGTGAGAAGAGTTGCATAACGTACAATCCTACTAAGTTAATATACTGTTATCGTAGAAAAAAATATTACTTGTAAGGGCCTGTTCACACGTCATGGAATCGCTGCAGAAAATTTCTGCAGCAATTCCGCAGAAACTAGCATAAATTCTACTGCGGTAAAACCGCACCATTTCCTGCAGTTTTTAGTACAGAAATTGGTGCGGATTTCTCTCAATGTTGGGAGATGGTGACGTCTCCTCTGAAAAACACAGCAATTCAGTCCAGTTTCCGCAGCAGGAATTGACACGCTGCAGTACAAAAAATACGCACCGCAGGTCAATTTCAGCTCGGAAATTTTCTCAAGCGTGTGGATGAGATTTGTTAAATCTCATCCACTTTGCTGTTACTGTATTCTGCTGCGTATTTTCCATCCGCAATTCCGCTACGTGTGGACGAGCCCTTACATGTAATGTACAATTCACATACACAATAAATACACAAGAAGTTTTATATTAGTGGAGACACATTTACCTGAAATCAGAACAACGGCCACAGTGCTGATTTTGGTGTCACCTTTGGCGCCTTTAGGCTTTCCAGATATTATATTTTACAATACAAGTACTCTGTGGGTTTTCCCATTTTAGACTTTTAGGCTAGGTTCACGCTAAACAAAAAATGGCTGTAAAATACGGAGCTTTTCAAGGGAAAACAGCCACTGATTTTGAGCCGTTTTTTAATCATCCAGTATTTTTTGATGCGTTTTTTGCGGCCGTTTTTGGAGCTGTTTTTCTATTGACCCAATGAAAAACGGCTCCAAAAATAGCTCAAGAAGTGACATGCACTTTTTTTTACCAGGCGTTTTTTTACGCACAGTGTTTTCAAACGACCGCGTAAAAAAACGTCCCGTCTGAATGAAATGCCGTTTTTCCCATTGAAATCAATGGGCAGATGTTTGGAAGCGTTCAGCTTCAGTTTTTTCAGCCATTTTTCAGGGCGTTTACAGCCCGAAAAACGGCTGAAAATAAGCCGTGCGAACTTACCCTCATGGTATATCCATAGGATATGTCATAAATGTCTTATATTTGGGGGACACTCCCCCTCTAGCACCCCCACCTGGAATCCCCTGAGGGGGCCGGAAGAAGCCACATCCAGACTAAAGACTCATTTACACATGCCAATGATTGGGCGAATGAGCGTTTGTACAAACTAAATGGCAGTGCACAGCCGACGAATGAGCAAACGTTTGTTTGTTGGCTGTTTTCATATTTTATGCTACCATGAAAATCATACTACTATAATACTGCCCCTATATACAAGAATATAACTCCTATAATACTGCCTCCTATATACAAGAATATAACTACTATAATACTGCCCCTATATACAAGAATATAACTCCTATAATACTGCCTCCTATATACAAGAATATAACTACTATAATACTGCCCCTATATACAAGAATATAACTACTATAATACTGCCCCTATATACAAGAATATAACTCCTATAATACTGCCTCCTATATACAAGAATATAACTACTATAATACTGCCCCTATATACAAGAATATAACTCCTATAATACTGCCTCCTATATACAAGAATATAACTACTATAATACTGCCCCTATATACAAGAATATAACTACTATAATACTGCCCCTATATACAAGAATATAACTCCTATAATACTGCCTCCTATATACAAGAATATAACTACTATAATACTGCCCCTATATACAAGAATATAACTACTATAATACTGCCCCCTATATACAAGAATATAACTATTATAATACTGCTCCCCATATACAAGAATATAACTACTATAATACTGCCCCATATACAAGAATATAACTACTATAATACTGCTCGTATATACAAGAATATAACTCCTATAATACTGCCCCTATATACAAGAATATAACTCCTATAATACTGCCTCCTATATACAAGAATATAACTACTATAATACTGCCCCTATATACAAGAATATAACTACTATAATACTGCCCCTATATACAAGAATATAACTACTATAATACTGCCCCCTATATACAAGAATATAACTATTATAATACTGCCCCTATATACAAGAATATAACTACTATAATACTGCCCCATATACAAGAATATAACTACTATAATACTGCTCCTATATACAAGAATATAACTACTATAATACTGCCCCTATATACAAGAATATAACTACTATAATACTGCTCCTATATACAAGAATATAACTACTATAATACTGCCCCTATATACAAGAATATAACTACTATAATACTGCCCCCTATATACAAGAATATAACTACTATAATACTGCCCCTATATACAAGAATATAACTACTATAATACTGCTCCTATATACAAGAATATAACTACTATAATACTGCTCCTATATACAAGAATATAACTACTATAATACTGCCTCCTATATACAAGAATATAACTCCTATAATACTGCCTCCTATATACAAGAATATAACTACTATAATACTGCCCCTATATACAAGAATATAACTCCTATAATACTGCCTCCTATATACAAGAATATAACTACTATAATACTGCCCCTATATACAAGAATATAACTACTATAATACTGCCCCTATATACAAGAATATAACTCCTATAATACTGCCTCCTATATACAAGAATATAACTACTATAATACTGCCCCTATATACAAGAATATAACTACTATAATACTGCCCCCTATATACAAGAATATAACTATTATAATACTGCTCCCCATATACAAGAATATAACTACTATAATACTGCCCCCTATATACAAGAATATAACTACTATAATACTGCCCCTATATACAAGAATATAACTACTATAATACTGCTCCTATATACAAGAATATAACTACTATAATACTGCCTCCTATATACAAGAATATAACTCCTATAATACTGCCTCCTATATACAAGAATATAACTACTATAATACTGCCCCTATATACAAGAATATAACTACTATAATACTGCCCCTATATACAAGAATATAACTACTATAATACTGCTCCTATATACAAGAATATAATACTATAATACTGCCCCCTATATACAAGAATATAACTACTATAATACTGCCCCCTATATACAAGAATATAACTACTATAATACTGCCCCCTATATACAAGAATATAACTACTATAATACTGCCCCTATATACAAGAATATAACTCCTATAATACTGCCTCCTATATACAAGAATATAACTACTATAATACTGCCCCTATATACAAGAATATAACTCCTATAATACTGCCTCCTATATACAAGAATATAACTACTATAATACTGCCCCTATATACAAGAATATAACTACTATAATACTGCCCCTATATACAAGAATATAACTCCTATAATACTGCCTCCTATATACAAGAATATAACTACTATAATACTGCCCCTATATACAAGAATATAACTACTATAATACTGCCCCCTATATACAAGAATATAACTATTATAATACTGCTCCCCATATACAAGAATATAACTACTATAATACTGCCCCATATACAAGAATATAACTACTATAATACTGCTCGTATATACAAGAATATAACTCCTATAATACTGCCCCTATATACAAGAATATAACTCCTATAATACTGCCTCCTATATACAAGAATATAACTACTATAATACTGCCCCTATATACAAGAATATAACTACTATAATACTGCCCCTATATACAAGAATATAACTACTATAATACTGCCCCCTATATACAAGAATATAACTATTATAATACTGCCCCTATATACAAGAATATAACTACTATAATACTGCCCCATATACAAGAATATAACTACTATAATACTGCTCCTATATACAAGAATATAACTACTATAATACTGCCCCTATATACAAGAATATAACTACTATAATACTGCTCCTATATACAAGAATATAACTACTATAATACTGCCCCTATATACAAGAATATAACTACTATAATACTGCCCCCTATATACAAGAATATAACTACTATAATACTGCCCCTATATACAAGAATATAACTACTATAATACTGCTCCTATATACAAGAATATAACTACTATAATACTGCTCCTATATACAAGAATATAACTACTATAATACTGCCTCCTATATACAAGAATATAACTCCTATAATACTGCCTCCTATATACAAGAATATAACTACTATAATACTGCCCCTATATACAAGAATATAACTCCTATAATACTGCCTCCTATATACAAGAATATAACTACTATAATACTGCCCCTATATACAAGAATATAACTACTATAATACTGCCCCTATATACAAGAATATAACTCCTATAATACTGCCTCCTATATACAAGAATATAACTACTATAATACTGCCCCTATATACAAGAATATAACTACTATAATACTGCCCCCTATATACAAGAATATAACTATTATAATACTGCTCCCCATATACAAGAATATAACTACTATAATACTGCCCCCTATATACAAGAATATAACTACTATAATACTGCCCCTATATACAAGAATATAACTACTATAATACTGCTCCTATATACAAGAATATAACTACTATAATACTGCCTCCTATATACAAGAATATAACTCCTATAATACTGCCTCCTATATACAAGAATATAACTACTATAATACTGCCCCTATATACAAGAATATAACTACTATAATACTGCCCCTATATACAAGAATATAACTACTATAATACTGCTCCTATATACAAGAATATAATACTATAATACTGCCCCCTATATACAAGAATATAACTACTATAATACTGCCCCCTATATACAAGAATATAACTACTATAATACTGCCCCCTATATACAAGAATATAACTACTATAGTACTGCTCCTATATACAAAAATCTAACTACTATAATACTGCTCCCTATATACAAGAATATAGCTACTATAATACTGCCCCCTATATACAAGAATATAACTACTATAATACTGCCCCCTATATACAAGAATATAACTACTATAATACTGCCCCTATATACAAGAATATAACTACTATAATACTGCTCCTATATACAAGAATATAACTACTATAATACTGCTCCTATATACAAGAATATAACTACTATAATACTGCCCTATATACAAGAATATAACTACTATAATACTGCTCCCTATATACAAGAATATAGCTACTATAATACTGCCCCTATATACAAGAATATAACTACTATAATACTGCTCCCCATATACAAGAATATAACTACTATAACACTGCCCCCTATATACAAGAATATAACTACTGTAATACTGCCTCCTATATACAAGAATGTAACTACTATAATACTGCCCCTATATACAAGAATATAACTACTATAATACTGCCCCCTATATACAAGAATATAACTACTATAATACTGCCCCCTATATACAAGAATATAACTACTATAGTACTGCTCCTATATACAAAAATATAACTACTATAATACTGCTCCCTATATACAAGAATATAGCTACTATAATACTGCCCCCTATATACAAGAATATAACTACTATAATACTGCCCCCTATATACAAGAATATAACTACTATAATACTGCCCCTATATACAAGAATATAACTACTATAATACTGCTCCTATATACAAGAATATAACTACTATAATACTGCTCCTATATACAAGAATATAACTACTATAATACTGCCCTATATACAAGAATATAACTACTATAATACTGCTCCCTATATACAAGAATATAGCTACTATAATACTGCCCCTATATACAAGAATATAACTACTATAATACTGCTCCCCATATACAAGAATATAACTACTATAACACTGCCCCCTATATACAAGAATATAACTACTGTAATACTGCCTCCTATATACAAGAATATAACTACTATAATACTGCCCCCTATATACAAGAATATAACTACTATAATACTGCCCGTATATACAAGAATATAACTACTATAATACTGCCCCCTATATACAAGAATATAACTACTATAATACTGCCCCCTATATACAAGAATATAACTACTATAATACTGCCCCCTATATACAAGAATATAACTACTATAATACTGCCCCCTATATACAAGAATATAACTACTATAATACTGCCCCCTATATACAAGAATATAACTACTATAATACTGCTCCTATATACAAGAATATAACTACTATAATACTGCTCCCTATATACAAGAATATAACTACTATAATACTGCCCCCTATATACAAGAATATAACTACTATAATACTGCCCCCTATATACAAGAATATAACTACTATAATACTACCCCTATATACAAGAATATAACTACTATAATACTGCCCCCTATATACAAGAATATAACTACTATAATACTGCTCCTATATACAAGAATATAACTACTATAATACTGCTCCTATATACAAGAATATAACTACTATAATACTGCCCCTATATACAAGAATATAACTACTATAATACTGCCCCTATATACAAGAATATAACTACTATAATACTGCTCCTATATACAAGAATATAACTACTATAATACTGCCCCTATATACAAGAATATAACTACTATAATACTGCCCCCTATATACAAGAATATAACTACTATAATACTGCCCCCTATATACAAGAATATAACTACTATAATACTGCCCCCTATATACAAGAATATAACTACTATAATACTACCCCTATATACAAGAATATAACTACTATAATACTGCCCCCTAGGGACAAGAATATATCTACTATAATACTGCCCCCTATATACAAGAATATATCTACTATAATACTGCCTCCTATATATAAGAATATATCTACTATAATACAGCTCCCTATATACAAGGATATAACTATATAATACTGCCCCCTATGGACAAGAATAAAACTACAGTCCGAGTGACATAACACACATCACGTGATGTAGTGAGTAGTAGGAGGAGTCATGTGATAGTAGGAGGAGTCATGTGATAACGCCGCAGTATTCTCCTCCGCATTCTCTTATTACCTGTCACTCAGCTCTGGAATGTCATAGAGAAGAATCACGCGAGATTTTGTCTGTATTCTCGTGAGATTTTACTGCAGTCTAAAACAGTCGTTCCGCAGTTCTCGCGAGTTTTCCGCTCCCCGCAGGACATTAGCCCGTTCCCGCGAGATTACGCAGCCAGTGTTTGCGGTGACGCAGAGACTGCACAGCGGTTTTCATATCTTGGTGCCTGGAGTGAGCGGTCGATATGGCGTCGTAGAGTAGACGGAAGGTGAGAATAACGGGGGCCTCGGTATGGTGCGGGGCAGTGGGTTAGAACCCCAGGATTATTGTAGGCCGGCGTGGAGCTTCGTATGTGTTATGAGTGACAGGATATGGGGGAGGGGGGCTGCAGCGTTGGAGGAGCAGGGGCTGACCGGAATGGTGGGTTGAGTAGCAGTGTGTGGGGGGTGATTGTCTTGGGGTGACAGGAATGACATATAGGAGTTCACAGGCTTAGGGGGAGCAGCACGGTCTCTGGATGACCGGTTTGTGCAGAACAGGCAACGTATGTGGAGTGTGACAGGATTGGTGGTGGGGGGATATGTGGAGTGTGACAGGATTGGTGGTGGGGGGATATGTGGAGTGTGACAGTATTGGTGGGGGGGGGGGATATGTGGAGTGTGGCAGGATTGGTGGTGGATATGTGGAGTGTGACAGGATTGGTGGGGGGGGGGGATATGTGGAGTGTGGCAGGATTGGGGGGGGGGGATATGTGGAGTGTGGCAGGATTGGGGGGGGGGATATGTGGAGTGTGACAGGATTGGTGGGGGGGGGATATGTGGAGTGTGACAGGATTGGTGGGGGGGGGGGAATATGTGGAGTGTGACAGGATTGGTGGGGGGGGGATATGTGGAGTGTGACAGGATTGGTGGTGGGGGGATATGTGGTGTGTGACAGGATTGGTGGTGGGGGATATGTGGAGTGTGACAGGATTGGTGGTGGGGGGGGGGATATGTGGAGTGTGACAGGATTGGTGGGGGGGGGATATGTGGAGTGTGGCAGGATTGGTGGTGGATATGTGGAGTGTGGCAGGATTGGTGGTGGATATGTGGAGTGTGACAGTATTGGTGGGGGGGGGATATGTGGAGTGTGGCAGGATTGGTGGTGGATATGTGGAGTGTGACAGGATTGGTGGGGGGGGATATGTGGAGTGTGGCAGGATTGGGGGGGGGGATATGTGGAGTGTGACAGGATTGGTGGGGGGGATATGTGGAGTGTGACAGGATTGGTGGTGGGGGGATATGTGGTGTGACAGGATTGGTGGTGGGGGGATATGTGGTGTGGCAGGATTGGTGGTGGGGGGATATGTGGAGTGTGACAGGATTGGTGGGGGGGATATGTGGAGTGTGACAGGATTGGTGGGGGGGATATGTGGAGTGTGACAGGATTGGTGGGGGGGGGATATGTGGAGTGTGACAGGATTGGTGGGGGGGGGATATGTGGAGTGTGACAGGATTGGTGGGGGGGGATATGTGGAGTGTGACAGGATTGGTGGGGGGGGATATGTGGAGTGTGACAGGATTGGTGGGGGGGGGATATGTGGAGTGTGACAGGATTGGTGGGTGATATGTGGAGTGTGACAGGATTGGTGGGGGATATGTGGAGTGTGACAGGATTGGTGGGGGGGGATATGTGGAGTGTGACAGGATTGGTGGGGGGGGATATGTGGAGTGTGGCAGGATTGGTGGGGGGGGGATATGTGGAGTGTGACAGGATTGGTGGGGGGGGATATGTGGAGTGTGGCAGGATTGGTGGTGGGATATGTGGAGTGTGACAGGATTGGTGGGGGGGGGGATATGTGGAGTGTGGCAGGATTGGTGGTGGGGGGATATGTGGAGTGTGGCAGGATTGGTAGGGGGGGAGATATGTGGAGTGTGACAGGATTGGTGGGGGGGATATGTGGAGTGTGGCAGGATTGGTGGTGGGGGGATATGTGGAGTGTGGCAGGATTAGTAGGGGGGGAGATATGTGGAGTGTGACAGGATTGGTGGGGGGGGGATATGTGGAGTGTGACAGGATTGGTAGGGGGGGAGATATGTGGAGTGTGACAGGATTGGTGGGGGGAGATATGTGGAGTGTGACAGGATTGGTGGGGGGGATATGTGGAGTGTGACAGGATTGGTGGGGGGGGATATGTGGAGTGTGACAGGATTGGTGGGGGGGGATATGTGGAGTGTGACAGGATTGGTGGGGGGGGATATGTGGAGTGTGACAGGATTGGTGGGGGGGGATATGTGGAGTGTGACAGGATTGGTGGGGGGGGATATGTGGAGTGTGACAGGATTGGTGGGGGGGATATGTGGAGTGTGACAGCATTGGTGGGGGGATGTGTGGCAGGATTGGGGGTACAGTAACATTACTCGGGGTGTTTGCTGTTTCTGGGGCGTTAGTAGAGTATATGGTTGAGATACGTCCTGTGTAAATAGTTCTGTGCCTGTATTAGGAATGAGGGGGTCTCCTCCCCAACGCTGCGGTCCCTGTATCTTGTGGGGACCAGTTCCATGTTCTCTGGATTTGTTGCCCCCCCATCTCGTGGTGGCGACGTTGCAGGGCGCGCGGTGACTAGATGTGGGACCTGTCACTGTAATATAGTAAAATACGGGAATCTTTGAAGATTATATATTATATCTGATATGACGAGCTCTGTTTTTTCGTGTACCCTATGATTTCATCTTGTCACATTGTCCTTCGAAGACCAGCTGAAACAACGGCCGTGTGAAGGGTCCATGAGAAATTAGGACGTGTCCTATTTTTTGGCGCTTCACGCATCCCTCCGTGTACGCTGGTCTATGGGGGATACGTGATCACGCGTCCCACAGGGATTCACGTCCGAGATGCGCAAAGCTCGTGAGAATCTAACCTAAGGAGTACAAGTCGCGTGTCACGTGCAGCGCCACAATGAGTCACGCCAGTTGTGCGACCGTTGCGCCCTCTAACCACGGCCTCGGACCGTATGTCCCGTAGTCTGTGAGCGTGCGGCTGGGTCTGTTTTGTGCTGTTCTTCTATTGGCTCTTTTGACTTTATAAGGAAATGAGAAATCCAGCACACAATAGAAAGCCGGAATCGTGAGGATATTATGCGGGGGATTGTTTCAGTTTGTTTGATCTTCCCCGTTTTCTTGCTTTATTACGCACTGTGTTTTATCTTTGCTGAGCCGCCTTTAGTTACATTGTACAGTGTTTATTTGTAATCTGGGCTGTGGTCCGGTCATCCCAGCCTGAAGGGGATATTCCATGGCATTTCCGTGGGATATGCCATATATGTCTGATGGGTCAGGTCCCAGAGCGAATATCCCATTCGTTTCTAAGGGGCCGTGCACACTTCTGTTTTTTTTTTTAACGTAAGCATGTAGCCCTTCTAACGGAAATAGAACATGTCCTATTCCTGTCCGTTTTTTTGCGGGTCAGTCTTGCCCGGTCTATTCATCTGGTCTGTTAAAACAACGGACTGTACACGGAAGCCATCCACGTGCAGTCCGTGTTTCGCGGCTGTATATTTGGAATGGATTTGTGCTTGAGGCCTAAGGCAGAGAATGAATGGACGAGTGTGCGCTGCCCCCTCCTTTTCTAATGGGTTTACAAAAACAGCCGAAGCTGGTAGCTGCCTCACCTGTTGGGACGGGGGTTGCTTGACCCCCGAAGTAGGTGCGTGGTCCCAGAGTTAGATACGTCATAAATGTTTCACTTGGATATTGTAGTTTATATGGGGACAGCACAAATTCCCCCAAAGTCTGCTGTCAGGGGAAACGAGGATCGGCATGCAGGATTCTTTGTTTCCCCTGGAGATAAGCGGCATCAAGGGTATCCGGCAGCCACTTATCCACTTTCCCTATGCCAGTGTGCATGTTTGAGTAGTCTGACAGGGGAGCGTGTTTGTTTTAGGAGTCGGGATGGTGTTCTGTTACAATTTATGCAGGTTCCTAAACTATTCTAGTCACCTTATCAAATTGACTTACAGATAATGCAGTAACGTTTGGTTAGGGCGACACGGCCTCATCCAACATTTTTTGCATTGACTGTTTTTCTTTTGGGGAAATCCTGAAGTTACGGTGATTCCCCCAATTTTAACGTAACTCGCTGGCGCCGTCATGTCGCTGTGAAGCTCTTGCCTAATAATCATTGTTTCAATGGACTGTGACAACACAATTATTTTCGACAGATGGAGGTTTAATCTGTCGTCAGAAGATTTCATTTTTTTTTTTTCTCCTGGTGACTACTTGGATTAATTTAAAAAAATCAATCCTCAAAGAATGTCCAATGCAAAAACTAATTTGTATTTATTTTTTACTACTTGTAGCAAAATATCTGTGTGTTTTCAGATGAACAGTCATAATAAATAACAGAAATTTGGAAGGCAGTATCCTTTATTTATAGAGGTTATCCGGAAGTTTTAAGAATAGTGTTCTAGGGCAGGGAATACTATAAAATAATAAACTATCCGGTATTAACCCCTGAAATGCCCCCCCCCATCCCCACCATTCGCCGTTTCTTCGATCACGGAAGCTCCTGCCACGGTCACGTGGAGTTCATCAGTAACTTTCCGCTGCCACCAATCACAGGCTTTAGCACTGATGCTGCCATAAATGACACTGAGGTCAGTGATGGGCGGCAGCGCGTGACTGATGAACAGCGCAGGACCGCAGCGGCGGGGAACAGAGCTGCTGTGCCGGGGTTGGGGTGAATACCGGATAGTTTATTATATTAAATGTGTAAAAGTCCCGATTCGGTTAAATGTCCACCTTGTTTGTTATGCAATTGCAGCAATTTACTTGTATACTTTTTAGCCTGCACAAGGCAGAACCGTATCCAGGAGGCTGTGCAGCTGTTACCTATGCCTGCCGTACGTAGGCAATATCCCGCCTATACATGCAATGGTGCATGCCACAAGTTTTTCTCTATAGTTTTGTACATGTGATATGTCCTGTGCATATCACACCTAGCACTATTCTCTCCTGTCTACAAAGGGGAGCAATTGAGGTAATAGGAGAATGGCTGGTCTCCCAGCGCTACCGCAGAATATAAATGTCAGCTACCTATACTCTATAGAGAGCAGAGATGCTGTTATGATGGCTGTCCGCACATGGTGATCGCCCCATTGATGGGATACAGGCAACGTTACTTTAAAGAGGTTGACTGACTTGGACAACCCCATGAGATTGTGTGGGATCCTGGTGATGCTGCAAGAGAAATTCAGCATTATGCGTTGCCCGTCCGTGCTGTACACCCCATTGATAGAATACAGGTGATGTAAGTTTAATGGTAGTTTTTACTTATACGGTGTTGGACAGTATATTGCCATAGATAAGACAACTCCTAGAAAAAGGGTTGCCCATGAAAAAATCAAATGTGTATGGACGGCTTCATACCACCTTGTATAACAGTTAGTTAGGCCTCGATCACATCTGCATTGGGGTCCCATTCTAATGGAGCTTTCCGTCAGAACGGGACCCTGAACAGACACAAACTGACAGAGACGGAAATTTCCATTACCATTGATTTCAATGGTGACAGGTCTAGTGCCCATGTCTTACGTTTGTCTCTGCTGAGCACCGGACTCGTCGTTTTGCCGAAAGCAATAGCGTAGTCGACTACAGAGACAAATGGAAACCATGGGCACCACATCCGTCACCATTTAAATCAATGGTGATGGAAACGATTTCCGTCTGTATCAGTTTGTCTCTGTTCGGGGTCCCGTTCGTACACAATGCTCCGTCAGAACGGGACCCCAACGCAGGTGTGAACTATGCCTTACTTGGTACAATCTTCTTTGCTCTGTATTACGGGCTCGCTGTCTGGCAGATGGACACAGATCTTTATTTCTCCTCAATTTTCAGTTTAATTCTTGGTGGAGACAGGGCTACTTTTAGGTAGGATTATTTGCTGGGTCACCATTTGTAGAACAGGTGGGCTCAGGGGGATTTGGACCATTAATCTGTCTCCGACAGGGTCAGACCGGTGCAAAGACCAAAGTGTAAGCGTTTAAAGCGGTTTGACCTACATAGTACTATTTTGGGTTCAGTATTGTGCAGTTGCCTATTCTGCTTGTGATCTGGGTCTGTAAGCAATTCAGTCTTTGGTTTTGCAGGTGATGTATCTATTAAAAGGTTATTCCCATCACAGAAAGTGATCGCTAGGGTGTTCCATAACGTCCTGATCGATGGGGGTCCCATTGCTGGGAAACAAATCGGTTCTGACAATAACAGGACCACAGTACTAGTTTAGCGCTGCATCCCCTTTAAAGTTGTTTACCTGCACAGCAGCGCTCCTGGCACCCGCTGTGAAAGGGCAGCAGCGCAAAACTGGCTTATAAGGTAATAACATATCCAAAACCAGAAGTGGATCCAAAGAGAAGGCAATCTGGCTACATTCACACGATCGTGAGAAACGTCAATTTTCAGTACAATGAAGTTCTATGGGTGTATTCACACAGCCGTTTTTTATAACGGCCCGTGAATACCAGCCATCAAAAAATAGGACATGTCCTATTTTTGGTCGTTTTTCATGGCCAGACGCCTCCCATAGGAGTCAATGGATGATCCTGGCTGAGGACTCCCCACACACAGCGCTACCTGACATCGCTGTCCATATGAAGTGAGGGCTTTCAACTATGGAAACGCAAGACTGCTGTCCAGTGAACCCTGTCTTGGGAAAGCCCTTTACATCACTGTCCATATATAGACAGTGGCATCAGAGACTCCATCTGACCCCCCCCCCCTCCAAGTAGTTAGCACCCCCTGCCTGTGGATATATGGACCGTGACGTCAAGGGGTTACTGCTGGATTGGAATCCCAGGCGAGAGTGCTGCCGATGGAGATTCCGCTCTTAGAGGAAGCCACTGACGTCACTGTCCATATATGGTTCTCATTTCATTCTATGAGCGGAATCCGCGGCCAGAAAGATTCCGCTTTTACAGGGAGTTAGTAGTGCTATCTACATGGGGGTGGTGATGTCTGCAGTGGGGGTGGCGCTATCTACATGGGCACTGTGGCACTATATGGGAGGTGCGGCACTATCTACATGTGAGGACTATGGCACTTCACTGTGGTACGATCTACAGTGGGCACGATCTATGTGGGCACTGACACTTTCTACAGGGACATCGTGGCACTATCTACATGGGCACTGTAGAGTTTTCAGGGGGTTGGGACAGAAAATACCCTGAGAAATTCAATCCGTTCTTTTTCTTTTAACGGCCATTAAAACCGGACAGACGGACTGGAAATGGATGAAACTTTGGAGACACTGATGCAGAATGGCCATGAAAACCTGACAGTTGATCAGTTTTTAATGGCCGTTTTTTTCCGTGTCGTGTGACTGGAGCCTAGAGAACAGACTCGTGCATCTCATTTCTTTTGCGTCCACTTCTATGTTTGGCTAAAAAAAACTGAGCCAAAAACTACTTTTGGTCGTCTGCAAGTCGCCGTACATTCGCAGCATTACTGTGATTTGCATGTTGCGTCACTGCTTCCTTATGAGTGAATAAGTGAATGTTGGGAGTTGTAGTTTCTCAAATGTTGGTTTGCAATGGCCCAGATATGTTTGGGTGGTGACATGTGACACTGCCTGATCTGGTTGTATCACCCGCTGGTAAAGGACTTATGGCGCCTCAGACATTATAAACATCTTGTTATTGCACCCGCACTGTAGAAACGAATGTCCTGAGCGCTGGATAATTGAACGTTCATTACTGAGCAGTTCTCTGAATTCCCTGCTGCGTTGTAGTGGCTGCTGCTTGTTTTATGAATGGTGGATTTCATTACTTTTCTAGTTGTGACTAGAATTGGTTGTTGCTTATTTCTATATAAAGGTCGGGTTAATGATTGCTGAATTATCAGTCTGGCAGTGCAAAGCGTGAACATCCAATTATATGGGTTTACTAGGCTGTGCCGTGTGATGAGCTCTGCCTCACTTCCTCTGTATGTATGTGTGTATCTATATATCTATATCTTCTATCTCAGATTATTTTGTGCCAAATGACATTAGAGGATCAGTCAGGCCCCATGCACACGACCATATTTTTTCCCTCCCGTAAATACTGGCGTAAATACGGGTCCTTTGTCACCCGTATTCCACCCGTATTTACGGACCTGTTTTCTCTGCTTCTCTTTACACGTAGAGAGAGATATTGCGCTGCACTGATCACTAATTTCTCTCTATCCAGCTCTGATCGGCAGCCTCTTCTCTCTATCCAGCACTGATCGGCAGCTTCTTCTCTCTATCAGTGCTGGATAGAGGGAAGGGGCAGCCCTTTCGGGCAGAGTTTCCGCAGCGGAACGCAGCAATAGAAAGAAAAATAAGTTCATACGTACCCCGGCCGTTGTCTTGGTGACACGTCCCTCTTTTGAAATCCAGTCCGACCACCCTGCATGACGCGGCAGTCCAGGTGACCGCCGCAGCCTCTGATTGGCTGCAGCGGTCACATGGGATGAAACGTCCTCCCAGGCGGCCGGACTGGAGGAAGAAGCTCTGGGTAAGTATGTATTTTTTTTTTTTTTTTTGAAGGATACATTAGAAATCTATATTGTGAGCGCCACGCATGGTACTCGCTGTCCAGCGGTAGTCATTGTCCAGGGTGCTGAAAGAGTTACTTCTGATCACTGCAGCCCCTTCTCTCTATCCAGCACTGATCGTTTAACTCTTTCAGCACCCTGGACAGTTACTACCACTGGACAGTGAATACCATACGTAGACTTATGGGCATGCCCGTGCCGTAATTACGGCCTGAAATAGGACACGTTCTATATTTTTCAACGGCCCGGGCACCTTCCCGTAAGCAAACGAGAAGGTACCCGTGGCCAATAGAAGTCTATGGGCCCGTAATTCTGGGCGTTTTTACGGTCGTGTGCATGGGGCCTCACTGTGGGGCAAGATCATTTAATTATTTACATTGGAAGCAAATGACATCTTACAAGACCGAGACAAGTAATTTGTTTAGAACCCACCAGAGGTCAACATTTCTAGTTCAGCATTAAAGGAACACTCCATTAAAAATGAATGCCGCCCTGAGGGGGCGGAGCATGACATACCTTTGGTGGTCTTTAAATCCCATTCTCTGCCCCCTCAGGCCCTGCAGCATGCGTAACACGTTATCTGTTTTTCCTTCAGTGTAGACGATCTCCCCCAGTCGTCCCACGCTCCCGATTTATAATGAAAAATACAGAAACAAAGGTTAATACTTAGTCTACGTGTCCTGGCGCTCATTTTACTGCTCGTCCCTACAGCACGGAGTGGGCGGCAGATGATGGCCCGTGTCTCTTTCTATGTTCACCTTTTAGTATGTTTAGCAAATCAAGATGAAACTTTTTTTCTTTAGTAAATAAAGTTCACTGATACTTGAAGGACAGAATACTATTGAACGAAGGGCAGTGGCTCCTTACACCTTCAGCCCTACATTAGTGAAAAGATGATTTCAAGGAGAATGTGTATAGAAACTGCTGCATAGATTATAAATGTATAATTATACTTATAAATTCCCAGTATAAATATTCTGCCTGGATTCTGATGGTAGTCATTCGGTGGGTTGGACCAATATTAAAGAATCCTCTAAATAAGTTGGCTGTTTTAGTCGGTGTGGCCTCTGGGGGTCTTTGAAGGTATTGTATGCTGGGTTCCATCCTTCCTTCTTTTTGTCAATTTTACTTCCCTCATGTGATCCAATGTTCACACAGGGCGTATAAGCTGCATAAAAACACGCGGCGTATCCGCACTATTTGCCGCAGGGAGTTCCGGACACAACCGCATTGGGGTGGAGTTTTTCGGCCGGTATAGCTGCTGCGGCAAACTGTATGTGTGTGTGTATGTATGTGTGTATATATATATATATATATGTGTGTGTGTGTATATATATATATATATATATATATATATATATATATATATATATAACATACAGAGACATACTTACCCTCTGATGTCCTGCAGACCGGCCTCCTGGGATGATTGGCTTCAGCGGTCACATGGGATGAATCGTCATCCCAGAAGGCCGACCTGGATGAAGAAACTTTTCCACCACGAAAATCGCAACGTCTGCTATTTTATCGCTGGTTTTTACCTCCACGTTGAATTCAATGGGGGAAAACCCGCAACAAAAAAGCAGCGATTACGCAAATACAATTGACATGCCGGGGATTCAAAAACCGCACCGCAGGTCAAATTCATTTACGCAGCGTGTGAATTGGACTTGTTCAAATCTCATCCATTCTGCTGCTACTGTATTATTCTGAAGTTTTTCTGCAACAAAATCTGTTAAGGAAAATTTGCATTATTTAGGCTACGTGTGAACTGACCCATACTCTCTATCGTTAGGTTTGACATCTACCTGGGCCAGAACAGACCTTGACCTAAGGGATCTTACATTTTAGGAATAAGTTGGTAGATATTGGTTCACCCTCACCCGTCTACCATGCCAATAAACAAGTGCTTCTCCATTGTCCTGCTGTCTTTGCTCTCTACCTATCTGTGTTCTCTGTTTCCTACCTGCATTGTCCATACATGTAATTAGATACTCGCACTGTTTACTGGTTATGGCCGTTCTTCGGAGCTGGGTGGACGGTCGCTTTATCGTAGGGTACGATTACTAACAGTAAGCTTGCTTCCACACTGCATGGCCTGTATTATGATCAATACTGCTGTGTTATATAGGTCATGTGTGCTTGCGGAAGAGTAGTGTGAGGAAGCTGGGAGTGGCATGGCTGGACGTCCCCATCCTTATGACAGTAACTCCAGTGATCCAGAGAACTGGGACCGGAAATTGTGTAATAGACCTCGTAAACTATACAAACACTCAAGGTAGGTACTTGAAAGCTGGCGGCACCTCATGTACATAGTGCAATCCACTACCTCCTAGATCCCCGCTGCTTGTGACTGCATTCGATTGCATGATGATCATTCACTGTCTAAGGGCTCATTCAGACGAGCGTAATACTCGTCCGTGTGCTGTGCGTCAATCTATGGGTGCGCGAAAGTCACGGACAGCACGCGGATGTCGTCCGTGTTTCACGCATCCGTTACATAGAAAAGCAGAGAAATAAATGGAAAAACAAAAATTCTTGCACGGACGTGAAAAACGCGTGACGCACTCAAAGCACACTGATGCCAATACGCAACGTTTTTTACGCGCGCAAATTGGGCACGCTGGTCTGAATGTAGCTTTGCTCTTCACTATTATCTGCTTTATTTGACTGCTCTTTTCTATGGCAGCATGTGTAGTGTCACTCGCTTTTGCAAAAAACATCCCCATTTTAACCTCTTTCTCATGACTTTCGGTTAATGATTGACTGCGCTTAGAACGTCTCGCTTTGGCATTTTAGGTGGCACAAAACGAAATACCGTTTACCATTAATGGACCCACGCTGGTTTATTGAACATTTACCGGATGAGGGCTGGACAGATTTTGGTTGCTAAGTAACCTAAAAACTGGCCTGTAAATTGAAGCGGTTGTCCAGGGTTAGAAAATGTAGTTCTTGTTTTGTCCAGAAATGGTGCCACTCTTGTCCATGGTCTGTCCTGGTATTGCAGCTCAACTTCATTTACTTAAATGGCTACAAAACCAGACACAACCCATGGAGAAAAACATGCATCAATATTTCTTATCCTAACATCTTGAATAGTTCTAAAGTCATCTAAAAACCAGGGGAAACAGGGGTTGTGTTAGACCAGTGGGTAACTAAAGGCCCTTTTACATGGGCCAATGATCAGGCAAACAAGCATTCATCTGAACGCTCGTTCCTGATCATTACCTTGTGTAAACAGGGCAACAATCAGATGATACAAGAGTAAATGCTCATTCATCGGCTGATTTACTCGGTTATGCTCCATTAAATATTATCGTTCGTTGTCAACAGAACATCGTATTAATGATCGCTCGTCCCCATACATAACTAATCATTTGCTCCTTGTGATGAGAGCAAATGAGCGCCGATCAACGAGCTGCCTCGTTGATTGGCGCTTGTTTTCATGACCCATACCGGGCTGTGTAATAGATGCATGCGACCCTCAAGTGCTCACGCTACGACCCCTTGATTCCCTCCGTGCATACATCGTGTATATAATCTGCTCCCCTGCTGTGCAATCTACATACATACATAGCTAGCTATATTTTACGCAGAGAATGGGGTTCCTATGTTCCCTGTTTGCAGCTGAGACGTGGCCATACATGTACGTTTACACTCCATAGAGAGTAGATATAAAAAATACAGTGCGCTTACTGGGCTGTTTTTTTTTGTTTAGTTTTATATCTCCCACCCCTCCGCTGCACACATGGAACATTAAATATAATGTGTGGCCCTAAAACAGAGTCAAGGTCCGCATCTGAGATCACCCCCCCCCCCCCTGTGATGCTTTAGGTGTTTGTAGACAATGAAACAAAAAGGTATAACATTCAAATACCTACGTCTGGCTGTATATATATATATATAGTGTTACAGTGACGTTATTTCTGCTTGTAACTAATGGCTCCCCACAGTATGAGGCCGTCATATTTGATTACTTGCTAGTTTTGCCTATAACGCAGAACCGTTGAGAGAATGGAGCCGGAAACATGACTCACCGGGACCAAATATCACTATCGTCTATGATTATCCATAGCAGAAAGTTTTTACCCTGTGGAGAGCAGATACTGTATGTATATATATATGTCTGTGAATACTTTAATGTCACATATAATGTCCCTTCCCACCCCCCTTTCAGAGGTGACCTGATTTCCTTAGCGCTCCAAACCAGGTGCTTAGAATACGACTTTCTCTCGGGGTGGTGGAATTTGGTGCACTGGTCCTGCCCTGGCACACGTGACTGGTTATAGGTGTTTACTACAATCACAAATTATAATGTATCTGTAATAATGTGTCATGTATAATGATTGTCAGGAACCTGCACGCAACTGGTAACATCACAGCGGAAGCTTCTATTTATACGTTTATATGTAATCATTTCTTTACTTATAAACCGGTCAGTCGGTGTAACTTTATAATTTGTTTTTATTAAAAATTAGTTTTACTTTTTGAGACACAGCTACTCAGTATACAGAGCAGCTGTATCTTTTGCTTTGACCTGACCATCAGTCCCGCGGATCTGACTGGTTTGTCAGCGGCTCTTGCGTGTCTGACATGCAGGATCCGCCTGTAATCTATCTAGATTACTTGTGGATCTTGGGTGTCAGAGACAGGCAGGACCCGCTGACACAGGAGTTGTCAGTCCTGTGGACCTGATGGGAACAGGATTTAGCGCTGCATACAGCTGCTCTGTATACACAATACAGAGCAGCTGTATCTCAAAAAGTAAGTTTTTTTAAATAAAAACTAATTATACAGTTACACCAAACACACCGACTGACCTGTTTATTAAAGAAAAAGCCCATCAAAGGTTTACATAGCCTCTGAATGTGTGAAAGAAGAGTTTAGCGGTATTGGCCTTCATCCTATTTACATGAAGCTGTCGTGTTTGGAGGTTTTTGATCAATGATCCCTACACTACAGGGACAAATCCCAAACATTTCACCCTGGTAATAACTAAGTGATTAGTGTTGTGAAGCGTTTATTATGTGCCGGTCTCATTGTTGGACGTTACTCCTAGGAGAAGCCCTGACAAGTTGCTTGTTATGTTGTGAAAATACGGATTGTGGTATTCATCGCCCCATATCCCAGGAGAACTTGGGTGTTTTATATTCAGAAGCCTTATAGTCAACGTAACAATTTCTGTGTAGTCTGTGAAGAGACCTTTTTAAATGGTGAAATTCACGATTGGGCGGCGGGCATCTTTTCATTTCAGGCGGCCTATTCATCAGATTCTGGAGTATTTCATTCCCATTTATATTTATAGTGTCAGTTTCAGGAAAAACATTGTGTCACTTCTTTTACAAGTTGCAAACCCCTTTATTTTATGTATGCGAGCTCGACCGAGAGAGTAACCCGGGCCTCTAGACCACAATACATCCCTTGCAGTTTGTATACTCACATTGATTCCCATTGGAATATAATGATATTATTTGTTAATACAGATACAATTATGCCAAGAATAATATTATGTAACCCTAAATGTGATGTAAACCGACCTCTGTATTTCACAGTCAGGTGTTTGGTGGTCGGATCTGCTTTCTGGGTGGACGTTGGCCCAAATACTCAGTTGCACCCCTGTCCTTTTACGCACGTCCTAGTCCCCGTCTTATATTATGCCATTATATGGCTTATGAGCCGCTTCTGACTCCACACACCATCGCGCTCATACTCTGAACAGGACGTATAAATTAGATGTATTGTGTGAGAATTGCCTATAATTTATACACAATGTCTTTTAGTTTTACATTTCAAATTTCCCGTTCTGCACGAACACCTCTGATCTGTCAGAAGTAACACATACTTGTTGAAAGCTGCAGGATATTTCACTGCTGGAATTAATGTGACGTATTCATCATAAAAATGGGAATATGCAATATGTTAATAAAAATACATAGTTGGTACGGTCGAAAAAGACACATGTCCATCAAGTTCAACCAAGGGATGGGAAAAGGGAAGAGATGAAACAAAAATTCTACACGTTGACACAGGAGCTGATATTTTTTTGTTCTGGGAAATGATCTCTGCCGTTTTTACAGCATCTACTGTCCCTGCTGTGACGGCTCCTGCGGTGGCTATTCCATAGATTTACAGTTCTTACAGTAAAGAAGGCTTGTCGCCTCCGCAGGTTGAACCTTTTTTTCTCCAGACGGAGGGAGCGTCCCCTTGTTTTTTGAGGGGGTTGGAACAGGTTTTCACCATATCTCTTGTACTGGGCATTAATATATTTATATAAGTTAATCATGTCCCCCCTTAGTCGTCTTTTTTTCAAAGCTAAATAGGTTTAATTCTTTTAATCTTTCCTCATAACTTAGATTCTCCATGCCCCTCATTAGCTTCGTTGCTCTTTGTATTTTTCCTCCTTTCTATGAACTGGAGCCCAGAACTGAACTGTATATTCTAGATGAGGCCTCACTAATGCTTTGTAAAGTGGTAATATTACCTCCCTGTCCCGCGAGTCCAGGCCTCTATAATACACGACAATATCCTGCTGGCCTTAGATGCAGCTGATTGACATTGTGCTGTTATTTCGTTTATGATTTACAAGTACAACCAGATCCTTCTCAACAAGTGACTCCCCCAGTGTAGCCCCCCTAGGACATATAATACATGCAGATTATTACACCCAGATCCTTCTCAACAAGTGACTCCCCCAGTGTAGCCCCCCCTAGGACATATAATACATGCAGATTATTACACCCAGATCCTTCTCAACAAGTGACTACCCCAGTGTAGCTCCCCTTAGGACACATGATGCTGCAGATTATTACACCCAGATCCTTCTCAACAAGTGACTCCCCCAGTGTAGCTCCTCCTAGGACATATGATGCTGCAGATTATTACTCCCAGTGTAGCTCCCCTTAGGACATATGATGCTGCAGGTTGTTGGGACCCAGATGCATAACTTTACATTTATCTACATTAAACTTAATTTCATGACTTGTGTATGAGGCTCCCCAGCTGTTAAAGTTACAGATACTATCCTGCACCGCTGACGTCAGGAATGTCCTTGAATTACAAAGACTTGGGACCGGGGTCTGAACCGTATGACTGGCAGTCGACACCAGGTTAAGAACCATATCACTGTCACTTGGCTCTTGATTCAGGATCATATAACCGGCTCTTGACATAAGTCCGTTCAATATTCTTTTAACCTTTTGCAATATTTAGTAATTGGTTAGAAATTGTTAAAGGGGTTGTCTCATCCCGGCAGCCCCTGCCCATGTGTCCTATCAGGGCATATTGACTTCATAGAGGGGTCCTCCGCTCGGGACACCTCCTATATGCTAGAACGGGAAACAGCTCTCGCTCTGGCGGACCCAGCTCTTCCCTGGATTATATGGGAAATGTATGGCTTCCCCTGACGATGACCACCAGCTTTTTAAAAAGGATTTGTTGATTTATAATATAGTTTATATTCTAGTTTAAAGCGACCCGTCAGAGCAGATCTTGAGGGTTGTTGTAACATTCGCATTTCCTGTATGGGAAGTTTAAGGCCTAGTTCACACAGGGATTTTTGAGGCAGGCTTTGAAAGGCAAGCATATTTTGACACATTTTTTTGAGGCAGTTTTTCTTAAGGCGTTTTTTAATTTCAGAATATGGGCAACTAAAGCCTCAATATCTGACCTGATCTACATACATGGGGCATTCAATATCCGTATAAAGCACTCACCTACACGTGTTTCTTTTCTTCCTCCTATTGGTTTCAATGAAGGTTTAGTGGCAGAAACTGGTCAATGACCACCAGGAAAAAAAAAAAGCCTCTACCTCCTACTGGGATCAATGTAGGAAAAAAAATGCTGTGTACTTGGTTAACGATCCTTTTAAGGTTTTCATAGTTTGCGTTCTCCAAAATAACCATCTGTGGAAGAAAATGTTCCAACTTGTAAAGTTTCTTTTCCATATAATTTATTTATGATGGGAAGTAGTTTACAATGGAAACACATTATGGCCAATGCAAAAATGTGATACTTTGCTGCAATGTATCAGTCTGGAGACCACGTTGTTTAGCTCAGAGGATTGTCTGGACTGGATACATTATAACAAGCTGTCAGCTGTGAGATGTATGTGGTCTGTTCAGCCTCTAGATCAGGGGTCTCAAGCATGCGGCCTGCGGGCCGCATGCGACCCCTGGGGCTGTCATCTGCGGCCCGCGGGACACAGAGCCGCTAGTATCGGCTCTGCTCCGAGACTCTGGAATTCCCTGACATCACTGTCCACATATGAACAGCGATGTCTGGGGCTTCCCCAGAGCTGGAGTCCCGGGCAGAGCGCTAGTACAGGCTCTGCTTCGGGACTCTGTGGAATTCCCTGACATCGCTGCCCATATGTGGACAGTGTGTCAGGGTCTTCCCCAGAGCGGAGTCCCGGGCAGAGTGCTAGTATAGGCTCTGCTCCGGGACGCTGCGGAATTCCCTGACCTATCTGCCCATATATGGACAGTGTGTCATGGTCTTCCCCAGAGCGGAGTCCCGGGCAGAGCGCTAATATCGGCCGTGCTCCGGGACTCTGGGGAGCCTCTGACATCGCTGTCCATACATCGACAATGATGTCAGGGGCTTCCCCAGAGCAGGAGTCCCAGTGATGTCCGGAGCACAGCTGGAGTCCCAGGAAGAGGGTTGCCCCTGACATCTCCGTCCATATATGGCACTGTGGCAGCCTCTGCAGAGGGCACTGTGGCAGCCTCTGCAGAGGGCACTGTGGCAGCCTCTGCAGAGGGCACTGTGGCAGCCTCTGCAGAGGGCACTGTGGCAGCCTCTGCAGAGGGCACTGTGGCAGCCTCTGCAGAGGGCACTGTGGCAGCCTCTGCAGAGGGCACTGTGGCAGCCTCTGCAGAGGGCACTGTGGCAGCCTCTGCAGAGGGCACTGTGGCAGCCTCTGCAGAGGGCACTGTGGCAGCCTCTGCAGAGGGCACTGTGGCAGCCTCTGCAGAGGGCACTGTGGCAGCCTCTGCAGAGGGCACTGTGGCAGCCTCTGCAGAGGGCACTGTGGCAGCCTCTGCAGAGGACACTGGCATTATCTAGGGGTGTGTTGCATTATCTACAGAGGGCACTGTGGCCTTATCTACAGAGGGCACTGTGGCCTTATCTACAGAGGGCACTGTGGCCTTATCTACAGAGGGCACTGTGGCCTTATCTACAGAGGGCACTGTGGCCTTATCTACAGAGGGCACTGTGGCCTTATCTAAAAAGGGGCTGCCCAATCTTGACATGTGTGCTAACTGAGCCGCCGGACTGCGTCTAGCGACACTTAAACTGGAAAGCTGGATTGTTGAAATAAGCACGTGGAGAAATATCTCAAATTTTAAACCTAGCGCTATTATTATAGTAATGTAGTGTTATAGTAATGTAATGTAGTGTTATAGTAATGTAGTGTTATAGTAATGTAGTGTTATAGTAATGTAGTGTTATAGTAATGTAGTGTTATAGTAATGTAGTGTTATAGTAATGTGGTGTTATAGTAATGTAGTGTTATAGTAATGTAGTGTTATAGTAATGTAGCGTTATAGTAATGTAGTGTTATAGTAATGTGGCGTTATAGTAATGTAGCGTTATAGTAATGTAGCGTTATAGTAATGTAGCGTTATAGTAATGTAGCGTTATAGTAATGTAGCGTTATAGTAATGTGGTGTTATAGTAATGTAGTGTTATAGTAATGTGGTGTTATAGTAATGTAGTGTTATAGTAATGTAGTGTTATAGTAATGTAGTGTTATAGTAATGTAGTGTTATAGTAATGTAGTGTTATAGTAATGTAGTGTTATAGTAATGTAGTGTTATAGTAATGTAGTGTTATAGTAATGTAGTGTTATAGTAATGTAGTGTTATAGTAATGTAGTGTTATAGTAATGTAGCGTTATAGTAATGTAGCGTTATAGTAATGTAGCGTTATAGTAATGTAGCGTTATAGTAATGTAGCGTTATAGTAATGTAGCGTTATAGTAATGTAGCGTTATAGTAATGTAGCGTTATAGTAATGTAGCGTTATAGTAATGTAGCGTTGTAGTAATGTAGTGTTGTAGTAATGTAGTGTTATAGTAATGTAGTGTTATAGTAATGTAGTGTTATAGTAATGTAGTAGTGTTATAGTAATGTAGTGTTATAGTAATGTAGTGTTATAGTAATGTAGTAGTGTTATAGTAATGTAGTGTTATAGTAATGTAGTAGTGTTATAGTAATGTAGTGTTATAGTAATGTAGTGTTATAGTAATGTAGTAGTGTTATAGTAATGTAGTGTTATAGTAATGTAGTGTTATAGTAATGTAGTAGTGTTATAGTAATGTAGTAGTGTTATAGTAATGTAGTGTTATTATAGTAATGTAGTGTTGTTATAGTAATGTAGTGTTGTTATAGTAATGTAGTAGTGTTATAGTAATGTAGTAGTGTTATAGTAATGTAGTAGTGTTATAGTAATGTAGTAGTGTTATAGTAATGTAGTATTGTTATAGTAATGTAGTGTTATATAGTGTTATAGTAATGTAGTATTATATAGTGTTATAGTCGTTCAAATAACTAATTGATTAACAATAATTTTGTATTGTATCAAATTTGAAAGTAATGCGGCCCGTCAACTTCCCATTTTTTCTATATGCGGCCCACTTACCCGGCCGAGTTTGAGAGCCCTTCTCTAGATCAACCTTTTCTGGTCCCAGGTCCTCATTGTCAGACTGTAGGGCCGTAGTAAGATTCAGTTCAGGAAAATTCCTCCTCCCATTGACTTCAATGGGATGTCCGGGCTGAATCTGCCCGAAAATCGAGCAGAACGCTTTTCCCCCCACTAGCTGAAAAAATTAGCTAGCAGGGAAAAAAGAAGCGTCCGACTCCCATTAAAATGAACAGGAGGTGGAATTTTGTGGCAAGATCCTCCACAAAAATTCTTCCGTTTGAGCAGGGCCGTAGCGGTATCTTCATCTGGGACATTCATGATATAACGGTATATGCCATAACGCTTGTTGGCAGGTGGGGTCCCATTTTTAGAGGTGTTTCGCAACTCCCATAAACAACAATGGAAAGCACAGCAGGCATGCGTGGCCACGTCTCTATCTCATTGCTTTTCACTTAGGCCTGATCCACACAAGCGTTGAATACGTCCGTATGATGGCGTTGAAACAATGGGGCTGTTCACACGGCCGTTGTTTCAATGGACTGCGCGAAGGGTCTGTTGAAAAATAGAGCATGTCCTATTTTGTTCTGTTTTCACAGATCTTTCCATAGGCTCAAGTCTAAGGGGATCCGTGAAAAGGGGAGCCGCACGGGGGCACTTCGGACGTGAAAAAGTCAAGTTTTTCAAGTCTGCGTTTCCCCACGTTCGTGTTAATCTGGCCTTAGGGCTGTAGTTTATTGCTCTTGGGTGAAATTTCTGCTAAAATAAGCAGACCGTAACCATTTACTGCACAAAATGGTGCAGATTTTGCCACGTTATTTTCAAGTCTGTCACATGGTGATATCTCCTCTGAAAAACGCGGGAATTTACGTGTTGCAGAACGAAAAAATAACACACCGCAGGAAATTTTACGCAGCCTCTGGATGACATATGTTGATTCTCACCCGCTTTGCTGCTACTGTATCGCGCTGCGTATTTTCCATCTGCAATTCAGAATGGAAAATATACGTAGCAATTCAGTTTTACGTGTTAACAAGCCCTAAGACTTGAGGGTCTGCCCATTCCATTATTATAGGGTGTTGTGGTTGAGCTTTGCATTAATGTGAATAGTTTGTGCACCTTCCGATACATTACAGCGTTGCTCTCCTTCCTTGTATATTCTCCGGTTCAGTCGTATATTGTGGTACAGAATGTATACTCAGGTTTACGCACATACACACATCCTTTCTGCATCTGTTTTCGTTTTTTATTCTCCATTTTTAAGTGTGACAAACCCAGTTCTTATAGGGCCACTGCCAAAAACAAGCAGCAAATAATGGGAACAGGCGGAGATTAGTTACGTGTCTGGTGGGTCTCCGCGCTGGCGATGGTATAGGATTGTCCTGTCACTAATTCCATTCACATATTAGTGCGTTTGTCCGCATCGTGAAATGGCAGATAACAGGGAGCAATAAATGACATTCAACAAACTGCTTTCTTCCCTTTGCTTCTCCGTAAGGGTATGTTCACATGGCTTATTTTCGGCCATTTTTTGGGCCGTAAACGGCCGAAATTTAGGAAGCCGAATGCCTCCAAGCATCTGCCCATTGATTTTAATTGGAAAACGCTGTTCTGGTCTGACGGGGCGTTTTTTACGCTGCCATTTTTCATTTACTCTATAGAATAACCGCTCCAAAAACGCCCGTAAAAAACGGTGCCAAAATCGGGAGCGGTTTTCCCTTGAAAACCACTCCATATTTTCAGCCGTTTTTTGTTTTGTGTGCACACAGCCTTACGATCTGCAGCGTTGCTTCATGCTTTGTCATCCATAACATTCAATCCGCTTTTTCCTCCTAGTAATACATTCATGATGAGTTTTCCTACAAAATTGGCTGCAGAAATATTTTAAAAGCCCCTAAAATATAACGCAGCCTGCTGCTGTTTCCCGTTTCCTTGCTGGACGAGCACCCCCATAGTTTGCTGCTGGTTTCTTCTACGTGTCGGACGGCAGCATGTTTTATTTGATGGGTCTTTCCGGCGAGCGCTCCTTCCTCCGAGGTCCGGGCTCCGTCGCTGCCGTCGTCTGTTGATGAACTAGATGTTTCCGTAAATGACGGAGGTTTAAGTCGTTCTTTCGAGTAATTTGCAGCAGCCGCAGCATCGGATCTAACGAGTTCTACTAGAAAATCCTGTTAGCCTGGGAATAGCTCAGATACACCCCCCCCTCCCCTTCCCGTCTGTATTCTGCCTGTCACCGTGGGACATCCAATAGCAGCAGCTGGTAAAACTGCTCTCACAAAGCAGCACTAATGGGGCGGTGTGGCTGGAGACGTCAGTCCGATCACTACGCCAGGCTGAATCACGGATTGTGTCAAATGATTTGTATTAATATCTGGGAGGTGGTGTCTCCGGAATAGCTGCCATCGAGGGTAAGACATCCAGACGCTGCACTGATGCTGCAGGAGGATTGCAATATGCTGAACTTTCCAAGGAATGCACAGAGATGCGGACCCGGCTTTTGGACAGTCCTGGTTTGATGCCACTCAATTCCTTTGTGCTCTGATAGCCAAGGTTTTACCGTGTATGAGCAGTCCGAGCGTAAGGTGCGTATGTCTCCGTCACCCTGGGGGGGATTGTAGGTGGTCTAGGAGAGTTACGGCTTTCATGCCGGAGATGAGACTCCTCTTTGTGTGAAATGTTGGATGTCTTCTGCTGCGTGGACAGTTCTTTGTTCAGTTTTTTTGCTCACTTTTGCCATTCCCGCAGTCCTTCTCCTTCATGGCTTTGCTCCAGTTTTACAATGCGGTCCTGATACGTGTAGGTGAATGCGTTATCCTGACATTGAATGCCCCCTGTATGTACATCCGCTCAGATATTGAGGATTTTCTGTCCATTCTCTCAATATTTAATTTGGTGGCAGAATGATCAGCATGTAAAGTGTTAATATTGGCAGTTCTGAGGACCATCTGGGTTATTGACCTGGTGGGTTTGCAGCGCGGGGGGGGGGGGGGGGGGGGGGGGGGGGGTCTTATCACGGTCACTGTTTTTCTATCTTTAGATGTTTTTGTTTTTATTTTTGTATAATGCTGCGCTCTACTGTACGCTTCATGTTTGCAGGTGTCCAGCAGGTATAAGGAGGACTTGTCCCCGGTCCTGTAATTAACTTTCTTCTTGCTTATCTCATTGACAGTCCTTTGTGTCTGCTCTCATATCTTTAATAATCTACTTTACATAAAGCAGACATCTGGCCGACCTCCTCTCCTCTCCTGCTGTCTTTTAGTTTCCTCCTTTTTGGCTGTTGCACCACTGAACGCTTTCTTCTATACCTGAAACTATCTGGATCTTTATTTAAAGTCAACCCATCCCCCCCCATAAAACATGAATCTGTATATTTGGATGCAGTTTGCAACAAGCTGCGCCTCCCCCTACTCCTTAATGATTGAGGGGGCCCTCGGTAGCTGAGCGGTGCCCTTCTTACTTGTGCTTTGTCCCCCTCGCCTGCCATAAGTTGCATGCAATAGTTGTGGCAGAAGTCAACCTAGAAAATATAAGTTCTAAGTTGTGTCTATTGGACCTTCTTAGGCCCCGCAGCCTTGTTTTTAGCTTCCGGCAGCAGCGGAGGAATGCACGGCGTGTGGGTGAGAGATAAGAGGTGCCAAGTTATCTTGCCTGCAGTGGATTTCATGTGAATTAGTTTAAATACCTACAAATTCTACACAAACCTGAATTTCATTTCCTTAAGGGCTTATTCACACGACCGTAATATACGTCAAAACAACGGCCATCACACTGCAGCATGTATTACAGGGGGGCCATCACACTGCAGCATGTATTACAGGGGGGCCGTCACACTGCAGCATGTATTACAGGGGGGCCGTAACACTGGTGCATGTATTACAGGGGGGCCGTAACACTGGTGCATGTATTACAGGGGGGCCGTAACACTGGTGCATGTATTACAGGGGGGCCGTAACACTGGTGCATGTATTACAGGGGGGCCGTCACACTGGTGAATGTATTACAGGGGGGCCATCACACTGCAGCATGTATTACAGGGGGGCCGTCACACTGCTGCATGTATTACAGGGGGGCCATCACACTGCTGCATGTATTACAGGGGGGCCGTAACACTGGTGCATGTATTACAGGGGGGGCCGTCACACTGCTGCATGTATTACAGGGGGGCCGTCACACTGGTGCATGTATTACAGGGGGGCCGTCACACTGGTGAATGTATTACAGGGGGGCCGTCACACTGCAGCATGTATTACAGGGGGGCCGTCACACTGCTGCATGTATTACAGGGGGGCCATCACACTGCTGCATGTATTACAGGGGGGCCGTAACACTGGTGCATGTATTACAGGGGGGGCCGTCACACTGCTGCATGTATTACAGGGGGGCCGTCACACTGGTGCATGTATTACAGGGGGGCCGTCACACTGCTGCATGTATTACAGTGGGGCCGTCACACTGCTGCATGTATTACAGGGGGGCCGTCACTGCTGCATGTATTACAGGGGGGCCGTCACTGCTGCATGTATTACAGGGGGGCCGTCACTGCTGCATGTATTACAGGGGGGCCGTCACACTGCAGCATGTATTACAGGGGGGCCGTCACACTGCTGCATGTATTACAGGGGGGCCGTCACACTGCAGCATGTATTACAGGGGGGCCGTAACACTGGTGCATGTATTACAGGGGGGCCGTAACACTGGTGCATGTATTACAGGGGGGCCGTAACACTGCAGCATGTATTACAGGGGGGCCGTCACACTGCTGCATGTATTACAGGGGGGCCGTAACACTGGTGCATGTATTACGGGGTGGCCGTAACACTGGTGCATGTATTACAGGGGGGCCGTAACACTGGTGCATGTATTACAGGGGGGCCGTAACACTGGTGCATGTATTACAGGGGGGCCGTCGCACTGCAGCATGTATTACAGGGGGGCCGTCACACTACAGCATGTATTACAGGGGGGCCGTCACACTGTTGCATGTATTCGCAGCTGTTTTAATGGACCGTGTGAAGGGTCCGTGGAAAAAGAGCACATGTCCTATTTTTTTCCGTTATTAGTCTGAGGGATCTGTAAATACGGGTTCTGCACGGGTTTCACTCGGGTGGTGTGAACGTAGCTTTAGGAGCGTTATTATCTGCACCGGTTTCTTACTATCTTTGACGTGTGAGCTTTGTCTATATTTATGGGTGTTTTTCTCCTCTAGAATGTTTTCAGTTTTTTGCATTTGCACCACAGGTTAGTTTCGCCTGCTTGATACGCCAGCCGTTTTTAATATACATGCATTTGCTCCCTTTTCCAGCACTCCGTCTCGAGGCGCTAGAGCAGGCGCTGGCCGCACAAAGATGAGTCTCCATGGTGCCAGTGGCGGTCACGAACGTTCAAGAGATCGACGTCGGTCAAGTGACAGATCTCGAGACTCATCCCATGAAAGAGGAGAGAGCCAGCTGACTCCCTGCATCCGAAACGTCACCTCGCCTACACGGCAGCATCAAAGTGGTACGTCCTCTGCTGACCGTCCTGAGATACAGGCTGAGCTGTTCTCCGTTAATTGTGCGCCATTCTCATGTCCACTTCAATACACGACATAATGTTTTACTGAACAAGCCGGGTAAATGCAATGCAGAAATACATGGCCTGAGTACAGTATATCTCACGAGCTCCTCTATCTGCTCGCAATCGTCACACGTCCCCCGTATCCTACATTAATGGTGTAGGAGTTTCTCTAAAGTCGAGATGCTATGTTTTTGGAGACTTGGCGCGCGCGCACAGCTCCTTGTCTGGTATTGGTTCGCTGTGTTCATTTCTAATACTGTCCCTTGCTATTGTGCTGTTTTATTTCTTCAGCTTAATTAAAGGGCAGTTCCATCTGATTGCAAAATTCACACTGCTCCGTTGGTTCACATCATAGAGTACAACTCTCATCATCTCGCCTGATAGCTGAAGGAGTCGCTCCTGAAAATGGGACAGTTACTCTGGGCACCGTTGTCCTATCCATACAAGTGAATAGGAAGGAGAGCTCTGCTTGCTCCGATAGAGGGGCTGCTCCTGTTTTGTTCTGAGATGGGTCAATAGGCCGTATAGAAAAATACTGTATGGGATCTGTTCTTCTCCTGTGCAGACATGAACTGCTGTGTATATATCGGAGAAGTAGGAGATCAACATTAGGGACATCCATCCAGTAGATCCTGCTGGCCGCTCTTTAGTCAATGGAGGAAGCATCTCAATTTTTATTTATTTTTTATATATATTTTAACTAAATCCACCTAATCCTAGTATTGGATAGAGCTGTATGTGCAGGGGCTCAAGACTAAACCTGAACTGATTTATTATTATTATATTATTATTACATACTGGTGCTGACCACTGGTTGCTGTGAAGTGCTCCCTAAAAAGAGAGCTGCCGTGTGTATTATACAGTACTGTGCCTAAGCTGCTTCAGAACCTCATAATGCACCCGTCCGCTGTTTTAGAGCTCCTTCTAAAATGTAAATTTCATGCCCTAAGTCTGAAAGGGTAACTAAACGTTCAACAAACTTCTGACCGGTCATAGTGACGTGTTAGATGTTTTGATTGGTGGGGGTCTGAGCACGGAGACCCCCACCAATCGCTAAAATGAAACATCAGAAGCGCTCAGCCGCGTCGTTTCTTTTCGGCTTTTTCTAGAAATCAATGCGTCAGAGTGCGGACTCAATAGAAAGTCTATGAGCCCGCACTACGTTGGCATTCCGGAAAAAGCCGAACAGAAACGAAGCGACTGAGCACTTCTGACGCTTCATTTTAGCGATTGGTGGGGGTCTCGGTGCTCGGACCCCCACCAATCAAAACTTCTGATATGTCACTGTGACCGGTCAGAAGTTTGAACATTTAGTTTCCCTTTAACTTTTTCTTTTGTTCCTGATGCATTTAAATACATTTGGAACAATTTCAAAGCCTATTGAGAAAAGGTGTTATCAGCTGCATGTTTCACTGTAAGGGTATGTTCACACGACAGCGCAAAATACGTCTGAAATTACGGAGCCGTTTTCAGGCGAAAACAGCTCCTGAATTTCAGACGTAATTGCTCGTGTACTCGTTTTTCGCGGCGTCCATTACAGACGTAATTGGAGGTGTTTTTCGATGGAGTCATTGAGAAACGGCTCCAATTACGTCCCAAGAAGTGACATGCACTTCTTTTTTTACGCGCCGTCTTTTGACAGCGACACATAAAATGACAGGTCGTCGGCACAGTACATCGTAAAACCCATTGAACAATGGGCAGATGTTTGTTGGCGTAATGGAGCCGTTTTTCAGACTGACTACGGGGCGTAAAACGCCCGAATTACGTCTGAAACTTGGTCGTGTGAAGATACCCTAATTGTTCCCACTGTAATGGGTCTGCTGGATTTATCGCTGTAATACTTTTCCATGGTAACTGCATCATTATGTGACTGAATCACACAAATTCAGAATTGACAGAGTAACGCAGTATAAACTCATGACGTTTTTATCTAGGAACCACAAAGTTTGCACAAATACTATTCATTTCTTAACTTTTTTTTTTTTTTTTTTTAGTAATATTGACAGCGGTCGCTTCTTTGCCAGATTTGCAGCTTCCTATTAAATTTAGTAAGAGACATAATAGGTAAACCTTCTAATAAAATATATATATATATATATACTCTAAATCTAGATCGCAATGTTTCTTAAAGAAAAAAATCTTGCAATGTGCACATAAACTAGAAACATCCCGCTATCTCTTGTGTAGGAGATGGGGGTGATATCCCCTGGAGCCCAGGACGCTACTTTTTAGCCCTCGGGATTGCCACCAGGTGGAGCTCACGCTGCAGTTTCATAAATTTGATGGTGAATGTCCTGCATCTACGCGGGCAGCAAACCATGAGGTATCTGGGCGTAGTTGGTCCTTTAGCCTGCCAAGCCATGTTGTGTATTTTACTATGCCAGCTCCAAGTATTATAATGCTGTTATTTATGGACAAGAACATGGATCCAAATACTGAAGAGACAACTGCTCTTGGCCAGAATGAGAAACCCATGTCTGTTATCTGCCAAAAACAGCGCCACACCTGTCCATGGGTTGTCCGATTATTACAGCTCAGCTCTATTGAAGTGAATGGGCCTTAGCTGCAGTACCACATACAACCTGTGAACAGGGGTGGTGCTGTTTTTTCTAACCCTGGACAAAATCAGCAACTGTTTTAGTGGGTCAGCGCATCTTTGTGTCTTGACTTCAAAATGGCAGGTAACAAATATAATGTAGATGTAAGTTCTGAGCTCCCGAACCAGAATTCTGGTTGTAAACCAGAATTTCGGATTTCATTTTTTTTTGGGATATGATTTATTTGTTGTATTTTGCAGCGCATAATATATGTTTAAACCAAATATACATTTTATGCATTTGAAATCTAGTGTTTGATTATATTGTATCCATCGAATATACACTATATGGCCAAAAGTATATGGTCACCTCTTCTATTTACCAGGCTTGGACATTTCAGCCGCATTGCCAACAGGTCCTATAAATCTGGCAAACAGCCGTGCGATCTCCATAAACAGACGTCTGTAGTAGAATGGGCCGTACTGAAGACCTTGATGACTTTCAACATAGTACAGACATTTCTGCCCTGTTGGAGCTGCCCGCAGTCTCCTATAAGGACTGTTCTAGTGAAGTGGAAATGTCTAGGAACAACAACCGATCACCTGCGAAGCTTTGGCCACATGAAAGTGACTACTGAGTGCCGAAGGGATTATAGGAGCCCGACCCCACGAGCCTCATCGCTCCGTCATTGGCAATGCTAAATGTTGGAGTGGTATAAAGCGCATCACCACCATTAGAGTCTGGTTTGAAGGTTCACTCTTCACCATCTTGTAGTCTAATGATGATGTATCTCTGGCCACCAGGAAAACATTTCCTTTGCAAATAACTTCTGCTACCCGTAGCGTCTAGAGAAAGAAGGTCGGGGCTGATTTTTGTGATTTGGGATGTTCGTTCCAATGAAAATCTTAATGCTCCGAATACAATGTTGTTCTAGAAAATTGTGACGTTCCTATTTTGTAGCAATGGTTTGGAAACTCGCCCTCATGGCCAAAGCTGGCCCGTAAAGGAATGGTTGGCTGGATTTGGTGTGGCATTGACTGCACAGATCTCTGACATCAACATCATCAAATCTTTGGGATGAATTGGAACCTTCTTGTGAGTCCGACCACCTCATCCGACCCTGACCTCACTAATGTCCTTGTGGCTGCGTGTACATTGATCTGGCTGCGTGATACAAAGCGGAGGCTGTTTATAGCAGCAAAGAACAAACCAAGTTCATATCCATGATCTGCATTTGAAAATACGTTATCCAGCAAGCACCTATATACGGGATGTTGGGTGTCTGCATACTTCTGGCCGTCTTGTGTCCGTTATTGCATATCAGTTATTGTTACTGCATATCTGTAGCGGAGTAAGACTTTGTTCGCAAAAAGTGGGATTGGGTCCCATCAGAAAAAAATAGGGAAACCTTTGGGGCTATACAAATAAGACCATCATTTTGTGGATGGGGGTGGTGTACAAATTTAGCCCCGAATTGCCATTTTATATTCATTTTCATATGTCGGGGCTAAGCTGCCCTCTTGCTGTCTTGTCTTTGTCAATTTGCGCACTATACAAAATTTTATTGACCAGATTTTCCGTCCCGGTCTGCAGAAGTCCGGCCTCCATGTAAGCGTTTGTTCTGTATATATTTGTCTCCTTTAAGAGTTAACACTAGATCCGTATGATGTAATGTGACCGACCATTGGGGTATTTCCAGATGTGAGAGATTTAATTATTTTTTTTTCCTACAATTGATTTATTAAGTCTTCTTATTCCGTAGTCGTTAGAGAGCAGAGTCTCATCATGGATTAGCTGTAAGTAAATCTCTGCAGTCCTGAGATGACCCTCAGCAATCAAATACAAGATGATCTAATATCCGCAATCAATAACAATTGAATCATTTGTGCCGGCGTAAGGAAGCCAAAGCGTGAGATCGCTACTGCGGCCCCTAGTGTGCGAATACGAAGCGGGAACAGAACAAGCCTGCGATCGCTGCCGGACCTGTGTACGTGGATGCTGCCGATTGTGCCTTTTTAGGGACCTGATAGGCTCTACTAGCCCCTCCCATAAATTGACCCCTCCCTCTTCTGGATGATTGATTTAAAGGAGCCGCATGCTGAAGTGAACATGGAAGCAGCATTTTAAGTTCTCATGAAGATTTCTCCGTTTTCATCCTCTCTCCTCTCCTTCCTTTTATTGAAGGTCATTTCCATGAATTTACTCACCAAATAAACAGTGCAGTGTGGGTAAATTAAATGGGGTTATCCTAATAGATTACGTTACTTTTAATCTGTTGCCGCGTTACTGGAAGTGGCTGGGTTATTTGCTGGAAGGAAATGTTAAGTGCTTAAAAACTCAATTACTATACACATAAGTGCGGCGCTCTCTGTAAGTCTATACCTGAAAATGTCTCGCCGCCAGTCCACCTACTTACAGAAAGACTTGATTTTTTCTTATAGATCGAGAGAAGGAATACTGTTCATCCCGGCCGAGCAGCCCCCGCCCTCAGAAAATCTCCCCCAACGGTTCCAGTAGTAGCGTTGGGCTCAGTAGCCGAAACAGTAGCCAGTCGAGTTCGGAAGTGAACTGTAAGACCGCTGGGGAGATGGTGTTTGTGTACGAGAATGTAAAGGAAGGAGCGCGGAGCATCCGCACCTCCGAGAGAGTCACCTTGATAGTGGACAACACCAGATTTGTTGTAGACCCGGCCATTTTCACCGCACAGCCAAACACAATGTTGGGCAGGTTGGTATTTTGTGGTTCTGTTCAGTCGCTCTGAGGCTGTTCTCTTATGTCTCTGCTAAGTCTATGATTTCCAACGCAGATGATTTGCTTTCTGTCATCTCACTGCAGGCTACGTTCTTTCAATATAAATGTGACTTGTTTCTCAGGAGCTCCAGACTGGAGCAAATTTATAATGCAATTACCTAAATAGCAATTCCCTAATGTCATTTTCTTAATTAGAATCCCTCCTTTTAGCTGCAATAGTCCCTTATGACAGTCTGTAGTCTGTGTCCTATTCACGCACTGCATAGTCTGGAGGTCCCTAGTTAGTGGGGTATCTAAATCTAGATTGCTCATGCAGCTGACCGGAGTTATTCTGATAATGGAATATTATGGAACTGCTATTTTAAAGGATATGTGCACTTTTTTCAACCTATACATCTAAAATAAATCAACATAGCAAATGGTTTTGATTAAAAAATCCTTTGTGTATACAGCTCCCCTGCAGACCTGTGTGTGTCCAGGGTTACGGACTACAAACAAACCATGACTGCAGGAACAGACTACCCATGTTTTACTTCACTCTCTCTGCCCCTCTTCTCGATAACCTACAGACAGTAGAAAAGATGGAAGAGAGTAACGCATGACTACACAGGGTTTGTTTGTAGTCTGTAACCATGGAAACACATTGGTCTGTGTATGAGCTGTAGACACAAGATGCTAGGAGGTTTTTGTGTTGCAAAAGTATACATATCCTTATATGTTAACTTTTTTTTTTTTTTTTTATATCCAATCAATAAAAGTATATAGTTAGTAGCCAGCTCTGTGACCTGTACTGTTGCTGAAATGTGCCGATCTCGTTGTGCAGGATGTTTGGATCTGGCAGAGAACATAATTTCACACGTCCTAATGACAAGGGAGAGTTTGAAGTTGCCGAGGGAATCAGCTCCACTGTGTTTCGGGCCATTCTGGTGAGGATTTGTGCCGTCTGCCGACATATTTGTTGCTTTTCTTCCATCTCTGAAACTCTCACTTTTTTGCTCTGAGGTTTTTCCCGGTGTCCGTCATGCAGGTTTCCATTAATCGTGATCTACGTGGTGTTTTACCTTTACTGTTCATTTTTGCGTATTTCTTTTAAGGCTTTTTTTAAATTTATTTTTTAAATCTTTTATAACTGGTCGTTTCTAATCCATGATCAACTCTGCGTTGTGCCGTTCCTCTGTTATGACTCTTGGAAAAATGTGTAAATACATTAACAATTTAGTTTTCATTCCCATTGTCGATGGGACATGTCCCTACATACTGACACTGTCCAGTCCGCTCTGACCGGGTCACACCATGTAGCGACGCATCCTATTGACAAAGGGATTGGCAACGCCCAGTTGTCTATCTTATCGTACATTTCCAGGAGGAGTAACATGGAACGGCACATTTTGACTTAGAGGGTGTTCTAGTCGGGCGAAGCGAATGGTGTAAACTGAGGTGTGACCGGTCATCTGAGTACATGGAGATCAGGGAGGAGCTGTTACGGTTAAATGCCTTTAAATAGAAGATATACGGAATGTGATCATCTGATTTCATTGATGTGTCTGTCCTAGAGACAGATTAGAGCAGGGAGATAAAAGATCGACCTAATAGCCCGTCATGTAGACGAAGCGCAGAGGGGTCCAACGCATCGTCCCTCCCATATTGGAAAACAGAAAGGTGCAGGGATTTTCCAAATAGCCCTAGATAGTTGCTGACTTCATAGTGAACCTGGGGATTAGGAAATAATGTCTGGAATTCACTGGAATGTGGCTGAGCTGCAATAATAGACGTGGACTATAGACAAAAAAAAGCAGCATTTATATTTTTAACATTTCGATCTTACTCGGGGTTAGGTTATATGTACAACTCCCAGTCCTTGGTGAATAAATCATCACTGAAGTGGGGATAATAGGTGTCATGTTACCCCTTCTGGCTGTGAGGCGAGGGCCTGTGTGTCCAGGTAGTAGCCCCCTCCCCCCTCATTCGTCTGTCTACCACATGTAAAGTGGCCGGCGTTGCTGACCCGTCCTGATCGATGCGACCACATGGAAGTAAAGGTGCACCGGCCATTCACACAGCCGATTTTTATAGTTTGTATTATTATTATTCTCCGATCCGCAGCGACGTTCCAGTATGTGATGGCGTCGTTCCTGTATGTGATGACGACGTTCCTGTATGTGATGGCGACGTTCCTGTATGTGATGGCGACGTTCCTGTATGTGATGGCGTCGTTCCTGTATGTGATGGCGACGTTCCTGTATGTGATGACGACGTTCCTGTATGTGATGGCGACGTTCCTGTATGTGATGGCGACGTTCCTGTATGTGATGGCGACGTTCCTGTATGTGATGGCGTCGTTCCTGTATGTGATGACGACGTTCCTGTATGTGATGACGACGTTCCTGTATGTGATGGCGACGTTCCTGTATGTGATGACGACGTTCCTGTATGTGATGGCGACGTTCCTGTATGTGATGGCGTCGTTCCTGTATGTGATGGCGACGTTCCTGTATGTGATGGCGACGTTCCTGTATGTGATGGCGACGTTCCTGTATGTGATGGCGACGTTCCTGTATGTGATGGCGACGTTCCTGTATGTGATGGCGACGTTCCTGTATGTGATGGCGACGTTCCTGTATGTGATGGCGACGTTCCTGTATGTGATGGCGACGTTCCTGTATGTGATGGCGTCGTTCCTGTATGTGATGGCGACGTTCCTGTATGTGATGGCGACGTTCCTGTATGTGATGGCGTCGTTCCTGTATGTGATGACGACGTTCCTGTATGTGATGGCGACGTTCCTGTATGTGATGACGACGTTCCTGTATGTGATGGCGACGTTCCTGTATGTGATGGCGTCGTTCCTGTATGTGATGGCGACGTTCCTGTATGTGATGGCGACGTTCCTGTATGTGATGGCGACGTTCCTGTATGTGATGGCGACGTTCCTGTATGTGATGGCGACGTTCCTGTATGTGATGGCGACGTTCCTGTATGTGATGGCGACGTTCCTGTATGTGATGGCGACGTTCCAGTATGTGATGGCGTCGTTCCTGTATGTGATGACGACGTTCCTGTATGTGATGGCGACGTTCCTGTATGTGATGGCGACGTTCCTGTATGTGATGGCGTCGTTCCTGTATGTGATGGCGACGTTCCTGTATGTGATGGCGACGTTCCTGTATGTGATGGCGACGTTCCTGTATGTGATGGCGACGTTCCTGTATGTGATGGCGACGTTCCTGTATGTGATGGCGACGTTCCTGTATGTGATGGCGTCGTTCCTGTATGTGATGGCGACGTTCCTGTATGTGATGGCGACGTTCCTGTATGTGATGGCGTCGTTCCTGTATGTGATGACGACGTTCCTGTATGTGATGGCGACGTTCCTGTATGTGATGACGACGTTCCTGTATGTGATGGCGACGTTCCTGTATGTGATGGCGTCGTTCCTGTATGTGATGGCGACGTTCCTGTATGTGATGGCGACGTTCCTGTATGTGATGGCGACGTTCCTGTATGTGATGGCGACGTTCCTGTATGTGATGGCGACGTTCCTGTATGTGATGGCGACGTTCCTGTATGTGATGGCGACGTTCCTGTATGTGATGGCGACGTTCCAGTATGTGATGGCGTCGTTCCTGTATGTGATGACGACGTTCCTGTATGTGATGGCGACGTTCCTGTATGTGATGGCGACGTTCCTGTATGTGATGGCGTCGTTCCTGTATGTGATGGCGACGTTCCTGTATGTGATGACGACGTTCCTGTATGTGATGGCGACGTTCCTGTATGTGATGGCGACGTTCCTGTATGTGATGGCGACGTTCCTGTATGTGATGGCGTCGTTCCTGTATGTGATGACGACGTTCCTGTATGTGATGACGACGTTCCTGTATGTGATGGCGACGTTCCTGTATGTGATGACGACGTTCCTGTATGTGATGGCGACGTTCCTGTATGTGATGGCGTCGTTCCTGTATGTGATGGCGACGTTCCTGTATGTGATGGCGACGTTCCTGTATGTGATGGCGACGTTCCTGTATGTGATGGCGACGTTCCTGTATGTGATGGCGACGTTCCTGTATGTGATGGCGACGTTCCTGTATGTGATGGCGACGTTCCTGTATGTGATGGCGACGTTCCTGTATGTGATGGCGACGTTCCTGTATGTGATGGCGACGTTCCTGTATGTGATGGCGACGTTCCTGTATGTGATGGCGTCGTTCCTGTATGTGATGGCGACGTTCCTGTATGTGATGGCGTTCTTCTGCAATCATCGTTCTTCAGCAGAAACCCTGGAGCTATTTCTGGCTGTCGGTCTATTTTAGGGTTTTCTTTTATCACTGTTGTTGTTCGGCTGCGTCATAAACTGCAACTTGTTCAGGTCTGTTGTGCTGATGTGAGATTTGCGGCGAGTGGATTATAATGTTGCGGAGCAGCTGCTTATATTATCTCTCCGCTTATAGTCCAGAGACTTCACATTCCAAATCGAGATTCCTGATCTCCTGTGATGCCGCGATCTCCTCTGCGGTGACGACTGATCAGTCGACTCTGGAGATAATCCATACCAGGCTGCTGCTGCGTTATTAGGACGGTCTATATCCACCCTCTCATGTCATCAACAGCAGCATTGAGTTCAATAAGTGGGGGGAAGACTGTTTACAATTTCCACCAAACCAGAAAATGATAGCATGTGTGGGATTCTTTATAGGATCAGTGGAAATAATTGTCTCTGTCCCTTTAAGTGCATTAACCTTATAGGGATTCTGGCACATTCCTCTATTTAGTTATTTTCCAGGACAAATTTGAGATTTTTTTTTTTTTTTCAAACGTCGATCAATAAATTGGTCGTGTTCTCGCCAGGTAATGAGTCACAGGAGGTAGCGAGCAGCCTTGTAGTTACGGTTATATCGTTTGCTTGGCGTCTCGTGCACTGCTGGGTTGTCCTATAGATCTGGACACGATGGAGACTTATTACAAATCTGTTAAAGCAAGAAAAAAACTTACGCCCCTGCACACGACCGTGCCCGTAATCACGGTCCGTGATTACGGCAGGCCGCTGACCGTCACCTGCATTTGCGGGCTGCGCTCCCATATAAAGTATGGGAGTGCGGTCCGTAAAAAGCAAAAAATAGGACATGTCTTTTGCGGAGCCTTTCTACGGCACGGACACCTTCCTGTAAATATACGGAAAGGTGTCCGTGGTCAATAGAAATAAATGGGCCCGTAATTACAAATGAATTCTATGGTCGTCTGCATGGAGCCTTACTGATTGTTGCTACAGGGCAGGGGGAGGTGTGAAGAAATGGGGAGCAGTGCACTAATATACAGGTAGAGTTACTTTATAGGGTCCCCCTCTATAGGGTGTTGATTGGGTGTCACGGCTTCTACTTATAGCGCAGCCATGACCGACATGACGGATCCGGATGGACTTAATTCACAAAATGTGGATCTGGTATATTTGGCGGGAAGAATATCTTAATAGACTGCGCTAATCTTGACATAAAAAAAATTCCAGAAAGCTCGATGGTAACCGTTACGCAAACGTGAGCAGAGCCTTATTATAAAGAGGGGAAAGAAGGTTATTGACAATGTAATGTATAGACTGATTACTAGCGGGGGAGGGGAAATGTGAAAATGAACGTCGGTCAGTGACATTTTCACGTCTGTGGCTTTTCCGCAATTATTCTGGGAAATTCTACCGTCCGTCCCATATGTCTGAAGTCATGAGGTTCTTGATTTGTTGCATGTGTCATAGACTTCCTCCTCTCTCTGATGGTTTTTTTTTTAAATTTATTTTTTGTAATTGTTTTTATTTTTTTTGTAATTTTTTTTATTTTTTATAAGGATTACTACAAGACCGGGATAATTCGCTGTCCAGATGGAATATCTATCCCGGAGCTCAGAGAAGCTTGCGACTATCTATGTATCTCTTTTGAATATAGCACTATCAAATGTAGAGACCTCAGTAAGTATCCGGCAGAAGCTTCTCCGTCTGTCCTGCTGTTCCATTTCACATCTTGTCTCGTGTGGCAGCACAGATAAATGATGCAGTCACCATCCCTGTGACATCTCTCTCCTCTCTCTCCTGACATTCTGTGTCCTGTGCCTTTAAATCTCTCCGCTCTTCTGTGCCTCGTGTCATGTGCAGCTTGTTTCTTGACAGAGCAGATTTTTATCGGACGTCGTCTTGTATGAATGTGATTTTCTTAATGTTGTTTGGATATTCCAGGTGCCCTGATGCATGAATTGTCCAACGACGGCGCTCGGAGACAGTTTGAGTTTTACTTGGAGGAGATGATCTTGCCTTTGATGGTTGCCAGCGCTCAGAGCGGGGAGCGAGAATGCCATATAGTGGTGCTAACCGATGACGATGTCGTGGACTGGGATGAAGAGTACCCTCCGCAGATGGGAGAAGAATATTCTCAGAGTATGTTTAATCATTTAAAATATTTTTTCTTTGCTCCCCCCTCCCATGATGTCTGTGCACAACCTGCTGGAATGGTGACGAACGGAAACCATTAGCGATGTTTCCGTCACCATTGATATCAATGGTGACTGAAACGGAAGCTGTGGTTTCAGTTTCGCTTTCCATTGCGGGGTTCACCCGACGGAAACCTCCGACGCGACCCCAGAACGGAAAGCAAACGCTGATGTGAAGAGGGCCTAACTTACTTGCTTCGAATTGTCATCCACAATTCTGCTAGCTGAGTGAACATGTCATAGTATCACCTACTTACTTATTCAGGGTCTGTACAGAGGTTGACCCTAGATCTGCATACTGGGATGTGTAGTCTTTGTACCAGGCACTGTGCAATACTTTGACAACTAAAGCTCGCTTAACATGGGCCGAAATTTTAGCAATAACCTGGCCATGTGGGGGGGTAGTCACGAGCGCTCCGGGCAATCTGAACCACTCATCAGTTGGATATTTCTAAGCAATGGAAACGATTGTTGCCTTTTCCTCTCATATATGAGGAATGGTTTCCAGCTTGACCGTCCTTGTTGGCGATGTACGACCAGGTCAACTCTCCCGCTGCTTTATGGGAGCTCAGCTCTTCGTCTTGACTGATTCTAGTAGCAAACAGCTGTGCTGGATTCTAATACAGGATTGGATAATGTATTTTTTTTTTTTCCTCTTTTTAGTTATTTACAGCACTAAGTTGTACAGGTTCTTTAAGTACATTGAAAACCGAGATGTCGCAAAGTCCGTTCTGAAGGAAAGAGGCCTTAAAAAGATCCGGCTAGGCATCGAAGGTGAGCACCTCCCCCGCTTCCCATCCATATTTACAATCATGTAAAGTGGTGGCGTTATCCATGGCAGCCAATCAAAGCTGCAATCTGATTGATCACTATGGGCATCTCTCCAAATATGATGTCACCGGTCCTTAAAATTTGTCTATCATTCTAAGGCTCTGTTCACACTTGCACGAAGTCTCCGTTGGGGGGGTTTCCATTACTTTTGACAGCATAGCGCAGCCTCATGGCTTCCATCATAAAGAGAATTTATGATGCCAGTATGAATAGAGCCTTAGACACTTACATGTTGTATACCATAAAAAAAAAAAAAAGTGTACAAATGTTCACTGTAGATTTCAACGGATGACTGAAGAGCAGCGGTGTGATTGGTTTACATCTGGGTTCTCTGGTATTTATAAAGTTACTGAATAGCATCGATATAGGCCTAATGCACACCATTGTTTTTTTTTTTTGTCCATATGCGATCTACAATTTTGTAGATCGTGCGCGCGCGCATCCCCATTCACATCTACGGCCTCATGCACACGACTGATGTTCACGGATCCGAGTGGGGGGGGCCGCAGAAACTCAGGACAAGTGATTTTAAGTCCATATTTCCGGATCCGTGAATACTGATGACACATGGATGCAAAAAAAATGGACCGCAACAGATCCATATTTTTTCAGACTGCAAAATCTCCGGTCATGTTCATTAGGCCATATTAAATATAGCGGAAACTCTGCTTTGTTACATTGGCAGTCTTGTAGTGGTTTGGGTCTCCGAGCTCATGGTATAACTTTTTTTTTTTTTTTTTTTATACTGAACGACAAATGCTTCTCGGTTTTAAATGTCCAGACACTTGAGCAATTTTGCGCACGCGTGGTGGCCCACCAAAATCACTTTTATATTGTTTTTGTCTCTAGGGTATGTTCACATTCTGTTTTCAGGGTATAAACGAGCCAAAATATGCTTGAAAAAACGGAAGCTGAACGCCTACAAACATCTGCCCATTGAATTCAATGGGAAAAACAGCATTTTGTTCAGACGGGCCGTTTCTTTACGCCGCCTGTTTAAAAAAAAAAAAAAAAAGGCACGTAAAAAGGAGCATGTCACTACTTGAGCTGTTTTTGGACCTGTTTTTCTTTGGGTCAATGGAAAAAACGCTCCAAAAACATCTAGAAAAAATGTTTTCAGCTTCAAAAACAGTTGAAAGTGCAGTGTACATGTGTGGCCCGAGCTGTTACAAAAGACCCCGGGGGACATTTAGACTGTTTTTCCCGTAAGTAGTACTATGGATGCTGTGCTGTAAAATAAGACGCCTGTGGGGACAACAGAGTTAATCTGCTAATACCTAGTAGCTCTAGGAATCGGGGTAGCAGCATGATATTCTGCTTCTGTATAAAGATTTTTTTTGTAACAATCTGACACCTGACCAGCCCAGAAGCTTTAAATCTGCGCTGTATATTGAGGATGTCTTGGGGTTGAAGCCCAGGACCCTGTCCTGTACATTTATAAACCGTTCCGTGAAAAATATTTAAAGTGTAGCTAAACGTTTGACGAACTTCTGACATGTCAGAAGTTTGGATTGGTGGGGGTCTGAGCACTGAGCCCCCCACCAATCGCTAGAACGAAGCAGCTGAAGTTCGTGTCTTTTCAGCTTATTCCAGAAAGCCGATGTATCGGAGGACGGGCTCATAGACTTTCTATTGAGTCCGTACACTGATTTATTTCCAGAAAAAGCCGAACAGACAGGAAGCGGCCGAGCGCTCACACGAGAACTTCAGCTGCTTCGTTCTAGCTATTGGTGGGGGTCTCAGTGCTCGGACCCCCACCAATCCAAACTTCTGACATGTCAGAAGTTTTTAAAACGTTTAGCTACGCTTTTTAAAGTGATTTCCATAGTTTGTGGTTTTGGTGATACACAAGCTGCTGCATATTACCTCTGTCTCACTTCCAGGTTACCCAACATACAAGGAGAAGGTAAAGAAGAGGCCGGGTGGACGGCCCGAGGTCATCTACAACTACGTGCAGCGGCCCTTCATCAGGATGTCCTGGGAGAAGGAGGAGGGGAAAAGCCGACACGTGGACTTCCAGTGTGTAAAAAGCAAATCCATTACAAACCTGGCTGCAGCCGCCGCCGACATCCCACAGGACCAACTGGTGGTTATGCACCCAACACCTCAAGTAGATGAGCTTGACATCTTACCCAATCATCCCACCCCAGGCAACAATGACACAGAACCAGACGGGCAGAACTCCACCTTATAATACAGGCTTCACTACAGATGCTGGGAACGTGTGCAAGTCTTTAAAAATTGCCTTTGGATGTCAATCAGCCGTCGAGGAGTCGAGTTCTACAAGTCACTGGTGATGAGTATTTATTTTCTACAATCATGACAAAAAAAAAGGGGAAAATGGCGCTACGGTGGCACCGCCACACGTCGGACTTGTAATATACCAATGAACTCTTTTGGTTGTGCAGTGTGGACATTTTCTTTTTAAGACCAAAGGAACGAGCAGAGGTTCTGGCCGTGTCGTGTTTCTGTGTGCTTGTGATGTTGGCTGTCTATTCACTTCACATTGTATGAATCCCCCCCCATATTACCAGGGTACACCCGGTCTTTTGTAGCGGCACTTTATGGATGGTTTCAGGTGGTGTTTGTAAAGTTATTTCACAGTGTATTAGTATTAACTTTAAAAAAAAAAGTGCATCTTAAAAATACAAAAACGTTATGTTTGGGTATATAGTGATATTATTAATCCCCCTTTAAATGTATTTACTGAGCACAAGTGGGGCGATTCTCCTCCAGCGCTGGAGTATTTTACTTTGCTAGGGGCATCCCTCCTCCCCTGATATCCAGATACTGCAGTGCCCGGAGCTTAAAGCAAGCGATGCCTTACACCACACAATCTGGGCCAGGTTTACCTATAGAAATGTTTATGAAATAAATGATTGTATGTTTTGCATTTAAATAAAATGTCATTATTTTAAGACTGCTGGGAAGGTGTGGAGTGGTCGTCCGGGAGTGGCAGTGCCCATGTAAAGGGCACAGGAGTATGAAGGCTTGGAGGACCCGTTGGCTCTTCTGACATGTCTGTTTTAATACTTTTATTTGTTGTTTGAGAACAATTCTGGAGCATCTTTTCTTAGAGTAACAGCACAATGCAGAAGTTCTGTTATTCCTCCTGGAAATGTAGGACTAAATTGACAACTGGGTGAAACTATTTCCCTTATCAAGAGGGCATATCCCTAGAGTCTGGTACTGATTGGACCATGTCTGACTATAGGGTAACACCCAGATGTCACATTTAAACATTTCTAGGAGGAATAACAGAGGAACAGCACAAGTTATTTTTTTTTTTGTTTTTTTTTAAACGCTTCAAAATGGTTATATAATAGAATGCAAGTATTTACTAAAACAGATAATTGGTCCTCTTAAGGCCTTATTCACACGAGCGCCTCTGATTTTCAGCCACAAAAACAAACATGTTTTTCATCCGTTTATCATCTATTTTGTCTTCTCTGCAAGCACTTCCTGGTCTCAATTTTCTTTTTCTGCATCGTTTAGCAATGGATCTGTGAAATACTGACCGCACAGGGATGTTGTCAGAGGTTTTAATTTTTTTCACACACCTAAAGACTTCAATTTGCGAGTCTGGTCTGCAAAAATTGTCCAGAGTTGGACGTGCTGTGAGTTTCTTGCGACGGACACGCGCTCCAATAAGAATAAAAAAAATGGGTGTGTGAATAGTCCTGTTGACTTGTATGGGTCCATGCGCTGTACAAACAGCCAGCACACTGATGAGAAATACGTTTGTGTGAATAAGGCCTCAGCCACATTTATGTAAAACTAAACGAGTCGTTTATAAAAGGTAAAGTTGGATATAACCATCTTATTGGTGGGATTGAATAATCTAATGTCTATGGAGCCTAAGGCTATGTTCACACGGAGTATTTTGGGGGAGGAATATCTGCCTCAAAGTTCCAAACGGAATTTTGAGGCAGATATTCCTCCCCCAAAATACTCCGTGTGAACAGCAATTATCGCGCCGTTTTTCGCCCGCGGCCATTGAGCGCCGCGGGCATAAAACACGCTTTTTCCTGCCTCCCATTGAAGTCAATGGGAGGTCGGAGGCGGAAGCGCCCGAAGATAGGGCATGTCGCTTCTTTTTCCCGCGAGGCAGTTTTACTGCTCGCGGGAAAAAGACGCCGACGCCTCCCATTGAAATCAATGGGAGGCGTTCTCGGGCCGTTTCAAAAAACTCGGCAAAAGACCCCGTGTGAAAATAGCCTAAGGAGAAAAGGTCTAATAAGTGATTCTTTAATCAGTCGTCTGTAATGGGTCATTATTGGCTTCAGTGTGTCCAGTGATGTATCTGTATCTATGGACCCCAGGTAAACAGCTGTTGAGCTGGAGAAAATAAAAGTTGTAATGTTTTTGTTTGGAGATGCTGCCCCCTGCTGGGTAAAACACTGACATCACGGTGCATTATTACTTGTCCACACAACTGAATTGCTGCAGAAAAACCACACTGTTTCCTTCGTTCTTTTTACTGTAAAAAAAATGGTGCAGATTTTGCGCTTTTTTAATCAATGCTGGAAGATGGTGACGTCTCCTGAAAAACGCAGCAATTCAGTCTACACTCCACAGCAGGAATTGACATGCTGCGGTAGGGAAAAATTACGCATCGCAGGTCAATTTCTGCTTGGAAATTTTACGCAGCATGTGGATGATGTTAAATCTCACCTACTTTGCGGCTACTGTATTCTGCGGTGTATTTTCCAGCCAGAAAATACAGCGCAATTCCAGCTGAAAAATACGCCATAATTCCGCAACGTGTGGACAAGCCCTTAAATTTACTGAAAAGCAGCGGTTTCAGAGTATTCAATGCCTATGTTTTAGGCAAAGTTTAAAAAAAAAAATTCATTATATTGTGGCAAGCTGTGCTGTTTCTGGAAGCAAATGGAACTTTTATACCAGTGGTCTAGAACCTGTTGCAAAACTACAACATCCATTATACCGAATGAACTTGTGATTACAGACCACGGCTCTAACCACATGTGGTCCGTTACATCACGCTAATCGAGGAGCTGTGCAGTAAATTGCGCCTGTGTGAGGCAAGGCTTGGATTACGGACTACACGTGGATTAAAGCAGGGCTCTCAAACTTGGCCAGGTAAGTCGACCACATATAGAAAAAAAATGTGAAGTTGACGGGCCGCATTACTTTCAAATTTGATAAGATACAAAATTGTTAATCATTTAGTTATTTGAACACTGCTACAATACTAGAAGAATACTACAGTACTAAACACTACTAATACATTACTATAACACTACTACATTACTCTAAGAATGTTACAGTACTAGAAGAATACATACTATAACACTTGCTACAACACCACTACTACATTACTATAAGAATTACAATACTAGAACACTACTAATACATTACTTTAACACTTATAATACTGTAGTATTCTAGTACTGTAACATTTTTATAGTAATGTAGTATAACACTACTACATTGCTATAACACTACTGCACTACTATAATTACTAGAACACTACAACACTACTACGTTACTATAAGAATGTTACAGTACTATAACACTAATACACTATAATAACTACTACATTACTTACTATAACACTTTTACTACACAACTACTACATTACTATAACACCACCACTATACTACTATAAGAATGTTACAGTACTAGAAGAATACAACAGTACTAACACTACTACATTACTTACTATAACACTACTACATTACTATAAGAATGTTACATTACTATAACACTTATAATACTGTAGTATTCTAGTACTGTAACATTTTTTTTTTTTTTTTAAACTCGGTTTATTGTAAAAGTACATACAAAAATCAACAGCAAATGGAAACAGAATAATGACATTAACATTCCTGCATACCATGAATACACATTAGAAACAAGAGTTTGCAATTTACATTTATACATGAAAGCGAGTCACAGGAGACTCCAAATACTCACTGCACGCAGGCAGGTCAGTGTCACACTTATTTGTGATTCTGTAGACATACAGGTCGCAGTTATTTACCAGGATCAAGCCCCATTCTCACATCTAGGGCATCAAAATACCCGGTCATATAGAACTCAGATCCCTCCTACTTGAAGTGGTAAGGATTCTCTAAGGTCACCCACGCTGAAAGAGGCAAGAGGTGAGGAGCACCACTCTCCCCAGATTTTCAAGAATTTATATTGACATCCTCTATGTTTATATACTATATTTTCATATGGGAGAATAGCATTGACCAGGCTTTTCCATTGCGATGTATCCGGAAAAGTGTCCCCCATCCATCGGATGGCTATCGCTTTTCTGGCTAAGAACAGGGCTTCTCGCAGGAAGATACCCTCATAGTGTGTCCGGGGTCTCTCTCCCAACAGCCCCAATAAACATAGACCTGGTTCACATGGAATCGGGTTGGTCATAATTGAGGACAGTATTTGCGTCACTTCTTTCCAGAAATTGGCTATGACTGGGCATAACCACATCATGTGATCAAAGCCAGCTTGATCTTGAGAGCATCTAGGACATTGTGTGTTAGGTGCCCTTCCCATCCGATATAATCTAATGGGGGTAATATAACATCTGTGTATGATGTACAATTGTGTCAATTTATTGTTCGCTGCAGGCGAGACCAAGAGATGTGATCCCATGGCCTCCCCCCAGTCCTCACTAGATAATGTAGGAATAAGACCCCTCCATCCAACCTCAACCGACATTTCAGCGTGAGCGACCCTCTGCGACAGGAGGTAAGTATAAAGTGCAGACACCATCCCCCTTGGTCCCTGTGTTCTCAGAATACCAATGAGTGGAAGTGAAGAAATGGATCTCTGATCTTCCCTGAACTGGGATTTTAAAGCATGCCTAATTTGTACACAGCGGAATGCGTCTCTCTCAGGGATCCGGAATGTATCCTGTATCTCTCTGGCTGATAGCATATGTCCCTCGTCATCTATCAGGTTTTGCACCTGCGCTACACCTACTTCGATCCAAAAATCAGAATCCTGCATCCCCTTAAAATGAGAAAGACCCTGATGAGACCAAAGTGGCAGCTCTGCAATTATGTCCTCCCATCCCAGAACTTTCTTAACGTGTGACCAAACCTGTTTGGCTAGTTTAATTATTGCCAAGGAATGCCTGGGGCTATATCCATGCGGCTCAAGTATGGGCCACAAAGAGGGAATCCTAAGAAAATGGGCCAAGTGGAGATCTGCATTAGGTATTGGTTCCTCAGCCACCCATGTTTTAATAAATCTTAATTGGCCTGCCAAGTAATACAAAAACACGTCAGGTAGAGCAGCCCCTGCCTGTTCCTTGGGGCGTTGGAGCGTGCTAAGTTTAAGTTTGGGGCGACTCTCCCCCCATACAAATGAGGAAAATAAGGAGCTTACCAAGTTGAAAAATCGTTTAGGGACCAGGGTGTCCGCATGTTCTAGGAGGTATAACATTTTGGGCAGCACTATCATCTTAATTAAATTTATTCTTCCTGCCGTCGATATAGGGAGCGCCTTCCAAACAGCAAATTTATCCCTCAGATATGTCAACAGGGGATATATATTTAGATCATATGAAGCGCCACTATCCCTAACTATATGGACCCCTAAGTATTTAAAACAGGAAACCACCTGCAGGCCCTGGAAGTCCCTATCCCACCCACAGTTATCGGGTCTAAGGGGCATAAGAAATGACTTACTCCAGTTGATATATAGGCCTGAGAACCGTCCAAACTCTTCCAGTAGTGTCATTGCTCTTGGTAAGGAGGCGTTTGGATTAGCCATATACAAAATCATGTCATCGGCATAAAGACCAATCCGATCCTCCCGTGGTCCTATGTGGATACCCTGAAAAGCCGCATCTAGACGGATGCGGATAGCCAGGGGCTCAATGGCCACTGCAAACAGAAGAGGGGATAGGGGGCATCCCTGCCTTGTACCTCTATGGAGACAAAAGGAGGGAGACAAAATCCCATTGACCAACACCGATGCCTTCGGATCTTTGTATAGGATGTTAATCCATTTAAGGAATCTCTCGCCAAATCCAAATCTGCGAAGGACCTCAAACAAATAAGGCCACTCTACTGAATCAAAGGCCTTAGCCGCATCCAGCGAGGCCAATGCCCAGTCTTGCTGCTCCCACCACCCTATCTGGGTCACTACCTGAGCTCTGCGGATATTATCCGATGTTGATTTGCCTGGGATAAAACCGGATTGGTCCGGATGAATAATATCTGTGATAGCACCACTAAGTCTATTAGCTAAAAGTTTGGTTAGGATTTTATAATCCACATTGAGTAGGGATATCGGGCGATACGACTCACATTCCTCTGAATTTTTTCCCGGTTTCAAAATGACAACTATAGTGGCATCCTTCATCGAGACTGGCAATTCACCCTTCTGAAAGGTGTCCTCATATACAGTTAATAGCTGGGAATTTAGGGTATCTGCATATTTAATATACACCTCTAGAGGGAGACCATCCGGACCTGACGCCTTCCCTTTTGTCATGGAGGCTAAGCATTCTTCTATCTCCTGTATCGAGAAAGGGGCCTCCAACTTGATTCTATTCTCCTCTGACAACCCTGGGAAGTTTGCCACATCTAAATAGGAGTTCAATTCCTCCATCGAATACTGTGCCTGCGAAGTGTAGAGTTCCCCATAAAAATCTGTAAATCTATTCAGTATGTCTAATGGTGTATTAGCTGTACCCTGGTTTGGTTGGGATATACGTAGCACTGGGGGGGGACATGGTATTCTGTTTCGCTATTTGTGCAAGCAGCTTACTCGACTGATTACCGTGCTCAAAAAAGGATTGTTTAGAGAAGAATATCCTTCTTGCTGCCTTTTCTTTGACTAGAAGCAAGTATTGTCTGCCCGCTGCCAGCCACGCTTCTCTGTTAACCTGGGATGGGTCCCGTACGAAAGTATCCTCTAAACCCCTGCATTGTTGTGCTAAATCCATTTCTTGTTTGGCTGAGGAGCGTTTAACATAGGAAATAGAGAATTTCAAGCACCCTCTCAAATACGCTTTTAATGTATCCCAAACCAGTGCACTATTTTGTTCTTGTGAATGCGCTTCTAAAAAGACATCTAGTTGGTCAGGTATTCTATCACTTCCCGTAAACAACTGCAACCAAAATGGGTGTATCTTAAGAGCTCCCCTCCTTCCCTCTTCCCGTTGATGTAACTGTAAAAGAATCGGGCTATGATCCGACACCCCTCTGGGCAAGTGCTCTATAGAAGCCATGCTTGAGAAAATGGCGGGAGATCCCAACACGTAGTCAATGCGAGACAAAGCGTTAAACTGCGGAGTATGGCACGTGTATTCCCTTATTCCCGGGTGGCTCACTCTCCATAGATCCAACCATCCTATCTCCTCTATCATAGATGCTAGCGGAGTGGGGCTCGTGGGGTAGTACTGTAACATTTTTATAGTAATGTAGTATAACACTACTATAATAGCCTTAGGTTTAAACTTAACGGAATTTTGCAAGATTTCTTCACTTAAAATGGATTGTTGAAATAAGCATCGCTAAATGCAGTCCGGCGGCTCAGTTGGCAGACACACAAATGTCAAGATTGGGAAGCCCCTTTTTTAGATGCTGCCACAGCGCCCTCTGAAGATGTCAGGGGATCCTCCTGGTCTGGAATGTGATGTGCAACCCTAGATCCGGTGACCAGAGACTTGTATGACGCTGATTGGTCAGCGTCATACACTTCTCTCCACAACGCCCAGTTGGGCATTAAGAAAGTAATTAGCATAAATCTAAAAATCGGTCAAAATTGTTTTTTTTCTAAATAAAAACCACTGCTGTCACCGACATTACAGCGCCGATCACATTATGTAGGAGATAGGGCACTCTTGTCTTTAAAACAGCAATACCTGGTGGATGTGGGTGAAAAATCGTTTATGTAACCTACAATTAGCTTGTAAGTAGCTGTGTACCTTTTAGTATTCCATATTTTAGTGTTCCTGCACTATATGCTAATGAGCACGAGTCATGTCTTCGTTCCTCAAGCCTTTCCGAGTTAACCCCGCCTCCTTACTTTTGAGTGACAACATTCAGGACGGGCCAGTTTTTGCCGATGGGCGGGCATAAGAAGAGGAATGAACGAGACTGCTGGATTATTAACATAAAAGGCGCAATTTTTTTTTTTATTTACAGTCAGAGGAGGAGTTTAGGAGAGGGGATAACGGCTATGAACTTAACAGCAGTGGCCTGCAATAGGTGAAATAATGGTGACAGGTTCCCTTTAAAGAGGCTTTCTGGGACTTTAATATTGATGGCTGGAGCACCACAAGCTATTGTGGCTGTGCCTGGCACTGCAGCTCTGTCTTGAGTGAAACAGCTGCAGTACCAGGCAAAGCCACAAGAGAATCTACGGTGCCGTCCAGTGTAAACAATGAATAAGATGAGGCACTGATATTGACTGGAGGGTCCAACTCAAAAGTCGTGGAAAAACTTGTGTTTCTAGTCCCACAGGTAGAATGAAACACAGCTGCAAGGATCTCCGTGCTATAAGATAAAAGTTCAGACAATGGCTATAGAACAATTAAACAATTTATTTAAAAAATATTCAACTATTACACTGTACCATGTATAGCATAAAGAATTCTTACAATAAAACATCTTTTATACAAGTAATATAAGAAATATCCATGGAGGGGCGCTCCTCAGTGTACACACCATACGTCTGAAATGACATGATTCGCTGACACCATTGCCCATATGGGCAATGATTTAAAAAAATAAAATAAAAATTCATATAGAATTAATGCAAAGCTATACACCACGAGCTGCTCACTGGAGCAGGTTCTAACACATTGGACTGAGTGGTGAGCTGATATGGCTTTATGACATACAAGTGATCCTGGATCCGGTTTACCTCTTACTGCCAGGCCTAAGTGGCACTGAAGTAGTTGGAGTTCCCATAATGCACTTTGATGCTGCAAATGAGGGGACTAAAACCATCTGTCCTATTCACAACGGCCATGGCAAGTCACTGAAATCTACTGGGCCCCCAAGTCCTGCATCTGCCTCCAGGAGACTCATGATAACCGCCATTGCAGCTTCGTCATTGGATGGACTGCTTGACCCATGGTCCGTTTCGATCATATCGATCCCCATTTGTGAGTTTTCACCTGCATAAGAGAGAAAAATGTTGTGTAGAAGTTCGAAAAACATGAGGAATGCAGGACGGGAACTGCTCTGTGGGAAAAGAAGTAATCCTAACCGACCTACATGCAACGTCTGCTGCTATTTTATATGTTCTGCTCCAGATGAAAGGCCTTGCGTGAAGTGAGGGCTTATGGTAAGGACGGATGTTTTATTTAGGCCATGTTAGGATCCTAAAGAGGAGGGGGCATTTAAAAGGAAAAACTAGGGCCCTGTGCATACATGGTGGATATATGGCAGTTGCTGCACTGACGATCCACAAAGTAAGACCTTCTATATGTGAATGGGATTTAGAAAACCCATCCAGAAGCCACGATAAAAAATTTAAAAAAAAACACTCCTTGAAAACAGCCACAGCGTGTAAATGGAATTTCTTATATTTTAGTGAATAGAATTAAACATCTGGGCATAAAGGTAAAATTGGCACAAAGTAAAAAGCTAGAGATTAAAGGGATTTTTCCCATGAGACATTATAGGTGTGGGACCTGCATCCATCTCTAGAACGGGGCCCCCTAATCCCAGTTCCACCTTTTTCTGCTCCCCCGGCCACTTTCGGACTATGTTTTCGTAACTCCCTGAGCTACGCAGTTTCCGTAAGTCCCATAGAACTGAATGGTAGTTACGCTGTTTTCGTAACTCCTGACCATATAGTCTGGAAGTGGCAGAGGGAACAGGAAAAAATAGAACAGGGTTTAGGGGGCCCTGTTCTAGAGATCGGTGCAGGTCCCAGAGGTGGGATATCCTGTGGATATAACAAATAGGTCTCTGATGGGGAAACCCCTTTAATAGATTGTTTTGCAAAACTTCTATGAAAATACATTGTTACATGTTATTTTCTCTGCCATTGCCCTGCCCATACTCTCCTCCCCCCCCCCCCACCTAATTTTTATTTATTTGTTTAAACGGAGCATGCCCTTAACCTTCTACGATGTACTGGTCTTACCGAGCATTGAGGAGTTGTCAGAATATGGGAAGCCAGAATTATCTTGCAGCTGTCCGGTTCCTAAACCAGAGATTGGGATGTCCATGGTGCCCCCGTTCATAACCTAGGAGAAAAATAAATTGTAAAATAGTTACCCACATGCTGGCAATATTCTGCTTCTTGTTCCACTTTGCTTCTCCCTTCTGGTCCCCATCAGCCCCGAGTATGAACGGAGTCTAATTTTAACACAAAAAATGCCATTGCGCTAGTCTTACCAAAAGGGGTAACAACAAGCTATTGAAAAAAAATTATTGCAAATTTTGGTGAGGTTTCACATATGTATGTGTGTGGGTATATATATATATATATATATTTTTTTTTTTATAAAAATTAAAGTTGTGTGACCCTATTCACGCAGATCTCCTGAGAACTTTACCTTTTTACCACCAGGGGAGGCATCAGGAGGGGGGGTGCTGGTGATGTTAAGGGGACTCGACCCACAGCTCGAAGGTGAAGACCCTCTTATTCTGTACAAGAGAACAAAATCAAATGAGAAAAATGGCAGTTTTCTTTACAGATTCTTATAGACTTGAGTATCGAGGGATCTGTTAAAACAGCACAAAATAGGACATGTTCTATTCTTCAACAGACCCTTCACACAGTAAGTTGAAACAACGGCCGCGTGAACAGCCCCATTGAAATACATGCGTCCGTGTGACAGTCGTTTGAATCGCCGTCACATGGGCGTATAATATGGTCGTCTGAATTCGTTCTTAGGAGCAGCGCCGATCACAGCCAAACGTTCTGGGGCGCTAAGTTTAATGCTTCTGCATCTTCTGTTTCAGCGATGGGGGGGGGGGGTAGGGGGTTGTATGTCTCAGCACCCAGACTCCAACCCATCAAAATGCCTGATATTTCAAAAGTTTCTTTGAAAGTGCAGTTACACTAAGGCTGGGTCCACACGACCATGTTACATCCGTAATGGACGGAACGTATTTCGGCCGGATGTCCCGGACCGAACACAGTGCAGGGAGCCGGGCTTCTAGCATCATGGTTATGTACGACGCTAGGAGTCGCTGCCGGACAACTGTCCCATACTGTAATCATGTTTTCAGTACAGGACAGTAGTTCCACGGAGAGGCAGGGACTCCTAGCATCGTACATAACTATGATGCTGGGAGTCCGGCTCCCTGCACTGTATTCGGTCCGGGACTTGCAGCCAAAATACGTTCCGTCCTTCACGGACCGAACATGCTCATGTGAATCCAGCCTTAAAAGCACTGTGGTCATTACACTTTTTTTTTTTTTTTTTACATGAGAGCCCCAGTGTACGCAGATTATTGGTATACTCTAGATAGAAACAAAATAGATCAAAGAAATACGATTTCAAGAAGATATTTTTCATAGGAGGCAGCCACTAAATCACAAAGATAGTATTGATCTCAATCGACTCAAATATGCTACAAAAGTGGTGTAATGTGCATTACAAAAAATAGCGCATCACAGGAGCGTGCAAAGGCGGCACCAACTTTATTAATAAGATGTAGCGGTTATTCAGGCGTCCAGAAAAAGGCGCAAGGTGAAATGTGTTTTGTATGTCGGGAGCTGTACCAAAATATATTATGTAGCGTGCATCATTTTCATACATTTGCTCCAAATTATAAGTCTTAATTTCAACTTCAGAGAGTTCGCTCCCCCTAGTGGCCGCATTGTTCTGCAGGAATTTATGTATTTAACAAGCCTGTACACAGATTCTCAGCTGAATTTCTTTGATGCAGGGGTTGTTTCTATAGTACACTCTAGACTAGAGCATTCATTTATATAAAATAAAAAAAATGAATGATTGTGTAACTATAAAATATTCACCTGTGAATTTCCATGATCTCTTCAGCGATCATTCTGCCAATCTTCCCGGCTCCAGCTCTGGTTCCACCAGGAATACCGGGCACTGTCGGATGAGTTCTCTTCGCACCACCTGATAATATAAGGTAAACCGGTAAACCGTTAAGTCGTGACCTTACAAAAGGACGGCTTTCATTTTTGTGGGAAATGCATCAATAGGTCTTGAGATGTAGAAATTTCACTCATTTCCAATAGTATGCGTCTGAGCGAATGGATGATTGTATGTGTTCAGCTGATGACCTCACTCATATTGGGCTAGTAGAAACTGCTCCAGCCGAGTCCATAGCCTGGAAATGTGACCATTAGGACTTTGCCAGGGCCGTACTGGAGCAGAATTGGGTTCGATTTGCACCAAATATTTAATTGAATTTACAACATATTTGGCTTCAATAAATATTCCCATGTCTAATATTTCGGGACACTGAATTAGAAGGGATGTCCAGGATTAGAAAAAACATGGCTGCTTTCTTTCAAAAACAGCGCCACAGATGTCCATAGGTTGAGGGTGGAATTGCAGCTCACCCTCATTCACTTCAGTAGAGCCGAGCTGCAATACCAGTAATAGCCCATTGACCGGTGTGGCGATGTTATTGGAAGAAACCCGACATGTTTTCCTAATCCTGGACAACCCCTTTAAGGCCAACTGTAGACTCACCTTCTCCAGACTGCAGGACGTTGTCCATGCTGGGTGGGGAGGATGCCAAATGTGAAAAGGCTGAATCGCCGCTCTCTAAAATGTTTGCTCTGCAATATAAAAAAAATATTATTTTTTTAAAAAAGGTAAAAATCTCCACTTCGATACATTTTAACATTTTGTTACCTATAGCAACCAACTGTTAATTTGCCTATACATTTACAATATAACAGATGATCCAGATGAAATGAACGAGAATTAGCAATTTTTACACGACCTCCCAGGTAAAAGCCTTTACAACACATCAGAACCGTTTTATTTTCCTTTCTTTTTTTAATAAATAGAGAAGAAACCGGTTCAGAACTTGGGTCTAACTTACGATACAACGGTGTTGGTGGAGACTATGTATTCCACTTCTTTGGTCCATGGGTTCATGAAACTGAAAAAGCGACTCTTCAGGGTGATGAAGGAGCCATCTTTGATTTTAAACTTGTAACAATTTGTGGTTATTTTTTCTCTCGTCTGTAACACTGGAAGGAAAGGAGAAGTAATTACAGAAACTCCACCTCAAGAAAGGAAGAGACTTACACTGGTGCCATCATATGCTGTAAACCGTAATGACTGATTCTAGTAGCAGTTAGAGCTTACCACCACTAGAGGGCATGATGGCTCGTTATCTACTATTATGATTAGAACTCACTTTACATGAATATTGTATGAAGTGAAGTTAATTTTCTGCCCATTTACAACTCAATAACTGTTTACAGTTATTCTACTTTTTTTTTTTTACTTTACCATTCTTTTTACATAAATAAATACAGCATTAACCCAGGAGTTGCGTTACCTTGTCTATGGCACTCTGCGAGGTTCCCGATGTCGTCTTGATGGAAATACTCGTAACACGACGTCCCTAAAAGTTCTTGCGGTAAGTACCCTAAAATGGCAGTCGCCCTGTAAAGTAAAAGAACTTTAGTTAAAATGCTGATCAATAGAATAGAATTAAAAACTGCAATCAGTAGCGGCGGATGAGATCAAGTAGTTTGATTCATTGATAATTGACACTTTCTGATCCTTTTCTTCAGGGTTGACTCTGATCCATCAGGACTCAACTAGGAACAGTGACTCCAGCTGATCTGCATTGTCTATTGGAGTCAGAAATCCACCTCTTTAGGGCTCATTCAGACGAGCGTGATTCTCGACCGCGTGCAGTGTGTTGAATCAACGCACAGCACACGGCCCCATTGATTTCAATGGGACTATTCAGACATGCGCGAGTGTTCACGCAGCGAGTGTCCGTTGTGTCAAGCTCACTGCATGTCCTATATTGGTGGATTTTCATGCACCTAGTCGCCCATTTATATCAATGGGTGCGTGAAAACCACGGACAGCACACGGACGCATCAATTGCATTAAGGAAAAAAAAAAGTGCTTGCAAGTGGGTGAAAAACACATGTCACTCGCAAAGCACACATGTTAAAATGTAACAGACAAATTTACGCGCGTGTGAATGTAGTACTCACTAGAGGCTCGGGCTGATACTGCTGTCTCTCCCTTATGCTTTACACAACAACTCTGCTCTAAGGTACTGTTATAATCTGCTACTCCAGTATAGAGTGCAAGGTACTTTCATCAGTGGCTCAGGCTGCTGTGTTTTCATTTCCCCATGCTGTAAACTGCAGCACTGCTTGTTCTGATTGACTGCGGTGTATAAGAACAATGCTCAGCAGGATGTCAGTGCATGGAGCAGATATCCCGAACGGCAAGGACGGAATGATTATTAAACTATAAGCAACTAAACCACCAATGCGAAAAATAAGATTATCCATTAATGGCGGCACATGGAGTGCAGGGAATGAGCCTCAATAAGGGGGGAAAGTGGAGAGCAACTTTAAGTGTAAAATTAACCACTGCTAAATCTACGCTAAGGGGTTCGCAAAAATAAAACTCTTATAAACCCATTATTGGATTTTATAAGGAGCGCTCTGATAATAGAACAGACAAGGCATGGAAAAGTCACATTCACTGCAGCTTTCCTGCAAGCAGAGACCGTGCTGTTTTAGGACATCCTGGGTCTGTGGCTCTACATGCAGAATACAGACTGCTGTGAATAGTGCCTGTGTTCTGCTGACGGATTTTCAGGGCGATGGTGCAGACTTCTGCTTATACAGATAAACACAGTAACATTGTTTCATTAGTAGCAGACAAGTGCCGGATTATCAAATGGTCATAGGAAAGTCTACAAACAACTCAATTGTAAAAGGATAAAAAAACCTTCAGGAAAAGCAAGCGCCCAAAAAATAGTAACAAAATATATTATAACTTCCTCTCCTCAACCATCAAGATAGTCAAACCACCTCTTACCTCTGATCTACAAACACAAATTTCCCGTCAATGGCGTGCCGCGAGACGTACTCTGTGGACTTTACTCGGATTTCCCCATTTGCAGGCTGCGGTACTATGTGCGGGTGTAAACGTCCGATGGCGACAAGGCAGCTAAGATTACAGCCCTCACTCTCGGGTTCATTGTCCTCGTCGAGGCCCATTTTTGTGGGTGGCCAGCTCTTTAAATATCCAGTGCTATGAATAGTGCAAAAACTTTTTCGGTCTCCTGCAAACCAAAATAGTCCTTGTTAGAACCAATGCAGGGACTGGACTGGTCACAAAGGTTGAACCGGATCTGAGAAGGCGGGGCTTAGGGTGTCTGAGCAACTACTGCAAACACAGCATTGGGGGGAGGGCTCCTGCTACTGCCAACAGCCAAAGACAGACCAGAGCTTAATCAGAAGGAGAGGGGAGGTGTCTGATCTCCTTGGACATACTGTATTTGTATGTCTATATATGAATTCCTCACAATTTTTATTGTCGTACGAGACAGGATTAAAAGTAGAGGGGAATTGCTTTCCTAATCCGGCCACACATGGTGCATCTTTTTTTGGCCTGCTGCAATGATCAGATCAAGAGTTGCACCGTCCTTATGTGACATTGTGGGGGATGGAATCTATGGAAGTATTGCATGATTACTATATATTACCTTTTTAAACTTTAGAATTGGCAATGGGACAGGTCTCATTAGTTGTACAGATCTACTAATCTAAAAGGCCACATATAATAACATGTACAACACAAGACCAACTGACCATACGGCAGCCACTAAAGCATAATAAACCCTGGGAATGGTGGTCATGGAGGAGATGGGGCAGAAAGTCATCAGAAAAGGAACGGGGTAGACGCCAATTGTAGGACACGTCACACATACATCAGGCCGACATTCCCACCTTTCTTCTTCGAGCAGTTGGATGGGAACTCTTTATCTTCTACTTTCACTGAAGGTCTGTTACACTTCATCCTGCAGAAGAACGAACGCCTGGCTCCGGAGCACAGCCGCGAGGGTCCGGGGGTGATGTCAGTCTTAACAGGTAGACCGGCTACAAGAGATCAAAGACATAAGCAAGACTTAGAACCAGGATTGTATATATGGTCACGGTTTGATATCACTTCTGTCCATAGCAAACAAACTAAATTGATACAATGAAGCGGGAACGTCAAACCAAAGACGACATATATAGTTTATATAAAATTTTATATTTGAGCCAATACCGGTGTATAAAATATAGTAACTATTATATATATATATATATATATATATATAGTAATCTGCACTGGAGCCTGGATGGTTTAAAACTGTATAGACTTAGCAGTAAGAGGAGGATTCGGGAGGGGGGGGGGCAGCTATTAACACTGATATCTTTTAGATTTTATTTAAGCTTCATACAACATATTAGATATTTGTCTAAGGCCAGGTGTTATATTAACTATTTCTTTATAGGGGGTCAGAGCTCCGTTTTTCCAGTTACAGAACTCCAAGTGCCCTGCTTCCCTTCATACAAACCATAGAGTGACAGGACAAAACATTGTCTGCCTGCAACCACCACTAGGGGGCACTCACTACATACAGATCCCATAGAGTTACATGATAACATTCTGCTACCTGCAGTCACCACTAGGGGGAGCTCACTACATACAGATATATACATCTCCCATAGAGTTACATGATAACATTCTGCTGCCTGCAGTCACCACTAAGGGGAGCTCACTACATACATATTTTACATCTCCCATAGAGTTACATGATAACATTCTGCTGCCTGCAGTCACCGCTAGGGGGCACTCACTAAATACAGCTCCCATAGAGTAGCTTGATAACATTCTGTTATCTGCAGCCACCACTGGGGGGAGCTCACTACATACATATTATACATCACCCTATGAAACCAATAATCAAAATCAGTCTTCAGTGATCTAAGCGTTTCCTACTGGTGGCTGCAAATGTTATCACTTACCTCTATAGCAAAGGGAAGCAGGAGATTTGGACATTCACTTTCGATGACCCCCTATAGGTTACTGCGTCTATGAAAATAAGTCTTCGTAGATTTACCACGACCATGTTCTGTCCATTGTAATCTCTCAGCTAATCACAACACATTTTCTCCCGTTTTTCTAATGCTTCGTGGATCCTCCCTTTGTAACAACCTAAATACCTTTATGGTCCTGCTAACATAATACATAACATAAAAGATCTTATAGCCAGTTATATCATACATGCCCCCCAAAAACTGATGTGGGGGGGGGGGGGTGTTTGACTGCCAGCTCCTCAGACTAGTGGCGTAGATATAAAGGAGCAAGAGACTGTAGTCACACCCAGGCCCTGGACCCTCTACTATAGAGGACCTGATGGTTGGGGGTCCTGGTAGATAATACCGCCTCTACCTCAGACATTCAATGGTGAGCAAATCTGCCCCAAAATAGGTTTATGCTGCCTAAGAGGATTGCAGACCTGACTATGGCCTGAACAGCAGGCCGTCCTCCAGGAGCACAGGTAATCCTATCAATCACTTATAGACTACTCCCGCTCCCTTGGAGAGCGCGCATGTCGACCCGAAGCCTAAATATAAAAGAACAGTGAAATATTTGATTTTCGCCATACCCAAGCTGCCACCTACTTTTTGCATCGATGAGTCTCTCCCGCGGGGCCGTGTCGGAGGATGACAACTGCTCCTTTACTTTGGCGATGTCTTTTGGATGTAGGTAATCAAATAGGCTTTGCCCAATCAGATCGTTCTGGAATGGCAAAAGTTCACGTCTTTGGTCAGTTTACAAAACACCTTCCCCTCCTGGCACCATTAGTGATTAAGGTCATTGCTAAAGAGTCGTTGATGTCGGTGATCGGCAGACGACGGTGCGTCGTTCTTTATTGAGGGGGGGGGGGGGGGGGGGTTTGCACGCAATATTGGCGACTATTGCAAAATGTTCAACCATGAAATCTCTGCTGTATTTAGCAACATTGTATTTGAATGTTTCCTCCACACAATAGAAGTGGCTTGTGACGGCAAATACTTACGATCTACATGCAACTAAGTCACCGTGTAGGGTTAACTTTATAAGAATATCTTTACAATTCAGGTGCAGCACACGAGATCTACTACAACTCCTAACAGACGTGGCCTACATAGAACAGCGCAACTCCTCCCCTTCTGACAATGTCTGCCACCGAGGAACGGGCACAAAAAATACAACCAACCAGGTCCTTCATGGGTCTGGAGGGTCAATGATAACCAGGCGCGTCCACAGTACACGCGGCGCGTCACAGAGCAACGAACGCCTCTTACCTGACTGTAATTCAGGATCTTGAAAACGGATTCTGAAACAAACAGGATCTTCCCGCGGTCACAGCCGACCACAAAGAGGAATCCGTCTGCTGCCTGCAAAAGTGAACGATTACAATCAAGGCCATATATAAGTTTAAGCGCTCTCTATGTATATACACACAACCAATACATATAGGTTATACGGTGTCAGCTACCAATGGGATGAGCTCAATTAAAGCGATTGCCCGGTTTTATGAAAAATGAACCTATTCACTCTCCAATTAATTTTTTCTGGTATGCTGTATCAAATTGTAACGGTTTACAAGATCTCTGCTTGCTGTCAATAAACAGTAATATAACACCCAGAGGCAAAAAACCTGTTTAGACCGAATAGTGCTTACAGCTGAGTTTTTGCTCCAAATTCTTTCCAGTCTAAATAATCCTATAAGCTAAACACATCGGTCGCACTAATCTTTCTCTGTCAAAGAGAGGACAGAGAGCGATACATTGTAACAAGCCCTGCACCTATGTAAGCAGGACATCATCAGGACAGGAAGTCAGACAATACATGTAAACAAGAAGGTTTCCATTCACTGAAAGCAGGAACAGAGCTTGAAAATAACAGTAAGGAATTGAACCACATGGTATCTTAAAAAGTTTCAGAGCTTTTCATTATACAATAATTCAGCTTCACTGCATAAAATTGGTTTAATTTGGATTAAATGCATCACATGAAGTTGTAAAATGCCAATGAGACAGACGGGTGCTCCGATGCTGGTGTTAGTGTTGGGCATGTCTTGTAGTTACACCCAGTGACTCATCACCACCAACTGCCCAATGTTATATATCATTTCCTTTCTATGATGGATACGAAATGCACAGAAAACCAGTCATAACCTCCGTGTCCCAGCTCCGCAGCCCCCGTCCAGTGATCATTGGAGCCCTCTGCCCCTCAGTCTCTGTTATCAGACATGTCAGTGATAAAGTGCAGGCCGCATACAACCCGACACCGAACATCAGAGCGAACAGGTTTTACTGCGCTACATGTTATTCTCTAAGGCAATATACACGTTCAGGCTCATTCTGTACACTCTGTCCCACTGTAAAGACACCTCCCTGACATCTTGTAGCTGCCTAGAAGACAATGGTGCAATCCTTCTGAAATACACAATCAACTCCTTAAAGCAGAGTCACTGCGCACATACATTACTTATCCTGTACTGATCCGGAGTTATATCCTGTATTATACTCCAGAGCTGCACTCACTATTGTGCTGGTGGAGTCACTGTGTACATACATTACATTACTTATCCTGTACTGATCCTGAATTACATCCTGTATTATACTCCAGAGCTGCACTCACTATTCTGCTGGTGGAGTCACTGCGTACATACATTACATTACTTATCCTGTACTGATTCTGAGCTACATCCTGTATTATACTCCAGAGCTGTACTCACTATTCTGCTGCTGGAGTTACTGTGTACATACATTACATTACTTATCCTGTACTGATCCTGAGTTACATCCTGTATTATACTCCAGAGCTGCACTCACTATTCTGCTGGTGGAGTCACTGCGTACATACATTACATTACTTATCCTGTACTGATCCTGAGTTACATCCTGTATTATATACTCTAGAGCTGCACTCACTATTCTGCTGGTGGAGTCACTGTGTACATTACATTACGTTACTTATCCTGTACTGATCCTGAGTTACATCCTGTATTATACTCCAGAGCTGCACTCACTATTCTGCTGGTGGAGTCACTGTGTACATACATTACATTACTTATCCTGTACTAATCCTGAGTTACATCCTGTATTATATTCCAGAGCTGCACTCACTATTCTGCTGGTGGAGTCACTGTGCACATACAGGACATTACTTATCCTGTACTGATCCGGAGTTACATCCAGAATGAAAATCAACAGAGCAAACCCTGTGCAGACAGTGAACAAGCAAGGAACGATGGCAGATTTCAGCACTACAAGCAGCAGAATTGTGAGTGCAGCTCTGGAGTATAATACAGGCTGTAACTCTGGGCTATGTGGTACCGATCCCGAGATCTTGGCTCAGGGGCCAATTACTAAATTGTAGAACATTTAGTGTTTAGTAAAAGGTTCAGACCATTGAACCCCTTCACCCAGTTACATGTGTATAGGAATGGTCTGTTACAATTTTATCACCGAATGTGAACAAAAATGTACAACTTGCGGCCAATACGTTCTTCTGCTCAGACTCCTCTCAGCGCGACATCACAAAGATCACTGGAAAGAACAGAGCGCAGCAAGTGATCGCTCACTGATCAGCGCCATCTTATCACCTACCCTGAGGATCAAGTGCTTCAACTCATCATCTGATAGGAATGAGGGTTTGTAGTTTGCTTCTGTATATGGATTTGCAGCACCTGTAAAGAGAGGACACGATCAGTTAAAGGGCCACTACCCCTAAAGTTCACAGCTTATGATAGTGCAGCAGAGTTATAAGATGAGTGGCTGATCTCTCTCTGGTGGTTCTCCGCACTGGAGAGATGGCAAAGGAGTGATTACGGTGGCAGGGAGTTCTGTACTCCGTCACTCATCCCAGTCAGCCTCTCCTGAAATGGCTGATAACAGGGAACAATAGGTCACACTTCACCACACAGCATATGGTGGTTTTAGTACCCCTTTCAAATTCTGAAAATGTGTAGCCCCCCGACCCCTCTTCACCTCGCAGAGTTTTCATATGCTGTACGGCCATTCTCAGCACGGTCAGCTTGTCCAACTTCCGAGACATGGCGTTACACGTGGGCACCAGAGACGCCAACTCATCAATAAAACTGTTCATTTTGTCTCTGCGCCTCTTCTCGATCTGACTGTGAGCCTCCCTATAATCAGAACACACACCATTAACTTCGAGTTCTTTAGACTCAGACGTCTTTAACAAAATTAGACAGCCTCATTATTGGATGTTCCAGCCAACCCTGGTGCCGCTTATCTCCAGAGGTAAATAAAGGATCTGGCATGAAATCCAACATACCCAATCCAGTGTATACTCCTATCCCCCTGCATGCAGAAATATACAGATCCCACTGACATTTATAATCATTACCGTGCATTTTTTATCCGACCTTCTGCATATTCTAACCTAAAGAAAAAACCAAAAAAACCAACAACAGTGTAAATCAATGAATATTTCTCTTACACAAGCACGCAGCATATTAAATCTAAAGCCAACATTTCACATGTTCAATTGTATCCTAAACATCCAATTATAAGGATGCCCAAATATAACCAAAAATGTGTCCCCACTGCGCCCCCCAGAGTCTTGTACTCACATGCCATGTGGATCGTCCTTATCGGTATCCATGCCTTCCCCATGACTAGGACAGGAACAAAAAAAAAAGTGACAATCAGCGACTACAGGTCTATGTCCTGTATCTAGTACAACAGAGATTTGTATATTTTCATTGAAAACATGAGGACCCCGCAGATGGGTCTGAAGGATAAAACACAATAGAGGCTGAAACTTTTTGCATTGAGCAATATTTCGGAGTTTGCACACTATTAAACCACCAGGAAACAGTGCGCAATTTCCCTCAATTGGCAGATGCAATGTGATGAAGGCCCAGGAGCTGTCACTACGGTACGCTGGTTGGACAGGAGAATCAAGGAGCGCACATCCACAATATCAATGAACATGAACAGGAGGTTCTTAGTCAACATTCACGTTCATTGATTAATATTGTGGATGTGTGCTCCTTAATTCTCCTCTCCAACCAGCTTTTTCTCTATGGTACCCTGTGCCCACCAGTAGAAATGATTCAGAGGATTTACTCAACAAAAATCACTGACGAGCCCAAAGAAACCTACAATTTTAGGGTGAATTTACCTTACTAGATCAGATCGGTCTCTAGCTGTAAGGCAACTGGCTGCAGTAGGAGCCCTCCCTTTATGCTCTGTCTGCAATAGGAGAGTGGAAACACCAAGATTCCCCAATGGCTAAGCCTAACACCAGAAGTTTTTACTATGGTACCCTGTGCCCACTAGAAGAAATTATATGAAATGGTTACTCAACAAAAATCACCGACAAGCCCAAATGCACCTACAATTTTAGGATAAATTCCCTTTACCAGATCAGGCCGGTCTTTGGCTTTAAGGAAACCGGCTGCAGTAGGACAAAGGGGACACCAAGATTCCCTTACAGCTAAGGCCCACCCCAAAGCCCCCCAAGGTCAGCTAAAAATGGCAGGGATTATGAAGAAATTAACAACCAAAACCTCTAGGTTTAGTGTTCCTTCATATGGGAAGGTTGACAGAATTGTTTCTCTAGAGACACATTTGCAGTTTAGCCGATGTGATTGTTTACTGCGGTGCAGAGTTGTATTGTAGCAGTGAAAAAAAAAAAGGAAATTGAAACGACCGCAGCTCTAAACCAGAAGTGCAGTCCTGTCATTGTCAGGGTCGGTGGGGGTCCAGTCAGTCAGACCCCACACCGATCAGAAATCGATAGCATATCCTAATTATATGTCATTACTTCCGGTGATGTGAATACCCCTTTAAATTGTCAAGATTCCTTGACAAAAGAGAAGAAAAAAAACGCAGGACTAGGAATAATCAGTCATTTTTATTTGCTTGTTCGCTAGAATTGCAAGCCAGTTGTTTTGCTTTTTTTTTTTTTGCTTTTTTTTTTGGGGAGGAGAGGACTTTAGTATGTGATCATCAAAAAGGAATTTGCAAAACAGGCTCAGTTATATATGTTTTTAAAGGGACAGCATCACCAAAATTCATTTAAAAGGATTTTCCACTTTCATTCAGTTTATTCATTGTAGGATATATATATATATATATATATATATATATATATATATATATATATAAAAAAAAAAAGTTCTGCCCCATTCTTATAGTTAGAGATTATTTTCTCACCATTTCCAAGACCAGTGTTTGCTGCCAGTGGATAGAAACATTCTGGTTTACATTCAGCGACTCAAATCTTCCTGGTAATGTCCAAATAATAGGGACAAGGCTCATTGAGTCTCTCTCTAGTAACAAGTCCTGCGCCATTTGGACACATCAGGAAGTTTTTAGCCTCTGGAGGCAAAGGATGTTCCCATTCCCTGAAAGCAAGCAAAGATTTTGAACATTTTTTATTCTATTTGATTAGATTCTTCTCTTCAATAATTTCAAATTAATGAAGGGTTTCGCCTTCGTAGACTTGGTCACATGCTAAGTCACCAGTATCCTATAATTAGGGCTTGTCCACACGTAACGGATTTGCTGCAGAAAATTTCTGCAGAATTTCCGCATTAACTAGCAGACATTCCGCACCATTTCATGCAGTTTTTTTACTGCGGAAAATCATGCAGATTTTTGGTGCGTTTTTTTTTTCAAGGGCCGTGTGATGGGGATAGGTCTTCTTCCTGTGACGTCATTTCCACCCCATGTAATAAATTCTGATTATGCAGGAAATCAAATCAAAACTAAAATTACGCACTGCAGGTGAATTTCTGGACTGAATTTTTCTGCAGAGTGTGGATGACCTTTGTCAAATCTCACCCACTTTGCTGCTCCTGTGGCCTATATTCCATCCGTAATACCAGATGGAAAAGATGCAGCAATTCCGTTACATGTGGACAAGCCCTTCGGGAACAACTTTGGATCATTAGAGGGGGGGGGGGGGGGGGGTCTCACAAGAGACAGCCCTTTTCAGATTAAAGGCTTCGGCTGATCACTGCGAGTCGGCTTCTCACACCCCGGCAAACAGCAGATTTTTCCAGGGGAAATTGCTGTCAACTAGAAGTTTCCCTGCAGCGCCAGAAATGTAGTATTACACGGTGGCCACTTAAATTAGTGGATGACACGGAAATACATGGACAGCTCAAGTCCGCCAGAGTGATAGCTGCTGTCCGTCAGTGACTCTGGCTCATAGAGGGGGGTCCTGAGCAGAGGGGACTCTCTTATATGACATCTATATAACCTAATAGGACATGGACAGGTGTTAACAAACCCATTAAATTGGGAGGTTTAGGATGTGAAATACAACAATTTGAAATGCTCTCTCCATTGTTTCTGTAAACATTTTATTTTCCTGTACTTAACCAAAATGTTTAATGAAGTTTTTCATATTCGGCAACCAAAAATGAGGCACAGGACGGGGGAGGGGAGTAATCGTTGGTCTGTAGGCTGCCCCCAAATACACAAGATCACCATCAGTCAATCCATCAAATGAAGTGGTAAGAGAAATATACTCACTCAAAAGAAAAGCTGTCAAGCCTAAAAGAGGAAGATAAGAAGACACAGCGTTAATCCCAGACACCCATAGAACCGAAATAGCAATTCCCTAATATATACCAATGATTGGAAACGTTCCTCTCACAAGCGGGAGCTCATCCATTAATAGGAGCAGTGGAGCCGGTCAGTCGGGGGTGGACGAGGGACCAGGAGGTCACAGGACACATTGTCCCCTTAAAAGTCAATCCTGAGTGTGTGTTAGATTACATATAAGGGACGCATCGAATGAAATTCATGGCGGATTATTAGAGAGACATAAGGGGGTGCCCTGTGCTGAGCTATTCAGGAGCCAGGGGCTTCACAATGTCTTTACAGGAGGGGGCCCAGAAAACGTACCCCTTGTGGTATCAGTAATAAATGGTCGGCCTGAATGTGCAGCCAGAGCGGAAACGATGGAATAACTCGAGAAACAAAAAAAACAGTCCCTCTGATCTCATTCTCCTAGGATCCATGGTCCCCATAGACATTAGGACTGACGATTAATCTACTTATCTGAAGTCTATGAGCGATGCACGATCCCCCCCAGCTCAGATCCACACACACACACACATATATATATATATACACACACACACACACACACACATACACACATATATATATATATACACACACACACACACACACATACACATATATATATATATATATATACACACACACACACACACACACCAAGTATACAAAAAAAGAACACTGAAGTCGCTATGGAAACAGAAGAGAAAAAGAACCAACAGAACGCTGCAGTCCATAAAATGTGACAGAATTGTCAATCAGCTGCATCTTTCCAGGGAACTCAAAGTGACTTTTTTCTGATCGAAAAGTTCTCACGTCTTGTTACATTATGAGAAAAATAAATATTTAAAAAAAATTTATATATATAATTGATATTTGCAAAAAAAAAAAAAAAAAAAAAAAAAGGCTGCCATAAAGCTGCTGTCAAGGGGGGTATAAGGCAGCAGTGTTACATAGGCTAGAAATGGAATGGGGTGCAGCTCTCTGGTACGCACCCCCTATAGAGAAATATATATTTCCCCATCTATGACATCCCGGTGCCCTAAAAGAGAATATGGACCGGGGATGTGGTGGTGGTGAGAAAACCCTTTAATAGCGGAGTTGGGGCAGATCATGGTCAGATAAAAGCGATCTGAAGTGTACAGACAGTCTTTAGTAGATCTCTTTTTGATAAGTGACAACCCCCATCGGAGCACATATTATTTGTCACTCAACTATCCAAGACTGTTAACAGCAAATCTTCAATGCAGCGGCAGAAGAGCGGACGGGGAGATTCGCTATTCAGAAATCTAGGAAGGCTGGGTGACCAGATCAGTAATGGCTGCCATGATGGAGGTCACCCGGCTTTCCAACAGGACAAGTGCACATCCATTTATCTCCCGGCTACTTACTGATAATCCGTGAGACTGCCCTTCCTCTTGCGGTTGCACTCCATTCCACCCGTGCTGAGCGAGCTGGATATGAGGTCAGTCGGACCAGAGGAGATGAAGTCATTAATGGTTGACGTGATATCCATTCTTTGGTCAGCCATTGGAACATCTGAAGGAGAGGAACAGACGAGCGAAAATGTGAAGAAAGGAAGAAGGGGGGGGGGGGGGGGGGAGACGTGAACGGCGTTTTCCTTATACAAGAGTCAGAGGGCCGGGGTGTGGGGTTACGTTTTATCCGCTGCATCTCCCGATTTCGGAACATCTTCCATGTTACACGATACATAACGGCGGTTTATATAACGATGGGATAGAACACAAACCACAGCTCCGGAGAACACTCACCGATAAGAGTCAGTCTTGGTGAACGGGAGGCCACAGGTGAGAACCCTTTGTTTGTGTTTTTGGTCACCTACTAATCATGGTGTTGTCGTCTGCCAATCACTAAAAGAAAGAAAAAGAAAAGCGTAAGTGCGATCCGATGCGGTGATGGGTGGAGCTGGCATACGAGGTGGTCTAACACCCATATCAAGAAGATTACCCATAGATATTATCTTTAGGTCATTAGATACAATAGGGATCGGCTGACAACCCAATATCCAAAAGACGCACTTCAGGCCCCCTGTGAGTTAGATAGATATCTATCTATCTCTCATATCTATCTATCTATCTCTCATATCTATATCTATCTATCTATCTCTCATATCTATCTATCTCATATCTATCTATCTATCTCTCATATCTATATCTATCTATCTATCTCAGTTGGGATGCCACATGTGTACCATGAATAGTGCATGCACAATTGTATTGGGAAACAGTCAGCAAGTTTGTAGACAGACATTTCTAACAGCTCCGCTGAGCTCCTATAAAGCCGGAGGAAGTAATTTTTTTCTTACAATAAAAGATTGTACAGTGTCTGGTGTAAAGACAATACTTCCCACAATACAAATCACCAGGACAGGCTCTGTACAGACACTGAACAGGCAGGGAATGCTGTAAGATTTGTGTTTTGGTTTTTTTCTGCCACATAAAGAATTGTAATAAGAATTATATAACCATCATCATTACTACTCCTAGCACCACTGCTGACACCCTGTTGAATACGTGTTATGTTTGAGCCCATCATATTAGCAGGATCGAACCGGCGTCCAGCTCGGTCATAAATCCTAAACACATTTGTCGCAGGTTGAGCCAAACGTATTACTGCGAGTCACTGTGCAGCGACATTTTCCGGTCACACCAAATCAGCTTTTATCATTTCCAAAGGGATACCGGCCTGGCCATGCACATAGCGTCCCAGCATGGCTGTAACTACAGGGGACTACAGGCCATTGTAGAACTTCTGCTACATCAGGATAAGCTTCTGGGCCCTAATATCAAAGTCGTACCAGGGGCCCAATATCATTTATAGCCCTGCTTTATGATCACGTGGCAACGAGCCCTTTGGGGCACCAGGAGGAGCAACAGCAGCAACTCATAATATCCCACAATCACCAGTGATCATGGGATATTTCAGTCAGTGACTAAAGGTGGGACAGACTTCTCCAGTCATGGCAATAGTCAACACAAATTGTCGTATATGGCGGAAGCAAAGGTTTAAAATAAAAGGAGAGATCCCCACAATTACAAACTTCCAAGTTGTTGACCTTGCTTTGGATATGAAGCGCTAACAGAGGCGGAGTTGTGACAACCTTTTATGCCTATTCTTCAAGACAATGTGCCCCATTAAAAATATGTAGTACGGTGTCATTCCATATAAACCCCCTTTATTGACCCTTCCCATTATGGTCTCTACCATTCTAAAAGGACTCTGCAGTTTTTACTCGGTTTTATCTGAACCTCATATCCTGAAATAGGAACATTAATGACTCCTTTACGAGCCATCCGTGGTCCATCACACAATGTTATAACCATCACGAGGCCGATTTGAACTTCTTATTTAGCGGTACAATGCACCTTATAAATTGGTAACCTCAGTTCTTTAGAAAGATGTTGGAGGTTGTGGACACTTCTTCATACTTTTTGTCCTCTAATTTGGCAAATCTATTATCACCCTTTTTTTCCATCTTTATCCCTAATCTAATGAAAGAGGATACGTAAACTGGAATAGACTCTGTATCTCTACCATATACAGTGCGTCCCTGCCAAGTTTTACCATCAACCACTACTAGGACTGGAGGATATAATAGTACAGCAGTGTTATAAGAGGAGCGGCTGATATCAGTCACATATATAGATGTAAGGACTGGAGGATATAATAGTACAGCAGTGATATAAGAGGAGCGGCTGATATCAGTCACATATATAGATGTAAGGACTGGAGGATATAATAGTACAGCAGTGATATAAGAGGAGCGGCTGATATCAGTCACATATATATAGATGTAAGGACTGGAGGATATAATAGTACAGCAGTGTTATAAGAGGAGCGGCTGATATCAGTCACATATATAGATGTAAGGACTGGAGGATATAATAGTACAGCAGTGATATAAGAGGAGCGGCTGATATCAGTCACATATATAGATGTAAGGACTGGAGGATATAATAGTACAGCAGCGATATAAGAGGAGCGGCTGATATCAGTCACATATATAGATGTAAGGACTGGAGGATATAATAGTACAGCAGTGATATAAGAGGAGCGGCTGATATCAGTCACATATATAGATGTAAGGACTGGAGGATATAATAGTACAGCAGTGATATAAGAGGAGCGGCTGATATCAGTCACATATATAGATGTAAGGACTGGAGGATATAATAGTACAGCAGTGATATAAGAGGAGCGGCTGATATCAGTCACATATATAGATGTAAGGACTGGAGGATATAATAGTACAGCAGTGTTATAAGAGGAGCGGCTGATATCAGTCACATATATATAGATGTAAGGACTGGAGGATATAATAGTACAGCAGTGTTATAAGAGGAGCGGCTGATATCAGTCACATATATAGATGTAAGGACTGGAGGATATAATAGTACATCAGTGATATAAGAGGAGCGGCTGATATCAGTCATATATATATAGATGTAAGGACTGGAGGATATAATAGTACAGCAGTGATATAAGAGGAGCGGCTGATATCAGTCACATATATAGATGTAAGGACTGGAGGATATAATAGTACAGCAGTGATATAAGAGGAGCGGCTGATATCAGTCACATATATAGATGTAAGGGCTGGAGGATATAATAGTACAGCAGTGATATAAGAGGAGCGGCTGATATCAGTCACATATATAGATGTAAGGACTGGAGGATATAATAGTACAGCAGTGATATAAGAGGAGCGGCTGATATCAGTCACATATATAGATGTAAGGACTGGAGGATATAATAGTACAGCAGTGTTATAAGAGGAGCGGCTGATATCAGTCATATATATAGATGTAAGGACTGGAGGATATAATAGTACAGCAGTGTTATAAGAGGAGCGGCTGATATCAGTCACATATATAGATGTAAGGACTGGAGGATATAATAGTACAGCAGTGATATAAGAGGAGCGGCTGATATCAGTCACATATATAGATGTAAGGACTGGAGGATATAATAGTACAGCAGTGATATAAGAGGAGCGGCTGATATCAGTCACATATATAGATGTAAGGACTGGAGGATATAATAGTACAGCAGTGATATAAGAGGAGCGGCTGATATCAGTCACATATATAGATGTAAGGACTGGAGGATATAATAGTACAGCAGTGTTATAAGAGGAGCGGCTGATATCAGTCACATATATATAGATGTAAGGACTGGAGGATATAATAGTACAGCAGTGTTATAAGAGGAGCGGCTGATATCAGTCACATATATAGATGTAAGGACTGGAGGATATAATAGTACAGCAGTGATATAAGAGGAGCGGCTGATATCAGTCATATATATATAGATGTAAGGACTGGAGGATATAATAGTACAGCAGTGATATAAGAGGAGCGGCTGATATCAGTCACATATATAGATGTAAGGACTGGAGGATATAATAGTACAGCAGTGATATAAGAGGAGCGGCTGATATCAGTCACATATATAGATGTAAGGACTGGAGGATATAATAGTACAGCAGTGTTATAAGAGGAGCGGCTGATATCAGTCACATATATAGATGTAAGGACTGGAGGATATAATAGTACAGCAGTGATATAAGAGGAGCGGCTGATATCAGTCACATATATAGATGTAAGGACTGGAGGATATAATAGTGCAGCAGTGATATAAGAGGAGCTGCTGATATCAGTCACATATATAGATGTAAGGACTGGAGGATATAATAGTACAGCAGTGATATAAGAGGAGCGGCTGATATCAGTCACATATATAGATGTAAGGACTGGAGGATATAATAGTGCAGCAGTGATATAAGAGGAGCGGCTGATATCAGTCATATATATAGATGTAAGGACTGGAGGATATAATAATACAGCAGTGATATAAGAGGAGCGGCTGATATCAGTCACATATATAGATGTAAGGACTGGAGGATATAATAGTACAGCAGTGATATAAGAGGAGCGGCTGATATCAGTCACATATATAGATGTAAGGCATAGTTTTCTTTGTAACATTGGAAGGATGTCCAAACTATTATCCATTGGCCTTAAAGGGGTATTCCAACACTATTCACAGGACATTCTATAAATGTCTTCTAGGTGAGGTCATTATGTTGGACATTTATGGCGTTTATCTTATGGATATTGTGGATTATCCCTTTTTAAGTGCAAAAACAAAATGCCAACAAAGTGGCTCCCAACAGATGGTGAAGATCGGACGCGCTGCATTAAGTTTTGCTTGTATTTAACTCTGTAGAACTCTTTCCTGGTTCCTCATTCTGTTCCTCTCGGTGACCTGCTCCTGTAATCTCCATGTTTTTTTCCCCCCATCACATATTTAGGATGGTGGATAACGCGGCTCTAAGACGACTACAGAAGGGATTTAACTCTTGTACACGAGGTCGCCCTGCGATCTCACAGGTCAGAGGCTGGAGCTGACCCGAGGTGGCCATCCACATCTATGACTCCATCCTGCACCAGGTACAGGTCTATCCTCCCATCGTTCTGTAAACATGAGGCCGTTCCTCGTTCTCGTGTCGGGCCGGTTACAGCATTGGCACGGGAATGTAGATAATGTCTGTTTTATATTAGTCTCATTTCTCAGAAAGCTGCACAAAGAAAAATTTCTGTAAATGTTAAATGTCAGAGGGAAAACGGAGATCTCAGCGATGATGACTACTGAGTCATAATGTGCGGGCACAAGGAAATTATTTAAGTTGTCGTTATGAGGAGGCTAGACGTTGTGTGCACAGGGCTATATTAAACTGCGCAATGTACGCAACCGAAACACGACTGCCACCAACAACCTCAGAGAAGCTGTATACGACCATTGTCGCACCTCCACGTTAACTTCTATGACTTTCGGACAGCTCTGGGGTCTCCCCCCATCTGGAGACCTCCAACACCTTCCTCAGGGAGATTCACAGCAACTACAAGTCTCTGATGCCTCGCTGCAAATCTCAGACCTGAGCACGGTTACGTGGGCATTGTACAGCACTGTTACGTGGGCATTGTACAGCACTGTTACGTGGGCATTGTACAGCACTGTTACGTGGGCATTGTACAGCACGGTTACGTGGGCATTGTACAGCACGGTTACGTGGGCATTGTACAGCACGGTTACGTGGGCATTGTACAGCACGGTTACGTGGGCATTGTACAGCACGGTTACGTGGGCATTGTACAGCACGGTTACGTGGGCATTGTACAGCACGGTTACGTGGGCATTGTACAGCACTGTTAGGCTCTCTTCATATCTACAGTGGAACCTCCATCGCAAATTTCGTCACGTTTCATGGGAAAAAAGAAGAAGATTGCTCCACACAGCATTATCTTTCCCATCAAGCCAGAAACTACAGTATCATTATAAATGGGAACCACAATGCAAATGTGAACAGAGGCTAAGAGGGTAAAGGCCAGAAGGCTGCAGGATGGACGGATTCTGCATCTCTGCCGGCGCTGGTCACATGACCGGCCTAACTGCGTGATTAAGGCAATCATGTGCACGCTAACACCTCGCTGAGCGAATCAAGGTCACAGCAAGAAGTAGGTCAACTGAGTCAGCTAAGACACCCGGCACAACCGGGACCTAGATACAAAGGACGCAGCCGCCGACTGACGTTATACAACACAGCCCCCTCCACCAGAACTCGCACAACTCTTCTATTCAGTGTCCACCAGTGATCCAGCTTCCATACTACTCTGAGGATTGGGAAAGTGCAGCTTTATATTAGATTATGTTTTATTTGGTCACGGAGTTGGACTGACGGCTTGGTTGACAGAAGCTCCCGCGCCGCTGACACACAACGGTCCTACGCTGTGGATTTTCCAAACGCAAATCAGTACGGAAAATCTGCAACGTGTCCACACGTAGCGCAGATACTCAGTAGTGTAGTTTTATATTTGCAGCACCCAAAGATCAAGATATGGTAGAAGAAAAAAAGAACAAACGGGGGCAATCTTAATAGTCGTTCTAGTCTCGACCACAGGGGGCAGTGCTAGCGAAGTTCTGGAAACCGTCAACAAGCAGGCTTGCTGCTGCTGGATCTCAGTATAGACTTATTAACATGTTCATGTAGTCTCATTATCGCATGAATATTTGGCATTCAGCTGGTCAGGCCCATTCACACATGTATACAACTAAGCACTCAAGGTACCGAAGAAGGAATTGTATATTGGGCCTCGTTCACACCCGCATTTATATTTCATATATGCCGTACAGGCGCATTTTTCCTTTTATCCTATAGAGAAGCCTATGGAAAAACCGCCACCAACCCCAAAAACACTACAAAGATGCCACAAACCAAAAGCGCTGTGTACGTCGACTCGCTCATTTATTCTAGACTTGAAACCTTTCCTGACGGTCATTTCTCATTTTTCCTCCCCAAATTTGTATTTTTCGGTGGATATAGGCGTGTTAGGGCTTTTTTTGTGTGGGACGAACAGTTTTATTAATACAATTTTGGGGTACATGCGACTTTTGAACCCTTATTTAGTTTCTTTGGGGTGGGAGGGGAGGCAAGGTGAGCAAAAAAAAACAGCAAATGGTGTTTGTAATTGTAATTTTTTTTTTTACAGCGTCCACCATGTGGGATGAATAACATTATATTGTAATAGTTCAGACTTTTACAGACGCTCGATACAAATATATATTTTTTCCACTGTTAAAATTAAGGGGGGAGGGGGGATAAAAAAACAAAATACATGGGCAAATTTTTTTTTAACTTTTAATATTAAATGTCGCTGGTACCATACGCTACAATACGTATGTTTTGTAATGTAAGGATTTAATAGGAGCAAAAACACAGCAGACCAAAAGGCCTTCACTAGGCCCCCAGCTGCCATGACAACCCATTAGCAGCCCGCAGGCGATGTGGTGACGCAGGAGTCCCCCTGACTCTAATGGCTTAGATCGCTATTGACCTCGGCATCTAAGCGGTTAAACAGATGGGATCACAGTTTACGAGTCATCTGGTCGCAGTGCTTTTTGGAGAAGAAAAAAACGTCATGGAAACCTTGAATAACCGCTGTATATTCTATGCACACGATGCGTATTACATTTGGCTTTGCCACGCGTATTTGCGTGCGGCAAAACCGCAGCATAATACAGTACCAGCATAGGCAATGAGATTCCAGGGAATCTCACGCAAACTCTGCGGTATTTGACAGCACGGAAATTTATCCGCGGTGCGTATTTTCAAAACCGCGGCATGTCAATTTATCTCGAAATGTCGCTTGCAAATTCTATCCTCCATAGTTCTGGAGAAATACGCAGCAAAACTCGCAGCATGAAAACGCCGCGATTTACTCAGCAAAACGTAAAGCGCATCTTCAGGTGAGTTTTTTTCCCGCAAATTTCTTGCGGTTTTGCGGTTTATTTTCCGCAGAAAAATATGCAATGTGTGCACGTAGCCTAAGGCCTCCTGCACATGGTCGTAGCTGTGTGTACAGTTAGTGATTACGGCACAGACGGGCCGCTGAGTGTCATCCGCGGGCTGTCCGCAATCACAGACTGTGCGCACACAAAATGTGCATGGATTTGAGCCCGGCAATGCATGGACCGTGGAAACAACGGTCGTGTGATGGTCGATAGAAAATCATGTGTACTATACTATCTGCAATTGCGGATAGTATACGGCCGCAAGTGCACGGTCGTGTACATGAGGCCTAAGAGTTCCCATACACGGTGTGGCTATGCTGTGGTAGTTACTGCGGTTGAGAACATGCTGTTTTTGTGCAGTTTTGCGATGGGAAAATAAATACGGACCCAAGTCAATAAGGTCTGTCAGGTGGTGGTCTTTCTTACGACAAATCCCAGAGAACGCCTTGGCTTCTGTTATAAACACAACTCACAACGCAAACATAAGCCGAGGCCCCATGCACACGACCATAAAAATCGCCTGTATTTACGTAACGTAATTACGTGCCCATTCATTTGTATGGCCGATGGACACCTTCCCGTAGGTCTATGGGAGGGCGTCCGTGCCGTAGAAACCTGCCGAATAAAATAGGACATGTCCTATTTTTTAATTTTACGTACCGTGCTCCTATACTTTATAATGGAAGCACGGCCCGTAAAAGCGTCCGGCTGTCCGTAATTACGGCCACGGTCGTGCGCATAAAGTCTTAGGCCACATGCACACGACCGTATTTTCATCTATCCCGAAATACTGTCTGTAAATACGAAACCTCCCGACTCAATGCCGTGCCGATACAGATGATACACAGCGAGAAAAGCTGACGCGTTTCACTGCCAAGACTCAGCACACCGGAGTGATAACGGGACAAATAATAAACGGATGAGGCGCAGTCTCTGCGTGCAAGACCTCTACTGCAGCAAAAAACACTGTGCACCCAGCAAAAATGTTCTAGGAAAGGGTGAGGAGGGGGTCGAAGTTGTAAAATGCACCAAATTTATTAAAGCTCTGCACCATTATTTGGGGCCAAATACTGGCAAACATATATGGCATCCATAAACGCGACTTAAGAGATACTGACTTTTTGGTCGACCAGAACTATTTTCTTTGTATTGTTTTAGGTTGTATTTAGGACTCACCAGAAGAGTAAATCTGTCCATGTGTTGATTTAAAGGGCATGTCCAAGTTGACAGCAAATTTAATAGAATTGCTCCAATGCATCAGACTGCAACACATGGTTTCTTTGTAGTCTGTATTCATGGAGATGCATAAGAGCTGTATACCCAAAACAGTAGATTGTTAATAGAAATCGCCATCTCATTCATGTCCAAATATTTAGCACCATATTTCTCCGCTATGGCCAGAATAATATAGTGCACAACATTTTTATTTTTTCTTGCAACCTTCTTTGGACTTTTTTTTTTTTGCATTGGTTGGAGGCTTAGGACTCATGCACACGACCGTAATGATTTTTACTGTCCGCAAATACGGTCCGTAGTGCAACCGTATTTACAGGTACGCAAAAAAACAAAAAACTAGGGAGGAATCTTGGGTAATCCCCTGGTGTCGCACAGCAACGCTTCCGCAATTACGGACGGCTACGGATCCAATTCCGCAGCGAACCGCATTGTGGAAGCGCCCATAGACTTCTATGGGGAGTCCATGCCTCAATTGCGGACAAGAATAGGACATGTTCTATAATTTGCAGATCATTTCTACGGCCGGACACACATCCGTAAATGCACGGAAAGGTGTCCGTGACCAATAGAAATTAATGGATCCACAATTTCCTCCGTAATTACAGATGAAAACTACGGTCGTGTGCATGGGGCCTCACTCTCCGGTATTTTCGTCGCGCCTGTCACTGCATCTCAGATTAATTAGCATTAGACAGGATTTTCCTCGACTTGTGTTACAGGGGAAATAGGTCAATGAGGTTGGGCCTGCCGGTCAGCATCTCTGCCATGTCTAGCCCATCTCGTTGACAATGGCCGACTATCATCACAGCAGCTAATTGGGAGAACCAGCGCTACATCGTAGCAGGGCCGACCGCTGATTATAATAATGAGCCTGACGTTCAGTGCACATCTTCCCCTGTGACTCATCATCTGCAGCCTTAACCCTGTGCTGGAAGACAACAACGACCGGCCGGATTATAGAGCGGAGGTCCGCAGAGCAAGACAACGCAAGACCACCAAATTTAAAGGGTAACTCCAGGACCTCAGTCGGTGCCAGTTTGCCGTTATTTGATAGAATTCTGCGGCTTTCACCAAGAATCTACAGTATTAGATTCAAACATATCCCCGGAAAAGAAAAAAAAAAAAGAGACACAGGAGGGAATACAATAAGACTGGCATTTCAATTGCCAGTCTTAAACTGCTTTACGTTAGCAGGAAATGCGCCACGTTTAATAAAACGTTCAAAAAAAATATAGATGCCTCTTTATCTCGGGGAGGGTCACCTTCTTCTCAGGACCACTAATATCAAGGGATTAATTGGATAACATAAGGCTCCAATATAATATATCTACATATTTGCATAGCTGTTTAATGGAGGAGACATGGGGTTGTTGGGTCACTTTGCATTCATCTTCCTATATAATGTCATGGGACAAGTGGTCCAAAATATGCTATTACCATAAGTGTTTTATGGGTTTGGAGGTTCCTGCGTGGACCTAATGTGGATAAAGTCTGATATATATATATTTTTTTCTGTTGTTCTTATTTCTTTATTCTGTATTTCTGAAAAAATTAATACAAAATTTAAAATGGAAAAAAAAATATAGATGCCTCTTTGGCTGACAATGAGGCAGAAATTCAAATTACACGTGCTATAAGGTTTAGGTTGCGCCATAACTTCCGCCAGTTTCTGTTGTAGATTATGGTAAATCTGTCATCCCGTCAGAGGCAACGCCCCCTCCTACTAAAGCCCAGCCTCTTTCAGAAAGTTTTGATAAAAGTAAATAGGTTCAAAGTTTAGCGCAACTATGGCGTGAGACAAAATGTGCAACTTTTTTCGCCAGAAAACCGGCGTGAACACAGGGGATCCTAAGTGCCAACCACTAATGACTAAACACTCTGTTCATAGGGGTTGTCATCCATCTTTCCATAGACCGGGAGTGGCATATATATATATATATATATATATATATATATATATATATATATATATACACACACACACACACACACACACACACACACACACACAGTGATGCTCTTTCACACTTCTGCTTGGAAAGGTCACAATAGTTCTAGCATTATAGTCATAAAGTGGGTGGATAAGTTAACACTGGTCTGTACCCCAAGAAAAAAAACAATGTGGTGATGCATGGAAAATGAATTTAGATTGTAAGTTGCTTAGAACCAAATGACTTCCTGTCCGGGTGACCACTATCTCAGTACAAGTACCTACGTGACCAGAAGTAGTCACAGGAAGTGCTATTGGCTTTAACACCACAATTAAGTTCTAGAATATTCCAGCCTAAATTAGGCCACTCCCACGCAGGTAATCGTAGGAACGCACATAATTCATAAAAAATTAGGGGGGGGGGGCTACAAAGGAAAAAAAAAATAGTTATAGAAGTGGCATCTGTGCTCCAATAGGAAGATTTTGGGGAGACATGGTGCAATAAGTGGGGATGAGCTTTAATGACGACGTCCTTTAAAAATAAAAACTTCAGAGAACAGAAATAAATGATTATTTGGTCCTGAGGTTTGATAAGCAGCGTAACGTTTGATCTGTCGCCAAGCAACTCGCGGGTGACTAATCCAAGTCTCCGTATAGATCTGTGTCACCCACATTCAGTTGCACGCTGCTGGCACATCTCTAGTTCTAGACAAGTAACAAGACGACTTTTGCTCCTCATAGGTGGCTGTGACAATAAGTATATGCCCCCCATCTTTCCATGAAGAAGCGATATACAGTAGGGGAATTGATGTTTGTGCAAAACTAAACCTGTGGTTGCTAAGCAAATAAGTCTCCCTGAATGTATTTCTTTACCTGCGCATTATCAAATGGATTGAGCAGTTAGTCAGCGACTATTCTGACAATGGCGCAGGCTGGCACAGTGACCGGTCCCATAAGAAGTGCCCTCCACCCAGTCACATTGTTACGGAGCAAGGTCTGGCTGCTGTGCTCCAAAAACTCATTTGCCTTTTCCTACAGGTTTATGTCTGGATAATCAATTCCAGGCTGTCAGGAGATGGAACATTTAATCACTATTCATGATACGCAATTGCCGCTGGTTGCCAGGTAACTACTAATACAGTAATATTCATTTAGGTACACAAGTGCTTTTCCAGACAATCACCGGAGGCCATGCTTGGCAGCCTTGGATTTATCCGGGAGGAGACAGTCGTCCTGAAAAATATATCTGCAGATAAAGCTCCATAAGAGCCACAACTGCTGGAAACAAAGAGGATTGTAACATTGTAACTTATTTATCACACTGCTAATTAATAACAAACTTTCTTTATATTTGTAAATAATTCAAAGAAAATAATTTGAGCAGACTCCTAATGCAAAATGTGGGGATAAGGGGGACACGATCAGAGAACTGAAACCCCCAACAGATCCCTGGAGTGAAGGGGGTCATAGAGCTCAGTAAAGACCCTATAGGGCATATGAACATGGGTTTGCCCCTTTAGGCAGGGTTCACACGGATGTTTTTTGCAGGAGGAAAATCTGCCTCAAATTTCCATTTGGAATTTTGAGGAAGATTTTCCTCTACCTGCACAGCCAATGTTCGCGGCGTTTCGCCCGCGGCCATTGAGCGCCGCGGGCATAAAACGCTGCAAAATATGCTTTCTCTGCCTCCCATTGATGTCAATAGGAGGTCAGAGGCGTAAACGCACGAAGATAGGGCATGTCCCTTCTTTTTCCCGCGAGCCTATTTTTCAGCTCGCGGGAAAACAAACGCCTTCGCCTCCCTTTGAAATCAATGGGAGGCATTTTTGGCCGTTTTTTGGTGCGTTTTCCGCGCAAAAAAAACGGTGTGAACTCCCCCTTAATATGAGGACTTGTTATCTCTCTGTGCCAAGTGAAATGTAGAATATTATTTTATTTTTTTTCCTTACTAGTCAGGTCCCATCGACATGAGATTACGGCTAGGGACACACCATGTTCTAAAGACATTCTATATATTTGTAGTTATCTATTAGGAACACAATATGGGAAGGATAGAGATGGGCTGACTTCACTGTAAATTCTGGGAGCCATGAACAAGTAGGATGTCTTAGGCTATGTTCACACGCTAAAGTAAAAATGGCTGTAAAATACGGAGCTGTTTTCAAGAGACAACAACCTCTGATTTTCAGCCGTTTTTAAGGCATCAAACCATTTTTGATGCGTGTTTTTGGAGCGGTTTATCTATTGACACAATGAAAGACGTGACATGCACTTCTTTTTACGGGGCGTTTTTATACGCAACGTTTTTTCAAACGGATGCGAAAAAAAAAAACGTCCTGCCTGAACGACATGCCGTTTTTCCCACTGAAATGGGCAGATGATAGTAGGCATTCAGCTTCCGTTTTTCAGGTGTTTTTCGAGGTGTTAGCACCCTGAAAAACGCCTGAAAACACTGCATGTGAACATACCCTAAGGCTACATTCACACGAGCGCATCAGATTCACGAGTGCGAATCTGGTCCGTGTGTGTTGCGTTATGCATCACTGTGCTTTGCGAAAAACACATTTAAAAAAAGTACATATATATTTTTTTTTCAATTGAATTGATGCACAAATCATGCACCGCACACGGATGTGCATCCGTGTGTGGTGCGTGATTTTCATTCACCCATTGACTTCAATGGGCGTGTAGGTGCATGAAAACGCACCAAAATAGGACATGCAGTGAGTTTCACGCAACGGACTCTCGCTGCGTGAAAAATCACACGTGTGAACGGCCCCATTGAAATCAACGGGTCAGTGTGCTGTGCGGGATTTGCTGTGCTGTGCGGAAAAAAACAAAACCGCATCACATTGAGACCAATGGGGGGGGGGGCGGGCGGTTTCGGTCGTGTTTTAGCATTGATAAGACAATTTAAAAAAAACAAAAAAAACTCAGTGTGAACTGGGCCTTATACAATTAAAAGGTTTGTCCAGGATTAGAAAAACCATGGCTACTTTCTCCAGATACAGCACCACACCTGTCCATGGGTTGTGGTTGGAATTGCAGCTCAACTCCATCGAAGTGAATGGAGTGGAGCTGCAATACCATACACATCCTGTGGACAGGTGTGGCGCTGTTTGACGGAGAACATAGCAATTTTCTTATACTAGTTAACCCCTTAAAGCTTTGTTTGCATAAAAACTGTTGATTATGGTTGTATCCTATGCAAATTCATATCTTTATAGGCAGCGTTACAACCTTTCTAGCATATTTATCCGTGTATTATAATTTATATATATGAAGCGCAGATCTGCCACGACCACTCAATGACAATCTACAAAAAGAGAACAATTTAAAAATAAACCCACACGCACCGAATAATAAAGACGCATTGTTTCCCGTACGAGCAGCGACACAAGACGTGAAGTGGGATGAAGTAGATCGGCTTTTTTTTTGTTCCTTTGTCCCTCATTGTGAGATTGTTTTAAATGTGACATCAACACAAACGTCTCCTACTCAAAGCAGCTTTTATAAGCCCGAGAAAGAAAGACTGCGGTGAGTCACCTTTACGTTAATAACGCCGCAGGTTCACGCACAGAATTAAAGCGCTACTGAGACCGCAGTCAGATTCTGCAGCCGTGCTATTAACTCAGCAATAAGAGAGTACACGAGAAATATTAATTCACTCTCCACGTCGCCTGTGAGCATTGAACGTAGAGAAGGAGGTTTTTATGTAAGACGGATGACAGCGCCTCGCCCACGGTCTCACATTAACCTACTGACCTAAATGTTTCACAGAGAGAAGAAGAAGAGACACTGGCACAACGTAAGAGGCAGCGCAGAGATCTCGTCTGATAGTGGAGGGGGAGATGAACACACTGGAGGAAAAAAAACCAAAGCATCTCATCTGAACTGGCAGGAGTGTAGAGTGTAAGCTCTGTGGACCACATAAATAGAACCTGGGCCAGGGGTCTCCAATATGCTGCTGCTGTGAAACTACAACTCCCAGCATTCCCTGAATTAAAAAGGATTTCTGATGCTCTATACAAGTTATGGAACTGGTCGAGTGCAGAGCTCGGCTGTTTCCGCAAGCGCCAAATCATTTGTGTGGAGTGGTAGTGTGCACGCTCAACCGCCACCATGGTCGCGCAGGTGAAGAGTAGGGACCTCAGGACCCCCGTACTAGTGATCAGTGGGGTCCCCTGAGCGATCAAACATTTATTACCTACCAAAAGGATCAGGGGTCAGCAACCTTCGGCACTCCAGCTGTTGAGAAACTACAATTCCCAGCATGCCCTGACAACCTTTGACTGCAATAATAAAGCATGTGGCTGTCAGGGCATGCTGGGAGTTGTAGTTTCTGAACAGCCGGAGTGCCGAAGGTTGCTGACCCCTGGGATAGGTGATACAGATTTGTTGTGGAAAAAAAAAACCCTTAAGGAATTATATAAGGAAAGGTTCTACGACTTTAGTATACTATAGCTTTACATTTCTCACCAGTTTCAGAATCTCTGCTAGCTGTCAGTAAATGGAAACATTCTGGTTTACAACCAAAAGCTAAAAAACCTATACAGACTATGTATCACATAGTATCACAAGACACGGCTGCAAAGCTTGTTACAAGGAGCTCTGATCTACTGTAAAGCGCCCTGCACCTGTGTCAGATGTATATGATTTGTATGGGTTTTCAGCCTTTGAATACAAATCATGAATGTTTCTATTCACTGATGGCCAGCAGAGATCCCCCAAAAAAAACAGTGAGGGATTGAATCAAAGCATTATAAAGTTGAAAAACGTAATTATACGCGTAGATGCCACTGCACCTGCCGAACTTCTAAAAGGTGGCGTGAAGAAAGCGGCGTTATCCCTCTCGACCAATCAACCGAAGTCTGAATACAGTGCCATTTCATTGTAGAGAGTCAGAGAACGAAAAATAAAAGGGGGAAACGGGTTTTAAAATATAGATCACAACGGCATCATACATATCTGCACCGCCTTCCACGGTCTGTGTGCGAATGAGACCTGAGGATTTACATGCACCGAATGACAAAAAAAGTTTGGCCAAAAATGGAAAAAGCACGAGTACAAACTATAAAACGAATATGAAGTCTGCACTATGTCGTGTTAGCATGCGAGAGCTCAACTGCACAGATTATAATAGATTATTATAGGACTTCATAAACAAGATCACAAGACGCATCATCTTTTAACTTTACAGCTCAACTGACGGCTCGGCTGAGAGCGGGTCCTGACACGCCGGATCCAGCTAATATCGATCACATCTATCCATCAAATATTGATCACATAAGTTCATAACTTAGATGTGATCAATATTTTCTGGATCCTGTGTCAGGACCCGCTCTCAGCCGAGCCTCCAGTTCAGCTGAACTGACGGAATCGGCTCAGAAAGAACGACACAACTGCTACGTATACAGGATAAATACAAGCTGTGCCGTAAAAAGTAAAACCATTTTTTTTAATAAAAGTAAATTTGAAAGTTGTTTAAAAACACAAAATACATTCATAATATTAATAAAAAAAACAAAAACATTTGCTTCCAAAATTTGAACATAACCTATAAATAATAAATTATACTTTGCTGAATACGACTTTGTCCATTGCTGCCCTGTATAAATCCACTGTCCACCTCCGCAAAATAAATGTATGCAAACTTAAAGGGTTAATTCCCATCACACAAAGTGAATGCATATCGCTAACATACGTCATCACTTTGCGATCGGTGGGGGTCCGACTGCCAGGACCACAACGAATCCTGAGAATGAAGGGGCCGCAGCGCTGATTTAGCTCCGCATTCCCCTCAGCTTTCCCAGCAGTTCAGGGAACTGCAGCCGTCAGTGTGAACGTAAATGGAGCGGTGGCATGGAGCGCGGCTTTGCAGAGAAAAAAAAATAATGAAGAGATCGCAGTGCTTAACTAGTACTACGGTCCCTTAAACCTTTGGATAGGTGGGGGTCTTGGCAGTCGGACCCCCACCCATTGCGAAGTAATGGCATATTGTAGCAAGGTGCCATCACTTTGATAGAAATAACCCTTTAAATGTAGCAAAGTCTTTCATTTTTGTATACAGCTTTTATGCGTTTCCATGGTAACAGACTACAAACAAACCCTATGTAGTCTGATCTTGCATTAATATTTAATTTATTTGTGCCCATCTCCCTGCCAAATCTGTGTTAGCAAAATGCAGGGTACAGGTAGAAGGGAGTATGACTGCAGAATCAGACCACACAGGGTTTGTAGTCTGTTACCATGAAGACATACAGGACTGCACAATATACACAAAACGGTAGAAGGCTATTTGCAAAGTTATTTCATGTATCTTTTTAGATATATTGGGACAACAAATAAAAAAAATAAAAAAGTTGAATGGTGCGGTGTTTCGGTCCCCTGCTCAACGGATATCCGACAGCGCTACTGCGCAGGAGTACCGCCAAAGTCACATTGTTTTGGTAATCGTGGGGGTCCCAGAGGTCGGACCCTCGCAGATCTGTATGTTATGGCAAAAAGTACCGAGATCTGCTATACCATTTTAAGGTGGGAATACCCCTTTAAAAGCTGCTCATGCCATTTCTAATATGATTATTTTGGGCACAAAGACAAGTTAAAAGTTTATATTAGAGAATTGCATAAAAAACAGGAATCGTTCCAGTCTGTGATTCCAGATCATTCCAAATTCCTCCCCTGCAGGAGCAGTCAGAGTACAGGCTGCTGTTTATGGCAGCCCGCACTGTCCGAATACTCTACACAAGCTGCGCCAGACGACACCGATAAGAACATTACGTCAAGGAATTGCTATTTTTGTATTTGCCTAAAACCTTTCACACCGGCTCCAAACGTGGATTTCTGCCAGAATTACGAAAATACGGCATGTAAAGTGCTGAAAAATGGCGCCGGAGCAATATAAAGGTTATGAGGAAATAATTACAGCGACTGTATGAAATCAGGAAAGATAAGAAATTCTGCATTCGCCAACAACAGATAAACCCGGTCGCACGCAACAAAACCGTCGATATAAAAGACGTGAAGCCGCTTCAATGACAATCAGTTCGTTTTACAATCCAAAACTGGCACAAGAGGACGGACAAATCGCCAAGGCTGGTGATAAGCGGCAACAAAAATAAACAGTTTCATAGGGCAAAAATGTAACCAAATCCCTGCTGATACGACGACTAATATTTCCTGTAAACAGAAACACAACCCCTGGATCAATCCGTTATCCAATCAGGTGAACGCCTCGCTCAGTCAGATATCTTAGCCCCCATTGTAAGGCGAAGACGCCATGTTGACATTTGGCGTTGACCCTCCGAGCTGCGGTAAAAACACTGGCGTTACCACAATGCAAGTGCAAAATCAATGTTACCCTATGGGTGGGTGGGGGAGGGTGTTGGAGTCGTACGCAGTTTGCAACGGACGCGAGAATTTTAACTACGTCGTTCTTATTGCAAATGCCACGTAACTTCTTCCCATATTTGGAAAAACTTCGGTAGCGGTAATTTCGGTATTTTTACCAAATGTCGCCATGGAGCCTTCTACGCGAATGGATTTATAATAGGAAAGTTGCTGATCGGTAAACCGCGGCGAGGTGACACTATTTACACAGCATGGACGCATGTCATGTGACTCAGAGCGCCACAATTCAGGAGGTCACGAACGGGGCACATATACGTAACGTGGGGTTCGCGTGACGCTGATGATTATTACAAAAACAAGATAAGTAGTTACAAATCACTGGTAGAACTTATTGCCGATTTCTTGCCCATGAAGCTTACACTCTATTCACCTATAGGGGCCCCATATGTGATCATTATATACACAAACAGCTGTCAGACATAATAGGGGGACCCCAGGGGCCCATAGACAGGCTCCACCCTGTACACTGCAGCGAATAATAATCCCAGTAACCACCACAACATAATGTGATTAGAAGGCTGCTGCAAACAGAAGGAGCTCTCTGTCCCCAAGAGCTTGCACTCTAACAGTAGGTCCCTCCCCCACCCATAGCCAGTCAGGACCGGTACAGAGCCGGGAGCTGTCGCCGTCACTCACCCGTCAGCTGCACACACACCGAGCTCCTCACACAAACAGCCGCGTCCGTGACCTACTTTCTGCCCTGACTAAATGTCGCACCACTAACCTACTTTTCAGCCAATGACATTCGCCGGCTCCCTGGGTGTCCATGCCAACCAATCAGACCGCTCCCTGTCAACAGACAGCCAATGGTCGCCCTTGCCTGAAAGACGTCCCACCCTCCTGCGCCACTGGCTCCATCCTCCAATCAGAAGCTCTTTTTGAGTAGTGGGTGGGAAAAAGTGGAAGATCAGGGTGGCCATGTTGGTTGTGGCGGATGATTTTGCCATGTTCGTTGTGGCAGCGTTTGTATATTGTTTTTAGTTTGTGACAAGGGAGTTTGTTGGAGGGTTTACTAGATGGAATCTCTTCTCTGTTAAGGTCTCACAGAAAGGCAATGGCATTCTGGGACAGATTTGGAAATACATTTGGACACATGAGTGAAGCTAAAAATTTCAATAAAATGTTAGTTGCATCCAGAGGCCACCAGGGGGAGCTCACTGCACATATCTTTATACAGCCCCCATTGAAATGAATGGGAGCATTATGAACAAACATGCATCAAGCGCCCCCTAATGGTGGCTGCCAGCAGCATTTTGCCGGGAGATTTGCCTGCTCTTTCCTGCATAGATGGAGCTATCATAGGGCAAAAGTGGAGACTTGATGAGGTAAATATGTAAGAAATGTATTAGGTTACAATTTTAGGGCCATAGAAAGCGTTATTTTCTTATCTTACAAGATTATGTACTTTGAGTTGATAATTTGTTAATTCAGAACCCAATGATCAAAAAAACCTTCATGCAACAATAAAATAGTAACATGCTGGATTATCAGCACATCTCATGATAGTCTGGCAGGGCAATATGAGTCAGTCAGTGATCAGGCAGCAGCCATAGCAGAATTGCAGGCAGAAGTCGAGAAAGGCCGGAAAGTCATGCGTTTCAATTTTTCTGCTCTTAAATATTTTTTATTTCAGCACATCAAGGTACAAAAGCGGCACAATAGCAAAATTCTGTCCCGAACATCATTAGTGAGCCCTTTATCAAGCTGGTCCGTGCCACGCCCTGGTACAGGGCAATGTTGAGCATGATAGAGTAGCACAGCTCTGGAGGATGTAACTCAGGATCAGTACAGGATAAGTAATGTAATGTACACAGAGATTCCACCAGCAGAATAGTGAGTGCAGCTTTGGAGGATGTTACTCAGGATCAGTACAGGATAAGTAATGTAATGTATGTACACAGTGACTCCACCAGCAGAATAGTGAGTGCAGCTCTGGAGTATGATACAGGATATAACTCAGGATCAGTACAGGATAAGTAATGTAATGTATGTACACAGTGACTCCACCAGCAGAATAGTGAGTGCCGCTCTGGAGTATAATACAGAATGTAACTCAGGATCAGTATAGGATAAGTAATGTATGTACACAGTGACTCCACCAGCAGAATAGTGAGCGCAGCTCTGGAGTATAATACAGGATATAACTCAGGATCAGTACAGGATAAGTAATGTAATGTATGTACACAGTGACTCCACCAGCAGAATAGTGAGTGCCGCTCTGGAGTATAATACAGAATGTAACTCAGGATCAGTATAGGATAAGTAATGTATGTACACAGTGACTCCACCAGCAGAATAGTGAGCGCAGCTCTGGAGTATAATACAGGATGTAACCCAGGATCAGTACAGGATATGTAATGTATGTACACAGTGACTGTTTATGTAGAATAATTATATATGTAAAACTGTTATGCAATGTTAAATACTTTTGTGTCAAAAAAGACAAAAACTATAGAAGGTATGATACCTTTATTGGATAACCAGAAAAATTATATATGAAGCTTTCAGAGCACACAGACAAGTTTACAAATGAATGACTAAGGCGGGATTCACACAACAGGGTTTCCTGGCCGGGTGCCGGCCGTTCATAAATCGGCCGGCACCCGGCTGCATTAGGAATAATAGACCCCTAATGGGGCTATTCACACGACCGATTTTTTGACGGCCGGGAAAACCGTCCGTCAAAAAATAGGACATGCTCTATTTTGGGCCGGGCGCCTGGCTCCCATAGAAGTCTATGGGGCCGGGTAATACACGGCCATCACCGGAATGTGTCCCGAGTGATGGCCGGGTCTACCGTCGCTCGCGCTCTCTCTCTCCTCCTCCTCACAGTGCAGAGTGCATGTGAGGAGGAGGGTCTTTTATTGCTCGCTGTAGGAGTCGGAATCCCCAATCCCCGGCCGGGACACAGCGAAGTCACTCACTTCTGCAGCGGAATCCCCGACTCTATGGCCGGGGATTCCGCTACAGGAGAAGTGACTATACTGTCCATATATGGACACAGCGAAGTCACGCACTTCTGCAGCGGAATCCCCGACTCTATGGCCGGGGATTCCGCTACAGGAGAAGTGAGTGACTACACTGTCCATATATGGACACAGCGAAATCCCCGACTCTATGGCCGGGGATTCCGCTACAGGAGAAGTGAGTGACTACACTGTCCATATATGGACACAGCGAAGTGACTCACTTCTGCAGCGAAATCCCCGACTCTATGGCCGGGGATTCCGCTACAGGAGAAGTGAGTGAATACACTGTCCATATATGGACACAGTGACGTCACTCACTTCTGAAGCGGAATTCCCGACCTGTGGCAGGGAATTCCTCAGTGACTACACTGTCCATATATGGACATTGAAGTCAGTGACTACTCCTGGAAGGGGGGGGGGATGGGTGCAACCTACAGGGGGCTGTGTGGCATCACCTACAGGGGGCTGTGTGGCATCGCCTACAGGGGCCTGTGTGGCATCGCCTACAGGGGCCTGGGTGGCATCGCCTACAGGGGCCTTGGTGGCATCGCCTACAGGGGGCTTGGTGGCATCGCCTACAGGGGGCTGGGTGGCATCGCCTACAGGGGGCTGGGTGGCATCGCCTACAGGGGGCTGGGTGACATCGCCTACAGGGAGCTGGGTGGCATCGCCTACAGGGGGCTGGGTGGCATCGCCTACAGGGGGCTGGGTGGCATCGCCTACAGGGGGCTGGGTGGCATCGCCTACAGGGGGCTGGGTGGCATCGCCTACCAGGGGGCTGTGTGGCATCGCCTACCAGGGGGCTGTGTGGCATCGCCTACCAGGGGGCTGTGTGGCATTACATACCAGGGGGCTGGGTGGCATTACATACCAGGGGGCTGGGTGGCATTACATACCAGGGGGCTGGGTGGCATTACATACCAGGGGGGCTGTGGCATTACATACCAGGGGGGCTGTGGCATTACATACCAGGGGGGCTGTGGCATTACATACCAGGGGGGCTGTGGCATTATCTACAAAGGGCTGTGTGTGGCAACAAATTGAAATGAAATTCATCCAATTTTAAAACGGACAGGGAAAAAAACGGATGCAAATCGGGTCCAAATCGGCCGGTAAAAACAGCAACTCGGCCCGGAACGGATGCAAACCGGCTGGGAAAATCGGCCGATTTTCCCGGCCGACACTCGGACCCTGTCGTGTAAGGCGGGATTCACACGACCGGGTCGTTCCCGAGCCCGAGTGTCGGCCGGTAAAATCGGCCATTTTGCCCGGCCGGTTTGCATTAAGTTTTGCATCCGTGCCGGGCAGATCCGGACAGTGACATCAGCGGCAACTCCTGAAGGGGAATCCCCATGTGTTCGGGGATTCCTCTTCAGGAGTTTCCCCTGATGTCACTGCCCAGATATGGACAGAGACATCAAGCGCTCTGTCCAGGAGCGGAATCCCCGAAAACACGGGGATTCCGCTCCTTCAAGGAGCTAAAGTGCGGCTAGCACATAGCAGAGCGGGGAGATACCTCCCCCCCCCCCCTCCCTGCTCTGCTATAGTGGCGTCGCTGCAGTAGTAGCAGCCGCAGCAGCTGCTAGCGACGCCATCGAAGGTGTCGCCGGGCCAGGGTGCTTTTAACAAGCAGGGGAAGGGAGCCAGCGCAGCGCTCCCTTCCACCTGCTGTACACCCCGGCCCTGCCACACAGTGTACAGCGATGCCATTCGTCAGAATGGCATCAACTCCTCCTCCTCACATGCACTCTGCGCTGTGAGGAGGAGGAGGAGATAGAGCGCAAGCTCCGGAAAACCCGGCCATCACTCGGGACACATCCCGGGTACCCGGTCGTGTGAATAGCCCCATTAGGGGTCTATTATTCCTAATGCAGCCGGGTGCCGGACAATTTATGAACGGCCGGCGAACGGCCGGCACCCGGCCGGGAAACCCTGCCGTGTGAATGAGGCCTAAATGAGGCCTAAGAAAAAAGCACAACATTTAAAGATATTGCACAAAGATAATTTGTACATGATGTGATACATCATTCAGATAAGCCGGGGCAATATGTAAACTGTGAAATTGTGATCAGAGTTGACATATGAATATAAGTGCTAACGGGAGAATTTAAGTTTATCCTTTTTTTATTCTTACAATTCAGGATTTATCAATTCCAGTTACATTTGCTGACAATTCTCCCTGTGAAATGATCTTACTCCGGGTCCAATGGTTTCCTGGGAATAAATACTTTCTGTGTTTTTCACTATTACGACCCAGACGTGCCACCATGTGGTGTATTTCAGCAACTACAAAATATCCAATTAAAAACTCGAGTGGTATTTACAGTGTAGCTCACAGTAGGAGCAAGAGTTTCCCTAAATATTATGGAATTGCTTTCATAGCAATTCCCTTGTATATGAATACATTAATTGTACTATAGGTTTGCCATGTACACATCTGCTGCGGAGGAGTCTGTGCTCAGTGTCCTTATGTTCTAATGTGCTGGTGCTTGAGGGAAATATCCTGATGTCACATCAGTTCTGCAAAGTCAAGTTACATTTTCACCAAAACAGAAGGAGATGGAAACGTCATGGCTGATTATAGTGTTTGGCTGCAGAGTGTGGGCTGCATATTACTGAAATAATTTTTTTAGGACATTTTTTTTTTTTTTTTTTTAAACTGCACTTCATTTAGAAATGCACTGGGATAGGAAGCGATGATGGCTGCAACTAGTGGCTCAGCTGATTGATAAAATGTTATCCCGTTCTATACAGGTCTACTAGATGTTATGCGGTCCTTTTCGGAGACAGATCAGTATAATAATTCTAGCACGATCCATAACACTTTATACAAGAAGATGTATAACTTATACCAGCTGTACATATATAATTATATACAGAAGATACCCAGGCTATACCAGCATGCTCCATATCACTATATACAAGAAGATGTATAACTTATACCAGCTGTACATATATAATTATATACAGAAGATACCCAGGTTATACCAGCATGCTCCATAGCACTATATACAAGAAGATGTATAACTTATACCAGCTGTACATATATAATTATATACAGAAGATACCCAGGTTATACCAGCATGCTCCATATCACTATATACAAGAAGATGTATAACTTATACCAGCTGTACATATATAATTATATACAGAAGATACCCAGGTTATACCAGCATGCTCCATATCACTATATACAGGAAGATGTATAACTTATACCAGCTGTACATATATAATTATATACAGAAGATACCCAGGTTATACCAGCATGCTCCATAGCACTATATACAAAAAGATGTGTAACTTATACCAGATCTACATATATAATTATATACAGAAGATACCCAGGTTATACCAGCATGCTCCATATCACTATATACAAGAAGATGTATAACTTATACCAGCTGTACATATATAATTATATACAGAAGATACCCAGGTTATACCAGCATGTTCCATATCACTATATACAAGAAGATGTGTAACTTATACCAGCTGTACATATATAATTATATACAGAAGATACCCAGGTTATACCAGCATGCTCCATATCACTATATACAGGAAGATGTATAACTTATACCAGCTGTACATATATAATTATATACAGAAGATACCCAGGTTATACCAGCATGCTCCATAGCACTATATACAAAAAGATGTGTAACTTATACCAGATCTACATATATAATTATATACAGAAGATACCCAGGTTATACCAGCATGCTCCATATCACTATATACAAGAAGATGTATAACTTATACCAGCTGTACATATATAATTATATACAGAAGATACCCAGGTTATACCAGCATGTTCCATATCACTATATACAAGAAGATGTGTAACTTATACCAGCTGTACATATATAATTATATACAGAAGATACCGGGGTTATACCAGCACGCTCCATATCTCTATATACAAGAAGATGTATAACTTATACCAGCTGTACATACATAATTATATACAGGAGATACCCAGGTTATACCAGCATGCTCCATATCACCATATACAAGAAGATGTAACTTATACCAGCTGTACATATATAATTATATACAGAAGACACCCAGGTTATACCAGCATGCTCCATATCACTGTATACAAGAAGATGTATAGCTTATACCAGCTGTACATATATAATTATACACAGAAGATACCCAAGTTATACCAGCATGCTCCATATCACTATATACAAGAAGATGTATAACTTATACCAGCTGTACATATATAATTATACACAGAAGATACCCAAGTTATACCAGCATGCTCCATATCACTATATACAAGAAGATGTATAACTTATACCAGCTGTACATATATAATTATATACAGAAGATACCCAGGTTATACCAGCATGCTCCATATCACTATATACAAGAAGATGTATAACTTACACCAGCTGTACATATATAATTATATACAGAAGATACCCAGGTTATACCAGCATTCTCCGTATCACTATATACAAGAAGATGTGTAACTTACACCAGCTGTACATATATAATTATATACAGAAGATACCCAGGTTATACCAGCATTCTCCGTATCACTATATACAAGAAGATGTGTAACTTACACCAGCTGTACATATATAATTATATACAGAAGATATCCAGGTTATACCAGCATTCTCCGTATCACTATATACAAGAAGATGTGTAACTTACACCAGCTGTACATATATAATTATATACAGAAGATACCCAGGTTATACCAGCATGCTCCATATCACTATATACAAGAAGATGTATAACTTATACCAGCTGTACATATATAATTATATACAGAAGATACCCAGGTTATACCAGCATGCTACATATCACTATATACAGGAAGATGTATAACTTATACCAGCTGTACATATATAATTATATACAGAAGATACCCAGGTTATACCAGCATGCTCCATATCACTATATACAAGAAGATGTATAACTTCTACCAGCTGTACATATATAATTATATACAGGAGATACCCAGGTTATACCAGCATGCTCCATATCACTATATACAAGAAGATGTATAACTTATACCAGCTGTACATATATAATTATACACAGAAGATACCCAAGTTATACCAGCATGCTCCATATCACTATATACAAGAAGATGTATAACTTATACCAGCTGTACATATATAATTATATACAGAAGATACCCAGGTTATACCAGCATGTTCCATATCACTATATACAAGAAGATGTGTAACTTATACCAGCTGTACATATATAATTATATACAGAAGATACCGGGGTTATACCAGCATGCTCCATATCACCATATACAAGAAGATGTAACTTATACCAGCTGTACATATATAATTATATACAGAAGACACCCAGGTTATACCAGCATGCTCCATATCACTGTATACAAGAAGATGTATAGCTTATACCAGCTGTACATATATAATTATATACAGAAGATACCCAGGTTATACCAGCATGCTCCATATCACTATATACAAGAAGATGTATAACTTATACCAGCTGTACATATATAATTATACACAGAAGATACCCAAGTTATACCAGCATGCTCCATATCATTATATACAAGAAGATGTATAACTTATACCAGCTGTACAAATATAATTATATACAGAAGATACCCAGGTTATACCAGCATGCTCCATATCACTATATACAAGAAGATGTATAACTTATACCAGCTGTACATATATAATTATATACAGAAGATACCCAGGTTATACCAGCATGCTCCATATCACTATATGCAAGAAGATGTATAACTTATACCAGCTGTACATATATAATTATATACAGAAGATACCCAGGTTATACCAGCATGCTACATATCACTATATACAAGAAGATGTATAACTTACACCAGCTGTACATATATAATTATATACAGAAGATACCCAGGTTATACCAGCATTCTCCGTATCACTATATACAAGAAGATGTGTAACTTATACCAGCTGTACATATATAATTATATACAGAAGATACCCAGGTTATACCAGCATGCTCCATATCACTATATACAAGAAGATGTATAACTTATACCAGCTGTACATATATAATTATATACAGAAGATACCCAGGTTATACCAGCATGCTCCATATCACTATATACAAGAAGATGTATAACTTACACCAGCTGTACATATATAATTATATACAGAAGATACCCAGGTTATACCAGCATTCTCCGTATCACTATATACAAGAAGATGTGTAACTTATACCAGCTGTACATATATAATTATATACAGAAGATACCCAGGTTATACCAGCATGCTTCATATCACTATATACAAGAAGATGTATAACTTACACCAGCTGTACATATATAATTATATACAGAAGATATCCAGGTTATACCAGCATGCTCCATATCACTGTATACAAGAAGATGTATAACTTACACCAGCTGTACATATATAATTATATACAGAAGATGCCCAGGTTATACCAGCATGCTGCATATCACTATATACAAGAAGATGTATAACTTATACCAGCTGTACATATAAAATTATATACAGAAGATACCCAGGTTATACCAGCATGCTCCATATCACTATATACAAGAAGATGTATAACTTACACCAGCTGTACATATATAATTATATACAGAAGATATCCAGGTTATACCAGCATGCTCCATATCACTGTATACAAGAAGATGTATAACTTATACCAGCTGTACATATATAATTATATACAGAAGATGCCCAGGTTATACCAGCATGCTCCATATCACTATATACAAGAAGATGTATAACTTACACCAGCTGTACATATATAATTATATACAGAAGATATCCAGGTTATACCAGCATGCTCCATATCACCATATACAGGAAGATGTATAACTTATACCAGCTGTACATGTATAATTATATACAGAAGATACCCAGGTTATACCAGCATGCTCCATATCACTATATACAAGAAGATGTATAACTTATACCAGATGTACATATATAATTATATACAGAATATACCCGGGTTATACCAGCATGCTACATATCACTATATACAGGAAGATGTATAACTTATACCAGCTGTACATATATAATTATATACAGAAGATGCCCAGGTTATACCAGCATGCTCCATATCACTATATACAAGAAGATGTATAACTTACACCAGCTGTACATATATAATTATATACAGAAGATACCCAGGTTATACCAGCATGCTCCATATCACTGTATACAAGAAGAAGTATAACTTACACCAGCTGTACATATATAATTATATACAGGAGATACCCAGGTTATACCAGCATGCTCCATATCACTATATACAGGAAGATGTATAACTTATACCAGCTGTACATATATAATTATATACAGAAGACACCCAGGTTATACCAGCATGCTACATATCACTATATACAGGAAGATGTATAACTTATACCAGCTGTACATATATAATTATATACAGAAGACACCCAGGTTATACCAGCATGCTACATATCACTATATACAGGAAGATGTATAACTTATACCAGCTGTACATATATAATTATATACAGAAGACACCCAGGTTATACCAGCATGCTTCATATCACTGTATACAAGAAAATGCTTTATTTATAAAGATTTCTCTTTGCTCTGCACAGCGCCAAATGAACCAGACTTGCTTGGCAAACTTAAAATTAAAAAAAAAACAAGAAACATAATCACGTGCAAATGATATACTTAATCATAGATTATTCCCCGCTTGTCTAAACCAGTTAGAAATATTAAACCCGTACTAGACAGAAATCGCAGCCTTAGGCCTGATTTACAGGAGTGTGTGTGTTTTGCGCACGCAAAAAAACGCGGCGTTTTGCGTGCGCAAAAGGCACATAACAGCTGCGTGTGTCATCAGTGTATGATGCGCGGCTGCGTGATTTCCATCATTATGACACTCCGTTTGGATATTTGTAAACAGAAAAGCACGTGGTGCTTTTCTGTTTACATTCATTGTTTGACTGCTGTTGCGCGAATCACGGAAGTGCTTCCGTGCGGCATGCGTGGTTTTCACTCACCCATTGACTTCAATAGGTGCGTGATACGCGAACAACGCACAAAGATAGGACATGTCGTGAGTTTTTTTCAGCGGACTCACGCTGAGCAAAACTCACGGACTGTCTACACGGCCCCATAGACTAATATAGGTGCGTACAACACGCGTGAAAAGCACGCGCGTCGCACGCACGTATATCACGCTCGTATAAACGAGGCCTTAGGCTCACATCAAACGGCAGCGATGTAAATCATATTTGTTACCGGAAAAACAGCAGCAGATTCTGTTCATTTTACTTTTTTACTTCGCACATCGTCTGATCTATGGGTGCGATATGTAAAGACAATGGGGCAGTTTTACTACTGTGTTTGCGTCTAGAATGTGTCTTAAAATGTGCCAAATTTTGGCGCATTTTATTTTAGAGTAATTTAAAAATACCTTTCCCCTTTACTAGAAAGGGGGCGTGGCTTTGTGAAGAAGGTGCACAGTTTAAAATGTTCCAAAATTGCATAAATCAGTTTCATGGTCAATCCCCATTAGCATTGAAAAATCGCGCATCCTGAGCGACTTTGAACGAGGCATGGTCATCGGTCACACTCGCGTTTTTTTAATAGTCTGGCGCTGTCCACACTGGTGGCCCTATCATTCAGCCCACTGATCAGATATTGATGGTCTATCCTATGGACAGGCCATTAATATTACAGTCCCGGAAGAGACCCTATAGGGTGTATTCATAAGTTGTGATTTTGCTGCGCTTTTTGCTGCAAAGCCGAAAAGCGCACTGCAAAATCACTTGCGTTTTTCCTGTGGTTTTGCAATTAGCACAACAAACAATACGACAAAACCACACTGTGTGAATACGCCTTTAGGTACGCTATTAAAAAGAAAGGACCATCCACTGGAAATTACTTTTATGGGCTGCGTTCCGACTAATGTTTGCCCTTAATTTCCTTTTTTTTTTTTTGCTTGTTTTCTGTATTATTTAGTCATGCACATATACAGTCCGCAAAACAAATTCAAAATAAACTGCATATAATTGGACAGATGTTGTTAGCTTCAATTATAATCGTGGTCTTCAACCTGTGGCGATCAGGGCATGCTGAGGGTTGTAGTTTCAAGTATTGGTTATACCACTTTTAGCCAAAAGATGGCGATGTTTGTCACCTCTCCACATAAAAAGTCTTCCTGTGCTTACATCTTTTTATTAAATAAGTTCATCAGTTTATATTTGATAATATTTTGTTATAGCAGTCTGAGCTCTGTTTCTAAACTTTCAGAAAACTTCTGACAGCTCATAGTAACAGGTGAGAAGTTTTGATCGGTGGAGGTCCGAGCATTGAGACCCCCACCGATCCCTAAAACGAAGTGGCAGAAGAAAGTCTATGAGTCCGTACACTCACTGATAGGCTTTTATTTCAAAGCCTATCTGAAATGAAGCGGTTCAGTGCTCACCCGAGCGCTTTGTTTTAGGGATCGGTGGGGGTCTCAGTGTTTGGACACCCAGCGATCAACAGTTTGAAAGTTTACTTATCCTTTAATATAGAGGCTCTGAATCCACTTCTCATGTTACACAGCCGGATTGTAAAAATTCAAGTGTCCCCAACCACCGCTAGGGGAGCAAACTGATTTTTCTCAGTTAAGTCTTGTTCACACAGTGCAGATTTGCTGGAGATTTTGCATGCACTTTTTTAAGCCAAAACCAGAATTGGAAATCTATGACAGAAAATAACAGAAATGCACAGCGCCATGTGCAAATCACCTAAGGTGTGATGTTGAATGATGAGAACAGTAATATGCTCACCTATGGAGGTTGTACAATTTCAGACACAACCCTAATGTAAGAAGAAGCAAGAGAGACTTTGATCCAGCGCTGAAGGTTTCTAAAAGGAATCGGAGTTCCAATTTTTTTTGAATTACAAATTTAAAAATGTCAAAGTGCAAGAAAGGGGTGCCTTCAGTGCTGAATCAAAGTCTCTCTTGCTTCTCCTGTCATTGGCCGTCAACCGTACGGGAATCCGAGCGCAGTCTGAACAGGACACAACTAATGGTGAGCTGGAGGATTCCTCCCCCTCTTCCCCCTTTTTACGGTTTGACAACCCTAATGTAAGCAGAATCAATAATTCCAGAAGTTCAGGTGCAGCCCGATCCGAGCCGGCAACCGGAACGGTTACTGCAGTAGGATACAGATTTTTGGTTAAAAGGAAAATGGACCATATGATGGCGCTGCGGTTAATGAATAAAGTCTGAGAAAAATCGTATGGTATAAATAGTTGTTTTATTAAGGCTACGCGTTTCGACTCTGAACTAGCGTCTTCATCAGGCCATAAGGATAACCATAAAAGAGGCACCTTAAAACGTAGCCGTAATAAAACAACTATTTATACCATACAATACTTTTTCTCTGACTTTATTCACTAAGGCGGGATTCACACGACCGGGTCGTTCCCGAGCCCGAGTGTCGGCCGGTAAAATCGGCCATTTTGCATTAAGTTTTGCATCCGTGCCGGGCCGGGCAGATCCGGACAGTGACATCAGCGGCAACTCCTGAAGGGGAATCCCCATGTGTTCGGGGATTCCGCTTCAGGAGCTTCCCCTGATGTCACTGCCCAGATATGGACAGAGACATCAAGCGCTCTGTCCAGGAGCGGAATCCCCGAAAACACGGGGATTCCGCTCCTTCAAGGAGCTAAAGTGCGGCTAGCACATAGCAGAGCGGTGAGATACCTCCCCGCTCATCTATAGTGGCGTCGCTACAGTAGTAGCAGCCGCAGCAGAAGCAGCTGCTAGCGGCGCCATCGAAGGTGTCGCCGGGCCAGGGTGCGTTTCAAGCAGGGGAAGGGAGCCAGCGCAGCGCTCCCTTCCACCTGCTGTACACCCCGGCCCTGCCACACAGTGTACAGCGATGCCATTCGTCCGAATGGCATCAACTCCTCCTCCTCACATGCACTCTGCGCTGTGAGGAGGAGGAGATAGAGCGCAAGCGCCGGAAAACCCGGCCATCACTCGGGACACATCCCGGTGATGGCCGTGTAATACCCGGCCCCATAGACTTCTATGGGAGCCGGGCGGCCGGGTACCCGGGCGAAGATAGAGCATGTCCTATTTTTTGACAGCCGGTTTTCCCGGCCGTCAAAAAATCGGTCGTGTGAATAGCCCCATTAGGGGTCTATTATTCCTAATGCAGCCGGGTGCCGGCCGATTTATGAACGGCCGGCACCCGGCCGGGAAACCCTGCCGTGTGAATGAGGCCTTACAGCAGCGCCATCATATGGTATTTCTTTCAACCCAAAATCAGAATTGGACCCAGGAGAGCAAACGTATAAGGCCTTCCTTTATAGATTTCTTCTGTTAAGGTTCCTTTCATGGTTTTGGCTTAAAAAATACATGCAAAATCCGCAGCAAAAACAAAGTGGATGAGATAAAACAAATCTCATCCACACGCTGCGGAAATACTGCTCAGAAATTGACCGGCGGTGCGGAAATTCATTCCGCAGCACGTCAATTGTCTTTACGTAAACGTTGCTTATTTGTTGCAGGATTTCCCCATTGAATTAAATGGGGATGTAAATCCCGCTTCAAATAGCAGTTCTGTTTTTTGCGGCGGATTCTCAGCGATCCCGCCACAAAAAATGGAACTCAGAAAACAAAAATTAAACTTACCTAGGAGTCTGTTTCATCCAGCTGGGATGACGCTTCATCCCATGTGACCGTCGCTGCAGGCAATCACAGGCTGCAGCGGTGTCCTGGGATGAGACGTCATCCCAGGAGGCCGGCCGGCTTTAGTGCTGCAGTTTTCGCAGTGGACATTCCGGACAAAAAACTGCACCACAGTTTGGTGCGCTTTTTCGCCCGGAACTCCCTGACAGGGAGGATACGCTGCATGCTATTACGCAGTGTATCCGCCCTGTGTGAACTCAGCCTAAAGGTGCATCCACATGCGGCAGAAATTTTCTGCGACTAAAATTCAGTTCCATTCATCTAAATGGGGCTTGCAGAAATCTGTGCACCTGCTGCAGAAACAACGACATTCAGATGAATGGAAAGGGTTTTCAGTCGCAGAAAATGTTTGCAGCAAAATCTGCCTCGTGTGAATCCACCCTTAGGCCTCATTTACACGAGCGTGTGCGTTTTGCGTGCCCAAAAAACGCAGCGTTTTGCGTGCGCAAAAGGCATTTGACAGCTCCGTGTGTCATTCGTGTATGATGCGCGGCTGCGTGATTTTCGCGCAGCCGCCATCATAGAGATGAGGCTAGTCGACGTCAGTCACTGTCCATGGTGCTGAAAGAGTTAACTGATCGGCAGTAAATCTTTCAGCACCCTCGGCAGTGCATTCCGATCACCATATCGAGTAACCTGTTTAAAAAAAAAAGAGGTTCGTACTTACCGAGAACTTCCTGGCCGTTGCCTTGGTGACGCGTCCTTGGTGACGCGTCTTTCGTGACGCGCCTCTTTTGACATCTGGCCCCACCTCCCTGGATGACGCGGCAGTCCATGTGACCGCTGCAGCCTGTGCTTGGCTTGTGATTGGCTGCAGCTGTCACTTGGACTGAATTGTCATCCCGGGAGGTCAGACTGGAGGAAGAAGCTGGGAGTTATCGGTAAGTCAGAAATTATTTTTTTTTGACACGTTCACGTATATTGGAATCGGAAGTCACTGTCCAGGGTGCTGAACCAGTTTAACTCTTTCAGCACCCTGCACAGTGACTGTCTCCTGCCGGGTTCGGTCAAAACGAATTCGGCCGAACCCGGTAAAGTTCGGTTCGCTCATGTCTAAGGCTATGTTCACACGGGGTCTTTTGCCGAGTTTTTTGACGCGGAAACCGCGTCGCAAAACTCGGCAGAAACGACCCGAGAACGCCTCCCATTGATTTCAATGGGAGGCGTCGGCGTCTTTTTCCCGCGAGCAGTAAAACTGCCTCGCGGGAAAAAGAAGCGACATGCCCTATCTTCGGGCGCTTCCGCCTCCGACCTCCCATTGACTTCAATGGGAGGCAGGAGAAAGCGTGTTTTCTGCCCGCGGCGCTCAATGGCCGCGGGCGAAAAACGGCGCGATCATTGCTATTCACACGGAGTATTTTGGGGGAGGAATATCTGCCTCAAAATTCCGTTTGGAGCTTTGAGGCAGATATTCCTCCTCCAAAATACTCCGTGTGAACATAGCCTAAGACACTCCGTGGTGCTTTTCTGTTTACATTCAGTTTGACAGCTCTTGCGCGAATCACGCAGTTCGCACGGAAGTGCTTCCGTGCGACCTTCGTGGTTTTCACGCACCCATTGACTTTAATGGGTGCGTGATGCGCGAAAAACGCACGATTATAGAACATGTCGTGAGTTTTACGCAACGCACTCGTGCTGCGCAAAATTCACGCATCATCTGCACTGCCCCATAGAGTGATATAGTTGCGTACGACACGCGTGAAAAGCACGCGCGTCGCACGCGCGTATATTACGCTCGTGTAAATGAGGCCTAAGGCCGGGTTCATATACGCTGAGTAAAAACCAAGCAATGTATCTGAACTGGAACCCGCACTGCGTAATTAAGTGCACAAACTCCCTCCCTCCTCTGACGTCCGCTCCGGCCTCCCTGAATGACGTTTCAGGCCATGTGATGCTGCAGCCTGTGATTGGCTGCATCAGTCACATGGGATACAACGTCATCCCAGGAGGCTGAACTGCACAAGGAAGGAGGGACGTTCTGGGTAAGTATGTTTGTTTGTTTTTTCTGACAGTTGCGATTTTGCAGCGTAAACACTGCGAATACGCTGCAAAAGTCGCAACACTTGGCTTTCTGTTGCTGGATTTGCATCCCCATTGAATTCAATGGGGAAAACCCGCAGCAGAAAAGCAACGAAAACGCAGCATAAATTTACATGCTGCGGAATTAAATTCCGTACCGCAGGTCAATTTATTAACTTTAAGGTCTGATTCAGACGAACGTGGCGTTTTTGCGCACGCAAAACAGGTGGCGTTTTGCCTGCGCAAAAGCCACTTGACAGCTCCGTGTGGCAGCAGTATATGATGCGCGGCTGCGTGGTTTTCGTGCAGCCGCCATCATTATGACACGCCATTTGGATGTTTGTAAACAGAAAAGCAAGTGGTGCTTTTCTGTTTACATTCATCCTTTTGACAGGTGTTGCGCGAAACAGCCAGTTTGCACGGAAGTTCTTCCGTGCGGCATGCGTGGTTTTCACGCACCCATTGACTTCAATGGGTGCGTGATGCGCGAAAAACGCCGAGATATTGAACATGTCGCGATTTTTGCGCAGCGGACAAACGCTGCGCAAAAAGCACGGACTGTCTGTACTGCCCCATAGACTTCTATTGGTCCATTCGAGCCGCGTGAAAACCACGCGGCCTGCACGGACGCAATTCACGTTCGTGTGAATCGGCCCTTAGGTTGCATTTTTTTCCGCACAGTGGGCATGAGATTTACTAAATCCCACCCACTTTGCTGCTGCTGTAAAAGCTGCGGAATTTCCGCCCAGAATTCTGTTGCGCTTACGCTATGCGTTATGTGGGAACTTGGCTGTAGGCTACATGCACACGTTGCGTAATTTGATGCGGAAAATCCGCAAGTGTACGCGCGTAATTCCACAGGTAAAACCGCATGCGTTTTTGATGCGTTTTTAGATGCGCCATTTACGCTGCGTATTTTGGGGCGTTTTTCATTAAAACTGGTCAGATACAATGCTGCAAATCTGCACTATGTTTCACACACGGGATACGCTGCGGATTTTCCGCAACAGAAAATCTGCAGCAGATTTTTAAAAAACAAAAAACACTGGTAAATCTATCACAGAAATCCACAGCAAATAATGCGTTTTTTTCCGCAGCGGTTTTACCGTTAAACATGGATTATAGCAAAGTATAAGTGCATTTGCGGATTTCCAGCGTTTTTTGTTTTTTTTTTTACATTTCCGCTCCGTAAGCGACGTAAAAAAAACCGCAACAAAACAAAATCTGTTGCGGAATTTCTGCTCCCCTTTGAGGTCTATGGGTCAAACACGCAGCATCTGCGCACTGAACCTGCAGCATAAATTGACATTCTGAGGAATTTAAAGTCGTACCACAGAACACTTTCTGCACGACTTTTGTGCGTTTTTTTCCGCAGCGTGGGCATGAGATTTTCTAAATCTCATGAACTTTGCCGATACTGTAAATGCTGCGGAATTTACGGACAGAATTAATTTCCGGAAATTCCGCAGTGTTTACGCTACTAGGGAACCCAGCCTAAGGGTAAGGCCAAACGGAGCGGCACGGACGCGGCCAACAACCACTCCGGCACTAATGTTCAACACAATTTGGATAAAAAATATTTACTGATGGAAGTAAAACTAAAAGGTCACAGAAACAAAATCGGTTTTAAAGGTATTTCCCCCATAAACTGGGTTTGGCGCGGTCTCCATTGTGTTCTTCGTATTATTAAATAGTTCTCTATGTCTTGTGGCTTCCAGGACAGCACGCTGGCGGGCCCCGGAGCAGCAGATGGATTAACGAGGGTAATATTACAATTATACAGCATTTTACGCCTTTACATCTTGACAGGTAATTGTAATTCTTGTGCCTTGAGATAATCGCTATAAATCTATCCTTGAGGTCACAGATGTTTCCAGACAAATCGGTCAATTAACCAAATCCAAGCAGTAAATCCTGAATATTACAAATAAAACACAATGGGGGTCATTTATTTAAAACGGTTTCTGGTCTTCTCTGAGGGATATAAAATGGTGCACACCTTTATACCATATTAAGGGGGTTTTCCACTGCCATATTGTTAAAAGGGTCCCTCGACAATAAACAAATCACCCCACTGGGACCCCTGTGATCGTCTGTAATCTGAGGGAAAACCTGGTAAGTGTAAATTTTCCTTGCAGCGCCACCACAGGAGAAATGAAGCATTACACAGTGTCCATTCATATTAATGTGTTGTCTTTATATTGCGAGAGACAATCTATGTAACCGCTCTCTCTTCTGGCAAAGAGATGAGGACCCTGAACAGAGGAGCCGTTATCATGCATGCCTGGGTTACAGAGAAAAGTCACTAAGGCCTTATTTACACAAACGTGTTTAACGTCCGTGATACGCGCGTGAAAATGACGCGCGTCGCACGGACCTATGTTAGTGAATGGGGCCGTTCAGACATTCCGTGATTTTCACGCAGCGTGTGTCCGCTGCGTAAAACTCACGACATGTCCTATACTTGGCTGTTTTTTGCGCATCACGCACCCATAGAAGTCAATGGGTGCGTGAAAATCCCGCGCAGCACACGGAAGCACTTCCGTGTGTCGCGCTTGATTCGCGCAACAGTAAAGAACCACCGCCTTAATTTCTTTTTCTAAACATCAAAACCGCGTGTCAGAAGGATGGCATATGCGTGAAAATCACGCAGCCACGCAGCAAACATTGATGACACACAGAACTGCAACGTGCGCAAAACTCTGCATTTTTTGCATGCGCAAAACGCACACGTTCGTGTGAATAAGGCCTATAAGTGAGATACCAGGAAGGGGAGAGTTTGTGCTGCAGATGTATTTATCTCACAGAGAATGGTCTATACTGTATACAAGTGTATTAGGTATGTACAGGCTATCAGTCTCTCAATGTAAACAAGAATGTTCTCATTCACTGACAGCAAAAAAAACATCTTAAAAATAGTGAGGAGTTGAAACAGGAAGTGCATTACAAAGTTGTAGAATTGTCTAATTTAGCAAAAGTGTAAGTCCACATTTGAACAACAACTTACAGTTTAGGGCCTGTTCACATCACCGTTCATTTCCGTTCCGGGGTTCAGTCGGAGGATTCCGTCGGGTGAACCCCGCAACGGAAAGTGAAACTGACAGCACAGCTTCCGTTTCAGTTATCATTGATCTCAATGGTGACGGAAACATCGCTAATGCTTTCCGTTCGTCACCATTCCGGCTGGTTTGCGGTTTTCCGACGGAATCAATAGCATAGGACGGAACCCCGGAACGGAAATGAACGGTTATGTGAACAGGCCCTTATAAATGTAGCTTACATTAAAAAAAAAAACGGAGTCACTGTGTTACATTACTTATCCTGTACTGATCCTGAGTTACATCCTGTATTATACTCCAGAGCTGCACTCACTATTCTGCTGGTGGAGTCACTGTGTACATACATTACATTACTTATCCTGTACTGATCCTGAGTTATATCCTGTATTATACTCCAGAGCTGCACTCACTAGTCTGCTGGTGGAGTCACTGTGTACATACATGACATTACTTATCCTGTACTGATCCTGAGTTACATCCTGTATTATACTCCAGAGCTGCACTCACTATTCTGCTGGTGGAGTCACTGTGTACATACATTACATTACTTATCCTGTACTGATCCTGAGTTATATCCTGTATTATACTCCAGAGCTGCACTCACTATTCTGCTGGTGGAGTCACTGTGTACATACATTACATTACTTATCCTGTACTGATCCTGAGTTACATCCTGTGTTATACTCCAGAGCTGCACTCACTATTCTGCTGGTAGTTACTGTGTACATACATTACATTACTTATCCTGTACTGATCCTGAGTTATATCCTGTATTATACTCCAGAGCTGCACTCACTATTCTGCTGGGGGAGTCACTGTGTACATACATTACATTACTTATCCTGTACTTATCCTGAGTTATATCCTGTATTATACTCCAGAGCTGCACTCACTATTCTGCTGGTAGTTACTGTGTACATACATGACTTTTCCTGTACTGATCCTGGGTTACATTCTGTATTATACTCCAGAGCTGCATTCACAGTTCTACAGGCTTCTGTTTCCTCAAGACATACTTATCCCCCTATTGAAATAAACACGCACGCTTGGATCAATATTCCATATTCCTGCCATTAAACTCAATAATAGATCTGTATGCTGTATGCAGTAAGCTCCCCCTACTGGTAGCTGCAGGAAGACAGAATATTAGCATTTGACTCTGGCTATACCAGGGATTAGGATAATGAACGCTTCTAATGGTATTATGAAACGAATCAACACAGAATTTTGTATTAAAAAATAAAATGGTGTTTAAAAGTGACTATATACTAAAAAGCAACATAATAAAACAGAACAGAAGCCAATATGCCGATTTCATTAACAATAGCAAATAACCCCATGGACTAAAACAATGTCCTGCTGTAATTCTGCAGCCTGAAACTCAAGCGGGCATAAATAATACAACAATCCCCCCTCCCCCTAGTAATTATCTAGAACCGAAACGTTTTCTTTTTAGGTATGACAAAATGATGTCAACGCCACGACCAGCTCCGTGTAGCTAAACGTTTGACATGTCGTTGTTACATAATTGTAGATGAGATTTTTTTAAAAAAGTCCTGTCCTAAGTCCTAAGCTTTTACAACCAGATCTATCTCACGCCACGCTGCATTACTAACTTACACGATATGCAGCAAAAAAAAGCCACAAACATCTGCCAGTCGATTAGCTGGTATCACTGGGTGAAGTGGGATGTACAGCTTTAGGCCGGATTCACACGAGTGTGCGTTTTGCGCGCGCAAAAGGCACTTGACAGCTCCGTGTGTCAGCCCTGTATGATGCGCGGCTGCGTGCTTTTCGCGCAGCCGCCATCATTATGACACTCCGTTTGGATGTTTATAAACAGAAAAGCACGTGGTGCTTTTCTGTTTACATTCATTATTTTACTGTTATTGCGCGAATAACGCTTGTCCCACGGAAGTGCTTCCGTGGGGCACGCGCGATTTTCACGCACCCATTGACTTCAATGGGTGCGTGATACGCGAAATACACCCAAAGAACGGACATGTCGTGACTTTTTCACAGCGGACTCGCGCTGCGTAAAAATCACGCAACTGTCTGCACGGCCCCATAGACTAATATAGGTCCGTGCGAAGCGCGTGAAAATCACCCGCATTGCACGGACGTATATCCGGTTCGTCTGAATAAGCCCTTAGAGTATGTTCACACGGCAAACGAAAAACGGGCGTAAAATATAGAGGTTTTCAAGGAAAAACAGCCCATGATTTTCAGCCGTTTTTTATGCATCAGGCGTTTTTTTGATGCTTTTATTACGTCGGTTTTTGGAGCTGTTTTTCTATTGACCCAATGAAAAACGGCTCAAGAAGTGACATGCACTTCTTTATCCAATGTGTTTTTTCACGGGCCGTTTTTTCAAAAGGTCGTGTAAAAAAACTCCCCAACGGAACGCCATTGGCAGATGTTTGGAAGCGTTCAGCCTCCGTAATTTTAGCAGTTTTTCGGGGTGGATTTACGGCCCGAAAAATGGCTGAAAATAAGCCATGTCAACATTCCCATACATTGCATCATTACAAGGACCTTCTGTGTTAGGCCCCATGCGCACGACCGTATTTTTCATCCGTAATTACGGACCCATTTATACAGACACCTTTCCGTATTTTTGCGGATGGGTGTCCAGTCCGTAGAAATGATCCTTAAAATATAAAACGTCCTATTCTTGTCTGTAATTACGGCACGGACTCCCCATAGAGGTCTATGAGCGCTTCCGTAATTATGGACGGCTACGGATGTAATTACGGACGCGTTTCTAGGCGATGCCAGGTTTGCAGATGTTGCGCATCATTTGTGGTTTTCTTCTTTTTGTGGATCTGTATATACGGATGCATTACGCACCATATTTGAGGATATGGTTCTGTATATGCGGATAAGTTGCTGATGACTACGGATCCGTATTTACACATGGATGAACATATGGTCATGTGCACGGGGCCTTAGGGCTAGTTCATACAGAATTTTTTGGCGTTGTTTTTGATGAGGAAACTGTGCAAAAACACGGCTTATCTCACCTCCCATTGATCTGAATGAGAGGCGGAGGAGATTTTTTTTCTCATCTCACCCACACGCTGCGTAAAGAATCCGCCAATAAACCGTTCATAAATTGACCTGCTGCCGTTTTTTTAAGTCGCAGCATGTCAATTTATTGGAATTGCTGTTCTGTTGGCGGTTTTTCCCATTGAATTTAATAGGGAGGTAAAACCCGCAACAAGGAGCCATGTGTTAGACTTGTAGCGGAATCGCTGCGAGTCCGCCGCAAACGTCCCATCACACAACACTTTGTTGCGGGTTTAAGCAGCCCATTGAATTCAATGGGGAAAAGACAATACAACAGCGGCGATTCCGCAGCATTGACATGAAAAAACCGCACCGCAGGTAAATTTCTGTGCGTTTTTTTTCGACTCTGAAATTTGTTGAAATCTCACCCACACTGCGGCTACTGTAATACGCTGCAGATTTTCCACAATGAAATCCGTTGTGGAAAATCCGCAGTGTTTACGCCTAGTGTGTATCCATCCTTACGAAGCGTATCCGCCCTGTGTCCCCACCTTATGGTTGATGCCAAACTTGAGACCCACCCCCACCTCTATTAAGCCATATTATGGGCGCACCACCACTCCCGACACTGGGTCGGTTTTAGTCCAGAGTAGGCCGTGCGTGTACAGTCCCTCTCCATTAAGATTAATGGGAGTTGCAGAAAGTTCTACGTGCCGGCACCCAGCTCTCCTATGCCCATTCATTACAACGGAGATGACCACTCATGCAACGCCTGTTCACCAGCAGCCATAACTAAAACCTCCGCAGTCTCAGGATCTTTAGGGTCCCAGTGACAGGACCCTCGCCATTCATACACACCCTGAAAAGAGGGAAAATCCGTAAACTGGAAAACTCTGAGATACGACATCCCACATGGAACTATATGGCTCGATATACTGCACACAACACATTTTCTGCCCTGGATTTCTTCGTTTTGTCCAATACTGGGATTGTATTCAATAAGGAATAAGGGGGATTGGAGCAGGTTTGATGTGGGGACGCTAGACGGCGATGAGTAAGCCTTGGTGTAAGTTTATGTTCTCTGTTCTAAGTTTCCTCCACATTTGATCTCATAAAGAAGTTGTGACATGATAATCCTCATCACCTGCCGTGTGTTGTGAAACTCCCGCCAAACTCCTTGTGTTGCCGGAGACTGACGGATCTCTGAGATGCGCTTTGCAACTTGTCAGTAAAGTCGCCAAGAATGACAGGATTTCCCAAACGAAACCCTTTGAAGACATCAAATTACAAATAAGTGTTTAAAACGTAAGCGATGGCTTGTAATTGCACCCACAAGAGATAATCCGGGCGCGCTTTGAAGGGGTCCTGTCTGGACTGAACACGATAGGTTGTTATAGGTTTAGCGCCCGGCCTGGTATAATGAGCCGAGCAGACGAATTTAACAACTTAATGAGATCATTCTGCCAGAAACACAAATACACGTCACCTGCTCATTCTCTGGGTGCAGACGAACAAAATAATAGCATCGGGGGTTAATTCTGGCTGTCCATCAACTAAATAATAATCTCAACACACGCATTTACTTATTCTGGTACACAATTACTTCACTATTGGGGTATGTTCACACGGGAAAACAGCCTACGATTTTCAGCCGTTTTTTAAGCATCAAACGTTTTTTTGCGGCCATTTTTTTTTAGCGGTTTTCCTATTGACTCAAAGAAAAGTGGTTAAAAAAAACGGCTCAAGAAGTGACATGCACTTCTTTTTACGGGGTGTTTTTTTTACACGCCATTTTTTCCAAATGGCCACGTAAAAAAACGCCCCGTTGGAACTAAATGCCATTTTTCCCATTGGGCAGATGTTTGAAGGCATTCAGCTTCAGTTTTTTCTGCCGTTTTTCAGGGCGTTTACAGCGAGAAAAACAGCTGAAAATAAGCCGTGTGAACATAATATTAATCAAAATGTCCGAGAAATTTCTACGGGAACAGGAGTCTGGTGGCGCTTTCACCGCTCAAATTATATCTGGTGCAAGCGCAGTATGTAGCCCGGTTCGCCGTAACGTTGTACTGGTGACATCACAGCGCATACGCAGTAGCGCTTTTACATGTTGCGGCAGATCAGGCAGCATACTGCTCATGCACCGGAAAGAATGCGAGCGGAGCATGTACGAGACTTCAGTGTGGAGTGACGTGGCCGCAGCGTGCCGATGTCAATCTTGAGCAAGTCGGCGGAGTTGAGCAGGCAAAAATGGCGAAAACAGGAGCGTTTCCCCGCATAATATTAAGACATCACCCGAGAGGCAGCTGCAAAGTAATTTGCATATGACAATAAAGTCGTTTATCAGGGCAAACATGGTAAAACAAAGCAATTTTACAAGACCTACCAGACGCTGGGACCAATTTGGTAGGCAAATAGGAGCTGACTGGTTCCCTTTAAATGTGTAAGCCATCTCCTCAACACAAGAAGGAAGATACAAGTGGAACGTAGAAACAGCTGATCACACAACCAACGACAAGGGTACACTCCCAGTATAAAAAAAAGACTGATATAACCAATAATACTGCCATACAGTGACCCTATAGTGCTCCGATACAGGGTCCTGATGCGGACAGCGTCAGGACGTTATGTGTGTGCCATACCCAAACATATGGAGCATTGTGCGGTGCCATACTATAGTGTTGGATTATCTCCGTATTAAAGATCCAATGGACCCTGCCATATTACATTTTTATGTTGGACTCACAGAATCCAACAGCAAAATAAACTATGAAATCAGAGGCATATGGAGGTACAGCAAGGCCCTATACACGTCTGGGGGCGCTACACTACAATTTGGAGGTTATACAGAGCCGTTACCCTACCACGTACATAAGGCGTCAGTGGATAATACAAGGCAAGCTTGACTTCCTTCTTAGGATATGTGATGCTCAACAATTTGTGAATTAAAGGCTATGTGAACCTTTGCAGGGCAATTATTTTAATTTTTTTAATAGGTCAGTGTGTTTTGTGTAACTTTATAATTAGTTTTTATTAAAAATTAGTTTTACTTTTTGAGATACATCTGCTCTGTATCGTGTATACCCTTCGCTATTACCTGAATCTGTCAGTCCTGCGGACCCGAGGGGTTCAGCGTCAGCGGGTCCTGCGAGTCTCTGACACACAGGATGCACCTGTAATCTATCACATCTAGGTTATGAACTGTCAGAGACACGCAGGACCCACTTTCACTTAAACCATCAGTCCCGCGGACCTGACGGGAACAGGATTTAGCGCTACATACAGCTGCTGTGTAGAGAATATAGAGCTGCTGTATCTCAAGAAGTAAAATTATGCTTTAATGAAAACCAATTATAAAGTTACGACAAAGACACTGACTGACCGGTTTATGATAAAAAAAAATAAAAAAAATGCCCTTCATCTGTTTAGTCTCACAACTTAAAGGCTATGAAAAACCTTTGAAGATGTTGGAAATGTATTACCTTTTATATGGGCCAATGATCAGGCAAACACTCGTTCATCGGCTGATCTAATCTTTTATGCGGCCAAAAAAAAACGGTTGCTAGTCAGCATGATCCATACATCAATAATCGTTGGTCCCTGCGAATGGAGCCAACAAGCACCTATCGACGTGCTGTATATCAATCGGCGCTCGTTTTTTCCGGCCAGTATCGCTGCGGGACAACTGTCCCGTACTGTAGTCATGTTTTCAGTACGGGACAGTAGTTCCATGGTGAGGCAGGGTCACCTGGCGTCGTACATAACTATGATGCTAGGAGTCCGGCTCCCTGCACTGTGTTCGGTCCGGAACTTACGGCCGAAATACAGTCCGTCCTTTACGGACGTAATGTGCTCGTGTGAATCCAGCCCAAGTCTTTAGCAACCGCTGGATTTGAGTTGTTCACAGAAGGAGTGAGCTCCCTCTGTCACCCATCGGCGGCCCGCAAATGCAATTGCGGGCATCCGATGGGATGTCATGGCAGCCGGGGGCCTAACAAAGTGCCCCCAGGCCTGCCCTGGCTATATGCCTATTAGGAGGTGCCAGAGGAATGTCCTAATAGATGCCTGTCCATTTTATACTGACAGGCAATAATGCTCTGGTATACCAAGTATACCAAAGCATTATATCTGTGATCTAAAGATTGCATAGTGAAGTCTCCTAGTGAGACTGAAAAAATAAAATGTTCAAATGTGAAATAAAAATAAGGTACACATTAAAAAAAATAAAACAATTTTTTTTTGCCATAAAAAATGGTTTTATTTAGTAAAAGTGTAAAAATAAAATAAAATAAAACCACACCCGCAATCGTAATGACCCAAAAAATAAAGTTAGCATATTATTTAAACCGCAAGGTGAACACCGTAAAAAAACCCGCATAAACCAACGCCAAAATTACTATTTTTTCCCATTACCCCCAAAAAAATAATAATAAAAAGGTTAATCAATAAGTCCCATGTACCCCAAAATGGTAGCAATGAAGTCCCGCAAAAAACAAGCCCTCATATGGCGACATTGACGGAGAAATAAAAAAAAAGTTATGGCTCTCGGAAAGCAGCGATGCAAAATAAAATTATTTTAGTTCAAAAGTGTTTTTGTTCTGCAAAAGTAGTAAAACATAAAAAAAAGATACATATTTGGTATCGCCATAATCGTACCGACCCATAGAATGACGGTAGCATGTTATTTATGCCGCACACTAAACGGCGTAAATGTAAAATGCATAGAATAATGGCTAAATTGCTGTTTTTTTTATATCCCCCCACAAAAAAAAGTTACAAAAAAATTCTATATACCCCAAAACGGTGCCATTGAAAAATACAACTCATCCTGCAAAAAAGCAAGTCCTCATACAGCCATGTCCACGTGAAAAGAAAAAAAAAATAAGTTATAGCTCTTTGAATGGTGACGATGGAAAAACTAAAAAATTGCTTGATCATTAGGGCCCAGATTGCAAGCAGGGGAAGGGGTTAAACAGAATTAACTGCTACAAGAATGAGACTTGGATATATGAGATTTTTGTTGCGTTTTGCCCTGTATTCACCAGCAGGGGGCAGTTTAGCACTAACTTTGTTCAGTAGCCAAAACGATACAGAGTTAGATACCTGTGTGCATCATTGAACTAGCCAGAAGCTGAACAATGCAATCCAAAAATTGTTTTTTGGGGTACATTTTTATTATGTGTGATGTCACCTGTATGCACACACGTAATACACAGCCTGGGATGATACTATAATGTGACTAGGACGGTCACGTAACTGTATGGAAGCAATATGCTGCGGTCAATGTTTACAATATTTGGGTAGTGCCGAGCAGAGGCAGAATCGCGGTGGGGGGAGATTATATTTCTATCTAGAGATATATATATATGAACTACAATTCTTCAAAAAACCCTCTAACATACAGAACTTTCTATATTCAATATTAATAATAAATATTAAAAAAAATTATATATATATATATATATATATATATATATATATATATCTCTCAAAGGGGTTTTCCAGGAATATACATTGATTAACAATGTGTTATTTGGGGTGGGGGGGGGGGTCCGACATCCAAACCCTCACAATTAGCAGAACAAAGGGGCTCCTTGAATGTTTATCCTGGGATAGTGGCTCATCCGTAAATGCGGCTGTGCCTGGTGCTGCAGCGGAGAGCTGTGAGTGGTGTGGCCCCTTTGTTCCGCGGATGCTGGGGGTCCCCCACTGATGGGCTATCCTAAGGATAGGACAAAAATGTATATTCCCCAAGAAAACCTTTAGGCCAGGATCACACACATGTAGCTTTCATGCAGTTATTGGTGCAGTCTTTGGCTCAGAATTCCAGTAAAACACATGAGTGGATCCACAAAGAAGGAAAGGTATAAAGTCATGCATTTTCTTTCTTTTGTCTCCTCTCCTGTGTTTGACTCAAAACAAAACCAAAAACTGCACCAACAACTGCATGAAAACTACGTATGTGACCCTGGCCTTATGGTATGTTCACACGAGGCAGATTTGTTGCAGACATCTGTTCCATACGTCTGGTTTCTGCTTTAGATGAGTGGGATGGTCACAGGAGTTTGTGCAACAAATCTGCTGCATTACCCATGATGAAATGTTATTGAATATAATAATATATATTTTCTTATTATATAGAGATTTTACAATAAAAATCAAATTCAGCTATAAACATAAATTCACAGTTCTAAGTCACGTCTGATCCGCACCTATGTCGAGAACAGGGGTCCTGAATTGAGAGGTGGCTTTAGGGTTATTCCCAACTAAGACATTTATGAAATAGGAGATGCCATAAGGCTGGGTTCACACGGCCAAATTTCAGACGTAAACGAGGCGTATTATGCCTCGTTTTACGTCTGAAAATAGGGCTACAATACGTCGGCAAACATCTGCCCATTCATTTGAATGGGTTTGCCGACGTACTGTGCCGACGACCTGTTATTTACGCATCGTCGTTTGACAGCTGTCAAACGACGACGCGTAAAAATACAGCCTCGGCAAAAGAAGTGCAGGACACTTCTTTGGACGTTTTTGGAGCTGTTTTCTCACAGACTCCAATGAAAACAGCTCCAAAAACGGACGTAAAAAACGCCGTGAAAACGCCGCGAAAAATGCGAGTTGGTAAAAAAACGTCTGAAAAGCAGGGTCTGTTTTCCCTTGAAAACAGCTCTGGATTTTCAGACGTTTTTGTTGACTACGTGTGAACATACCCCAACTGTCTGATAGACCCCTGACCCCCATCCCACCTGGTGAGGTGGCCGCTGCATCCATGCGGAGAATGAATTGAGAGGTGGTCGCACATATGTATGGCTCTCTCAATGAACTTCTATTGGAGTCACGCTTGCTCGGTTGTTTCCGTGACTCCCATAGAGCAGAATGGAGAGCCACGCGGCCACCTCTCAATTCAGTCTCCGCATGGCTGCTGCAGCCACCTCACCAGGTGGGATGGGGGTAAGGGTACCCACGTCTATAAACACATTTATGGCATATTTTGTGGATACGGTAATGGTAATCACAGCCATCACTGTCCGTGATTAGGGGCACGGCCGGCCGCGGAAACATACGGGAAGGTGTCCTTGGTCAAAAGAAATGAATGGGTCCGTAATTGCAGACCATAATTGCGGTCCACAATTACGGACAAATTCTACGGTGGTGTGCATGGGGCCATAGATGGGAATAACCCTTTAAAGTTCCAGCATATATTTGCAGTTTTACATTTTGATTTATGTTGATCATACACATCCTCGTATTTTCAGGTTTCCTTATGACTGTCTCTACAGCAGATGTCCAGCGAATCCCCAACAGGAGACAAGCAGGAATAGAAGCCAGAGAGATCAGGTTATATAAAATAAGTGTGCACATTGTTACTTTGGTGATATTCACCAGAGGTTCCCGCTGTGCGGCAGCTGCTTTGAAATAAACTTTAACTATCAATGATTCCTAAAGACAAAGCACAGATCTCCTGGAGTGGAGTTAACAAAAAGTTTTGAAGTGCTTTTTGGGATAGTGAAATGCCGCCTTGGCACCGTGTGCCCAAGGAGAATTGGATTCTGACCTTTACTTCCTGGGGAACTTCAAATGGCATTGTCCTCATTACAAAAAAACAACATCTCCGCTCGGTGTAGATGAAATGCTTGAGTGACTTCAGACACCAGGATCCTGGGTGGTAATTCTGTAAAAATAGGATTTTGTAACTATCTTAACTGCAGGCAAAGAAAACGCAGCAACTGCAATTATTCTGTGATGTGTTCTTTGTCAAAGGGGACAACACAAAATTACAGGCGACTTTGTATTCAGCTCAAAGTGGAGAACACAGAATGATCTAATGAAGCTTGTCTGGTGAGTCCAGGCCACCATGCTATATCGGGGGAGGGGGGGGGGCTCTTCAACTCTTTCCAATTCCTTCTACTTTTACATATTTGTCACCATTGCTGCTTCAGAAGGCAACCTGAGCTAGAATAATATACATTTCTTAAATGATCATCTCATTTATTGAAGGAAAAAAAAAAGATATCCATCAGCTTTACCACAAATGTGAATAAGTAATTGCCCCCAAAAACTTAAAAAGGGGTTGTCCACTACCGGACAACTGATGACCTATCCACTGGATAGGTCATCAGTTTATGATCTGTGGGGGTCCGACACCCGGACCCCACACCAATCACTGTTCTGGCTGCTTGCGGGCATCGGATGCCATTGCACAGTTTGCAATGTATGGAGCCGGAAGCAGATGGCTCCATACATTCCCTCTTAGCGCTGTGGAGGAATTCTTGCAGTTGATTTAAGGGGAAAAACATGGCTATCTTTTTCCAAAAACCATGCCAGTGTCCACTTCAAATGGAGCCCAGCTGCAATATTAGACATCACCCAAGTACAGATGTGGCACTGTTTTTTTTTTTTTAGAAGTAGTCATGTTTTTCTTATCTGAACAACCACTTCGGAGGGCTTTTGTGCATGAATAATTCCTCAGCATCTCAGAGGGTTTCAGTTGAAGGACAGCGGTTATGTTATGTGGAGGATGAGCCTCCTCAGGAACTGTCACTGCAACCTCTGATCCTCCTATAGATACGCCACTGTATATATGACCTCAAGCAGCACTAAGACACATTAGAGAGTCATAATCAGAAAATTAGTCTGAGCAGTGGGAGACAGTGCTGCATTAGTAGAATCTGTCACCAATCTAGGAGTCTCTGCAGGACACAAAATTCTAACCTACCAAAGTCATTACTTGTATCTACCTCTATTCTTTTTAGATTGTAAGCTCTTTTGGTCAGAGATCGCTACTAGTCTATATAGCGCATCTGTGTTCACAATATTATGTAGTTATCTGTAAGGCCTCATGCACACGGCTGATTACATGACGTTATACGGATCTGTATGGCAACATTGAAATCTATGGGGTCCAGAATATTTCATACAGGCTTTTTTTTCCTGATTAAATCCATGAGAAAAAAATAGTTGCATGTTCCTTCACGGAGGTTTTCCTATGAGTCTGTTTTATAGAACCATGGGGTCTCCATGTGCCGCTGTACAGGCTCAGTGCATATATATTGTAGAATCTTTTATAAAGGGCAAACCCATATATTAGAAAAATTAAATAATAATAGGAGACCAAGGCTTATATTTCTGGGTAATAACTTGATTGAGGGGTAAATGCTCTTTGGGGTGTATGGCCATCTTTGTGTTTTTCTGTCTAATAATCCAGACTTTTTAATAATATCTGGGACGTTATAATTCGGCAGAGGAGGTCTGTGCTATAACCAGTGCCATGCAGCCCTGCCCTTGGCATGAATATCTAATAAGTCTATACATGCGTTATTGCTGGATGTCTCATATGTGCGGTGCGTTGTCTTTAGTTTATAAAAACAGTAGTCACACCTTCTGAAGATAAATTAAGATGACAGAATATTTATCATCTAAACAGACAACAAAGGAAACTAGCACAAAGTCACAAGTACATACCGGATACCTGAACAAACACGCATAAAGCCCAGTGTATGATACACGTCTATTCAGCTGAACTTTTACACTTCTTGATTTTGCATAAGAGCGTCTTCCCATCCAAATAATAAAACTTCCATGGGCTTGTGAGTATTTCACTACTTTTAGTATTTCACTGGAACTGGATATAGGGTGTTGTAACCATGGTCGGCCATGTTTAAGTCTGTGTAGGGCTGTCTTTAGTCATGTGGTCACCCAACTGTCACGATCTGTGGGTATGTGGACCCACTGGGCTGTACTGGGATAGCTGGCCAAACAGTGTCCCAAGTCACTGTATATATAGTCCAAGCACAAGGGTACCTGTAGTAGTTCAGACAGTAGCAACGGCTAGGTTCAGATGGGACCTTGGCAGCAGACACCAGGCGTGTTGTAACAGCAGGCGTGACCGGTGGCACAGCACAACTCCAACTTTCTAAGGCACAGGAACAAAGGTAGCACAGGATACAGGTACGGGAACAGGATAACACTAAGGGACCATTTGCAAGACTAACACGGGTAAACACAACGCTCAGGCAAGGAGTAAAGGGGCGGGCCCTTCTTATAGTCCAGGGTGATCATCTGTTAATAGATGATTATTTTCATGTGCGCGTGCTGGCCCTTTAAGGCCGGGCACGAGAGTGCACGTGCACCCTACTGGACAAAGCAGAACGGAGCAGAAGGGAGCGCTGGCGTCTCCTAGGGAGGAGATGCGGGCCAGCGCTCACAGAGCCATGGCTGCGGCCGTCGGGGGGTGAGCAATCCCGACCGTCCGCAGCCGTTACACCAACGTACATTAAAGTATATCACAAGTCTCCCGTTCTCTTTTTTTTGTCTATGTCTGTCAGTCTTAGGGTATGTTCACTCGCTAAACAAAAACGGCTGTAAAATACGAAGCTGTTTTCAAGGGAAAACAGCCCCTGATTTTCAGCCGTTTTTTTCTGCATCAAGCGTTTTTTACGACCGTTCTTGGAGCTGTTTTTCTGTTGGCCCAAGAAGTAACATGCACTTTTTTTTACGTGGCGTTTTTCAAACGGTCATGCAAAAAAATGCCCCGTTGGAACGAAACGCTGTTTTTCACATTGAAATCAATGGGCAGCTGTTTGGAGGCGTACAGCTTCCGTATTTTCAGCCGTTTTTCGAGGCTTTTAGGGCCCCAAAAAACGTCACAAAATAAGACGTGTGAACATACCCTTAGAGAGTGGTCACCGGTCATCTGTTAATACATTTATACAGATACTTCCCGTCTGTTTTTTTTCCTTCCCCTCTTTCCTCACCATGTCAGTCTTGCGTATATTACTCCCATAATCTTGCCCTATACCAGCTCGGATTAGAACATTAGGAAAAGGCACGACTAGACGGAGTTAGAAACCCCCTGGGAAATAGCAATACAAATTCATCCTCCTAGTGTTTCCATTAATTTAACTGGAGGGAGCTATAAAATTTGGTAATAATCCATAAAATTTGATCTGACTTTGGTCACCCAACGTACATACAAGTATACAGAAAGTTTTGTCTGTTCTCTCCTCCCTTCTTGCAATGTGTGCAGTATAAACTATAGTGTTTGGCAGCTGTTTATAGTACAAATGGTACACCGCCACCCCGTTTACATCGCCGAATGGATGACGTACTGTACCGGCACGTAACCAATCAAATACTAGCACCGATATACCTGGTACTGCATGTAGGGGCAGGACAAACTCTGTTGGTGCTCAAGGCAGGGTTTTCAGAATGTGCCCCCCTCGGTCTGTGAATTTCAGTAGGATAGCTGTCGGACAAATATTCATTAAATTGCCCCCTGGCCCACTAAAGGGAAGCGCTCATCAAGTCCCAGCATCATCACCAGCTTGATCACGGTGTCCAATTGGTTGTACAAATAAATGTCAACGTATATCTTTTTTTAACCCTTAAATTGCGACCCCTATCTCAATGGCCCGCTAGATGGCCGTCTACTCCTACCCTGAAAGGTAAGTGATTTAAGAATTTATTTTATGCAAACAAAATAAATAACTACAGAACAAAACTACAAGAAAGTTTCGTTATAGAGAAATGTTTATTTACAATGTCCAGTTACAGTATCCATAAAGTTGTTCTTAAATAACGTGCACAGTATTACTTCTAACCGGTTTCCTAAGGGCCAGTCCACACAGAGTTTTTTTACACGTTTTTTTGACACGGAAAACGCGCCAAAAAACTACCGAACATGCCTCCCATTGATTTTACTGGGAGGTGGAGGCATTTTATTCCCGCGAGCGAAAAAAACGTCTTGTGGGAAAAAGAAGCGACATGCCCTATCTTCGGGCGTTTACGGCTCTGACCTCCCATTGACATCAATGGGAGGCAGATAAAGTGTATTTGGTGGCGTTTTTTGCCCACGGCGCTCAATGGCCGCAGGCGAAAATCGCCGCAAAAGGCGTGCAGGCAGATCAAAATTTTCCTCAAAATTCTAGATAGAATTTTGAAGCAGAATTTTCTTGCAAAGCCAAATATTTTTCTTAAACGCATTTTTAAAAATCCTTCCGTACAGTAAAACCTATTTTTCAAAGCCATCCCATGAAACATTTTAATATGATCTTTGGAAACCAGCGAAACATGTTCCTTTCATAAAACAATTTTATAGTCGGACTTTGCTTTTAGAGAAACGGATACTCTGAAAATGTCATTGAACTTGAATTTTCTTTGGCGAATGTTTGCTGTAAAATTGGCAGAACTTTGTGTAAGTCAATTTTAGCAAATAGAGGCCATAAATCTCTTAAACACATTGCCATGGATATTGAAGAATTTACACAAATACTGAAATGTAATATGTCGTTTTAAGCTTAATCCAGTGTATGGCAACGTGGGAATCTGGGAAGAAGAATTATGGCAAAAACAAACAGTGGAATAGCCGCAATTCAGCATGCTGGATCGAAAACAGATAAAATGACATTGCTACAAATCGTATGAACGCTTCACCCTAAGTGTATGTGACCCCCTTGTAATTAATATGTCTGGCCAGTTCAGCCACATCTATTGCTCGGTGCATAATGTCAAGCATAGAGCAATGCAATATTCATAGACAAAAATTTGTAGTAAAATTACACTATGGGCCGGCCTTTCCAGGTATGCAAGTTGTCACATGTGAAGCGGGTGCCCATGGGCCCGATTGCCTGGGTAGTAGAGCTTGCATCCCCGATCCCGCACTTGGGGGCAGTTCACACAGAGTTTTCTTCCTGGCAGAAAATAATCAGATCTTGAAACACCAGCGGGTTTTTTAAAGCTTTTTTTTTTTCTGCATTTTTTAAGCTCTTTCTTAGCCCTATGAATGGAATGCAAAAACGGGCAAAAAATGCTACAAAAAACGCTCACAAACCTTGTAGCGCTCATTTGTTTTGCCTCCCATTGATTTCAATGGTAGATCAGAGGCAGAAACCGGGCAAAGAAAGGACGCTTTTTTTTTTTCATGAGTGGCCAAAAGCTGCCCGCCAAAAAAATGCTTCTGCCCCCCCCCCCCCCCCATTGAAATGAATTGCCACGATTCTTGGCACCGATTCAGACATGGCTTACGCATCAAAATCAGCACCAAAGATCGCCGCGTGAACTCACCCATCCCAGGATGCAGCTACATTCACTATGTTCCCTACTTTGCTATGGTGCCCTATGAATTCTAGTTATAGCATAGGATGTTGCCTTTCCAACAAGTAATTTCTTCATATTCCTGTCCCACTAGTCACGCTCAGACTCCTGTACAGCTGTGTTCGTGGTTTGCGGTAATATCACGTTTTTTGCAGCAATTTCTACAAAATCAAAGCAGAGACGATGATGGGGGACACAACCTTAGTGCAGGGGCAACTACAGCTCAGCCATGAAAACCTAAGCTAATTCCCTCTGTTTATATGGCCTGGAAGAACTTCTGATGGCGTTTCACAGCAGCTTAACCAGTTAGTGACCGCCCATAGGTGGTTTTACAGCAATCGCTAACAGCCTTAATTTGATGCATGTGCCTTTTTACGGCAGTGCATCAGACTAAGGGCGGATTTACACGAACGTGATATACGTCCGTGCAACGCGCGTGCTTTTCACGCGCGTCGCACGGACGTATGTTAGTCTATGGGGCCGTGCAGATGGTCCGTGATTTTTGCGCAGCGTGAGTCCGCTGCGTAGAACTCACGACAGGTCCTATATTTGTGCGTTTTTCGCGCATCACGCACCCATTGAAGTCAATGGGTGCGTGAAAATCACGCGCACCACACGGAAGCACTTCGGTGGGACGCGCGTGATTCGGGCAACAGCAGTAAAACTATGAATGTAAACAGAAAAGCACCACGTGCTTTTCTGTTTACAAACATACAGTGTCATAATGATGGCGGCTGCGCGAAAAGCACGCAGCCGCGCATCATACGCAGCGGACACATGGAGCTGTTAAGTGCCTTTTGCGCGCGCAAAACACCGTGTTTTTTGCACGCGCAAAACGCACACGCTCGTGTAAATCCTCCCTAAATCTGAGCGGCCGGGAGTAGTTAAATCCCCCTGCTTTCAGCTATTGGAGATAGCTGAGGGCTTGAAGCAGACCTGCTCGAGTGGGCAGGATCAAAATCAGTATCGATCCCGCCCGTTTAACCACTCAGATACGGCGGTCAATAGCGGCCGCTGCATCTGAGTAGTTTTAGAGGGAGGGGGCTCCCTCTCTCACCACACCAGCACACCCGAAGCGATCGCGAGGTGCAGATGATCTCTATCGCAGCCAGGGGCCTAACAAAGGCCCCCAGGTCTGACTCTGTTTAATGCCAGAGGCATGGCCTAACAGATGCCTGTACATTTTACACTGACAGTCATAATACACTGCAATACATAAGTATGATCGCATAGTGAATTCCCCTAATGGGACTTTAAAAAAAAAAGTTAGAAAAGTTTAATAAAAGTTTATAATAACTGAAAATCCCAAGTAAAAAAAACATTTTTTCCGAATGCTGTAAAAAAAGAAATAAAAAACTACAAAGTCGTCCCGCAAAAAAAATAAAAATAAAAAAAAGAGCTAATATAGCTGCATCGGTGGAAAAATAAGAAGAAGTTATAACTCTTAAAATATGGCGACACAAAAACAAATAATTTTGAAAAAATAGTCGCAATCGTAAGAACCCGCTGAATTAAAAATATTATGTTATTTATACCACACGTAAATTAAGGACTCAAAAAAAAACAAAGAAAAAAAAAAGTGTCAAAATTGCTAGTGTTTGTTTTCTATTCCCCCCAAAATAATCAATAAATTATACATACCCCAAAATGGTGCTATTAAAAAATACAACTTGTCCCGACAAAAATAAGTCCTATGTCGATGCAAAAATAAAGCTAGTGTTTGAATGCGACAATGGAAAAATATAAAAAAAATAGCTTGGTCACTAAGGGGTTAAAGCTCCTAGGCTACAAAGTGGAGACTGAATGTCATGTTCAAGGGGAAGAGAAAAAACAAAAACGGTTCTGGAAAAAGTCAAATACAAAAGGCCAAATAAAAACCAATTGTCCTCTGACCTTGTTCAGCTCTTACGGAGCACTTTTCAGTTCGGCTCTGGTCACACACAGATGTTATTGTAAGGGCATGACCACACATGGCGGAATTCCTCCGCAACTGTCCGCATCCATGCCGCACAGAATCTGCGTTGCAGATTCTGCTGCGGATCTGCACAAAATGTGCAGTACATTGATGCGGACTAGCTGCTGCGGACTGCGGGAAAAGTGCTTCCCTTCTCCCTATCAGTGCAGGATAGAGAGAAGGGACAGCACTTTCCCTAGTGAAAGTAAACGACTTTCATACTTACCGGCCGTTGTCTTGGTGACGCGTCCCTCTTTCGGCATCCAGCCCGACCTCCCTGGATGACGCGCCAGTCCATGTGACCGCTGCAGCCTGTGCTTGCCCTGTGATTGGCTGCAGCCGTCACTTACACTGAATCGTCATCCTGGGAGGCCGGACTGGAGACAGACCCAGGGAGTTCTCGGTAAGTATGAACTTATATATTTTTTTACAGATACATGTATATTGAGATCGGTAGTCACTGTCCCGGGTGCAGAAACAGTTACTGCCGATCGCGTAACTCTTTCAGCACCCTGGACAGTGACTATTTACTGACGTCTCCTAGCAACGCTCCCGTCATTACGGGAGCCCCATTGACTTCCTCAGTCTGGCTGTAGACCTAGAAATACATAGGTCCAGCCAGAATGAAGAAATGTCAAGTTAAAAAAGCAAGACGCATCCGCAGCACACATGACATGTGCATGACAGCTGCGGACTTCATTGCGGAACTCTGAATCTCCATTGAAGTCAATGGAGAAATTCCGCCATGAGTCCGCCACTGCTCCGCAACAGACAGAGCATGCTGCGGACACCAAATTCCGCTCCGCAGCCTATGCTCCGCAGCGGAATTGTACGCATCGTGTAAACGAACACTGCTAAATTAAAGTGAAAGTCAATGGAGAAACGGCTCCGCTGCGGATTAACGCTGCGGAGTGTCCGCAGCGGAATTTAAGTGAAATTCCGCTATGTGTGAACCCGCCCTAACAGTTTTGTTGTTTCTTGCAGACATGACGTCTGACAGTGGCTAAACGTCCACGAGATGAGTCAGGTAGCTGTTAATCCTGCCATTGTTGGGCAGGTGAATATGTGGGCACCACGGTGAAGTCTTATGCTGCTCCAATCTGCCATTTAGAAAATCAAGCTTGAAAAAGTCAGATCTTGAGCCAAAATTTATTAAAGATCATTTATATTGGACAGAAGGAGGAAAGCAGACGCCAGCTACTCCAGCTTAGATATACTGATCCAAAAATGTTTCATATTTGCCAAAGAACTAGGAATATATCAAGAAATTGACTGGTATCCACCCGCAGCAGTGATTAGGAGGGTAGACCTGAAGGCGTTTTCCAGTGTCATGTCACTAAATCATTGCAAAATGGAAAGTTCTGAAACTTTCTTATAGACTTGGATTTTTAGTTCCTCACCATTTACAGCATATCAGTTTATGGTCAATGAAGGAAAACATTCTTGTTTACATCCAGAAGATGAAAACTCATCCTGTTCATGTCCTGCTCACAGTCTAATCTCTTCACAGTGTATCAGATCTCTCTCTTGTAATGAGACATGCACCAGTGTCAGGAGGACAAGATCGGGATGCGTTTTTGTAATGGCCGCGGACCGCCGGCATCACTTACCTTCCAGCGGCTGCAGACCAGTGAGCTCTAGCTGGCGTCACCCTCCTCAGAGACGCCGGCACACACTGCTCGTTCCGCCTGCTGTGACTCCTAGGGTGCGTGCGTGCGCTCACCCTCGTCTTAAAATGGCCAGCGCACACGCACCTGCAACTTAGTCCCTGTCCAATCCCTACACACCTGGGACTTTAAAAAGGACTCTGCCCACTTCCAACTTGCCTGAGCGTTGTTGTGTCTTCCCATATTTGTTTGCAAACGGCTCGTTAGTTGTATCCTGTATTCCCGTATCCAGTAATTGTGTTTGTTCCGGTGCGAAGTCTTGGGTCTGAGTCGAGTTCATCCTGTGCCAAGTGTCATCTGTGCCAAGTGTCATCTGTGCCAACTGTCTGACAAATTATCTATCCAGGTACTCTTGTCCTAAAGACTTTCATTGACTCTTGTTTGGCCAGCTGCTACTCCGCTACGGCCTAGTGAGTCCACATACCCCATAGTCGTGACAGTTTTTAGCCTATGGATACCAACAATGAATGCTTCCACTCACTGACAGCGAGCAGATGAATAAACCTTGTCCTAAGCGCACTATATACGACTACTTATCACTATCCCAGCAGCCACGTCTACTCTCAGGAATCAAATTATAGATGTAATACAAAATATGAGCACATACAATGTTCAGCACAACCAACTTCATTAGCCTTCCATTACAGACGCTCAGCTAAGCTATTGGTGGTTTGTAGAAAGCAGAATTGTGAATGCAGCTCTGGGCTATAATACAACTTGTAACTCAAAGTAAAGCAAAGTCTCTGAACTTTTGATGTAGTTCCTATCTATATCTAACTGTGAACTACTCTGCTAAAATAATCGGATTCTAATCCTAGTCTATGGCATTTATGACACTTTTGCTAGCAACTCCCAACAAATAACAACACATTATAGAATCCCTGGCTTGGATTTTAGGGAACAGGCGGCACACAAGGGATCACATCACTAATAAGTGGAGACCTTGTATGGATAAAAGCCTCAGTATAAGGCAGTTCTCTGCATGCATTTCCCAAGGCGTCCGTGACAATGGCCCCATTCACTGAACTCTATGCACCTTCCTGCTGTTCTCCTTTTGTCTAGAAAAAAGTTCTTAGGTTTCAGGCCTGTTAGAAAAGCCTGACTTGGCCAAGACACAGGTATTTGAGACGTATGTACGAGCGAGCCACATGCATGTGAGTACCTGAATAGGGTATCACAATGTCTCAGATCTTGTGCAATGAGGGGGACTGCAAGAGAAATGAGCGTTGTGTAGAATATCATTTCTCCCTCAAGGAAAGATGTAGATATTTGCTTTGTAGTTCAAAGATGAAATATTTGTGAGTTCTTATTTATTGATACACCAAAAAAAGTGGTAACCCCCCCCAAAAAAAGGGCGGCGAGGGAGTTTGGTTTGATAAAACCTCATTGTTAGGCCTGGTTCACACGAGCGTGTGCATTTTGCGCACACAAAAAACGCGGCGTTTTGCGTGCGCAAAAGGCACTTACCAGCTTTGTGTGTCAGCCCTGTATGATGCGCGGCTGCGTGATTTTCGCGCAGCCGCCATCATGAAGACACTCCGTTTGGATGTTTGTAAACAGAAAAGCACGTGGTGGTTTTCGGTTTTCATTTATCCTTTTCACTGCTGTTGCTTGAATCACGCTGTTCGCACGGAACTGCTTCCGTGCGGTGAGCGTGATTTTCACGCACCCATTGACATCAATGGGTGCGTGATGCGCGAACAGCGCACAAAGAAAGGACATGTCGGGAGTTTTTTTTCAGCGGACTCACGCTGAGAAAAACTCACGTACTGTCGGTCTGTCTCTATGGGGGATAGACTAATATAGGTGCGTACGACACGCGTGAAAAGCACGTGCGTCGCACGCACGTATATCACACTCGTGTAAACGAGCCCTCAGGGTATGTTCATACGCAGTGAGCAAAACCGTCTGAAAATACGGAGCTGATTTTCAGGAGTTTTTTTTAACAACTCGTGTTTTTCGCAGCGTTTTTTACAGCCGTTTTTGGAGCGGTTTTTCAATGGAGTCAATGAAAAACACCTCCAAAAACGTCCCAAGAAGTGTCCCGCACGTCTTTTGACGAGCCATCATTTTAAGTGCAGTATTTTGACAGCGATGCGTAAAATAAAGGCTTGTGGGAACAGAACATCGTAATTCCCATTGAAAGCAATGGGCAGATATGTAGCGTCCATGGCCGCGGGCCGTCGGGTTTACTCACCTCCCGACGCCCGCAGCCAGGGCCGCCATCAGGAATTTCAGGGCCCCCTACAGCTACATTTTCTGGGCCCCCCTACCGTGGCACCGCCTGTTAACGGTACTCCGTCCAGTACTATATCATGGTACCCAGGGCCGCCATCAGGGGGGGTATTAGGGGTACTGATGTGAGAGGCCCGGCCAAACCTAATTGAAAGGGGGGCCCGGCAAACTGCCGTGACTTGCCTTTGGTAGAAAAAAAACAGGCCCCTGCAATGGGGCCCGTTTTTTTCACCAAAAGAATGTCATGAGCTGCGGGCCCCCCTTTCAATTACGTTTGGCCGGGCCTCTCACATCAGTACCCCTAATACCCCCCCTGATGGCGGCCCTGGGTAGCTTGGGGGCCGTCAAACACCGCCGCCCGTGCGACCGATCACGCGCACCCGCAAACTCCCGCGCATGCGCACCGGCGACCGCCTGGAACCGCGCACCGAATTTTGAGGCAGATTTTGACCTGCCCACACTATCTTGCCGCGTTTTTTGCCTGCGGCGATTGAGGACAGCAGACAGAAAACGCAGCGAAAAATGCATTTTCTGCCTCCCATTGATTTAGATGGGAGGTCAGAGGCGGAACCGCGGCAAGAAAGGACGTGCTGCTTTTTCTTTTTTCCGCGACTGGCTCCCATTGATTTCAGATTAAATCAATGGGAGGCGGTTTTGGAAGTTTTTTGGTGCTGATTCTGACGCAGTGTCCGAGTCAATATCAAGGCCCAAAAACTCTGAACTGGGCCTTATTGTTAGGGCTTATTCAGACGAACGTGTAATACGTCCGTGCAACGTGTGTGATTTTCACGCGCCTCGCACGGACCTATGTTAGTCTATGGGGCCGTGCAGACTGTCAGTGATTTTCACGCAGCGTGTGTCCGTGTGTCCGCTGCGTAAAACTCACGACATGTCCTATATTTGTGCATTGTTCGCGCATCACGCACCCATTGAAGTCAATGGGTGCGTGAAAATCACGCCCAGCACTTCCGCAGCCGTATAAACTATGAATGAAAACAGAAAAGCACCGCGTGCTACAAACATACAAACAGAGTGTCATAATGATGGCGGCTGCGCGAAAATCACGCAGCCGCGCATCATACGCTGCTGACACACGGAGCTGTTATGGACCTTTTGCAAGCGCAAAACGCCACGTTTTTTGCGCGTGCAAAAAGCACACGCTCGTGTAAATCCGGCCTTAGGGTAGGAACACACTCGGCATGAACACTGCGGATTTTATGCAACACATTTTATTGTGGATAATCCGCAGCGTATCACAGTCGCAGCAGAGTGGATGAGATATGAACAAATCTCATCCACACGCTGCAAAAAAAATGGACCTGCAGTTGTGGCTTTTTGGCTTTTTAAGTCGCATGTCAATGTATATTCTGTGGAATCGCTGCTCCTCTGTTGCGGAAATGCTGCGGTTCTGCCGCAAAAATCACAAATGAGAAAAAATAAAAAAGGCACTTTTTTAAATTTATAAAAAAGTCTAGACTTGCCCCGGCCGTAGTCCTGGTGACGCGATCCTCTATTCTTAGCGCAGCTCGGCCTCCAGTCATGACGTTTCATCCCATGTGACTGCTGCAGCGGTCACATGGTCTACAGCGTCATCCCAGGAGGCGGGGCTACGTTCAGAAGAGAGAGATGCGTCACCAGGACTACGGCCCTGGCAAGTCTAAACTTTTTTTTCCCTGCAGGATTCCCGCAGCGGACACGCCTCACCAAACCTGCGCCACTATTTGGTGCGGTTTTGCTGGCAGAATTCCCTGCGGCTACCGGGGCGGATAAGCTGTGTAGTTTTACTCAGCATATCCGCCTAGTGTGTCCTTTATGATGTCGCTCCTGGAGCTGCTGCCGCTCTCTAAATAGGCAGTTGGTTCAGTAGAATTTGGAATTATTTTTTTTTGTGAACCAGCTTAAAAAAACACAAAACTTTTGTGTTAGGGCCTGTTCACATCACTGTTCGCTTCCGCTCTGGGGTTCCTTCTGAGGTTTCTGTCGGGTGAACCCCGCAACGGAAAGTGAAAGTGACAGCACAGCTTCCGTTTCCATCACCATTAGCGCAGTCGACTGCGCTATTGATTCCGTCTGAAAACCAGCCGGATTGGTGACGAACGGAAACCATTAGCGATGTTTCCGTCACCATTGAGATCAATGGTGACTGAAACGGAAGCTGTGCTGTCACTTTCACTTTCCGTTGCGGGGTTCACCCGACAGAAACCTCAGAAGGAACCCCGGAGCGGAAGCGAACAGTGATGTGAACAGGCCCTAACACAAAAGTTTTGTATTTTTTTAAGCTGGTTCACAAAAAAAATAATTCCAAATTCTACTGGACCAACTGCCTATTTAGAGACCGGCAGCAGCTCCAGGAGCGACATCATAAGGGACACACTAGGCAGATATGCTGAGTAAAACTACACAGCTTATCCCGGGAGCCGCAGGGAATTCTGCCCGCAAAACCGCACCAAATAGCGGCGCAGGTTTCATGAGGCGAGTCCGCTGCGAGAATCCTGCAGGGAAAAAAAAGTTTAGACTTGCCAGGGCCGTAGTCCTGGTTACGCATCTCTCTCTTCTGAACGTAGCCCCGCCTCCTGGGATGACGCTGTAGACCATGTGACCGCTGCAGCAGTCACATGGGATGAAACGTCATGACAGGAGGCCGGGCTGCGCTAAGAATAGAGGATCGCGTCACCAGGACTACGGCCGGGGTAAGTCTAGACTTTATCAATTTAAAAAAGTACCTTTTTTTTCTTCTCTTGTGTGATTTTTGCGGCAGAACCGCAGCATTTCCGCAACAGAGGAGCAGCGATCCCACAGAATAAATTGACATGCTGCGGCTTAAAAAGCCAAGCCACAACTGCAGGTCCATTATTTTTGCAGCGTGTGGATGAGATTTGTTCATATCTCACCCACTCTGCTGCGACTGTGATACGCTGCGGATTATCCACAATAAAATGTGTTGCATAAAATCCGCAGTGTTCATGCCTAGTGTGTTCCTACCCTAAGGCCGGATTTACACGAGCGTGTGCTTTTTGCACGCGCAAAAAACGTGGCGTTTTGCGCATGCAAAAGGTCCATAACAGCTCCGTGTGTCAGCAGCGTATGATGCGCGGCTGCGTGATTTTCGCGCAGCCGCCATCATTATGACACTCTGTTTGTATGTTTGTAGCACGCGGTGCTTTTCTGTTTTCATTGATAGTTTATACGGCTGCGGAAGTGCTGGGCGTGATTTTCACGCACCCATTGACTTCAATGGGTGCGTGATGCGCGAACAATGCACAAATATAGGACATGTCGTGAGTTTTACGCAGCGGACACACGGACACGCTGCGTGAAAATCACTGACAGTCTGCACGGCCCCATAGAGTAACATAGGTCCGTGCGAGGCGCGTGAAAATCACTGACAGTCCGCACGGCCCCATAGAGTAACATAGGTCCGTGCGAGGCGCGTGAAAATCACACACGTTGCACGGACGTATTACACGTTCGTCTGAATAAGCCCTAACAATAAGGCCCAGTTCAGAGTTTTTGGGCCTTGATATTGACTCGGACACTGCGTCAGAATCAGCACCAAAGAACTTCCAAAACCGCCTCCCATTGATTTAATCTGAAATGAATGGGAGCCAGTCGCGGAAAAAAGAAAAAGCAGCACGTCCTTTCTTGCCGCGGTTCCGCCTCTGACCTCCCACCGAAATCAATGGGAGGCAGAAAATGCATTTTTCGCTGCGTTTTTTGTCTGCTGTCCTCAATCGCCGCAAGCAAAAAACGCAGCAAAAAAACGCGGCAAGATAGTGTGGGCAGGTCAAAATCTGCCTCAAAATTCTTTAAGGAATTTTGAGGCAGATTTTTTTTTGCCTGCAAAATACTGTGTGAACAGGGCCATACATGATCAGCACTTTGAGATAATTTACTCACTGTGTCAGAAGAGCTGCTCCCACTCCAGTCCTCTTCCGGCGATGTCTTCCAGGGGAGGTCTTCGGTCCAGACGTCCAGTCCTTCACCTCCAGCCAGGCTCCAGGTAAGTTTTGTCCATGTGTGTCCGCGGCTGCGCACGCTTCGTTCGCGGGTGCGCGTGCGGCCGATCGCAAGTGCGCGCGCGGGCGGTCTCCAGTGCGGGCGTTCGTGGATGCGCGCTCGCGAGTGCGCACGCGCGGGAGTTTCCTTGTGCGCGCGATCGGGTGCGCGCGGGCGGACGGTTTGACGGCCCCCCATGACGAGGGGAGGGGGCCCGCAGCAGCAGCAGCAGCTCACGACATTCTTTTGGTGAGAAAAACTTGCCCCATTGCAGGGGCCCGTTTTTTCCTACCAAAAGAATGTCGAGGCAGTTGCCGGGCCCCCCTTTCAATTAGGTTTGGCCGGGCCCCTCACACCACTACCCCTAATACCCCCCTGATGGCGGCCCTGCCCGCAGCTACGGATCCGTGAGCGCTGGTCCCCATCTCCTTCCTAGGAGACGCCAGCACTCACTTCCGCTCCGGTCTGCTGTGTCCCGTAGGGTGCGCGCGCATGCTTGCGCCCAGCCTTAAAGGAGATAGTCATTATCATCAACTGCCACGATTTCCTGGTCTATAAGAAAGCCCCAGGCCTTCTGATCCTTGCCTGAGCGTTGTTAGTTTTCCCAGTCGGTCTTGCAAATGGTGCCTTAGTGTTTCCCGTTCCAGTTGTTACCCGTGCCTTGTTCCGTTCCTCGTGCTGTGCCTTTAGTATCAAGTCCGCCACGTCCGGAGGAATCCGCCACGTCCTGTGTCATCTGCCACGTTCGGAGGAATCCGTCACGTCCGGAGGAATCCGTCACGTCCGGAGGAATCCGTCACGTCCGGAGGAATCCGTCACGTCCGGAGGAATCCGTCACGTTTGGCATTATCTGCTGCAACCGTCTCCATCAGTACCAGAGCTGTCGCCGCCGTCTGGGCTACCCAGGTACCCTTGTGCGGGACATTGTATTGCTGGGGTTTCCTGTTGTTTGGCCAGCTGCCTCCCCGCTACGGCGGTACGGCCTAGTGGGTCCACTAACCCGCTTCGTGACAAGATGTTTGTAGGCGTATTAGGGGCGTTTTTTCAGGCGTAATTTGAGGCGTAAAATGCCAGAATTACGTCTGAAAACATTGCGTGTGAACATATCCTTACTCTCGCTCAACTAAAGGCGTTTGCAAAATTTTATGTCTTGAACTGAGCATTAACTATGCAATATACAAAACATTATTCATTTATACATTGCTAAAGCCCTTTTTACATCACATTATTGCGCTACGATTGACATATACGCCAGGAAAAGCTCCCGATGTGTACGTTAAACGCAGGCTGTGACAGCAGGATCTGTCATCATAGACTATAATGGTATCTGTTAAATGGATACGTCATGAACTAGGGTCATGAGTGTTCATGATGTATCCATTAAACGGATACTATTATAGTTTATGGATGACTGATGCTACGATTAGGAATCCATTTAATATATCCGTCATGACAAGCTATTAAGAAGCCCATGACATATACGTTAAACGTATACAATACATACAATGGCATCCATCCAAAATAAACATATCCCGCGCAGTATAATTTTTTTTTGCCGGATTCCTTTATATGGAATGACATCTACTACGATATGCAATACTTAAAAAAACAATATTCTTTTGGCCTTCGTCGGGCTAATGGCGCCCTATGTACACGTTTAGCAGGTACGCCGGGAGTTTCCAATGTACACACTAATTATAGGGAAAGAAAGTGTTGTGAAAGGGTCTTAATCGTAAGTCTATATCTCATATAGAACTCCAAATCTACTGCTTCCCTTCATGCAGCCATAGTGCCACCAAGAGGGGGAGCCTGGCTCGCTGCATACAGATTTATTAATGAGTTCAATGGGAGCTGCATTAATCTGCATGTAGTAAGCTCCCCCTAGTGGCGGCTTCAGGCAGCCATTTAGTTTAAAGCGTAACTAAACGTTCAAAAATCTTCTGACATGCCACAGTGACATGTCAAAAGTTTTGGATCGGTGGGGTCCGAGCACTGAGACCCCACCGATCGCTAAAACAAAGCAGCAGAAGCGCTGAGCCGTCTAGTCTCTGAGCGTCTTTTCTAGGGAGGCCGAGCAATTGGTGTATGGGCTCAATAGAAAGTCTATGAGCCCGTACACCAACTGCAGTAGCTATAGCAGCTGCTACTGGGCCTGTGCCACCCGCCGACACTGCCACCCCCCCATGCCCGGTAGCGCCGCTAGCAGTCACTATAGTTGCTGCAGTGGTAGCGAAGCCCCATTCAATAGTAGCTGCGCCCTTTGGACGCAGATACTATTACACACTACAGCAGAGCAGGGAGTTATCTCCCTGCTTTGCGATAGGCTACAGGCCATGTTTGGCCTGCAGCCCATCAGGCACAGGGACAGGAGCACTGCGTATGCTGGCGTGAGGACGTCACTTAATCATGCCGGCCTACGCAAGGATCCCGTCGGCGATGTGGAACAGCACCGTTGGTCGTGGCGGGAGGGCTGTATAGCGCCGTCTACAGGGGGGAGCTGTACAGCGCCGTCTACAGGGAGGGGGGGCTGTACAGCGCCGTCTACAGGGAGGGGGGGCTGTACAGCGCCGTCTACAGGGAGGGGGGGGCTGTACAGCGCCGTCTACGGGGGGGGGCTGTACAGCGCCGTCTACGGGGGGGGGCTGTACAGCGCCGTCTACGGGGGGGGGGCTGTACAGCGCCGTCTACGGGGGGGGGGCTGTACAGCGCCGTCTACAGGGAGGGGGGGCTGTACAGCGCCGTCTACAGGGAGGGGGGGCTGTACAGCGCCGTCTACAGGGAGGGGGGCTGTACAGCGCCGTCTACGGGGGGGGCTGTACAGCGCCGTCTACGGGGGGGGGGGCTGTACAGCGCCGTCTACGGGGGGGGGGGGGCTGTACAGCGCCGTCTACGGGGGGGGCTGTACAGCACCGTCTACGGGGGGGGCTGTACAGCGCCGTCTACGGGGGGGGGCTGTACAGCGCCGTCTACGGGGGGGGGGGCTGTACAGCGCCGTCTACGGGGGGGGGGCTGTACAGCGCCGTCTACGGGGGGGGGCTGTACAGCGCCGTCTACGGGGGGGGGGGCTGTACAGCGCCGTCTACGGAGGGGGGGCTGTACAGCGCCGTCTACAGGGAGGGGGGGCTGTACAGCGCCGTCTACAGGGAGGGGGGGCTGTACAGCGCCGTCTACAGGGAGGGGGGGCTGTACAGCGCCGTCTACAGGGAGGGGGGGCTGTACAGCGCCGTCTACAGGGAGGGGGGGCTGTACAGCGCCGTCTACGGGGGGGGGGGGCTGTACAGCGCCGTCTACGGGGGGGGGCTGTACAGCGCCGTCTACGGGGGGGGGGGGCTGTACAGCGCCGTCTACGGGGGTGGGGGGCTGTACAGCGCCGTCTACGGGGGGGGGGGGCTTTCTGTACAGCGCCGTCTACGGGGGGGGGGGTTGTACAGCGCCGTCTACGGGGGGGGGCTGTACAGCGCCGTCTACGGGGGGGGGCTGTACAGCGCCGTCTACGGGGGGGAGGCTGTACAGCGCCGTCTACGGGGGGGGGCTGTAACGGGCCGTCTACGGGGGGGGGGGGGCTGTACAGCGCCGTCTACAGGGAGGGGGGGCTGTACAGCGCCGTCTACAGGGAGGGGGGGGCTGTACAGCGCCGTCTACAGGGAGGGGGGGCTGTACAGCGCCGTCTACAGGGAGGGGGGGCTGTACAGCGCCGTCTACAGGGAGGGGGGGCTGTACAGCGCCGTCTACAGGGGGGCTGTACAGCGCCGTCTACAGGGGGGCTGTACAGCACCGTCTACAGGGGGGCTGTACAGCACCGTCTACAGGGGGGCTGTACAGCACCGTCTACAGGGGGGCTGTACAGCACCGTCTACAGGGGGGCTGTACAGCACCGTCTACAGGGGGGCTGTACAGAACAGTCTACAGGGGGGCTGTACAGAACAGTCTACAGGGGGGCTGTACAGAACAGTCTACAGGGGGAGCTGTACAGAACAGTCTACAGGGGGAGCTGTACAGCAGCGTCTACAGGGGGAGCTGTACAGCAGCGTCTACAGGGGGAGCTGTACAGCAGCGTCTACAGGGGGGCTGTACAGCACCGTCTACAGGGGGGCTGTACAGCAGCGTCTACAGGGGGGCTGTACAGCAGCGTCTACAGGGGGGCTGTACAGCAGCGTCTACAGGGGGGCTGTACAGCAGCGTCTACAGGGGGGCTGTACAGCAGCGTCTACAGGGGGGCTGTACAGCAGCGTCTACAGGGGGGGCTGTACAGCAGCGTCTACAGGGGGGGCTGTACAGCACCGTCTACAGGGGGGGCTGTACAGCAGCGTCTACAGGGGGGGCTGTACAGCAGCGTCTACAGGGGGGGCTGTACAGCAGCGTCTACAGGGGGGGCTGTACAGCACCGTCTACAGGGGGGGCTGTACAGCACCGTCTACAGGGGGGGCTGTACAGCACCGTCTACAGGGGGAGCTGTACAGAACAGTCTACAGGGGGAGCTGTACAGCACCGTCTACAGGGGGAGCTGTACAGCACCGTCTACAGGGGGGGCTGTATAGAACTATCTATAGTGGGGCTGTATGGCACAATACAAAGGGGAAGTATCTACAGGGGGCATTATGTACAAGGGCGGGCTGTGTGTGGCACCCAGGGGAGGAGGTACCCAGCCAAAAGTTTGCAATGGTGCCCAGCGTTTCCTAGTTACACCCCTGACCAACTGCTTAATTTCCGAGAAAAGCCGATCAAAAACTAAGCGGCTGAGTGCTCATCAGATCGCCTCTCCAGCTTCATTTTAGCGATCGGTGGGGGTCCCAGTGCTTGGACCCCACCAATCAAAACGTTCGACATGTTACTATGAGGGGGTCACAAGTTTTTGGAGCGTTTAGTTACCCTTTAATTTGCGTGTAAGCAGGGGACAGGCAGCATAGGACTTGGAGCTCTGTATCAGAAAAATGGAGCTCTGACCCCTATAAAGATAAGCTAAGAATATATGAAGAATACATAAACATTTTGGTGGCAATATAATACAGAGGAGTTCAATACGCAGGTGCCGGTTGGGATTTATATTGTATCAGAGCCATAACCTTCAAGTTATGTCTACGAGGGTGCAAATTCCAACTTTCATGCCCAAGAACATTTTGACCATCAATGCTTTTTACGGTCATCTGCGAGTCAGCCTGAACGGAAGGCAGATGTCTGCTTGACAGCAGTGGGGGACTAAGAAAAATTTGCCAGAATTGTTTTTATTTATTCCTACATGTATTTTAGCATGTTCTTAAAAAAAAAAAATCAAAGTAAGGCGATATAACAACATAGATCATAGGCTGGTAACGATTAGCCATATGGCGAGGATACGTAGGTGACCCACAGTATCGCAGCGCAGGTGTATATTTACAATAATAGGTTCAACACAAAGCACTCCAGGGAATTTTTTGCTGTGATCTAATATGACCGAGAGTATGAACAGATCAAATTTCAACATTTTACAAATGGTGACAAATCCAGATCAATAAGAGAGGTTACGCACTTACAGATTAATGGCCACATTCTGCACAGAACAAAAGAGAGTGACTTACAGGAATGAATAGTGAAAAAGCAACGACTACTAAGGACTGCCCCGGCGCCTGCCAGATTTCACTTTCTTAATACAATGCTTTGTATATAAACTTGAGAAGACCTGAATGGTTACTAAATATATATACATAATACTCACAGAAGTCAATGTTTGTAAGTAAAAATGAATGACATAAAATCAAGACCCCATAACAAGAAAATACAACACTGACTTTTCAAACTAATAAGGCTTCGTTGACATTGCGTTGTAGCATCCGTTTTAGCAGATCCATTGAAATTAAAAAAACGGACAGACTGACTGATGCCGGACTGAATGCAACGGGAGGTAAAATATGTTGTTTTTTTGACTGATCAGTTTACTGGATCCTTAAAAAAACGGACTCTTCTTTCCGTTTATGTCCGTTTGTCATCTGTTTTTATTTTTGCAACTTTCTTCTTTCATTTTTAGTCTGCGCATGTGCAGAAAAACAGATCCGTTAAATGTAACGCATAAGGCTTCGTTCACATCTGCGTCAGGGTTCCGTTCTGGCGTTCCGTCTAAGCTTTCCGTCAGAACAGAGCCGTAACTGAAATAAATGTAAACCGTAGGTTTCCGTTTCCATCACCATTGATTTCAATGGTGACTGATCCGATGCCAATGGTTTCCGTTTGTCTCCATTGCACAAGCGTTCCGTCGTTTTGACGGAATCAATAGCGCAGCCGACTACAGTATTGCTTCAGTAAAAAAAAAAAAACGGTAACCTGACGGAACGGAGCCTTACTGAGCACAACTGATGCAAAAACAAAACCCATTCAAATCAATGGGTTTTTTGACTGAAAAACGTTTACTTCCATTCTTGTGGTTCGGACGGCTCCGCTAGAATGGAAGCCACAACGCAGATGTAAACGAAGCCTAACATATTTCCGTTCCTGAGAAATCAGAGTCACGATTAAGATGGCTAACAATACGGCACCAAGTATTAGATTCCAGAATATAACATCTGTCTCTCTATGGTGTACATACTGGTTGTCCCATATCTGTTCCAAAAGAGATGTAAATCATTATAAGGAGCGGTTATTTATTTTTCCATTTGAATGGAAATTATTTTTTAACGCGCACCTATCATTATAAGAAATTTTGTTTGTAGTAGTAGTAGTAGTAGTAAATCTAATACAGTTGTAATAATACTATTAGGGGAAAGTTTTTCCTCACCTACCAGCAGACTGTAGTCTTCCTATCCCTGTCTGCAGGTTCTCTGTAAATCTTCAGAAACATCCTTATCTTTACCAAAAGTCCATTTTAAAAATGTAAGTAAAAAAATAAATATGATACAGGGAAGGGGGATGAGTGGGATGCAGCTGCAGTATCTCTCCAGTGTGTCTGTGAGACAGGGGAGCAGGAGGGGGGGGGGGGTGAGACCCCTGACTGGCTCGGAGCACGCAGCTCAGACATCACATCAGGAACGCACAAGCCATGTTCACACGGCATAGATTTGCTAAAGACAAATTCGCCCTAGGATTTTTTTTTTTAAATCTGCGAAAGAAACTTGATTTCTGCCGCAGATTGGCCATCGGATCTGAAAGCGGATTAGCTGCAGCTTTTCAGCACGGAATCCGCAACGAATAATGCGCATGCTGTAGAGTTTAAAATCTGCAGCACATTCATTTTTTCTTGAGCATGTGAATAGGGCATAAAACAGACCATTAACATGCCTTGCCAGCAGAATGTTAGCAAATTCTATCTGGATTTAGGAGCAGAATCCACACCTTAACCCTGACAAAATCTTTAACATGTGAACATGGCCCTACTCAGCAGGCATGGAAAGAAAAAAAATATGCAGTTATGGAAACCAGGGAAGAAAAATAGAATACCCCAAATCTGTAGGTTACACACATTTCTCACTGTACTGCAGCTAATACACAGCTATAGCGGTCTGTGGAGGTGTGATTTTTCTTGTCCATTGTTTTTTTTCTGTTTGCATATAGAACTATGAGATACGTCTGAATTTCTCCTCCAATGTATATTAACACCTTTCTATTTTTTTGTGTCAGGTAAAGACAGATTGTACTTGACAGACTCAACACCGCTCTACCACTATACACTCATATTGTTCCAGGAATCCACGGAGGCTGCTCTTCTTGTACATAAAGTGCTCTGCAATCTCTAACAAGTTCCATTAGAAGAGTGAGGATATGTTCACAGGCTTTGCAAATAACGTCTCAAAATACGCAGCTGTTTTCAAGCGAAAACAGCTCCTGATTTTCAGACGTTTTTGTAGCAACGCGCGTTTTTCACGGCGTATTTTACGGCCGTTTTTGGAGCTGTTTTTCAATGGAGTCAATGAAAACCGGCTCCAAAAACGTCCCAAGAAATGACCTGCACTTCTTTTTACGCGGCGTCATTTTAACGATGCGTAAAATTACGCCTCGTGGGAACAGAACACCGTAAATCCCATTGCAAACAGTGGGCAGATGTTTGGAGGCATAATGGTGCAGTTTTTTCAGGCGTAATTCGAGGCCCGAATTACGTCTGAAACCACTGCATCTGAACATACCCTAAGGGAATATTCACACGTGGCGGAATTGCTGAGGACAGTCCGCATTGGAATTCTCCAGCAGCCGTTTTTTACATTTGTTTCAATACATTTTTAGGCAAGTTAGTTCAGATTCAGACGTTGCGGAAAACTCCGCTGCGGACCACAGGCTGCTGTGCAGAATTTCCCCTCCGCAGCATGCACTGACTGTTGCGGAGAAGCAGAATTTCACTGCGGATTTGCAATGCAAAAACGGAAATCTGTGGCAAGTCCACTGTGATATCTGCAACGTCTGAATTACCTGTCAAATATGCAAATGTTGGTGCAGATTCATTGCATAATTTCCCCGAATCTGCACCAACATTTGCAGCGGAAAAACTCTGCCACGTGTGAACATGCCCTAACTCTTCAGAAATCAGTACATTTACAGAATGAAGAAGGCCCCTGTAAATGGAGCAGAGCACACGGATACCCTGCAGCAGGGAATGCGGATACTTTGGATACTTTCTTATCAAAAAAACAGAAACATTCTTGTGGTTCTACTGCATCTGCTGCTGTAGTATGGAAACAATGTTACTATCGAATAAAGACATCATGTTTAGGCCAGATTCACACGAGCGTGTGCGTATTGCGCGCGCAAAAGGTACATAACAGCTCCGTATGTCAGCAGCGTATGATGCGTGGCTGCGTGATTTTCGCGCAGCCGCCATCATTATGACACTCTGTTTGTATGTTTGTAGCACGTGGTGCTTTTCTGTTTTCATTCATAGTTTTTACTGCTGTTTGCGCGAATCACGCGCCTCACACGGAAGTGCTTCCGTGTGCTGCGCGTGATTTTCACGCACCCATTGACTTCAATAGGACATGTCGTGAGTTTTACGCTTCAGACACACGCTGCGTAAAAATCATTGACTGTCTGAACGACCCTATTGACTAACATAGGTCCGTGCGAGGAGCGTGAAAATCACACGCGTTGCACGGACGTATATCACGTTCGTCTGAATAAGTAACTAAACCTTCAATAAACTTCTGACATGTCATAGTGACATGTCAGAAGTTTTGATCGGTGGGGGTCCGAGCACGGAGACCCCCCACCGATCACTAAAACGAAGCTTCAGAAGCGCTGAGCTGCTTAGTTTCTGATAAGCTTTTTTCGGTAAGCCGATGTAGCGGTGTATGGGTTCATAGACTTTCTATTGCGTCCGTACACACGCTGAGTTTTCAGGAATATTTTGGGGCGTAACACCTAGAAACTGCCCATTGAATTCAATGGGAAAAAAAACTATTTCATTCAGCGGCGTAAAAAAAACCCATCTGTTCTAAAGAAAGGCGCGTAAAAAAAAGGCGAAGAAGGAGCATGTCACTTTTTGAGCCGTTTTTGGAGTAGTTTTTCATTGCGTCAATGGACAAACAGCTCCAAAAACATCTAGAGAGACGCCTTAAAAGAAGTTTTTAGCTTCAAAAACAGCTGAAAATCAGAAATGTTTGACTCTGCGTGTGTATATACATACCCTTTCATCGGCTTTCCGAGAAAAGCCGATCAGAAACCAAGCGGCTCAGCGCTCACATGAGGGCTTCTGCCACTTTGTTCTAGCAATCGGTGGGTGTCTCGGACCCCACCAATCAAAACTCCTGACACGTCACTATGACATGTCAGAAGTTTGTTGAAAGTTTAGTTACCCTTTCATATTATTCCCTTCTCAAACACTGGAGACTCTTCTTTCCACAGAGAGGATGGTATATAAAAGTTTTATGAATATTACCAGATCATGCAGTGAATCTTTCTGATGAAATAAAATGTAGATGCAAGGTCAGCATTTAATAACATCATCAACGGTACTTCTTGGCAAGTTATCAACCCAGAGAGAGGAAACCAACAATAGGAAAAAGTGTAAGCAATAAAATAACAGGTGGAGAAGAAGGAAGGGTGGATAATGGTGACCACAGCGGGAGACTTTGTATCCATAGAGAACATTTCTTTCAAGTTACTAGTATTAAAGGGGTTGTCCAGTTTAGAAAACCATTTCCATACACTCTATTAGGGAATTCTGAGGTAATGGAGGGGAGGGGGGAAAAGTAATCTGTTCAGGATCCACCCACATGGTCCCGTGTCCCCCATTTGAATGGAGCGGTGGTCATGCGTGCACACTACTACTTCATTCACTATGGGACTGACGGAAATAGAGCACAGCGCTCTGCTATTTCCATCAGTCTCATAGAGAATGAATGGAGTGGGGGGGGACACAGGACCTTCGTTCTTGTGATCGCTGGGGGTCCCAGTGGTCGGACTTATAGCGATCATACGTTTATAACCGATCGTGTGGCTGGGTGAAAAATTATTTTTGTGGGACAACACCTTTAATTTCCCCTGCGGTGGCGCTGCAAGGAAATTGAACACTTAGGGCTTATTCAGACGAACATATAATACGCCCGTGCAACGCGCGTGATTATCACGCGCCTCGCACGGACCTATGTTAGTCTAAGGGGCCGTTCAGACTGTCCGTGATTTTCACGCAGTGTATGTCCGCTGCGTAAAACTCACGACATGTCCTATACTTGCCCGTTTTTCGCGCATCTCGCACCTATTGAAGTCAATGGGTGCGTGAAAACCGCGCACGGCACACAGACGCACTTCCGTGTGCCGCGCGTGATGCTCGCTACAGTAGTCAAAACTATGAATGAAAACAGAAAAGCACCAGGTGCTTTTCTGTTTACAAGCATAAAAACAGAGTGTCATAATGATGGCGGCTGCGCGAAAATCACGCAGCCACGCATCATATGCTGCTGACACACGGAGCTTTTATGGACCTTTTGTGCGCGCAAAACGCACACGCTCGTGTGAATCCGGCCTTACTGCTGGGATTCCCCACAGATTACAGCTGATCGCTGGGGTACGCATTAGGGGGGAAACTTTGTGATCTGTTTATTGTCTAGGTACCCTTCTAAGGCTGGGTTCACACGACCTATATTTTCAGACGTAATGGAGGCGTTTTACGCCTCGAATTCCGTCTGAAAAAACGCCTCCAATACGTCGGCAAACATCTGCCCATTACTTCTCTCAATGAACTTTACGATGTTCTGTGCCGACGACCTGTCATTTTACGCGTCGCTGTCAAAAAGACGGCGCGTAAAATAACAGCCTCGTCAAAGAAGTGCAGGACACTTCTTGGGACGTAATTGGAGCCGTTTTTCATTGACTTCAATGAAGAACAGCTCCAAATTACGTCCGTAAAAGACGCAGCGAAAAATGCCAGTACATGCATTTCCGTCTGAAATTCAGGAGCTGTTTTCTCCTTAAAACAGCTCCGTAATTTCAGACGTAAATGCAGTCATCGTGTGACATACCCTAAGGGCTCTTTTACCCCAGACAATTATCGGGCAAACGAGCATTCACAAAGCACTAATTTCCGGTAATTGCCCTGTGTGAACAGGACAACAATCAGCCGATGAAAGAACAAACGCTCGTTCATCGGCTGATAGTTTAGGCAGTATAACATATTATCGTTGTTGGCCATGCATCTCCCTATGTAAAAAAGATGCGCTACCAACATGACAAATGTATGGGGACGAGCTATCACCCCCATACATAGCCCATTGTGAAAGGAGCAACTAGCGCCGAGCAACGAACGGTCTCGATCGGTGCTCGTTTACACGGTCCGACGTGGAGCATCAGCTGATGCTCTGCGCGGGGACACCCGGCACTGTAGCCAACGTCACCGTCCATATATGGACAGTGACGTCGACAGCAGTACTGCAGTCCCCAGGCAGAGCATCAGCTGATGCTCTGCTCGGGGACTCCAGCTATAGGAAACCCCTGAGGTCACTGACCAAATGTTGGGAGCAGTGCTGGAGTCCCGAGCAAAGTGCTAGCTGATGCTCTGCTCGGTGACTCCAGCAATAGGCAATGTGACAGCCCCTTGCAGTCATGACATTGATAACACACCGAAACGAACAGCACAGGAAGCAAGCCCTAAGTTACGTGGGGCCGTGTCGGCGCGTCATCAATATTAGAAAAGCTACAGGACTTCCGGGAACAATTCACTGGGTTTGAACGGCACCATTTAGTACCGAATTTTTAATTAAAGTGTATTAGGAAGTGAATTCTTTTTACGTAAAAATATTAATGCAAAGCAATTTTTGGTCCCCGGATAACCCCTTTACAAAGCAGAGACTGTCCAAACTAGAGAACGCCTCTAATGAGATTAAGAACCTTTCATGTATAAAGCATATAGCCTCCATTACATTTACGAGAAGGGTGTGGTGTTTGGTTGAAACTCAGCGCCTGTATCGTGGCCATGGCTGTCAGGTTTTAACTACGTTATTATGCCCCACTGGTTTGTGTATAGTATAAAGTTAATCCAACTAGATATATCACAAAGTGCAAACACATTCAGTAAATATGTTCTGAAGCAAATAGGTCCTGCATCTATGAGGCTATAGGGTCAGAGCGTTTTCAGTTCATCCAGAGATCTATACCAGTAGATGTACAGAACGGAAATAAATTAAAGTAGGACCTCTAGCTGCGATCCCCAGTTGTGGTTTTTTTAGCACATAAAAAAAAAAAAAAAACCGACTGAAATGGAGATAAAAACTCTCTACAAAGCAGTTCAGATTGAACTAATTAATATATTAGTGACCCACCACCCCCCCCCCCTAGTAAGGGATATAGGCAGCCGTCATTTTTTCATGTAACTGGCTGTGTGAAGTGAGCAGGGAATTTGGAACTATTTGTCAGAATCAAGTCATTACAGAATTATGGACCTATTTAGACTACAAAAAACAACCAAAATGATGTTCAAAGCCGGACATTAAAGGCACTATTACACCGGCTGGCGCAGCGAGTGCCGATCAATGAGACATAGTTTATCGGCGCTCGTTTGCTCTTGTCACACGGAGCTATGGATGGGGACGAGCGGTCGTCACTCCGATCTCTCGCCCCCATACATTATCATCATGTCGGCAGCGCGTCTCCCTGTTTACACACCAAGATGTGCGGCCGACAACGATAATATTTTACTTTTTTAAAACGATACGATCAGCAGATGATTGAGCGTTTCTGCTGATCGTTCCCGTTTACACAGGGCAATTATCGTCAACGAGCGTTCTATGAACACTCATCTGCCCGATAATCGCCCAGTGTAAAATCCCCTTGCTTGCCATACACATAGGGTAAACTGTTGGCTGAATGTGCATAGCGGCATTAACCTTCAGGAATGTAAAACTCACAGGAAAAATCTGTTCTTCAGATCCTCTTTGTTCTAATGGCCGACCGTCTGTTTGTGGTCGGTGAATCCTGACAATTGCAAATTAATAAGATCTGTCCACATAAATGCTAAAATATCCTATGCCTGGCTTGATTAGAAAATTATTTTGAAATGTTTACAGATACTGAGCGTGGAGCAGATGCATTTCTTTCACTTTGGAATGCAAGTAAAAAAAACTGATGGTAGATGAAAAGCGTCCATTTATTTCTGTCAAAATACGGCAATTAGATTATTCCACACACGCAATATCTAGCAATGTAGAATTTCAAGAACTCTCGATATATGAATAAACCATATTTAGTCTCGGGCCCTGATAGACAGACTAATAACAGCAGCGAAATCACAAGGATAGAAGCAACGCTTGCGTGAAGAGATTGAGAAAATTACCTGCACAGTTTAAAAGCTTAGCCTGCTCTGAACTACGACTGAACCGAGCATTAGTTGCAATTGGCTCAGAGAAGCAGCCATTTAACGTATGATTTTAAGGTGACGTATTTAAATCCAGACTCATTCGCACAGCAAGAACAGGTTGTTTTGACACGTAATGTACCAGCAGTGAAGGACATCACTTAACAAGGTCTATCATGTGTAGTCAGAAATACTACACCGATTAAGCGAGGCGTTGTTAGGGATGCCGGGTTGGACCGCTGACATCACTGTACAATATACTTTTTGTGCTTTTATAAACACTGATGACGTATTAAATGTGCGATACTAGACTAGTCACCGGAAATATTAAAATTAATGTAGCTGCCCACGTAAGCTCCAGCTATGATTACCTCTATTGTAAGCAAATGTCGAATCCAGTTTATATCCAAGGCGGTGTTCAGTTTGCGTTAGAAGCCTCCGTCGCAGATACGGTCAAAAGAGCAGCTCATGTGCGCTAATGTGTCTGGTAAAACAACAGAAGAAAGGAAGATGCTTGGGAAAGGTCCTGCTGGACTGAAACGTCGCATTTGTGGGTAAATAAAATTCCTATTTTTGGATGTGCTGCCTTGTTCCTTGAAAATTGTGGTAAAACAGACACCATGACGGAAACCTGATGGAACCCATTAAAGTCATTTATTTTCGTTGTTCTGCTCCTATGACTGAGCAGAATAACGGAAACACAGATGTGAACGAACCCTAATAAATCCAATTACCTTTTTTTGTTGTTTTAACTTTTTCTCCGGCTCTCTGAAATGAAAACAAAAATAAAGTGGTTTACCTTGAAACGGTCAACAAGCAGGTGATTGTATTATATAGATTTTAATTGGGGCCTCGATGATGGTTTCCCCCAAGTAATTGCATTTTCTAGGATCCCAAGAACAAAGGGCTTGTGGCCTCTTAAGACCCTTTTACATGGGCCAATGATTGGGCAAACGAGCGTTCATATGAACATTCCCGATCATTGTACTGTGTAAGCAGAGCAACGATCAGCCGATGAACGAGTGGATTGGATCTTTAATGCGGCCGAAAAAATGGCCGCTTGTCGGGAAAGCGCATGTCCTTGTGTAAACAGATGTGCTGTCGACGTGTTGCAAATGCGTGGGGACGGACAATCCTATTAACTAATGCTCCTCCCCATACATTACCGATCATTGCTCCTTGTGAACGGAGCAAACGAGCATTGATCGACGTGCTGTAACGTTGATTGTTTTCACGGCCAATGTAGGGCCGTCTAAATAGACCTTAACCCCTTCCCGCTCCTGGACGTACTATTACGTCATGGCAGCTGTATCGTTCGCGCTCCATGACCTAATAGTACGTCTCGGGAGTAACGGCCGTTTCGGCAGTCCTCCCGACACATACAGGAGCTGTGACAGCTGCTGTCTTGTTCAGCAGCTGTCACAGCTCCTACAGCGGGGACCGATCGCTGTGTCCCCGCTGATTAACCCCTTAAAAGCCGCGTTCTATAGAGATCGCGGCTTTTTAGGGGTTAAGCTGCCATCGCCGGCCTGCTACGCGATAGCGGCCGGCGATGGTGACTATGGCAACCGGACACCAAACAATGGCGTCCGGCTATGCCATAGACGGAAGCCTAGTGGGTCCTGACAACGTCAGGACCCACTATGCTTGCTGTCAGTTCTAATACACTGCACTACGCATGTAGTGCAGTGTATTAGAATAGCGATCAGGGCCTCCTGCCCTCAAGTCCCCTAGTGGGACAAAGTAATACAGTAAAAAAAAAGCTAAAAGAAGTTGTGTAAAAATAAGAAAATAAAAGTTTTAAAAGTAAAAATCCCCCTTTTTCCCTTATCAGTCATTTATTATTAATAAAAATATATAAAACAAACAAATAAACTATACATAATTGGTATCGCCGCGTCCGTAACTGCCTGAACTACAAAATTATTTCGTTATTTATCCCGCACGGTGAACGCCGTAAAAGAAAATAATAATAAACCGAACCACAATCACAATTGTTTGGTCACTTCACCTCCCAAAAAATGGAATAAAAAGAGATCAAAAAGTCGCATGTACCGAAAAATGGTCCTGATCGAAACTACAGTTCGTTACGCAAAAAATAACTCCTCGCACGACTTTATTGATTGAAAAATAAAAACGTTATGGCTCTTAGAATAAGGTAACACAAAAAGTGAATGATTGTTTACAAAACGTATTTTATTGTGCAAACGCCATAAGACATAAAAAAAAAACTATAAACATCTGGTATCGCCGTAATCGTATCGCCACGCAGAATAAAGTGAATATGTCATTTATAGCGCACGGTGAACGCAGTAAAAAAAAAAATAATAAAAAAACAATAGTAGAATTGCTGTTTATTAGTCACCACGCCACCTAAAAATAGAATAAAAACTGATCAAAAAGCTGCATGCATGACATGAAAACTACAATGGATTCCTCAAGGGGTCAAGTTTCCAAATTGGGGTCACTTTTGGGGGGTTCCCAATGTTTTGGCACCACAAGACCTCTTCAAACCGGACATGGTGCCTAATAAAAAAGAGGCCTCAAAATCCACTAGGTGCTCCTTTGCTTCGGAGGCCGCTCCTTCAGTCCATTACCGCACTAGGGCCACATGTGGGATATTTCTCAAAACGGCAGAATCTGGGCAATACGTATTAAGTTGCGTTCTGTGATAAATCCTTTTGTGTTATAAAAAAAAATGGTATAAAGAGGATTTTCTGACAAAAAAAAAATGTAAATTTCACCTCTACTTTGCTCTAAATTTCTGTGAAACACCTAAAGGGTTCATAAACTTTCTACATGCTGTTGTGAATACTTTGAGGGGTCTAGTTTCTAAAATGGGGTATTTGATAGGGGTTTCTAATATATGGGCCCCTCAAAGCAACTTCAGAACTGAACTGGAACCTAAAAAAATAAATAAATGAGGCAATACTTCGCTTCTCACATTATACTGATAATGAGCCGTGCCCACCCCGAGATGACCCCAGTTTTGACAGTTTGTATAAACGGAGACCCCTATTAGACCGTTCCAGTGCCCGGTTTTCCCAAGCATTCACCCCCGAGAAGTGTATTTCTATTGATGAGTCCCTGGTACATTTTAAAGGGAGGGTTCAATTCCGCGAGTACCTGCCGGGTAAGAAGGCAAGGTATGGCGTGAAGATGTATAAGCTGCGAGAGTGCATCCGGGTATACCTACAGGTTTAGGCTATATGAAGGAAAGGCCACCCCAAACCAGACTGCATCCTGGACTACAATAGGTACATGGGAGGTGTGGACTTGTCAGATCAAATCCTGAAGCCCTACAGCGCCATGCGGTGTGGTATAAGAAGCTGGCCGGGCACATCATACAGATGGCATTGTACAATGCGTACGTGCTACGTCGATGTGCAGGCCAGACGGGAACTTTCCTGGAATTTCAAGAGGTGATTATCAAGAACCTAATCTTTAGGAACCAAGAAGGGGGGGCACCCAGTACTTCTGGAAGCGGGGCCACACGCATCGTACCAGGGCGGCAACACTTTCCAGGAGAAGTTCCCCAAACTGGCAAGAAGGGAAAAAGTCAAAAGAGGTGCAAAGTCTGCTATAAGTGATGACACAATATATCAATGTGACACGTGTCCCGAATAACCAGAGCTCTGTATGAAAGTCAGTTTTAAAATTTATCATACATCCCTTGGTTTATAGTTTACCCCAATTTTACTTACCCTGATGCACTCCCCACAGCTTATCCCCCCTCGTCTTTCCCCTCTGAGCCCTGCTGTGTGTCCAGGCAGCTGATAACAGCCACATGTAGGGTATTGCCATACCCGGGAGAACCCACATTACAGTTTATGGGGTGTAGGTCTCTGGTCAAAATGCTCACTACACCTCTAGATGAATGCCTTAAGGGTGTAGTTATTAAAACGGGGTCACTTCTTGCGGGTTTCAACTGTACTGGTACCTCAGGGGCTTCTGCATACATGACTTCGCACTAGAAAATCCCCAGTAGGCCAAATGGTGGTCCTTTCCTTCTGAGCCCTCCCATGGGCCCAAACGGCAGTTTATCACAACAAATGGGGTATTGCGGCACTCAGAACAAATTGTGCAATAGAATGGGGTATTTTGTTTCTTGTGAAAATAAGAAATTTTTAGCCAAAACTACATATTATTTGGAAAAAATAATTTTGTTTTCATTCCCAGCCCAATTCAAATAAGTTCTGTGAAAAAACTATGGGGTCTAAAAGGTCACATTACCCATAAATGAATTCCTTGAGGGGTGTAGTTTCCAAAATGGGGTCACTTCTGATGGGTTTCCATTGCTTTGATACCTCTGGGGCTCTGCAAATGCGACATGGCACCCGAAAACCAAACCAGCAAAATCTGTACTCCAAAGAACACACAGCGCTCCTTCCCTTCTGAGGCCTCCCATGGGCCCAAACGGCAGTTTATTGCCACAAATGGGGTATTGCTGCACTCAGGAGAAATTGGGCAACAAAATTGAGTATTTTGTTCCCTGTGAAAATAAGAAAATTTTGATAAAAAATTACATCTTATTGGAAAAAATGACATTTTTTTAATGTCACAGCCTAATTGAAATAGGTGCTGTGAAAAAACTGTGTGGTCAAAATGCTAACAACAACCACAAATGAATTCCTTGAGGGGTGTAGTTTCCAAAATGGGTTCACTTTTGGTGGGTTTCAATTGCTTTGATACCTCTGAGGCTCTGCAAATGCGACATGGCACCCGAAAACCAATCCAGCAAAATCTGGACTCCAACAAACATATAGCGCTCCTTTCCTTCTGAGCCCTCCCATGGGCCCAAACGGCAGTTTATCACCACAAATGGGGTATTGCCACACTAAGGACAAATTGGGCAACAAAATGGGGTATTTTGTTCCCTGTGAAAATAAGAAATTTTGATCACAAATGACATTTTATTGGAAAAAAATGACATTTTTTTCATTTCACAGCCCAATTCAAATACATGCTGTGAAAAAACTGTGGGGTCAAAATGGTAACAACCATAAATGAATTCCTTGAGGGGTGTAGTTTCCAAAATGGGGTCACTATTGGGGGATTCCTACTGTTTTGGCACCTCAACACCTCTTCAAACCTGGCATGCTGCCTAAAATATATTCTAATAAAAAAGAGGACTCAAAATGCACTAGGTGCTTCTTTGCTTCTAGGGCTTGTGTTTTAGTCCACGAGCGCAGTAGGGCCAAATGTGGGACATTTCTAAAAACTGCAGAATCTGGACAAAACATATTTAGTAGTGTTTCTCTGGTAAAACCTTCTGTGTTACAGAAAAAAAAAAAATGAATAAAATTGAAATTCAGCAAGAAAAATGAAATTTGCAAATTTCACCTCCACTTTGCTTTAATTCCTGTGAAATGCCTGAAGAGTTAAAAAACTTTCTAAATGCTGTTTTGAATACTTTGAGGGGTCTAGTTTTTAAAATGGGGTGTTTTATCAGGGTTTCTAATACATAGGCCTCACAAAGCCACTTCAGAACTCAAGAGGTACCTTAAAAAAAAAGGCTTTTGAAATTTTCTTAAAAATATGAGAAATTGCTGTTTATGTTCTAAGCCTTGTAACGTCCAAGAAAAATAAAAGAATGTTCAAAAACCGATGCCAACATAAAAGTAGACATATGGGAAATGTGAACTAGTAACTATTTTGGGTGGTATAACCGTCTGTTTTACAAGCAGATGCATTTCAATTCTGAAAAATGCAATTTTTTCAAAATTTTCTCTCAATTTTGCAATTTTTCACCAATAAACACTGAATATATCGACCAAATTTTACCACGAACATGAAGCCCAATGTGTCACGAGAAAACAATCTCAGAATCGCTTGGATAGGTTTAAGCATTCCGACGTTATTACCACATAAAGTGAAATATGTCAGATTTGAAAAAATGGGCTCTGAGCCTTAAGGCCCAAACTAGGCTGCGTCCTTAAGGGGTTAAAGTGTAACTAAACGTTTGACAAACTTCTGACATGTCATAAGATAGGATTGGTGGGGGTCCGAGCACTGAGCCCCCCACCAATCTCTAGAACTAAGCAGCTGAAGGTCTCGTGTGAGCGCTGAGCCGCTTCATGTCTGTTCAGCCTTTTTCCGGAAAGCCGATGTATCGGAGTGCGGGCTTATAGACTTTATATTGAGTCCGTACACCGATACATTTATTTCTGGAAAAAGCCGAACAGACACGAAGTGGCCGAGCGCTCACACGAGACCTTCAGCTGCTTCGTTCTAGAGATTGGTGGGGGTCTCCGTGCTCAGACCCCCACCAATCCAATCTTATGACATGTCAGAAGTTTTTCAAATGTTTTGCTACACTTTAAAGGTTCTATTCACACTGCATTTGCATTGCACATTGGATATATATGCCAGGAAATGCTCCCGATGTATACACCATATGATCAACTATGAGATTCAATACAGAGACATCCCGCAAAATAAGTATACCGCACAGTACACGTTTTTATGATGGAAGTTAATGGGCGATGTATATAACTGTATGTCACACAGTTGCCAAGGTCAGTGGCGTAGGTCATAGGTATGTGTCAGGGGTATCCACCAACGTATGCTGCAAGCGCAGTGTGAACAGAGCCATAGATATGATTTTTCTCTGTACTACGCGGTTCCTGATACGGCACTTTGCAGGAAATGAGACTATTCACTTGAATGGCGCAGCGTTGCGGTTCCCTGCGCAGTGCTGGGTGAGAAAAAGTCTAGGGGTCATAGCCTTTGATTTAGGGATAATTGGGGGTCCCAATCTTTCTCCCCTGACTGGTCATCAATATCTGATCAGAGGGGTCCGACTCCCAGCATCCGGCCAATCAGCTGCATGAATTGCTCACTTGAGTGGGACTGAGCTGCAGTACCAGGCACAGCCACAACCACATGTACGGCGCTGTGCAATGATAAACAATGAAGGGGCGCTGGTGGTTTCTTCTTTTTATATATTTTTAATTAAAAATACATCTACAAACTCAATAAACCTCACGTTATATAGTTTATATATTGGTATAAACGTATGCAAAGTATATTACATGTATAGTATATTAGATGTAGCCATGGTAATCAAAATGAACACCTCCATTCTTTACACTGCTGGCTGGCGTCAGGACTTTTCAAAATTACGCCTAATAGAAAAAAATAAATATATATATATATATAATTATTATGCATGTGTACTCACATTCCCAGCACCACCGCCGCTATTTTCCTGGCTCTTTAGCCCCGGGAATCACCTCACATCTGGTAATATTCCCGCGGTGCCGCCTGCGCGCGCCGGTCGCTTCTTCCATCCGCCTGTTCTGAGGAGATTTTGCCCCATAATGCATTGCGAACAGAAACCGCGGGAAGCGCGACGTCTGAGGAGAGGAGTGACGGAGCGTCGTCTTGAGGTGAGAGGCGGCAGATATCGGCGATTCATGAGGAGATAATAATCTATAATCAATGTGCTCTGGATTTGTAAAATAGTGAAATCTTTTTACAATGTGACCAGTTTTTCTTTGTATTTTATTTTCATCTATGGCTGCCAGTCACCCAGCTTTCTTAGGGGCTTCAGTATAAAATCTGCCCAGTAATGAAGCCTTACAGAAGTGGAGAGGTATTACTGCTGAACTAGCAAGATTTGCCATTGAGGAGTTTGGGAAAGCTGGGTGACAACTTTTTGAATATCAGATCTGCCTAGTAATGCATTAATACAGGAGTGTCTGATGTGTCACTTTAGAACTAGATAGTTCACCATTCAGGAGTTTGGGAAAGTTGGGTGAAAACCCTTGTGGGAGCTATGAGGACAGCTACAGTCAGTCTCCCAGCTTTTCCAGAAGCAGACTTTTTTTTTCCTCGTAATCGGCATCCATGTATGAATTAGAGGGGATTGTTATTTATGGCTATTCGTAGGATAAATTCACATTCATCAATATCAGAGCAGCAGGAAACGGCCAGACCCCAAGGCCCTGTTCACACAGAGTTTTTTTTTACGTGGAAACAGCGTCGGAAAATGCACCAAAAAACTGCCAAAAATGCCTCCCATTGATTTCAATGGAAGGCGGAGGCGTTTTTTTCCCTGAGAGCGGTAAAACCATCTCACGGGAAAAAGAAGCGACACGCTCTATCTTCAGGTGTTTATGTCTCTGACCTCTCATTGACATCCATTGGAGGCAGAGAAAGCGTTTTTTGCTTCGATTTTGTCCGTGGCGCTCCGCCGGCGAAAAAAACTACGCTAAAAACGCGGCAAACGGCGTGCAGGCAGAGCAAAAGCTGCCTCAAAATTCCAGATGGAAGTTTCTGGTTGCAAAAAACAGACCCTAAGCCGGAGTTCAGACGAGGCAGATTTTTGCAGTCAGAATTCCCTCAGGAAATTTAAGGCAGATTTTGAACTTCCTGCACGGAATTTTCCGTATTCTTCGCCCATGTCCATTGAAGCTAATGCAAGGACCACGGGCCAAAAAAACAGCGAGAAAAAAGCGCCGCTTTTTCTGCCTCCTATCGATTTCAGTGTGAGGTCAGAGGCGGAAACCGCGGCAAGAAAGGACAGCCTGACTTTTTCCGGCGAGCGCCCAAAAGACGCCCGAGAAAAAAAACACGCCCCCTGCCTCCCATTGAACTCAATGGGGGGTGATTTCAGGCGTTTCTATGGCCCTGATTCCAACACGGTGCAACGGTCAAAATCAGCCCCAAAAGACTCCGTGTGAACTGACCCAAAAAGTGAAATCCACTATAAAATACATCACCTGAAATTCGCACTGAATTTTTTTCGATACACGTGGAGGGGATTTTAAAACCGTCAGCCATATACATTGCACTGTAAAGTGTGGCAGATTTTTGGTGCGGAAACATAGAAAAATCTGCAAAATTTCGATCAGACTCTAAGGCTATGTTCACACGCTTAACAAAAAACTTCTGAAAATACGGAGCGGTTTTCAAGGGAAAACAGCTTCTGATTTGCAGCTTTTTTTTAAATCAAACTCACGTTTTTTGCTGCGTTTTTTTTATGGACGTTTTTGGAGCTGTATTTCTAGAGAGTCAATGAAAAACGGCTACAAAAATGGCTCAAGAAGTCACATGCACTTTTTACGGGGAGCCTTTTTACACGCCGTTTTTTGAAAATGAGGCTTAATATAATGCCCCGTCGGAACAGAATGCCGTATTTCCCATTGAAATCAATGGGCAGATGTTTGTAGACGTTCTGCTTCCGATTTTTCAGCCGTTTAAATTTCTGCAGCAATTCCGCAGAAAGTAGCAGAAATTACGCACCATCTGCATTTTTTTACTGCATGATGTGATGCAGATTTTGCAGTGTTTTCTCAATCCCGGGAGATCGTGACATCTCTGAAAAATGCAGCAATTCAGTCCACTCTCCACAGCAGGAATTGACATGACGCGGTACGAAAAATACGCACCGCATGTCAATTTCTGGTCAGAGGTTTCCGTCGGGTTAACCCCTCAACGGAAAGGCAAACGGAAACCTAAGATTCAATGGCGATATAAAGCTAGGTTTTCGCCTGTCACCGTTGTGACAGGCTACCGTTGTTCTTGACGGAACCAATTGCAACTGCGCTATTGATTGTCAAAACAAACGGAACCCTGTCACAACGGTGACAGACGGAAACCATTAGCTAGGTTTTGCTCACCATTGAGTTCAATGGTGAGGGAAACGGAAGCTGAGATTTACGTTTGCTTTCCTCTGAGGGGTTAACCCGACAAACCTCCGATGGAACCCCTCAAGACGGTTTTGTGAACACAGCCTAAACATTTTTGCTAACATTGAAAGCAAAGTATTAGTTTAAATGCCAACAGAATGTCTAATTTGAGAAAATCCCACAACGAGATTTTTTATTAATCTCTGTGAATTCCACGCTGACCTAATTATAGTATTTTGCTCAGCCATGCAGGTAGATGTGACCTCGCTTCTGCATTGCTCTGTGTTTGAAGTTTGTGATAGCATCAGCAGGAGGCTTCCTAAGGACATTTACTATAATTGGCAGGGATTAAAGCAAAGGGCGTGATCCCAGTAAAAGGTTATGGCCTTACCTGTGCACACTTTCTGCATACTTTGTATTTGTCTTGAAGAAATTTTACACGGTAAATAGCAACTTCGCATAATGGCAAGGATCAGTCTTGTGGCTCTGGCCAATTCTTCCATTTTTTTTTTACGTCCTGTTTACTATTGGTTTCTGTATACCCAGGTGAGGGATACTGGCACAGACACATGGCATTCTTTCATATTGGCTCCATCAACGATCACCTGTTTGTACCGCTATTGTACACGAGGTGTTCTTTTGTTTAAATGTACAACTTTTATTTTCTATCCACTCATTAGCAGCTTCATTATTTCAAGATTTTAGAAAAATCAATGTGTGCACGGTCCATGATTTGGAGGCGGCCCGCGGATGACACTCCTTGGCCGTCTGTGCCGCAATCACGGGCCGTGCACGCGGCTACGGTCGTGTGCTTTAGGCCTTGACTTGTTAATAAAAGGGAGGTGGAATATGGAATCTGGCAAGTCCTGAAAATAATAATCAAAGCAGTTTCAATTTAGTACTATAAAGATTAAAGCTGAGAGTATATATATATGTCCCGCCCTGGAACCATTGAATTTATTTTGAAGATTATAAACTAGAACGGTGAAAATTTGTAAGATAAGAGTTAGGGAAAATTACTCCATTTTATATTATAAAGAAAAAATTTCGATATTGGAATGCAGAATTTCTCCGTAGACTTCAATATTGTTTTATACTTTGCGCTAAAATCTGCAACTCAAATCTGCAGCAAAAAGACCATAGAATATGAAATGGCATTCTGTAGGTAAAAAGACAGAAAAATCTGCATGGAGCCTTTATGGCAGTTCATGAAGGCTTTACAGTTCCCAGGCACACAACCTCATATCCTCTGTGCTCTGCCATAAAGGCTCCGTCCTTTTATGCAAATACAGCTTTATTCTTCTGCAACTTTCTAATATACTTTGTTTTAATTTAGTTAGTGAGTAAAAAAAATTCTCTGAAAATCTACACAGACCTGATACTTCTCACAGCGGAAGGTTTGCCACAATTGTATTCATTCTAGACAATTCCCTGTGAGTTAAATAGTCTGGATACATTGTTACTGCATTGATACATTATAGCAAAAGGACAGGAGATGTCTTCAAAACGCTCATGATCGTGCCCTCACGTGATTTTATCACGATTACTGCTGTGTAATTTCTATTTTTCCCATCTCACCTCTTGGATGGTAGTGAAAATAACTTAATTAAGATAAGTACACATTGCCAACTCTGTAAAATGAGATATATAATTATTACTTAAAGCAAGAAATGCGGAGTTCAGTCACTGTAAAAGTGAAATCATAAGGCTGAGACTCTTTTGGTTCCATTATGTCATTTAACCGCTCGCTTGTAGTTGTCTTGTTGCCAAGCCAATGGCCCGCAGCTGGATCTATACCCTGTTGGCACTTTCTCTCTGTATCTTGCTTTATGATCTAGGTTCACCCAGCTGCAGGTACCTCATCCCCTGGGAACTATATTTTAAAATCTGGCATCCAATACTTTGTTTAATATGTCAATTATTGTTGTAACTTGTTCCAAAGTTACTTTTATTCATTTCATTTTTATTAAGTTATATGCATTATTCATTAGGCAGTATTTTTAAGGGGTTTATAAAGAATCATAAATTATCACTTAACCCCATGGTAGGTGATAATTTTCTGATCGCTGGGGGCCCCACCGCTGGGACCCCAACTGTGCTCGACCGCAGTGAGGAGGAGATTGAATGGAGCAGTGGTCGAGCATGCAAAAATCCCACAATAAGATCCTGTCTCTGTCATTCTCATAAACCGTGAATAGAGCGGCGGGCACATGCTGGACTGCAGGTTCATTTACTATCTTCCTAACTACGAGGGGTGCAGTGAGGAGGATCTTGGGGTTCGGGACCTCCGTTCTCGTTGGGGGTCACAATGCTGGGAAAATTATCACCTATCCTCTGGATAGTATCAATATACTTAGTTTGTCTCTTGTGCACTGGATCCGTTGTTTTGCCAGAAGCAATAGCGTAGTCGACTACGCTATTGCTTCCGGCAAAACGACGAGTCCGGTGCACAACTGACACAAACGGAAACCACGGGCATCGGCTCCGTCACCATTGAAATCAATGGTGATGTAAACGGAAACCTCTGGTTTCCGTTGGTGTTAGTTTGTGTCCGCTCAAGGTACCATTCTGACTGAAACCTCCGACAGAACGTGACCCCAACGCAGATGTGAACAGAGCCTAAACACTCAACCTTTCCAAGAATCTCACTCGGTCATGGATTAAAGCCATGATTACGCAGAGGAGTTAACTGGGTGAAAAATTCTTACACTTGCGTGCAATCAGATGTAACACCACAACATGTCTTATTACTGATTCAGAGCCGTAGCACACAGATAAGCCCTGACTGCATTAACCTTTAAATCGTATTCGCACTTTTACCACCATTTTTTATCTTTGATTGCTTCAATTCATCCAAAATTAAAAATGAACCAATATTGCAAATTGCCGAGATGATAGAAATATATGAGGATGAGCGATCATAACAACGAGCGCTCGAGCCCATACATACCTCCTTGTGAAAGGAGCAAATGAGCGTCGATCAACAAGCTGTCTCGTTGATGGGCGCTCATTTACACAGCCCATGTCGGGCCGTGTGAGAGGAACCTAAGGCTCTGTTCACATCTGCATCTCCGTCATAATTCTGGTGGAAAGTGCCAGAAGAAATCCTTCTTTATAACTGGATTGTTTAATCTGTAACGCCTAACCAATTGCGCTCCTTTTTTTTTTTTTTCATGTGTATTGTTGAATTCTTGTTATTTCTTCAAATTGAAATCCATAAACACAAAAGCGGAGACAAAGTCTGCAGAGGAAGCGCTCGGCTTACTGTATATAGAAAGTCCCTGCCGCACTTAGGGCCAGTTTACACAGAGTTTTTTTACAAGTTTTTGGACGCGCCAAAAAACGTCCGAAAATGCCTCCCTTTGACATCAATGGGAAGCAGAGAAAGCGTATGTCGCTGCTTTTTATGCCCGTGGCGCTCAATGGCCGCGGGAGAAAAACGCTGCGAAAATCGGCGCGCAGGCAGAGGAAAATCTGCCTCAAAATTCCAAACGGAATTTTGAGGCAGATTTTCCTCCTGCAAAAAACTCTGTGTGAACCCAGCCTTAGGGCCGATTCACACGAACGTGAATTGCGTCCGTGCAGGCCGCGTGGTTTACACGCGGCACGCATGGACCAATAGAAGTATATGGGGCAGTACAGACAGTCCATGCTTTTTGCACAGCGTTTGTCCGCTGCGTATAAAGCGCGACATGTTCAATATCTCGGCTTATTTCGCATATCACGCACCTATTGAAGTCAATGGGTGCGTGAAAACCACGCAGGTCGCACGGAAGCACTTCCGTGCGAACTGCCTGTTTCGCGCAACAGCTGTCAAAATTATGAATGTAAACAGAAAAGCACCACGTGCTTTTCTGTTTACAAACATCCAAATGGCGTGTCATAATGATGGCGGCTGCGCGAAAACCACGCAGCCGCGCATCATATGATGCTGCCTCACGGAGCAGGTAAGTTTCTTTTGCGCAGGCAAAACGCTGCGTGTTTTGCGTGCGCAAAAACGCCACGTTCGTCTGAATCAGGCCTAATAATAATGCAGCTACATAGTAAGGCCTGATTTACACGAGTGTAATATACGCGCGTGCGACGCGCGTGCTTTTCACGCGTGTCGTACGCACCTATATTATTCTATGGGGCAGTGCAGACAGTCCGTGAGTTTTGCGCAGCGTGAGTCCGCTGCGTAAAACTCACGACATGTTCTATATTTCCCCGTATTTCGCGCATCACGCACCCATTGAAGTCAATGGGTGCGTGAAAACCACGGAGGTCGCACGGAAGCACTTCTGTGCGAACTGCGTGATTCGCGCAACAGCAGTCAAACTCTGAATGTAAACAGAAAAGCACCACGTGCTTTTCTGTTTACAAACATCCAAATGGCGTGTCATAATGATGGCGGCTGCGCGAAAACCACGCAGAGGCGCATCATACACTGATGACACACGGAGCTGTCAAGTGCATTTTGCGCACGCAAAACGCACACGCTCGTGTGAATAAGGCCTTATAGTGTCTTTATTAGGAAATGTATCACTGCCCACATTAATGTAAATCCTCCTGCTGGGATTATTGTGGGTATAAATATAACTGAAGAGTTTCCGTAAGGAGGTTTATTTTATTTAGAACACCCAGCGGAACATTCTGTGCAGAACTTTACTTCACAGTCGCAACGACCGTGGTGTTTCATGGATGTGATCGTAACCAGATGAAGTGACTCTACAATAACCCACTTCTGTAGGGGCAAGGGAGCAGACACTAGTCATTATGCCTTAATACCATTCCATTTTTGGAGTGGTTTATGGCTATGAAACTTTAAAACATAATTCGTTAAATATTAGGTTGCCCTTAGCTTTGGGGTATGTTCACACCTACAGGTTACTGCGCATTATTCTATGCTTTATGCAGGGGAGAGATTTTCCATCATACCGTTTTGTGTATACAGCTCCTACGCAGGAATATGCGTCAAGCCCCGTGTATTACGCTGATCCTCCAATCATACGCCCTCCCATCTTCCCCCTTTCTTTTTCCTAACCTACTAAATGTATGACTGCAAGAATCAGTGAACCGATAGAAGAACAATCGGTTACCAATGTTTACCCACCCTCTAAAGCCCATGCACATGACCGTAGCTTTCGTCCGTAATTACAGACCCATTTGTTTATATGGCCGACAGACACCTTCCCGTATATATTTACGGGAAGGTGTCTGCGCCGCAAAAACCTTCCGTAAAAAATAGGACATGTCCTATTTTTTTATTTTACGGACCGTGCTCCCATACTTTATAATGGGAGCACAGTCCGCAAATGCGGATGACTGTCCGCGGCCGGCCGTGCCCCTAATCACAGACCAGGATTACAGGCACGGTAGTGTGCATGGGGCCTAAGAAGTATAGCATGTTCTATTCCTTGTCTTTTATTCCATTTTTATGCCAACCTCGCACAAACCGCAATCGTGGCGCCGCCACCTGTGAACCCGGCTATAATGGTTCTGTCACTGAATATGCGGAGGCCACAAGTCATGCTCTATAATATATTACGGAAATTGTTGGCATTGACTTTTAGGGCAGATTCAGACGAACGTTGCGTTTTTGCACGCGCAAAAACCATTTGACAGCTGCATGTGTCATCCGTGTATGATGCGCGGCTGCGTGATTTTCGCGCAGCCGCCATCATAGAGATGAGGCTAGTCGACGCCCGTCACTGTCCAAGGTGCTGAAAGAGCTAACTGATCGGCAGTAAAACCACAAAAAAGGCCATACTCACTAGGTAGGTGGGTGGGTGAAAACCCGTTCCCGTCAGGACGCAGACGGGTCAAAGAATGCTGCAGAAGGAGTGTGCATTAAATAGTGATAGCCCCTCCCACTAGTCTTGAGGGGAGTGGCGAACTAAGTGCTCAAAGGTGTGCGATAAATGTGTGTCAGTGTAGTGCTAGGGTGTGAATGGATGGTAAAAAATAAATATGTATGTATGAAAGTGTCAGAACTGTGTAATAATGTAATAAAAATAAATAAAATAAATGTGATGAATAGGGGTCAGTGCTGTGAATAGTACATGGGGTGTCAGTACTATGTGTAATACGTGGAGGGATAATGTGCTGGTCGTCAGGCATGGCGTATCTTGCCGAATAACAGCCTATTTGTAACGCCGCTAGTGTTAGCTAAAGCGGGCTGCTCTGCATTCCAAACCAAACGCCAGCACATCATGCCCTCCCAGCATATAAGACCCGGCTGCGTCCTGAAAAAAAGTGTAGTATACGTAGTAAGAAATATCCATGCAGCCGGGTCTTATATGCTGGGAGGGCATGATGTGCTGGCGTTTGGTTTGGAATGCAGAGCAGCCCGCTTTAGCTAACACTAGCGGCGTTACAAATAGGCTGTTATTCGGCAAGATACGCCATGCCTGACGACCAGCACATTATCCCTCCACGTATTACACATAGTACTGACACCCCATGTACTATTCACAGCACTGACCCCTATTCATCACATTTATTTTATTTATTTATTTTTATTACATTATTACACAGTTCTGACACTTTCATACATACATATTTATTTTTTACCATCCATTCACACCCTAGCACTACACTGACACTCATTTATCGCACACCTTTGAGCACTTAGTCCGCCACTCCCCTCAAGACTAGTGGGAGGGGCTATCACTATTTAATGCACACTCCTTCTGCAGCATTCTTTGACCCGTCTGCGTCCTGATGGGAACGGGTTTTCACCCACCCACCTACCTAGTGAGTATGGCCTTTTTTGTGGTTTTGATATTTATGTCCCATTTTTTCTGTTTGTGTTTTTAAATTAGGAACGAAAAGTTCTGGTTAGGGACTCGCAAGGCACTGGGGACCCTTGACGTTGGGTTGCGAGCTTTGCGTATTTTGGCCAAAATAACAACTAATACCCCATGTTTCATGGATATTTCTTACTACGTATACTACACTTTTTTTCAGGACGCAGCCGGGTCTTATATGCTGGGAGGGCTTGATGTGCTGGCGTTTGGTTTGGAATGCAGAGCAGCCCGCTTTAGCTAACACTAGCGGCGTTACAAATAGGCTGTTATTCGGCAAGATACGCCATGCCTGACGACCAGCACATTATCCCTCCACGTATTACACATAGTACTGACACCCCATGTACTATTCACAGCACTGACCCCTATTCATCACATTTATTTATTTATTTATTTTTATTACATTATTACACAGTTCTGACACTTTCATACATACATATTTCTTTTTTACCATCCATTCACACCCTAGCACTACACTGACACTCATTTATCGCACACCTTTGAGCACTTAGTCCGCCACTCCCCTCAAGACTAGTGGGAGGGGCTATCACTATTTAATGCACACTCCTTCTGCAGCATTCTTTGACCCGTCTGCGTCCTGATGGGAACGGGTTTTCACCCACCCACCTACCTAGTGAGTATGGCCTTTTTTGTGGTTTTCATATTTATGTCCCATTTTTTCTGTAACTGATCGGCAGTAACTCTTTCAGCACCCTCGACAGTGAATGCCGAACACAATATACAGTAACCTGTTAAAAAAAAAAGAAAAAGTTCGTACTTACCGAGAACTTCCCTCCCGGCCGTTGCCTTGGTGACGAGCCTCTCTTGACATCGGGCCCCACCTCCCTGGATTACGCGGCAGTCCATGTGACCGCTGCAGCCTGTGCTTGGCCTGTGATTGGCTGGAGCAGTCACTTGGACTGAATTGTCATCCCGGGAGGTCAGACTGGAGGAAGAAGCCGGGAGTTATCAGTAAGTCAGAACTTATTTTTTTTTTTACAGGTTCATGTATATTGGGATCGGAAGTCACTGTCCATGGTGCTGAAACAGTTTAACTCTTTCAGCACCCTGGACAGTGACTATCTCCTGACGTCGCGTACCGGAAATTTTTTTGCCGGGTTCGGCCAAAACGAGTTTGGCCGAACCCGGTGAAGTTCGGTTCGGTTGTCCGGGTTCGCTCATCTAAAAAGACACTCCGTTTGGATGTTTGGAAACATACATTCATCCTTTTGACAGCTGACTTCAATGGGTGCGTGATGCGCGAAATACGCGGAGATATTGAACATGTCGCGTTTTTTGCGCAGCTGACAAACGCTGCGCAAAAAGCACGGACTGTCTGTACTGCCCCATAGACTTGTTGTAAAGGATCTGCCAGGCACAGCTTCGGGGTTAACTCCCTTAATTAATCAGTCAGCACCTGAATCTACATCCCTGAGACTGACTCCAGCTTCCACCACTCAGGCTGGCAGGCTTAGGAGTGGGAGAGCCTATCGCAGCCTGGCCAGACTCAGCTAGCTCCCGCCCTCTGTCTATTTATACCTGCATTTCCTGTTCCTCCTTGCTTGTTATTCTTTTTCGTGTGGTTTCCTGGCCCAGCTACAGCTCCTTCTATTTTGTTCCTGCTCCATACAGACCCTGGCTTACTGACTACTCTTCTGCTCTTCGTTTGGTACCTCGCACACTCCTGGCTTGACTCGGCTCGTTCACCACTCTGGTTGCTCACGGTGTTGTCGTGGGCAACTGCCCCTTTCCCTTGCATGTTTGTCGTGTTTGTCGTGCACTTACTGAGTGCAGGGACCGCCGCCCAGTTGTACCCCGTCGCCTAGGGCGGGTCGTTGCAAGTAGGCAGGGACAGAGTGGCGGGTAGATTAGGGCTCACTTGTCCGTTTCCCTACCCCCCGGTCATTACACTTGTATTGGTCTGTGTGTGGCGCGTGAAAACCACGCTGCCCGAATACACGTTCGTGTGAATCCCCCCTTAATGTCAGTCTTTAATTAGCGGTCAAAAATATATTTTTCTTTAGGGTCAGTTTTTCTGCAGGCAGAAAATTCTGGCTGGAAAAAACAGATTAAGGCCCTGTTCACACGGAGTTTTTTGACACGTTTGACGCGGAAAACGCGTCGGAAAACGCGCCAAAAACGACCCAAAATGACTCCCATTGATTTCAATGGTAGACGGAGGCGTTTTTTTACCGCGAGTAAAAAAAACGCCTCGCGGCAAAAAGAAGGGACATGACCCTTCTTGATGCGGTTTCCGCGTCCAAAACCGCATTGAAAGCAATGGGGACACGTCAAAAAACACCTCGAACTTGTGAGGTGTTTTCTGACGAGTATATTGCCGAGAGTTTTGGAGGAGTCGTCTCCTGCTGCTAGTCCAGCCCAGCAAGGGGCTGTCATTTCCTGTCTGCTCGTGGAGCCTGAAAAACATCGTGGACAGAACTCCGGGATACAGAAAACCGAAGTCCTGCATCCAAATCGAATACAAGTAAGTGCAATTGCTCCTATGTTCCATACATGCTATACATGTATGGAGCTGTGCATTTTTTTTTTTAGATTTTTTTTTTTCAATTTTTTTAATTTTGTTATGCAGTTGTTCATGTATGTCATCTCTTTATTTTTTTTTAACATTTCAGGAACAGAAATGACGACAGCAGAGGTGTACCACCGAATGGACATTGATGTTGGGAAATTGATTCAAGAAGTAAGTATACTTTTTTTTTTTAATGTGGGCCTGTTCACATCAGCGTGGTTTCCGCTGAGGGGTTCCGTCGGTGCTTTCAGTCAGGGGAACCCCTCAACGGAAAGGCAAGTGTGAAGTGGTGACAGATCCGTTGCTAATGGTTTCTGTTTGTCCCCGTTGTGCAAAGGGTTCTGTCGTTTCGACTGAACCAATACCGCAGTGTAGGGAATCCCATTAGCAACGGATCCATCAGCATTGAAGTCAATGATGATGCAAACAGAAAACAATGTTTTTTTAATGTGGGCCTGTTCACATCAGCGTGGTTTCTGCTGAGGGGTTCCGTCGGTGCTTTCAGTCAGGGGAACCCCTCAACGGAAAGGCAAGTGTGAAGTAAGTTCCGTTTGCATCACCATTCATTTCAATGGTGACAGATCCGTTGACAGAAGGATGTCAGGCTGGGTTCACACGACCATGTTACGTGCGTAATGTACGGAACGTATTTCAGCCGGAAGACCCGGACCGAAGACAGTGCAGGGAGCCGGGCTCCTAGCATCATAGTGATGTACGACGCTAGGAGTCCCTGCCTCGCTGCAGGACAACTGTCCCGTACTGTAATCATGATTACAGTACGGGACAGTAGTTCCACGCAGAGGCAGGGACTCCTAGCGTCGTACATCACTATGATGCTAGGAGCCCGGCTCCCTGCACTGTCTTCGGTCCGGGTCTTCCGGCCGAAATACGTTCCGTACATTATGTACGTAACATGGTTGTGTGAACCCAGCCTCATGCGTGTGAAAACCTCGGCAAAAACAGCCTGAAAAACCGCCTGGAAAACCGCCTCAAAAACCACATCAAACATGAAAACCTCCAGGGTCAGTTTTTACAGGAGGAATTTTCCTCCTGCAAAAAACTCCGTGTGAACAGGGCCTAAAATTTTTTGAAGTGGTTTTGTACCACATGCGTTTGCCCCTTTTTTTTTGCAGCGGTTTTTGAAGTGTTTTTTTTTTTTTAATCTTTCTTCAACTGGCAAAAGAAAAAAACACCAAAAATTCGTCAAAAAACACTTCTGCTGATTGCGACGATTTTTCCGTCTCCCATTGATTTCAATGGGGTTTTTGAGCCAGAAAACGGCTCAAGATTGGTCATGTTGCTTTTTTTTTTTTATTGCGAGTGGACAAAAACCGCTCAGGAAAACAAAAAGCCTCTAACGCGGTTTCCGCGTCAAATCAGCGCCAAAAAAATGTGTGTGTACAGGGCCTTACACCTGCAATGAGCAGTCATACATTTGCTCCACTAATTTAGTTACGCTTTAATGACTGGACTATAGAGACAAACGTAAATTTGTTCTACGGGTTGGAAAGGGTATTGAACGGTTTTGCATTTTTTACACTATTTAGTTAGCACACCAAATCTATCACTGGTTTATGCTCATATAAATAAAGCTACAGAATTAGGCCCCACGCACACGACCGTAGTTTTTGTCCATAATTATGGATCCTTAATTACAGATAATCTGCGGGTCCATTCATTGCTATAGGCCACGGACACCTTTAACGGATGTATGTCTGGGCCGTAGAAATGACTCGCAAAATGTAGAACGTGTCCTAATCCTGTCTACAGTTGCGGCACGGACTCACCCATAGAAGTCTATAGGTGTGTGCAAAATTGCGGACGGCTACGGATGTGCATCCGTAGCCGTCTGTAATTGCCGAAGTGTTGCTATGCGACAGCTGTGGTTTCTCCAAAGAAATGGCGCCTGAGCGATCGTGTGACCTCTTCAAGGGGTTGGGACATGTTTGTGACATCATTGTAGCCTTTCTTTTGCGGATTCGTAAATACGGAGCCACTATGGAATGTATTTGCGGACAGCATGCCAGTAAAAAAACCCTACGTCATGTGCATGACGCCTTACAAATACATGGCTGCTTTCTTCCAAAAATTTTACACATTTTCAGAGTGATTGCAAAAGTCTGAAATTTTACAGCCAATTTGTTACATATCAACATCTTCCAAAAACTTCTTAGTAAATGTAGACCAAAGTATAAAATCTTGCATACATTTATTATACAATCAATACGCTTTATTCACATAAGACTGGAAAACCCCTTTAAGTACGGCCTCCTGGGTTTTGATTGGCCAGGTTGAACGCCGCACAACTGCCTGCACTTCCCAGCTTCATCCGCTGTATATTAATCACCCAGCAGAGGCCGGTCCTATAAATGCCACCTGTCTGTGGACAGGTAAGCGTTTTACAGAGTAGTCCGCACTTTTCGATCTGAGACTTTAGAACTACTATGAATTTTTAAAAGGACTACATGTGATGGTCTGAGGAAGAAGAGCTCGGATAATGCACCTCTCTTTCCTTCCCACGACCTCTTGACTGCATACTGTGTGATTTCAAGCAAGTCACTGAATCAGCCCAGTGCTCTTGGCTTGTAGCTGAACGGAGAAACTCATTTATCAGAGATCATTTATCATAGCCTGCGTAGGTCGAGTGACAAACAGTTCAACTCATGCCAAGTACAAGTCTCTCTTCTCAGTTATTATCAAATTATTTGCTTAGAGTCCTAACGAGCCTCCATCATATCCATTTCACGTCTAATGAGTTAATGGTTATACATACATACATACTTTTAGGAGACTATAGCTTGCAGGGTCCTGTAGGAGGAGAAGTTAGTGAAGTATTTAAGCACGGCTAACTTATTAAGACGTCATCGACACCGGCATCATTATAAAATGTTTGGTAGCTTTACTTCAAGTGTACATTATGTATATAGTGACTTATTGTCCAGTAAATAAACAAAAGCTTTGTGGCCATTATTTCATGATCAACAGGAGAGACTCCTGATTATAACATGAACAGAAGGAGCAAATGCCCTCGGGCATTTAGGGGTCCCCACCACCCCCAACTCATCCAGCCTATTCTAGACTTCCTCCCTTGAAAGTCATCTGAGATATATATCAACAAATATACATTATTATGACTGGCACCCTATTAAAGCTACTATGACTGGCACCCTACTGGAGCTAGAAGTACTATGACTGGCACCCTACTGGAGCTACAGCTATTATGACTGGCACCCTACTAGAGCTACTATGACTGGCACCCTACTGGAGCTAGAGCTACTATGACTGGCACCCTACTGGAGCTAGAGCTACTATGACTGGCACCCCACTGGAGCTAGAGCTACTATGACTGGCACCCCACTGAAGCTAGAGCTACTAAGACTGGCACCCCACTGAAGCTAGAAGTACTATGAATGGCACCCTAGTGGAGCTAGAGGTATGACTGGCACCCTACTTGAGCTAGAGCTACTATGACTGGCGCCCCACTGGAGCTAGAGCTACTATGACTGGCACCCCACTGAAGCTAGAGCTACTAAGACTGGCACCCCACTGAAGCTAGAAGTACTATGAATGGCACCCTAGTGGAGCTAGAGCTACTATGACTGGCGCCCTACTTGAGCTAGAGCTACTATGACTGGCGCCCCACTGGAGCTAGAAGTACTATGAATGGCACCCTAGTGGAGCTAGAGGTACTATGACTGGCACCCTACTTGAGCTAGAGCTACTATGACTGGCGCCCCACTGGAGCTAGGGCTACTATGACTGGCACCCCACTGGAGCTAGAAGTACCATGACTGGCACCCTACCGGAGCTAGAGCGACTGACTGGCACCCTACTGGAGCTAGAGCTACTATGATTGGCACCCTACTGGAGCCAGAGGTGCGGATAAATAGAGTTTGATGCATTTTGAGAATAACCAAAACATATTCCGAGGCTACAAGTACAGAAAGACCAGGACCCCATCTTTGAGGGTTCATTGTGGAAACACCTGGTAAATGCATCAATGGCCTGCAATACAACCACTGGAAATCACCCTTCCCTGCATGACTAACTCCCCGATTACTTCAACACCGAAAAAATGTCACCTCTGCCCTCACACAAACCTGGCACAATTCATTATTCGGTTTTGCTACGGCAGTCATTTTTGTAAAAGTAACAAGTAGTGCAGTCCTGATGGTTGTCACTTTTAAAGGATTTCACAGAAACGGATGGTAAATCTGTCCCTTTGTTATTGCTGGAATATGCTGACAGAATGAAATAAAGGCCAATGATCGGGCAAACGAGCGTTCTTATGAATGTTTATTCCCGATCATTGCCATGTATAAAACGGGGGAATGATTAGCCAATGAACGGGGAAATGCTCATTCGGCCGATCTGCTTGTTTATGCAGCAGTAAATATCGTCGTTGTCGGCAGCACATCTTGGTGTGTAACCAGGGAGCTGTGCTTCCGACATGATGGAAATGAAATGTATGTGGACGAGCAATTGTAGTAACGATCGCTCACCCCATACATAACCAATCATTGCTCCTCGTGAAAAGAGCAAATGAGTGCCGATCAACGAGCGGTCTTGTTGATCTGCGCCCTTTTTCGCAGACCACATTTGGCCATGTAATGAGACCCTAATGCAAAAGTAACAACTATATGCACTTCCTGTTCTCACATTTACAAAAGTGGCAAAAGACACATAATTAAACTTTGGCGACTGCTCTGATTTAGTAATATATAGCCAATTTTACATTTTTGGGTGGATATCCTATTTAAGAAAACATCTGCCACATTGCAGTTAAATACAGACATTGCAACGAACCAAAGCAATGAGCAATTAGCTTGTATCCGTATTTGGAGATCATTTATGTTGTGAAAACCTGGTTGATGGCAGGAGTTTGGCACGGGGAAGGTGTCTTTTACTAACTGCAGGCTGCACAAACCTGTGTACTTGCTCAGGCACATCCCAAACCAAGACTTCATTTTGCAAAGCTGGCTTATAAAAATATGATGACAGTGGATATTGCCATCTTCTAGGAATATATCCTGCTATATGGAGGGGTTTATCACAATTTTAAATTATCTTGCTTCTGTGCGTAAAATGTAAAAAAAAATTGCAAATAGTCTTTATTAAAAATCTCCTAGCTTTGTGTGTATACAGCTCCTATGATGACCTTTGTGTCTCCATGGTTACAGACTACAAACACTGTGTAATCTGATCCTGCGGTCACACTGCCTTCAATCTTGTCCCCTGCTTCTTGTAAACTATCAAAGAAATCTCATCCACACGCTGCGTACGTGATAGGCGGCGATTCCGCACACAAACTGACCCGTGGTGCGTTTTTTTGAGCCGCAGCATGTCAATTGTGCTTGCAGAATCGCTGGTAATTTGTTGCGGGTTTTCCCCATTGAATTCAATGGGGATCTAAACCCACAACAAACAGTCAAGTGTTGCGACTTTTGCAACGGAATTGCAGCGATTACACTGCAAAAAAAAAACGCAACTTAGAAAAGAAAAACACCTTATACTTACCTCTGACGTTCTGCAGGCCGGCTCCAGGGACGACGTTTCATCCCATGTGACCGCTGCAGCAAATCACAGGCTGTAGCGGCGGTCACATGGGATGAAATGTCATCCCAGGAGGCCGGCCTGGATGACGAGAGAGGGCCGGTCTCCAGGGACGACGTTTCATCCCATGTGACCGCTGCAGTCAATCACAGGCTGCAGCCGTCTCCAGGGATGAAACGTCACAAAAGCAGGCTGGCTAATGCTGCAGTTTTCCGCAGCGGACATTCCGGCTGAAAAACTGCACCACAATTTGGTGAGGTTTTTCGCCCGGAATTCGCTGCGGCCACCGGGGCGGATGCGCTGTGTGCCTTTACGCAGTGTGTCCGCTACATGTGAACTTACCCTAAAACCTCTGTATGCGTTAGGTGATTGTTCTGTTCATAGAGTGCACTCTTTTGTCTTAGGGCATGTTCATACAGCTTATTTTCGGCCGTTTTCCGGGTCGTAAACGGCCCAAAAATTGGAAGCAGAACACCTCCAAACATCTGCCCATTGATTTCAATGGGAAAAACGGCATTCTGTTCCAACGGGCCTTTTTTTACGCCGCCGTTTTTAAAAACGCCCACAAAAAAGAAGCGCACGTCAGGAGCCGTTTACCCTTGAAAACAGCGCCGTATTTTCAGCCTTATTTTGTTAATAGTGTGAACATACCCTCAGTGTGTATCAGGTATGATGTTACCTCCTAGATTGAACATCTTACACTTTCCACAGGATCCCATTCGCTGAATTAATTATTTCAGTCTGATTTATCCACATGTATTTATAGCTTGCACCACCTCAAAAGCGCGACCTCCAACCTTGGAAGCTTCCTTATCTGACAAATCTCCATAACACATTTTACATCCCGTTCTTAGATCTTTATTTGCATTTTTTTAATGGGTTCGGTTCAAATTTTTAAACTAGTCCATACTGGTGAATACGAATTTAAAATATTATTATTATTATTAATATGGGTGTTCTCGTGATCCATCTCGCATAAGTTCTGCCAGTGGTTGTATTTGTTACTTGCCTATTGTAATAAAGACTAATGAAAATAAATATTGTCTACTCAATGAATATAAAATGTATGTCTGTGATTGGTCAGTTAGTCATTCATGTTACATTAAAGCGTAGGGAAGCCGATGACATTGGATCTTCTTTGTGGGTAGTTAGTTTTATTGTAATGTATTTATCCGGCGACATCTACAAAATCGACTAAAGTTGCTATGGAAATTTTCAGGTCCTGATAGGCATCATATTACGATAGTCCTCCTCCTCTTTTCATTGACAAAATATAGACCTTGTAAATCCCGGTCTTATATTGAAGGTGCCAGGGAGAGCAGGCACATGTCATAATCTGTGGGTATGTGGACCCACTAGGCTGCACCGCCGTAGCGGGGAGGCAGCTGGCCAAACAACAGAGCACCCAAGCAATACAAAAGTCACGCACTAGGGTACCTGAATAGTCCAGACAGTGGCCAAGGCTTTGGCACGAATGGAGGTGGGTGCAGCAGGTTACGTCAGACGTGGCAGATGACAGCAGGTGCAGCACGTTGCGCCAGACGTGGCGGATCACACTTGGACGTGGCAGATCACACAGGATGTGGCAAACGACAGCAGGTGCAGTAGACACGACTCCAACACTAGTAGGCACAGGAACAAGAACACAGCACGGGATACAGGAACAGGTAACAGGGCACGGGTAACAACTGGAACAGGAAAACACTAAGGGACCATTTGCAAGACAGACTTGGGATACACTAACAACGCCCAGGCAAGGATCATAAGGGCAGGGCCCTTATTACAGTGCAGGAAATCATTGCAGTTGATTATGATGATTGTCCACATGTGCGCGCGCTTGCCCTTTAAGGCCGGGCATGAGCGTGCGTGCGCACTCTACGGGACACAGCAGACCGGAGCGGAAGTGAGCTCCGCCTGTGTGCTCCCCTGTGCCAGTTGGAGCACTCGCATGCAGCCGCCTGACCCACAGCACATCCACAGAGCACTTCCACCTTTCCCAACAAGAAAAAGGGAGAGAAGAAAAAGTAGAGGAGCGCCCTCCAAAGTTTTGGACAGTAGATTAGCCACAGGTTTGACTCCCTGCTGTCGGACAAGGGTGCTACCTGAGGCAAAGCTTTCACCTGGATGATACACCGCTGGGTTGCAAAGGAATTGTGTGCGGAAATTCCGCAGTGTTTACAGTAGCAGCAAAGCGGGTGAGATTTTTAAAATCTCATGCCCACGCTGCGGAAAGAAAAGGCAGCGTAAACGTTAAGAACTTGACCTGCAGTTCGGAATTTAAATCCTCAGCATGTCAATTTATGCTGCGTTAGGGTATGTGCACACGATAGCAGGCATTTACGTCTGAAAAGGCAGACTGTTTAAAGGAGAAAACAGCTGCCTCGTTTCAGACGTAAATGCTCCTCCGCGCATTTTGCGAGGCTTCTCTGACAGCCGTAAATTTTGAGCTGTTCTTCATTGAGTTCAATGAAGAACGGCTCAAATTACGTCTGAAAGAAGTGTCCTGCACTTCTTTTGACGAGGCTGTATTTTTACGCGTCGTCGTTTGACAGCTGTCAAACGACGACGCGTAAATGACAGGTTGTCTGCACAGTACGTCGGCAAACCCATTCTAATGAATGGGCAGATGTTTGCCGACGTATTGGAGCCCTATTTTCAGACGTAAAACGAGGCATAATACGCCTCGTTTATGCCTGAAAATAGGTCGTGTGAACCCAGCCTTAGGGTATGCTCACACGCGGAGTCAAAAACGTCTGAAAATACGGAGCCGTTTTCAAGGGAAACCAGCTCCTGATTTTCAGGCGTTTTTTTAAGCCACTCTCAACAAGATAAGTAGAGACTTTATAGCAGGTAATTAATTAGTTGTGCCTTTGATCACTCTCCTAAATTGCAAATATCACCTGATCTTATATTGTACGAGTACAATACAATCGCATTTCAAGGTGCTGCATAATTGTTGTTTAAACATGATAACAGAATTCAGATCTAGTTATCCCAACTTCTTACTTTAGGCAGTTTATGAAGGCAAATAACCACAAATTAGTTCCATTCTTTCTTTTTATCTAAACGTGCTGAAATGGATAGATTATCTGTATCATTGCTTTAAAATATTGCGACTTCCTTGTGGTGAAAATACACAGTGGAGTCCCATTATTATGACCGACTCCTTCTTTCGACGTCGGCAGCGCGTAGCCCATGAAAGAAATGATATGTCGTGGGCTTGGTGTGTATATAAGGTGTGTGGTCGGCTGACTGATCACATTTCACTCTTATCACTCGTTGTTGCCATGGGTAAAAGGGACGATTTATCAGAGTTGCAGAAAGGGACGATTGACTTTTGAGCCAAGAGTGGTGGTATTTCTCACACATCACAGTTTGTGAACTGTTTGCGTGCTGCTGTGGTGAGAGTGTATCGTGAGTGGACAAATTGCGCCATTGGGAATAACCGACATGGAAACGGCGGAGTGCCATTGATGAGAGAGGTGAACGTCAGATACGAAGGTTCGTGAGGGCCGAACGACACGCTACAGTGGAACAGCTCAAAGTGAAAATTAATCAGGAAGCTACCAGACGTGGTGTCTAAAACTGTTCAGTGAACCCTACAGCGTATGAGGCCCCGAAGCCGACGAATGGTCACTGCTCCTATGTAGCAAAGGTGCAGCAGTATCAGAATTGGACCACCAATGATTGGCAAAGGGTTTTCTTTTCCGATAAGTCACGTTTTCTGCTTCATCGAACAGCTGGACGTTGTTGTGTCAGGCGACAAACATCAGATAACAAACACCCTGCAACCATTGGAAGGACACAAGCCGGTGGCGGCAGCGTTATGGTCTGGGGGATGTTTTCATGGCGTTCTCTGGGCTACTCATCCATGTGGAAGGCTCTGAAGCGATTGGGGTATGAATCCATCGTCGCAGATCACGTCCACCCATACATGCGGATTGTCTTCCCTGGGGCAGATGGAATCTTCCAGCAAGACAATGTGACATGTCACACGGCTAGAAATGTCCGGCAGTGGTTGGAAGAGCCCGACCAAGACTTCCAAGTACTTCCCCCTAATTCACCAGACTTGAACATCTGTGGGACCTCGATCGTCTTGTTTGCTCTATGGATCCCCCACACCCCCACGCACCCTCCAGCAAATGTGGGATGTTCTGCAGTCAGCATGGCGCCAGAGAGTCTTGCTGAGCTTTCTGATTGGCTGCAGCGGTTACATGCTACGTGCATGTAAACAAGTACCGGCACTGCCACCGGAGCGACATTGCTGGGGGCAAGGATAGTATAGTATTGCTTTTTTATTTCCTTTTCAGCCCCATAGAAAAAAAAATTCACTTCCTGGATAACCCCTTAAAGTGTAAGTAAATGTTTGGCAAACTTTTGACATGTCAGAGTTTTGATTGGTGGGGGTCCGAGCCCCGAGACTCCCACCAATCGTTAAAACGAAGTTGCAGAAGCGCTCTTGCGAGTGCTCACCTGCTTCGTGTCTGTTCGGCTTTTTCCGGAAATAAACGTATCTGAGTACGGACTCATAGACTTTCTATTGAGCCCGTCCTCCGATACGTTTATTTCCGGAAAAAGTCGGACACGCACGAAGAGGCTGAGCACTCACATGAGCACTACTGTCACTACGCTTGAGTGATTGGTGGGGGTCTCAGTGCTCAGACCCCTACCAATCAAATTTATGACATGTCACGATGACATGTCAGAAGTTTGTCAACCGTTTAGTTACACTTTAACAATAGTTGGTAAACACAGATGCCGTCAAAAGCTAATGTGTTTGAGCAAAGGAAGGATTGGACAGGAACCTCCACCATACTGGAGATACTGTAGGTAAACATATTAAATAAATATATATAAATGTATTTATTTTTTAAATGGGGAACAGCTTTATTCCTATTGTTGGAAACTTCATTTAAAAAAACGAATGTGCTCCTGGCTAGCAGAGAGACATCCATGTCATTTCTATAGAATACTCGAATAATGATGCTTTATTTTTGTATGATGACAAGATATACTGTATAACAGACACCTGTGTATCCGGTTTGGGCACCACGGCTGAAGCACCATTTATTCTCAGCACGATTAAAGGAATTTGTCATTTAAACCACGTAACTGGAACTTCAGAAACAAGAACCTCAGAGAGTTAGGAGGGCAGGAAAAGCTGAGAACTTGGCTTCAGGAGCCGCGTCACACAGAAGCTGGATTGTCGGAGGTCATTCGAGACAAATGTCAACAGTTTCACACAATAAGAGCTGGCTATGAAGTATTACTGGCACAGGTGACTCAGGGCATTACCTAAAAATTCTCCTTGACAGCACAAATAAAAATCACAGGCATGCACAGTGTAAGCAAATACACACTCCTTCCAGATTGATGGCATTTCAAAGACATTTGCTGTAATACAAGACTTTGCTTTATGATCATGTGTGCCCTTAGATATCATTGGAATGTTATACAGTGTGTGCCAGTCTTCTTCCTCAGGGCGGGTGATTTGCCAGGGTGAGATCTAGTCCCCGTGTTTGGTCTGCTTTATCATTTTGAAATTATTAGATTTGCAGCTAAGTAAATCATAGTTTAATGTTCTGCTTTATCTACATAGTCAAGGAGAAGTACACTGTAGCTGAACAAAAAAGAAAAAAAAAAAAAAAAATCAGGCAAGCAACAAACATTTTTTTATTTTTCCACTTTCCTCCAAGGGGACGACTGTCTGAGCTTCGCAATGGGATGTTGCACAACAGAACATTCTATGCAGTAGGAGGCAGTTTTGACATCTTCAAGATTGAAATTAAAGGGATTTTTCCACTACCAGACAACTGATGGCCATCAGTATATGATCGGTGGAGGTCCGGCACCCGAACTCCGCACCGATCAGCTGCACTGGCTGCCTCTGTGCACCGGACGTCCATGCCGGAAGCAGATGGCTCCTATCACGGAATAGCGGCCGAGCTGCAGTATTCAAGTGAATAGGAGCAGAACTGCAATGCAACGGCCGCTATGCAATGGTCGGAGCCATCTGCTTCCAGCTCCAAGTACTGCATACCGTTCAAAACCTCCAGAGGCAGCCGGAGCAGCTGATCAGTGGGGGGGGGGTGTTCGGGTGTTGGACCCACACCGATCATATTCTGATATGAAAACCTGCACAGACCTAATACTTCTCAGAGCTGAAGGTTTTCTACAATTATCAATCTAGACATCCTCTGTAATCTAAACTCACCAGCTGCATAAACCTCTCAGCTGTTCAGCTCACAGAGGATTCTCTAGACCAGGGATCAGCAACCGTATGGCACTCCAGCTGTTGTGAAACTACAACTCCCAGCATGCCAAAGACTTTATGATTATATCCAAAGGCGGTCAGGGCACGCTTGGAATTGTAGTTATACAACAGCTGGAGTGACGAATGTTGCTGATCCCTGGTTGGACTATAACCAATGGTGAGGTTGTAGTAGAAAAAGATTGAGAATTTGTGGTCTAGATTAAATGCAATTGTAGCAAGCCTTCAGCTGTAAGAAGTATTAGGTCAGGACAGGTTTTCAGTCTCTGGATGTAAAGAAGAATGTAAAGTACTGCAGATAGTATTTTGGCGCTCCATATTATTTAAGTTTTTGACGTAACAGTTTCCCGTTTGTGAACATTGATGAGATGGTGCAGGAAAGAACGCCTGTGAGTCCTGCTTCCCCAGGATAGAGAACGCCTCGAGTCTTGCTTCCCCCAGGATAGAGAACGCCTCGAGTCTTGCTTCCCCCAGGATAGAGAACGCCTCGAGTCTTGGTTCCCCCAGGATAGAGAACGCCTGTGAATCCTGCTTCCCCCAGGATAGAGAACGCCTGTGAATCCTGCTTCCCCCAGGATAGAGAACGCCTGTGAGTCCTGCTTCCCCCAGGATAGAGAACGCCTGTGAATCCTGCTTCCCCCAGGATAGAGAACGCCTGTGAGTCTTGCTTCCCCGAGGATAGAGAACGCCTCGAGTCTTGCTTCCCCGAGGATAGAGAACGCCTCGAGTCTTGCTTCCCCGAGGATAGAGAATGCCTCGAGTCTTGCTTCCCCAGGATAGAGAACGCCTCGAGTCTTGCTTCTCCCAGGATAGAGAACGCCTGTGAGTCCTGCTTCCCCAGGATAGAGAACGCCTCGAGTCCTGCTTCCCCCAGGATAGAGAATGCCTGTGGGGGAACTTAATTGTTCTATGCCAGTTCTTTTGCGTAGAAAAGTCACAAAAACAACTTTTGGCCTGTTAACACCGCCCTCACACTTTTGTGAAAACTGGTGTGGTATCACAAAAGGGGGCAGGTTCACAGCAGCTCGAGAAATTTGGATTACCCCCCAACCCCCCTTTGGACAAATTAAAAAAATAAAATAAAAAAATTATGCCCACCTTACAGCTCCTCTTCTCCCCTTTGGGTCCCCTAAGCATGCGGCGACTCATACAACACCCTGAAGCCGGGCAGCATCAGGACTTTGTATGTGATAACACTGACGACGTTAAATGCTGCGTCGCATGTAAGGCCCTAACACTGCTCGGCATCAGGCCCTTGTATGAGCCGCCACACGCTGGGGGAACCTGAGGGGTCCTGGAGAAGGGGAGCAGTGAGGCGAGTACACTTCTTTTTTAATTTATGTTCAGTGGGGTCAGGGGTGGGGATGCACTGTGCACCGCCACGGTTGTTGCACCACACGGCCAGTGGGCAGATGCGACAGATTTATTAAGAGGCATGCGCCTCTTAATAAATGTTTTGCATCTTACTCCAGTGGAGCAGATAGCGAAGGACGCCCGTCTTAGTAAACCGGCCCCTGTGAGTCCTGCTTCCCCCACCCAGATACAGGGTGATTGCCAGCTTTTCCTGTAAGTATGGAGAGGGAAGGGGTGCAGGGCTCTTATTAGGCTTTCTCCATGAGTGCTGGCTACATATAAAATATGGAATCAAATCATCCAAAAATCGACGTAGCCCCAAGCTCATTATCTCCCCCTCTAGCCTATGCAGCCAGAAAACCTGACAGATCTGCTTTATGTAGTACAATCAGAAAGTGTGGGCTTAAAAAAGGTTGTGCACCTCCGCTCTGTCCTATACCTTAATGAATGGTTTGTGATTGGTATACTCCTATATAATATATGCACCAAATTTCTTCATATTACGGTGAATGAGACACCTCTGATAAATCCGATATACAAAACTGGTGGAAAAAGGACACTGATGACGTGCCCCATTAAGCTTTGTGAAGAACTTTTTGAGTGTTGCGATTGCTGCACATGTTTGTAAAGAGGGCGATTACACTTATAGTCTCGTAACGTTGACGCAGGTCCCTCGTAAAAAGAATCATTAATATGAAGCTCATGTGTAGGAACAATTGCTCAGTTTGTTTCCCATTCACAGAAGGACCATAGTGAGTCACCCCAGTGAAAAACCACCTGACCTAGAACAATTCAAGATGAATTACAGCCTTATGGAAACCGGAGCCGAGAGCTTTAAAACACACCAGCGTACTGCTCATAACAGAAGCCACAGATAATTGAGCCCAGGAAAAAAAAAAGCAAATAATAACAAGAAACGTTAATCATTTAGCAAGTGACTCCTTTTAGCATTGTTACTTTGTCAAAGAAAAATGTTTGGCAAGTGTCCCTGAAAGGAGAAAAGTTACCCAGAGTTTTGCAAGAAGCTTTGCTGATTTCACCACTGTTGCTCAATGTCTTGTTTTACTCTTAAAGCCTAGGTCCATCTCTGAACACCATTTTATAATTTACATATAGAATTAACCTACATAAAAATATACAGTCTGTATTATACTTCAGAGCTGCATTCACAATTCTGCTGGGGGCAGTTGAAAACAATTAACAAGCTTGTGACTGCACCAGCAGAATAGTGAGTGCAGCTCTGGAGTATAATACAGGATGTAACTCAGGATCAGTAATGTACTGTATGTGCACAGTGACTCCACCAGCAGAATAGTGAGTGCAGCTCTGGAGTATAATACAGGATGTAACTCAGGACAAGTAATGTAATGTATGTACACATTGACTCCACGAGCAGAATAGTGAGTGCAGCTCTGGAGTATAATACAGGATGTAACTCAGGATCAGTACAGGAGAAATAAATTGTATAATTGCGTTTAAAAGTTGGACATAAGCTATAAAGGGCAAATAATTGAAATAGAGAGGGGTCCTCCGCTTGGGACCCCCCCTCTATGAGCCAAAACGGAGAGCTACTCCCACTCTGTTGGGCCAGGCGTACTACATGGACGGCGATTCCTTCCTGTCGTAAGGAAAAAATATAGCCAAACAAGACTATATGATGGATGTTAAAGAGGCTCTGTCACCAGATTATAAATGCCCTATCTCCTACATAATCTGATCGGCGCTGGAATGTAGATAACAGCAGTGGTTTTTATTTTGAAAAACTATCATTTTTGAGCAAGTTATGAGCAATTTTAGATTTAGTTTCTTAATGCCCAACTGGGCGTATTTTTACTTTTGACCAAGTGGGTGTTGTAAAGAAGTGTATGAGGCTGACCAATCAGTGACCAATCCGTGTCATACACTTCTCATTGTTTCAGCCCAGCTACTTTCACTGCACAATCTCACTGTGCTGCGGATCATGCTGGGCTGGAACAATGAGAAGTGTATGACACGGATTGGTCACTGATTGGTCAGCCTCATACACTTCTTTACAACACCCACTTGGTCAAAAGTAAAAATACGCCCAGTTGGGCATTAAGAAACTAAATCTAAAATTGCTCATAACTTGCTCAAAAATGATAGTTTTTCAAAATAAAAACCACTGCTGTTCTCTACATTCCAGCGCCGATCAGATTATGTAGGAGACAGGGCGCTTATAATCTGGTGACAGAGCCTCTTTAAACAGATCCAGTGTCAAACAGGAAAACTGCATCATTGAAAACCAAAATACCAGTAATGTTCCACATAGTCAAAAAGTGCGCTTTTACAGTAAATTAAAGTACTTTTTCAATGTGCTTTTTGCCCGAATTGTGTTAATAACAGTGTGGCCAAAAACCATAGTAAATTGAGGGGGAAATGCATGCATGCGGTATGTGTGAATATACAAGTTCAGTTCCTAGACCTCTATCTTTAACAAAATAACGCAAACGCAATTGCTGTAAAACCACATGCATTTGCCTTTGCCGGAGAGGCGCGGTTTTTCAATTCTGTGATGATTTTTGCTGTAGTTTTGCAAATTGCAGCAAAAACAAAATACAACCGCGATGTGTGAATCTGGCCGACTGTAGTTTGCTTCTCTATTGCGCTTGAACTGCCTAACCCAGGAGAAGCTGTTGCTCTGCAGTACCGCACATCAGCTCACAAGCAACCACACAGGAAGAAGACCTGATGTCGAAACCGCATTGCAACTGCAACAAAACCGCATTAAAAAAAACAAAACAAAAAAACAAAGAAAACCTGTACCCAATACATTAAGTAGGAGTAGGGACTCTAGGAGTCCCTGCCGGACAACTGTCCCGTACTGTAATCATGTTTTCAGTACGGGACAGTTGTCCTGCAGTGAGGCAGGGACTCCTAGCGTCGTACATAAGTATGATGCTAGGAGCCCGGCTCCCTGCACTGTGTTCGGTCCTGTACTTGCGGCCGAAATACGTCCGTCAATTACGGACATAATGACCTCGTGTGAACATACCCTAAAAGAACACCCGGTCGGAACGAACAGCTGTTTTTCCCATTTAAATCAATGAGCAGATGTTTGAAGCCATTCAGCCTCCGTATTTTTAGCCGTTTTTTGGGGCGTTTACAGCCAGAAAAATGGCTGAAAATAGGCCGTGTGAACACACCCATATGCTACGTTCACATCAAATCTGGAATTAAAAAAAACAAAAAACGGCTGCAAATAGCGATAAAAATGCATTCTTCTCCTCAACTGCAACGTCTGAATATACCCTACGAGTTCATTCAGAGGTTGCGGTTGAGGTGCAGTTAAAAAATGCAGTGAAAAAAATGCAGCCAAAAACTGCATGCGTTTTTCAATGCGGGTACAGCAGTAAAACATCCGGTTTTCAGATGCATTTTTTTCAATGCAGTTCCAACTGCACTGCTTTGTGTGAATGGGGCTGAATGCCTCCAAACATGTGCCCATTGATTTTAATGGGAAAAACAGCGTTTCGTTGCCACGGGGTGGTTTTTACATGGCCGTTTGTAAAAACAGCGAGTAAAAAAACGCCCCCGTAAAAAAGAAGTGCATGTCACTTCTTGAGCCATTTTTCGTAACCAATTTCATTGGGTCAATAGAAAAAGGCCTCATGCAGACGACCGTAGCCATGTGCACAACCGTAGCCATGTGCACAACCGTGATTTTCGGGTTGGCCGGCAGCGGACTGTAAATCGCGGGCCGTGCACATGGCCACGTCCATTATTTTCAATGAGCCCAGACCGCAGAACACGGCCGTAATAAGGCTCTTCTTCTTTCTGCGGTGCGGGCTCCTGGGCCATGCACGGACCGTGAAAACCACGCTCGTGTGCATGGCCCCATAGGAATGAATGGGGCTGCAATTCTCCTGTGGATTTTCGGGGGAATTGCGGCCGCAAAAGCACGTTCGTGTGCATGAGGCCAAACTGCTCCAAAAACGGCCATAAAAAAAAACGCCGCAAAAAATGCCTGATGCATAAAAAACGGCTGAAAATCAGAGGCTGTTTTCCCTTAAAAACAGCTCTGTATTTTACAGCCGTTTTTTGTTTGCCGTCTGAACATAGCCTTAGGGTACGTTCACAGGTAGTTTTTTCAAAACACTAGCAAAACGCCTACAAACAGCTTCTCATTGAATTTAATAAGAAACGACTGTGCTTTTCACATGAGGTGTATTTTTACGCTTCTGAATTGAAAAAACGCCCCCATGAAAAGGGCGTTTTTGTAGCGGATTTTCCATTGACACTATGAGGATATGTTCACACGCCTTATGTTCAGCCGTTTTTCGGGCCGTTAATGCCCCGAAAAACGGCTGAAAATACAGAAGCTGAACGCCTTTAAACATCCGCCCATCGGTTTCAATGGACAAAACTGTGCTTTGCTCCGACGGGGCGTTTTTTGACGTGGCAGTTTGAAAAAAATGGCGCGTAAAAAATGCCCCATAAGTGCATGCCACCTCTTGAGCTGTTTTTGAAGCAGTATTTCATTGGGTCAATAGAAAAATAGCTCCAAAAACGGCCACAAAAAAACGCCTTAAAAAACACCTTAAAATCAGAGGCTGCTTTCCCTTCAAAAGCTCCGTATTTTACAGCTGTTTTTTATTTGGCATGTGAACAAACCCTGAAAAGCAGCTCAAAAAAATTATTTAAAAGAAACTTCAAATGAAAAAAAACTTTATTTTCAGCTTCAAAAAAACATCTTGAAATCAGCTCCGTAATTTTCCCCACTTCTATTTGTACATACCTGGAGGCAGTAGATGTTTGGCCTCTGTGAAGGAGCTGGACTCAGATTTGATCCATCATACAGCCCCGTGCACACATGCAGCACTTTAAGCTAAATTAGTTCAATTCAAACCTGTTCAAGATGATATCGAACTGCTAAGGCAGTGATCATAACTCCAAGCCTGTGCAGTAGGAGTAGTCATCATCTACATCACTAGAGGTAGGCATCTGTGTAAGCATAGTAATAACTGACTATAATGGTTGGAGGAACCTTGTTGTATTGTCAAGTAAGTTATTTCTTTGCTTGATAGGAGTTATTAATTAGGGGCATTGTTACGCGTCATGGAAAGTGCGGCTGTGCAAAGCAGCTTGAATGTGGTGCGGTTCATATATAAAAAAACAAACTTCTAGAAATAGATGAAAAGTCTCATTCACGTGACAAGAAATATAAAAAAAAGTCTCATATTCGGGCACATTTATCAAACAAAATACTTCAGAAATGTGATGTGGTAAGAAAGATGAAGTGAGTGCGGTGTGCCACGTTTATATACCACCGACACCGCAGCAAAGGGGAATGGCAACATAATCACAAAGGGTACATGAAATTTATCATGGACTTTTTTTTTTTTTATATATATGATAGCCATAAAGTGGTACAAGAGATAAGTGTGTCTAATAGTTCCCCTTAGGACAACGTATATCACGTTTGTCTGAATAAGCCCTTAGGAGATGGAGACATCTCCTCTGAAAAATACGCACCGCAGGTCAATTTCTGCTCTAAATTTTTACGCAGCATGTGGATGAGATTTGTTACATTTCATCCATTATGCTGCTACTGTATTCTGCTGCGTTTGTTTCCGGACTAATTTTGTCCGGAAAAAACGCGGCAATTCCGCAGCGTGTGGACGAGCTCTAAGGCTGAATTCACACATCGCGTATTTGCTGCAGATTTATGAGTCAAAGCCAGAAGTAGATCCAAGAGGAAAGATACATTTTTCCTTTTATATTTCCTTTTCTTTTTAAAAACACTTTGGCTTTGGCTCAAAAAATCAGTATCAAATACGCGATGTGTGAATCCAGCCTAAGGGTATCTTCACAAAGGGCACCCACAGCGTATACTACCCAGCACACGCAGGGAAATCCGCATGAATGTTCACACAAAATGGTGCCGGATTTTTCGCTGCAGAAAACGGCCGCTAGAAAAATAAAAAAAGGCCTAGGGTATGTTGACACGGCAGCCTCCGTTACGGCTGAAATTACGGAGCTGTTTTCAGGAGAAAACCGCTCCGTAATTTCAGACGTAATGGCATGTTGAGGCGCTTTTCGCTGCGTCCATTACGGACGTAATTGGAGCTGTTTTTCCATGGAGTCCATGGAAAACGGCTCCAATTACGTCTCAAGAAGTGACAGGCACTTCTTTGACGCGGCCGGTATAATAACAGTAAATTTAGGAAACTGGCATTTATTGCAGAATTGTTACTTCCCCATTGAATTCAATGCGGAAATTCTGCGACAAATATGCAGCGAAGTTGCAACATAAATTTATAATCTGCACCGCAGGTCAATATATGCCCATTTTCTGTGCGGAAATTTTCCGCAGCGTGTGGATCAAATTTGTTCGTTCGCTGCAAATTTTCCATATGGTGTTTTTAGCTAAAGAAGATTATTCATTAACAACATAACGCTCGGATACGGGTTCACTATTTACCTTCTTCGCTATTTGTCCCCTAAGGCCAAAAAGATTTTGTGGTTTTTGAAGTTATGCGCTTGTTTGTTACACTGCTCTAATATTATAGAGGTATTCCAGGACTGTACAACATTCACACAGGTTGTGGCGGTAAAAAACGCTAGATCTTTATGATGGAAAAGAGCAACGGAAGCCACAATCTGACACAATGTATACATCTATTGAAGACTGCAGAAGTTATTGTAGCAGAATAAGACTTTGGTCACGTCTGCCTTGTCCTTTCCGTTTTGAATGGTATCGTCAAATTTAATGAAAATGGTGCAAAACCGGATGCCAAAACCGAAACAAACGCAAGGTACATGCGTGTTGTTGTTGTTTTTTTACGGATCTGTCAGCTGAATCCGTCAAAAAACGAAAACTTTACCTTCAGTTTAGCATCCGTTTTACACTATATTTAATGGATCAGTTTTTTTTGTTTTTTTTATTATATTTATTGTATTCATTAATTTTCTTTTTTTGCATGTAGGAAGTGGTGCGCATGCAGAGTAAGGGGATGTTCACACGCACTAATTACGGACGTAATTCGGGCGTTTTTGCCCCGAATTACGTCCAAAAAATAGCGCCTCAATAGCTTTGACAAACATCTGCCCATTGAAAGCAATGGGCAGACGTTTGTCTGTTCACACGAGGCGTATATTTACGCGCCGCTGTCAAATGACGGCGCGTAAATAGACGCCCACGTCAAAGAAGTGACCTGTCACTTCTTTGGCCGTAATTGGAGCCGTTATTCATTGACTCCAATGAATAGCAGCGCCAATTACGTCCGTAATTGACGCGGCGTTCAAGCTCCTGCACATGCCGTTACGGCTGAAATTACGGGGATGTTTTCAGGCGGAAACATCCCCGTAATTTCAGCCGTTACGGACGCTGTCGTGTGAACATACCCTTAGAAAAACTGATCTGTAAAACTGAATAAATAAGAGCCTGTTCACATCTGTGGCTCTGCTAGGGGCCTCCGTCGCAGATTCCGCCTAAAATACCAGAAACAATAGCGCAGCATGCTGCTCCTCTGACGGAGCAGGACAAACCGATACCTGAACGCAGATGTGAACAGGCCCTTACAGAGACGTTCCGCTGGTATCTGTCATGTATTGACTTCAATGTTCAATCATTTTGAACTGAAAAAATAGCGCAGCAGACTATGCTATTGTTTCCTGCAAAAAGTCGGAAACCTGACACATCGGAGCCAAACTGATTAAGACTGAGGCTAAAAAAGAACATTGAAATCAATGGATATTTTGACGGAAACGTTATGTTTTTTTCTGTTGGTGTAACGGAAAAGAATAACGAAAAATACAACGCAATTGTCAAAAATGCTGACAAAACGCTTGTAACGCTGAAAAATAAGTCTGAGAAGGAGGATTGCGACAATGCCTTGCTCACTTACTTAGGCCCCATGCACACGACTGTAGAATTAATCCGTAATTACGGACCCTATTCACGTATTGACCACAGACCCCTTCCCGTATATTTATGGGAAGGTGTTCTTGCCGCAGAAAGGCTCCGCAAAAGATAGGATATGTCCTATTTTTTTGCTTTTAGCGAACCGTGCTCCCATACTTTATAATGAGCGCATGGCCCGCAAATGCGGGTGGCTGACCGCGGCCGGCAGTGCCCGTAATCACGGACCATGATTATGGGCAAGGTCGTGTTCAGGGAGCTTAACATGCATGTTTTTTAATTGGAGGCAGGCAGTCACCGCTGAGGCCCCATGCACACGACTGTAGTTTTCATCCGTGGTTACGGACCCATTCATTTCTATAGGCCACAGACACTTTCAGTCTATTACAGACGTGTGTCCGGGCTGCAGTAATGAACCACAAAATCTAAAACATGTCCTGCTCTTTTCCACAATTGTGGCATGAAGTCTATGCGCGCTTCTACAATTGTGGACAGCTAGGAATGTGCATCCGTATTTGCGTATCAGTATTTGCCGTAAACGCCCGAAAAATAGGAAGCAAAACGCCTCTAAACATATGCCCATTGATTTCAATGGGAAAACGCCGTTCTATTCCGACGGAGCGTTTTTCGCTGCGTTTTTTACGCGTAAAAAAACGGCTGCGAAAAAGAAGTGCAGGTCAGTTCTTGGGAAGTTTTTGGAGGCGTTTTCCATTGACTATCGAAAAAAGCTCCAAAAACGACCGTAAAAAACGCAGCGAAAATCGCGAGTTCCTTAAAAAACATCTGAAAATCAGGAACTGTTTTCCCTTGAAAACAGCTCAGTATTTTGAGACGTTTTCGAGTTTGTGTGTGAACATACCCTTACGGTCGTGTGCATGAGGCCTTATCTAGAGGTACTGGAGTGGCGGATAGTTTGAGCGTTTAGTGTTTAGGGGGAATTGTTGCATGATTGAGCGATTTTTGCTAGAAATTTTCATGTACGTCTATACGGGAAAAAAGTAGGGACTGCTTTTTTAAATCTCCCAGCATGTGGCGGTTTAAAAAAATAAAGAAAATTTCTAGCAAATCGCTTGACTAGAGCGATTTTTGAAGAGACATTCAAGCTATTCAATGTATTTGTATGTAGGTGTATAGCCCCAGCCACATACCTACCACCAGACTCTGCAGATCTGTATAGACAGATTGACGATCGGGCCCCTCTGTCGTGCACAGGTGGAGTTCGTCATTCTGAGGGTGAAACTATCCGTTCAGCTCCATTTCTTGTGATCCCTCAGTGTGATCATTGGAGAGCTCCGTTACGATATTGTTTATTTTATCCATAGACGTCAGTCGTTGAACCTTAAAGAAATGTACAGTAGTTGAAAAATCTGTTGTGGTTTTTACCTTTTCTTTTTTGCATGTGAAGTCTTGGCATGCGGGTGTAGGGAACAGGTCAGCTGGTCCGTTTAATGCGTTAAATAAACATATAGTATTTGCACGCTCTTATATAGACACTTAGCCCTCGCTATGGTTACTGATCACAATACTGTCTAGAGGACTATGTAGACTGTTTCTATGGCATAGTGTTTTTAATTTTTTTTTGTGTATGTGCAGTCTCTTCTGTTCTCCAGACTTCTGATGTCTATAGTTTCCCAGACAGGAAGTAGCTGTCTGACACCTATGTCCGCCATATTGCCATTCATAAGGTTGTCTTTTCTGTCAGCCAGTCTCCGAGGGCAGTTTTTTAATATTTGTAGGCCAAGTATCCCCTAATTAAGTAAATATATGATTTGTGGCCATAAAGAATGCAGATCGACCTGTAGTTACAGTCGATCGGCGTTGGTTATGGCCCCTTTACTCGGGCCAATGTAGAATGTAGGAGACGAACAGTTGTTAATATGATCGGTCGGCCCCCGTACAGTTTACATAATGTCCGCAGCACAACCCCTGTGTATACGGGGAGATGTGCTGTCGACAACAATGATTTCCAGGGCAGCGTAAAATATGACATCCGCATTGGCCCTGGAAAAATTGATTTTCTAGAAGTCCCTGGGATGCAAAACAAATACTTTTTGATCAAATCTGTGGAAATATACTTAAAATGTAATGTCATTCTGTGCGGATTAAAAAAATTGTGGACATGCACTTTAACTTTTGACTGCAATGTGCCTCTTATTCTATGGAGTGTCACATTTAATGCCTTGTCCTTTAGATGCCCTTCTGCATCTTTCACCAAATACTTTGTTTTATTTTTCTTCCATTGACTTTACATAAGGACTTCATGTCTATTGTCGTTGGCCGTGGATAAATAGTTGGGATGTTTTCTCTGGATTGGAGATCAGCTTTGTGCCATATCCAGAGAAATAAAAATAAAACACTAACCTACTAAAACTCACCGCCCTTTCCTTTCAATAGCAAATATTCTGGACAATAATTTACATGGCTGCTACTGAGCAGCTTAATATCTGTGTGTGAATGAGACAATTTATTAAAACTGGTGCAAAGGAAAAGTAGAGCAAATGCCCATAGGAACCAATTAGTTACTAGAGCTGCAACCTGATTGGTTGTTATTGGCTCCACTTTTCCTTTGCACCCATTTTTAAAAAATAAACCCCACTGTCTTAAAACGTAATGGATTTAACATGCGATTGTTAGGGAGATGTCTGTCAACAAGCCTGCTGTCTGTTTCCAATAACTAGCAGAATTGTGATTCTGGAGTAAACTAAGACTCTGTTCACATCTACGTTAGGGGCCTCTGCCGCAGATTCCAAAGTCTTTGCCGAACAAAATGACCAACACCATGACTGAAACCCAATGGAATCCAAGGGGTTACGTCGAGCATTGTCCGTTTGCGATGGCTTCGGTGTTTTGTTGTTGAACTCCTATGAACGTAGCAGAACAAGGGAAAACCAGAACGCAGATGTGAACAGAGCCTTATGTATTTATAAAGTGACTCAGCTTTTTATGCAGATTAATTCTTTATGTAAACTGTAACATACTTGTAAGAAAAGGAAATACCTGTTTTCGGCTAAACCATAGAGTTGTTGAACATGTTTCATTGCAGCCCTTAAGGTTTATTCGCACGTAACTTTTTTTTTTTCCTGTAAAACCGCAGAATATCAGCTATGTGTGAATATTGGGTTGTTTTGAAATCTTATTTCTATTATTCAAAGTGGACAGAATCTCTCTTTTTATTGGTATATGTCCAAAGTGCCAACCTCGTGTGCTGACCTGGATACTAGTGATGTACAAGGAATTTATTTCATCCATTTCTTTGTATAAATGTATTGACTGGATTATCTCCAAAGGCTAAAAAGCGTTTCAGAACTGGGACTACAAGTACTGTGAAATTCTGATCTGAGTCCAACTTGGCCGGAACGCTTGTAGAATTGTGTTGGACGCACATCTTGTCCTTCTGCCTCGGTGCCAAAGACCTGAGTGATTGGATCATTCAGGAATAATTGAATCAACTCCTTTTAGGCTGGAATCAGACATGCAGCTTTTGTGGCAGTTTTTGTTGCAATTTTGTTTTAACCAAATACAGGAGTGGATCCAAAAAGAAGGAAAAGTATAAAGGAAAGAACTTCTCTCTCTTGGATTCACTCCTGTGTTTGGTTCAAAATCTGCCACAAAAAACGGTGTGATCTCAGTCTTATTCATGGTTTGGATCAAGGCGTTCAGTTATTTTTGGAGAGTCAGGCCGGATTCACACGAGCGTGTGCTTTTTGCGCACGCAAAAAACGCAGCGTTTTGCGTGCGCAAAAGGCACTTAGCTCCGTGTGTCATCACCATATGATGTGCGGCTGTGTGCTTTTCGCGCAGCCGCCATCATTATGACACTCTGTTTGGATGTTTGTAGCACGCGGTGCTTTTCTGTTTTCATTCATCCTTTTCACTGCTGTTGCGCGAATCACGCGCGTCCCACGGAAGTAAAAATCACGCACCTGTCTGCACAGACGTATATCCCGTTCGTCTGAATAAGCCCTTAGGCAACGTTCACACAGAGTGGATACGCTGCGATTTTGTTTTTATTTTTTATTTTTTTTTAATTTGCCCTTTTTTTGCGGCGGAATCACAGCTTTGTTGCGAGATTTACCTTCCCATTGAATTCGATGGGGAAAACCCGCAACACAAAAGCAGTGATTAATTTACAAATACAATTGACCTGCTGCGGATTAAAAACACGCACCGCAGGTCAAGTTCTGAGCATTTTTTTTCTGCTCATCGTTTACGCAGCGTATGGATGAGATTCAAATCTCATCCATTTTGCTGCTACTGCATTATACTGCGGGTTTTCCAAAACAAAATCAGTTGCGCAAAATCTGCATTATTTACGCTACCTGTGAACTTAACCTTGTTGTGGCAAGAAATTGCATCTATTTTTGTAGTCTTGAGGAGGGTGCGTGGCTTTTCTTAGAGGCGCATCTAACAGCCTAATTTAAATGGGCTCGTCTCTGGCCGATTTACCTTTTTTATGCTTGGGCTACGTGGAAGCGAGGGTCTCATGACACGAAGCATGTCTCTGCAGATTTTTTTATTTTTTTCCCCGCTGTGAATTGTTTTTTAAAACCCCATCTACATGTTTTGCACTGTAAATTGTGTAGGATTTTCGGTGCGGCGTCCTCATGGAAAATACGACGTCTGAACACACCTTTGAAACTAGTCAAATCGCAGACAAATCGCACACGCTTTTTTCATGGCGCAAAGTCGCTGTGTAACCCTAGCCTTAAAAAAAAAAGTCTGCACAGAAAATTCTGTAACTTAAAATCTAAAGGTCCATGCCCATAACTAATATGTCGCTCACAGACTTCTGCGGCCCAACACTGTACCTCTGTATGTTTTTTTTTTTTTTCTATTTTAAAAAGAGGCAACGCAAGTTTGTTCTGAATGATTTATATTGAATCCGCAAGAAAAATGAATTGTGGCGTGTTCCGTTGCGGCCATATTATGGAGCTATTCTCCCCTAGGAATCTAGGGGAGGGCACGATGCCTCACAGAGGTGTTATATGGCACACAGTGGGGCTATGGGTCTAAAATATGGGTTCATAATGGCTCCAGGTGTCACTGTACATGGACCCTTAATATTCTATTCAGCCATGATTATCTTGATCTTTTAGATGGGTAATAAATAATGGCTGCTGTTAGACTCCCCAGAGGAGTTGCCACCCAGTTTTTCGCAGACTGGAAATCTATATCTGAATAGTTATGGAATGTAACTCAACGCTGCAATACAGAATGATACAAGTATACGACAGTTTTATAGTAAAATCAATGGAAGTACAAGGAGTATTTAATCCTTTACGTTGTGTTCTTGTTTTGAAACACTTTCAATCCATCGTCGCTGAGCTTTGTTTTCCATTCAGAATCTCTTCTCATACTTGTTGGGCCTGACACGCTCAATGAATTTACCAGTGGAAATTATGCAACACATTACAGGAATAAATAGCATTGTATAAGTCCAGAGCTTTCCACAGGCGTCTTGTACAACAAGGATTTCTGGATGATGCGTCTACTAAACATTTATTAAAGGGCAGCTCGACTTTTAATTTACTTTTCAATAAAAAACTGACAAACCTAAAGCTACACGTTAGATAATTGTCAGTGGAATCTGACAATTTTGACCAAAACCAACTCTTCCCCAAATGTTACCCACTATGGAAAACATGTCTCGGGCATGTTGGATTTTTTAAGCGGCGCTAGAAGTGGCAGCTGCTTGTCCCCTGTCCCTCAGGCAGTAAACATGCACACTTGGAAGAGAACTAAGGGGGTATCTGTTGGTCAAACAATGTGATTTTCAGTTTGGGATGTTCCGCTCTGTATATTTGTGCAGTTTCTAAAGCTTCCCATGCAGCTCCTGGGAGAGACTGGTGCGCTGCTCGGATGGCGGGACGGTAGTAAATCTCCCCCAGTGTCTGTTATTTTGTACGGACAAGGTGTGTTTTTTTGATATATGATTTTTGTTTGAAGTAGAAGTTAATTTGATATATAATAGTTCATGACGAGGGCTTGTATTATATCCCTCATATATGACCTGATTATACGATTTAAGCCAGAATCGAGCCACGCATTGTCATGCCTGCTTACCGTGGAGTTATTAGTAGAACTGCCTGCCCACTAGACCTCTAGCGGGGGTCTGCAGATATCCAGTGTTTGTGGGCAGATCTAGATGTAGTGATAACACGGCAGCTGTAACTTTTGCTTGCCCAAAGTGGCAAATGACTGACCTAATTTTTACATACTGTAAATACACCTCAATTGATGAACTTTTGGATCACGTGGAGTCAAATCTGTTCTTCTATTTAATGCACAGCAAAAATCTGTCTTTTGTTGGTTAAATGCTGTAATATTTGCAAAAATATTGTGATTAAGGTCCTAGTATTGGCTTCATGCTTGAATATTTATATATATTTATTAGTGTTTTTGTATTTATTTTTTATTTTTTCCCCATTTTAGTTATTGGGGGGGGAAAAACCGCTTCTTAAAGATTTTAGGAAAAGCACACTGTGCAGTTTGAAACTGCTAAATGCCCATTAGGCTACATTCACACGAACGTAGCTGACCTCTGACGTGAAAAACTGCAGTTTTCCATGTCTTAGGTGGGCGCGTTGTCACGTGTCCCCCACAGACTAGAGTCTATGGAGGGATGCGTGACACACCATAAAACAGGATATGTCCTATTTTTCAATGGACCCTTCACCCGCTCCATTGAAACAACGGTTGTGTGAACGGCCCTATTGAAATACATGCGTCTGTGTGATGGACGTTGTTTTAACGTCCGTCACACAGACCAGATTCATGTTCGTGTGAATGAGCCCTTAGTGTAACTATTAATTCCCATTATTTTTTACTTGTCTAGTGGCTGATTTTGGCTTTCTGTATGAAAAATAACACTCCAGGAGAACACCCGGTGCCAGGTATAATGTGTTATCCTATTTCCATCTTTAGATTTTACTAAATTACTCACCTGGGTAGATCAACTGTTTCCTGACTTTGTGTACAAACCTTAATTTGCACCAATGCGGCGACAATGTCTTTCTGCCATTTACCAAGTACAAATAAATGTAGCTTCCATTTGCCCTACTGACTCTTGGTTGAAAGAATGTATCAATGTTCTCACATGGTATGGGATACAATAGAAATACATGTTTACAAAGTGCATACTTCTCTGATGCTACAAAGATTAGATATGAAATCACAAAGATTTACCATCCGCACGGTGTGTAAATTAGTCCATTAACGCACAAACCATAAAATCCTACAGCTAAGCAGGCAGGAGCAGACGGGGGATTAAAGGAGCTGATGCAAAAGCAATGACCCAGACTCCATGCTCCAGAGTGTCAGAATTGACTTTACTAATACTCTGATAAGACAGGTGCTGACTGACTGTTTCCCATTCTTTATTGTGGTTGTATTCACGAAACCTTAATTTCCCATCGTGATTCTTCATTTTTCCTATTAGTTGCTGAAACATCTTTAAACCAAAAGAGGCGTAAAGGCTAAAAGAAATATAATATGTAGAATATTTATTTATAGAGACTATAAATAGTTTACGTATAGAATTGAGTCACTTTGTAAATACATGACATTACTTATCTTCTACTAATCCTTTCTGTCTACTAGCTTGTTGACTGTTTCCAATAACCGCTTAGCTGACCCCCTATAATGCAGTCCAAAAGATGACAGAATGAAAACAAGCAGGAAATGCTGGGAGGATTCAGCCCTGAAGCCCGCACAATTGTAAAAACAGCTCTGTACTTTGCACAAAAACTTATTTTTTTCCTCCCGTAAATACGGGTCCTTGGTCACGCGTATTCGACCCGTATTGCACCAGTTTTTACGGGCACGTTTTCGCTGCAAAATTGCACTGCACTAATTGGCAGCCCCTTCTCTCTATCAGTGCAGGATAGAGAGAAGGAGCAGCCCTTTCCGTAGTAAAAGTAAGGCCTTATTCACACAAACGTTTTATACGTCCGTGCTACGCACGTGATTTTCACGAGCGTCGCACGGACCTATGTTAATGAATGGGGCCGTTCAGACTGTCAGTGAATTTCACGCAGCGTGAAACTCCTGACATGTTCTATATTTGTTTCGCACTGCACTCACCCATTGAAGTCAATGGGTGCGTGCAAATCGCGCTTGGCACGCGGAAGCAGTTCCGCGTGCCGCTCGTGATTCGCGCAACAGTAAAAAAACAATTAATGAAAACAGAAAAGCACCACGTGCTTTTCTGTTTGTAAACATAAAACCAAAGTGACATAATGATGCCGGCTGTGCGAAAATCAGGCAGCCGCGCACCATATGCTGATGACACACGGACCTTTTGCGCACGCAAAATGCAGCGTTTTTTGCACGCGCAAAACAGACACTTCCGTGTGACTAAGGCCTAAAATAAATTCATACTTACCTGGCCGTTGTCTTGGTGACGCGTCCCTCTTTCGACATTCAGCCCGACCACCCTGGATGACGCGGCAGTCCATGTGACCGCTGCAGACTGTGATTGGCCTGTGATTGGCTGCAGCGGTCACATGGGCTGAAACGTCATCCCGGGAGGCCGGACTGGAGGAAGAAGCAGGGAGTTCTCGGTAAGTATGAACTTCTATTTTTTTTACACATTGATCTATATTGTGATCGGTAGTCACTGTCCAGGGTGCAGAAAGTTACTGCCTATCGTTTAACTCTTTCAGCACCCTGGACAGACTATTTACTGACGTCGACTAGCAACGCTCCCGTAATTACAGGTGCACACACGTAGTCACCCGTAGTTACGGGAGCCCCATAGACTTCTATGGGCTGCCCGTGCCGTTATTACGGCCTGAAATAGGACATGTTCTATATTTTTCAACGGCACGGGCATCTTCCCGTAAGAATACGGAGAGGTACCCGTGGCCAATAGAAGTCTATGGGCCCGTAATTACGTTCGTGTGCCTAAGGCCTTATCCATAGGTTATGGTTGAGAAAACTCAAATGGGATTTCCCATCAACCAGGCATCCTTTTTTTTTTGATCCGTATATACGGATGCACTACGGACCGTATTTGCGGATACCATTCAGCAGAAATGGGAACGTTGCTGACAGTGGCGTAACTACCGCTGTAGCAGCCATAGCGGCTGCTACGGGGCCCGCGGCATGAGGGGGCCCGTGTCGCCCGCCGGCACGGGCCCCCACCATGGACGGAGGCTCCGCTAGCAGCCGCTATGGCTGCTACAGCGCGCCGCCACTGAACACTACGGCAGAGCAGGGAGGTATCTCCCCGCTCTGCCATTAAACAATAGACATGTATCCCCTATCCACAAGATATCCACAGGATAGGGGATACATGTGTGATCGCTGGCATTGATAGGGAGAACGGGGGACTGAAAGTCCCTTCTCCATCACAAACCTCTGACTTCCGGGGTCTGTGTTGGCAGCTCTGTAGAAATGAATGGAGCGCCGGTCGCGCTTGTGCGCATGCGTGACCAGCGCTCCTTTCATTTTTATTGAGCTGCCAACACAGACCTACGCCGGAAGTCAGAGGTTAGTCATGGAGAACTTCAGGGGACTTTCGGTCCCCCGTTCTCCCTATCGCTGCCAGCGATCACACATGTATCCCCTATTCTGTGGATAGGGGATACATGTCTTTTGTAGGACACACTATAGGTCGGATTTTTTTGGGGGGTTGGGGCTGTATGGAGTTACCTACAGGGGGGGCTGTATGGCGTTATCTACAGGGGGGGGCTGTAAAAAAGGCACTATCTACAAGGGGGGGGTTTGTGACACCCAGGGGAGGGGGGCCCCAGTCAAAGTTGCTATGGGGCCCAGTCTTTCCGAGTTACGCCCCTGGTTGCTGATGACTATAAAGCAACACGGAACCGTATTTCCGGTCTGTATTTGCGCATACTGTCGTGTGCATGAGGCCTTAGGCTTCGTTCACATCTGTGTCAGGACTTCGTTCCTGGGTTCCGTTGGAGCTTTCAGTCAGGGGAACCCATGAACAGAATCCAAACTGAAACAGCGGAAACCATAGGTTTCGGTTTGCATCACCATTGATTTCAATGGTGACTGATCCGTTGCAAACGGTTTCCGTTTGTCACCGTTATGTAAGGGTTCTGTTTTGACGGAATCAATACCGTAGTCGACTACGCTATTGATTCAGTCAAAACAACGGAACCCTTACACAACGGTGACAAACGGAAACCGTTTGCAACGAATCCGTCACCATTGAAATCAATGGTGATGCAAACAGAAACCTATGGTTTCCGCTGTTTCAGTTTGGATTCTGTTCATGGGTTCCCCTGACTGAAAGCTCCAATGGAACCCAGGAACGAAGTCCTGACAAAGATGTGAACTAAGCCTAACTCAACCGCAACATGTGAACTGCAACCTTAGTTTGCTGGTGGTTTGCATTCTGAGAACATCTTTACACCAGTGGCTCTTCCAGAATCTGTTGTAGGGAATAACTTTTTCACTGTATTATAGGAGCTCCGCTAAGCTGTTAGGGGGGTGTCTGACAACAAGCGTGTTGACGGTTTCCAATAACCAGCAGAATAGTGAGTGCAACTCTGGAGTATAAAACAGGATGTAACTCCGGATCAGTACAGGATATGTAATGTATGTACACAGCGACTCCACCAGCAGAATAGTGAGTGCAGCTCTGGAGTATAATACAGGATAAGTAATGTATGTACACAGTGACTCCACCAGCAGAATAGTGAGTGCAGCTCTGGAGTGGGTGGAGTAGGACGTGTGGAGAGAGCTGCTGAGACTTCTGTGCAGGCCTTGGATCCAGGGACTTTCCTTATCCTATCTGCCCAGGCCTCATAACATCTGCCTGGGCTTGGAAAGTACCCTGAGGGGGGTTCCATCCTAGGATGGAGCCTCAGACCTCTACCTCCCGGAGCATGCCAGCGGGGGGTAGAGGGTCATCCCAGCTGGCTGGGAATATGCCCCTGAGGCTGGAACCCTGGATAAGGGTATGGAGACGCGGTCCGGCAGGGTGATAGAGGTGTTGTCGTCTGGAGAAGGACCAGCGCTGTCCGGACATTTGGATGGCAGTCATGTGGAGGAATGGGGACAGCTGAGGACCGGAGAGACGGTGGAGAACTTCAGCTCCCGTCTGGCTATGCGGTTGGAGGAGTATCGGTACCTCAGGAAGTCGCTGCAACGGCTCCGTGCGGACTTGGCGGTTGCCAGAGGAAGGGCTGCAAAAGCCTCAGGAGGTAAGAGGTCCCGATACCGTTTAAATGGGAAATCATTGTTGGAGGAAATAAAAGAAGTGGAAGAGAGACGTGAGGAGATTGTGGCAGGCGGAGGGATGCTTGGAGAAAAATTAAAAAACTAAGAGAGGTTTGCCGAGATGGCAGCACCTATAAAAATAGAAAGTATGGAGGAAGACACAGCAAAGGAAAATGTGGTGGAGGCAATGGAGAGTGAAAATGTAAAGTCCAGAGAAGGCACAGATTCTGAGGCACTCAGGAGCAGTGAGGAGGAGGAGGGTGGACACACAGCTGGGAATAATCAGGAGTGTTTTGAAACTGACAGTGAGCGGCCTCCAGGTATACTCACTCAGATCCGTAATGTGGAGTCGCCGGTATCCTTCCAGGGATTTTGTTTTGGTGCGGAGTTGCCCGCAGAGGGGGAAAAGGAAAAGGAAAAAAAATCTGCTAAAGGTTCATTTAAACTTGTGTATACAGCAAGATCCTTCCTGTGCTCTGAGCCTGATGAAAGTCAGGATCAGGGCACAGGTCCCGCAAGACCCCCAGCTCAAGCCTCTGCAGTGGGGCTGGAGTGGGAATGCGGGGAGAGTATTACGGGTCCGGCATTAGAGCACGTGGTGGTCAAAATGGCGCCGGACGCCAACCCCTGCAAAGGGGGCGATACTGGTGGCCTGGTGACGCCAGGGGGTGTGTCCCCGTGTCCGGTGAATGGCGAGCCCGGGAAACTGGTCTCTGATGCGAGTCAGGGGTCGGGAGAACTGGTAAACCAGAAACCGGATGTGGTGTCTGAAAGCCGGAAGTCTGTCGGTGTCGCAGTAAAGCCGTCAGACGTTCCGGACAAGGGCGGTCACAGAGGGGGCTCCGTCTCTGTTGGCCACTCCTCTGTGGGAGGGGGGAGTGGTCCGGCACCGGAGGCGGCTCCAGTGACGTCAGTGGCTCCTTCGTCTGCATCGCTGAAAAGCGGTGAAGGCGAGAAGGGAGCTGCTGGCGTCGGGGGAGACGGTGGCCCCTCTCCCAAAAAATGTTCAGTGCATAGAACAGATGGAGGTTAATGAGGCGGAGGGCACAGCGGGGACACCGCTTATAACATCTGGTGGCGTCCCTGCAAAGGTGCCTGATGATGCGGAGACTGAAGCAATGTCTACCCACACAAAATGTACAGTAAAAATGCATAATATAGAATCAGGCCTGGCCAGAAGGATGACTGCAGGGGGACCTGGTGGGTTAAATAAAAAAGTTGCGGCTGTGGATGTGGAAACTGCTGGGGGTATGCAGGTGTCTGTAAATAAAGTTGCTGGAGTGTCTGCTGATAATGGGGTGTTGAGTGCTGTGTCTGTAGGTGGTGGGGAAGGGGTATCAACCAGTGGTGAGTGAGTATGGACTCCTCAATTTGCAAGAAGCGAGGCAAAGAAGGGGGGTCCTCATCAGAAAGAGGGGGGGGTGGGAAGAAGAAAGCCGTCTAACTCAAACATCCATGATGGCGGCACCCACTCCGTTGACGCTGGCATCAATTAACGTTGCCAGCATTAAGTCAGATAGGGCGAGATTTGCAGCCTTTGATTTTCTTGGCCGAGTTGTTTTTTGCAGGAGACCAGGCTGTCACTTTTGACAGACGTCGTTAAATCTAGGAGGGAGTGGCGACGCGGGCCCTCCTACTGGTCTCTTGCGGCTGAGCCCTATAGCGGAGTGGCGATCCTTTTCACCGCACCGGTAACATGCCGACGGATGATTGAGTTAGAAATGGGGAGGTGCTTGATCTTAGATGTCCTCATGAGGGGACAGGAATTAAGACTAATCAATATATACGGACCCCAGAGCAAATGGGACCGTAAAAGTCTCTTCATGAGGATTAAGCGTTTCCTTTTTTCAGGTTGACAAGTTATCTTTGGAGGGGACTTCAATACTGTCGTGAGGCCCCGAGATAGAGGAGGTTCCGGAGATAAAAAATTGACCTATGATAGTGTAGCATTAAAAAATATAGTTAGCGATGCTCGCCTGGTGGATATCCACATCAGGCATACCCCAGGCCACTCGGGTTTCACCTATCGTAGAGGTAGTTGTAGGTCTAGGATAGACAGGTTTTTTTTGAAGGAGGAAGCCATCTCTTCACCAGTGTCCGTTGTTGAGGTGGAGTTCTCCGATCACTGTATGATTATTTTCTCTTTGAACATTGCAGAGTCCCTCCAGATGGGAAGAGGTATATGGAGGCTGAATTCTACTCTCTTGGAAGAAGCGGAGATAAGACAGGCCTTTGAGGATTTTCTTCAGAGCCAGGTACCTTTGTTGGATCTCAGTGGTACGAAGTCTGAGTGGTGGGAGTTGTTTAAAGGCCGGGTGGCAGGATTTTTCCGCAGGCTCTCGAGCCTCAGGTCCATGAGTAGGTATCACCTATATCAGGAACTGAGGAGGAAACTCGAACGTCTGGTCTCAACCGGGGGTAGTGGGGAGGAGATCTCCGTGGTGAAAGTTTTGCTCAGGAGGTGTCAGTATAATAGGCACGCATCTTTAGTTCTTGAGAGGGATTTCGGGAGGTACCGCTCGCCCGACCCCTACAGGAACTGTAAGATGTCAGTGAGTCGTAAGGTTGTGACAGGACTGATTGATAGTACTGGATCTCTGAAGAGATCCAAATCAGGGATCTTGGAGGTCGTCAGATCCTTCTACTTGCACCTCTTGGGGAAGCAAGATCCAAACCGAGACGAGATGTCAGCTTTCCTGGCTGAAACCATCCCTGAGCCAGGGGTAGACCCCTCTCTCGGTGTTTTGATAGACTCGATAGAGGAAGTGGGACTGGCGATTGATGGGCTTGCCCTCAAAAAATCGCCAGGGCCGGATGGCTTGACATCCGAGTTTTATAAGACTTTTAAAGGAACCCTAGTTACCCTCTTGACTGAGGTGTTTAATGAGTGCCTTTCCTCGGGTACTTTGCCAATGTCAATGAGGAGGTCGGCCTTGATCGTTTTATCGAAGGGTAAAGACTCGACCCGTATTGATAATTGGCGTCCCATAGTGCTGCTCAATACGGACAGAAAGGTTCTCGCAAAGGTGCTGTTTAATCGACTGGTGAAGTTTGCATCCCGGCTCCTTTCACCGGTCCAGCATTGCTCTGTTCCAGGCCGCAGCACGTTTAGTGCTGTCCTCAGTGTCAGAGAGGTAGTGGAGCAGGGAAATTCTGGTCGGTGGGAGGGGTACATCCTGTCCTTGGACCAGGCCAAGGCTTTTGACCGGGTGGACCACGATTACCTCTGGTCGGTCCTTCTGAGGTACGGCCTACCAGGGGGGGTTTGTCAATTGGCTACAGACCTTATACACTGGGGCTGAGACTTTTGCGCTGGTGAACAGTTGGGTTGGAACCCCCTTTGAGGTTGGGTCTGGTGTCCGCTAGGGTTGTCCCTTGAGCCCTTTGCTATATGCGGTGGATGTGGTACCTTGGCCTCTGGGGGGTGCTGGGGGGCGGCTTTCCCTTCTCTCTCTCTCTGGTGATGGGCTAGGTAAGCACAGGAAGATTTTTGTTTTGTTTAGGATTGAAATGGCAGGAAAAAGGTTTACAAGCGACCGAACTTGGTGCTTTCGGGTACGGTGTATTTTGTATATGGTTTGGTATTTGGACAAGTTGGTGACGTGTATTGTATTCTATTGTAAAAATGTTGTTAGAATAGGGATAGACTTAAGGGGGTTAATAGATAGGTTGGGAGGGGGTGGGGGGGGGGTTGCCTGACCCAGCCCCGGACTATGCGGACATGGGAGGACATGGGGCGGGGGGCTGGGGTGTTGGGTGTGGTGGTGGGGGACAGCATCTGGACTATGCGGACGTGAGAGGACATGAGGCGAGATGCTGGCTGGGGTGGTGGAGTTTAGGTAAGAAGGGTAAGGTTAGGGAAAGTCAGGATGTGTATAGTGTGATTAATAAAAAAAAAAAAATAAAAAAAAATGGATTAGTATTATTATTATTATAGGAAAAAAAATAAAAATATAAAAAAAGTGGATTGGTATTATTACATTTTGGATTGTTTTTGTTATTATTATTTTATTTGCTATTATTATGTTGTTTGATTATTATCATCATTATTATGTTGTTTCTTTAGGCCCTTGGTTGACGCGGGTCGGGGGATTTTCTGTTAGTACTTTTGATTACGTTTATATGATGTTTGTATATATTCTAGTTATTGTTTAGTTTCGGATGAAGTGTAGATGTAAGTATATAAGAGCGGGGTGTATGTGGCCGGGTCTGGTATAGTTTTCTCTTCTCATATACAGAGATGTATATAAGAAAATTTGGTTGTGACTTTTTGGTTATATGGAATTAGTTATGTATTTGTTTTTCAGTTTATGTTTTGTAAATGTATATAAAATAAAGAGATACAGGATATAACTCAGGATCAGTACAAGTTAAGTATTGTAATATACTTACAAAATTGCTCAGCATTGATGTTGATTGATTCTATATATAAATTGTAAAAGTATGTGAACATGTGCTCTACCTAATACGTCATTTTCTGATGACAGATTCCCAGTCACTCTATCTTTCACTAAATGAACCTGGTCAAAGGGTGTGCAGGGTATTCATTTGTATGACCTCACTCTGGCTTTAATTTATCTTCCTTACATAATCAACCCGCCAACCTTGAGTTCCAGAAATTGCTGTTTGTGTATTCAAGTGGTGACAATGATGTGCATTGTAGTCCATGGCAGTACTAACACCAACTCACATAACTGTCACACGTTTCGCACATCTGTCACCAGCTGTTTCATGTCCAAAGCGCACTCACGTCACGCGTATATTATTTACCTACTAATAACATTGCTTTTAAATTTGTCAGGTTACGTTAAACTTTATAACTAAGACTAAAACATTTGTAAGACATTCTATCAAGTGTATACATTGCATAACTTACTCCAGTTTTAAATGTACCCATCTTAATAAGTCAACGCATATTGTGAAATCAAAATGTTGCTGTGATTAATGGTAAATATAAAGTTCTATAAAAATCAGGGTGTTTCCTATTAGCGCTGTTAAATTTCTGTGTATAATCCTCTTGTACTCTCTGATCTCCTACAGTTGGTGTAATATTATATATGTTGTACTGTCATGCGTTGCATTTGAGTAGATTCATGAAATGTTTGTTTGGGTTAGACCTCTACTTCTACTGCAGCGTTTCATGGAAATCGGCATGTGATTGAGATGATCGTGAGGGGCTCTAGCACCGGGTCACCGCAACCTCCAAACCCTGTGATCTGAGAAGCACCATCTGAATCTAGTGGCTGTTTTTGCACTTAACACGTTGCGTATTTTTTGCGGAATGACGGTTGCCAACGCCTCTGATATTCTGCAACAAATACAGTACAATGTAAGTAAATGGGGTTTTAACAAACCCCATTCCCATACAGAGTAGAAATCCGCAGCATGCTCTATTTGTGCCGACTCTCTGCCGCAGCTAAATCCGCATAAAAATCAGCTACAAAATCCTCATAGGTTTTGGTGTGGATTTTCAGCCTGATTCAACATTGTATTTTTATGCTATGTGTAGACCCAGCCTAGGCCCCATGCACACCACCGTATTTTCATCCATCCGTAAATACTGTCCATAACTACGGATCCGTAGTCATCCGAAACGTATCCTCCTATACGTAACGTTATGCGGATCTGCAAAAAGAAGAAAACCACAAATGATGTGCAACGCCTGCAAACTTAGCGTCGTTTAGCAAATCTTCTGTAATTACGGGTGCACATCCGTAGCCGTCCGTAATTGCGGAAGCGCCCATTTACTTTTATGGGGAGTCCGTGCCATAATTACGGACAAGACAAGGACATGTTCTTTATTTTACGGATCATTTCTACAGAACGAACACCCACCCGTAAAAATACGGAAAGGTGTCTGTAGCCCATAGAAATGAATTGGTCCGTAATTACGGATGAAAAATACGGCCGTGTGCGTGGGGCCTTATACCAATAGCACCACATACGTGTGCTTCGCTACCCTCCATGCTACTTTGAATTCTATATAAAGGATTTACAAGACGAGTTTAAAGATCAGTAAATTCTATTATTACCAGCTTTTACATTTTCTTGTTCCAGTTCTGAAACTTAACAAACCTTTCACATGTGTCCGTTGTTGTACAAGCCAAAGAGCAGTGACAATATAAATACTGTACATTGCACATTACATAATAATTGAATTTATTAGCAAAGGTCAGTAAAAGGGTTGTGGCAAAACAGTCACAAAAAAAAACAACGTAAACCGCAACAATACACGTTTCTGAGCCTTGCGAGTATAGAGATTTTCCTTTTAAATCAGACGTTTTCACTTATTTAACCCTTCCTGGCAGCGCTCCATAAAAACTGGAGTGTAGACAGAGACATGGAAACTATATGAGTATATATCATTGACGTCCAGGAAATTGTGCCAGAATTTACACAATTCCACTTTTCTTTGGTCTTGAACTCCTAAAAAAATATTTCTAAATTGAAGACAGCTGTTACTCCTACAGGAACAGTGACCACAGAGAGGAAGCGAGGTCAGGCTGTCCAACCCCTAGCCGTTTTTCTTTTGTCTATTAATTTTGGGTCCGTATTCATATTGAGACCGCCTGGATTAGGCGTTTTACTCTGATGTACTAGCAGCAGCTCTCATGATATTTGGATTACTAAGGGCCGCTTTTACATGGAGCGATTGGCGATAAGAGGTAACTGAAGAATGATCTATCTGTGTTTTGTTAAGGCCAGAGTTCCACAGTGTCACGGAATCGCACTGTGTCTTACGGGTGTTTCCCGACGGGACTAAAAAGTTTCAAGAAAGCTTGTGATTATTGCAAAAAAATCTGACCTTGTCACGAGCGTAGGAATGTAATACAAATTTGTGCAACTCAATGCATTGGTGATCTCTTCGCCATCTTGAGCATGTTCGTCTACCGGGTCATCCATCCTCAATAAATTATATAATCATATGCGAAATAAAGTCGTTGGGAAGCAGCACTCATGTAAAAGGGTGTTTAATCACCAAAACATCAGACAGCTCTGCTGACCGCTTTATGGAGATGCTGATTTCATTTTCCAGCAGGACTTGGCACCTGCCCACACTGCCAAAAGTACCAGCACCTGGTGTAATAACCACAGTATCACTGCGTTTCATTGGCCAGCAAACTCGCCTGACCTAAACCCCTAAAAGAATCTATAGGGTATCGTCAAGAGGAAGATGAGACACCAGACCCAAAAATGCAGACGAGCTGAAGGCCGATATCAAAGCAACCTGGGCTTCCATAACACCTCAGCAGTGCCACAGGCTGATCGCCTCCATGCCACGCCGCATTGATCACACCTCAGCAGTGCCACAGGCTGATCACCTCCATGCCACGCCGCATTGATCACACCTCAGCAGTGGCACAGGCTGATCGCCTCCATGCCACGCCGCATTGATCACACCTCAGCAGTGCCACAGGCTGATCACCTCCATGCCACGCCGCATTGATCACACCTCAGCAGTGCCACAGGCTGATCACCTCCATGCCACGCCGCATTGATCACACCTCAGCAGTGGCACAGGCTGATCGCCTCCATGCCACGCCGCATTGATCACACCTCAGCAGTGCCACAGGCTGATCACCTCCATGCCACGCCGCATTGATTACACCTCAGCAGTGCCACAGGCTGATCACCTCCATGCCACGCCGCATTGATAACACCTCCGCAGTGCCACAGGCTGATCACCACCATGCCACGCTGCATTCATGCAGTAATTCATGCAGAGTCTGAGTCCCAGGTATTGAGGGCAGATACTGGACAGACTTTTCCATAGGACAACATTTCAGTATTAAAAATTAATTTTTTAAATTTGGCTTCTTTAATATTCTAATTTTCTCAGAAACTAAATTTTGGGTTTTCATTCCCATAATCATCAACATTAAAAGAAAAAAATGCTAGAAATAGATCACTCTTTGTGTAGCATATAGGAGAGGCACTTCTTGCAGGGTTTTCTTTTTTTATATGCATGAGCCCGTTCCATGTAGTTTTCGGTTCGTTTTTCTTTAGCCAAAGCCAGAAGTGGTTTCAAAAGGAAGGAAGGGTATGAAAAAAGAATGACTGCTGCATCTCCTTTCTTTTGTGTCCACTCCTGTGTTTGTCCCAAAAAACGGTGTCAAACTGCACCAAACCTGCGTGTGTGATCATGGCCCAGTGCAGATTTATGGGAACACCAGTTTAGGCATGGCCAGCTTTTCAGTATAATCACACCGTGCCGTCAAATCGCGGTTTATTGCTGTCATTTGCAAACCTGCTGCATTTTGCTGATTTGACGGCACCGTGTGAATATACACTTTGTGTTTCAAGATAAATTCAGTGTCTAGAATTACTTAAATTCTCTATTTATGCACGAAAGCATTGGTTATAGTAATGTTTCCCTGCATAAAGTGTTTTGTTTTTTTTCTCACTTTGTATGCCTACGTGTTTTTAATTTCAATTACTGTAAATGACATACTATTTCTTGGCAAAAAAAATACTCATTAAAAATGCTAGGAGTAGTGTTTTTACTCTGCTGGAAAATATGTAGAGCGAGCTCTGTTCGTGGCCACATCTGCATTCACTCACTGTCTGGATTCTGCGGCCGCCTCACCAGGCCAGTTGTTGGTCGAGGGACCTCCAATTTCCAGCTACGTTCCTGTCCTAGAGTTGAATATTCCTTAAATGTCTGAGACCGGAATACCCCTTTGGGTAACCATGGTAACTTACTCCTAAATATGAGTTGTGCAGTAAAAAAGATGAGGGCTGGCGGCGCTCCTCCAAGACTATATGTGAGGTAGAAAGGTGTAGGTTGCCGGCTGCCATCCACTGCGGTCCCTCGGTGCTAAATCCTTAGTACCTCGGACAAGGTATGTATAAGATAACAAGGCAAAGAAAAAATTGCAATCTAGTAACGGGCATCGGCGCCAGGCTTAGGAGGATAAGGAAGGATAAGGAGTCGGGTGAATATGATCAAGGAGATCTTTAATTCAGAGGACAACGCGTTTCTGGACCGGACTGGTCCCTTCGTCAGGTCAGTTTACTGACGCCGATGCCCGTTACTAGACTGTAATTTTTTTCTTTGCCTTGTTACCTCCTAAATATATGGCTGCACCGTGCATGTAAAAAAGATAAGATCTGTTGTTCCTCATTGTCGCTCAGACTTTGCTAAATTTTTTTGTTTGGTTCAGCAGGTCTCTATAGCTCTGCAGGCCATCTTTCCACGGGATTTAACTCTGTGCCCTTAAAGTCAAGTCTAGGCGCCTTCTTAAGACGCACTCTCACCAGGGTTTTGGCCTTTGTAGCATGCACTCCCACCTCCTTCTTTTGTCCGCTTGTTACTCGATTTATAAGGAACAAAAGCTTTGAAGAATTTTCCTGGATGACCAGGCATTCTGTCCATGCCAGAGACCACAAGGAATCGCACCCCACTACTCATGCATCTTTAGGATAAAGGATCTTTAGGACCACTTGCAAATTGATGTATAGAAATGTCCACCTGCCAGAGTTCCCAATTAATACTGGTTCATTCCGGTAAAATACATATATACCATACGCTACAGACGACAATCTATGTATCACATAAATACCATGACACCCATTTTAAGGGATTTGCAGATTTATTTAGAGAAATCACAGCATGCTCAAAAGTTCTGCAACTTTCTAAAATACTTTAGGGTAGATTTATTAAGATTTAGGTTTCATACGCCATTCAAAAAAAAAAAAAAAGAAAGTGTGTTGGAATGAATGGCACCAAATCTATTTACATTTTACGCCTTTTATGAGCATATTAGCATAGATTTGGCCAAAAAAATTGCTATCTTCTGGTTTTCACCTTTTAATAAATCTGTCTTGGGGTCCCATGTACACAACGGTATTTTCATCTATCCCGAAATACTGACCGTAAATACGGATCAGTAGGCATCCGTATTTATGGTCTGTATTGCATCCGTATTCCACCCATATATACGGATCCTTACAAAAAAGAGGGAGGTTGCAAATTATGTCATGTTGCCTAGCAACGCTTCCATAAATACGGACGGTTTACGGATACTCATCCATAGCCGTCCATATTTACAGAAGCTCCCATAGACTTCTATGGGAGAGTCATTGCCATAAAAACTGGCAAGAATAGGACCGGTTCTATGAGGTTTTTTTCAGCACGGACACCCATCAGTAAAAATACTGAAAGGTGTCAGTGGCCAACAGCAATGAATGGGTCCGTAATTACTGCCAGTATTTACTGTCCGTAATTACTGATGAAAAACATTGACATCATGCCCACTTAATTGTGACTATGCCCACACTTGCAATTTTTGGTGAATGCGGCGTAAAATAATATTTTTGTGCACGCAATCATTGGCAACAATTTTTACCATAGTTTACGCCCAAAACTGGTGCAAACACATGGATAAATATGGGCCTTTTTTGTTTGTTTCTCACCATTGTCAATACGTCGGCTTGCTGTCGTTGAGTGGGAGTATTCTTGTCTACATCCAAAGGCTGAAAATCAGTAGAGACTTAAAGGGATATTTCCATCTCCGGCATTCATGGCATGTTCATAGGATATGCTATAATTGTCTGTTCGTTGTGGGTTCCAGAGTTTGAACGCTCATTTATCTCTATCGGTGGTCCCCCTGCCTCGTCTGGTGAGATTGCCGCTGGCCACCGCATCCGGCAGGAGACTCCGTGGCAAGGTGCTGGGAGTACAGAAGTGGCCGAGCTCACTGCTTCCATAACTGCCATAGAAGTGAATTTAAGTAAATTGGATCCTTTAATATCTTATGGATATGCCATAAATTACTGAGATTGCAATATCCCTTTTGTACTACTCACAGGTGACTGGTTGCTACAATTGTATATAGTCTAGGGCAGGGGTCTCAAGCACGCGGGCCGCATGTGGCCCCTGGGGCTGTCATCTGCGGCCCACGGGACACAGAGCCGCTAGTATCGGCTCTGCTCCGAGACTTTGGAATTCCCTGACATCGCTGTCCACATATGGACAGTGTGTCAGGGTCTTCCCCAGAGCGGAATCCCGGGCAGGGCGCTAGTATCGGCTATGCTCAGGGACTCTGTGGAATTCCCTGACATCGCTGCCCATACATCGACAATGACGTCAGGGGCTTCCCCAGAGCAGGAGTCCCAGTGATGTCAGGAGCACAGCTGGAGTCCCAGGAAGAGCTTACTAGCGCTCTGCCCGGGACTCCAGCTCTGGGGTTGCCCCTGACATCCATGTCAATATATGGACAGTGACGTCAGGAGCAGAGCTGAAATCCCAGGCAGAGTGCCAGAAGCGACTGTGCTCCGGGACTCCAGCTCTGGGCAAGCCCCTGACATCACTGTGGCAGCATCTACGGAGGGCACTGTGGCAGCATCTATGGAGGTCACTGTGGCATTATCTAGGGGTGTGTTGCATTATCTACAGAGGGCACTGTGGCCTTATCTAGGGGTGTGTTGCATTATCCACCGAGGGCACTGCGGCGCCATCCACCGAGGGCACTGTGGCACTATCTAAAAAGGGGCTGCCCAATCTTGACGTGTGCTAACTGAGCTGCCGGACTGCATTTAGCGACACTTAAACTGGAAAGCTGGATTGTTGAAATAGGCACGTGGCGAAATATCTCAAATTTTAAACCTAGCGCTATTATTATAGTAATGTAGTGTTATAGTAATGTACTATTATTATTATAGTAATATATTGTTATAGTAGTTCAAATAACTAGTTGATTAACAATAATTTTGTATTGTATCAAATTTGAAAGTAAAATGCAGCCCGTCAACTTCCCATTTTTTTCTATATGCGGCCCACTTACCCGGCCGAGTTTGAGACCCCTGGTCTAGGGGATGATCCGTGAAATAAACTGTCTGGACACCAGGCTCTGATACATTTACCTGCACTGATACTTTGTAGCAAACCATCTGGACAGGAGGGTTTTGCGTCAAAAAGTTTGATGGAAATCCCTATTTTAAAAGACATCTGCGTAACAGAAATCGTTGGACTTCTCATACTTCGTAATAACGCAGAGCAATTAAATAGGGGTCAATTTGTCATTAGCAACCCCTCTGTATGTTTAAGAAAATCCACCACTTTCCAAATTCAAGTGAGGTGTGTCAATCACAGTCCTTTAGCAGTTCTCACGGGCTGTTCCCCCTGTTGTTGGTGCCACCCACCTATCAGCGGTAGAGCTATCCAGATGAATGCCCTATTGTTGTTATTATGGACGGACTGCTGTAGGCGAACATTACGTACATGTAAACACGCTGCGTCTTCCAAGGGTCTGCAAGTCTAGGCTTCTTAATTCTTCAGAGGCTGTAATTATAACAGAGTTCATTATTCATACAAGAAAATTGCTTTGCATATACCTGCAGCATTGTTTGCTTGTCACATGCCGCTGTCATGACCTCACTCGCTAATTGCTCTCCTCCTCCTCCTCCTCTTTGGTTTTTGTTGAAAAAGCTACCTGTATTTCTACATTATGGCATAATATAAGGGAAATTCGTGCTTCCCATTCAAGTAGTCATTATTGCAGGGGTGGACATATTGGCTTTGCACCATGTTCAGCTGTAAAAGGGTCCTGACGGCCATGGCCCATTACTTTTGGGGTATCTGTCCTTCGGAAAGGTCCCTGTTTTGTATGATCCCTGCAGGGAAGACGCAAGCTTACTTCTCTGGTGCTCTTATGTTTAAAGAGGACCTGTCACCTCCCCTGAGATGTCTGTTCTTGTAAATAATTGTATTCCCTATGAAATAAACGATTCTGGAGCATCTTCCCCAAGAACCCTTTTTTGTGCCGTTCCTCTGTTATTCCTACTACAAATTGATTAATAAACTGAAAGATGGGTGTTCTTAGTTGGGGGGGGGGTGTCCATGCACAGACTGGCAATGTCCAATCAGAGCTGACCGAGTGAAACTGTGTAGGAACGCGCCCCTTTCTCTAGGGGAATGGTAACACCCAGTTGTCAATTTATTCCTAAATTTCTAGGAAGAATAAGGGAAGGAATGGCACAACGTAGAGTTCTAAGATGCTCCAGAATAGTGATTTAATGGGGAATAAAAGTATTTACCAAATTGAGAGGTGACCGGTCCTCTTTAAATGTAAAGATGCAACTAAAAGGGTCGCCTCTGCCAAATGTATCCTGGTGCCACCAATGTTACTCTACTGCTGCGGGTACTCACACTTCTTGCACAGGGGCTTTCTATTGTATGTGTCCACCCTTAATTATGGAGTCTGTTTTTCAGCAGTAAGCCCAAAATATTGGTCCGTGGGATACGCCCTTTTGGTGCAATGGAAAAATTTTGGAATAGCCTTCTGATCATGAGAAATATTTGTTATTCTAGATAATGGAACACTCCCGGTAGAACTGATACGGTTTTATGCCTAATGTAGGGCCTGAGGGGGTGGAGCATGACACAGAGATTCTCTCTTAAAGAGGCTCTGTCACCACATTATAAGTGGCCTATATTGTACATGATGTGATCGGCGCTGTAATGTAGATTACAGCAGTGTTTTTTATTTAGAAAAACGATCATTTTTGATGGAGTTATGACCTATATTAGCTTTATGCTAATGAGTTTCTAAATGAACAAATTGATGTGTTTTACTATATGACCAAGTGGGCGTTGTACAGAGGAGTGTATGACGCTGACCAATCCATGACCAATCAGCGTCATAGACTGCTCTCCATTCATTTATACAGCACATAGCAATATAGCTATATCGCTATGTGCAGCCACATAAACACACTATAACGTTACAGCAGTGTCATGACCATGAATATACATTACCTCCAGCCAGGACGTGATGTGTATTCAGAATCCTGACACTTCGCTAATACAATCCTGACACTACAGCACAGGAAGCGTAATCTCGCGAGATTACGCTGTAAACTCATTTCAAACGAGATTACGCTTGCTGTGCTGTAGTGTCAGGATTCTGAATACACATCACGTCCTGGCTGGAGGTAATGTATATTCATTGTTAGGACACTGCAATAACGTTATAGTGTGTTTATGTGGCTGCACATAGCGATACAGCTATATTGCTATGTACTGTATAAATAAATGGAGAGAAGTGTATGACGCTGATTGGTCCGCGTCATACACTTCTCTCCACAACGCCCACTTGGCCATATAGTAAAACACGTCCAGTTGTCCATTGAGAAACTCATTAGCATAAAGCTAATATAGGTCATAACTCCGTCAAAAATGATCGTTTTTCTGAATAAAAAACACTTCTGTAATCTACATTACAGCGCCGATCATATGTAGGAGACAGGGCACTTATAATGTGGTGACAGCCTCTTTAAGGCCTCATGCACACGATCGTGCATCTGCATCTGCATACTATTAGCAATTGCGGATAGTATAGAACACATGCTATTCTATGGGCAAATGCACACAACCGTGCATTGCCCGGAGATGGACTGCAAAAAAAAAAATAGGACATGCCGTGATACGGACCACCATTGCGGTCCGGGCTCATTGAACTCCATGCACATCTTGTTTGTGCAAGGTCCATGATTGCGGACGGCCTGCAGATGGCACTCCGCGTCCCGTCTGTGCCGTAATTACGGACCGTTCACATGGCTACGGTTGTGTGCATGAGGCCTTAGTGTTCTTGTTCAAATGCCAGTCATGTTCTATAGGAAGAAAAAATTCTAAATTCATTTCTAAACAGGTACTTAAAGGGGTTTTCACATGAAGGACATTTATGACATAACCACAGAATGTTTTATAAATGTCAGATAGATGCGGATCTGCATCTCTCTAGAACGGGGCCCCCTAAACCCCGTTCTATCTCTGTTTGATCTCCCGACCACTTCCTGGTTTATATGGTCGGGAGTTACGAAAACAGAGTAACGTGCTATGGAACGTTTTCGTAACTCGCTACCATATTACCTTTTTTCTTGGTGGGAATTCACCTCATTCAGCCGCAACACAGAGCGGCTGAACAGGGTTTAGGGGGCCCCATTGTGGAGATAGGTGGGACCCGCATCTATCTAACATTTGACGTATCCTGTTTATATGTCATAAATGTCTCTCATGAGAAAACCTCTTTACGTTTCTTAATGTTGTCAAGTAAACTATTTCTGCTGCAGTTTTAATAGTGCAGTCGGAGTTTTGTTCTCCACTCTATTAGGCCTCATGCACACTTCCATCACCGTTTTCTCTGACGTTTTCCGTGTTTCCGTTTTAAACAGACGTTGTGCTTCCGTGTTTCCGTTGAAAAAATGGAAGGTATTGAACTTTATTTGAACTTGTCACATGTCCCAGTCTGTGTGCCGTCCGTTTTTTTGACGGACCCATTGACTTCTATGACTTCTACGGTCACGGAATCACTGACCAAAGTAGGACATGCTCTACTTTTGACGGAACAGAACAACGGATCAGTCAAAATAACGGAAGTGTTCATGGGCCCATTGAAATGAATGGGTTCAGGGTGCTATCAGTGACCAAAACGGATAGCACCCTGAAGGAAAAAACTGAAGTGGGCATGAGGCCTTACACAGATTTCTTCATGTGAACAAGGCCTTAGGATTTCTCCCTTTCCTTCAGATTCCACTGTTGTCAGACAAGAAACTTTGAGTCATCAATCAACGCTTAGTGCAATGTAGACTCAATTCTTGTATTGTCTATAAAATGCTTTACTGTAAAAGCTGTCAAAATAAACCTCTGAATTTTGTCAGGAAAGGGCACAGAACGGCCACGTTTGCTTTATAGGTGGTGCTTAACAGCCGTGAACTTCAACCGTGGACCGAAGAAACAATATTTTGGCTTCCTAGTTACTGATCTATAACGTGACGGCATCCTAATTGTATGAGCGAGATCGCTGACCTGTAATATCCTGACAGGCAGCAGATTGGGATGTGGTGCTGAGTTTCCTAATCTGTCCTAGCAATCTGTTTCCGTCGATTACATGTCAATTTGTTCCCTATCATTTTAATTCTTGAAAACATGTAATTGAAATACAATTTCCACCAGAAACACGTCAGGACAGAGTCACTAATTAGAGCCGGGTACTATAAAGCTAACATGGCAAAGGTGAAATATTAATGAATATGTTAAAGAGATACAAAATAAATGAATGCAAATTGTTCCGGATCTGCAGCGTTTACTCTGGGGCCACAGGAGATGTTAACGATGTTGTTGTCCGATCTCCAAGAGCGACGTCCGAGGACTGGATGAAGATTGCTTTATCCCATGTGCCCTGATTCTGCTGTATATGCAACTTGTGCTGCTAAAGATCACGCGTTTGTGTGTGAATGTTTCACAGTGCTGATGACTGTCCATTAACCTCCCAGCACAGGACTGAGACATAATAGGACATGAGAGAAGAGCTGTCAATCACTATACAGTTTTTTGCCCATATAGAGGTGCTCAATCTCTGTCCTATCCTGCGATGTACTCGCTGCTTCCGGTTGCGTCGCATTGCCGCAGCAACCATTGGTGTTTGATAATATCAGTCCCGGTAGTCTATCTGAACAGAAATCCGGCCTGACACAATTGCTTGTGGAATAGGGTACATTCTGTTGAGCTAATTTGTTGTGTTTTACCCTAACTCTGATCTTGATTCTGCCTTCGTCTTACTGCTTCGGATTTGTCATTTGATATCCGATCTCCTGATTTTGACCCCTGGATTATGTCTTTGTCTCGTCCTCTGGCTTGTCGCATCTTGGACGCTCTACCGGTAACTACACCTGGTTTACGTCCTGATATCGCCTCTTCTTCAGATGTTCCAAGCAGCATATCCGCTGGCAATCGGTGACTACCCTGGGGTCTGAGACCTGGAAAACCGACTGAACGTCCATACCTGCTCGTAGCGTTAAGGCTATGTTCACACGCAGTGATTTCAGGCATTTTTTGGGGCGTAAGAAAATGGAAGCTGAACACCTCCAAACATCTGCCCATTGATTTCAATGGGAAAAACTGCGTTTCGTTCAGACAGGGCATTTTTTACTCGGCCGTTTGAAGAAACGGAGCGTAAGAAACCACCATGTAAAAAGAAGTGCATGTCACTTCGTTTTTGGAGCCGTTTTTCATTGTGTCAATAGAAAAACAGCTCCAAAAACGGCTCCAAAAAACCATTGATGCTTTAAAAACGGCTGAAAATCAGAGGCTGTTTTTCCTTGAAAACAGCTCCGTACTTTACAGCGGTTTTTACTTTAGCGTTTGAACATATCATATCCTAAGGTTGAAGAATGCAGAGAATCCTTTAACTCCACTTCTCAGTTTAGCTAGAGCCAAACCGATTGCGGTTAAAGGATCCACGTCTCCGGTGAGAATCGTAGCACTTAACATTGTAGACATTCAGGGTGATCAGTACAGATTACAACTGACCATAGGCATTCGCTTTAAGACCTTTTGCACACAACCGTGTGTGCTGTCCCAAAATGGGACATCTTCTATCTTTTCACTGATTGAAGAGCCGGATCCATTTTCACGGACCTGATTCACCCACTGAAGTGGATAGGTCTGTAAAAACGATTGTGTGCCACTCGGAAGCCGTGAAAACGGGCCGAGTGGCACTCTGCATGAGCAAGAGGGTTAAGTTGGAAGATCCCTCTGTCGATGTCTCCTGACAGACAAATTGGTTTTTAGCTACCCCTATCCTTGAGCTATCCCTATCAGGAGAGGTGTCTCTTCAGTTTGGTCCCATATTCATCTATGATGGGACAGATTTGTTAGTTGGAGGTAAAGGTTGTGTATTTATGGACCCACAAATTATTGGTTGTATCAGCAAAGTGATCGCTGCATGTGTAGACGGGTTTAGCAGTTCTAGGCCTTGAGAATAACAATTAATGTACAAGTTTAGTGCTGGAAAGAAGTTTCTGTAAATTTTATAATTAAAGAGGCTCTGTCACCAGATTTTCAAACCCCTATCTCGTATTGCAGCAGATCGGCGCTGCAATGTAGATAACAGTAAAGTTTTTCTTTTTCAAAAACGAGCATTTTTGGCCAAGTTATGAGCATTTTTATATTTATGCAAATGAGCCTTTCTTATGGACAACGGGGCGTTTTTAATCTTATTTCCAACTGGGCGTGTATTGTGTGTGTACATCTGGGCGTGTTTAAAGTTATATACATCTGGGCGTTTTTACTTATTTTACTAGCTGGGCGTTGTGAATAGAAGTGTATGATGCTGACGAATCAGCATCATCCACTTCTCTTCGTTACCACCCAGCTTCTGGCAGTTCACAGACACAGCGTGTCCTCGCTCGTCCGACGGGATGAAGTTCCTGTGGGAGGAAGTGAGTGACGTCACAGCGTGATCCCGCGAGGACACGCTGTGTGTCTGTGCACTGCCAGAAGCTGGGTGGTAACGAAGAGAAGTGGATGATGCTGATTCGTCAGCATCATCCACTTCCATTCACAACGCCCAGCTAGTAAAACAAGTAAACACACCCAGATGTAACGAACACAATACACGACCAGTTGGAAATAAGATTAAAAACGCCCAGTTGTCCATAAGAAAGGCTAATTTGCATAAATATAAAAATGCTCATAACTTGGCCAAAAATGCTCGTTTTTGAAAAAGAAAAACGTTACTGTAATCTACATTGTAGCGCCGATCACATGCAATAGGAGATAGGGGTTGCAAAATCTGGTGACAGAGCCTCTTTAAGTTCCCCACTATTTTTAATATGTCTATTGGCTGTCAGTGAATGGTAATATTAAATTCATAGGGAAATATTAATCCTGGCCTAATACTACTCACTGCTTAAGGGTGTGTTCACATCACCGTTCGTTTCCGTTGAGTGGTTCCGTCTGAGGTTTCCGTTGGGTAAACCCCTGAGCGGAAAGTCAAACGGAAACTTCCGTTTCCCTTACCATTGAACTCAATGGTGATGGAAACCTAGCTAATGGTTTCCGTCTATCACCGTTGCATCAGGGTTCCGTTGTTTTGGACAGAATCAATAGCGCAGTCGACTTTGTAAGAGAAGCATCCTGGACTATACATTGATACATTGTACCAAACTATCGGGACAGGAAAGATTTGTGCCTCTGATGTATTTAGCTCCAAGAGAAATGCCTAGACTGGAGAGAATTGTGGGAAATGCTAAACTGTCTCTATTGGTTTGTATCCTTTTAGATGTTGGCACTATATAAGTAAGGCTTCATTCACATCTGCGTCAGGGCTCCGTTCCGACGTACCATCTGAGCTTTCCGTCGGAACGGAGCCCTGACTGACACAAACGGAAACCATAGGTTTCCGTTTCCATCACCATTGGTTTCAATAGTGACGGATCTGGTGCCAATTGTTTTCGTTTGTCTCCGTTGTGCAAGGGTTCTGTCGTTTTGACGGAATGAATAGCGCAGTCGACTACGGTATTGATTCAGTCAAAACGACGGAACCCTTGCACAACGGAGACAAACTGAAACCATTGGCACCGGATCCGTCACTATTAGATCAATGATGATGGAAACGGAATCCTATGGTGTCTGTCAGGGCCCCGTTCCGGCAGACGGCTCTGTCGGAACGGGGCCCTGACGCAGATGTGAACGAAGCCTAAGGAGATATTGTCCCCATTCATTGACTGCAAGAAAAACTTTTAAAATTGAAGAATTGAATCAGTCTCTTTAGTTACAGAACTTTTTATTATATTATATATTAAGCTTTATTTATATAAAGCTGGAAATCCCCTTTTGACATTCTTCTATAGCCTATTTTTATATACTTTGTTCTTTTCACTGGTTAATGTGCTTTTTTTTTAGTCTTTCCGTTTCTTTCCCCTATTTCCATTGTGTCGTAGTTGTTATATCCATCTTGCATAGCTTCCTATCAACACACATCCTCTTCTCCTAATACCTATCAGTGGAAGCAGGTTGTTTGCCCAGGTGATAATGGGAATCGCACTGAATCTGTGATTAGGGGATTTGTAAAGCGAGCTGATGATGGGTGCAGGTTGTGTTATTATTAGCGCTGACTGGTTTGTTTTCATTCTATTTTTATTTTTTTTCTGGGATTTCAACTTCCCCCATATCTGTCTGTGCACGTCCCCTTGACAAACAATCCTCATCACCTCTGAGAAATGCCTTTTATTTGTCTGGTTTCCACCCACCTGTACGGATTACATGTTCATGCCACGCTTGGTTTCACCTCATTTCAAAGCAAAGATTCAGACTCCCACCACAGAGCAAGATCTGTGAACCTGGCTTATAAAAATACATTATTTCATCTTTGCTAAGGAGACAGTGGGGTGGATGTTACAATGTATTTTAATAATGGAAAGTATTAAGAATTTGATTATTTTCCAAATTTGCAACCTAATGGGCAACGGATGTCTTGTGTAGCCCATAGTATCTACTATAAGCCTTCCGCTCCTTCTACAAATTCTCGTGGGTTTATTTACACAATGCAAATTTGCACTAATAAACTGTGACTCGACCTCACCATGTGAAAAAGCCCTAAAGGGTTGTTCACTTTGCACCATACCTACTTGTTAGAAGGGTCCCTTGACAATCGGCTGATCACAATATGCTCCCCGCCGCTGGGACCCCCAGCGATCAGCTCTAATCTATGGGGAAATCTGGCAGTAACTGTTCAATTTACCTACAGCGCCACCACAGAGGAAATTAGGCATTACACAGTATCCATACATATCAATTTGTTGTCTGTGTAATACAGGACTGGTCCTCCAGAGCAAAAGACACTCTACGTAAAGGCACTTTTTTTTTACGAACGCTCATTCTCGATCATTGACCTATCTAAACCGGGCAACGATCGGGTGATAAACACATACGCTCAATCACCGGTTGATTGAATCTTTAGGCAGCTAGAAAAATATTCGCTAGTCGGCAGCACATCTCCCTGTGTAAACGGGATGTCCTGCCAACAACATGCAAAATGTATTGGGATTAACTATCGTTCGTCCCCATATTAGCAATCATTGCTTAATTTGAATGGAGCAAACGAGTGCCTAAACTGGGCAGCCTTTTTAAAAAGCTTAAACTGTGATAATTCTTCTTTATTAACCTTTTCAATACTTTTTCTTTGTATTTTTTAGTTTTCATGTTTATAATAATAATCTTTATGTAGTGATAACCTAAGCGCTTTGTGGAGGTAACAAACAAGTAAAATGACAAATATCCAAAACGCGTGAACAATGAATGAGACCAAGGAAGAGCAGTTCCTGCCTATCGGAGCTTAGAATCTAAATATGAGCTTCAGCAGCTTTTCTCAGCCTTTGGGAAGGTCAGCTGCTTGTCTGCCTGTATCTAACCCAGTACAAGCTGTAATAGAAGCATGAATGGGATTTATTTGCTGTGCTCCTCGTAATGGGTATTGAAAGTGCGCCTGGGAGTAACTGGATAGAGAAGTAACTGGTCCCGTATCTGACACTTCATTTATGTCGCACCAGGATTGGCTGTAGCGTCAAAAGTGACAAGAGAGCAAAGCGGGGGAACATAGAAGGAAACCAGGGTGTGGAGTATGGCAAGTGTACCAGGAAAAGAGCTATCGGAATAATCTACTAATCCAGTACATGACATATAGTAGTGGCCTATAGATCTCGATTAGTAGCATGACCTACCAATGAGAAACCAAACTGCTGCAACTGACAGAAATAAGTGGGGCACATTGGGTAGATCTCGTGGACACTGCTTAATTAAAGGTTACTGTGTTGTACCAGGAGTATGCCATTTGAGAATAGGTAGTGCATGAAAAACACGTAGATAACCAACCCATGGTTCTATATTCTCACATCATGAGGCTGGGTTTACACATTAAAGAGATTGCCCAGGACTCAAAAAGCATGGCTGCTTTCTTCTAAAAACAGTGCCACACCTGTCCATGAGGCTGTGTCTGGTATTGCACCTAGGCTTTATTGAAGTGAATGAGCTGCAATACCAGACACAACCACTGGACAGGTGTAGTGCTGGAGTCATGTTTTGTTATCGTAGTCAATCCCTTTTAAGATTTTAGCCTTAATCCGATCTGAGCTAACCAATTACATACAGAGAACCACTGCAATTATAGGAACACTTTTTACAGGAAAATGTATTTCCCTCAACCCCTTTATTCCTTTTCTTTGAGATTTTCTGATCCAATCATAATGATAAAAATTTTCAGCAACTGATTGGATACAGTTTATGAGGAACGGTTCCCGGCCCGGTGTCTTATGGTTAAGCTGCGCTAGGGCCGTAGGAGCTGAATTTATGTCTAGCAGTTTGTTATCCGCCATGTTCTCGCTGTGTGTGGCTGCTCATTGTGGTTCCCATGTTTTTCCGTATTTTTAAATGCAAATCTAATTTTTTTTTTGTGTGGCATCTGTGTTTCAAGGGGACTTTACAATGTGCTCTACTTTCGGCTTGTCGTGTCAATGTTCTGATCCTGGCTGACTGGACCTTTCATCCCATTGTGATTTGAAGCGGCCCGTTTTACAGACATGGCAGCCATCAATATCATCATGAATCGCGCCTTTCATCCTCTTCATCCTCAAGTTAAAGTGATTTGTGTATGGCTTTTATACTTCTGGCAGCGGCTGCAAGTCCTTTTGTTATTTTTATGGTGGGTAAAGCCTGCCCTGTGGTCCGGGAGCACACGAGCTGCCATTGCACAGCAGTAAATCCTGTCTTTTTAGATAAATTATATATATATTTTTTTTATCCTTTTGTATAGCCCTAAACACTTTGAAAATCTGTTCCTAATCTTTTTTCTAAATGATCCTTGAAGCAGATGCTGCAATATTTTGGTTCATTTTTGGCAATTTTATTACTTTATAGAGACCATCCCCCATACTCCTAACTGGGGTATATGTGATCGCCTGAGCATTAAAAATTAACTGAAACGTATAGGCAATTTGTAATCTATACATGGGAAAAATAGAAATATTCTGAAAAAAAATAATTTAAAGCCAATGTCTACCTTCTGACGCCATTTTATATTTTACATACGGAAAAAACTGCATAAAAAGTTGAGTAACTCTGTAAGTACATTGCATTATACAGTATAATACACGCTGTAAATCACAATTTGTACAGGTTGCATAGTTCAGAGCTCACAATCCATGATTGTTCAGCACCAAACTTGTGTTATTGATTTGCGATGTCAAGGGTCGTCTTTTTACACCAGGCAGGCTACAGTCATCTGATGTAGAAAACACTAGGGGTGTGTCTGTCAACAAGCTTGCTGACTGTTCCCAATGCCAACCAGCAGATTGTATGTTGTTGTTTTTTTTTTGAGTGTGGGAGGAAACCCATGCAAACACAGGGAGAACATACAAACTACATGCAAATGTTGTCCTTGGTCGAATTCAAACCCAGGACCTCCGCACTGCAAGGCTACAGTTAAGCCACTGAGCCACCGTGTTATAATACATGATGTAGGATAATAATGTAGGTACACCGTGACTCCACCAGTCTGGAGTATAATACAGGATATAACTCCGCATCAGTACAGGATAAGTGATGTAATGTATGTACACAGTGACTCCACCAGCAGAATAGTGAGTGCAGCTCTGGAGTATAACACAGGATGTAACTCAGGATCAGTAGAGGATAAGTAATGTAATGTATGTACACAGTGACTCCACCAGCAGAATAGTGAGTGCAGCTCTGGAGTATAATACAGGATGTAACTCAGGATCAGTACAGGATAAGTAATGTAATGTAATGTATGTACACAGTGACTCCACCAGCAGAATAGTGAGTGCAGCTCTGGAGTATAATACAGGATATAACACAGGATCAGTACAGGATAAGTAATGTAATGAATGTACACAGTGACTCCACCAGCAGAATAGTGAGTGCGGCTCTGGAGTATAATACAGGATGTAACTCCGGATCAGTACAGGATAAGTAATGTAATGTATGTACACAGTGACTCCACCAGCACAATAGTGAGTGCAGCTCTGGAGTATAATGATGTAACTCCGGATCAGTACAGGATAAGTAATGTAATGTATGTACACAGTGACTCCACCAGCAGAATAGTGAGTGCAGCTCTGGAGTATAATACAGGATATAACTCCGCATGAGTACGGGATAAGTGATGATGTAATATATTTTCCCTTTACATATGTTATCTGTACAATGGTATTTAGATGTGGACTTGCACTTAAATGTAAGATGAATACAATATATTAAAACATAAGATTATCAGTTGCTAATTGCCAGGTCATAAAAATTTTTTTTTTTAATCCGTTTGATAGGATTTGTTCAAGAGTCGATTGGTTATACTTTTTTTTTATTTGTGGACATTGGCTACGTTACATAGTTCATAGTTAGTACGGTTGAAAAAAGACGTCCATTAAGTTCAACCAAGGGATGGGAAAAGGGAAGGTAAAAATTTCTACACATAGGAGCTAATATTTTTTTGTTCTAGGACATTATCTTTGGCTTATTTTGCAGCATCTACTGTCCCTGCTGTGACGGCTCCTGCGGTGGCTATTCCATAGATTCACAGTTCTCACAGTAAAGAAGACTTGTCGCCTCCGCAGGTTGAACCTTTATTTCTCCAGACGGAGGGAGCGTCCCCTTGTTTTTTGAGGGGGTTTTACATGGAACAGGATTTCACCATATTTTTTGTATGTGCCATTCATATATTTATATAAGTTAATCATGTCCCCCCTTAGTCGTCTTTTTTTCAAGGCTAAATAGGTTTAGTTCTTTTAATCTTTTTCCTCATAACTTAGATTCTTCATGCCCCTTATTAGCTTTGTTGCTCTTTGTATTTTTTCCAACTCCAGGGCATCCTTTCTATGAACTGGAGCCCAGAACTGAACTGCATATTCTAGATGAGGCCTCACTAATGCTTTGTAAAGTGGTAATATTACATCCCTGTCCCGCGAGTCCATGCCTCTTTTAATACACGACAATATCCTGCTGGCCTTTGAAGCAGCTGATTGACACTGCATGCTGTTATTGAGTTTATGATTTACAAGTACACCCAGATCCTTCTCCACAAGTGAATCCGCCAGTGTAGCTCCCCCTAGGACATATGATGCTGCAGGTTGTTGGTACCCAGATGCATAACTTTACATTTTATCTGCATTAAACTTAATTTGCCAACTGGACACCCAAACACTTTGTTTAAATCCGCTTGCAATTCACGCACATCTTCCATAGAAAGAACTATATTACATAGCTTAGCAGAAGAAAGTGAGGCAGCACTACCAAACATGTGAAAAAAAATGATCCTTTTATTCCACTTGCGACGGACGTTTCAGCTCCGTGTGAGCCAATCTCAAGCATGCTTGAGAGGCTCACACTGAGCTGAAACGTCGCACGTGGAATAAAAGGATAATTTTTTTCACATATTTGGTAGTGCTGCCTCACTTTCTTCTGCCTACATTGAAGGGTCATTTGGACTGTGACCCAAGAGGCGTGCATCCGATCTAGTCTTTGGTCCTGTGCTGCTGATCTATATCGTATTACATAGCTTAAAGGGATCCTGTCATCACCATCTTACCTTTTAAAACGTCCTGACCCTGTAGTGCCCGCTGCTGTCCATAGTGCATTGATGTGTTCTCCTCTCCGTTCTTCTTCTTGCCCGAAATATAGCCATTAAAAGTTTTACCGCCTTTTATGCTAATTCATTTTAGCTTTGTGACGCACGATCTTGACTCCGCCCACGTACGCCGCCTGTACAGCCCTAATTGCCGAACTCTCGGTTCACATCTCTCGCATGCGTGCCTCACCACCTTCCCTGCTTCATTCATCCGGAAATATTTAACTGCGCATGCGCCCCGCGGGTACACACCCCGCTCACTTCGTTCACTCAGCTGTCAGGAGACGGGGACTGGATTAGAAGAGGAACCGACGGCATATGATGACGTCACACAGAGCGCCGAGCATGCGCAGTCCAATAATGTGAGAACATCTACTTTACAGTCTCAATGCGCAAGCGCGGGATTTCATGTGCAGTGGAGTGAGAGAAGCTGTCAATCAACAACAAGGAGGCAGAGCCAACTCTGAAACGCCGGAGGAAGGAAAATCTGACTCTTTTCGAGTGAAGATTTGACTCTTTTGTGGTCATTTGCATACGGCGTGGGACTACTGAAAACCGGAATACTAAAGGTACAGAGCCGACTTTTAACTTTATTTATAGGTTAGTTAACAATGATTTTTCACCCACTTTAAAAGGGTATTGCAGGCTTCATACCGAAAATGCTGATGACCGGATCCCTTTAAAGACAAGAGCATGGAAGCAGCACTCACGAAAAAAAGTGACGTTTATTCACCCAACAAATGCAACGGTTCACTTCCTCAATGGAAGCGTTTTCAAGCCTTCCATTGAGGAAGTGAAATGTTGCATTTGTTGGGTGAATAAACGTCACTTTTTTTTGTGAGTGCTGCTTCCATGCTCTTGTCTTTTTGTTATACATCATATGGGGAGAAGTCACTCCTATCATTTGAAGCTTAGCACCGACCATTTATTTGGTAATTTGCACTTGTGCAGCTCCTACCTGCCGTACTACTTTATATGACATAGCTTGGTGTCATCTGCAAAAATAGAAATCGTGCTATGAATCCCATCCTCTATATCATTAATAAATACGTTGAATAATAGTGGTCCCAGCACTGAACCCTGGGGTCACCACTTATAACCGGGGACCATTCAGAGTAGGAATCATTGACCACAACTCTCTGGATACGGTCCTTGAGCCAATACTCAATCCAATTACAAACTATACTTTCTAAACCTATAGTCCTTAATTTACCCATTAGACGTCTATGGGGGACAGTGTCAAATGTCTTTGCAAGTCCAAAAACACTATATCCACAGCGGCCCCTCTGTCTAGGCTTCTGCTCACCTCTCATATAAACACTATATCCACAGCGGCCCCTCTGTCTAGGCTTCTGCTCACCTCTTCATAGAAACAGATCAGGTTGGTTTGACAACTTCTGTCCTTAGTAAAACCGTGCTGGCTGTCACTTATAATACTATTTTTTGTCACATAATCCTGTATATAGTCCCTCAATAGCCCCTCAAGCATTTTCCCCACGATGGATGTTAAGCTTACTGGTCTATAATTACCCGGGGAAGACCTAGAGCCCTTTTTGAAAATATGCACCACATTTGCCCTGCGCCAGTCCCTTGGCACTATACCAGTCACTAGAGAATCTCTGAATATTATGAAGAGGGGGCTGAAATAACTGAACTAAGCTCTAGGGTGTAACCCATCTGGTCCCGGGGCCTTGTGTACATTTATTTTATTTTATTTAGCTTGGACCATCTCTACATTCATCCAATTCAGTATATCAACTGATATATTAACAGCACTGGCATCGGCTTTATCGGCTGCTCTTTCTTCTCTTGTATATACAGAGCTAAAGAACCCATTTAGTAACTCTGCCTTCTCTTGATCCCTTGTGACAAACTCCCCGTTACCATTATCTAGGGGTCCTACATGTTCAGACCTTGGTTTTTTCGCATTCACATACTTGAAGAATTTTTGGGGATTTGTTTTACTATACTTGGCAACCTGCCTTTTCATTTTGTATTTTTGCTAATTTTATTACATTTTTACAGATTTTATAACACTCTTTATAATTTAAAAAGGCTACAGATGTACCCTCAGATTTGTATTTTTCAAATGCCCTTTCTACAGGTGTGTGTGTGTGTGTGTGTGTGTGTGTGTATATATATATATATTTATATTCATTCACATTACATTTTTCCCACATGCTTTTCATATGGCTCAGTAATCTTTTGGAATGAGCGGATTCCAGCAACTACTGACTTTTATAACAATTGTCCCTTTTCTAGAAAATATGTTCCATGACTTCATCTCCTCCGGACCCCAGTTATTTAACTCCTTCATTTCTGGCAGACGTACAAAGGACTGTTGGAAGGAAGTGGCAATAGTTGCACTATGTGTGATAGTATTCGTAGTAGGCGTGTGCCCCGCCATATCCTGAAAGGGCGCTATCTCAGGAAGCACAAGCAGAAGGTGAGCCTTGCTGCCCCAGACATCCACATTCAACACCTCAAGGAAAAATTAAGAGAACAATCTACTAAAATTCAAATAGGGTATTCATATTATTCCTGATGCCGTAAAAGTTACATGTTGCCAACGAGTGTCCATGTGTTTTCTGGAGATAGATGCAAGTCTTTGACTCGTAACGCTTCTAGACCACAGTATCACGTCCCCATGGGGTTCTACGGTGATCTAAGTTTCATAGAAAGAAAGGATGGGATCTAGGTGTAAGGCTTCGTTCACATCGGCATCAGGGCTCCGTTCATGGGTTCCGTCTGGATTCCGTTCATGGGTTCCCCTGACAGAAAGCTTAAACTGAAACCATAGGTTTCTGTTTGCATTACTATTGATTTCAATGGTGATGGATCCGGTGCAAATGGTTTCCGTTTGTCACCATTGTGTAAGGGCTCCGTTTTTTTTAGGGAATGACTAGCGTAGTCGACTACAGTATTCCGTTAAAACGGCAGAACCCTTACACAATGGTGACAAACGGAAACCATTTGCACGGATCCGTCACCATTGAAATTAATGGTGCAAACGGAAACCTACGGATTCCGTTCATGGGTTCCCCTGACAGAAAGCTCAGACGGGACCCATAATACGGACCCTAATACGTGGCTATTTTACGTATTTCTGAAATTGTCCATTCTCCTTAATTGCTTTATAATGTGGTAACGTTTACATTTTTGTTTGTAAAAAAATATAGATTATTTTGTTTTCTTTCTCCAAATTTATTATGGTCTTCAGCTCAGTCACAACATTACCAGTATCTCTGTTACTGAGGCGAATTTATCTTTAACCTTGATAATGGAATTTTGTTTTCTTGGGACCTGAAAAGGGGAGTAAATGGAATTAGTCAAGGCTGTGTTTTTCCTGTAATAAAGAATATAATAAACTCCCTTTTGTAGCGTTTTTTTTTTTGTTTCTTTTTTTGTGTGGTTTATTAGAGAGGCCAAACATTACGGTTTTGTTTTTCAGGAAATATGAGCAAACTACAATAGAACCGCTATATGTGGACTTAACCCTAGTTTTGAGTAAGCAACTGCACACTTTTGCAAACCTTTGTGCAACATTTTTTTAATTTTTTTTTTGCAAGGTGTCTATAAAGCTGTAGCTGAGCTGAGTTGGTCATTGAACGATTTCTCATTGGGCTTCACCTGCAATCCTATGTTATCCGCTGATAAAGTAGATAGTTTAGAATAATTTATGGGGATATCCGTGTTATCTGTAGATCTAAGGGCGGATTTACACGAGCGTGTGAGTTTTTGCGCACGCAAAAAACGCTGCATTTTGCGTGCGCAAAAGGCACTTAACAGCTCCGTGTGTCATCAGATAGGATGTGCGGCTGCGTGATTTTCGCGCAGCCGCCATCATTATGACACTCGGTTTGGATGTTTGTAAACAGAAAAGCACTTTTGAAGTGCTTCCGTGTGGTGAGCGTGATTGTCACGCACCCATTGACTTCAATGGGTGCGTGATGCGCGAAAAACGCAGAAATATAGGACCTGTCGTGAGTTTTATGCAGCGGACTCACACTGCGCAAAAATCACTGACAGTCTGCACTGTCCCATAGACTTGTATTGGTCCGTGCGAAACGCGTGAAAAAAACACGCGGGTGGCACGGACGTATATCGCATTAGTGTAAATCCGCCATAAAGGTGGACGGGCAGAATACATTAACGTCATCCGATTTTGGCAGGACCGGCCAACAGACCATCTAATGTGTAAAAATATACTTTGCAATACAACTGATAAGAAGCATCTGTAATGATAACTTGTTCCTCTGTATCCAATATGATTCAAGTAGTGATTTGTGAATATCATTTAATAGGTTTTAAAAATTTCCAGTCAGTCCTTCACTAAGTAATTATGACTTTGTATCTTTTCAAGTTGTGATAATTAGCTCATCCCTATTCTCATCACTATTTCAATAATGAGCACAATATAAATGGCTGGCAGACTCTAAGGCTGGGTTCACACACCCTATTTACGGACGCAATCTGGGCGTTTTAACCTCGAATTACGTCCGAAAATACGGCTCCAATGCGCCGGCAAACATCTGCCCACTCATCTGAATAGGCTTTACGATGTTCTGTGCCGACGGTCATTTTTTTTACGCGCCGCTGTCAAAAGATGGCGCGTAAAAAAGACACCCGCGTCAAAGAAGTGACTGTCACTTCTTGAGACGTAAATGGAGTCGTTTTCCATTGACTCCATGGAAAAACAGCTCCAATTACGTCCGTAATGGACGCAGCGATTTGCGCCTGCACTTGCCATTACGTCTGAAATTCCAGAGCTGTTTTCTCCTGAAACCAGCTCCGTAATTTCAGCCGTAACGGAGGCTGCCGTGTGAACATACCATTAGAGTGTGTTCACACTGGTGCGTTTTTGCCGTGCCTCTGAAAACCGCACTGATGCAATTTTCAGACGCATGGCAAAAATTCGGCAGAAAAGTGTGAATACACCCTTATGCTACTTCTCTCATGTGAAACAGGATCTCATAAGTGAGAATCCAACCCACCCAATGATTGCATAGAGATATCAGCAAGTTTGTAGATCCCTTACAAATCACTGGGATCACACTTGAAAATTTTTAAATCTGTTATTGGCTTTAGTTATTTTGACAGGACTGCGCATTGATCCAAAAATATTGGAATAATTTTTGTCTGTGTCCAGTTTTTAGCATCAGGTCCTTTTACACCGACCATTTATTTGGCAAATGAGCGTTCACAAAACACTCGTTCCTGATAATTGCCCTGTGTAAACAGGGCAACGAACAGCCAATGAACTAACAAATGCCCAATTATCGGCTGATTGCATTGTTTTAAATGCCAAAAATATTGTTGTCGGCAGCACGTCTCCCTGCGTAATCTGAGAGACGTGCTGCCGACACTATATAAATATATGGGGACCCTAGTAACGAGCGCTCGTCCCCATACATAGCTCCTTGTCAAAGAAGCAAACGAGCGCCGATCAACCAGCTGTCTCATTGACCGGCGCTCGTTTATACGGCTCACGTCGGGCCATGTAAGAGGACCCTTACCTTCATTCTCTCAGGCTAATCCCTGAATTGTCACTATATAAACCAATCTGCAGCATATTTATGAAGATGTTCAATGATTAACCCCTAAATAGCCACCAAACACTAACATGAACCACTACAAACAATAGTTACGTTTTTATTCAGGTTTGTACATTCGACTCCACCTAAACATTGTAATAATTATAGAAGGAGAGGCTCGGCGTGTAACGTGGAGATTTTATATATTCGAGCGCTTTTTACTGTCACTCTTGAGTATATGGAATAAAGTACAGAAATATTTTATCCATCGCTGTAGTCTGCGCTGTTTCTCCGCTTTAATCCTTTGCAGAACCTCTTTATGTGAAGGCCGGGAGACCGTGCAGCAGAAAAACTAAGTGTGTTCTGATACTTGATCTACCGCATCTGACCTCCTTGATATTGGGGATGGTGAGGGACTTTTCCTGGAGTCAGTGTGTTGAATTTTTATCCGGATTATACAGTGTGTAGCCCCATTTCTATAATCATTTATAAAGATTATATGCAGAGTCCAGCACTGCGTAGTACAAAGTGTATCGCACAGTATAAGCGGAAGCCTAGATACATGTGGGAATTTCCAGTGACTAAGCAGTGTTCCTGTATTTATTAGTGTAAGTTTAAAAAAGTGAAACTCTTTTCCAGGAAATCTGTTTTCATTGTAATTTCCATTTGTTTCACTGTCCAATGCCAAGATTAATGGTTATTTACACCATTTGTGTTTTTGTTTTGTTTTTCGTTTCCAAGCACTTTATTTTTTTTAATTGACTTTTATTAGGCTCCACCTGATATCGATCACATTTCAGTTCGTGAACTGGCGGCTTAGCCGAGAGTGGGTCCTGTGGGTCTTTGACACCGCATCCACCTAATATCGATCACGTCTGTGTGTCATAGACCCACAGGTCCCACTCTCAGCCAAGCCGCCAATTCATGAACTAAGACGTGATCAATATTAGGTGGATGCTGAGTGTCCGAGACACACAGAACCCGATCTCTGCTTAACCAACGGAATCGGCTGAGCGAGAACAATACAGGATACATAGAAACTGTATTGTTAAAAAAAATTAAGTCCATTAAAAAAGATTACACAAAACATTTATTTACTAAAAGAAAAGTCAATTCAAAGGTGTACAAAGCCTTTAATTCAACATGCTACCAAAAATTGGTGGCTGGAGGGAATTACTATATATTTGGGGTAGCGTACATTCTGCGTGACGTTTGAATGCCTGAGCACCTGATGCCCAAAGCTAAATGTGTTTTTGTCATGCCAGGATATCTACATTTGTGCATGTGAGTTTGTAGAGGTAGGTTCTTATTTAGAGGGGAAGGGTATTTTTTTTGGTTAAATGAATATGTATATCAGTGGCGGACACAGACTACAAAAGGCCCCTGTGCAGATAATGTGCCAGGGCCCCCCCGCCCCCCCCCCCCAATACCGACAAAGTTACCTAAACATATATATGCATATAAAAATAAACCTTACTAATAAAAATTATGAAGGAAGATTTATATTGTACATTTTATTACCAGTTTAGAACACAAGTAACACATTTTTTTCCGGGTTAAATTCTTATCTAAACTAAGTCCCTAAATGTGGGCAAAGAAAATGAAAAACCTATACTCACCTCCTCCGGCGCCTCCGTTCCCCCTCCGCAGCCCCTATCCCTTTCTGTGTTTACAAAGCTGCTGTGGTGACGCGCGGTCGATGGCACATGACCGCTGCAGCCAATCAATGCCCTCAACAGCGATTTGCTGTGGAACTACTGTCCTCAGCAGCACACCAATGAGGAGTTATTGGCAGCAGCGGTCACGTGCCATCGGCAGCGCGTCACCAGTGCAGCCTTGTACACTTGTAACACAGACCGAGACAGGAGGATGGGGGCTGCGGCGGGTGAACGGAGGCGAGGGAGGAGGTGAGTATAGTTTTTTTATTTTCTTTGCCCACATTTAGAGACTTAGGTTAAATTGAATCATTGAATATAACACAAAGCACTCATGCAACTGAGATGCAATAATTTAGATGATCTTATCATGCTTAGCTTACTGCACTGTTACCTATCAAGCAGGACTGAATCTCAAGATATCTACAGAGGGGGCTGTATGGCGTTATCTACAGGGGGGACTGTATGGCGCTATCAACAGAGGGGGCTGTATGGCGTTATCTACAGGGGGGACTGTATGGCGCTATCTACAGAGGGGGCTGTATGGCGCTATCTACAGGGGGGTCTGTATGGCGCTATCTACAGGGGGGACTGTATGGCGCTATCTACAGGGGGGACTGTATGGCGCTATCTACAGGGGGGACTGTATGGCGCTATCTACAGGGGGGACTGTATGGCGCTATCTACAGGGGGGACTGTATGGCGCTATCTACAGGGGGGACTGTATGGCGCTATCTACAGAGGGGGCTGTATGGCGTTATCTACAGGGGGCTGTATGGCGTTATCTACAGGGGGCTGTATGGTGTTATCTACAGGGGGGACTTTATGGCGTTATCTACAGTGGGGTCTGTATGGCGTTATCTACAGGGGTTCTGTATGGCGTTCCCTACAGGGGGGGTCTGTAGGGAAAGTCATACAGCCCCCCCCTGTAGGGAACGCCATACAGACCCCCCTTTAGGGAACGCCATACAGACCCCCCTGTAGGGAACGCTATACAGCCCCCCCTGTAGGGAACGCTATACAGCCCCCCCTGTAGGGAACGCCTTACAGCCCCCCCCTGTAGGGAACGCTATACAGCCCCCCCCCCTGTAGGGAACGCCATACACCCCCAATCACTCAAAAAAATGCGACCTACAGTGTGAAAAGACAAAAGACATGTATCCCCTATCCACAGGATAGGGGATACATGTGTGATCGCTGGCATTGATAGGGAGAGCGGGGGACCGAAAGTCCCCCGAAGTTCTCCATCACTCACCTCTGACTTCCGGTGTCTGCGCAGCTCAAGTGTGACCGGCGCTCCATTCATTTCTACGGAGCTGCCGACACAGACCCCGGAAGTCCGAGGTTTGTGATGGAGAACTTCAGGGGACTTTCGGTCCCCCGTTCTCCCTATCAATGCCAGCGATCACACACGTATCCCCTATCCTGTGGATAGGGGATACATGTCTTATGTTTAATGGCAGAGCGGGGAGATACTCCCTGCTCTGCCGTAGTGTTCCGTGGCATCGCGCTGTAGCAGCCATAGCGGCAGCTAGCGGAGATTCCGGCCAAGGTGGGGGCCCGTGCCGGCAGGTGACGCGGGCCCCCTCATGCCGCGGCCCCGTAGCAGCCGCTACGGCTGCTATAGCAGTAGTTACGCCCCTGTGTTAGGGGGAGTTCACACTGAGGTTTTTTTCGCGAAAAACGTCAGAAAGTGCCTCCCATTGAAATCCATGAAATTTTTCCTGCGAGCAGTAAAAACCGCATGCGGGAAAAAGAAGCGCAATGCCCTTTCTTCGGGCGTTTCTGTCTCTGACTTCCCATTGACAACAATGGCAGGCAGAAAATGCGTTTTTTGCTGCGTTTCCCTGCCCACGGCCCGATGGCCGAAAAACGCCACAAAAAAACGCAATGAAAAACGCGGGAAGTGTTCTACCGGCAGGTCAAAATATGCCTCAAAATTCCGGAAGGAATTATGAGGCAGATTTTTCTACATAAAAACTTCTCCCTTCTGACATGAACTTTTTAACTTCATCTACCTGTCCTCTGCAGTCTGCACGTCCTCCACTCGTCCTGTGTCTGTCCTCCGCTCATCCTATGAGTTCTCCGGCAGTCCTGACTGTACTGTCCAGCCGCCCGAAGTCTTACGTCGCACCGCCCCCTGTCCTCTCCCCTGCCTGAGCGCTCCTCCTACCACCAGCATCGCCGTCCTGTCCTATTCATCTGTGCCAGATTGGCAGTGCAGTGTAGCGGCTATCACCGGGCCCGGGCACCCGCCCCCTCCCTCCCGATTGGTAGTGCAGTGTGGCGGCTATCACCGGGCCCCCGCCCCCTCCCTCCCCTCATGCCTAGTGTTGTGATGCTACTAGGCACGAGGGGGCCCGTGCCGCCAGGCCTGGTACATAAAATGTAATGTGCCTGTCAGGGCGACACGGGCCCCCCCATGCCGCGGGCCCCGTAGCAGCTGCTACGGCTGCTACTGTGGTAGTTACGCCACTGAACGGGCCCCCTTCCCACGCGGGGCCCTTGTGCAGCTGCACCGGCTGCACATGCGGTATGTCCGCCCCTGATGTATATAGTAAAATTAATTAACAGCCTCTGGTCTAGGTGTTGTCGTCATTGTTACCTTATCCAATCCGGTCCAGTGGATTGTAACCAGACCAGAAGCTGTTTGTTACGGCCAGATCTGAACACTCCATGCAGTAGAAACGCTGCAATCATTGGGTGAAGGGGGGTCGTAAATAAACGGCAGCTTTGCAGACGAGCACATCGTTAGCTGCCGTATATTTACGTGAAGCATTTGGAAAGGGGTTAAGGGTTTCCTCAGACATTAATGGATATATCCTATAAATATGCCATCAAAGAAGACCCCTCCTGTCAATATGCCCTATTAGGGTGCACTCAGAACCCCTGTCTATGGGCTAGAATGGAGAGTCATTCTGTAAGACCAACTAATGCAGAGAACTAAGACGTAGCGATGCAAGTCAAAGCACCGACGCTTTTTTTCCTGAACAGCATTTCTCCTAAGGACTCATTCTGACGAGCGTGTTCCGCGTCCGTGTGCTCCTCTTGCTTGTTCATCCGTTGAAATAACTGACGGCATACGCAACCATGCAATTCAATAGTATTATAACCTATATATATATATATATACTCTTAGCCAATTCATTAGATTCAAGATTTCACATGATCCATATATATTAAACCGAAAAGAAAAATCTCGACATAAAAATATTATATCAAAATATATTTATTTGTACTTTATTACATATCAATAAATACAAGACCTACAATACAAGACATACACCTCCTGACGAAGGTTGCGAAACGCGCGTCGAGGTGCTTGGTGTCCAGGTGTCCTATCCTCCCAGTATCATGTCCTTCACAGGTATTGTGTTTTACTTCTAACTCTTCATAGCTTTTTTCTGATCAGGTCTCCTTTATCATAAGCATGGTTGCCTATATACTCTGTTGATTTGAGTGACCTGTCAGTTTGATTACTTACACATATGGTATAGCGATCACTGTACCTGGGATGTGATCCTTTTTGGGAGTAATTATTTTTCTATATATATTTTTTGATATTGTACTATGTGAACCTGGCCTAATTTTAATTATATTTTATATGTCTATAGTATATACTTGGGAGGGGGGTTATTTTTGTATGTCTTGTATTTATTGATATGTAATAAAGTACAAATAAATATATTTTGATATAATATTTTTATGTTGATTTTTTTTATTTTTTTTTTATTTATTTTATTTTCTTTTTTTTTTTTTCTTTTCGGTTTAAAATCATGCAATTCAATAGGGCTATTCAGACGTGCACGATTTTTCACGCATGTCCTATATTGGTGCCCTTTAAAGTCTGTCGGTGTGTGAAGAACACGGACAGCACACGGCCGACCTACATGTTTCACATATTAATTGCTAAGGAAATGCAGAGAAATAAAAAAGTGCTTACAGAGGAGAATCACGGAAGTGAAAAACGGATGCCACACCCAAAGCACACTGATGCGGAACGGAAAGCACACTAATGGCACACAGACATGAAATATGCTCCATTTATTGTGCACGCAAATCAGATACGCCAGTGTGAATGTTGCCTAACCCAGTGCTCGGTAGGGACGGAAACAAAACAATATTTATTTGAATGGGGACTGTTTTAACTTGAGAACCAAAAATAGGGTGACCCTTAATGTAATGGTACGTGTAACACAAATATGAGTAACCTAAAGAGAACAAAAACACGACCTTACTGCATGCGTTTAAAAATAAATATTTTATTGAATAACCAAGCTAAAATATACAAGCATGTATAGATAAAATAAAACCGAATATGCAACCTTCACAGTGGGACAGAGAAAGTAAGGGTATGTGCACACGACCTATTTTCAGACATAATTCAGGCGTTTTACGCCTCGAATTACACATGAAAAGACGTCTTCAATACTTCTGCATATATCCACCCATTGCTTGCAATGTTCTGTTCAGACGAGGTGTAATTTTACACGTCGCTGGCAAAAGACGGCGCGTAAAATTACACCCGCGTCAAAGAAGCGCAGGACACTTCTTGGGACGTTTTTGGAGCCGTTTTTAATTGACTCCAATGAAGAACAGCTCCAATCACGTCCGTGAAAAAAATGCGAGTACATGCAAAAACGTCTGAAATTCAAGAGCTGTTTTCGCCCGAAAACGGCTCCTTAATTTCAGACGTATTTTGCGTTGTCGTGTGAACATACCCTAAAAGTGCAGTGGATACAGCAAGAGTAAAGACTGTCAAGACTCTTTTAACTTGGAACACTATTGTGACAGCATCGCTGCAGAAAGGCAAAGCAAAAGGGGCTGTGGTCCATAGCATCTGTAGGGGGTCCTCATTGATCAGTCATTGATTACATACTCAATAGATATGTCATTAGCAGAGATGGTCGGGGCATATCTATAGAGTAAGTAGAAAAGCCCCTTTAATGTGAGTCGGGGAACAGCACGCCAACATGAGACTGGAAATAGTTGTGTGTTCAGCAGAATAGATCTTTTTTTTTTCTTCGCGTGGATTCCTGGGCTGTAAGTGATATTCATTGCTCTGGGGGGTTGGACAATAATTATTATATTACACATGAGCTTTTACTTGTTTCACAAATGTTTGCAATGCTCGCTGCAGGTTGTGATGTGACACTTGATCCATTGATGATTTACTGACCAATATTGTTCATGTGATCCTTCTTGACAGATGACAGTAATGATTAACTCTTTTGTCTCCAGTCGAAGCTTAGCCCTTAGAGATGTCAGTGTTGTAATAATAGGCAGAGATAACAGAGGTAACTGCCTCGTCGTAGATTTTGACAAAATGTAGTCTTTACCCCTTGTCATTAATTTTCAGTCTGCCTTTAATATTAAATGTATTTATTTTTTACATTTTAAATACGTTTTGGAATTTAGTATTTTAATTTTACACAATGGCAAAAAATAAATAATTAGAGCAAAATATCTTAATTCTCTTTCTCTCTTTCTCTCATTGCAGTAAATTAGATTAGTTACTTTGTAAATGGGATTTTCGGAAACCTCAGCATGCCCTATCTGTAGTCTTTGCTACATTTTTGCTATTTTCCCAATTAATTTCAATAATTCCGCTCTAATAGAGGGAGGTCCCTTGCAGAGGACCCCCCCATCTATGAGGTCCACATGCCCTAATGGGGTGCATGGAAAGGATTTGTCTTCATGAAGTAACCCCTTTTAATAAAGATACCGTTCCATGTGCCCGTACCCTGCTCGGACCTGTTTAGATGCAAAAATAAATGGTCGTCAAGGACGGAGATTCACTTTAAATTGCAAGTTCATTTGATAGGATTCTGCTACTTTTGTTATGATCTTATTTGGGAGTAGGAAAAACAACTTCCGTAACTTTTTTTTCAGTATGTTCATCCCCAGCTATGGGACGTACAGTACGTTTTCTAGTCCTTTCTGAGTTATAACAGGATCTGAATTGTTTTCAAAAGCTCTTAATCCATACGGTGTGCATTATAATGCTGTGTGTCATCCTTTTCGGCTGCGTGTTTTGGTGTAGATCAGACAATCTCCGAGCAGGGAGTTGCTTCAAAAACAATGCTGTTTATTTGCAAGTTAACATTGCGATTGGTCCACCTCTATTTCCTACTTCTCAGGCCTGGGAGCTGATGGGTTTGCTTTATAGGATGAAGGTTTACAAGCGATAGTTGATTATATTCTGCCAACAATTACAGCAGAACAAATTTCATATTGCAAGTTTAAAAACAGAGACACGTCCATCAAGTTCAACCTTTCTCTGACCAATCTGATTGATGTATTGTAAGGAAAAATAACCACCCCTTCCACCTCTCCCAACGATTGATACATCTCCCCTTTATTAATTATAACTCTCAATACCAATCGTCATGAAATACAAGTCTTGTGTTTTACATAACTACATTGCGGTAGAACGTTAAATAGTTTGACTGATCTTACTGTAAATACTTTTCATGTCCCAGATCCATTGCCTTATTTTTCAAAGCTAAAAATGACAAATTTTCCCAGCCTTTCATTATCCTTCCAATGTATTAAGCTTTGAACCCTCCTCATCTTTTTTTGCCGTGTAGAACCCAAAACTTTCCCCACATGTATTAAGCCTAACATGGGATTTCTAGAAAGGGAAATAATATATTTGGATCACAGTTTTTTTTATGTTTTCATTTTTATATGCATTTTAAAATTTGTGTTTTAGTTTTGCAGCTCCTGCCTGGCATTGAGCGCTGACACTTAGTAACCAGCATGCCCAAGTCCTTTTTCTTGGTCTGTTGTTGCCACTTGTATTTCATTGTATGTCTATTCTTTACTGTGCACTAATTTTCATTTTTGAACATTTACATTTTTATATGCCATTTATCTGCACAACTACTTGGCTCATTAAAGGAACAGTGTCATGGCAAATAATTTTTTTTATATGTTAAAGATGTTAGTGCTTTAATAAAAACGTTTTTATTCATTTGTGTGTTTGTGTTTTACTTTTTCTTATTTTTACACTTTTTCTTCCCTATGGGGGCTGCCATTTTTTGTTCCATTTCTGTGTGTGTCGATTAACGACACACACAGACATGGAGTACGGCAGCCACAGTCCCATAGGGACTGCAAACGGCTCCCGTCCCATTGACTGCCGTGTACGGCGTCTGTGTGGGAACTGCGCATGCGCCGCTCCCACACAGTCCTATTCGAAATTGGCGCCGTCCGGCGCCATTTTCCTGTGGACCGGAAGTCGCGGCCGGACAGTAATATTACTACTTCCGGTCGCGGCTTCCGGACTTGTGCACATGGAACAGCGGCAGCAAAGGGAGCGGACGGGCCGGAGGGAGCCGCGGCGGCAGGAGCAGGTAAGAGATTTCAATGTATGTTAGTGTTTGTGTGTGTTTACTACTGTATGTAAACCTACTACACTGTGGGTTACCTCAAAAAATGGCGACACACAGTGTAGGAGGTTAAACCTTTCAAACCCCTCGTTTATCCCGGCACTAGCCAGGATAAAGGAGGGGGGGATGCTGAGAGCTCACTAGAGCGAGGACTTTTAACCCAATGTTGCAATGCTGCAATTTTGGGAACTAGCTCCATCTAGTGACCAAAAATGGGTAGTATTATAAATTAGAATTAATTTATAATATTTCCTGACTATTTCCTGACTCGTGAAAAAAATAAAAAAAATTTGAACCATGTTTAATCACCCACACACTAAATGTTTAATTTTTAAAAAAAAAACATGTTTTTCTGGCAACACATTCCCTTTAAGGTCATATCAAGGTCTTATTGTATGCGGTGCCTATGTAAACAAGGGGAAATGGCGCCGCAGGATGTCCCAGAGGTCGTACAGTTACCGATCAAACATTGGTGGCCTAGCCGCCTATACTAAGGATATGCAATCAGTGTTCTAGTCCTGGATAACCCCTGTATGAGCCTTTTATACTCTATTTCTTTATCTTTCACAAGTCTTTGTTTGTGTTTGAAGGTGCATTTACTAAACTCAATTGATCGCTATGCGTTTGAATAGGCATTATGTAATATATCAGATGTGCCCTATCCAGTTGGTTGTGGAAGATCCCTGGGACGTTATGCAACCTGTAATATACATTTAAAGGGGTTGTCTGATGAAGATAACCCCATATTTTAACAGGAACTGGCGAATCAAACATCTGTTATGGCTGGGGGAAGCAGCAAGCCATACAACAGTCGCTACAGGGGGGGATGTAGGATAACATGATGGCTGACCGTGTAATACTTGGATGGGCCAGATTTCTTGCTCATAGAAGCAGGTACCGAGTGGCAGTTCCCATACATGATGTGCATAAGGAAAGCAGTTGTCTTCATGAGAGAACTCCTTTTAATTACATGTTGGATGCATAGTGACAATAATCACCAGGGTTAGTAACATAATAATAGTTATGTAAAGTTTCACATAATAAATCCAAGTGTCTTCCTAAGGTAGAAAGAATTCACCGCACTGGGAAGCAACTTTGTAATCCTATCACAGCTGTCTCTCTGTTTTTATATTTTTCTCTTTTATGTTCCACCCCCATTATCCACAGCACTAAGATATCTGTTAAGATTTAATGAATATTAAATCAAAAGATGAAACGAAACCTGTGAGGGAGCAGAAATATAACCTGTCAATCGCCCTGTTCCAAGATCCTTAGCAACATGTTTTGAATTTCTGTTTTGAGATGATCTACACATAAAAGCGTTTCTATGTGTTTATTTCACATCATTTACAATGCATTGTCTTCCTAAAGCATCCCAGGCTGTAATTCCTTGCTATAGCAAAACCGTGATGAGTGCATAATGGATTAATTATGGCGAATAATAAGAATATTCTATCATCTACAAGTGAAGACCAGTCATTCTTGTCTGGGCAGGCAGCACATATATTGCAGTTTAATAACACACCCAATTAATGCGAAAGGCAGTGGGAGTCTTGATACAACGATACTGGTTTTGCAATTCGGCATGACCTTTCTCTTTACAGGTGAAAGTTTACTACCAGCAAAAGTTAAGTTAGTTTTGTTTTTTCTTGGACTATACTCAAAATAATTACATTGTAAAAGAAGATAATGTTTACCTGTTAGAATGAAACAATATTGCAAAACAACAAACAAATACATCCCACTATCTTTTTAAACAAACATTCATGGCTTGTATTGTACTACACAGCTGCATTGATAATTCTGCAGTAATCAGAGCTGAAATCAACCAGCATTCTCTGCATTTTTTAAATGTAATTTTTTTTTAATTGTCTGCACAGAGAATTCTACCACCAGCTTTACACCCACCAGGCAACGCTTTTTAGGGAGATGAATAATATCAACCTTGTTTACTGTTTTCCCAATGACTGCTAGCTGAATAGTGAATACAGCTCTGGAGTATAATTCAGACTAAGGCCTTATTTAGACGAGCATATTTCACGTTTGTGATACGCGCGTGAAAAATCACGGACCTATGTAAGTCAATGGGGCCATTCAGACATTCTGTGTTTTTCACGCAGCGTGTGTCCGCTGCGTGAAACTCACTGCATGTCCTATACTTGAGCGTTTTTTGCGCATCACGCACCCATTGAAGTCAATGGGTGCGTGAAAATCACGGACATCACACGTTGATGGTGATTCGCGATACAGTTGCTCAAGAAATGAAGAGAAAAATAAAACCACCTCCATTTCATTTTACATACGTCAAAAACGCGTGACATAAGGATGCCATACGCGCAAAAATAACGCAGACACGCACCAAACACTGATGACACACGTAACTGCAACGCGCGCAAAACGCTGCGTTTTTTACACGCGCAAAACGCACACGTTCGTATAAATAAGGCCTAACTTCTCTTGTAATGATCCAGGATCAATACAAGAGAAGTAATGCAATGTAGATACAAAGTGAGGGTATGTGCACACACACTAATTACGTCCGTAATTGACGGACGTATTTCGGCCGCAAGTACCGGACCGAACACAGTGCAGGGAGCCGGGCTCCTAGCATCATACTTATGTACGATGCTAGGAGTCCCTGCCTCGCTGCAGGACAACTGTCCCGTACTGTAATCATGTTTTCAGTACGGGACAGTTGTCCTGCAGCAAGGCAGGGACTCCTAGCATCGTACATAACTATGATGCTAGGAGCCAGGCTCCCTGCACTGAGTTCGGTCCGGGACTTCCGGCCGAAATACGTCCGTCAATTACGGACGTAATTAGTGTGTGTGCACATACCCTGACTCATATTTTTATGTAGATGGCACTGAATCATGGCTGTACCCTATTAAGGCTGTGTTGTACTTTAGCATGGTCACATTTTTTTGCAATGATTATGGTACAGATGAAATGCTGTTTCAGATTTTGTACTGGTTTCCTTGATCCAGCTGAGACCATTTTTCCCCTATTCGTGGTCCTGACTTCTTGTGTGCCTCTGTAGTATTTGCACTGTTCACTGCCCTCATTGAACTGTCTAGGGTTGTGTCCAATAATTAGTTTCTCATGACACCCGGAAGGTTGGAACCCCTGTTTGGCGATACTGATAACAAATTCACTTTCGCCCTTTTATAAAGCTCAATCTTATACAACGTGGCATGTTTAACTTATTTTTAAAATATGCTTCTTTTGTTCCTGTAATCTTTGAATTGAAAAAAAAAAGTGAAAAACTCACTTGAATGGACTGCGTCACATAACCAAACAATGCAGTGTGGAATTATTACATCGGCTGTCAGAGAGAAATACTTTGCTCACTTGACATACACATAACACTTATATTCATAAACTAGAACATTGCTCAATACTTACTGTGAGAAATGTTTACAGTACACTTCAAAGTAACGTTATTTATACCGATTAGTTATTGAGAACACAGAAGAATATGAAAATGCACATAATTCACTAAAGTACATCCATATTGTTCATGATACCAGTTTGTCAGAAAATGGGTTGATTGGCGTTCTTAACTATATGCATTACCGTGGATTTTAATAATTGATATGGATACCTTTTTTATTGGTCATGGATAGTTGTCAATCTACGAAATATATTGAGCCTTAAAACTGTTGCATGCTGCATTGGAGGGCATATACATACTTTGGAATATATATATATTATTATTTTTTAATCCCCTCAAAGCAATGTCATAAAGAGGCACTATACAGCAGTGCACAGAAATAACTGCAGGTGCGACACCCCTGGAAACATTTGATCTTTGCTGGAGGAAGGGCTATAAAGGAAATGGAGTGTAAGGGTATGTTCACACGGCCTATTTATGGACGTAAATCGGGCGTTTTTGCCCCGAACTACGCCCGAAAATAGCGCCTCAATAGCGCTGACAAACATCTGCCCATTGAAAGCAATGGGCAGACGTTTGTCTGTTCACACGAGGCGTATATTTACGCGCCGCTGTCAAATGACGGCGCGTAAATAGACGCCCGCGTAGAAGAAGTGACCTGTCACTTCTTTGGCCGTAATTGGAGCCGCTATTCATTGACTCCAATGAATAGCAGCGCTAATTACGGCCGTAATTGACGCGGCGTTCAAGCGCCTGCACATGCCGGTACGGCTGAAATTACGGGGATGTTTTCAGGCTGAAACATCCCCGTAATTTCAGCCGTAACGGACGCCCTCGTGTGAACATACCCTTACATGGCAGGTCTCTGTTCTGGCTTTGGGAAGGTTCCAGAGCGGGGGACCCCCCCATATCACGTCCATATCGGGCATTTAGGTAAGAGTCCTAATTGGGCATACGAACAGGGGTCTTCTTCATGAGTTTTAAGACTACATTTTAACATCCGTATTATGGCCTAAGTTCCAGATCTACCACATTCTAGTGAAACTAACGATACATCGGTGTAGACTACAGTGCAGTGTAGACTACTATGGTGATCTGAGTTGGTTTCAGTAGAAAGGTGAGACAGACCTGGCCCATTTTTGACCAAGTTCGAAAGCTGTCAGCCAGTTGTAAAAGAGAAAAAAAGCAATGTTCAAAAGTAGTGTAAATATGGTGCAAGTGTATGTACTATCTTTTGCACCACTTTAACTACAATATATGTGCTGCTTCAGTTTTTATGTTTGATCCCCATTGCCTGTTCTTTTCCTGATTAGCTGATTACTAAAGACTATATAAAGAATCTTGCAGTGATTATACGTGAATGGGACGTTGGTTTTGAGACTGGTGTATATGGGGCTGACACTTGCATCGGTCTTGTTACAATGTAGCCGTTCTAGACCTTCTAATAACTCGTGGCTATAAAATTGGAGGAATTTTATAAAATGATTTGTTAGCAGATCGAAGAGTCAATGCCCCTTTCAGTTTCTTCTATAAGCTGCTTTTCCCACAAGCCTGGTGTAGCAGCTAAGCAGCTCCTGATGACAGATCGCTCTTTTATCTCTACTGCTTCTTTCAATTTTCCACTTGTTACAAAACTCCATCTACAAAGAGATGTGGAAATGCACATTCCTGTGGCTCAGCAGAGCAGGTCCCCTTCACCGCCTGTGCAGTACGGTGCTATAGACACAGCCCCTTGATGTAATGACCTATGGTAGACGCCTCATACAAAAAAAGTCTCTAAAAAGGTAACCTGGGCTGGGCTTTGGATTGCATAAAGAGCTGTAAAAAACAAGGCAATGTCTCCAAACCGTGCACTGCAGAACACGGACACAGCTCAACACAACCTTTAGGGGACGTTTTGGAGAATTTAAAGGGAATCTGTCCTACTGAAAATGTAGTCCAATCTGCAGACAGTTGGTTCTAAAGCACGGGAACCTCGGCAGATTGATGTGAAGTTTTGTGAGCGAAGATTGAGTATGGCTTACAATTTATTCACTTAAACCTCTTCTAGTTCTGGGCATAGGAGTCCAGTGGGCGGTCCTACTCAATGATACAGTCTTTCCTGTGTGTGTAATATATATACAGGGTGGGCCATTTATATGGATACACCTAAATAAAATGGGAATGGTTGGTGATATTAACTTCCTGTTTGTGGCACATTAGTATATGGGAGGGGGGAAACTTTTCAAGCTGGGTGTTGACCATGGCGGCCATTTTGAAGTCGGACATTTTGTATCCAACTTTAGTTTTTTCAATGGGAAGAGGGTCATGTGACACATCAAACTTATCGAGAATTTCACAAGAAAAACAATGGTGTGCTTGGTTTTAACATTACTTTATTCTTTCATGAGTTATTTACAAGTTTCTGACCATTTATAAAATGTGTTCAAAGTGCTGCCCATTGTGTTGGATTCTCAATGCAACCCTCTTCTCCCACTCTTCACACACTGATAGCAACACCGCAGAAGAAATGCTAGCACAGGCTTCCTGTATCCGTAGTTTCAGTTGCTGCACATCTCGTATCTTCACAGCATAGACAATTGCCTTCAGATGACCCCAAAGATAAAAGTCTAAGGGGGTCAGATCGGGAGGCATTTCTTCTGCGGTGTTGCTATCAGTGTGTGAAGAGTGGGAGAAGAGGGTTGCATTGACAATCCAACACAATGGGCAGCACTTTGAACACATTTTATAAATGGTCAGAAACTTGTAAATAACTAATGAAAGAATAAAGTAATGTTAAAACCAAGCACACCATTGTTTTTCTTGTGAAATTCTCGATAAGTTTGATGTGTCACATGACCCTCTTCCCATTGAAAAAACGAAAGTTGGATACAAAATGGCCGACTTCAAAATGGCCACAATGGTCAACACCCAGCTTGAAAAGTTTCCCCCCTCGCATATACTAATGTGCCACAAACCGGAAGTTAATATCACCAACCATTCCCATTTTATTTAGGTGTATTCATATAAATGGCCCAGTGTGTGTGTGTGTGTATGTATATGTATATGTATATGTATATGTGTATATATATATATATATATATATATATATATATATATACACACACATCTCAATCTGTTATTAGGACTGCCCACTGGACTCCGAAGTCCATAATGAGCAAGGGTTTAATGGCTATATACAACTTTTTGAGGGCATTTTTTTTTTTTTAAATAAATAAATCCGTTCGTGTAACTTTGTAAATACTTATTAAAAATATATATATTTTGGAGATACAGCTGTTCTGTATTCTCTATGCAGAACAGCTGTATCTTTCGCTTTACACTGAATCAGTCAGTCCCGCTGACTTGTCGGGTTCAGTGTTGGCGGGTCCTTCGTGTCTCAGATGTGATTTACAGGTGGATCTTGCATGTCACGCAGGACCCGCTGACACTGAACCCGTCGCGTTTGCGGGACTGATGGATTCAGTGTAGAGCGAACGTTACAGCTGTTCTGTATAGAGAATACAGAACCGCTATATCTCCAAAATTAAAACCAATTTTTTATGAAATGTGTATATACAAAGTTACACTATTCACACTGACTGATGTATTTATTTAAAAAAAAAAAACCCTCAAAGGTGTCTATAGCCTTTAAATCAATAAAGAAAGTTATATGGTGTTATAGCAAAAGATCCAGTATACACCTTTTTATAATGCTCGCCATAGAGCCCAAGCCCTATACGTTTTACATTTTTTTTTGGACCAACTGAGAGTCTACAGCATGGGTTAGCAACCTGTGGCACCAGTGCCACAGCCGGCACTTGGGGCATGGTTTGCTGCCACACTTCCCTCTCCTGGTGTCCGGTGCCATTGTGTGCTTGGCAGCGCTGATCACGAGGGGAGAGAGAGAGCGAGCGTCGCTTCATTGTGTTTGTCGCTGCTGAACACTTGACAATCACACAATGCAGCACTGCTCTCTCTCCTGGTGTTCAGCATTACCAAGCGCATAATGAAGCGCTGCTCTCTCCTGGAGATCAACATCGCAAGGATGGAGTTTAGTAACCGATCTGTAAAAGAAAAAGTTAGCAGTGTTCTCTCCCATGTGCACTGCCCCCCCCCCCCCCAAGCTGGTGTTCAGTAGCCACAGTCTCTCCGATGTGCACCCCTTAAATCTGGTGTTTAATAGCGGGGGCCTCTCCTATGTGCACCCCAATAGCTGGTATTAGGTAGTCTCGCTGTCTCACTTGTGTGCGGCGCCCCAAACTGGTATTGGGTAGCTGTGGTCTCTCCTGTGTGCAGTTCCGCCTAGCTGGTGTTCAGTAACCACAGTCTCTTCCATGTGCTGCGCCCCAAAGCGGATGTTCAGTAGCTACAGTCTCTCCCATGTGCAGCGCCCCAAAGCGGATGTTCAGTAGCTACAGTCTCTTCCATGTTAAGCGCCCCCAAAGCTGATGTTCAGTAGCCACAGTCTCTTCCATCTGCAGCTCCCCCAAGCTGGTATTCAATAGCCGCAGTCTCATGTGCAACCCCCCCCAAGATGGTGCTCAGTAGCCGTGGTCTCTCCTATATGCACACTCCCAAGCTGATGTTTAATAGCCTCGGTCTCTCCTATGTGCACCTCAATCTGGTGATCCGTAGCCTCATATGCACCACAGATAATTCATCTTTGCAAAGTTAGTCAGGGACAACAGTCACACTGAAACGTAAGTTTAATTAACTGATTAATTTATGTCACATATGTGGTAACAGCTTGTGTTATATGACGTCCCTGTTTGAATGGCACGCTTTGTACTTTTTTATTTTTATTATCGACGCACCGTACAAAAAAGGTTGCCTACCCCTGGTCTACATTTTATTATTTCACACATATATGCTGTGGTTTAATTTTAATGGAAAGCCAAATCAAAAACATTCTGATTACGTTGAGTATGGGAGGAGAACCGAGAACCCAGTGGAATTTCACAATTTCATCGGGAGAACATACAAATCTATTTCCCCTAGTTTGGTTCGAACACGGGGCTCCAGTTCTTAAATTCTGACCCCTGAGCCACCATGCTTTAAATTTCCAAACGTCTAGAAATCGTGAAGTGTGTTTTCTGTGAAGATGTCAGTGATTGAGCGCCGGATCTTCTTGTATCTGCTTTCTTACGGTCATGTGCATTTGACTTGTATGAGCAATGTCATCAGGATGACAACATGTAGGAGTTTTGCTTACTGTGATCAGACCTGTGATCTAGTAATTACCTCCCTGGCTCCAGTACAATCCTGTAAGTATTTAACCATCACATGGAACAAACTGGCAATTTCATTGAGCGAAAATGATTCTAGTTGTGTAGCTGCTCTTACACGCTACGTCTGTCAGAGATAGAGATTTAATTTATATTCATTCTAGAAAATTAAAAATCTGTCCTGGTCATGTGATGGACACACAGGTGCGTGGCTCGTTTCAGTTATTAAAGCTCCATCCTGTAACGAGCTGAACACAGTAGCAAAATTTTATAACTTTTCATTAGACAAATAAAATTTATTTGCTGAAACGTTAAGGCTGGGTTCACACAGCTTGCTTTTGTTGCATTTTTAACCAGATTTTTATTTTGTTTGAACTCCAAATCCAAGACTTAAATTTAACTACAAAAAAAAAACGCTTGATTAAAAAAGCAACAAAAAATGCAGTGTGAACCCTGCCTTATACTTCTTTTAAGGCATATGAGTTAACCAGTGGAACGGCTCCCACCTCCACAAAATGGCCTTTGGAGGTACCAGTATTGCAGCTCATTGGACTTGGGGAATATGAAGCATAGAAGGCTGAAATGACACAATAAGGGCATGTTCACACGCAAAGTCAAAAACAGCTGAAAATTACGGAGCTGTTTTCAGAGAAAACCGTCTCTAAATTTCAGCCGTTTTTGAAGCTGAACACTATTTTTCAGGAGTTTTTTCTAGACGTTTTTGGAGTTGTTTTTCTATTGACACATAAAACCACTACAAAATTGGCTAAAAAAGTGACTTTTTACGGGGCGTTATTTTCTGCGCCTTTTTTTTTTTTAAACGGCGGCGTAAAAAAACGCCCCGTCTGAACGAACGTTTAGCTACCCTTTTTTTCAGGCGTATTTCGGGGCGTTTAAGCCCCGAAATACACCTTAAAATGCAACGTGTGAACATACCCTAAGACTAAAGTGAGACAAGCTGGCTACCATGCCCATAAGGAACCATAAAGCGGGCCATGTGGCCCCCAAGAGGAGGTTAGGGGTTTGTTTAAGGGCCAGTGGGTCCAAGTGGGGAATATAATGGTTCTGACCACGTGGTCTGCAGTGCCAAGGTGTCTTGTGAACCTATACAATGGCGAAATCAGTGGACTTCTAATTGAGGAAAGATAGGTGAGGGCAAGAGACAAATTTTTATTTTCTATTTTTTTTATTGCTGCTCTACCAACCCTTAGGCCCCATGCACATCACCGTAAAAAAAAATCTGTAATTGCGAACCGCAATACGGTCCGCAATTACGGACCCGCCCGGTTCTATTGGCTGCGGGCACCTTTCCGGACTGCTACGGAAGGGTGTCCGTGCCATAGAACCGTTCCGGGAATTATGGAGCATGTCCTACTTTTAGATTTTTACGGGCCATACAAAGTATGGGAGCATAGCCCGTAAAAGTTGAGAAGTAGGACATGCTCCATAATTCCCAGCATGGTTCTATGGCACGGACACCGTTCCATAGCGATACAGAAACAATAGAACCAGGCTGGTCCGTAATTGCGGTCTGCAATTCCGGAGTGTTTTTTTTTCTTTTACGGTCGTGTGCATGGGGCCTTATTGTGTATGGTAATGTGTATTGGACGGCAGGATCGCGACAGTTCACACACATGGAGGTTTTTATGGGCCACAGTGAGTAAATCACAAGCTGTGCAACAAACAACAAAGTTTCTCGTCAGTGGGGGGGGGGGGGGCACAGGTAGTAACGAAAGGTTGGCCAGCGGCTGCCTGGTGGTAGCCGGTGGAGGTGCGGTAGGCGCTGTCAGCTCTTGTGGTAGGCAGCCAGGGCAGGTGTGCTTGGCTGTAGGAGGGGCGAGAAAGCAGACTGGCTCAGGGTGCGGTGTGCCCCGATCAGTCAAGCCACCCAACTGTGAAGTTGAAGTGTAACGTGTGCCTGTGTTATTTATGACAGATGAGTTGGGGGTTTAACATGCGCACAACTTTTTATTAGCAGAAAACACTGTTTGGCCGGGATGGCTCATTGATGGCAGGGATATAACGCCAACATATTAGGGTATGTGCACACACACTAATTACGTCCGTAATTGACGGACGTATTTCGGCCGCAAGTACCGGACCGAACACAGTGCAGGGAGCCGGGCTCCTAGCATCATACTTATGTACGATGCTAGGAGTCCCTGCCTCGCTGCAGGACAACTGTCCCGTACTGTAATCATGTTTTCAGTACGAGACAGTTGTCCTGCAGCGAGGCAGGGACTCCTAGCATCGTACATAACTATGATGCTAGGAGCCCGGCTCCCTGCTCTGTGTTCGGTCCGGTACTTGCGGCCAAAATACGTCCGTCAATTACGGACGTAATTAGTGTGTGTGCACATACCCTTACGCAGCACTTTACAATTTAGAGTAACGTGTATTCTCCAAGACCTGCACTAGTATCTATGATCTAGGGGCGCTAACATTTACCTTCCAAGACCTGCACTGGTATCTATGATCTGGGGGCGCTAACATTTACCTTCCAAGACCTGCACTGGTATCTATGATCCGCGGGCGCTAACCTTTATCTTCTAAGACCTGCACTGGTATCTATGATCTGGGGGCGCTAACATTTGCCTTCTAAGACCTGCACTCGTATCTATGATCTGGGGGCGCTAACATTTGCCTTCTAAGGCCTGCACTGGTATCTATGATTTGCATGTCTGTGCCCTGATGGTTGAGGACTTCACAGATTGGCATTGCAGAACCACAAGATGAGCACCCCGGCTTTAGACATTGCCTTTCTCTTAATTTCTAAACTATTTGTCTTCACCATTATATAAAGGAAACATTTTGAACCTTTTCTTCAAGTGTCTGTAATACCTGAAAACTGTTTTGGCTACTGTCACCATCGCCTTCCTTCCACATTCTCGGAGCACATACTGTATATGAGAGGCAGCGAGTTTCTAGCGCTGTCAGCCGGGTGTCAGGATGATTACTTTGTTCTGTACATTTGACAGGTTTTGATGGGGTTGAATTATTTAGGATGACATCATATGATCGCAACATGCAAACGATTTCAACACGCTACAATGCTTTGAAGTGCTTGTCTACAACTGCAGAGATGTAAAGAGGCGCATCTGAGCTTTAGAACAATTCTCCTCCTGCCTATAATATAATAAATCACATTCCAAGTCCGACAGATTCAGGGTTTGTTCTACTCCGAGACTAAACACCCGGCTCTCCCCAAAGATCGTTGCGGACCAGAAGATTTGTGCCTGAGCTGAAGAATATTTGATGTTGGGACGTTAATCGTGAAAGGGGAAATATTTTACACAATTGGAATGATTTTTCATGAGGAAAGTTCTTTGTATTGTATCAAATAATTGTTTCGCCTATGAAGAAATTCTGAAATAGTTTTTTAAGGAAATCCGTGGTTGAAATTTAGGATTTCTGCTGCAGATTCCCACACATATTGGCTCCATTGAAGTTCACGAACCCCATTTACATGCATTGCTGTCATAATTCAGACATGGATTCATTCTGAACTGGGGACAAAAATAAAAAAAAAATCACCTGTACATATAAGAATTGTCTGGGTGACCACCTCTAATGGAAGCTGTAAGGGTATAATCACACAGGGCAGATATGCTGCGTAAAAGCACTCCGCGTATCCGCCCTGGTCACCGCTGGAAATTCCGGCAAAAAAAAAACGCATCAAATTGTAGTGCAGTTTTTCGGCCGGAAATTTCCGCTGCGGAAATCCTGCACTGAAAAATAAAATAAAATGGATATTTCCATGGCGACGTTCTGCAGCCCTGGGATGATTATCATCCCACGTGACCGCTGCAGCCAATCACAGGGATGAAACATCATCCCAGGAGGCCAGCCTGGGGAAAAAACACAGAATTCTGGGTAAGCATAAACAAAAAATAATTTTCCTGAGTTGCGTTTTTTTTGCGGCAAAATCGCTGCTTTCCTGTTGCTATTTGTTGCGAGTTTTACCTCCCCGTTGAATTCAATGGGGAAAACCTGCAACAAATAAGCAGCGTTTATGCAAATACAATTGACCTCCTGCGGATTAAAAAACGCACCGCAGGTCAATTTCTGAGTGTTTTTTCCGCTCATCGTTTACTGAGCGTGTGGATGAGATTTGTTTCATCTCATCCGCTACTGTATTATGCTGCCGATTTTCAGCAACGAAGATCCGCAGTATTTATGCTACGTGTGAACTTACCCTAACGGATGGCATCCAGGAAAAGAGAGGATCAATGCGGTTATTAATGGATAATAAAAACATAAGATTCATTGACAGTATTCCTAAATTCCAGCGTATTCTTGGGTGTTTGATGCGGTGGGGAGGCTCAGGCTGTACTGATAACATGTTGTCTGGGAACTGCAGAACATAATAATACTGTTCGGATCCTGGCTGCTAGCAGAACGGGATCTAGACAAAAATGTTGTGCTGACACAGGTGAAATAGATTGTTCTGTGCGTGTTTTCACATAGACTGAAACAATAGACTTACAAAGGAACACGTATCAACACGTGACGAACACCGACGCGCCACAAACACTGCAGTGAGTTATTTTAGTATAAATATGCTTTCTCAATGATGACTTGATATTTGGGTTCTGGTTGCAGATCAGATAATATCTCTATGGGAAGCTTTGCAATTCTCTGCAGGTGAAATGTAGTAGTGCACGGTATCCATAAAAGTCAAGGGGCGACCATGAAATAAAGGGTTGCAACAAATCATAGAGAGCACTTTCCAATGGCTATTCCCTCTATTAGAGCGGGTCCCAAATTGGAGTCTCATCCACCCTTTTAATGAAATTTTATATGCAACAACCTTCCCCTTTAAGGCAAAAACTGGCCAAAGACCTAGGATATCTTCCCGACTCCCTCATAATCCATGCACATTCAGCTCGGCCAAATGTGAATTTTATTTTAATCGAGGCAAGAGACCCTAGGTAAAATCTGCAGAGAAAAAAAAATGAAGGCTCATTCTGACGCTGGTAGATTTCGGAGTAGCTGAGCCCATGTGTGGGGGTTCAGACTGAATGTGAACAAGCTCCGAGAGACCTCCCCGCCTGCTCCCTACACTTACAAGGTTGAGATCGACAACTACCTAATAAGTAAATAGAACATAAACAAGGCTGAAGAAATAACCAAAAACTGTGGGAGTGCTGTAAAATATTAAAAGATTCTTTAAGGGGCCCTGGATCCAGGATCTTCAGAGCTGTGCGCTTACATTGCATCCCATCTGGGAAACCCAACTTCTGAAAAGGAGTAATTCACAAATGTCATGGAGTTCACAAAAATATATTATCTGTATATTCTTACTACGGACAGGCTAAGGGCTCATTCATATAAGTCGTTTTAACGTCTGTCACACGGACACATGTATTTCAATGTGGCCGTTCACACTACTTATTTCAACGGAGCGTGTGAAGGGTCTGTGGGGGATCAGCGATAACGCATCCCGCACGGGTTATCTTCGGACGTGAAAAAAACGCTGTTTTTCACATCAGAGGTTGCCCACGCTCCTGTGAATGTAACCTAAGGGTCCTCTTACGCGACCCAACAGACAGCTCGTTAATCGGCACTCGATTGGTTTCAACCGTGTTTTTATTGAAGATTTTTTCCGAAATGTTTACAGAACAACAAAACAGAAGGTCAGGTTGTACCAATCGTACAAATAAAAACAGAGAGAAAGAGAAAAAAAAAACAGAGTCATACAATCAGGTTGTACCAATTGTACAAAGTACACAAATATATAAATACATAACAAATGGTGATGAATCAAGTCCCTGCCGCGAGACTGAACTAGACAAGACAAGGGGAAAGAACAGTAGGAGGAGAGGGAGGGTCATGCTATATATTGAGGGCAGGACCCTATAAGCGACTGGTGAATGAGCTATCCAGATGACACGGAAATCCAATATATATCCCAAATTAATTTGAATCGGTCTAAAGAGTTGTTCAGTGAAGCTGTCATAAATTCTATAGTGTGGATTTTTCTCATTTAAGTCAGTGTTAGTCGAGGGTACGGTTTGTTTCCATTTCCACGCAATCGGGGTCTTAGCTGCCGTAAGAAGGTGCTGAAATAGATGAACCAGGTGTTTCCCCATTGACCAGGGAGGGACATTTAGCAGATAATGTAGGGGATCCAAGGGAATATCCGGTTGTACCACTGCGCCTGCCAGATCGTTATCGGCGCTCAATTGTACCTTTCACAAGGAGCTATGTATGGGGACGAGCGCTCGTTACTACACACTCGTTTGCCTGATAATTGACCCCTGTAAATATGCCTTTACTGTAAGACAAGTTAATGCAATCTTTGACTCCCAGTTATCAGCTATTTCAGACTAAGGAGAAGCTAAATGGACCGATATACATTACGACTGTGGATATGACATAAATGTCTTCGGTGGGAATAACTCTTTTAAGGGTAACTAAACTTTTTAAAAAAACGTTTAACATGTCAGAAGTATTGATCAGTGGGGGTCAGAGGACTGAGATCCCCACTGATCGCTAAAACAAAGTGGCAGAAGTTCTCGGGTGAGACTGATATCGGCCGATCCTATTATAACGCTGCTGCACTATTATAAGCTTCCTATACTGTAGCATAAGCATAAAATGCAGCAGGCCTCGCTGGAATTAGCCAAGAAGCTGCCCTGACATATGCAGAGTAATTTTATTTGTGGAGTAACCAGAATAAGCATGTTTTTAACCCTTTTCTATCCCCTGGAAAGCTCCAAAGCTTATAATAAGCAACTGGACTACAGCCAACCCAAAAAGTCACGCTCCATCACATGCACATTGTATGGCTACAATACAAATCACACCTTTCAGCTAGGCCAAATTCTCCGGCCTAATGTCTTGAACTTTTGCAAACAATGTGTGTTTGCTTAGATTTTCGCAAATCTCCTGAGATTGTAATGTCCAGTCCTGACTTATTAGTAAAACAAAGCTGAATAAATACAACGGGGGACAGCTAGCCATAATGTCTGGGACTGCCTAGAGACTGACTTTTTGGGTTGTGTTCACTATAGACTTTAATTCTTTTTCTGGTTGCAAAAAATCAAACTGGCCTCAGGCATTAGTCAGGTGTTTGACCGTTCTCGGTGCCAATGTCACCATTTTAAATGCCCATCTAACTCCAGTAGTGGTGCTTAATGCCGCTTATATCCAGGAAAACACTAAGTTCAGGCAGGTAAAAATCCAACTTGTCAGATCATTTCTTCTTAAGCACAAAAAAAAGTTAAAAGATTGTGAAATGGTCATATTTGCATAAACAGGCGGTAGACACGCTCTATAGATGACATCAGTGAACTTGAGGGTAAGGCCACACGGGGTGGCCCTGACACGGTCGCATGTTTGGTGCGGCTGTCAAACAGCCTGTTAGTGGCCGCACGTTAACGCGGGTAAACCGTCCCTTTATCTGCAAAATCATGCGGCCGTGAATTAATACACACTTTATGGCCGCACGATTTTGCAAATTACAACAACTTACCCCCTATTCATTCTCTTTGGCAGTGCCGTAGAAAGCCGAACACTGCACTCAGCTATCTCCAGCGCTCCCATAGAGAATGAATGGAGCGGCAGTGCGCATGCGCATGTAACTGGAATACTCCTTAACGAGGTATTTGACAGCCGCTCCTACAAAGTGCCAGAGCGGTTGTTGGCCGCGTTGCGACCGTGTCAGGGCCGCTCCGTGTGGCCTTACCCTGAAGGGGTTTCTCCCATACAAAATGCTAAATCATATAATAAAAAGTTCAGCAACTTTCTAATATATTTTGTTTTTTGAATTCCATTTTAAAAATATCGGCTTGTCAGTGAATGGAAGCAATCTTGTGTACATTCAAGGGCTAAAAACCTGCACTGACCTAATACTTCTCACAGCTGAGAGTTTATTACATTTTGATCCAGCCTAGACAACACTCTGTGAGCTAAATGGTCTGGACTCCAGGCGGCTGATACATTTCACCTGCACACTATTGTAACAAACGATCAGGGCAGAAGATAGATTTGTGCTATGTATTTGAATCAGAGTATTGCCTACACTGCATACAATTGTAAAAGGTATTAGATCTGTAAAATATTTCAAATTCTGGATATAAACAATCTTAAAATTCATTGACAAAGTATAGATCTTGAAAATGGTGAGGATTTGAAATGTAAACTATATTCTAGTTGCAGAGATTTTCATTATACAATGATTTCACTTTATGTAAAAACAGAAAACTCCTATAGAAGGCCAATTAATAAATCATTGCGGTTGGTTGTCTGAATTGTTATTGTTGTAGCATTTCCCCCTGAAATCAAAACTTTGCCAGGCAGCAAGTTGTCATCCAACGTGGCCCCCATTACAGCCCCCACTAGGATGGTCATCTAGCTTTCCCAGACTCCTGAACAACTCCTCTGCCAAGTTATGCAGGGATATGGAAGCAGAGGAGCAATCCTTGTATCTTTCAAAAATCTAGAAATGTTTGGTGACTATCCCTTTGGGAGCTGTGTATGGATTGGGCACAGCTTAGATTACCCAAAAATATCTATAAGGCTATGTTCACATCTGCGCCGGAGGCTCCGTTAGGGGCCTCCGTCGCAGATCCGTCAGGGTTTAGCAGAGACAATGGTGCAGCATGCTGAGCTTTTGTGTCCGGTAAAATCCAGGACACCCCGACGGAACCCATTAAAGTCAATGGGTTCCAGGGGCATCCGCTGTGCAACGGAACTATTGGTGCCGTTACTGCCTTGTTCTGCTCCTCCTATGGAGCAAAACAATGGAAAACACCAACTCCGGTGTGAACGAAGCCTTAATCTGAGAAAGTGCAGCATTTTACTGAAGAGCATTAATCTGGTGATTGTATGTCCTGGTAAATTCATTTTAGGGGAAACCAAAATAAAAATATAAATAACAACAAATGAGTGCAAAATAGATCATTCATATGGTATATCACCAATGCCCAGGGTATACAGTGGCACAGCTCCTGCCAATGTCAGATGACCTATACCTTATAACAATACACTAATTGGTTAGACCTTTATTAATTTGACGCCATTTTATTTATGATTAATTTATTTTTTTCTCTTGAGTCGCATGTCTTCATATAGCGTAATATCTGGAAACCTACATATTAAACGTATACAGTAACCCATACAATATATATACACTTTGCTGGTATAAGATTCCGGTTATACTAAATTCAAAACAGGCGTTTACAACTAATGTCTCCGCACTGAGCGGGTTAAATGTGAGTAATGTTGAATCATTTCAGAAGAGAGGGGTCAGCCTGTTCTTTCCTGACCTTGTACTCAAGCAGCTAATCTATGGGATGAGCTTTAAACACTCAGAGCCCAGGAATTTTCATTTATTGCATATGGCCAGATCTGCGCTATGCCAATGACCCCTTTCATTACTAAGCCCTGTGAAACAAAGTACAGCTCCGAGCAGGAAAAAAAGTCATCAGGACTGCAGCAGGAACAAAGGGTTTACTCCGAAATTGTCACACTGCACACTGCCAACTAGCAGGACCACCCAAACACTTCACCATTATCTTTCCATAGATCTCCCTCAACCTTCCCTGAATTAGAACAAGCAACAACACTCTGGTACAACAACAAGACGGCCCGCAATATTTACAACTAAAAGTTTTGGTCATAACCTTATAGGGTTAATAAACCACCGAAATAATATATTTATGGAGAAAAAAAAATTTATGTAAAGTTTCGGTGACTTGTTTTGGAGACTCCTGTACTGTCGTCCATATTCCTTAAAAAGCGTGAACCTTGTTAAGGGATATAGTTGCACTAAGGCTGGGTTCACACGAGCATGTTTGGTCCGTAAAGGACGGCACGTATTTCGGCCGCAAGTCCCGGACCGAACACACTGCAGGGAGCCGAGCTCCGAGCATCATAGTTATGTACGACGCTAGGAGTCCCTGCCTCGCTGCAGGACAACTGTCTCGTACTGTAATCATGTTCTCAGTACGGGACAGTAGTTCCATGGAGAGACAGGGACTCCTAGCATCGTACATAAGGGCTTATTCAGACTAACGTGATATACGTTCGTGCAACGCGCGTGATTTTCATGCGCCTCGCACGGACCTATATTAGTCTATGGTGCCGTGCAGACAGTCCGTGATTTTTACGCAGCGGTTGTCCGCTGCGTAAAACTCACGACATGTCCTATATTTCTGCGTTTCTCGCGCATCACGCACCCATTGAATTCAATGGGTGCGTGAAAATCACGCACACCACACAGAAGCACTTCCGTGGGACGCGAGTGATTCGCGCAACAGCAGTCAGAAGTATGATTGAAAACAGAAAAGAACCAGGTGCTTTTCTGTTTACAAACATACAGAGTGTCCTAATGATGGTGGCATCACGCAGCCGCGCATCATATGGTGATGACACACGGAGCTGTTAAGTCCATTTTGCGCGCGCAAAACGCCACGTTTTTTTCGCGCACAAAATGCACACGCTCGTGTGAATCCGGCCTAACTATGATGCTAGGAGCCCGGTTCCCTGCAGTGTGTTCGGTCCGGGACTTGCGGCCGAAATACGTTCCGTCCTTTACGGACCGAACATGCTCATGTGAACCCAGCCTAACCATTCCAGTGGTGAACCTCAGAGCTGGTATGCAAGTTAGAACTTTAGCTTTTGCACTAGAGCTGAAGTCCAAAAGATTACTGTGAATTGCATACAGCCCTGTGGACTGCAGCTGTCATTCGATAACTTCCCATATATTTAGGCCTCATGCACACGACCGTAGCCATGTGCACGGCCGTGATTTTCGGGTCGGCCGGCCGGCCACGGAGTGACACCCGCGATCCACCCGAAAATGGCGGGACGTGCACATGGCCGCATTCATTATTTCCTAGGAGACTGGACCGCAGAACACGGCCGTAATAAGACTTGTCCGTTCTTTTTGCGGTCCGGGCTCCTGGGCCATGCACGGGCATAGGAATGAATGGGGCCGCAATTCTCCCATGGATTTTCGGGGGAATTGCGGCCACAAAAGCAGGTTCGTGTGTAATGGGGCCTTACAGGAAGGTTTCCAGGCCGTAGAAAGGATCCACAAAAAAATAGGTCCTATTTTTTTTCATTTATGGACTGTGCTCCTATACTTTATAATGGGGGCACGGCCCGCAAATGCGGATGACTTTCTGCGGCTGTCCGTGCCGCAATCACAGGCCATGATTATAGTTATGGCCGTGTGCCTTATATAGGTACAAGCAATGCATCAGGTTTACGTCCGAATATACACCAATGTAGTGCAATACAAAACAGCATGCAGGTAACAGTCCTAATCTGTATAACTATTATCCTGCCTGCCATGTTGAGGGATATGGTGCACTGACCAATGACAGGTTTGACCTATTTCGACCAATTTCTGGTTCAGAAAGGTCACAATATTGATGATGTAGAAAGAAAGAAACTTGTACTCGTCACTTAAGACTTTTTCTATGCATTTCCTGCACGTTAAAATCTAACTGGTGGGTTGTGAATATAATGTATTATTTTGAATAGTAGCCCGGGGTGCACAGGACAACAAATGAAAGATTTATCTCTTAAGTTACCAAAGATGGATGTGCCTTTTTCATTTCACCGAGCAAAAAAAATTAAAAATTACACAACTATTTTTAACTAAGTCATATACATAGAGTAGCGGCCAGGACCATTTTGTCTATTACAGAACATGTAAAAAAAATATTCCATTCACTCTCAAATACATGGAGACCGTTGCCACATTGTAACTACAATATAATATTAGGGCAGGGTAATAAACATTGGCTCCAACACTATTCTCATGTACGAAACCGAGATCCTTAACTTGCTGGAACAAACAGAGCTTGTAACTTGGAAACTAACAGGACTTGTAACTAAAGGAATAACCAGGATGTTTTCTCTGTCCCGGCTGAAGAACAAATCAGCTAATAGAAGAGGCCCCGAGGGGTGAACTGACCCTTTGGTCATTAAGAAAGTGCCCAATGCCAGAGCAAGTTAATCAAAAAGTGCAAAAATGCAATGAAATTAATACGTTCTCCCCAAATAAAATTGATTTACCCAAACCAAGTGTATCATGCATAGAGTAGGTGGCAAAGGGCTGATGGCCTTTAATGCCCGTGGCCCAGATTACTTTTAGTTTACCCCTAGTGGTCCCGGACGCTGATCCATTAGAGTAATAGCACGTGCACAAAATCAAAATTTGCAAATATTTATTTTAAAAAATAAATTTACATAGGGATACCCAGTTTTTTTTTTTTCTGGGTCCGTTTGAGCCAGCCTTGTATTTTGCTCGGCTTGTGCAACAAAGATAGTGTGGGACCACAATAAACCGAATACAACCCAACAGGAGAATTTCAGGGATCTATATGATGTGTTGGCCTCTAATGTGCAAATAGAAAAGTGATAAATATTGGAAAGTTCACTTGGTGATAACAATCTGATAAAGCGCATGGACCATTGTGACCACCGGCCCTAGTACGTATCTGTGAACCCTGAGAGTGGTATTTAAATAATGTCCGCTATACCAAGGACTCACAGACCGGAGTGGAGTCAGAGTCCTGGCTGTGCATGGAGCTTAATCCTGTGTCCGAATCCTCATCGTTCCCCTCACAACTTGTACATCGGCCCGTATCCTTTTCAACCCAAACTCCTGACCCCTCCGTACATGTCCTCTCTACCTGTGAGCACCCAGGCCTGAGCTCCTCAGATGTCTCATCTGCCTCTTCCAGTTCTAAGCCACCAAGGCTGTCCAAGAAACTTTGTATTTCGCTCTCCTTTTCATTCCATACATGTTGGGAGTAATCCAAATCAGCCTTGATGGCCTCCAGATCTGTGTTCAACCTCAGTCCTATGTAGAGACTTGCACTGAGCTCAGTTTTTACCCTTTCTTGCTCAAGGAGCAATTCATTTTCACATTCCTCCTCATCTGCAGTTGTTGTGGTAGGGTCTTGGTCCTTCGAGGACAGCTCCTCCTGACGTCTGTCCATCCACCTTTTATTTAGTTCCTCTTGGATCTGGGTAGTAATCTGCTCTATCAGGGACTCCTGATGGGTTATTTGATCTTGCAACAATAAGATCCCTTCACATTTCCGAGCATAGTCCTCAAAGTCTACAAAGAGTTCTTCAGAACATTTGTCTTCTGAATTGCTGTCACAAGCCTTATCCGGAACCACCACAACCAAATACGTATCTTGGACATAATTGACACCATGTCTTTTCATCCTGTCAAAGTGAATTGTAGATTCGTACCTTTCTATGTCCCTGTCCAGATCCTTAATCCTCTGCACCTGCTGTCGGATAGTGTGGTCCTGGGACAGAACTAGATGGACCAGAGTTTCCATCTTCTCCACTGCATTGGACTCTCTAGATACATTTTCTTGCCGCCTCTTGTTCATCTTGGCCAACTTTCTGAAAGCTTTCCTCACCACCCTGCGTTGCTTCTCCTGGTTAAGGATCATGGTGGCTTTGGTGGCTTCCTTAAAGGGACAGGGGCTTTCCCTGCTGAGAACTACTTTAGCTTCTGCACTTCTAGGTCCAATGTTAGGTAGAGAAGCTTCGTTCCTGACCAGCACAAACCTCACATTCTCCTGCTCCTCACCCCAAGCTGTCCAAAGCCTCAGTATCTTAGTTTTGTTTGGAAGGATCCTCTCAAATCCCCTCCACTTTTCCACAATGCAGTAAGACTGGGGTGGTCCTAACATCATGGACCCCTCAGCAGGTTGCTTGTGATTGTGATCATCCAACAGGACTTTGACTACATCTGCACAAGTTGTGCTCCTGGTGAGTCCAGAGACCAGTTTCTCCTCTTCACAGAGCCAGACAGAAATCTTCCACTCCTCCTCACTCTCCATCTCTTTCCCAGGTCGGATCACAACTTGGAGACTATAAGAACACAACTATAATCCATAGATTTCTACAGTAAAGTCCAGCAGAGACCTCCACCATCCAGACCGGATAATAGCGCAGTGTGCGTCCTCTGCGCCTTCTAGCTACCGCTGATCTCCGGTGCTATGCGTTCTTTGCGCCTCCTAGCTGCCCCTAATCTCCGGTGTAGTGTGCACTCTGCAGCCCGGGACAAGCAACGACGTCCTTCTCTTTGCGGTGCTCTGCCAAGACAACTTTTTGCACGCAGGGGCTCAAGTCACTGCCGCGATGTCTGCGTCCTATGCTGCGCCTCTCTGCGCACCGTGCGCCACCAGGACCCAGTCAGACGCCCTCTGCGCCGGCACAGCTCCGTCTGCAGCTTTTCCTCCAGACACACGTAACCTCCCCCCGCCCCTACTCCGGCATCAGCCAACTCCAATACACAGACAACAAGTCCCTGCCTCACTCTGCTATTCTGAACTCCATTCACAGGCAGGTGAAGCAGTGCTGGAGTCTTCTAGGGTCAGGATTTCTAGTCTATCATCTAGGTTTCTACTGTTAAGAACAAAGTAACAAAGTCTCATTACTTTGTTTACTATAAATACAAACTGCTACATTTCAATCAAAATAATTGTCTATATAAAGAAGGACAAGTAAGGCTCAGTTCACATCTCGTTTTTACTGCACGTCTGACGTGCGGGTTTTGACATGAAAAAACAATGTCCACAACGTGTGTATTGATTTCTATGGTCAGGACAGACGCCCTAAGGCCCCATGCACACGAATGTGTTTTTGCGTCCGCAATTCCCCCGCAAATCCACGGGAGAATTGCGGACCCATTCATTTCTATGGGCCCTTACACACTATCCGTGTTTTCACAGGTCTCCGCAAATCCGTGCCGCAGAAACTCAGGACATGTCTTATTACGGCCCGCAAATTCGATGCGGACATGCCCATAGAAGTCAATGGGCCCGTGGAAAATGCGGGTACACCTCCGTGTGTCAACCGCAGTTTGCGGATTTGCGGAAGTGTTGCTAGGCGACGACCAGGAATGAGTTCTGTCGTCATCCTGTTTTACCTAGGCTTTTTTTTTTAATCCGCATTTTGCGGATTACATACGGATGAACTGCGGATTACATACGGATGAACTGCGGAGGACATTTCACGGAACACGGTCCTGGAATTTGCGGACCAGAAAAACACTACGGTCGTGTGCATGAGGCCTTAGGCTGGGTTCACACAGTTTTTTTGCAGGCAGAAAATCTGAATCAAAATTCAGTTTGGAATTTTGAGGCAGATTTTGCTCTGCCTGCACGCCGATTTTCGTGGTGTTTTTCGCCCGCGGCCATTGAGCGGCGCGAGCAAAAAATGCAGCGAAATACGCTTTCTCTGCCTACAATTGATGTCCATGGGTGGTCCGAGACTTAGACGCCCGAAGATAGGGCATGTCGCTTCTTTTTCCCTCGAGACGGTTTTTCAACTCGCGGGGAAAAAACCCCTCCGCCTCCCATTGAAATCAATGGGAGGCATTTTTGGCCATTTTTTAGCTCGTTTTCTGACGCGCTTTCCGTGTCAAATGTTTAAAAAAAAACGTGTGAATAAGGCCTTAGGGTAAGTCCACACAGAGGACGTGTCCGTTTTGCGTGCGTAAGAAACTCTGCGTTTTGCACGCGCAGAAGGTCTGTGTGGCATCAGCATATGGTGCGTGGCTGTGTGATTTTCGCGCAGCCGGCATCCTTATGATACTCTGTTTTGATGTTTACAAACAGAAAAACACGTGGTGCGTTTCTGTTTTCATTCATTTATTTTACTACTGTAGCGCTGCGCCCATGGCACCCGGAAGTGCTTCAGTGTGCCGTGCACGATTTGCACGCACCCATTGACTTCAATGGGTGCGTGCTGCGCGAAACACGGGCAAGTATAGGACATGTCGTGAGTTTTACGCAGCGCACATACGCTGCGTGAAAATCACTGACAGTCTGAATGGCCCCATTCACTAACATAGGTCCGTGCGACGCGCGTGAAAAATCACGCGTGTAGCACGGACGTATAACACGTTCGTGTGTATAAGGCCTAATGGTGTCGTTTGTGCTTACGTTTTGTTTGCTTACGTTATATCCTTTTTTTTTTTTTTTTCCCCATGTCCTGAAAAGCTTGGTCTGCTACGTTTTTCAGTACTTTTTCAAAACGTATACATTTTTATTTGTATTGAAGTCAATGGCGACGTATGGGCGACGGATACAGTCTTAAACCCAACGTTTGCATACGTAAAGCCTATACGTTTTTGTCACCATATATGGGAAATCTTGGCTTTACAAAGTTTGATTTTGCTAAAGAACAAAAAAAGTATACGTTTTTAGAAGTAAGAACGGACACAAACGTATATGACGTATACTACAAAAGAGTAAGCGTATGTTACAAATGCATAGGTTATTGTAACTTTAAAAACGTATACGTCGTCGTATACCACAAACCTGTGCACAAAACGAGATGTGAACTGAGCCTAACTGTATATCCTGCCAGAAACCATATGAGGGGTGGGATATAAGCGTATCTGGGGGTTACATTGATTTTGCTTCTAGTTGGTATCTAAGGGACCTCTTACACGGCGTGAAGACGAGCGCCGATCAACGAGACAGCTGGTTGATTGGCGCTCGTTTGCTTCTTTCACAAGGAGCTATGTATGGGGACCAGCGCTCGTTACTAGGATCACTCGTCCCCATACATTTCCATCATGTCGGCATCAAGTCCTTGCTTACACAGAGAAATGTGCTGCCAACAACGATAATATTTTCAGCAGCATAAACGATACAATCCACCAATGATCCGGCGTTTGCTCGTTCTTCGGCTGATCGTTACCCTGTTTACACAGGGCAATGATTGAAAACTAGCGTTTTGTGAATGGTTGTTTGCCCAATAATTGGCCCGTGTAAAAGGGCCTTAAGGCTCAGTTCACACCTCGTAGTGTAGTTTGTGCTTACGTTTTGTGTGCTTGCGTTCTATCCTTTACAAGACCTGACTACCCTTTTCAGTACTTATTCAAAATGTATGCCACGCGTATACGCTTTTATACGTATTGAAGTCAATGGCAAGATGACGTATGTTTGCATACATAAAACATATACCTTATTATAACAACATAATCTGGGTCATTTCCCGTATATGGAGACTAAACCGTGCCGGCCCCTGCCAAGCCCCTCAGTACTTGTGCCAGAAAATACTGCAGCCCCTCTCTACTACTTCCTTTATATTTTGTCTTTACAAATCTTTATTGATTTGACTGAAGAAAACAAAACGTATACGTTTTTAAAAGTAAGAAAGGACAAAAAGTATAAAAACGAAACATAAGCGCATGTAGCGAATACATACGTTATTGTAACTTTGTAAATGCGTACGTCAGCATGTGCACAAAACAGGATGTGAACGGAGCCTAACGTTATTTCTTCCCCTGCCCCCCTTCTCTCTAGAAATAATTACAATTTAAAACCGTTTTTTTCTCCCTTTTTGTTTTATTAAATATTATAGTCAATAGGAAACTGGGGGCTTATAATGTCCCCCCTTACCCTTCTTGAGGCCATAATTTTTTTTTAAATATTTTTCTCTAATGTATCTCGAGACAGCCTGACCGTGAGCACCTGTGGTGGTGGTTGGGATGAGGAGCATGATTACAGGTTAGGTTATAATTTCTCGGATCCGATAAGCGGCACCACAGGTGTCCAACAGCCACGATCTCTCCAGAGTTGTTAACATGCAAGTCTAACCAAGTCAAAGGTGTGCATTAATGGTGGGATTGGGGTCGTACGTCTGGACAGAACCACTTTTTGCCATTCTGTTTCTTGTTGATGATTTTGTTTTCGTTGTTTGTGCATACTTCGCTCTTCCTGTACATATTCAGAACACCCTGTTGATGCCGCTGATCCTAACGTGATTACTGTTTTTGTGCCTTGTTGTGAAGGCATGAGCGCAAAAAAAAAAAAACTACGCTATTGATTCTGTCAAAACTACGGAAACCTTACAGAACGATCCCAAACTGAAACCATTTGCAACCCATCTATCACCATTGAAATCAATGGTAGTGCAAACGGAAAGCTATGGCTTCCACTTGTTTCCGTTTATGGGTTCCCCTGAACGGAGTCCTGACGCAGATGTGAACAAAGCCTTTATTTTGTAGTCTATAACCACAGGTCTGCATAGGAGCTGTATACGCAAAATAGGAGATTTTTTTTTTTTTTTTAATGAAAAGTATTTGCAAAGTTGTTGCTATAGTCTGTACATTCTCTCTTGTATGTAGAAAACACTTTTCCACCCTCTCTCACATGTTACAATGTATAGAATATATTTTAAAATCCAGTGAACATAATGCTGCAGGGCAAGCTGTTCTATCGACTCTAGTCATTAATACCTCATATTCTCATCTTCTAGACTCATGAACATGAATTTCTCCAGATGTTTGCTGTGAAGTTTCCTCTTCAGGTCTGGATGAGCTCCTGTCTCCAGATCCAGGTAAAACCCATAGAACTGGTTATTAAGCTGTCAAGATCGAATTATTGCATCACCAATATAAAGAAGCCATCAGTTCGAATGATCTGCATCTCTGAATGGGAATATGTACATATGTAGGTCATATAGACTGGACTACAATTATGTGCGTCGGATACATGAAACACCTATTTATTGGCTTTGGTTTTACATAAGAGGGATAGGAGTCTGAAACGAGTCTGCTGAAGGGGCCTATGAGGTACCAATAAACCTGAAGTTGCAGTGATTCCAGAGGCGCAAATTTAAGTTCCTTGTCCCCCGATGCAAAATCTGTAACAACCCCAACCTACCATGTGATATTTATAATTCTGGGCTCTCCTTATGTGGCATTTGGGCCCCACAGGTACCAGGGTCCGGGTGTGACTGGTACCCCTGCATTTCATATAGCCGTGGGTAACGCAATGGAGCTCCCGAATATTTAATCCCAGGTACCTTCATACAACAGAATATACGGAGTGTTGGTCCTTTGACCTCATTTATTATTTTAACCTTTTAGGCCTTGTTCACACAGCGCTTTTTAAAGTACAGGCATTTTTTACGCGTCTTTTGGCACGGAAAACACGTGAAAAACGCGTCAAATATATGCCGTGTGAACAAGGCTTTACACCTGTCGTGCACGGTCACAATAACACTGGTCATTTAAAAATGTGTCAGATGTCGTCAGGCAGAAGATTGGGGTTCAAGGAAACAAAGGCCAAAATATTTTGCGTAACCTATAATTAGTGGTGCTGTTCTGAGTGCAGAAAACCAGAAGATTAAATAGAAACTTAAAAGAAGATTAAAAAAATTTGAGGAATGAGAATAGTCAGCAGCTGGACTGGCTTGGTTGGGTTACGTTGGGAACACACTGGATCATCTGCTTGATGGACTTAAAGGGGTGTTATGGTTTTAACAAATAAATGTTATTAATTGTGTAATGAAAAGTTATACAATTTTCCGATCATATATACTTTCTATATCAATTCCTCATGGTTTTCTAAATCTCTGCTTGCTGTCATTCAATGGGAACAACATTTTTTTACTTCCTGGTCATGTGGTGATCACAGAGGTGCAGAGGCTCGTTATGACAGAGCTCTGATCGCTGTAATGTAAAGGTATGTTCAGATGCGGCAGTTTTACCGCCATGAATTTTACCGAATCTGCAGCCATTCCGGAGCAAAATTTGTTTATATTACATGTAGATTTTATTTCAGATTGTGCTGTGGATTTGCTGCAGATTTCACCCTATGTATTGAAAGTTGAAATCCCTTGTAAAAATGTTCACACAAGAAAATAAATTTGCTGTGGATTTTTTTTGACATTTAAGCTATGTTCACACGAGGCGGATACACAGCGTAAAAGTACATAGCGTATCCGCCCTGGCGGCCGCAGGGAATTCCAGGCGAAAAACCACATCAAATTGTGATGCAGTTTGTTGGCCGGAATGTCCGCTGCGCAAAATTACATGCGGAAAAAAAAAAGGTTGTGTAGCTATGGCGACGCGTTCCTCTGCTGGCCTCCTGGGATAACGTTTCATCCCATGTGACCTCTGCAGCCTGTGATAGGGTGCAGCGGTCTCATGGGATGAAACCTCAACCCGGGAGGCCGGCCTGGTTGAAGAAACACAGAATACATTTTGTTGTTGTTTTTGTTTTTTTTGCGTTGCGCTGCTATTCCGCTGCAAAAAATTGCAACATCTGCTATTTGTTGCAGGTTTTACCTCCCAATTGAATTCAATGGGGAAAACCCGCAACAAATAATCAGCGATTACTCAAATAAAATTGACATGCTGCAGAATAAAAAAAACGCACCACAGGTCAATTTCTGAATGTTTTTTTCCCTTCAGTATTTACGCAGCGTGTGGATGAGATTTGTTTTATCTCATCCATTCTGCTGCTAATGTATTTTGCTGCGGATTTTCCACAATAAAATGCATTGCGGAAAATCTGCAGTATTTACGCTATGTGTGAACTGACCCTTATTGTGTTGTACATTGCCACGGATTTACCATGTCTGAAAGTGGCATTTATATGGATATAGTGAGTATTTTCAGCTGGTTGGCCTGGGGTTCCTGCGTACCTGGTCTGTAGGATGCTTATGGCACCAATTTGCTTTTCAGTATTGTACATAATGGTGCAAAATCTGTGGATATATATAAAGAAAATCCCACAGCACTCCAAAAAAATGGTGGTTTATTAAGCCAGCACAAGCTGCAACGTTCCCGTCCTGCTATAGGACCTTTATCAAGTATATATATATATATATATATATTAGAGAACAAGGGAAATTATGCAAATTTTTAAATTATATAATGGCCACCTTCTTTTTGGAAAAGCATAACGTACATGATAGAAAGTGGCTGTGTTCTGTCTCGGTGTAATATCTGTGAAGTTTGGAATACTCCCACTAATATAAATTCTGCTAATTTAATCCCACAAGTCGCCAAGACTTCTGCCAGCAGACAAGGTTAACCAGTTGTGTAATTATACAGAGTCCTGTACCCAGTATCTGTAATGTCGAAAGTGCGGACAGATCCGGTGACACGTCTGGGGCCCTGAACTTGCTTTAACCACAAGGCTGATCAGTTGAAATTTCACTTGCAGTCCAGTTCATGAATATTTGATGGCAGTGAATAATATATGATTCTCCCTATCCAATATAGTCCTGTGCGTCCCTGCAGCGATCAGCGAGCATTTCCGAGCTCTCCTCCGTGTCGTCTGGGACTTTACTTGATGATTTGTGACTTGTTCATCTTGTAGACGTCTTACAGATTTGTTCATTAGCATTTGTCTAATTACCTGGGTTAGCCAAAAGGATGTAAATGTTAAATATGGGAGGAACAGGGTTACACACAATTTCTCAGAAGTCAGTAAATTCTCCCAGCGTTACATTGTATATTTATGAGGTTGTTACACAGATACCACCCAGATTTTTATTCCAGGTTGAAACCTAGTAGACAAAGAGGATAATTTCATCTATAACTGGACATTTTCTCCTTCTGTAGGTGGTCAGTACATATAAAAAATACATACATATAACCTGTTCAGTATTGAGGATATCCTGGGAGTTCTTGTTGATTTTATGTATTTGTGTTGCATAATTATGATGTTGGGTTTAAATCTACAATTTCTAATATTTCTTAGTGTGATGCTAGAGCTGTGCAGTCTGCTATATATTCAGAGATCTCCCAAAGCTGCCCCCATGGCCCCGAGCGCCACATTGAGTCCCTACGGCATATTATTACTGAACTGGAGCGGTGGGTGGGTGGATTGCAATACCAAGAAAGATCATCAAAAGGGGCGATCTAAATACGATGTACGAATACATGAATGGACAATACAGAGATCCTTCTAATGATACCCAGAACTATAACCATGACAAGGTCATTTACTACCTCTAAACAGGGAATCTTTACTGTAAGAGCCGTCACACTATGGAGCTCTGTCACAGGATGTTGTGATGGTTGATTTCGTTGGGGTCTGGGTGCTTTTCTTGAAAGATATACTATAACATGTTGTGGTTACTAGATCTTCATCCAGGGATTTATTCTGATTGCTAAATTTGGAAGGGAAGACATTTTGCTCCTAATATGACATTTGCCATCCGCCTCATGTGGGTTTTTGCCTTTCTCTGAATCAACATGCTAGAATTGTAGGTTGGACCTGTGTTTTTTAGTTCTCTTTATTAACTATGTAACTTTATGTTGCTGTATGGTTCCTCCCTGAGGTAATTATTACCTTCATAATACGGCATCCAATGGATCATGCCACGTGTTTTTATTTTCTTATGGGCTTTGTATGAAACCCTTTGTCAGCCTGTATATAATTAGACGTACAGTAAAGGCCCTTTTACACGGGCCAGTGATCGGGCAAACAAATGTTCATATGAACAGGGCAACGATTAACCGATGAACGAGGAAACACTCATTCACCGGCTGATCGTGTCGTTTATGCAGTATAGAATATTATCGTTGTCAGCAGCACGTGTCCTGGTGTAAACAACGACGCGCTGCCGACATGATGGAAATGTATGGGGACGAGCGATCGGAGTAACGAGCGCTCGTCCCCATACATAGCGCCTTGTGAAAGGAGCAAACAAGCGCTGATCTTTTTGATTGGCGCTCATTTACGCGGCCCACGTCGGACCCATGTAAGAGGACCCTAAGGGCACATGGCAGGCTACTGGTATCGTAGTACGGATCTGTACAATATGAGCCTGTGCATAAACCTGGATTTGCATTTTTTAAAATTTCTACCATTGCTCTAGTTGCTTTTCAGGCCGTGCTGTGACCGTACAAACCCAGAGTATGACCAGGATGTGATCTCGTCATCGAATCTGTAGTGTCAGGAAGTATAGTTTGAATGGTTTAATGACCGTCTGAGTGTTTTGACATCTAGAATTCAGTAACTCTTTTCTTTCCTATTTCATATGTTTCATCTACTGTCCAGAAGCGTTCACAGTCTTATACCAATATGTGCAGGTTCCTGCTATTCAGAAAATACATTGATGGAAGGGCCAGGCTCAGCTAGTTCTGTTTACTACACAATAGGCTGCATTTTCGTCATTACATAAAACCAACGATGCAATTCAGCTAAACAGAATGTAATTATTATATAACGAAACATTCTGCAACTTCCTAAAGTACGTTGTTTCCATTTCTTACCATTTTAAAGATCTCTGCTTGCTTACTGCAGTACCTCTTTAACTGAAAGATCTACTGCAAAATGCATGTTATGGTCCAATAGCTGCATAAAGCCCAAGATTACCCAAGTTCACCCCATTGAGGGTATGTTCACACGCAGTGTTTTCAGGCGTTTTTCGGGGCGTAAACGTCTCGAAAAACGCCTGAAAAATAGAAGCTGAACACCTCCAAACATCTGCCCATTGATTTAATCGGTAAAAACGGCGTTTCGTTAAGACAGGGTGTTTTTTTTACACGGCCGCTTGAAAAAAATGGCACGTAAAAAAAATGACCCCTAAAAAAGAAGTGCATGTTACTTCTTGAGCCGTTTTTGGAGCAGTTTTTCATTGTGACAATAGAAAAACTGCTCCAAAAAACGTTTGATGCTTTAAAAACGACTAAAAATCAGAGGCTGTTTTCCCTTAAAAACAGCTCCGTATTTGACATCAGTTTTTACTTTAGCGTGTGAACATACCCTGATTCTCTTTCTTTTCTGGCTCCGTGGTGAAGCTTCTCTTGGGGACACCATTAGCCGGCATTTCCCCAGACTCTTCATACTTACAAGTTGTCTAGTCAGGTTAGGGTTTATTCACACAGTGCAATTACATTGCGGTGTGAAAATTGTAGCGGAAAACGCGTTTTGACCGCAGTGTGAATAGACCCTTACTGTAGTAAGTTACCTCTTTTTGGGTTCCCTCAATTTTGCATCCTTGGCATTTGTAATTTACCAGCGGGCCCCATACACCTGCTTGTTCTACAACACATGAATGCATGTGAGACACGGCCAGCCTGCTAATAGGATCCATTACAGGTTCTTTGTAGCGTTGGCCAACTCGAGCTATTTAAACAGTGAAGAGGCTACTTGAAATGACAATTCTCCTTTTCACATATGGAGTATTTTTGGATGCGGTAATAGCAGCCAGTAATGAGCGTCTCCTGAAATCCACCTCTGATGGACGCAGCTTTGTCTCGATTGCTCAGACCGTCAGACGTTTTAACACTGGTATCTAAATTGTGCCTGTTTTCTCGGTTTGATGGTGGAACAAAGACGTCTTTTTCAGAGCTTCTTGTATAACATGTTCTCACCCTCTCTGGTGGATACGGAGCATAAAACCAGAGCTCTGGCATCGGCTCCAAAGTGGGTAATTTAATCTCTTCCAAAAGTCAAAGGACCAGTTACCAGCAGAGGAAAGGACCCATTATAAATATGTTTTACTGTAATTGCAAAGTGATCAGTCTCAGTTTTGGCTATTCATTGATTCTAAAAGTGCTGAGATCTGGTTTGTCTGTCAACTTCCACTCTGTAGGATGTCTGTCTTTTATTTCAGAGCTTCACCGTGCGTACAATGCCAGCCACTGTTGTGGTACGTGGGGATTTCTGTAAAATAAAGTTTAACGTGTAATGAAAAGTTCTGCAACTTTCTAATAGACTTTTGTGTTTCCACTCCTTAGGCCCCATGCACACGACCGTATATTTTATCCGTAATTACGGACCCATTAATTTCTATTGGCCACGGACACCTTTCCGTATTTTTAAGGATGGGTGTCTGTGTTGAAAAAAATTAGAACCTGTCCTATTCTTGTCCTTAATTAGGGCATGGACTCTCTCATAGAAGCCTATGGGCACTTCTGTAAATACGGACGGGTACGGATGTGAATGCGTATATCGTCCATATTTACGGAAGCGTTGCTATGCAACATGTTGGTGACCTCATTTGCAGCTTCTTTTTTTTTTTTCTACGGTTCCTTATATATGATTCAAATATGGCTGCATTACGGACCATACTTACAGACCGTATTTACGGATAGGTGAAAATACGGTTGTGTGCATGGGGCCTTATTTACGAGATCACTGCTTGCTGTCACTGAATGTAAACCTTAATTATGAGCTTTGAAAAATGGTCCTGATCATGTGCTGCTCACACAGAGCTGTAAGACTTTTTTAGGCTAGGACTTTTTTTTTTGGTGAGGGTTTGATACATAAAGTTTATTAGAAAGTTGTAGAACTTTAATATTTAATATTTTGCTTTAATTCTGAAAAAAAAATAATCCTTTAAAGACATTTCAGCAGGGGGACATAAAATCCAAGCTTCTCCAAAAATGCTTAATCCAGCGTTGGGTCCTGGCCGCCGTTTTCTTCTCACAGGTAGCAAGTACTGCAGTATTACTCCGGATCAGCATTTTACTGAACATGAATGAGACTACTGGGTTTCCCCAAGGCTTCGAAAGACTTCAGTAAAGAGTGACTGCCGAGATGATGCTCAGGTACCCCCTTTATTCACAGGATTTGTGGGGTCCAGTCAGTCAGACCCCCACCAATATGGCAGATGTAATCTATCTCTCATAAATGTTTTGCATTGAAAAATCACTATAATGTATCTTTCTTCTCTGAATTGGGGTAATTACAATGACTCCCCACCTGCAGGCTCTCTGACACCAATACAGTGTTTATGGCACCCTGTATCCTGTGATGGAGTTCTCACAGTAGGTGTCTCCGCACGCCTCCTGAAATCTAAAAACTGACATAAATGGCACCTGTGAACGCCTAAAGGGACCCCATTGATTTTTAGATTTGCTTTTTCTTGTAAAGGGGAATCCCTTCCTCTTCCTTTCCATGCAAATGACTGTGGCAAGTTGACCCAGATCTGCATTTCACAAGGTAGTTTCATATTCTGTGATTTCACCAGAGATGCAGGTTGAAGATCCTGGTGCAAAATCTCTATTGGGCTCCATCCATACACAACGCTCTAAGGCCTTGTTCACACAGTGCCGTTTTCTGCAGATTTTGCATGTACTTTGTAAACCAAAACTAGGAATGGAGCCTAAACAGAGGAAATCTATAAAGGAAGTCCTTAAAGTGGCTTCTCTCCTGGATCCAATTCTGGTTTAGGCTTTAAAAAAAATGCATGAAATCTGCATAAGTGTGAACAAGGCCATATTGTTGTGTGCTATTGTCATGATATAGGATCTACAGACATGAATTACTTGATTATTGTGCAATTATCAGGAAAATTAAGAGACATCATATTTCTGCATTGCCCCTTTATGCGGAGGAGTAACTTTCAGGCCCCTCAAATACAAAGGCCCAAGCCTGGATTCATCTGCACCCCGTATAGCTACAGCAACGGATGGCGCCAATCGGGTGTGGTGACATCACTAGTCCCAGGGCACTCGGTCCATCCCAATGGCGTGTATAATTTCTATTCTTGGTAAGGGTAAGGGGTCCTGTCTTCAACTCTATCTGCAGGTTGGAAAGCTTTATAGGAGGATAGGGGACTAGCATAATATTTGGCATATTTTTTGGTTAAAGTGAATGTTAACCCTTGAACACCATTTTGTGTTTTTTTTAATCTAAATAAGCAAAAAAATCTGAGCAGTTTAATTCCATAATATCTCTAAGCTCAGTTTTCCTGATGCAGGACTCCAAATCCTCTGCATTGACAGATACATAATACAATTCTGTTTGCAGCCACTACTAGAGGTAGCTCTCTGTATATGATTTATATATTGAACTCAATAATAACACAGTATGCACAGAGCTCCCCCTAGTGGTAGCTGCAGGCAGACAGAATTATAACAATCATGTAACTTTGTCTATGCAGGAGATTTGGAGCTCTGTATAAGAAAAATGGAGCTTTAAGTGCTCTAAAAATATATTCAAAAAGTAATCGGCACAAAATGTTGGACCTAATAATGAAATGGTGTTAAAACATGGACAATCCCTTTTAAGGTTTGTTTGAACCAACATTTAGAGTTGTGTGTAAATAAATAGCTGCTAACAGTGCGAAATCTAATGGGACTGTAGACGAGCAATCAAAGCTTTTTAATGTGCAGAGGAATGTTGAACGTGTCATTACTGTTGTGAAGCAGGACAATAGCGCTGCCCTTACACCACGGGTAACAATAAACAAGAGCTTTTATAAAGCGTAACCCATAGGCTGCCAGTTCTCTGTGCTGATCAATGATTCCAGGGCCTGGAGATCTAGTGTATTAGTAATAACACGCATTCCTAGTTCTACTAGTGTCTGTGTTATGTGATGCTATTGTGATATTAGGAAGTAACTTGACATTCATTCTTTATTTTCCAGATTAATCTATGTAGGAGTTATTCCTATTTTTTTTTCTAACAAAACATCCACAATTTTTTTACCATCAATATTTTTATTGAAAAATTTTCAAAATGACAAATATAATACACAATAACCACAAACACATGGTTGTACAAAAACGCATCATAGCACATAATATACTTAGTACATAGAACTAGCATAGTGTCGTAATTTGGCTACTCAGAGTCATTCTAAGCACCCCCACATTTATACAAAGTACTAACCATGCGGAGAAAGAAAATACATTAAAACATGTTGCATGTGGTCAACACACACAAAAAGGCCCTGAAAATAGGGCAAAAGCATATGTACAGAAAACCCAAAAAAAAATAATATATATATAAAAAAATAAATAGAGTTTCAGGTTTAAATATCCACAATTTTACAAAATGCAAAACGAACATATTTGAAGTATTTTACTGCATAATTAAGAAAATGGCAAACCTCTATTTAAAGGGGTAGTCCAAATTTGCAATGAAATCACCCAGGCGATCCACTGATCGCTGTTGATCCAGCCTCTTTAACCCCTGGCAACCAGCTGCTTTTGCCGGGGGACGACGAAGCTTCATGTTACTGCTCGAATGATATAGTGCCCATTCACTTAGCTGGGTAAGCATGTAATACCTGGTTGCATTAAGCCCACCAAAGCAGAGTTACTCTTTGCAGCGGCTCTGCCTCTTAGAGGAGGGGCCCAAGTGTGGGGCCCTCCTATACGACATCCAGGCGCACTTTTAATGCATGACATCATGGTGCAACCCTTTAAAATACTGTAGCATCCAATCAGGAGACTACTAGAGCCATCACTCAGAGCAAATGGAAGAGAGGGAGGGGGTAATTATGGACTTTTTTTTTTCAGCACTGCTTTCCGCAGCGGATATTACGCCCCCGCAAAAACGTACCTCAATGTGGGGTGGTTTTACGGATGGAATGTGCTTTTTACGCAGTGTATCCGACCCGTGGGAACCCGGCCTTAAAAACGCATGGAGTGGTGCAGATTTTCCGCAACGGAATGTCTGCTAGTTTATGCGGAATTGCTGTAGAAATTTCCTGTAGCAAATCCGTTATGTGTGGACAAGCCCTAAAACTATACAGACTCCTCAGGGTTAAATCTGCACCTGGAGGGAGGCAGGAAACACTTCTCCACACCAAAGTGATCTTTTCATTGCTTTAAAATTGGGGCAAATATTTTTTTCATGTGAATAATACACAAAGGCAGCTTTTCTTCTTAGTGAAATTGGCACAAATCCCAACATAAACCACACGCTGTGTCAGATTGTTGCCCTTATATGTGTAATAAAGTGTCAGTATTTTTTAATTAAGTTTTCCCATTAACTGGAATAACGTTCCCCAGGGCATGGAAAAATTCTTTACTCAATCCTTCCAGTGTTTAAAGCCAATGCACCAGCATCCGGACTGGCTGAGGAATTCTACTGAGGAATTGCTACAGTGGCCTGGCAAAGAAATTTTAGGGGCAACTTTGCAAAACAAAAAAGATAAAGTAAAGCTATTGCTCTCCTTCTCCAATGCATCTAGTCTTGGTTTAAAACTTTTTGTGTATACAACTCCTATGCAAGACCTATGTGTCTCCATGGTAACAGACTACAAACAGACCCTGTGTCACGTGTTACTCTCTACAATCTGCCTCTTAATCTTGATAACCGACAGCCGGTAGAAAACATGGCAGAGTGGAATTATGAAATTGCCCTAATGTAAGTGCAGGTAAAATGGGCTCCAGGATGTTTAGCTCAGAACATTGCCTAGACTGAAAACAATTGTAGCAAACCCTCAGCTGTGAGAACTGCTAGATCTGTACAGGTTTTCTTGGAAATCAAAGGTAGCGGGGAATTATATTCTATAATGTAAAACTCTAACTTTCTAATCCTTTTCAGTTTCTCATCATTCTCTGCTTAATGTCGGTGAAAGGATTCATTATTGTTAGGGGGGATTCACACGAACGTGATTTGCGTCCGTGCAGCCTGCATGGTTTTCACGCGGGTCGCACGGACCTATACAAGTCCATGGGGCAGTGCAGACAGTCCGTGAGTTTTGTGCGGCGTGAGTCCGCTGCGTAAAACTCGCAACATGTTCTATATTTCTGCGTTTTTCACGCATCACGCACCCATTGAAGTCAAAGGGTGCGTGAAAATCACACATGCCCCATGGAAGCACTTCCGTGGGACGCGCGTTATTCGCGCAACAGCAGTAAAAGCATGAATGTAAACAGAAAAGCACCACGTGCTTTTCTGTTTACAAGCATCCAAACGGAGTGTCATAATGATGGCGGCTGCGCGAAAAGCACGCAGCCGCGCATCCATATGAACAGGGCACACGGAGCTGTCAAGTGCCTTTTGCGCGCGCAAAACGCAGCGTATTTTGCGCGCACAAAACGCACACGTTCGTCTGAATCTGGCCTTAGGGTATGTGCACACAATAACGCCAAATACATCTGAAATTACGTGGCTGTTTTCAGGAGAAAACAGCTCCTGAATATCAGACGTTTTTACAAGTGCACGTGTTTTTCGCGGCGTCTTTTATGGACGTAATTGGAGCTGGTTTTCATTGGAGTCAATGAAAAACTGCTACAATTATGTCCCAAGAAGTGTCCTGCACTTCTTTGACGCGGCTGTAATTTTACGCGCCGTCTTTTGACAGCGACGCGTAAAATGACAGCTCGTCTGCACAGAACATTGTAAGACCCATTGCAAGTAATGGGCAGATGTTTGCCGACGTATTGGAGCCGTCTTTTCAGGCGTAAGTCGAGGCGTAAAACGCCTCCATTACGCCTGAAAAGAGGTCGTGTGCACATACCCTTAGGGTATGTTCACACGGCCTATTTACGGACGTAAATCGGGCGTTTTTGCCCCGAATTACGGCCGAAAATAGCGCCTCAATAGCGCTGACAAACATCTGCCCATTGAAAGCAATGTGCAGACGTTTGTCTGTTCACACGAGGCGTATATTTACGCGCCGCTGTCAAATGACGGCGCGTAATTAGACGCCCGCGTAGAAGAAGTGACCTGTCACTTCTTTGGCCGTATTTGGAGCCGCTATTCATTGACTCCAATGAATAGCAGCGCTAATTACGGCCGTAATTAACGCGGCGTTCAAGCGCCTGCACATGCCGGTACGGCTGAAATTACGGGGATGTTTTCAGGCTGAAACATCCCCGTAATTTCAGCCGTTACGGACGCCCTCGTGTGAACATACCCTTACATTCAGAGGCTGAAAACCTGTACAGACGTAAAGTGTAGCAAAACGTTTGACAAACTTCTGACATGTCAGAAGTTTGGATTGGTGGGGGTCTGAGCACTGAGCCCCCCACCAATCGCTAGAACGAAGCAGCTGAAGGTCTCGTGTGAGCGCTCGGCCGCTTCGTGACTGTTCGGCTTTTTCCGGAAATAAATGTATCGGTGTACAGACTCAATAGAAAGTCTATGAGCCCGCACTCCGATACATCGGCTTTCCGGAAAAGGCTGAACAGACACGGAGCGGCTCAGCGCTGACACAAGACCTTCAGCTGCTTCGTTCTAGAGATTGGTGGGGGTCTCAGTGCTTGGATCCCCACCAGTCAAATGTTTTGCTACACTTTAACCCTTTTCCGAGCTGTGACTTTTGTTACAATTGCAATTATCCGGTCTAGACAATAGTCTGTGAGCTAAACATATTATCAACACACATCTGTCCTATCAGCAAGCAGAGTTTTTGAAAATGGTGTGGGATGTAAAGATAAAGTAGTAGCTTTATTAAAACTAAGATCAAAACTGATCTTGTTGCCCATAGCAACCAATCACCATGCAGCTTTCTTTTTTGGTGTGGGCTCCAGGGACAGTTTTTTTTTTTTTTTTGTTTTTTTTTTTGTAATTTTTATAATAAAAAGTTGCAGATTGTTACATTGCACAATAACGCTTTCTATACATCACAAAGAAAATAGTTTCTAAAAATCCAAAGAGCCGGTGTTGTCTTTGATTGACATACTTCAGTGTTTTTGATGCTTTCCAGCCATTATATATGCAGCAGATGCAAATAAAAATAGAGGGTGGACATGGCAAGAAAGGCATCTGACACTGATGTGATGGTAAGAGCACTTTTAATTGCAGCAGGATGGTAATCGTATTGTACTGGGCACTGCCCACTGTGCCATCAGGGACCACTCTGCCATTGTCTGCTAGATGCGATCTAAGGATTTACCAGAACAGAGCAATGGGGAATTGGAGGAGTTTTATAAATCGTGTAATGAGATGCATTTATGTGTTCAGATGAATTTGAGTCTACAAAAATGTGGACAAATTAACCAGATTGGCGCACACAATATTAATGTATTTTATTTTCCGCAGCAAAATCTGCATTGAGATTTATGGATTTTGATGTGTATTTGCTACAGATCCCACTCTTTGCATTAATAAATGTGGATGGGATGTTGAAAACCCCATCCACATGCATTGTGTAAATGGTCATGGAATTTTGGTACAGAATACGCGTGAATGCATCATAACCAGCCCGGCACGTTTATCATCATCCGCAAAAAGAGTGCGGCTGTCAGGGCATACTAGGAGTCGTAGTTTTACAACAGCTGGAGAGCCACAGGTTAGGCTAAAATCCCACCACGTTCAGTGTTTACATTCAACAGATCATTTCAAATGCTCCCGCCGTACGTGTAGCCAGATGTATGCCGCCGTATGTCTAGGGATTTGCATATGTCTTATGTCTTCTATAGACTGGCATTAAAATAAATATACAGTGCTTTTGTATACAGTTGTAGTAAAGTGCAGTCCGTACAGTTGGGGCTGGAGTAACCCACTCTTGACATTTGTTTGCTTACATAGGCACGTCCACATCTACATCAAGAGATTTTCCCGGTATATGCGCTGACATGACGCCACAAATGTGATAAATTTTTTTAGCCTTCGACGCTTAGCTTTAAAAGCACAAGATAAAATTAAACCGTATGAACATGTTGTCCGTGGAATAAGAAGCATGCAGAGAAAAAATCAAAACATATGCCTAAAAACTCAGCGAGTCACGTGGGTGGATATAGAAACATCCCTGGTGTAGCCCAAACCACAGAATTTTGATAATGGGCAAAGCAAAGGATAAGGATAGGGACCCAAGCACTCCACCACACATGGAGAACGTCACATTGTCAAATAATAAGAGAGTTTTGGGACCGCCATAGTTCGCCGCCACGGGGACCAAATCCTATCAAATTGTGCTACAGTGTCTTGTCTAACGGTATTAAGTTTTTCGTAATTAAAAATTTGATTCATCCAATTTATTTTTTTACTGCTGTAATTGGAAGTGACGGCCTTCTCCAATTTTGAGCAACGTGTATACGAGCTGACATCATAAGGATTTGAAGCAATTTAAAAGTAAATTAAGAAAGACCGTCTGGTTTCAGTGACAACTTTTACCGGGAGAGAAAAGGATATTATGTCCAGTCCTGAGAAGGTGTAATATAAATTGTTAAATATTCACCAAGGGTTTTCCAGTCTTATGTAAATTTAAGCTTAATAATTAAATAATAAAAATTTCTATAATTTTTCATCATTTTCAGGACCTGTGATTGCTGTCAATAAATGGGAACATTCTTGCTGATATCAAAAGATTCAAAACTGTCCTTAAATTATACTCACAGCTGAGAGTTTTCTACAATTTCGTCTAGTTTAGACTATACTCTGTGAGCGAAACCGTGTGTACTCCAGGCTGATACATTGTACCTGCACTTAGATACATTGTAGCAAACTATCAGAACAGGAGAGAGATTTGTTCTGATGTGTTTAGCTTAGGCCTCATGCACACGACCGTGCCCGTAATTACGATCCATAAAGTACAGTAGCACGGCTCGTAAAATAAAAATATAGGCATGTTCTATATTTTTCATGGCACGGGCACCTTCCCGTAAGCAAACGGGAAGGTGCCTTTGGCCAATAGAAGTCTATGGGCCCGTAATTACAGGCGTTTTTACGGTCGTGTGCATGGGGCCTTACAGAGGATTGTCTTGCCTGGAAACACTTGAACCAAACCCTCATCTTAAGAAGTATTTATCACCAGTACAGGTTTTCAAACCCTGGATGCAAATACAAATTGTCCCATTCACTAACCGCAAGCAGAGATGTTGAAAATGTTGATGAATTTAAACAAAGTATATTCGAAAGTTGGAAAAAACTTCAGTTTAAAACAATTGGGCAGTAAAATACTAATTTCTGTTCCGTTCAAGCTATTTAAAACAAATCTTAAGTAAATATAAATCGTTTAGTACTCGCTGCCCCTCAAGTTATGAAAAGTTCAGCGGTTTCTTCGCTATATTGCTTTCAGGGCATTACTGTTTTGGATGTGGTCATGTAGCTTTATAATAGACTCCTGAATTATAAAATCTCCGCACCTGCTCAGTGATTCATCCCTGGTTTCCAAATTGCTGTGTATTGACCATTCAGGACTCTAAGAAAGCTAAGTGACAACCCTTGTGGGAGCTGTGATGGTGGTTTTATTGGTTGTCACCCTGCTTTCCCAGGTAGAGAGATAAAAAGTTGAAGGCTGAATGTAATTTTTAGCTTCTGACTCATATTTATACTGTTTTTGTTGGTGTTGGCTACAAGTTGCTTTTATTAGGCAGAATGAGTGACATTTGCAGCGGTCTCCGTACCAGGTGCAGGGTGATGATGGATCACCAACTAAGCAGCAAGCAAGGAGTTAAACACTAATCATAGTCTGACTCCCATTCATCAAGATGATTGTTGCAGCAGCTTTAGCCATGAGATTGTCTTACACATTAACATCTGCATAATAGAGAGTTTATCCCCACGTGTCACTCAGCCAAGAAATACTCTCCATCCATCATCCGCTCAATGTGACCGGCCCTTGTGTGTTAATGGGCCGCTGCAATGTGAGTTCCTTCTCATTTCACCGTGTCCTCTTTCTCCTGTATATACAGTGCCGCCAGGAGAAAGTATTCATGTGGTTTGTGAGTGGGTGGAATCCCTCGCCCTGTGGGGGCATCTCCGGTGTGTGGTAAAACCCTTCCTGCCTCCTGGACAGTTTGATGTTATAGCCGTGTGTGTGTGTGTGTCCCCTGTTGGGGCACGTTCAGGCGTGGCACAATTTTTCCGCTGCCGATTTTGCCGCAAAAACGCCCGAATTACGTCCGTAAATAGGCCGTGTGAACATACCCTAATAGTCCGCAGAGCCTCCGTTGCGTGCAGTGCTGCAGATGTTACATGTTGACCTCTGCTGCCATCTGCTGGAAATGTAAGGTTACTGAGGATGAGATGTTCTATACCGACTGTTAAACCAGATGACCTCTGTACGAGAAAACAAATGAATTTTAATTCTAGTTTCCTAAATAACCCAATCCGTGAACCAATGGAGATGGTGAAGTTCGAGAAATACGATGTGAGTTTATTTGAGAAATTTAGAGAGAATTGGGATTGTATACTGAATTTAAAAAAAAATCTCAGTCTTTTAGAAAGTTAATCTCATACACGTACGGTAGGAAAAAAATATATATAACCTTCATTATATAAATATTACATCATACATATTTCAAACCACAGTAAACGGCCAACATCATATTGTGGTTGACGCAGAATCCACGTCGAAAACCGCGCCAAAAAACTTCAGAAAATGCTTCCCATTGATTTCAATAGGAGGCGGACGCAGTTTTTACTGTGAGCGGTTAAAACGCTTGCGGTAAAAAGAAGCGTCATGCACTATCTTCGTGCGCTTAGGCCTCTGACATCCCATTGACATTAATGCGAGGTAGAGAAAGCGTGTATTGCGGCGTTTTTGCCCGTAGCACTCCTGGGGCGCGAGCGAAAAACACAGCAAAAAACGCTGTGAAAATCCCGGCAAACGGCGTGCAGGCAGATACATTTTGAGGCACAATTTTCCTCCTGCAAAAAACTCTGTGTGAACTCAAAGTGTAACTAAACGTTCAACAAACTTCTGACACGTCATAGTGACATGTTTGAAGTTTTGATCGGTGGGGGTCTGAGCACGGAGACCCCCAACGATCGCTAAAACGAAGCGACAGAAGTGATCGTGTGAGCGCTGAGCCGCTTCGTTTATGTTCGGCTTTTCTCAGAAAGCCGATGTAGCAGTGTACGGGCTCATAGACTAAGGCCTCATGCACACGGCTGTTCCCTTAAATCGTGGCCCGCGATTGCGGGCACGGCCGCATATTCGGGCCGTGCTCCCACACAAAGTATGGGAGCACGGCCCGTAAAACGCAAAAGATGGACTGTTCTATCTTTTGCGGTACAGTTCTACGGCACGGACACCTATCCGTAGCGATATGGAAAGTTGTTCCTTGCCAATAGTACCGGATGGGTCCGTAATTGCGTTCCACAATTACGGAGATTTTTTACGGTTGTGTGCATGGCCTATCTATTGAGTCCGTACACTAATTTCTCAGCTTTCCAAGAAAAGCCGAATAGAAAGCAAGCAGCTCAGCGGTCACACGAGCACTTCTGCCGCTTCGTTTTATCGATCGGTGGGGGTCTCCGTGCTCTGACCCCAGCGATCAAAACTTCTGACATGTCCCTATGACATGTCAGAAGTTTGTTGAACGTTTAGTTACCCTTTAAGCCGTAAATGATGGCAATCCCAATGGAAGGGGAGCAGAGAGTAGAAGGGTTTTAAGGGACATCCCTAATAAAGTCCCCCAGGGCTTTCCTGAGCGAATCCCTGTGAGGGCGTACCTCAGACATGTGCAATCTGTATGTACAGAGAGTTTATTCTTTTTGGAGAAGAGCTCATTTGTATACTTTTATCCAAGAAGCATTGCCTGTAGAGCTGGGTTCACAGACCCCGGTCAAAATGTTGTTGTTGTTTTTGTGTTCAATGTTTTTATTGAACAATTTATAAAAAGGCACAAACAAGTCAGTCAGTACGCATGTCTCAGCTCGCAGGCCGGCAATAAAAATACATATATACAGTACAAAAAACGCAAAGTAGACATATCCAAATAAAAAAACCTGATGCATATGTTACGTTACAGACATGCGCAAATCTATAAGCATGCCATATATCTGGAGTGGAAACCGTGCCAAAAACTTCCGAAAATGTCTCCCATTGATTTCAATGGGAGGCGGAGGAGTTTTTTTTTTTCCCGTGAGCGTAAAAAACCGTCTTGTGGGAAAAAGAAGCGACATGCCCTATCTTCGGGCGTTTATTTTGCCGGGTTTTTGATCTGTCTGCACACCGTTTGAAAATCACGGCAAACGGCGTGCAGACAGATCAAAATTTGCCTCAAAAACGCCGCAAAATACACATTGATGTCAATGGGAGGTCGCAGACGTGAACGCCCAAAGATAGGGCATGTCGCTTCTTTTTCCCGCGAGACGTTTTTTTAGCTTAGTAGCCTGGAAATTTGATATTAGAATATTGCAATATTACCCCCCTATAAATCCCTTTATAAGGCCGCATCTTGAATATGGAATTCAGTTTTGGGCTCCACATTGTAAAAAGGATATAGGAGAACTGGAGAGGGTACAAAGGCGGGCGACTAGATTATTAAATGGGTTGAGGAGGTGTCGCGGCTATGTTCACACGGAGTATTTTGGGGGAGGAATATCTGCCTCAAAGCTCCAAACGGAATTTTGAGGCAGATATTCCTCCCCCAAAATACTCCGTGTGAATAGCAATGATCGCGCCGTTTTTCGCCCGCGGCCATTGAGCGCCGCGGGCAGAAAACACGCTTTCTCCTGCCTCCCATTGAAGTCAATGGGAGGTCGGAGGCGGAAGCGCCCGAAGATAGGGCATGTCGCTTCTTTTTCCCGCGAGGCAGTTTTACTGCTCGCGGGAAAAAGACGCCGACGCCTCCCATTGAAATCAATGGGAGGCGTTCTCGGGCCGTTTCTGCCGAGTTTTGCGACGCGGTTTCCGCGTCAATAAACTCGGCAAAAGACCCCGTGTGAACATAGCCTGTAAGGCTGAAAAAGAAACAAGTCACGACTAGATAAATAGAAAAAATACAAACAATCCTTTATTGAAGTCAATTAAACACAAAAATCCACATAAACACAACTATACACAATAAAATAACATAAGCCCTCGTAAAAGAATGGAATCCGAACATGACCGCAGCACGGCCCCCCAGATGGTCAGCCGGTCAAAGGATCACCCAGAAAGCTAAAGTGCATGAATCCTTCATTTTAGGTCGGTGCTAGGCATGGTACGTTGGCACAGACAGATAAATATACATGGATAAATGCAAGTGCAGTCCTACGTAAATATAACATAACAACGGCAGTATACCTACATCTACAGAGTACAAGGATAGCCGGGAGATCAGGCCTGGGGGGGGGGGGGGGCGCTGCTAAACCCTACAATGAAAGGCTGGAGAAATTGGGTTTGTTCAGCTTGGAAAAAAGACTTCTAAGGCCAAATGCACAAGACCGTAAAAATCGTCTGTAATTGCGGACCCATACACAATCCTCATACTGTTGCCTGGAGTGCTCCTCTTGGCGACGTGCGATGTAACTTACGTGAAAGCTGCCAAGTGGGAGTATGAAGCGGTCTTGTTTTTCCCCTAAAGTAAAAATTATATCATTTTTTTTACATAATTGGTATCGCCGCGTCCTTAAATCAGGACTATTATAATGTAATGTTATTTAACCCGCATGATGAACCCTGTAAGGGTGTGTTCACACGCAAACTCCTAAACGTCTCAAAATACGGAGCTGTTTTCAAGGGAAAACCGCTCCTGATTTTCAGACGTTTTTTAAGCCTCTCACGATTTTTACGGCGTTTTTGGAGCTTTTTTCGATAGCCAATGAAAAACGGCTCCAAACCGTCCCAAGAAGTGAACTGCACTTCTTTTTCGCGTCCTTTTTTTACGCATAAAAAAACGCTCTGTCGGAGCGAAAAACGGCCGAAAATAGGCCGTGTGAACATACCCTAAGAGGAAAAAAAACTGAAAACCTGGCAGAATTGCTGTTTTTTGTCAACTTCGCTCCCCCAAAAAATGGAATAAAAAGTGATCAAAAAGTCACATGTATCCCTAAATGGTACCATTTGAAAAACTACAGCTCGCTATGCAAAAACACAAGCCCTCACACCGCTCAATCGATGGAAAAATAAATTATGGCAAAATTTAAAAAAATTAAGATCGTTAGAAGCAATTGCTAAACAATCAGTGGTGTTTTAGAATGGTGGATATGGAATGCAGCTTACACATTCTGCCTTATCTGCAGAAAGCTCCAGGTTGTAGCAGAAAGGAGGTTCAGCTATTACATAAAATGCTATTCCCTTATTTTGGAGTATTTCCATATATAAACTCTACATTTATGTATGCTGTAGTGTAAAGCATGGGGGAAGGACAGAGCAGCACCTCTGATGATAGGAAATTTATTTTCATATTACTTCCTGCCTCAATTAGGCAATGCAGCTGAGCTGGAGTCACTGATATTAGATGTACTAATGGAGCAGAAATGGCATCAATCAAGTTTAGTAACTTTTGTGTTTAAGGCTTTATTAAGATGAACGTTGAAATCGCCTGTGTGATGGCGTATTTTGTTTTGGTTTTTTTAACGCCCGTCACACGGCTGCATAAAAATCAATGTACTTCTATGGAGTTATTCACACAGCCGTTGTATTAACGCACCGTGTGAACGGCCAGTGAAAAAAATAGGACATATGCTATTTTTGTCCGTTCTTATGGATTCTTTATTAATAATAATCTTTGTCTAGCACCAACATGAACAGACAATATCAGACATTACATAGTGATAAAACTAATTTACAATTCAAACATGAGGAGTGATGACGCTGATCTCAAGAGCTTACAATCTATGAGGAAATAAGGGAGAAGAGGAGTGAGGACGCTGATCCCAAGAGTTTACAATCTAAGAGGGAAGAGGAGTGAGGACGCTGATCACAAGAGCTTACAATCTAAGAGGAAATAAGGGAGAAGAGTGAGGACGCTAAGAGCTTACAATCTATGAGGAAATAAGGGAGAAGAGGAGTGAGGACGCTGATCCCAAGAGTTTACAATCTAAGGGCTATGTTCACACGCAAAATACGTCTGAAATTACGGAGCTGTTTTCAGGCGAAAACAGCTCCTGAATTTCAGATGTTTTTGCAAGTACTCACGTTTTTCATGGACGTAATTGAAGCTGTTTTTCATTGTAGTCAATGAAAAACTGCTCCAAAAATGTCCCAAGAACTGTCCTGCACTTCTTTGATGCGGGCATATTTTTACAAGCCGTCTTCTGACAGCGACGCGTAAAATTACACCTATTTTGAACAGAACATCGTAAAACCCATTGCAAGCAATGGGCAGATGTTTGCAGAGGTTATGGAGCCGTCTTTTCAGGCGTAATTCGAGGCGTAAAACGCCTAAATTACGTCTGCAAATAGGTTGTGTGAACATACCCTAAGAGGAAATAAGGGAGAAGAGTGAGAACGCTGATCACAAGAGCTTACAATCTAAGAGGAAATAATGGAGACACAAAATGTAAGAAGTGCCTGTACAGTACAATGGTCCGGGCATCTTTTATACACTTGGGGTAGTAACATAAAGCTGCAAGAGCCGTCACCAGCCGGTATCTGTGGATGACTGACCTGAAGTATTGGGGTGCAGGGAGTGTGGGGGATACAGCTGAATGAGGGGGTCAGGTCTGATGACTAATGTAAAAGGGGGGGGGCAGGGAAAGTAGTCAGATTAGGGAATGTTATAGGCCAGTCTAATAAAATGTGTTTTTAGGGAACGTTTAAAACTCTGGATATTGGGAATTGATTGTCTGGGAGATGTAAGGAGGTGCAGCACTGGGGAGAGCGTTGCGGGTGAGAGTAATACGTTTGAATTTAATTCTGAAGGGGATGGGCAACCACTGCAGTGACTGGCACAGGGTAGGGGCATTGGTGTACCAGTGTAGTGACTGGCACAGTGTAGAGGCATTGGTGTAGCAGTGTAGTGACTGGCACAGGGTAGAGGCATTGGTGTAACAGTGTAGTGACTGGCACAGGGTAGAGGCATTGGTGTAGCAGTGTAGTGGCTGGCACAGGGTAGAGGCATTGGTGTAGCAGTGTGGTGACTGGCACAGGGTAGAGGCATTGGTGTTGCAGTGTGGTGACTGGCACAGAGTAGAGGCATTGGTGTAGCGGTGCAGTGACTGGCACAGGGTAGAGGCGTTGGTGTAGCAGTGTAGTGATTGGCACAGGGTAGCGGCGTTGGTGTAGGAGTGTAGTGACTGGCACAGGGTAGAGGCGTTGGTGTAGCAGTGTAGTGATTGGCACAGGGTAGCGGCGTTGGTGTAGCAGTGTAGTGATTGGCACAGGGTAGCGGCGTTGGTGTAGCAGTGTGGTGACTGGCACAGGGTAGAGGCATTGGTGTTGCAGTGTGGTGACTGGCACAGGGTAGAGGCATTGGTGTAGCGGTGCCGTGACTGGCACAGGGTAGAGGTGTTTGGTGTAGCGGTTGGTCAGATAGATGAGCCTGGCTGCTGGTTTTAGGATAGATTGGAGAGTTTAGTGAGGAGAAGACTATTAGTAATGAGTTACAGGAGACCAGACGAGGGAATCGGAGCGACAATGAGTTTTTTGTCGTTTCCACAGTAAGAAATACATGTAGGTTGTAAGAGCAATAGAAGAACAATTGGCTTTTAATTGGCACATGGCTAAAATATGAAAATGGGCCTGGTCAGGAATGGGGGTAAAGCTTCTGGTCAGGAAGTGGTTAAAGGGGTTGTCCACTACCGGACAACTGATGACCTATCCACCGGATAGGTCATCAGTGTATGATTGGTGCGGGTCCGACACCCGGACCCGGCACTGATCAGCTGCTCCGGGCACTGGATGTCCGTGCTGGAAGCAGATGGCTCCAGTCATGGAATAGTGGCCGAGCTGCAGCTCTGCTCCTGTTCAAATAAATAGAGCTGTAGTTCTGTCGCTATGTATTTATGTTGGCGCTATATAAATAAAGATTATTATTATTATTATTATTATTATAGGTAGCCAACTGCTTTCGGCTTCGTACATTGCATACTGTACAATGACATCCAGTGCCCGTAGGCAGCCGGAGCAGCTGATCCTTGCGGGGTCCGGGTGTCTGACCCGCACCGATGATATACTGATAACCTATCCGGTGGATCGGTCATCAGTTGTCAGAAGCTGGAAAACCTCTTTAAGGCCAATAGAGTGGAGCATGTTAACCCCTTCCCCCTGCTGGCATTCTGGGCCCTAATGTCCAAGCCATTTTTTAGATTTTTCCATTGTCACATTCGAAGAGCTGTAACTTTTTTATTTTTGCGTCGGCATAGCTGTATAAGGTCTTGTTTTTTGCGGGACGACTTGCAGTTTTTATTGGTACCATTTTGGAGTAGATGCGACTTTTTGATCACTTTCTATCACATTTTTTTAAAGTCAGGATTAACAGAAGACAGCAATTTTTCCATTGTTTTTAATTTTATTTTTTACGGCGTTCACAGTGCGGGTTAAATAATGTAACAGCTTTATAGTCGGGGTCGTTACGGACGCGGCGATACCAAATATGTGTAACTTTTTTGCTTTATTGTAGTTTTTTTTAATAGTAAAGCATTTTGTAAGGGGAAAAGCTGGGTTTTTCATTTTTTTTTTTTTCACTTTTTTTTTAAATTAACTTTATTAAACTTTTTTTACTTTTTTACTAGTCCCACTAGGGGACTTCCCTATCCTCCGATCGCTATTATAATAAACTGCAATACTTCTGTATTGCAGTGTATTACTGCCTGTCCGTTTAAAACGGACAGGCATCTGCTAGGTCATGCCTGCGGCATGATCTAGCAGGCATTCGCTGCAGGCAGACCTGGGGGTCTTTATTAGACCCCCGGCTGCCATAGAAGACACAGACACTCGGCGATTTTATCGCCGGGTGTCAGTGAGATGAGAGGGAGCTCCCTCCCTCTCTCCAAAACCATTCAGATGCGGTGCTCGCTATTGCGCACCGCATCTGAAGGGTTAAACAGGTGAGATCGATACTAATATCGATCTCACCCGGCAGAGCAGGGACGCCCCCAGCCCTCAGCTGCTTCTGGCAGCTGAGAGCAGGGAGATTTCACGGCTCCCTGCTCTGTTTACTTTATTCTAATGCAGCGACGTAGTTTGGCGGCGCTCTAGAATAAAGCCCACTAATGACCGCCGTAAAAAGACGTATCGGCGGTCATTAAGGGGTTAAGTAGGAGTTTGTGGTCTACAGTGTCAGAGGCTGCAGAGAGATCCAGAAGAATCAGTAGAGGGTATTTGCCGGTAGATTTAGCCGCCAAGAGATCGTTTTTGACTCTAGTAAGGGCAATTTCTGTGGAGTGTAGAGTGCGGAAACCAGATTGTAAGGGGTCAAGAATGGAGTTAGCAGAGAGATAGCGGATAAGGCGAGAGTAGACCAAGCGTTCCAGGAGTTTGGAGATGAAGGGCAGATTAGAGACTGGTCGGTAGTTGGCAGCGCTGGATGGGTCAAGAGTTGTTTTTTTCAGTAATGGGTTTATAATGGCATGTTTAAAAGCGGAGGGAAAGATTCCAGAAGAAAGAGAGAGGTTAAATATGTTAGTCAGGTGACTAGTGACAGCCGGGGAGAGGGACTGGAGGAGGTGTGAGGGGAGAGGGACTGGAGGAGGTGTGAGGGGAGAGGGACTGGAGGAGGTGTGAGGGGACAGGATCACTAGGACAGGCAGTAGGACCAGAAGAAGAGAGGAGCCTAGAGACTACTTCTTCTGTTATTGGGTCAAATGCTATGCAATGTTAAATACTTTTGTGTCAAAAAAGACAAAAGTACTGTAGGTGTGATACCATTATTGGCTAACCATAAAAGTTCTATATGCGGCTTTCAGAGCACACAGGCTCCTTCTTCAGGCAGTTTACAAATGAATGCTGAAAGTGAAGAAGACTGAGTGCGGCAGGGAAGGGGATCGATGTTACTAGGGGACTGGGAAATAATGTCATGCCGGATGTTGTCAATTTTAACTTTAAAATTCAGTTCCCAGGACTTCAGCACTGAAATCTGTGATCGGCGTCTGCACTTTACGATTAAAGGTACTTTTACACCAGCCAAATTTGGCCAGTGCAACGAGCGCCGATCAACGAGACAGCTCGTTAATCAGCGCTCATTTGCTCCTTTCACAGGAATTTGTATTGGAGGAAATCTGCTGACAAATGCGATTTTTCTCCCCAGACGTCCGGCACATCTCGAGCACCGCTGAAGAAATCAGGACTGAGGGGTGTGCCAGGGTTGTGGACGTCTTTGCTGGGTGGTTCGGAGTGTAGGGGGGGCTGCTTCATCCAAAGCATTTTTGATTGTTATTGTCATGTTTGGCAGCCACATTGGGACAGGAGAGGGAAGAGATGGGGGACAATGTAGACTGTCTATGACTTGCTGAGTGTTAATGGCATATAGATTTCTGTATGTCTGATGGGTATGCATGTCCTGAGGAGACGGAGACTCAAGTCTATGAGGGATCCATAAAAAGGGGGTCCCACACGGATGCAAATCGCCGATTTGACACACGTTCGTGTGAATATAGCCTAAGACCAGGGCACGTCTGCTTTGAGTACTAGAAATTGCGTCGTTTGGAAAAGCAGAAGCATAGCGGTAATATTGTGTCAGGTGTAAAGCCCTTCAAGATAGTGAAACAACTACGTTTTCTACTCCTAAAACTAAATGAGCCACCGGTTGTTTGTATTTAATCTTGATATTTAGCTTAGTTTGACAAGACAAATGCAGAACAGGATTGAACAGTGACAACCGCTTTTATGAGACAGATGTGCTCCGAGCAGTTGTCACTTCCCTTCCCCCAATCCTCTGGGCAGCTTCTACATCATACATTTCTCACAGGGGGCAACAATGAGGACCACCTGAAGTTCCTCGTAATAGAATATGAAGCCTGTACCGATAGGAGTGACATTCAGAATAATTATACAATATACTGTAGCAAAAACTACGATTTATCATATCTGTACTGCATCATTAGTTACTATCAGATGTGATCGACTTGCTCTGTAATTCCATAGGGATTAGCGATTCCAAAGTCTTATGGATGCCACAAAAAACAGGCATTATCTTATTTTCTTCAAAAAAAGGATAGAATTATTTTTCTTTTTTTACAAAAAATAAAATTTTGATTTGCTTGAAATTCAAAATCACTGCACGCTGTTTGCTCATGTCTAGATTCCAACCGTGGCGTAAAGCGTGCAATCTCATAACTGCTATAGAAATCATGGAGGAGTATTATGAAAAGCGTGATACAAAAGAAATCCGTCCCGGTCTCCAAATGAACCTACCTAGAGGAGGAAGCCACATGAGATGAGGTGTCATTATGTATTTTCTCTTTCTTGACCCAAATACCTACTTTTTGTATTATAAGCCATTCAGCCTGGGGTGCGGAAACCTGAAGTTTAAGGCAATCTATCAATCCTCCTGTTGCGTGATCTATATTATCAAGTACAAATGTTCCATTTTCAAACTGGCCAATATTTTTATATGTTTTGCAGGACTTTTTATCCTGCTCTTTATGTCTTCCTATCAGTACATTACCCAATTTTAGGACATCCTTGGGATGTTCAGGGATCCCGGTAACGATACCAATTTTTTCAATGTTGGTTGGATTTTGGAAAACCATCATAAAATAGTTGCCAGAGTCTATTTCTATTCCCCAAAAGAATCTGGGACCCGGGAAACAAACATTATCTGGAGTGTAATCTTCATGCACCTTAATATCTGTAAAGCAAGAGGCCGGTGGTTGATCTCCGTACGATTTCACAACTTCAATAAAATCTTTGTCTTTCAACTTATTGTAATTGCCGTTGAAGGAGGAATATTTTCCCATGTGTTGGAAGAGAGACGGTTTGTATCGGATAATATCAGGTTGAGCTTTGGATTTATAAAACAGGTCTAGGAGCCAATCGCATGGCATCTCGTCGTAGAAGAGAAGCAAAAAACGGGCCAGTTTTGGAAGGTCCTCATTGTGGTAAAGCTTTCCAATGTAACCCAAGTTAGAAAAGGTGATAGTGGTCCAAGGAGAGCTGTACTGCTCGATGTATTTCTTAATTGATGTATGGAAGTTTTTGGAACAAGTCACATCGTCCTCTAACATAAGATAAAACTGAGACATATTGGCACAAAAGTTGACCAGGAAGGCGTAGTCCACATTCTGCTTTGAGCGAAACCTCACTCTTTCGGGAGAGTCATTGTAGTTCCTTTTTAAGCCGTCCAGAGGTGGGTAGGCATTGATATAGCTGCTGATAACAATAAGATGACCTGCAACAATCTCTAAAGGGAAATTCTTTTCTATTTCCTCTGCAGTGTCTCGGTTGTCGGTGTGTTTTGCATTAGCCAGGTATATGACCACCACCAATTCATTCAACTCCTCCTGGCTGCAGTGGCTGAAGATAGATTGGATTGTGGTCAGCAGATAACTTTCTTGCTTTCTCTTCACAGAAGATATACCAATAGATAGGAATCCTAAGTGAAATCGTAAAAAATATTACAATCTATAACGGGTTCATCTGGTTCATTAGTGAGAGAACATTTTGGACGACTGACAGGATAGATCAGGGGTCAGCAACCTCCGTGACTCCAGGTGCTGTCAAACTACAATTCCCACCATTCCTTGATGGCCTTTGGCTGGAATAATAAAGCCTTTGGCTGTCTGGGCATGCTGGGAGTTGTAGTTTCACAACAGCTTGAGTGCTGAAGGTTAGAGACCCCTGGGATAGAGGAAGGATTGAGAATGATATTGTGCAAGGAGGCAAGCTCTGGTACAGTCAATAAACGAGATCTAACAAAACTGAAGGAAAGAGTGAAAAAGTTGAAACCAATCAGATTCAAGCTCTCATTCAGAGACTGACGTAAACTGGCGCTCTTGGCACATTTGTTATATAAAATCATTTGTTGTAATTTATTGATCAGACAATTCTATTGTAACGTATGTCCCAATTTATTATATCCCCATAAAACACATTGTGTAAAATACATTTCATAAAAAAATCACGTGTTTTGAAAAATAGTATATAAAATAAAAAAATACACATATAAAATAATAATGATAAAACCAAAAAAGTATAAGGGAAAAAAAAAATATTACAACCTTAGGTGTATGATATGATTTATTCAGTTCAGTCATTGGTACGATGGCTACGCAATATGTGATGTATTCACTCTCGTAGCAGTTATCCTCGTCTAGGGAAATATATTCGAGACCGACCGCGAGGCCCATGCGTTATCTCATCTTAACCAACGATATCGTGCCGTATATATTGAAGTCCAAAGGAGGTATAGTGCAATATGGTACAGCAGTATAATGTCATACATTCTGCTACAATATTTAGAATTGCAGCACTAGTGACTTTTTGATTGTAATTTTGATTCCAACACAAAGTGAATCTGTTACATGTACCAATTGTGGAATCGGAGTAAACACATCAGTTGAGTAATTGGTATGAATTCTACACAATATGTGACTGACTGCTGTCCTATCCCACACCTAAGGTCACAATAGATAAATGGTATAAAATGTTACCGCTCAGACGGTTATTAGAAAGGCAGTCTGAAGTGTTCAGAGGTTTCACTTATCCGCCAGTCTGTATGCAAATGGACAGTTCCAACTCCCACTGGCGTGTTCTCTGTAGTTGTTGACCTTGTAGTTTCACAAGTGATATAACAGCGTTCTGACTAGATGTTTCTCAGTCGCTGGTCTATAGCTCCAACGAGGGAAAAAGGAACAGATCGTGCAACGCATTTAGGAAAACGAAAACTCCACGCTTTAGCCCATACTCACAATATGAATTAATTTGAAAGGCAAATATCACATAAAATGACACGTGGCACGCCAAGTTCTGCAGCCCGACCCTTGGTTTCGCCCCTCCGGCTTCCTCTAGTGAAACCCAGGGTCGGGCTGCAGAAGTTGGCGTGTCTATTGGCATACAGACTGGGGGATAAGTGAATCCTCTGCGAACACTTCAGACTGCCTTTCTAATAACTGTATGAGCGGTAACATTTTATACTATTTATTTTATTTATTACACTTGTGGTGTTGAGGATTTCACCTCCTTTTTACCTGCTCTGTTTTTTCCTTTTTTTTTTTCAAAGTGAGTTAAGAGCCGATATTTTGATATATATATATATATATATAAAGGTCACAATAGTTTTTTTTTCCCAATAATCCTTTGATTCCATAATTATTATTTTGTACGTTTATTTGTATTTTTTATGCTATATAATGAAATGTATTTTGCATGATGTGTTTTTTTTTAATGAGGATATAAGGGTATGTTCACATGGAGTTTTTTTGGAGCTGTTTTTGATGCAGAAACCGTGCCAAAAAAAGTCAGTCTCTGACGTTCCATTGACATCAATGGGAGGCAGAGAAAGCGGTTTTCACAACATTTTTTGCCCGCGGCGCTCAATGGCCGCAGCCGAATAAACGCCACAAAAAACACGTCAAAGAGAGTGCAGGCTGGTCAAAATCTGCCAGGCCTTAGAAATGGTGGTATTAGTGCTTGATCAATGAATTACAACACGGTTGATTTTATACAACAAAGGTGTCCAGAGAGCCAGTTTGTCTGTTTTTTGTATAGTGTAACATGATTCTTTGGGGTGTTCAATCAAACTCGTGCCCTCTGCCCCTTTTTTGTATTGCATTTTATCTCCAGATGAGTCGCTCGAATCTACTACCAATATTTTTATATTATTAATCACTTAGAGCTGAATACAGTAATGTGAATTTATAATGGAGGGACTAAGATGGGCTCTTGGGACTCGCCATGTGCGGCCCTGTCTATCTCAACCTCTTAGACCCAACCACTGACCAGGGACCTTGCGGGACTTTGTGCCGCAGCTTAACGAGTGGATTGAAGCGCACCCTTCTACAATGAGCCCTGACATCTGCCCAGCTTTGCCAGCTGCTACCAGCCGTGGGTGTTCAGATCCAACTGACACGTTTAAACTTGTGTCCCGATTTGAAGCCTAGATATGTTGTTCTAGTGTTAAGGCCCTTTTAAATGGGCCGATTATCGGGCAAACGAGAGTCCACAGAACGTTCACAGTATCGTTTATGCAGTTGCGGCCAAAAACATTATCGTTGTTGGCAGCACATCTCTCTGTGTAAACAACGATGTGCTGCCGACATGATAGAAATGTATGAGGACGAGCGATCAATGTAACGAGATCAAAGTAACGAGCGCTCATCCCCATACATAGAACCTTGTGAAAGGAGCAAACGAACGCTGATCGTTGATCGGCGCTCGTTTACACGGCCCACGTCGGGGGCCCGATATGGGCCGTGAAAGCGATCACCGATCAACTCCGATCGTTCGTCCCCATACATTTCCATCATCTTCCTGTTTTACACCGTGAGATGTGCGGCCGACGATGATTTTGAATGCTGCATAAACGAGCAGATCAGCCGATAATTGAGCGTTTGCTCATTCATCGGTTGATCGTTGCCTTGTTTACACACGGCAATGATCGGGAACTAGCGTTCATGTGAACGCTCATTTTCCTGATCGTTGGCCCATGTAATAGGGCTTTTAGGCCTATTGGTGATTTATTAACACCACAAACAATGATTACTAATAATGTACGGGCAAAATTACTAAAATTCTGTTAATTGTAGAACTTGTTTTCAGGTTTTTTTCCTGGCCATTGCTGAGCGAGAGGAACCCTTCACAGTTCAACATCCGTACAAGCGGTCGTGTCTCATATTGCAGTTGATCAATTCACTTGTACAGGGCAGAGCTGCAGTACCAGACGCACTTGAAACAACAGCGATGGGGTCTTGGGGCTTTCAGGCACAGTATTCTGCTGACTGGTGGGGTCCCGGGGGTTATTCCATCAATGGAAATTCCTAGAAAACCTCTTAAAAGAACACTGTTGCATTAATATATTCCTCCTAAATAAGATATTCCCCCCAGATGGCGGGCGCAATAATCTTGGGAGTGCTATATGGAAATATAGAGATCCCGCAGCCAAACTCCATAAGTGATACTAAAGACTCTCTTGCTCATCCTTCATTCTATTTATTTGGCACCGACCTTATGTTCTGTTTCCCATTTAGAATAATAAACATTTTTTCATTTAAATAATTAATTACACATATACTAACTTTTTGTTGTGGACGGAGAACCCAGCAGATATTTATAGGAAATGTCAAGAGTTTGTAGAGCGTCTCGGGTTATGTCAAATAAGCGGTTGTACGGCACTTCTGTTTTCTGTAAACCCAGAAATAGTCAGTGAATGGAACAAGCGGAGCGTCACGAACAAATAGATTTACACAAAGACAATTTATTATTCTCTACTTTGACTTCGTTTTCTAGATGTCGTATAAATCAGTCTCCATATTCAGGTCTATCCTAGTAAAGTTCTCTTCTCCCATTATATTGTTTGGCACTGGTTTTACAGATTGAATTACCTGCAGATAAGGATCAGACCGGTCTGGGCACTCGACATCATTGGGACCTCGCATGATCAGAACAGTGACACAAAGCCCAAAACCAACAACACACAGAACTTTGCAAAGTTGAGATATTCTCATCTTCTGGAGTCACGAATGTAGTTTTGTTCTAGTCTAAAATAGATACAACCAGTTAGATACATGGATTGTTCTGTACGATACTAAGAATACATTCTTCCTGGCTCTACAATACACTGTATCCCGTCCCCAGAGATTATTTAGACCCTGTTCACATCATGTTTGTGTTGTATGTTTAGCGTGTACACCAGAAGAGCTCCAGATAGGGTTACATGAGCCCAATTGAGGACAAAAGTGTGCTTCTGGCCTCTGTAGGGCCAGTAAACGTCAGAATATCCCCCCCCCCCTCCAAAAAAAAAAATATTAAAAAAAATGGAATAGTGTAGTGGACGATGGAATCTAGTAAAAGAAAATCCCATACAATATAAATTTATTTTTTGGGAGCCTATAGGTGACTGATGCCAATGTATGGCACCCTTCACAGGCATCCGTTTAATGTATACCTTGTAAGTAGACATTAAACAGAGGCCATCTACGTGATGGGAACGGGGTCTTATAATGCTGTGTGGATCTTAGACCGTATAACAATTAATAGCATTAGATACACAGGCTCTTCAGACAGTATCACACCTAGGTTTAGATACACCAGCTCAGAAGCACACTGTCACAGGGTCACTAGGTCGCATTAGTCAGCTTGGAACAACAATATCCACTGTAGAACTTCTAGCTGGCACACCCAGAGGTGTATGTCTTAATTTGTATTGCTCCATGTCCTATGATTAATAACTTCTGCGGGATTCAGGTTAGATTCCTATTTCTGTTCTATATCGTCATTATGGAAATATATAATTAATTTGCATGTAGATCTAAAATATCTCACCTGTCCTCTCCATTAGCGGTGCAGGTGATTGAAGCCAATAAAAGGTTTTATGGCTCGGATGATTGATGACTTAAGTTATGACGGTAATTTCACATGGTAGATGGATACTTTGTACCTACTTTGTGGCTCCACTTCCGTGTTTGGACTGTTGCAGAACACGAAGCAGGATCGGAGCACACTGGTGCTTTATACAGTGCGGACGCTTAGACCATTAGTACAGACCCCGTCATCCTGAGTCCACAGTCTGTAGGGAGGTACAAGAGCCACATTGTTTATGAGTGAGTCTGGGGTGAATTATAGGGGTGCAGAGGTAGCAGTATCCAGCAAAGGTCTACTTCTTAGGTGCTTATAGGCCCTCTATACTATATATGATATCTGCAGCACTACATGCGATCAGTGTGGAGGCCCAATTACTTCTGCTGCTACACATAATAAATACTGGAGACGTATATTGTAGATAGTAATAAAATATAGCAGAATGTTAAAGAAATTTTCAATTTTTATGTAAATAAAGCTTATACCGTGTATAATGAAAAGTTCTGCAACTTTCTAATATGTCTTGTGTAATAATTCCTCACCGTTTTTATGTTCCCTGCTTGCTGTCAGTGAATGTGAAACATTCTGCTATCCGTTGAGGATTTGCTACAATTCTAACCAGTTTAGGCAATCCTATGTGAGCTAAACAGCCTGGACGCAACAATTAAAGGGGTTGTGCGGTTTGTACAATCCCTACTTGTTAAATGGGTCCCTTGACAATAAGCTGATCACTGTATTCCCCTGCTGGGACCCCCAGCGAACAGCTGTAAACCGGAGGAACCTGGCAGTATGTGTTCAACTTTCCGGCAGTGCCAACCACAGGGGATATTAAAGTGGCTGTCCCACAAAAATTATTTATTACCTATCCACGGGAAAAATGTGTGATCGATGCGGGTCGTACCGATGGGATCCCCAGCGATCATGAGAACGATGATCCCGTTTCCCCTGTTTTGAATGGATCCGTGGTCACCTGTGTTCACTACCGCTCAATTCATTCTCTATGGGACAGAGATAGAGGTGCGCTGTACTGTGCTATTTCCGTCAGTCCCATAGAGAATGAATTGAGCGGTAGTGCGCACACGTGTCCACGGCTTCATTCATACGGGGGACGCGGCTCTTCTTTCTGATGATTGCTGGGAAAACCCTTATAACCCCTTACCAACATTTGGCGTAACTGTACATCATCGTCTGCTCCCACTAAATACCCAGCGGGTGTCTGTTAACCATGGAGATGCCACAATCAAAAGTGACCGCAGCATTTAAGCCATTAGAAATAGGGGATGGGCCTCCTCCATCATCCAATCAGCCCTACCCGTGACACGATCGCAGGCTGCCGATGGTTGTCATGGCAGCCTATGAGCCTGATAAAGGCAGGGATAAACTGAAGTCTGTGAAAATTACAATGCACTCCAATACATGGGTATTGTACCAGCGATGAAACGATCGCTCGTCCACGTCTCCTTGGGGGATTAAAAAAAATAATTACGAACTAAAGTTTTTAGTAATGTCCAAATAAATGAAAGATATTAAAAGGAAAAAAAAAATATTTTCAATTTTTTTTCCTCCTAAAGTTCTGAAAAAAAATAATCGCAAAATAAAGATAATTGGTAACGCGTCCGTAAAAGTCCAAACTTCTACAATATACGTTTTTTTAATCCGCAGGGTCAATGCCATAAAGAATAAATAAAAGCCAGAATTGCTGTTTCTAGTCGACTCATCTCCGCAAAAAATTTGAATAAAAAGTGATCAAAAAGTTCTATTTTCCCAAAAATGTCCTCACATTGCGCTATGGCTCCCAGACCATGACCACACAAAGCACTTTTGTGTTTCTAAATATTTTTTGGGGTAAAGCTAATACATTATAATACAAAAAATATAAAAATTCTGGTATTGCCGTAATCTTATTGACCCGCAGAATAAAGTTGTCATGTCGTTTTTACCGCGCTGTGAACACCGTAAAAACGAAACCCAAAAAAGCATAAAGAAATCGCTGTTTTTTTCCCTTTCCACCCCACAAAGAAGGTTTTTCAATTTCTCCATACATTATATGGTATAGTAACTGCAAACGTTAAAAACTACAACTCGGCTCACAAAAAACAAGCCCTCACACGGCTATGTCGATGAAAAAATAAAAAAAGTTATGGCTTTTGGAACTGTTGATGATCTTTGCTTACAGAGAATTTTCTAGATTGTAACAATCTGTCAGAGTGAAGTATTAGATCTGTGCAGGTTTCAAACCTCTGGACCACAATTGAAAAGTTCCTATTCACTGACCGCAAGCAGGAATGTTGAACACGGTGAGGAATTGAAACACAAAGTATATTAGATGGCATATATTGTAGACTTTTACACAATGATTAAAGGTGTTGTCCAGGAATACATTTTATTTATATTTTAACTTAATTGGACATACTGTATTTAAGTACATTTCTAATACAATGTCTGTTTACCTGTGGCAGCGTTACTCTGTTCTGATCTGCGGTCACGCAGCGTCAACTACATTTACAGGCAATGGGCCGGGCAGATGTTTCATGAGCTCCTCAGAGCTTCGTCTCCTCTGGTCCTGCTGCCTGTAAACATAGTTGATGACGCGCCGTGTCTCTACACAGCAGGAAGTACTGGCTGAGCAGAGACACAGAACGTCGTCTCTGCTTGTACATGCCCCCTCCTTCTCCCATCTCGGGGTTCCCACACTGCCTGCCCGTCTCCTCTATCTCCCATGCCACCCTCGCGGAGCTGCCCCTCGGTGACGGCACCCCCCCTGATGGTATATACAGTTATAGGGGCTCTATAAACACAAAGATGATGGGGGTTATATACAGGAATGATGGGGCCATCATCCCTGAATATAACTCCTATCGTCCCTGTGCATAACCCCCATCATCCCAGTGTATTACCCCCATCAACACTGTATATAACCCCCATCATCCCTGTATATAACCCCCATCATCCCCGTATATAACTCCCATCATCCCCGTATATAACTCCCATCATCCCCGTATATAACTCCCATCATCCCCGTATATAACTCCCATCATCCCCGTATATAACTCCCATCATCCCCGTATATAACTCCCATCATCCCCGTATATAACTCCCATCATCCCCGTATATAACTCCCATCATCCCCGTATATAACTCCCATCATCCCCGTATATAACTCCCATCATCCCCGTATATAACCCCCATCATCCCTGTATATAACCCCCATCATCCCTGTATATAACCCCCATCATCCCCGTATATAACCCCCATCATCCCCGTATATAACCCCCATCATCCTCGTATATAACCCCCATCATCCCTGTGTATTACCTCATCATGATGAGGTAATACACAGATGATGGGGGTTATATACACTGATGATAAGGTAATACACAGGGATGATGGGGGTTATATACAGGGCTGATGAGATAATACACAGGGATGATGGGGGTTATATACATGGATGATGGGGGTTATATACACGGATGATGAGGTAATACACAGGGATGATGGGGGTTATACACAGGGATGATGAGGTAATACACAGGGATGATCGCGATTATACACAGGGATGATTAGGTTATACACAGGGATGATTAGGTTATACACAGGGATGATGAGGTTATACACAGGGATGATGAGGTTATACACCGGGATGATGAGGTTATACACCGGGATGATGAGGTTATATACAGGGATGATGGGGGTTATATACAGGGATGACTAGGAGGTAATACACAGGGATGATCGGGGTTATACACAGGGATGATGAGGTAATACACGGATGATGAGGTAATACACAGGGATTATGGGGGTTATATACAGTGATGATGAGGTAATACACAGGTACGATCGGGGTTATATATAACCCCCATCATCCCTGTGTATTACCCTATCATCCCTGTATATAACCCCCATCATCCATGTATTACCTCATAATCCACAGGGATGAGAAGGTAATACACGGATGAGGAGGTAATATAAAAATATATTATGTATATAAATATATAATGTATATAAAAATATTTATATACAGGGATGATGGGGGGTTATACATAGGGATGATGAGGTAATACACAGGGATGATGAGGTTATAAACAGGAATGATGGGGGTTATATACAGGGATGATGGGGGTTATACACAGGGATGATGAGGTAATACACAGGGATGATGGGGGTTATACATAGGGATGATGGGGGTTATATGCAGGGATGACTAGGTAATACACGGATGATGAGGTAATACACAGGGATGATGAGGTAATACACGGATGATCGGGGTTATATACAGGGATGATGAGGGTTACATATAGGTTGTATACAGGTATGATGGAGTTATAGCATCCCTGTGTTTAACCCCCCCATTATCCCTGTGTATAACCCCCCCATCATCCCTGTGTATAACCCCGATCATCCCTGTGTATTACCTCATCACCCTGTGTATAACCCCCCATCATCCCTGTATATAAATATTTTTATATTACCTCCTCATCCCTGTGGATTATGAGGTAATACATGGATGATGGGGGTTATATACAGGGATGATGAGGGTTATATACAGGGATGATGAGGTAATACACAGGGATGATGGGGGTTATACATAGGGATGATGGAGGTTATACATAGGGATGATGAGGTTATACATAGAGATGATGGGGGTTAAAAACAGGGATGACTAGGAGGTAATACACAGGGATGATGAGGTAATACACAGGGATGATCAGAGTTATATTCACGGATGATGAGGTAATACACAGGGATTATGGGGGTTATATACAGTGATGATGAGGTAATACACAGGGATTATGGGGGTTATATACAGTGATGATGAGGTAATACACAGGGACGACCGGGGTTATATACAGGGATGATGAGGTAATACACAGGGATGATGAGGTAATACACAGGGATTATCAGGGTTATATATAGGGATGATGGGGGTTACATATAGGTTGTATACAGGTATGATGGAGTTATATCATCCCCGTGTATAACCCCCATCATCCCTGTGTATTACATCATGATTACTGTTTATAACCCCATTATCAACGTGTATTACCCCCACATTCCTGTATATAACCCCCCTCCCCTCGTGTGATTATTACAGGGTGTGTGTGACCGTGCAGGGAGCTGGGTGACTGTAATTAGAGCAGGGAATGACCCTGTGAACATAGAGGGGCGTGGCAGTATGCAAATAGATGCTGTGGAGGGAGGAAGGGGGGATGTAAGCTGTCTCCTCAGATGCAGCAAGGGATCATGGGTATGGTGGGTTACAAAACTGGAAACCGCAAGGACCAGAAGGAAGGGATGTAAACAAACAGAGCAACAGTGAAGATTCAGATCAAACAGAAACTGGTTAGAAAGTGTGTAGGGGGTTTTGGGGAAGGCAAACCATGGCTGGGGGACACTTTTTAGAAACTATTTTTTCCCTGGCCAAACCCTTTAAGCCTTAATTAACTAAAACCAGAAACCCATTTTAAATAACCGTGGTGATGCATAAGCGTCTGAAAATTAAAACTGCCCCCCCCCCCCACAGCTTTATCTGCCCCCTAACACGACTGTATGATTAAGCAAACACCCTGTTTATACAATGGTTTCAGCCAATAAAGCATAATTCTTGCATAATGAAAAGTTATACCATTTTCAAATCTACTTTTGTGTATCAATTCTTTACTGTTTTCAAGACCTCTGCCTACTGTCAGTGAATAGAACCTTCATTGTTTACTATCAGGGTATGTTCACACGCTAGCTGGCTTTTACGGCTGAAATGACAGACTGTTTTCAGAAAAAAACAGCTGCGTCGTTTCATCCGTAAATGCTCCTCCTCGTAATATACGAGGCGTCTGTGACGCTCGTATATCTTGAGCTGCTCTTCATTGATTTCAATGAAGAACGGCTCAAATTACGTTGCAAAGAAGTGCCCTGCACTTCTTTGCCGAGGCAGTCAATTTACGCGTCGTCGTTTGACAGCCGTCAAACGACAACGCGTAAATTACAGGTCGTCTGCACAATACGTCGGCAAACCCATTCAAATGAATGGGCAGATGTTTGCCGACGTATTGTAGCCCTATTTTCAGGTGTAAAACGAGCCATAATACGCCTCGTTTACGTCTGAAAATAGGTCGTGTGAACCCAGCCTCAGAGGATAAAAAGCTGTCCTGGTCACTTAATGGACACACAGGTGCTCTGTCGTTAAAGCACACTGCCCTGATGATTGTACCGAGCCGTGCACCTGCGTGTCCATCACATGACCAGGACAGGTTTTCATTCTCTGAAAGTAAACATACAAATGTATAATGTGATATATCCGTATACTCACATGTCTGCGCCCAAGGGAGACAGTCAAACTAGTAATGAAGAGTATCGCAGCGCGCAGTGTGACCTTCCACTATTCTCATAACCGTTCTCTCGAGAGGAAGTCCCTTTACATGTAGCATCCGTGCAGGCAATGATGCAAATAGGAAGCTAAAAGTGTTCATGTGACTTCTACAGAGTGACCACAGATCCAGCAAGAATCAACAGAAACCTTTCAAAATTCATACATTGGTTTTTATTTTTTATATTAGTCGGGCCTCCATTTTTGTTTTTTTCCTGCGAAATTAGCCAAAAACGAGCCAACATTTTGTATGTAAAGATAAGAAAACAATGAAAAAAAAAAGAATCTGAAAGATTCTAAGTAACAAATCACTAGAATACTCTTTTGAATATCTAACGGGTGTGCACTTTTGTTAACAGAAATGTTTTTTTTTTTGTTTTTTTTAAAATAGATTATTTATAGCGTTTCTGTGCCTACAGAGGTTTAGGGTGCCCTATACTATTGGTTGATTTTTCTTTTTGTTGTTGCTATAAGGGTATTAACACAGCGTCAAACTTCGCAGCATATCCGCCTTGAAGACTGCAGGGAATGCCGTCCGAAAAATCGCACCACATTGAGGTACGTTTTTCCGGTGGAATTTCCGCTGCTTAAAGCAGTGCCTGAAAAAAAAAAATGTTCATACTTCCCCCTCTCTCTTCTCGGCCTCCTGGGATGATGTTGCAGGTCATGTGACGGCTGCAGCCTGTGATTGGCTGCAGCGGTCACATGGGATGAAACGTCATCCCATGAGGCCGGACTAGAGAAGAAGCAGGCAACTCTGGGTAAGTATAACTTTTTTTTTTACTTGTGATATTTGTGGCGGAATCGCTGTGATAACGCCGCAAATGTCGCAACACACACCACATTGAATTCAATGGGGAAAACCCGCAACAGAAGAGCTGCGATTCCGCAGCATTAATTGACATGTTTAGGAAACCGCACCGCATGTCAATTTATGTGCGTTTTTTTTCCCCGCTGTCTGGGGACAAGATTTGTTGAAATCTCACCACACTGCTACTACTGCAATACACTGCGGATTCTCCGCAATGAATCAGTTGCGGAAAATCCGCAGTGTTTACGCCGTGTGTGTGTGTGTGTGTGTTCGTACCCTTAATGTTCCAGACCTGCTTCCTCTGATATGCTGCTTATGAAGCTGCAGGTTCAGAGCTCAGTGGGTGTTCCCTGTGAAGCTGCTCGCTTGCTCTTTCCTTCTCCCTATACTCTAGCCTGTCTTATCACCTCTCTCTCACACACTGACAGGACTGTGATTTCTGGAGAAAATGCAGTTTCAAAGTCTTCTCCTAAATAACCTGCTATTTGTGAATAACACTGACCAGAGAAACCTCTACAGTGCTCAGTAAGAGCTTAGCTAGAAACTGGGGAGTAAACATGACTGCAGGATCAGACTGCACACAGACTTTGTAGTCTGTAACCATGGAGACAAATAGGTCTGCATAGGTGCTGTATACACAAAATGGTAGGAGAGTTTAAAGACTATGTGCAAAGTTCCTAATATTTGTTTTTATTTTAGATTGGAGCAATACCAATAAATTGGTGGATTGGAAGTTTAACTTCACATATCATTTAAACCCTTCCTGACATTTGAGGTACATATACATACAAGTCGGGAGGGCAAAGTATGGAGCGTTCTGAGGCAGCTCTATACAAAGCAGGTGTCAGCTGTATATTACAGCTGACACCTCGCTCTAACAGCAATTTAACCACTTAGATACCGCGGACAAGGGTGACTGTGGAATCTAACCGGTTAAATTTTTTGGCCCCTCTGACACTCCATCAGTTACACACAACATGATCTCGGGTTGCTGATGAGTTGTCATGGCAGCTTGGGGCCTAAAGAAGGCCCCCATGTCTGCCATCTTGGTCCTTCTATTAAAGAGTTATTCCCATCTCAGACATTTATGGCATTTATCCTGTAATAAAAAAACAAACAAAACCTTTTGCCCTTTTTTTCGTCGAATAATGTGAACAATAAAAAATAAACATAGTTGATATTGCGGTTTCTGTAACAATACGAACTACTACAATGTAATGTTTTTTTATCCCGCACGGTGAATGCCGTAAAAAAAAGCAAAACACCAGAAGTGCGGTTTTTCGGTCACCTGGACTCCTCCAAAAAATGTAATAACAACAAAATTGTAGGAATTAAAACGACAGCGCGTTCTACAAAAAAAACAAATAAGCTCTCGCACCGCTCCATTAACGGAAAAGTTATGGCAACAATTTTTTTTTTAACAAGTTTTTATTTTGTAAAAATAGTAAACATGAAAAAACGTTCTACATTTGGTATTTCCGTAATCCTATTAACCCACAGAAAAAAAGTTAACATTTCATTTTTCCTGCATGGTAAACGCCGTAAAAACTAAACCCAAAAATACAATGGAGGAAGCGCTGAATTCAAATAATTTTTAAAACATATGTTTACATATTTTACTCCTCCATGACCAAGCAATTTTTTTTACGTTTTTCCATTGTCGCATTCCAAGAACTATAACTTTTTTTTATTCTTGTGTCGACATAGCTGTAGAAGATCTTGTGTTTTGCGGGACAAGTTGTATTTTTTAACAGCACCATTTTGGGGTACATATAATTTATTGATTAACTTTTATTAACACTTGGGGGGGGGGGGAATAGAAAAACCCCCCGCAATTTCGCAACACTTTTTTGCGTTCTAAATTTACGCCGTTTACCTTGTAGTATAAATAACACAATAACTATTCAGCGGGTTGTTACGATTGCAACGATACCAAATGTACATAGATTTTGTATGTTTTACTACTTTTGCACTGTAAAAACCCTTTTTTTTTTTTTTCAAACTTTTTATCAAATTTTTTTTTAAGGCAGGATTCACAGAAAACAGCAATTTTTGCAGTGTTATTTATTTTATTTTTTACGGCATTCACTGTGCGGGTTAAATAATGTAATAACTATATAGATGGGGTCGTTACGGACGCGGCGATACCAAATATGTGTAACTATTTTAATAATAAAGCATTTTGTAAGGGGAAAAATGGGTTTTTAATTGTAATTTTTTTTTTACTTCGTTTTTTTAAATGAATATTATTACACTTTTTTTTTTTATATACTAAACCCACTAGGGGACTTCACAAAGCGATCGTCCGATCGCTTTTATAATAATCTGCAATACTTCTGTATTGTAGTGTATTACTTGCCTGTCCCTGTAAAACGGACAGGCACCTGGCCTAGCAGGCAAACACTAGTGGCACACCAGGGGGCCTTTATTAGGCCCCCCGGCTGCCATAGAAGATACTGGAACTCTGCGATCACACGCAGGATGCCGGTGGGGTGAGCGAGGAAGCTCCCTCTCTCCAAATCCACTCCAATGCGGCGCTCGCCATTGAACACCGCATCTGAGGGGTTAAACTGGCAAGATCGATACCGATATCGATCTCGCCCTTTCGAGCAGGGCTGCTCCCAGCCCTCTGCTACCGGAGATAGCTGCGCAGGGAGATTTAACGGCTCTCTGCTCTGTTTATTTATTCCGATGCAGAGCCGTGAAAAGGCGTATGTCATTAGTGGCCACCACGAATAGGTGTATTGGCAGTCACGAACTGATTAAATGCCCCCATACGGCTATGTCTACAGAAAAATAAAGTTCTGTATCATAATGTATGCTTGTCTTCAGCCGCCATTACTTAGGGTATGTTCACACGGCTTATTTACGGACGTAATTCGGGCGTTTTACGCCTGGAATTACGTCTGAAAATACGGCTTGAAAGCGTTGACAAACATCTGCCAATTGAAAGCAATGGGCTGACGTTTGTCTGTTCACACAAGGCGTCTATTTACGCGTCGCTGTCAAAAGACGGCGCGTAAATAGACGCCCGCGCCAAAGAAGTGTCATGTCACTTCTTCACACGTAAATGGAGCAGTTTTCCATGGACACCATGGAAAACCAGCTCCAGTTACGTCCGTAATGGACGCGGCGTTCAAGCGCCTGCACATGCCGTTACGGCTGAAATGACAGGGCTGTTTTCACCCGTAATTTCGGCCATTACGGACGCTGCCGTGTGAACATACCCTTACATTTACCTGATTATCGCATTTCGGATCAGCTGGCAACAATCGGTTGTGAAGATCCTGCTCTACCCAAGACTATACAACAATGTTCTGAACACCTTTTCTTCCTCCGGGCAAATATCAGCGCAACTTTTGAATATGGTTATTGGTTGCTAAAGAAATAACTCATGTTTTATAGTAAAACTTGAATATCCAGCAGCACGATCAACAATTGAGACGGAACAACAGTATCCCAACTTAATGGGGAGTGCAGGGATCACAAATCCATATAGAGGGAAGGGACCGCAGCACTCAAAGTGGTCAACTTTTTGTTTTCTTAAATTCATCAAAACATGGACATGCAACGTTTCAACCCTCAATGCTTGAGAAAGACCCCGATAGGGTTGAAACGTTGCATGTCCGTGTTTTGATGAATTAAAGAAAACAGCATTTTTTCCACTTTGAGTGCTGCGGTCTTTTCTCTCTATGTTTTATAGATGGTAATAATCAATATAAAAATGTAAATAAACCTTTTATACAAACAGACTGAATATAAAAGGTAAAAATAGTAAGGGCTCGTTCACATCCGTGTCACCCTTCGGTTCCTGCGTTCCGCTGGACCATTCCGTTGGAGGAACCCATGAACGGAAGGGCGAACGGAAACCATAGCTTCCGTTTGCATTACTATGAATTTCAATGGTAATACTTCCATTGCAAATGGTTTCCGTTTGTCTCCGTTACATACGGTTTCCGTTTTTTTTTTCTCGGAAACCATAGCGCAGTTGACTATGCTATTGATTCTGCCAAAACCGGTCCAGGCCTTTCCGTTCATGGGTTCCTCCGACGTCAAGGTCTAGCGGAACCCATGAAGGGAAGGATGACGCTGATGTGAACACACCGGTTATTCTGCTGACAGGAAACTGATCAGCTGCAGTTATGGGGGGACTTTACTCTATATAATGGGATGTAGATTTTTTCCAGCTGTACCCAGGCCCTGGTAACGGAGGGGGGCACTGGTCCCTCTGCTACTTAAGGGAACATGTGCTCCCATGTGGGTTTAAAAAAAATAAAACATACATATACAATATACGTGTAACTCCATATATTGCGATCAGACATTAGTATTCTAATATATACGGAGCTATGGAGTGGTACATCTCAACAAAACTAAATCTATATATCTACAAGACCATGAGACTAAGCACCATCATTACTGAAATATGAAAAATTATGTGATTAATGTACATATAAGACAAATAAGAAAGTCACACAATGAATGAGGCGACATAAACATACAGGACAAAGTGCAAGGATCGCTCACCGCAATGAAATAGGGTAACACTCAATTATAAGGGCTAATGAAGTAATCAAGGAGCTGTTACTACAGTCTGATGGGATAATACGTATAGGACAAGTGCCAAGTTCAAATCTACCCCAAGACATAAATATGCACAATAAAAGTTCCTCAATATATAAGAAAAAACGGACTGACGCCAACCCTGACGCGCGTTTCAGCACAGCCTTCATCTGCGGGTGGCACTGCGCACTTTATGCTGTATGTATACTCTCATTGTCATGGGCTCCTTTACATCCTGTATGTTTCGGCCAGGGAATGTCATTTTATTGTCTCTCTCTCTCCTTTTTTTTTTTTTGTCTTCTTTGTACATTAATAACATCTTAATTAATAACATCTTTTTTGTTTTTTTTCATTAATCTCATGGTTTTGTAGATACATACATATACATACATACATACATACATACATACATACATATACATACATACATATACATACATGCTGGGGTGTATCCAAGAACAGAATGCAGGGTGGCCCAAATTTTTCTCATTGTGACTTGCCATAACCACATCCCCTAAATCCATCAGCTGTCCCTACAGAACTGCTTGCATTGCATGTATATTGGTATCGGCCACAGCACTCACAGCCATACTGTCAGTGGACCCCCAACTATAGCGCCCATTTAATGCCAATCACAGTGCCCTATAGTGTGAACCATAGGGCACAAAGGGATTTTGGCAACCATAATGCCAGCCTTATTGCCCACATATTACCATTGTGACCAATGATAGTCATATAGTTCTTAACTATAGGGTCCAATGATGGCAGTTTTGGTGCCCACAGCACTCGTTATCAGTTTCCCAATCATTCCTTCTAACGCTCTAACCTGCTACATTTGCTTCACTCCCAGTCTTACACATCACAACGTCCTGTCCTCACAAACACGCAGGAATCGGGAGGTAACGCTCTCCTCCCCCTAAATCTATATTCTGTGTTCTACAGTTTAACTTCCACTCCACGTTTGGGGATTTCTATATAGTCAATTATTATAATATTACAGCCTGTATTATAGGCTAGATCACAGGTGGTGAACCACAGCACGCATGACATTTTTCCATTACTCCACTCCCTCGGCCTCCTGTACTTCATGACCTGCAGGTAGTAGAAGATAGAACAAGGGAAGATGACAACACATGAGCGCAGGATCCGCCCAGCTCTGTTTTATTGTATCAGTCGGGGGCGTTCTACTGAGGTGCAAAGTTTACCAATGTGATTAGGAGCCAAGGCTGGGTGCATAATGGTGTAATAATTTGATTGCATTAGATAAGCGGTTTTATAGATGACATTTCGTGTTTTCTTGTTGCTTCCCTAAGTATTTATTACTATGGCTGGTCGGCAGTTTGTGCCACAGAAAGCTGCGATCTACAGAAATGAATACAAATCACACGCGGAATGTAACTTGATACAGCAACAATGTATCGTCCTCCGAGGGATCTATCAGGATAAATGATTCGTTGAGCCTTGGGCATGGCCATTTTGAACAAAATGTGGGTGTGGGGCTGCAGCCGATGTAACATAAGGACATTTTTGTTGAAGATACCTGCAGAAATCCTATAAAGTTTTATGTAAATTAGTAAATATGAAAACTAATATTAGGAGAAGAACCCAAGTGAATAAAAAGGGCATTTCTAAAATAGATCTTTTTATTTATTTATACATATATTTTTAAGGATGTCTATACGATGCCCTGTTAGTGGGTGCATAAGAGAATTGGGTTTGTGTGGGGGGGGGGGGGGGGGGGGGGGGGGGGGAAATCATGTGCCCTTTATTTAAATAGGGAGTCTGAGCCCTATTGGTCATTCTAAAGCCTAGGCCACCTGGTGAAGCTGCCACATGAAGCTTTTTTATCACTTCCGATAGGCCACGGATCTTCATTTGCATAGAAGCTGTGTAATCTCTTGGCCCCTGATCAGACAGCCATTTAATGGGGGGCCAGTTACCTCTTTAGTCGGATGCCCTAAAATGAAGAGTTCTACCCAGTGGCAGAAGTTCTTTTACCATCTTAGAATATCCCATAAAACCGGAACTGAAAATATAATGATATACTCACAGGTTCCTTTCTTATGTATTCCTCCTTTCTTAGGGATCTCACCCACAGCAATGACTAATCCCTTCTACGGGAATATCAAGGATCTACGTTGTTAATCATTTACCTTTTTAAAGCAGGAAGGTCACCAGGTCGTCGCACACTTCATACATCATTAATGCAGCACAGGCTGTTACCTGGGGCTGAATCTTAACCTGTCCATATGGCTCATACAACCATATCTTGTCCATCCATGTTGGCCCGAGCTCTTTTTCATTGTGTAGCCAAACCAGTGCTTTATATAAACCATGAATTCTATAGAAAGACATGATGGCTTCGCTATGTTCTGTATAAAGTCGGGGTCTAAGATGAGTCGCTTTGTGATATAGACCGTATACCAATTTTGCAGCATTTCCCCATTTTCAGAATGCAGCCTGCAGTGTAAAGAAATTGTGGTTGTCATTGCTTCATCCCATGTATCTCTATTCCAACTTTCTTTTTATATTTTTATAAGAAAAAAGCACCGCCTGCTGCTTACGCACCTCTGATATTCAGTCTGTGTATATTTAATCCATCCAGCATAATTTAGAGGAGAAAGTGTAGAGACAAGACCCTGGACGTAGCCATGACAGCCGGAATGAAACCTCCATTCTTTACACTGCAGGCTACATTCAGAGAACTGAAGAACGACGCAAATTAGAAACAAGGTTTATCTTACCGAGTGACTTTTTATCATTAAGTAGTGCTGTTTCTGTAACATTTGAACCCCTTTAAGGCTCTGTGCACACCACGATTTGGCCCTGTATTTAGCATGTACATCAGGAAAACTCCCGATGTACACGCTTAACGTGTCCATAGGGCTCCATAGGGATATAGAGATCTTAAGTTCAATAAAGAGTATAGAATAATTATTATATTTTCAATTGTAGTGGGTACAACTACTATGCTACACATTGAGATTGGATACACAAATAGCCCTGTGTTTTTATTAAGTGACTAAATAAACTTTATTTGCGCATCTTGCACTTTTATATTTAATCCATACTTACCCTTGGAGTTTATTACAAAAGGAAATATTCTCTTTCCTTTTGGTTTGTTCCTCTTTTTCTTCAGTCATCCAAATCCGGCACTCATTGTCATTTATGTCGGCACTAATAGCATCGTTCTGATCTGAGCCTCTCGGGCTTCTGTAGCTCGCCAGCATCATATCACCATGACGACCATATATTTATACAACATTGTTCTGATCGGAGCCTCTCAGGCTTCCGTAGCTCCCCAGCGTCATATCACCATGACGACCATATATGTATACAACATTTTCTTTGAATTTATAGAAAACCTTAAATCTGTCCACAACACCCTTCTAATCTCTGTGAATATAATGATCTCGTTGCCTGTGCATTTATATAAATTGCAACATTTTAAAATGCCGTTCTAGAACAGCAAATATACAATTTTAAAATACATCTATATATGTGTGTATGTGTGTGTATGTGTGTGTATGTGTGTGTATGTGTGTGTGTATATGTGTGTGTATATGTGTGTTTTTAAAACATTGCATATAGTGTTTATCCATATTATTATTTTAACCTGTGATACTTGTATTTTTACATTTCCTCCAAGGGGAACCGACTGTGTTTCTTGGTTGATGTTTCTTGTGAAGATCGCTTGCTATAATTAACCCCTTAATGACCAGGTCGTTTTGCGCGTTAATGACCAAGGATTATTTTTTGTTTTTTCACGGCCGCATTCCAAGAGTCGTAACTTTTTTTTTATTCCGTCGACATCACCGTATAAGGGCTTGTTTTTTGCGGGACGAGTTGTATTTTGTAATTGTACCGTTTTTAGATGCATATAATATATCGATTAACTTTTATTAACTTTATTTTAGGAGGGAATTGAAAATAAACAGCTATTCCAGCATTGATTTTCACGGTTTAAATTTACGCCGTTTACTATGCAGCGTAAATAACATGTTAACTTTATTCTATGGGTCGGCACGATTACGGGGATACCAAATATGTAAAGGTTTTTATATGTTTTCCTAAGTTTCACAATAAAAATCCTTTTAGAAAAAATTACTTGTTTTTGCATCGCCGCATTCCAAGAGCCGTAACTTTTTTTTATTTTTCCGTCAATGTGGCCGTATGTGGGCTTGATTTTTGCGGGCCAAGGTGTAGTTTTCAGTAGTACTATTTTGGGGTACATAGGACTTATAGATTAACTTTTGTTTATTTTTTTATGGGGGAAATGGGGGAAACTGCGGTTTAATTAATGTGTTCATTTTATTGTTCAAGTCGTTACGATCGTGGGGATACCATATATGTGTATGTGTTATTTATTTTGACACTTTTACTATATATAAAAACTTTTTGGACAAAAAAAAGTAGTTTTATTTTATTTTGACTGTAAATTTTAATTTTATTTTTTTCACAAACTTTATTTAACTGCTTTACATTTATTTTTTTATTTTTTTAGTCGCACCAGGGGACTTCACTATGCGAAACACATTAGATGTCGCTATTGACAGCGGCATTTAATGGGTTAAACTGGCGGAATCAGAGCGCGCTTCGATTCCGGCAGTTGCGGCAGGAGCCAGGCCGTGTATAACAGCCGTGCTCCTGCCGCTGATCGCGTGTGTACACTGCCAGTACCCGCCTGATCACAGGACGGATATATCTGTCGTCCTGCGCGAACTAGCAGCTGAAGAGGACGGATATATCCGTCCTTCGGCGTTAAGAGGTTAATGTGACCTGTAACCTTGACCCGGTAGTCTTTGTTACTGTCGACCTGAGCTTTATAAAAAAGTATGTACCTTGAACCTACACATCACTTGTACCGAACCTGATGAAGAGGCCGGTTCGGCCTTGAAACGCGTCGTATTATATGTGCAAATAAATTATCTTTGAACTTCATTGGATTTCACTCTCCACCGTTTCACATCGTACCTACATGGCGACGGAGTAAGATCCCCACGGCAGCGCCCTTGAATATTCCGCTGTTCTTTCTTGGCCTCCAGTGTGCATCGGGACTACAATTGCTCTCGGATCAGAACTTGGGCTTCAACCCGATCTAACTTTACACTTCGGTGGACCACTAGATTACGCTCTATTGGATGTTGAGCTCCTAGTATAACCACACCAAGTCAGCGTATTTGACCACCGTTCCTTACACCTATTCTTCATTTACTGGTTCATGCACTGTGTGCTTTTGTTTTTTTTTTTGCATTTCCCGTTTAGCCATAGGGCTCCATAAACCTGACAGAAGCCAAGAATGTCGCAAGTACAAAAAGTAGGCCAGTTTAAAAAGTTCAGACATTTAACCGGAGAGATGAATAATATACATACATGTTGCCCTTAAAAGCCATGTCCGCCTTTGCAATCCATTTTTTTTGCCAATGCATCCAAAATAAGGAAAGAAAGCAACTTTAAAAGAATAAGAATGTACCGTTTTCGGTCTACAGCTTTTATGTAAACCTGTGTCTCCATGGATACAGACTACAAACAAATCCTTTGGAGTCTGATCCTATCATCATGTGCTACTCCTTGTTTTCTCTTCTGTCTACAGACAGTAGAAGAGCAGGGGGGGGGGGTGGAAGAGAGTTCTACTTGACTCTAGGATCAGACTACATAGAATTTGTTTCTAGTCTGTAACCATGGGAACACATGGGTGTACATGGGAGCTGTAGACACTAAATGGTAGGAGATGTTTTGCTGGACAACTCTCGACTGTTTATACACATCCATACTGCAGCCTCTATAGAGGTTCTCGGTTTGATACCTGAGCCTGGGAACCAGCGCTCCACACCGAACCATTTGATATATTCTTGGTGACAATGACCCCTGGTTGCCTTATTCATGTTCTAAAAATATAGTACAATTTTGTCCTTGGCATTGTATGGACACAGAAACTCCTAGTGATGACGAGCTGGAGGTCAAATAGTTTTTACGTGATCATTTTTATGAGTCATCGTAAAACAACTTTATAGAGTATTTTAACCCTTTATTAAGGATGCAGCAATGTTTATTTTGTTTTTTTTCTTTGTCAAATTGAGAGCCATAACTTTTTCTATTTTTCCGTCGACATAGCCGCATGAGGGCTTGTTTTTTTCGTGAGGCAAGTTGTATCGTTGTCAACGATTATTTTCTGGACCGCATGAAAGATGTGATCAGCTGATCGCTGGACCCTTTTACATGGGCCGATGCTCGGGAGCGAGCATTCAGCTTCTCTAATCTTCGGCCCGTCCTTTACTCTTGTGTTCTCTGCAGGATTTCTACATGACTGTTTTGTTTCAGAAACAAGTAGAAAATCCTACAGACTGAGAAACCGTGGGGGCAAATGGATCTCCTGTTTATTTTAATAGTTTATTTCTAGGTTTAGTGTCCCTTTCAGAATCTATTGCAAGTTTATATAGGGTTTATGTTATTAAAGTTTAATTCGTATTGTATAATAAAACCTTTTGCAACTTTCTAATATACTTCTTGTTTCCATTTTGAGATCTCTGCTTGCTGCCAGTGAAAGGAAAACATTTTTCTACTGCTCAAACAGCTGCACAGCTTGTTACAATAAAGAATTCCGATACATTGTAACATTTCATTTGGAAATGATCAGAATGGGTTTTTAACCTCCTGGATACAAACCAGAATCTTCCCATTAATTGACAACAAGCAGAGATCTTTAAAATTGTGAAACTCAAGGATTATTAGAAAGCTACAAAACTTTTCTTTGTTCAACGAGTAAGCTTTATTTACAGACATCTACAGCTTAGCCTTAAAATTCTGGTTTCACTGGTGTTAACCCCAATTTCCTTCACTATGTCTTGCCCACATGAGTCCAGGAAGCTGAGCTATGAGGAGCTGTTTGACAGGATCCTCACACTGTAGTGTCCTTGTGCTGTCTGTAACATGGCAGAGCTGATATCTTGTTAGCTAGGGAATTACATTCACCATTGTTCCCTCAACAGCTGCAATAAGACTCTACAGCGGATCCTACCAACAGCTCCTCATATCTCAGCTTCCTGGATATTATTGCCCATAATTAGAAGGGGGGGGGGGGGTTGGACTTATCAGCTGTCAGTTTCCAGTGTTGTCTTTTCAAGACAATATGTCAGGGGAGGAGGAGATTTTGTGCAGGTTGTAAAACTATTGATGAAATAAGCTGAGGATTGCAGATATCGCTGTCCCTGCAGATAAGATGTTTATTGGACACGGGAACCTTTATAGCAGGACTATGGCCCCCAGACTGCCTTTCAATTCTGCCATGAACATGCTGTTGGTTACATCTTCACATGATCATATTGTGTTTTTATGCACATTAATTTTTCATAGTGAACGGAGCTCTTATACGCTTTATTTGATGCATTTTCAGTTCCGGTTCATACACTTTGTGCTTTCTTAAAATCAATCCGGGTTCAGGACAGCGGAAGAACGAACCATTAGCTTGTACATTTCTCAGTCATTCGACCTTTGAACCCTAATTATTTTTTTTGTCACTTTATTGCATCACAAGGTGCAGCGGATACAGTCACAGGAATTGTGAGCACAAAGCCGGAAGATCTAACCGTACTATTTATATAGTCACCAGGCATCAAAATGGAATAATATTATACTAGCAGAACTTCTCGCATTCATTCCTGATTCACAGAATAATAAAGAACTTTAAAAAGTTTTGTATCGTATTCAGCCATTAGGTAACAGCAGATATAACATGAAACTGTATTTGCCTTTCAGTCACTAGACACAAGCGTCGCAGGGATCAGATCTAGCAGCCTTAGTTACAACAAAATGTTCTTTGTATATACGCTGGAAGGTCTCTGATAATGTACTTACCATCCAGCAGATACACGGTGAAGCTGCGATCCTCAGGCAGATGAGGCACTGAATGACCTGTAGGGACGTAACCGTGTGTAATCTGTGGCTGTGCCACTCCCATCATATTAATCTATTTGCCTACTAAATACTGCTGCAAAGTGAAGCGTGTGCAAGGAGGCACTGGTTCTCAGTGTAGGTTTGCTATACATACTTACAGTGCCAGTCAAAAGTTTGGGCACCTTTTCATTCCATGTTTTTCTATTTTTTTCTTTTCTACATTAGAGATTCATATTGAAGACCTGATAACTATGAAGGAACAAGTATGGAATTAAGTAGTTAATAAACCAGAATATGTCTTGGATTTGACATTCTTCAGAGTAGCCCCCTTTTGCTTTGATGACCGCTTTGCACACACTTTGCATTCTCTCACTCTCCGCTTCATGAGGTAGTCTCCTGGAATGATTTGCCAACAGTCTTGAAGGAGTTTCCAGTGGTGCGGAGCACTTGTTGGCTGCTTTTCCTTCGCTCTGCAATCCAAATCATGCCAAACCATCTCAACTGGGTTTATGTGGGATGATTGTGGAGGCAATGTAATCTGCCACAGCTCTCCATCACTCTCCTTCTTGGTGAAATGGCGCTTACGAGCCGTCGGCAATCCCCTGCACTCCAGACTACAATAGTAATCACTTAGTATATTTGCACACGTACCACTGACTATAACTTTAGCAGCATAGCGCAAAACCTCCATGAAGAATAGGACGACTGACTCCAGTCTGGGACACGGACACGGACACGCACACGCACACACACACACACACACACACACACACACACACACACACACCTTAACCCCTGCCTCATTATAATCTCAGCCCAACTGGTTTTTCTGATAAATGCCTGTGCTTTCACCTTGTTTAATCTTGTGATATTGCCTGGGGAAGGAACCGGTTCAGCTCTGAAACGCGTCGCTTCTGTCACTACAATTAAATAATATTCTATACGGATGGCTCCAGTGTTGTTGTTCTTCAATGTACAACACTGAATAAATAAAGAAAGCTTGAAACAGAAGGGAACAGCACATACCAAAGGGCTGTTTTTAGCTATTACACCTGGCCATAGGTGTGATACTACAATACTATCTCCAAATGGCGCTTACACAGCCTGGAGTTTTTATGGGGTCATTTTCCTGTTTAAAAACTAAGCGCAAACCAGATGGGATGGCATGTCATTGCAACTATATTACAGACACGCTGACACTGAACTGGTAAGTTCCACGGACCAGACGGATTCAGGTCTTAGCACACGATACAGCTGCTCTGTATACAGAATACAAAGCAGCTGTATCTCAAAAAGTTAAAATAATTTTAAATAAAAAGTATTTTGAAAGTATCACCAATCACACTGATACATTTTTATATTTATTAAAAAGATTTCAAAAGGTTTACATAGCATTTAAAGCGGCTCTGTCACCACATTATAAGTGGCCTATCTTGTACATGATGTGATCGGCGCTGTAATGTAGATTACAACAGTCTTTTTTTATTTAGAAAAACGATCATATTTGACGGAGTTATGACCTATATTAGCTTTATGCTAATGAGTTTCTTAATGGACAACTGGGCGTGTTTTACTTTTTGACCAAGTGGGCGTTGTACAGAGGAGTGTATGACGCTGACCAATCAGCGTCATACACTTTTCTCCATTCATTTACACAGCACATAGTGATATAGCTAGATCACTATGTGCAGCCACATACATACACACATTAACGTTACTCAAGTGTCCTGACAGTGAATAGTCATCGCTACCAGCCAGGACGAGATGTCTATTCAGAATCCTGACACTTCGGTAACGTTTGTGTGAGATTTACAGCAAGGCAAGTGTAATCTCGCGAGATTATGCTGTAAACTGTCATTTAAAACGAGATTACACTTTCTGTGAATGTCTATTCACTGTCAGGACACTTCAGTAACGTTAATGTGTGTGTATATGTGGCTGCAGATAGTGATATAGCTAGATCACTATGTGCTGTGTAAATGAATGGAGAGAAGTGTATGACGCTGATTGGTCAGCGTCATACACTCCTCTGTACAACGCCCAGTTGATCAAACCGTAAAACGCGCCCAGTTGTCCATTAAGAAATTCATTAGCATAAAGCTAAAATAGGTTGCAACTCCGTTAAAAATGATCGTTTTTCTAAAAAAAAATATTGCTGTAATCTACATTACAGCGCCGATCACATCATGTACAAGATAGGCCACTTATAATGTGGCGGCAGAGCCTCTTTAAACTCCTTATTAAAGTGTGAAAAAGCTGTTCAAAAGATGAACTGCTGTCCAAATCCCTAACCTGGCACAGACCCCAACTCCTGAATTCATAATCCTTAACCCCTTAGTGACCACCAATACGCCTTTTCACGGCGGTCACTAAGGAGCCTTAGGCTTTTCACCGTAGCCCAGTCTAAGTCCTGCACGGTTGTCCCGTGCAGGTTAGAACCAGGGCTCCGCTGTCTTATGACAGCCGGGCTCCTGCTCCCAACGGTAGCGATCGAAGTTTACTTAGATCTCAGCCGTTTAACCCATTATATGCCACGGTCAATAAGTACTGCAGCATTTAACTTGTTTTCTATCCCCGCCCCAAAAAAGGTAATCAAAAAAGTATACGTACCCAAAATGGTGCCATTAAAAAGTACAACTAATCCCGCAAAACACAAGTCCTCATACAGCTATGGCGACGGAAAAATAAAAAAGTTATAGCACTTTGAATGGGACTAATAGAAAAACGAAAAAAAATAGCTTGGCCACTAAGGGGTTGATGGGTAAAGTATATTTACTTTGGTTGCACAATAAGGTGAGCGGCGGGTGCAACAAGGAAGTTCTCCGCCTCATTACCAAGAAAACTGAAATCTGTATAATAAATATTTTCCTATCTCACGGCACTGGTGCTGAAAAGTTATGTCCATAGATGTCGCAATCAGACCCCCCCGCTTTGCATCCCCCCCCCCTCCCCCTCCACTCTTCAGTTTCCATTTAAAAATACTGTGGGCTCTGGCTCCCAAAAGCCATAACTTTTCTATTTCTTCGTCGACATAGCCATATGAGGGCTTGTTTTTTGCGGGACAAGTTGTAGTTTTTCATGGCACCATTTATTGTAGCACATAATGTGCTGGGAATATGAAAAAATAAATCTTTGTGGGGTGAAATGGGCAAAAAACAACAATTACACCATTTTTGGGGGGTTTTATTTTTACAGCGTCCATCAGGCGGTAAAAACGTCATATTCACCTTATTCTACAGGTTGATACGATTACGGCGATAGCAAATTTATATGTTTTGTTTTATGTTTTACCACTTTTTAAAAAATAAAACTATTTGCTAAAGAAAAAAAAAAATGTTGTGTGTCGCCATTTTGGGGTACATGCTACTTTTTTTGATAACTTTTTATTCCTTTTTTTTGAAGCGCTAAGGTGACCAAAAAACAGCAATTTGCATGTTTTATACATATATATATACACATTTTTTTTACGTCTTTCACCGAGCGAGTAAAGCAACGCTATATTGTGATAGTTCAGACTTTTACTGATGCGGCGATACCCGTTATGTAAACTTTTTTATTTTTTTAACATTGGTTTAGGGAAAAAAAATGGGAAAAGGTTTTTTGTTTTTTTTGGAACTTTTTTAATATTTTTTTCTGAACATTCTAAAAATCTTTTGAAGCGTTCTTTCCGGTGTTTTTTTTGCCCACATTTTTTTTTAAGCAGTTGAAGCTAATGCAAAAACCGCAGGCAAAAAAAACACTAAACTAGCGCCGCAGGTTTTTTCTGCCTCATATTAATTTCAATGGGAGGTCAGAGGCGGAAACCACTCAAAGACCATCAGCCCCCCCCACTCTCAGTAAAATGACCATCTGCCCCCCCCCCACTCTCAGTAAAATGACCATCAGCCCCCCCCACTCTCAGTAAAATGACCATCTGCCCCCCCCACTTTCAGTAAAATGACCATCAGCCCCCCCACTCTCAGTAAAATGACCATCAGCCCCCCCCCACTCTCAGTAAAATGACCATCAGCCCCCCCCACTCTCAGTAAAATGACCATCAGCCCCCCCCCACTCTCAGTAAAATGACCATCAGCCCCCCCCCACTCTCAGTAAAATGACCATCAGCCCCCCCCACTCTCAGTAAAATGACCATCAGCCCCCCCCCCTCTCAGTAAAATGACCATCAGCCCCCCCCCCCCCCCCACTCAGTAAAATGACCATCACAGACTGAACGCTTGCTTACTCCTGGGGATGGAATAAATAAGGAGGCATAATAGGAGACGACTAGAACTCCCTGCATGTCCAGACTGTTATTATGGGATATCAGAGGACATTACAGGGAGGAGTATGAGGAGAGGACTACAACTCCCAGGATTCCCCTGGCTCTGCTTCTCACACAATTGCTGAAAATCTATATAAGAAATACTTACCCTGCTCAAGTCCGGAGCGTCGGCTCCTCTCCCTCTGTTAGGCTCTTCTAGTGGGAAGTGGTGGGTGGTGCTTGTAGCAGACGTGCGTGTGTCACATCTGCTACCAGCAAAAGTTTTTCGTTTTTTTTTGCAGTGGCTGAGCGGAGTGTCGCGGCACCCCTGGACGGTTCTTTCGGCACCCCGGTTGGGAACCCCTGCTGTACTGCCTTCACAGTGTACTGTGGCTTGTATTTAGTGCTCGGGGGCCATCTGACATACTGTCTGCGGCCACTAGACCCAAAAAGAACTATTTTGCTTTGCGCCATTTCTCTTTGGGTCAGTCAATGTGTTCCTTTGCAAATTTTAACCTATTCAGGACATGTATTTTTTTTCAACGGGACTTTGCGGGACGTTCTTGCTGGTAACTTGGCTTCACTTAATCGTCTTCGGATTGTAGCAGATCACTGGTAACCTCACATATTCTTTGATCTTTCTGGAGGTGATCATTGGCTCAGCCTTTGGCATTTTGGCTATTCTTCGAACAGTAGGTCCCTGCTTTATTTCGCATCTTTCAGGTTTCGGTCACCACTTCAAGGCATTTGAGAATTTTAGCTGAGCAGCCGATAATTTGCTGCCCTTCTCTAGATATTTTTCCCTCTCTAATCAACTTTTTAATTAAAGTTTCGATTTTCATCAGAACAATGTCTGGTACGACCCATTTGCCCCAGTATTACAGAAGGAAATGCACTATAACCAACATGTGCGACATTTGCCACCCCCTACCTTAAATAAGGGCCAAAATTGACCCCTGTTATTCCACAGAATAAATGACTTCACCAATTTATCTCCTCAGTGTTATTATTGTGAACAAGACCCTTCCAATTAATGATTCAATTCCTCAGAATGAGCGGCATCATGTCCTAATGGTTTTTTTTCTACTACAATTACACGTCAATTTTTGCTATGTAGTAATATCACTTCTACCAAACACATTTATTTATCAGGTTAATGATGTTGGACTGCTATTTTTTTGAACACTACTGTACCTAGTTTACTGGACATACCTAGTGATCGTCTGCCACTTTAATTATTAGAGTTCTGTCCAAAACCCATATTTTTTAGTGGTGTAAATACATTGATAAATCTGTTCTAGAGACTTTGCATTTGCCTAGAGATTCCATAGAGAACGAGCTGCAGCAGAGCAAGTGATAAGGTGAAGAAACTTTTCTTCTGCTACGGCAGTGGTCTAAGGCCCCAAGCACACGAACGTATTTCATCCATGTGTAAATACGGATCCGTAGCCATCCGCATCTTATCCACATATGCAGAACGGTATCCGCAAATACGGTCTGTAGTACATCCGTATATACGGATCCGCAAAAAGAAGACCACAAATAATGTGCAACATCTGCAAACCTGGCAACGCTTCCGTAATTAGACGTTTACGGGTGCACATCCGTAATTACGGAAGCGCCCATAGACTTCTATGGGGAGTCCGTGCCGTAATTACGGACAAGAATACAACATGTTCTATTTCTACGGAACGGACACCCATCTGTAAAAATATGGAAAGGTGTCCGTAGCCAAGGATGAAAAATACGGTCGCGTGAATGGAGCCTTAGCCTGACCCGAAAAGAGCCACAGGTATCGGCATGCTGGAAGCTGTAGTTTCACAATAGGTGGAAACCACAGATTGCAGACCATTGTCCTGCGGTATAATCGGATTTAACCAGAAAGTTACCATAGAAATATTGAATGAGTCATTAATGTGGTCTGTCTAGTAACAGACCATAGATGTAAAGAGGCTGTCACCAGAATATAAGTGCTCTATCGCCTATATAATCTGATTAGCGCTGTACTGTAGATAACGGTGGTTTTTATTTGGAAAAACTATAATTTTTGAGCAAGTTATGAGCAATTTTAGATTTATGCGAATTACTTTCTTAATACACAACTGGGCGTATTTTTACTTTTTACCAACTGGGCGTTGTACAGAGGAGTGTATGACGCTGACCAATCAGCGTCATACACTTCTCATTATTCCAGCCCATTGTTAGTGTGATTGTGCAGTGAAAGAAGCTGGGCTGGAACAATGAGAAGTGTATGACGCTGATTGGTCACTGATTGGTCAGCGTCATACACTCCTCTGTACAACGCCCAGTTGGTAAAAAGTAAAAACACGCCCAGTTGTGTATTAAGAAAGTAATTCGCATAAATCTAAAATTGCTCATAATTTGCTCAAAAATGATAGTTTTTCAAAATAACACCAGTGGTTTTTATCTACAGTACAGCGCCGATCAGATTATGTAGGAGATAAGGCACTTATAATCTAATGAGTCTTTTTAAGCTCCATCTATTAGATGCTCTTTATAATTCACATCGGTAGGTGCTATTGCACATGATGAATGGCGCCCTGAAACCCCACGCGCTTCACGCATCATGCAAATGAGAGTGCCTCTTAGCCTGATTAGCAGCATATATGCTACAGTTTTCCCCATTAACTTCAAGAAACCTTTTCTTACCACTGACCCTACACATAGGTTTGCAGCCTTTAACCATAGAGTAAAAGATCTGCATCGGAGCTGTATATGCAAAACAGTAGAAAATAAGACTATTTGCAAGTTTGCTTTTTTATTTACTTAGATACATTTATTCAATAAATAAAAAAAGTTGTTGCGAAAATGCACACATCCTAAACGCCATAGGTGATGTCTGATTGCTGGAGCCCCCACTGATCACAAGAATGGGGGTACTGAGCCTCCTGTTCCTCTTCACAGCGCAACTGCAGCGTGGAGGAGTTTGAACAGGGCTGTAGGGCGCATGCTCCATCGACATTCCATTAAAAGTCTATGGGACTATTAGTCAGCAGACCTCATTTTGAGCTTGCTCTTTCTGAGCTTGGTGGTTTAAGTGGCTTGTGAACTAAGTGGAGTTCTAAAACCGGAGTTGAAAAGAGGAGTTGAAGCCCCAGTAAGTACTCTTCTTTTCTTTTACTTTGACAATTGTTCGCTGTTTTGGTATAACTTGGATAATGGATAGCAAGATTGAAGGTTTTCTTCAGTGCACAGTTTGCCATATGTATACACGACTGGAGCCGGAGTTCCAGGGTGAATATCTCTGTGGCAGATGTGAGCATATTGTTCACCTGGAAGCTCGCATTAGAGATCTGGAGGAGCAGAATGCAACACTGAGGATAGACAATCTTGAGCTGAGCTTGCTGCTCACGGAGCATGCAGTTAGTGGGTTAGAACTGGAGGGTGAAGACATGGGTGACCAGGATCAGGTAAGTAGCTGGGTTAATGTAGTTAGGGGCAGTAGAAAGGGGTCAAAGACAAGGAAGGCCGATCCGGTTTCTGGCATTCCAAGCAAAATTGCCAGGTTGGGTGATGATGCGAGGGTGTCAGTCTCAGAAAAGGCAGCCCTAGTGGATACTGATCTCCCTAACAGCCGGGAGAACAGCCCAGCTAGTAGTCGGCGGGATGGTAATGCAGGTAAGCCAAGACAATTGATAGTTGTAGGGGATTCTATAATCAGGAAGACGGATAGAATAATTTGTCGCCAAGACCGCCTCAACCGAATGGTTTGCTGTCTCCCTGGTGCCAGGGTTCGGCATGTGGTGGAACGGGTGGACAAATTGCTGGGAGGGGCTGGTGATGATCCAGCTGTTGTGGTCCATGTCGGTACTAATGACAGAATAAATGGTAGGTGGAGGAGCCTTAAGAATAATTTTAAAGAACTAGGCTACAAGCTGAAGGGAAGGACCTCCAAGGTTGTATTCTCAGGAATACTGCCTGTGCCATGCGCATCACAGGAAAGACAGCGGGAGCTCAGGGAGTTAAATGCATGGCTTAAGTCTTGGTGTAGAGGAGAAGGATTTGGGTTCCTAGAGCACTGGGCTGACTTTTCATTGGGGTACAAACTGTATTCTGCAGATGATTTGCACCTAAATGGAGGGGGTCCGCTGTGCTGGGGGAGAGAATTCTAGCTGGGGTGGCGGAGTGTTTAAACTAGGGCTGAGGAGGGAGGCCAATGTAGGAAATAAAGGGGTAGTTAGGTTCGAGAGGGGTCAGACTATATTGGTGGGGGGAGAAACAGACAGTGGGGAGAGGACTAGACAACAAGATAAGGAGATCCTTTCGTTACAAAACAGCAGTGAAAATAAAAAGGCCCAAATGTCAAATAATCACATTTCTGATAGTGAAAGTGAAACATTTAAAGGCAAGTTAAAGTGTATGTTCACAAATGCCAGAAGTCTAGCAAGCAAAATGGGGGAGCTGGAGGCCTTAATACTGGAAGAAAATATAGATATAGTTGGTGTTGCTGAAACATGGCTGGACTCTTCACATGACTGGGCTGTAAATCTACAGGGTTTTACACTGTTTCGGAAAGACAGGGAAAATAGGAAAGGCGGTGGTGTATGTCTGTATGTGAGAAGTGATATGAAGGTGGTGGTGTATGTCTGTATGTGAGAAGCGATATGAAGGTGAGTGTAAATGAGACATTAGAGGGTGAAGACTGTGAGGAGGTTGAAACCTTGTGGGTGGAATTACAAAGGGAAATAAACACTGAAAAAATTACTTTTGGTGTAATCTATAGACCCCCCAATATAACTGAAGAGATAGAAGGTCAAATATATAAACAAATGGAGCGGGCTGCACAGGCGGGTACTGTAGTGATAATGGGAGATTTTAATTATCGGGATATTAATTGGTGTCATGGTTCGGCTTCAACTGCAAAGGGGAGACATTTCCTCAACCTGTTGCAGGAAAATTTTATGGGCCAGTTTGTGGAAGACCCGACTAGAGGTGAAGCTCTGTTGGATCTGGTCATTTCTAATAATGCAGAGTTTGTTGGGAATGTCAATGTTCGTGAAAACCTCGGTAACAGTGATCACAATATAGTTACATTTTACCTATACTGTAAAAAACAAACGCAGGCTGGGAGGGCAAAAACATTTAATTTTAAGAAAGCCAATTTCCCCAGGATGAGGGCGGCAATTCAGGATATGGACTGGGAAGAACTAATGTCAAATAATGGGACAAATGATAAATGGGAGATTTTCAAATCTACTTTGGGTAATTATAGTGCAAAATGTATTCCTATAGGTAACAAGTATAAACGACTAAAATTAAACCCCACATGGCTTACACCTTCTGTGAAAGGGGCAATACACGACAAAAAAAGGGCATTTAAAAAAAATACAAATCTGAGGGTACAGCTGTAGCCTTTGTAAAATATAAAGAGCTTAATAAAATCTGTAAAAATGTAATAAAATCAGCAAAAATACAAAATGAAAGGCAGGTGGCCAAGGATAGTAAAACAAATCCTAAAAAATTCTTCAAGCATATAAATGCAAAAAAGCCAAGGTCTGAACATGTAGGACCCTTAGATAGTGGTAATGGGGAGTTGGTCACAGGGGATCAAGAGAAGGCAGAGTTACTAAATGGGTTCTTGCGCTCTGTATATACAACAGAAGAAGGAGCAGCTGATGTAGCCGGTGCCGGTGCTGAGGAGCTGATGTAGCCGGTGCCAGTGCTGAGGAGCTGATGTAGCCGCTGCCGGTGCTGTTAATATATCAGTTGATATACTGAATTGGATGAATGTAGATATGGTCCAAGCTAAATTAAATAAAATAAATGTACACAAGGCCCCGGGACCAGATGGGTTACACCCTAGAGTTCTTAATGAGCTTAGTTCAGTTATTTCTGTCCCCCTTTTCATAATATTCAGAGAATCTCTAGTGACTGGTATAGTGCCAAGGGACTGGCGCAGGGCAAATGTGGTGCCTATTTTCAAAAAGGGCTCTAGGTCTTCCCCGGGTAATTATAGACCAGTAAGCTTAACATCAATTGAGGGGAAAATGTTTGAGGGGCTATTGAGGGACTATATACAGGATTATGTGACAATAAATAGTATTATAAGTGACAGCCAGCACGGTTTTACTAAGGACAGAAGCTGTCAAACCAACCTGATCTGTTTTTATGAAGAGGTGAGCAGAAGTCTAGACAGAGGGGCCGCTGTGGATTTAGTGTTTTTGGACTTTGCAAAGGCATTTGACACTGTCCCCCATAGACATCTAATGGGTAAATTAAGGACTATAGGTTTAGAAAGTATAGTTTGTAATTGGATTGAGAATTGGCTCGTATCCAGAGGGTTGTGGTCAATGATTCCTACTCTGAATGGTCCCCGGTTATAAGTGGTGACCCCAGGGTTCAGTGCTGGGACCACTATTATTCAACTTATTTATTAATAATATAGAGGATGGGATTAATAGCACTATTTCTATTTTTGAAGATGACACCAAACTATGTAATATAGTTCAGACTATGGAAGATGTTTGTGAATTGCAGGCAGATTTAAACAAACTAAGTGTTTGGGCGTCCACTTGGCAAATGAAGTTTAATGTAGATAAATGTAAAGTTATGCATCTGGGTACGAAAAACCTGCAGCTTCATATGTCCTGGGGGGAGCTACGCTGGGGGAGTCAATTGTTGAGAAGGATCTGGGTGTACTTGTGAATCATAAACTAAATTTCAGCATGCAGTGTCAATCAGCTGCTTCAAAGGCCAGCAAAATATTGTCGTGTATTAAAAGAGGCATGGACTCGCGGGACAGGGATGTAATATTACCACTTTACAAAGCATTAGTGAGGCCTCATCTAGAATATGCAGTTCAGTTCTGGGCTCCAGTTCATAGAAAGGATGCCCTGGAGTTGGAAAAAATACAAAGAAGAGCAACGAAGCTAATAAGGGGCATGGAGAATCTAGGTTATGAGGAAAGATTAAAAGAACTAAACCTATTTAGCCTTGAGAAAAGAAGACTAAGGGGGACATGATTAACTTATATAAATATATGAATGGCGCATACAAAAAATATGGTGAAATCCTGTTCCATGTAAAACCCCCTCAAAAAACAAGGGGGCACTCCCTCCGTCTGGAGAAAAAAAAGGTTCAACCTGCAGAGGCGACAAGCCTTCTTTACTGTGAGAACTGTGAATCTATGGAATAGTCACCGCAGGAGCCGTCACAGCAGGGACAGTAGATGGCTTTAAAAAAGGCTTAGATAATTTCCTAGAACAAAAAAATATTAACTGCTATGTGTAGAAATTTTTTACTTCCCCTTTCCCATCCCACTTCCCCTTTCCCTTTCCCATCCCTTGGTTGAACTTGATGGACATGTGTCTTTTGTCAACCGTACAAACTATGTAACTATGTAACTATGACTAACGGAAATAGTAGTGTTGTACTTGACGGTCATCATCCGTCCCACAGACTTAAATGGAGCAGCAGCGTGTGCTTGACCTCAGTCTTATTCAAACGCCTCCGGTCTTAGTGAGGAGAAACCCCCGGTCTAGTCATTTGTGGGGGTCCAAGTTATGAGACACTTATATCCTGTGGATAGGTTAAAAATGTCCTTGGTGGGACAATCCCCAATTTTTATCTCTTCGAGCATACACGTACCTGTTAACTATCTGAGGCTCCGATCTCACGTCCAGGTTTGGCGCGTATTCCAATTTGTTTATTAGTAGTGTTCTGGCTGAAACCACTGACCACGTCCTTTTAGATGGTTTCTTAAAAAATCGTCTCCAGTGACTTATCATTTGATATGGCAAGACACGGCAGTAAAGAGCTATTGGCTGGTATGAGGCAGAAGACATGCCATACTTGCTGGATTTTAGAGCATTCATTAACCCCTTCCTCACATTCAGGGTGGGGCTTAAACTTTTGGTCTCCTGTTGCAGACAGGGCTCCTACTGCAGCCAGTTAGCTTACAGCCAGACACCGTATTGTGAGGAGGGGGTGGGGGGGGGGGGAATGGCTGATCTCCTGGGCCATAGAGAAGACTTTTATTTATATATAGGATCAGAAGACAGCCTGAGGAATCCCAGGGATTTTTTTTAATGGTTTTGTGTATTTTCTACTATTAGCGTTCATTTTAAAGTAGCACACAGTGTTAACACACAGTTCATAAGAAACTGAGCGCTAAATTTGGTGACTTATTTTTTTATACGGTGTTAAACTGCGTAATCGTTCTTTTTTTAGGCCGGTTTCCCCTGCGAAGTCTTCATTTTGAGGGTGTAATTTATAGAACTTTTTACATCAAAATTTACGTTGTTGCGTGTGCATAAAAAGTTTCATGAGTTCACTTACCTGTCAGTGATTTAATCAACTGTTCATATCACTGGCTGGATTCAAGTTCCCAAAGCTGGTCCTGCACCCGACTCATACAAGCCTGGTCATAGAAACGTGAATAGTTGTTTCAACCATCTGCTTCTTGCTTTACCCATATAGTGTCTGTATTCTCAGTACCTTAAAGGGGCTTGAAACATTTTTTATAATTAAAGCTATTGGGAAAAAAAAAGTACACTCGGAATTTAAATCTTCAAGGGGGGGGGGGGGGGGTATTCTTTCTATGCCAGAAGAATTGTGACTCTTGTGCTCTTTAAGATAGCATTTCAGATGCCAGTCTTAATCTAAAGATTCTCTGTCACCACATTATAAGTGGCCTATATTGTACATGTGATCGGCGCTGTAATGTAGATTACAGCAGTGTTATTTTTATTTAAAAAAACGATAATTTTTGACAGTTATGACCTATATTAGCTTTATGCTAATGAGTTTCTCAAAGGACAACTGGGCGCTTTACTATATGACCAAGTGGGCGTTGTGCAGAGGAGTGTATGACGCTGACCAATCAGCGTCATACACTTCTCCCCATTCATTTACACTGCAGATGGCGATATAGCTAGATCACTATGTGCAGCCACATACACACACAAACATTACTGCAGTGTCGTGATAATTAATATACATTACCTCCAGCCAGGACGTCATGTGTATTCATTCTCCTGACCACTTCTGTAGCGTCTCTGTGATTTACAGCACAGCACAGCGAGATCTCACTGTGAATGACAGCTTACAGCGTAATCTCACGAGACTACGCCTGCTATGCTGTAAATCAGAGACGCTACAGAAGTGGTCAGGATTCTGAATAGACATCACGTCCTTGCTGGAGGTAATGTATATTCATTGTCCGGACACTGCAGTAATGTTAAGGTATGTGCACACGATAACTGCATCTACGTCTGAAATTACGGAGCTGTTTTCAGGAGAAATTGCTCGTACTTGCATTTTGTGCGGCGTCCATTACGGGCGTAATTTGGAGCTGTTCTTTATTGAAGTCAATGAAAAACGGCTCCAATTACGTCCCAAGAAGTGTCCTGCACTTTGACGAGGCTGTTATTTTACGCGCCGTCTTTTGACAGCGATGCGTAAAATTACAGGTCGTCGGCAAACCCATTGAAATGAATGGGCAGATGTTTGCCGACGTATTTGAGCCGCGTTTTCAGGCGTAATTTGAGGCGTAAAACGCGTAGTTTACGCCTGAAAATAGGTTGTGTGAACCCAGCCTTAGTGTGTGTTTATGTGGCTGCACATAGCGATATAGCTATATCGCTATCTGCAGTGTAAATGAATGGGGAGAAGTGCATGACGCTGATTGGTCGCTGATTGGTCACCGATTGGTCATAGTCATACACTTCTCTCCACAACATCCACTTGGTCATATAGTAAAACACATCAATTTGTTCATTTAGAAACTCATTAGCATAAAGCTAATATAGGTCAAAAATGATCGTTTTTCTAAATAAAACACTGCTGTAATCTACATTACAGCGCCGATCACATCATGTACAAGATAGGCCACTTATAATGTGGTGACAGAGACTCTTTAACTAAATCCCCCCCCCCCTTGTTTGTATTTTGCACCGTTCTCTTAATACAGCCTGCAGTGTAAAGAAGGGAGGTTTTCATTATGGCTGTCATGGCTACTTTCATGTTCTTGTCTATATTTATTGACAAACTTTTTCCTGTAGCCTAGAATAGATTTAATATAAAAGGGAGATTCTAGTAAAAATATAAACGCTTCGGTAAAATGTTCCAGGACATAGCCATGGCAACCAGAATGAAAACCCGGGCAATTATATGTAAGACAGCGCACAGATTTTGCCGCACGGTACACTACCACCGAACAGCCCCAGCATGTATGGGCACCCTTTAGTTTCATATGGGAAAATTTCCCTCAAAGCTGACTAGCATTATGGCAGCAGGACCGACCGGTTTAGTGCAATACCATAAGGCTGGGCTCAAATTTCATCACTTAGCCTATTACACCACAATGGAATAGAAACAAAGCAATGAAGAGGAGACGAAGTGTAGACTTTCAGCTTTAATTCAAGGGGTTTTACAAAAATATTGCATTAACCAGTTAGCAATTACAGCCATCTTTTACATAGTCCCTCCATTTTCACAGGCTCAAAAGTAAGGCTGGGTTCACACGACCACATTAACGTCCGTAATGGACGGACGTATTTCGGCCGGAGGTCCCGGACCGAACTCAGTGCAGGGAGCCGGGCTCCTAGCATCATAGTTATGTACGACGCTAGGAGTCCCTGCCTCTCTGCAGGACAACTGTCCCGTACTGTAATCATGTTTTCAGTACGGGACAGTAGTTCCACGGAGAGGCAGGGACTCCTAGCATCGTACATAACTATGATGCTAGAAGCCCGGCTCCCTGCACTGAGTTCGGTCCGGGACTTCCGGCCGAAATACGTCCGTCCATTACGGACGTTAATGTGCTCGTGTGAACCCAGCCTAATTGGACAATTGACTGATAAGGAGGGAACAGACTGCACCCGGCCATGAAACTACTTATTTCATGACAAACTAAGGAGTTAAAAGGTTTGGAGTTTTTCCAAAGTGTTGCATTTACAGTTTTTGGCTGTTTAGCTGCTCTCTTGTCAGTGCAAGTGAAGGCGGCCGGCGTCAGGCTGGAAGACAAAGCGATCACAGAAACAGCAGGAACTTTAGGATCTGCCAAATCAACTATTTGGTACATTCATAAAAAGGAAAGCACTGGTGAACTCAGCAACACCCAAAGACCTGGAAGGCCCCGGAAGAGAACTTAAGTGGATGATTGCAGAATGATTTCCTTTCAGATCTAGCCAAGTCACTCGCACTATAGAGGAGGTCGACGTATCTGTGTCAGAGTCTAGTCAAGAGACGCTTCAATGACTGTAAATAGAGCGTTTATCTCAAGGTACAAACCACTGGTAGCACCGAAGAACAGGAAGGCCAGATTAGACTTTAGATGGTTTTTTTAGTAAAGATGCCCAGTCCTGGAAAGATATTCTGGACAGATGAAACCAAGACTAAGGAGCCTCACACACGAGCGCGTTTGGTCCGAGATATACGGTTCGTATGTCGGCCGCATTTCCCGGACCGAACACACTGCAGGGAGCCGGGCTCCTAGCTTCATAGTTATCTGACGGCAGGTGTCCCTGCCTCGCTGCCGGACAACTGTCCCGTACTGTATTCATGTTTTCAGTACGGGACAGTTGTCCCACCGTAAAGAAAACGGCCCATCGGAACAGAACGCCGTTTTTTCCATTGCAATCAATGGGCAGATGAATGGAGGTGTCCAGCTTCCGATTTTTCGAAAATAGGCCGTGTGAACATACTTATATTCATTTTTTTTTTTTAATTTCTCCAATTATTTTTGCACCTGTGAAACTAGAGGGACTATGAAAATACCGGTTAATGCAAGATTTTTGTTGAACCCCTTGAATTAAAGCTGAAATTCTACACTTCAATCACATCTTCATTGCTTTGTTTCAAATCGATTGTGGTGATGTGCAGAGGCTAAATGATAAAGTGTCCCTATCCAAATACTTCTAGACCGGACTGTATAAAATATCGAATAAATTATTTAAACCTGTTAACGCCAGGGCTACACCTAAACCTTTTATAGCGGTAGATTGATTTCTAACAATTGAATGACCGCTTCAGTCCACAAAATTTGCATGCAACTCAATGTATTAATTTGCACTGCAGCTGTAGCTCAAGAGTTAAAATCAATCTGTAGCACTAAAAAATAAATAAGTCTTGGTGCAGCCCTGGACGAAGGGTCACTTTACACGGCCTTTTGAAAATGAGCGCCGCTCAATGAGACTTGTGGATCGGTGCTCGGTTGCTCCTTTAACAAGGGGTTATAAATCGTTAATGTATTGGGGGGGGGGGGGTGTGATCTTTACTACGATCGTTCGTCCCCAAAGATTTCCGTTATGTCTGCAGCACATTTCCGTTAATATCGGGAGATGCGCTGCTGACTAGCTACCATTTTATTGGCCGATACGATCAGCTGATGAATGAGCGTTTACGGATCGTTGCCCTGTTTACACATTCATATGAACGCTCATTTTGGATTATTTGCCTGTGTAAAAGGCCTTTTACCCCACTTAAATTGGTCTTATTGGTTCGTATTTTTAATCGCCCCCCCCCCCCACACCTTCAAATAACTCAACAAAGACTAGAACAATTTAATGGTCTTTTATTTTCAATTGATACTGTATGAATACAAAGTTTCTAAAAAGCTACAAAAAGTCTACCACTGTCAAGAAGGCATCAAAATCTGTCACTTTGCAAAGACATTAAAACACCTGCAGTAACCGACACAAAAATAGCATTTTAGAGTGATGAAATAATTGCACTTAACTGTCATAGATATTAAATCACACATGTACCGCCAGAAAAGCTAGAATACAGTTTGTTTTTTTTAAATTCCTTAAACAAAGCACCTTTTAAAAAAAATACAAATAAAAAAAAATCTCCACACAAACCCTATAATTTCATATTAACTATCTCTCTAAAAGATAAATTCACTTTAAAGCCAACACATTTTTTTTTTGTTTTCTGTAACAAAAAGGTACCAGTACCTACACAAAGACAATAACAGACTGGAAAAAAAAAATTGTAAAAAATAAAATATTAAAACTTGCTAAAGGCTTTGACTGATATTGGCGGAGATTGAGAATGATACAAAAACATTAAAAACATCTCGGTGTTGTGAATTATTAGGATAATGTAGGTCAACAAGGCAGCTTCTTCAACAAAACCGGCAGCAGTACAACATTAACCACTGACCATATATGAATATGCAGAAATCACACAACCAGACTTTTTTTATTATTATTATTTTTCTTTTTTTTTTTTTTTTTGTACAATACAAACATAAGGTGACATTTTTAAACTTTTTCTTAGAACTCCTCTACAATGTGAACAAATTTTTATGGCAACAGTTTTGTTTTTTTACACACACAAACATAGTAATATTGAAGCAGTAAAGGCTATCAGGTTTGTAAGATTTATAAAATTCTTTGTCTTTTCAGGCACATTTTAGATTTTTTTTTTTGTATTATCCCCCACCCTCCCCCTCTTTGTCTAGCAGTCTGAATACTCTAGAAGTGGGGGGAAATGCAGCTGTAAAACAGAAAATACGAGACCCCCCCCCCCCACACCCTTCTCCCTCCTACCTGACAAATTGGGGTTCAATTCAACTGTTAAAATTAGGGTTTATCTTAATGACAAATAGGGGGAGGGGGTAAACAAAATACAGACCGGTTTATTTAGAAAATACTAAATGTCTGTGGTCAGCCGTATGCTTCCCCTTTGACTAAAGAGGAATACTTCACCCCGGGGTCAGACACGTATTCCATTGTCACAGGGTGAATAATCCAATAACCATTTTATTTTTTAATTTTTTTTACCCAAAACCTGTATCTACGCAACATGTTATGACAACAGAAATTACTTCCATAGGAAGAATCTCAACTACTATTTTTTTTTTTTATATATTTTTCTTTTTTTTTTCATTTTAACATCACAGTATATGTTTTCTCTAGTCATTCGCTTGTACTGACAATGTAAACCTTCATTCTTGGATAGTGTGGGTGCAAGAAAAGTCTGAATGAAATGTTTCAGCAGTCAGGAAAAAAAAAAGTCAAAAATTAAATACTTAGTCAGGCAGTCAGTCCCCTCAGTACATTCTGGGTAGAAGATAAATTTAACATGTAAGAATCTCCAGTAAATACAGGAGTCCTTGAGTCTTCCTCTTATGTCAAGTTGTTAGAAAGCTGCTTAAACTATTGGGGATTATCAATAAATAATGGAGGGTTTTTGAGAATAAATTCTACCTGTTGAAACAAATTAAAAGGCTACGTGAAAGTTGTAAAGTTTTTATTTTTATTTTTTTAATAAAGTGTATTACTGTGTTAAAACGTTGTAAATACGTTATTAAATTCTTTAGCTTTTAAGATACAGCTGCTCTGTATTCTCTATACACAGCAGCTGTATCTAGCACTATTCACTGAATCAGCCAGTCCCGCAGACTGGACAGTCTTAGTGACAGCATGTCCTGCATGTCTGACCGTTCATAACTTAGATGTGATACAGAGACACGCTGGACCTGCTGTCACTGAGACTGTCCAGTCCGCGGGACTGGCTGATTCAGTGAACAGCGCTAGATACAGCTGCTGTCCGTAAGATACAGCTGCTCTGTATTCTCTGTAACGTAAAATACATTTTATTAAAAGTTTTGTACTAAGTTTATTAACACATACTAAGGCTTGGTTCACACCTGCGTTATGTTCCGTTCTTCTGCTCCATCACAGGAGCAGAACAAGGGACTATCGGAACCAAGGGTTCAGTTGCACAATGGACACCGCCGGTTGGCAACGGATCCCATTGACTTTAATAGTTTCCGTCGGTGTGTCCGTGATTTTACCGGACACAACAGAGCATCTCCGGTAATCCCTGCCGGATCTGCAACGGAGGCCCCTAACAGCCTCAGATCTGAACGAAGCCTAATACACATTTTGATTAAAAACAAACACTTTCAAACATTTACATAGCCGTTAAACAAGACATAACATTTTATAGATATAATCTACTTAAACGGTGCAGTCATTGTGTACGTTTATCCTGTACCAATCCTGAATTACAGGAAAAGTGAGAGATACAGATAAGTCATGTATGTACACCGTGACTCCACCAGCAGAATAGTGAGTGCAGCTCTGGAGTATAATACTGGATGTAACTCAGGATCAGTACAGGATAAGTAATGTAATGTATGTACACAGTGACTCCACCAGCAGAATAGTGAGTGCAGCTCTGGAGTATAATACAGGATGTAACTCAGGATCAGTACAGGATAAGTAATGTAATGTATGTACACAGTGACTACACCAGCAGAATAGTGAGTGCAGCTCTGGAGTATAATACAGGCTATAACTCAGGATCAGTACCGGATAAGTAATGTAATGTATGTACACAGTGACTCCACCAGCAGAATAGTGAGTGCAGCTCTGGAGAATAATACAGGATATAACTCCGGATCAGTACAGGATAAGTAATGTAATGTATGTACACAGTGACTCCACCAGCAGAATAGTGAGTGCAGCTCTGGAGAATAATACAGGATATAACTCCGGATCAGTACAGGATAAGTAATGTAATGTATGTACACAGTGACTCCACCGGCAGAATAGTGAGTGCAGCTCTGGAGTATAATACAGGATGTAACTCCGGATCAGTACAGGATAAGTAATGTAATGTATGTACACAGTGACTCCACCAGCAGAATAGTGAGTGCAGCTCTGGAGTATAATACAGACTGTAAATACATTACTTATCTAGTACTGATCCCGAGTTACAAAGTGTCTACCATTTATGTACATGAATTTATATGTTAACTAAAATATTGCTCAACTCTGGACATAGATGTAGTTATGAGTTTAGTCCATGTTCAGCTTTTGGCTACTGCGAAGGTGGAGGTCTTACATGATGCAATCTTGTATGCAGAGAGAGCGTGATTTTATTTGTCCAACTAAAAATTTTGCTATATGTTGTGCACTAATGGCTGATGAGCTGCAATCTCCTAATTGATTTGCACTTTTTGACACATTTAAGGTAATTGTATGCAAATAAATTATCCCATTGTATTCTATGGACTGGGAAATATGCAAATCAGGGAAAGCATTTCACTAATCTCTGTTCATTCATGACTTTTCCCACCTTAAGTCACAACTGTTGCACAAATCGTTGGTGTCTAAAGGGGTTTTTACACTGGTCGATTATTGGGCAGATGAGCGTTCATCTGCTGATCGTATCGTTTTAAAAAAGTGAAATATTATCTGTGTCGGCAGCACATCTGGTGTGTAAACAGGGAGACGCGCTGCTGCCATGATAATAATGTATGGGGACGAGCGATCTGAGTAACGACCGCTCGTCCCCATCCATAGCTCAGTGTGACAGGAGCAAACGAGCGCCGATCAACAATGTCTTATTGATCGGCTTCCGCTGCACCGGCCGATGTAAAAGGCCCTTATGACATTCAGAATATTGGTCAGTCATTCCTGAACAGCGAATCTATCACATTATCCTTTGCTATAGGATCACAACATAATCATTGCGTAACCAGGTTTGCCGTTCTAGGAAAGCGGAGTGACAGCCAATCAGTAACTAACAATTTTTAATGACTTGGGAGAGGAAGACTCGAGGACTCCTTTACTGGCAGATTTCTTTAATTATTATTTTAGGGTCTATGTTATCAGTCTACAATTGGGATATTTTTTAAAGAAAAAATAAATTCTCCCTTTAACTTTGCAGTAACTGTGCTAGGGTGACTTTAAGAAGACGCCCATGGAAAGGCAACTAGTTTTAACATTGATTGAAAGGCATCAGCTTAAAAAGATATAAATATATAAATGGATACCGTTCTAAGTAGGCTGTAGATATCCTAACACCCCTAGGTGTCATACAAGTCACTGATAAGGCATTCTGGCCAAGTATTCAGAGCTGGCAAATGCAACCAACTTCAAAGTCCACGTCCACCCCTATATGAATGTTAACTACGGCTCTAACGCTCTGCTGTACGGCCCGCCATAACCCTACAACCATGGCATCCGTCCTGACCAGTTATAGCGTTCACGTAATGATCAGTTTAATATACCTTATGACTTTGTCTTAATCCATCCAACCGAAAGGCATTACGGTGATCTGTGTGTGATTTTTGGTCTTTTACAAATTTCTATAATATTTTATTTTAGTTTTTACAGCACTTTTATAAGCTGGAACGTCCAAAATCAAAGGCACATTCAGTCTCAGTTGCAAAAAATCTTTTGGTCAGAAAGCAGCTACAAATCTATCTAGAAACCCCCTTTTTGTATTTGTAGGTTTTGAGGGATTTTTTTATTTTTTATTTCTGTTATGAATATTGAACGTTGACCAAGGTACATGGCTGTATCAAAAAGACTGAAGTTATAAGAACAAAAAATAAATATAGGCTTCAGAACGTCACACGTTTAAAGTCTGAAAATACACAGTAAGATAAGTGTGAACATGTAACTATATCAAAGGTGTGAAATACGTTTTCTATTGAATCGCTGTGAATATTGGCACACACTAGAAATGATTACAACGGTGCAGCATTGTTTATGTGAATACCGGCTAGTGTGAAGCTTATGTCCACCTCTGAACACCATTTTACAATTCATATGTACCCCACCTATACAGATGAGTGACTTTGTAAATATATTACAATACGTATCTGAGTTACAGCCTGTATTATACTCCAAAGCTGCACTCACAATTCTGCAGGTTTCATAAATGTACATTTCCAGCGTACCCTGCTTGTTCAGTGTCTGCAAAAAGCTTTCAGTAGACATGTGTAATCTTTACACCGGACAAACTGGAGTCATCTGATATAGGGAAACGAACGGTCCCCCTGCATTGTAGGAACTCTGTCTATCCGTTAGGAGTGTGTCTGTCAACAAGCTTCCTGACTGTTTTCTGATCGCAACAAGTAGAACTGACCGCAGTTCTGAGCCAAAAGTGTCGGTTCACACGTTGCATAAATACTGCGGACTTCGTTGTGGAAAAGTCGCAGCAAATATGATAAAAACAAATCTCATGCACATGCTGCGTAAATACAGGGTGAAAAAAAACGCTCAAAAATTGACCTGCGGTTCAGAATTTTCTCGCAGCATGTCAATTGTATTTGCATAAACGCTGCTTATTTGTTGCGAGTTATCCCCATTGAATTCAATGTGGAGGTAAAACCCACGTCAAAGAGCAGTTGTTGAATTTGTTTTGCAGCAGGTTCGAAGCAATTGCAAAAAATGCAACTCAGAAAAAATAAATCTTATACCCAGAAGTCTGTGTTTCTTCCTCCAGCGTGGCCTCCTGGGATGCCGTTTCATCATACGTGACCGCCGCTACAGCCAATCACAGGATGAAGTGGTCTCCTGTGATGAAATGTAATCCCAGTGGGACTGGACTGCTAGCAGGCCGGCGAAGTGCTGCAGTTTTCCACAGCGGACATTGTCGAAAAACGGCACCACAGTTTGGTGCAGTTTTTCAACCGGAGTTCCCTGCGGCGCACAGGGTGGGTATGCTGCGTGCTTTTACGCAGCGTATCAGCCATGTGTCAACCTAGCCTAATACAGGCTGTAACTCAGTCCAAGTTAGGTAATAAATGCAACTCAACTTTCTTTAGAGATCTATACATAAAATGGTGTTCAAGAGGATCATAAACGTTTAACCTGCTCCATACAAGTGGGTTAATAAGTTTCTGTAACACCCCATGTTTTATCTCCGGTTTACCCGTGACTTCCAAGTTGTGGAGGCTGACGATTAAAGGGGAACAAACTATAATGACTACAAATGTTTAGCAGTCAATAACAAATGACAAAAACTCTAAAGAGAACTTTTGGAGGGCAGGTTTATAGATGTATTTATTTTTTTACGCTCTAAGGCACTGCATTTGGAAATGCTTTGGCAGCTTTGAATAATCTAAATTACAAGTTGATAGATGAACTTCTTCCAGCTTATAAAAGCGCTCACAGTTAGAGGACACTTTCAGGAACGTTAAGAGAATTTAAGGCTGTCCCAGAACCGACTACAGGCTGTAAGATGCCATGTAAAAATACTTCATCACAAAACAGATGCCCCTTTCCCTAAGAACTGCGTAGAAAGAAAGAAAAACAAAAAGGCAGGACACAATGCACCAGTTTGTGGCTTTTCTAGATTTTTTTCTTTTGATGCTTCAACCAGTATGTCTGAATTATCATTGAAAAGGTCATCAATACATAACATAGAAAACAGTCATCTTTCAAAAAGTAGTGTCTCAAAATAAAAAGTGCTTGAAACGATCGGGAACAAACCCGAAAACATTTGTTTTTGTTTTTTTATACAAAGGATTACACTTGTCTCAGAATCAGGCGGTTAGTGTTATAACCTCATAAAATAATAGATCCAGAACTGAAGTGAAATTATTCTGCTATGATGGGAGCGATTAAAAAAAACAAAAAAAAAAAAAACAAACCCCAATGACATGGTCTCTGTCCAGCATTGGGAGCCAATTGGTAAAGTAAAGGGGGTTTTACATGGGGCGATTATCGGGCAGATCATTAGTTCATATAACGCTAGTTGCCGATCAATGCCCTGTGTAAACAGGGGAACGATCAGCAGATGAACGAGCAAACGCTGGATCTGCCGGTCGTATAGTTTTAAAAAAGTTAAATATAGTTGTTGGCAGCGCATCTTGGTGTGTAAACAGGGAGACGATCTGCCGATATGATCATAATGTATGGGGACGAGCGATCCGAGTAACGACCACTCGTCCCCATCCATAACCCCGTGTGACAGGAGCAAACGAGCGCCGATCAATAATGTCTCGCTTATTGGCCGGTGTAAAAGAAATCCAGGAAATGCATCATGGGAGTTCTTCAGGGCTGGTCAGGTTGTGATTAGCCTTTAGGCTCTGTTCACACGCAGTAGCAAAATACATCTGAAATTACGGAACTGTTTTCGCCTGAAAACAGCTCCTGATTTTCAGACGCTTTTTAACAACTCGCATTTTTCGCTGCGTATTTTACGGGCGTTATTGGAGCTGTTTTTCAATGGAGTCAATTAAAAACGGCTCTAAAAACGTCCCAAGAAGTGACATGCACGTCTTTTTACGCGCCGTCTTTTGACGCATAAAATTACACCTCGTGGGAACAGGACATCGTAAAACTCATTGAAAGCAATGGGCAGATGTTTGTAGGCGTAATGGAGGCGATTTTTCAGGCGTAAAACGCCCGATTACGTGTGAACATACACTTAGACAAACATGATGCATTGCTGGTTAGTAAGGCTCTTTTCACATAGCGTTTTAACACTTTGGCATATGTGCCTGGAAATCTCCCACTGCGTAATCGTGCGTATCCATAGGGCCACATTTACCCAACTGATGCCAATATAAGCTTTTTTTTTCTTATTATTGTATAGTGAAATAGTCTGCTGCACGTATACAGAAGCATTACACTAAAAAACATGCTGCAAATTATATCATGGGAGCCCATAGGTCATATGTCCCTGTATACAGTGGACATATTGTAATTCTGGAAATTCTCTTGATGTATATACCTCTGACAGAAGGCTCAAATGTGGTGTGAACAAAACCCAAATTGAGGGCGGTCCCAATTGGAATCCAGAAGGCCCGGGACTACAAGTCACCTAGCCTTAGAAGATCCTTACTATGGTAAAGTCAAGCATACAGGGGTAGATAGCTGCTGAAGAGCCAATATTTCCCTTACCTATGGGATAAATGGGAGAAGCGCATTATCTTCCCTACATGACCCGAGCCTGATGGCATCTGTCTATATGAGCAATTTTCTCCAGATACATATTTTGAATGCTCCAGGGTTTTATTTGACCCGGTTATTCGGTTTTAACTTCTGCGCATAATGAAAGCAGAAGGTGCCAAATAATAAGTCATCAATTAGGAGGTCAGATGTCACTTCTAAAACTTGTTGGCGATTTTCCTTATTCACTTTCGATATATATCTAGTATATTTAAACATTTATTAACATTCACACATGTATCTGGAAGAGAGGGGATAATAAACTCGCTTTACAAGGGCCAATCACGCGGTAGAACCATGGAGCCTGTACAGCAGCACACAAAGTCCCTACAGTTCCGTATTGCGGAGCCTTATGCATTGTGAAGTAGCCCTTAGTTGCTTAAAGGGGTTGTCCGCTACTGGGCAACTGATGACCTATCCACCAGTATATGATCGGTGTGGGTCCGACATCAGGACCCAGCACCGATCAGCTGCTCTGGCTGCCTGCGGGCACCGGAAGTTATTGCACAGTATGCAATGTACAGAGCCAGAAGCAGTTAGCCTCATACATTGCTGCAGAACTACAGCTCTGTTCCTATTCACTTGAACAGTTCTGCTATTCTGTGACCGGAGCCAAATGCTTCCGGCATGGACGTGCGGTGCCCGGAGGCAGCTGATCGGTGCGGAGTCCAGGTGTTGGACCCTCACCGATCATATATTGATGACCGATCCGGCAGATAGGTAATCAGTTGTCCGGTAGTGGACAACCCCTCTTAACCCTTCCTGTATCAAATAATCTGATTAAGATCTTTATCCTTTTGTTTACCTTGGTTGCGCCATATAAGCCAGTCTTGGGGTTTATTCAGGTGTGGCAGAGAACATATTTGTGTACCATGTGGATTTTACCCTTGAAAGGGTAAAATCTGCAGCGAAAAGCTACAAAACGTCTGCAACATTTAGGGCTACAGATTGCAAATTTGAGGGCATGCTGCAAATTTTTCACTTATTTTTCTTTTTTAGCCATATGTGAATAGGGATAGTAAAACCTCATTCACTTGTATTGAACTATACAAACAAATCTGCCCGGTCTGACTGTAGCATTATAATATGATACAAAAAAAATCCAATAAATATAACATTGTGTAGTGTTCATTCCCTCCCGTAAATGTATCAACTTCTAATATTTTTCTATCAGCAGACATAATTTCACTCCGCTCTGATAAAATATGAGGTTTGTATAAAAAAAAATATCTAAGACAAAAAAAGACATTTTTGTAAGTCCACATAAAAAACAAAAAACAAAAAAAAGATTTATTGCAAAATAAGCCATCTTTACTAAACTAAATCTTTGTATTAGTACAGTACATAGTTTCTCTTTTAAATACACTAGATATGATAATTACAAGGGCTGGTTTATAGACTGCAGTACCGATTTTCTTTTAAAATAGTGTTCTGGACTAAAAGATTAGCGAAAACCAGAAAATAAAAAAATTCTAAAAAACCTCCCGCCTCATCATTTCAGGCACATCTGAAGAATAGATCATTTGGTTTTGAACAGAAATTTTTTTTTTCTTTAAATAATTTAGGTTCTTACATTCGTCCTTCTGCATTTCCCTCAGGTAGTTAGAAAGGTTAACATTTTAAAACGTCTGTTTACATTCATACATTTTAATGTAAATCCTTTATAGGCTCTTTTTTTTCAATGATATTTTTTTCTTAAAATTCCTTTTAAATTTTAACAATCACCACACACTCAAAAGTCTACTTTAAGTAGCTGTGGCACCATTAACCAGGTCACTGCTGGATAACCGTGCTGTGCATTCGCTCTGCAAGGCAACAGCAAGTCTTCCCCGCACCGGAGTTTGACTTTTTCCACAGTTATTTTTTTCTTTTTTTTTTTTTTCTTTAAGAAATCTTTACAATCTGTAAGGTTTCACAGATATAATTAATTTATAAACATATTAGAAATGACGTCACAGAAATAAACAGAGCGGAGAAACGCTGGGTGGCCGTAGGCGCTGCCACTAGTGTTGAGGTTTAGTCAGTGTCCGTTGTGAAGTTTTTAGTGTGTGTCTTTAGTGTACGGAGTGAATGGCAGAGTCTACATTCATTCTTTTACCAGCCTGTAGATATGATGCTGCGCTCCATGTTCGCTGTTTGACACTTCAAATACACATGCCATACACAGTAGAGTTTCCTGCGTATCCCTGTTTGTTACAACCTTGAAATAAAAAAAATGAAAGATAATTATTGCAAAATTTTAAAAACAAACAAGAAAACAGTCCATGAGCATTGGCCCCTTTGACACTTGATCATAGGCCCTGTTCACACTGGTGTTATGGCTTCCGTGTTTGCAGAATCCAAGATGGCTCTGGCTCTGTTTTGATGACCAGTTTCACAAATCTATTATGACCTCCCCTCTCAAATAAATAGGTTTTCCAATCTTATGTAAATAATGCTTAATTGCTATATAAAGAAATAAAATGTTCTACAACTTTAGCCCACATTTATCAAGGTTTTTGCACCTTTAACGCCTCATGCACCCCACCTAGCCCGTAATCACTGCTCAGGATTACAGACACGACCGGCCGCTGACGGCAGCTGACAGCCACCCGCATTTTCGGCCCGTGCTCCCATACAAAGTATGGGAGCACGGACCATAAAAAGCAAAAGATAGGACATGTCCTTTCTTTTGCGGAGGCTTTCTACGGCCCGGACACCTTCCCGTGTAGAAGTGAATTGGTCCGTAACTACGGACCGCAATTATGGGCAAATTCTATGGTTGTGTGTATGGTGCCTAAGTTGGTGCGTTTTTATCCAAATTAGTGTCTAATCTACTTTGCAACATATTTCGTAAGCATTTGCGCCAGACTTTAGAGCCATTTGCACCATGGTCTGCAGTTTTTAAAAGTGGGTGTGGCTTACTGCTAGGTCATGATTTTGACACAATTCTGAAATGCAACTGTAAAGGATCTGCCAGACACAGCTTCTTTGTCGACGCCCGTGGTTAATCAGCCTGCATCTGTGCCTAGGTCTGTTAGAGTGACTCAATCTGCTACCACTCAGGCTGGGAGGCTGAGGAGTGGGAGAACCTATCACAGCCTGGCCAGACGGTTCTAGCTCCCGCCCTCTGTCTATTTATACCTTCATTTCCTGCTGGTCTCTGCCTGTGATTCTTTCCTGTCTCTGCTGCTATCATTATTGACCTCTGCTTCATATTGACCCTGGCTTTACTGACTACGCTCCTGCTCTGCGTTTGGTACCTCGTACACTCCTGGTTTGACTCTGCTCGTTCACTACTCCTGTTGCTCACAGTGTTGCCGTGGGCAACTGCCCCATTTCCCTTCGCTTCTTTGTACCCTTGTCTGTTGTACACATATTGAGCGTAGGATCCGTCGCCCAGTTGTACGCCGTCGCCTAGGACGGGCCGTGCAAGTAGGCAGGGACTGAGTGGCGGGTAGATTAGGGCTCACCTGTCTGTCTCCCTACCCTGTCATTACAACAACTTTTTTTTAAAAATAAGAAAAATTTGCATCTCTACTCCACATAAGCTAAAGCTAGGCTAACTTATTTAGTCTAGGCCCCATGCACATGACCGTAAAAAATCTCCGCAATTACGGAACCGCCCGGTTCTATTGGCCACGGACACCTTTCCGTATCGCTACGGATAGGTGTCCGTGCTGGGAATTATGGAGCATGTACTACTTTTCATTTTTTACGGGCTGTGCTCCAATACTTTGTATGGGAGAAAGGCCTGATTACAGGCACGGCCGTGTGCATGAGGCCTTAGACATTGGCTAAATTGACGAGACTTGATAAATCTGGGCCTTTGTTTAAATTCCTTACCATTTTCAAGATAGATGTTTGCCATCAGTGAATAAGAACACTTGTTTACATTCAGAGGCAGCAAACCTGTCCCCTACCTAGTCCTGTTCTCTGCTGAGAAGTGGATACAATTGTATCTAGTCTATACTCTGTGAGCCAAATAGCCTGGACTCCAGACTGATACATTGTAGCAAACTGCCAGAAGTCTTTAGAGCTGTTACTGAGCAGAGGTAAAAAACAAAAAAATTACTGGATCATTACGGGTTAAAAAAAAAAAAAAAGTTCGACATTTTCTAGAAATGAGTCTCTGGAATACCCAGTCCACAGTACCACAAGGTTTTTACATGTGGTTCCCTCCATTAACCCCTTCCCGACATTTGACGTAGCCATACATCAGTCGAGTAGGGGAAGTATGGAACGGGCTCAAGGGAGTGAACCCGCTCAATACGATGCGGGTGTCGGCTGTGTGTTACAGCCGACACTTCGGAGTAACGAGCGCAATCCCGCTCATTTAACACGTTAAATGCTGCGGTCAATAGCGACCGCAGCATTTAAATCGTTAAGAGGGCGGCGACCCCCTCTAACAGCTCATCGCGGGGAGGGGGTTGTCCGTTCTAACAAAAAAAAAAAAAACAGGCAAAGGAAGAAAATGGTATAAAATAATGCGGGTGACTGCCTGCAGCTGGCCGGGATTACTGGCACAGTTGTGTGCAGGGGGCCTGAGCCTTGTTTTTTAGGCAAGAATCTTTAGCCTGAGCTTAGAGCAAGGTTGAAGTGGGGGCTTGCCTGTATGAAGAGCAGATCCATGATCCACAAACAAGGTCTCATCCAGCTACATTGAAGAAAAAATCTGAAAGTTAAGACTGCTGGAACACAGAGGGTCCATAAGGCTAAAATGTATTATGTCATAAGGGGTTCAAATGCTTGAGTTATGCGCAACTATATTTACTTGATATTTAATTTATATCTGTGGGGAGCGCCTCTCTGGTGCTCCCTGCAGTTTTGTTTACGGAGCTGGTGATGACGTCACGACCACACACATGACCGCTGCAGCCAATCACTGACTTTCGCGGTCGTGTGTGTCGAGGTGATGTCATCGTCACCATGTGTAATAAGGGGCAAGCACTCCTAAATGCTGTAACCTCGCACATTATATATTCTTTAAAACTGGATAATGTCCGTTTCTATAAACCTCATACATACCAACAAAATAGTGAAGTTTTCCAATACACTATTCATCATGTACTTCTCCGGTAAGTGTTTCAGTTTGTGGATAAAGTTAATCATATATTCACACATTGGAGAGCGGTTTATCCTGTATACAAATCTTCCATTTTCAAACCTTGCGTATTCTGTCTGCAGAGGAAAAACACGACCGGTTGTAAATGTTTTCTAGAAGAAAAAAACTGATTTATATTCTAGACGGATCATCTCTGGATCTGTGCACGTTTGTGAAATGTAACTTGTACCCGAAAATAATCAGTCCGACAAAATCCCCCCCCCCCCCACCTGTGTGTTTGAAAATGCTAAGTGAGGGGTAGTGAGGGTATATCTCTTACCAGGCCCTTTAATTTTACGGTTATCCAATCCTGGCCGCCGTTTAGTCATGTGATCCCCACTCTGAATCCCTGAATCCTACAGGGTCTGCTGTGTGGACCTGAAGAGTCTCTCAATGCAAATCTATAAAAGCCTTGATGTGGAGCCTCAGATTTGCAGGGAGACTGACAGGCGGTCCCCTACAGCAGACGCTATAGGATTTGAGTGCATATCACATGACCCAATGGTAGCCTGGAATAGATAAAATTAAGCGCCTGGTGAGGGAAAAACCTCATTCCTCTTCACAATCACATTTTCAAACAGGGGGCGGGGGACGGCTTTTTGCCAGAATGCTTCTTTAAAGAGACTCTGTCACCACATTATAAGTGGCCTATCTGCTACATAAGGAGATGGGCGCTGTAATGTAGGTGACAGCAGTGCTTTTGATTTAGAAAAACGATCTATTTTTACCACGTTAGGAGCGATTTTATCTTTATACTAATTAGTTTCTTAATGCCCAACTGGGCGTGTTTTTACTTTAGACAAAGTGGGCGTTGTACAGAGGAGTGTATGACGCTGACCAATCAGAATCATGCACTTCTCTCCATTCATTTACTCAGTGCATAGTGATCCTGCTAGATCACTATGTGCTGTCTTATACTGACACATTAACGTTACTGAAGTGTTTAGACAGTGAATAGACATCACCTTCCATCCAGGACGGGATGTCTATTCACAATCCCTGCACTTCGTTAACGTTTCTGTGGTACTTACAGCAGAGCAAGCGTAATCTCGCTGTAAATAACAGGTTACAGCGAGATTACGCTTTGCTCTGCTGTAAATACCAAACAAACGTTAACGAAGTGCAGGGATTGTGAATAGACATCCCGTCCTGGCTGGAAGGTGATGTCTATTCACTGTCTAAACACTTCAGTAACGTTAATGTGTCAGTATAAGACAGCACATAGTGATCTAGCAGGATCACTATGCACTGAGTAAATGAATGGAGAGAAGTGTATGACGCCGATTGGTCAGCGTCATACACTCCTCTGTACAACGCCCAGTTGGTTTAAAGTAAGACTACGGCCAGTTGGGCATTAAGAAACTAATTTGCATAAATCTAAAATCGCTCCTAACGTGGTAAAAATAGATCGTTTTTCTAAATAAAAACCACTGCTGTCACCTACATTACAGCGCTGATCAGGTAGTTTTTCTAAATAAAAACCACTGCTGTCACCTACATTACAGCGCTGATCAGATCATGTACAAGATAGGGCACTTCTAATGTGGTGACAGAGTCTCTTTAAGTATCAAAAGGTCTCTTACAACCCATAGCATATTAATTATCTGTTCTATCAATCTGACGGATGGGTGAGGGGTTTGCTGCTGGGACCCTGGCCAATGCCTAAAAAAGTGCCGTTACACTTTCGGCCTTTTCCTGAAACAGCACCAGCAACCGAGCCATTTAAGTTTATGGGGCCATGTTGCAATTCCAGCACAGTCAGGACGAGGGTGGCACAGTTTCAGAAAGAAACCACAACGGGCAGCACCAGTCAGATCCCCATTGATTACATCTCAATATCTGATCCATGTTAAGGTTTGGGTAACAACTTTGTGAAAGTCGGGAAAACTGCAGTGTTTACTTTTCCATCCAGTAATAACTGATCCTGCAACATAAGTAACGATCAATCATGGGACGCAACCTTGAATTGCGCCTTACCTCCACTTTTTCCACCACTTGTTTACCGAATGAGCAGACTTTAGTGGAACACGTGATGGTCATGTTTTCTGAGCTTTCATATTGACTTGTGACACCATAAAATGCCCCGGCGTCATCCTGGATATTGCAGTTGAGGTCGGCCTGTGGAGATATTAAGATACCAGACGGTGACTTACAGGATTACAGAGAAATCACCAGATCCAAACGTCCTAACTGCAGAATGTGAACAGTGACTATAAAGCCAGGCATCCGACATATACACACAGCTCCACCAAAACGTGACACGTATAGTACAAGACAATGACTCACTATAAATCTGACAATAATATATATAATTAGGAACGAGGTTTCAACACCACAAAAACCCTAGTCAGCTGAGAGCCACATTATTAAACGGAGTAATGTAGTAACTAATAGATAATTACTACACAGGTGGCAGGACGGTCGGGTTTATTTAGGACAGGTCTGCTGGATCACTTGTATCCTGAAACACTGGATTTGAAATAGTGGAAAATGGCATTGTTTGCTGTGACTTCACGCAAAATGCAGAAAAAAAAATACATTTTGACCACGACATGCGAGTGCAGCCTCAAAAGGAGTTGTGTTTTTGTCAATCAGTTGAAATGTTAGTATCCTCTCGTTACGCCAATGATCTTCAAAATGCTGATCGTTTAAGGGGGCCATTACACACATACAGCCGAACTATGATAACCGCACGCAGATTATCGCTAACTGTGGTTTAGCACCTGTATTTGTTGCAGGTTTCAAGTGGCAAGTACAGGTGCAGCACGGCAATTAGTGGTAATCCGCGGCTCGGCTGCATGTGTAATAGCCCCCATAGGCTGAGCTCCCTCATTTTATACCCAATGTATTATACCCAATCTATTTTTGAAGTTTCTTCATACCCCGAGATACTAGTTTCACAGCTTGGCCTGATAGTTGCAGTCTATAGGAATACAAGTCCTGCAACTTATTTTCTTATACACATTAAGTTTTCCAGTTATTACAGAAAAAGAAAGCCGAGGTAAAACAGAAATGGAGAATTACAAATTGCCTAGTCTTGCAGAGATAAATGCAAAATGATTAGAATCATACAGAGTAATTCTAATATATAGATGTATAATATAGTTCTAGAACACTCTTATGCACCTTGTTCTGTTGTACTTGTAGCTAGATGGGATTATTCTGCAATTTCAAAAGTTTTCATGTTACTCTATGTGGAGAAAGTTGCAGGACAACGGTCTTTACAATCCTCTCTGACGCACTTATATGACAAGATATCACTTTCTACGTTGAACAAACATACATGGGGGGGGGGGCAACAAAATATCTATAAATCATGGACAACGCTTCATACGTTACAAGAGAATAGAAAAAAAAAATTGTTCCATCTTAGCTCTGTCCAGTAGGGGGCACTGCAGGTCTTTACTACAAAGCAGGTACACTGTAATACACTTGACTGTACATACACAGGCGCTGCTATGTAGAATAATCCTGCGTGATCCAAAATATAACTTGGTTTTTTTATTATCATTTTAAGAAGCTCATCAAGTATATCATGTAGTCCTCTTTATTCAGCATCCTCTGTACATTTCAAACCTGTACCTATGAAAGGATCTGCTGCCTGCTGGGACTACTTCATGTGATATTCACAACGGATGAGTTTTTCTAAGGCCAAGTTCACACTAGCGTTGGTATACATTTACCTCTCTTCCGTCGGGAAGAGGATCGAAAGATTAAATGGAAAGCGACTGTTCTGTTAGAATTACCATTGATTTTAAATGGTAATTCTTTTGTTTCAGTTGCTTTCCGTTTGTCTCAGTTCGCTAGGTTTCCGTTTAGTTTTTTTCACGGAAACAAAAGTTCTTGTTCCTGCACTTTTGCTTCCATGAAAACAAAGGAACCCTAGCGAACGGAGACAAACGGAAAGCAACTGAAACAAAAGAATTACCATTGAAATCAATGGTAATTCTAACGGAACCGTCGCTTTCCGTTTAATCTTTCGATCCTCTCTTCCTCTGACAAACTAAGGCTTCTTTCACACTAGCGTTAGTATACATCTACCTATCTTCTGTTACAGTGTATCAGTTTATCAGGAGAGAGATTTGTGCTGCGGATGTGTTCATCTCACAGAGGATGGTCTAGACTGGACACAACTGCAGCAAACACTCCGCTGTGAGAAGAATTAGGTTTGTACAAATTTATAGTGATTTACAAGAATGGTACTATAGATGTGCAATACCTTTTTACTACTTTTTCAGCAAAAAAGCTGCTAGATGGACATTTGCTGACTATATAATCACAGGTGGCACTTGCAGATATTATGGATTTGTGTAAATGGAAAGTTCACAGCATTTTTCTAATCTTAGCCAGTTTTCCAAATTGCTGCAATATATATCAGTAATAACATAATGGTAAAACTACAAGTTATCATTAATAGCAAAATAAAGAAATATTTTTTTCTTCCCTCCAAGAAATCTTTCTAAAGCTGAACTGGGCTGCACAGATGGACTTGCTCATAAGTAGTTTGTGGGATTTTGCGTGCTGTGGGGAGAAGCAGCGAGTGTATGAATGTGATGCACAAAGCGCCGGGGTCGGTGAGGCGCAGGCTGCACGTCTAACCTATGGCCCAATTACTGTTCTCTGTGATTACTGGGTAATTGCAGGAAAGCACATCTCCCATTTCTTTTGATACTAAGACACTTTACGCAGCGATTGGTGATGGCCAATTTATACAGAGAGAAATGGAACACCATTTAAAATGTGTCAGATTCTTCCATGCTTAAGACATATTGATTGATGGCGCTGCCCATGGTGCTAAGAAAACACACATCTGGTAACCTGTAGAGTGTCGCCGAGCAGGAAAGAATTGGGTGATAATGACTGTTCTAACAGAGAAGCAGGACATAACAGGCCCCACACAAGTTATTCTGTCTGCAATTCAACTTCTGAGCGCTTCTCAGACATTTAAAGGAGTACATTTATTTTTGGCTTTTAAATCGCCTGACAAAGGAGGTTTAAAGAGCAGCAGATTTGGCCATAGTTGACAAGGCTTGGATAGATACTGCAGGAATACTACTGTCAGATCACAGTGTACATACAGACTACATTTCTTCCCTTTTTCCAACCATAACAAGTCTAATTTTGATTAAAGAGGCTCTATCACCACATTATAAGTGGCCTATATTGTACATGATGTGATCGGCGCTGTAATGGAGATAAGTGTATGACGCTGATTGGCCGCTGATTGGTCAGCGTCATACACTCCTCTGTACAACGCCCACTTGGTCATATAGTAAAACACGTCCAGTTGTCCATTGAGAAACTCATTAGCATAAAGCTAATATAGGTCATAACTCAAAAATTATAATTTTTCTAAATAAAAAAAACACTGCTGTAATCTACATTACAGCGCCGATCATATGTAGGAGACAGGGCACTTATAATGCGGTGACAGAGCCTCTTTAAGAATACAAATGCTCATGATGTGCTGATCTTACAGGCAAATGTATTAAAGAGGCTGTCACCAGATTTTGCAGCCCCTATCTGCTATTGCAGCAGATAGGCGCTGCAATGTAGATTACAGTAACGTTTTTATTTTTAAAAAACGAGCATTTTTGGCCAAGTTATGACCATTTTTGTAGTTATGCAAATGAGGCTTGCAAAAGTCCAAGTGGGTGTGTTTAAAAGTAAAAGTCCAACTGGGCATGTATTAGGTGCGTACATCGGGGCGTTTTTAATACTTTTACTAGCTGGGCGTTCTGATGAGAAGTATCATCCTCTTCTCTTCAGAACGCCCAGCTTCTGACAGTGCAGATCTGTGACGTCACTCACAGGTCCTGCATCGTGTCAGACGAGCGAGGACACCGGCACCAGAGGCTACAGATGATTCTGCAGCAGCATCGGCGTTAGCAGGTAAGTCGATGTAGCTACTTACCTGCAAACGCTGATGCTGCTGCAGAATTAACTGTAGCCTCTGGTGCCGGTGTCCTCGCTCGTCTGACACGATGCAGGACCTGTGAGTGACGACACAGCGTGATCTCTCGAGAACACGGCTATGTCTGCACTGCCAGAAGCTGGGCGTTCTGAAGAGAAGTGGATGATACTTCTCATCAGAGCGCCCAGCTAGTAAAAGTATTAAAAACGCCCCGATGTACGGACATAATACACGCCCAGTTGGACTTTTACTTTTAAACACACCCACTTGGACTTTTGCAAGCCTCATTTGCATAACTACAAAAATGGTCATAACTTGGCCAAAAATGCTCGTTTTTTTAAAAATAAAAACGTTACTGTAATCTACATTGCAGCGCCGATCTGCTGCAATAGCAGATAGGGGTTGCAAATTCTGGTGACAGAGCCTCTTTAAGCTCTGTGCACATCATGTTTTTGGCCTACGTTTTAACGAATATGCCGGGAAAAACTCCTAAGGTATTTGTTAAACGTTGGCTGTGAAGATGTATAACATTGGTATCCATCACCATAGTTTTACGGTATACGTTAAATGTATAAGTCATGAACTTTTATGACTCTGTTCATGACATATACGTTAAACACATACCATTATAGTATATGGGCAATGGATGCCAATCTGGCATCAGTATTAAGTATACATCACCCATAGACTATAATGGTATCAGTTTAACATATAAGTCATGAAAGGCTATTGTAAAGCCCATGACTTATACTAGTCCTCCTCAATGAATTCGAAGATCATCAAAAAGTTAACTTCTTTAAAGAGGCTCTGTCAAAACATTATAAGTGGCCTATCTGCTACATAAGGAGATGGGCGCTGTAATGTAGGGGACAGCAGTGCTTTTTATTTAGAAAAACTATCTATTTTTACCACGTTAGGAGCGATTTTTAGCTTTATGCTAATTAGTTTCTTAATGCCCAAGTGGGCGTGTTTTTACTTTAGACCAAGTGGGCGTTGTACAGAGGAGTGTATGACGCTGACCAATCAGCGACCAATCAGCATCATGCACTCCTCTCCATTAATTTACACTGCACATAGCGATCTAGCTAGATCACTATGTGCAGCCACTTACTCACATATTCAGGATTCTGAATAAACATCATTTCCTGGCTGGAGGTAATGTATATTCATTGCCAGGACACTGCAGTAATGTTATAGTGTGTTTATGTGACTGCACATAGCGATATAGCTATATCGCTATGTGCAGTGTAAATGAATGGGGAGAAGTGTATGACGCTGATTGGTCAGGATCATACACTCCTCTGTACAACACCCACTTGGTCTAAAGTAAAAACACTCCCTCTTGGGCATTAAGAAAGTCATTAGCATAAAGCTAAAAATCAGTAGTTTTTCTAAATAAAAAGCACTGCTGTCACCTACATTACAGCGCCCATCTCCTTATGTAGGAGATAGTTCACTTATAATGTGGTAAGTCTCTTTAATTCTTTTAATGCAAAAAGTGAAACACATAGAGCCCTCTGTGTGTAATGAATCTATAGAATATATTTCCAGCTTTTTTTTCTGTTAATGTTGATGATTATGGTAAAAGTTAATGAAAACCCAAAATTTAGTTTCTCAGAAAATGAGAATATTATATAAGCCCAATTTCAAAAATTATTTTTAATACCGAAATGTCGTCCTACTGAAAGGTCTGTCCAGTATCTGCCCTCAATATTTGGTCGGGGCTCCGACTCTGCATGAATTACTGCATCAGTGCGGCGATCAGCCTGTGGCACTGCTGATGGGTTATCAATGTGGCGTGGCATGGAGGTGATCAGCCTGTGGCACTGCTGAGGTGGTATGGAAGCCCAGGTTGCTTGGATAGTGGCCTTCAGCTCATCTGCATTGTTGGGTCTGGGGTCTCATCTTCCTCTTGACAATACCCTATAGATTCTCTATGGGGTTTAGGTCGGGCGAGTTTTCTGGCCAGTCAAGCGCAGTGATACTGTGGTTATTACACCAGGTATTGGTACTTTTGGCAGTGTGGGCAGGTGCCAAGTCCTGCTGGAAAATGAAATCGGTATCTTGATATTCTAATTAACTGAGAAGGACTAGTATGTTAGACCTATATGCATACAGTGGCAAACATCGCCCATAGGCCCCCACGTTTTTTTTTTTTGCAGGATCCCTCTGGATGGAAAAGCGTAGTCAACACTTTTCCATTCTCATAAAAAAGTACACCGACCTAAACCAGCCCAACTGATGCCGAAAAGAGACTTTGGGCCTTTATTGGGCTAATCACTTCATATGGACACGTTTACGACGTACGTCGGGAGCTTTCCCAATGTACACGCTTAACACAGGGCCGAAACTTGATGTGCATAGAGCCGTGCCCATTTGGTCAAAATGAGAGGCGCTTTGCAAGGCCATATGAGGAACACGAAAACGAAAACACTGTCATCCCTGGGGTTAGGTCTGAGGGAGTGAAGCATGACACTGATTCTCTCTCGTTGGTGGCCCCCCGCAGACCCTGCACTACACATAACGTTGATAGTTTTTTCCCCCAGAGTGTTCCTAATCTTGAACGCTGTAAGTCTAGATATAAATCTATATAACATTTTAAATAATCTTTGCAAATACTTCACTATATTTTAGTGACCTCGAGTTATATCTTTGTCTTATACTCTGGTTTTTGAATTCCACTGGTTTCCTATTAGCACTACAGGAGCTCACATCTCACTGCTGCCCCCTTCTGAGTGAATGCCTACATGGAGCAAAGTGCTTTGTTGTATTGTGGACGAGAAGTGTCGTTGGGGGCAAAAAAAAAAAAAGCAACAAAAACAACTCACATGGTCTGTCCGCTTAGTGCTGACGAATTGCAGGTAGCAACCAACAGAATTCTAAATGTATCGAATAGTTTAAAAATGATGTAACAGAGAGATTGTGAAGTTGAAAAAAAATGTAAAAGTCCATCCAGTTAAACCTACTGTGCTGATCCAGGGGAAGGCGAAACAACCTATATGAGATTGACATTAATTTACGGAAATTGGGGGAAGTATTCCTTCCTGACTTGGGTCCAAATAAACACCTAAATCAACGACCCATCTCGAGCAATCCAGTGCAGATACTTTGTAATAGGTCTTACATAACGAGGTCTACGTTGGTGTGGTCAGCAAATCCGTTCCCCTATTAAGTCACATGAACATAAGGAATACAGGATGAAACCGCAATAAATAAATTTGGAGCATTTTCCTAGTATACTATACTATATCAAGAAGTGACTTTAAAATATTGACTGGCACAGTTGTTCTATAAATAAACGTAAGCATATAGTACAATGGACCAAGGGGGAAACACTAGGAGCTTCATCTATCCGCTAGGAGAGGGAAATAAATAGATAAGTGTCTAAGGATATCTGCTCAGATAATAGGGAGACCATATGGACCATCTAGAGTCCAGTCGAGCTACAGTATGTGAACATATGGCTAGAAGTCTTTCCATACTGTATGCAAATTGTACGGTATGACAGTTCAGTAGTGGTTAATGGGGATCATGGATATTGCAGCAAGTATGAAATGGCCTACAACCGTGCGTAGAGTAAGGGTATGTTCACACGGCCTATTTACGGGCCGAAAAATCTGAGGCAGAACGCCTCCAAACATCTGCCCATTGATTGCAATGGGAAAAACGGCGTTCTGTTTCGATGGGCCGTTTTTTTACGCGGCCGTTTTGAAAAACAGCGGCATAAAAAAACGGCCGCGAAAAAGTGCAGGTCACTTCTTGGGATGTTTTTGGAGCAGTTTTTCATAAGACTCCATTGAAAACAGCTCCAAAAACCGCCACGAAAATTGCGAGGCTTAAAAAAAAAAAAAAAGTCTGAAAATCAGGAGCTGTTTTCCCTTGAAAACGGCTCCGTATTTTCAGTCGTTTCTGAGTTTGCGTGTGAACATGCCCTTAGTGGGACATCTATAATTCCCAAAAAACAAAGGGCTATTTTAGCTGATACTGGAATATCTATCCCCGTAATCTCTCAGAAGAGCAGCTACAGCTTTCCAAAAAGAATGAACTAAGGGCAGTCCCACCAAACATGCATGTATGTACACCCCCTCCAACAAAAATGAGGGTATGATGGATTTAATCTCAATATATGGGCAGGGGTGAGATACCATCTGAGGATGATCTTAAATGAGGTTTCCCAATGGTTTGCACCTTTAGATATGGACCTCAAGACCATAATCGCTCCATACCATTCTTTCATTTGTATAGACCGTTGCAAATCCTGTTACCATTTAAGAATATAAGCTGGTCTAGAGCAGGGGTCTCAAGTACGCGGCCCGCGGGACACAGAGCCGCTAGTACAGACTCTGGAATTCCCTGACATCGCTGTCCACATATGAACAGCGTTGTCTGGGGCTTCCCCAGAGCGGAGTCCCGGGCAGAGCGCTAGTATCGGCTCTGCTTCGGGACTCTGTGGAATTCACTGACATCGGTGTCCATGTTTGGACACACGATGTCTGCGGCTTCCTTAGAGCGTAGCCCCGGGCAGAGCGCTAGTACAGGCTCTGCTCCGGGACGCTGTGGAATCATATGACATCGCTGTCCACATATGGACAGTGTTGTCAGGGTCTTCCCCATAGCTGGAGTCCGAGGCAGAGCGCTAGTATAGTTTCTGGGGAAGCCTCTGACATCGCTGTCCATACACAGACAGTGATGTCAGGGGCTTCCCCAGAGCAGGAGTCCCAGTGATGTCAGGAGCACAGCTGGAGTCCCAGGAAGAGGCTACTAGCGCTCTGCCCGGGACTCCAGCTCTGGGCAAGCCCCTGACATCGCTGTCCATATATGGACACAGATGTTAATGGCTTCCCCAGAGTTCCGGTGCAGAGACTATACTAGTGCTCTGCTCTGGGGTTGCCCCTGATATCACATTCCGGTCCAGGAGAATCCCCTGACGTCACGGTGTATGGACAGTGATGTAAGGGACTCCAACAGTAGCGGAATCCCCAGCCAAAGCGTCGGCAACGCTCTGGCTGGGGATTCCACTCCTAGAGGGAGCCCCAATGGAGCTATCTACTTGGGGAGTGTGCCACTATCTAAAAACGTGCAGCCCAATCTTCACATGTGTGTCTGCCAAACGCTGCTAACTGAGCCGCCAGACTGCATTTAGCGACACTTAAACTGGAAAGCTGGATTGTTGAAATAAGCACAAGGAGAATTCGCTCAAATTTTAAACCTAGCGCTATTATTCTAGTAATGTAGTATTATTATTCTAGTAATGTAGTATTATATAGTGTTATAGTAATTCAAATAACTAATTGATTAACAATAATTTTGTATTGTATCAAATTTGAAAGTAATGCGGCCCGTCAACTTCCCATTTTTTCTATATGTGGCCCACTTACCCGGCCGAGTTTGAGACCCCTGGTCTAGAGATTATAATCGCTTGAGTTAACAGTTTATAAAACAGTGAAATACCCCGAATATTGGAGTTGGAAGGGGCATAAAACTGAAATGCGGCCATTGGGAAAGTCTGCAAATCGGATGAGGACTTAAGGCATGGTGTATTTGAAAAAACGTAATCTCTAGCTGGGAGAGAATATTCGTCGGAGATAGACACATAAGTGCGTATGAAGGAGTCCGTATAGAGGTGTCCAATTGTAGTCAGCCCAGCCGCAATCCAGAGTCGCAAATCCAATTCAAGATTTAACGCATTTAAATAGTGTAAAGGTAAGCCACCCCTTGGGATAGGTTCGAGCGCGGGCGTGCCAAGAATCTCTGTACTTTACGAATTGGGCAAAAATATTGTGAATCTTCCCTCCTGTTTCTATTCAGGCTAAAAGGAGCCACAGCTGTATACAGATCGCCCCCTAGTGGTGGGTGGCAATATGCAGCTGAGATTTATAGGTGTGAGTTTGGGGTACAATGTTTTGATGCAGTTTAGTTTTCTTTTTAATATCACTTTTAAATGTTACATTAATTGAGGTGACTGCTCAAATATTCTACATGAAACAGAGAACTGTATGTGATCTGCATTTTACTTCTCAGTGATCACCACTTAATATGCTCTTTCCCATCTAGTGAAGACCAATATAATTATCCCTTTATTGTCAGAATAATAATGCACCTGAGGCCGGGGGCTGCCTAACACGAGGCGGCTGTTACAAGGTGGTCTTTTATTTTCGTATTTTTTTTCTATATTGCTAGAATTATATGTACAACCCTTACATAATGATCTCCGCTTTGCCCTGTATTCCTTTCTCTCTAAGCACGACGGCCGTTTAATGCAATCATCAATGGCAGCGGCTCCTTGTCTAAATTCTGTTTCATAAATAGGGGCTACTACATCAAAAGAATCTCGATGGCTTGTTCGGATTACAAGAGGCTGCACTCTCACAAGCTGCCTGTTTGCAATGCAAATTCCTGCAAAACAAAGCGGCGTCCCTCTATCTGATACAGAACTCTGCACCATTGTCCTCCGATCAGGTGCTTACCCCAAAATCTATTAATACAGTAGGTCGTCTGCTGCTGACTGCACCCCCTCAGAAGTTGCTGCATCAATTTTACGCCTTTTATGTAGAAGTTGATTTTTTAGAATGCTTCTTTTTTATGTAATCGGTCCTCTGTATCATGTACGTGTTACTAACATTATAAACCAATCTATGAGGTAAGTCTCTGATGCTGCGGTACACTAGAGCCTAGTGCATAAACCTTCCCTCTTATCACGCTGTATGTGGCTATGAAGCAAATACTCCACAAGAGTGCAGCGAACAACAAAGAATGGTCCCTGTGTGCAAATGTGCACATAACCCTCAGAAATGACAAATTACAGTTCTGTATTACAGCTCCATACAATATCCCTTTTATGCAGCTAAACTAGAGGAGTAGTGTTCCCCCGGTTGATAGAACAAGGGTTTTCCTGCGACTATTAATGAGCAGCCATACTGTAAGCGTAGCGTGCGATTGTCAATTTGTTCCGATCATAAGTAACAAGGGAGACATTCAGCAAGGTTCAATACAAAATATAGCAGTATACGGCATAGGCGCTGGGTAGGGTCATGTATTAATAGTGCCGTTTGTAGATCTTTTATGTTGTCATGCCACAAAATATGACCGTTTTTGCAACACAAAAAGGACAGGCAGGAGTACCCAGGTTCAGATTGTTGTAACTGTAGCACAAATATTTAGCGTAATTTATTGAAATATTAAGGGCTAGTTCACACAGAGTATTTTGGCGCTGTTTGACGCGGTAACTGTCGGAAGCCGTGCCAAAAAACGGCCAAAATCGCCTCCCATTGATTCCAATGGGAGGCGGTGGCGTTTTCCCGCGAGCGGTAATAACCGCTCGTGGGGAAAAAGCGATATGCCCTTTCTTCGGGTGTTTCGGTCTCTGACCTCCCATTGACATCAATAGGAGGCAGAGAAAGCAGTTTTCACAACGTTTTTTTGCCCACAGCACTCAATGGCCGCGGCCGAAAAACGCAGCAAAGCGTGCAGGCAGGTCAATGTCAGATTTTTCCACCTGCAAAAAACTGTGAACAGGGCCTTAAAACGTATGAAGCGCGTCCCCTTCAGGAGTTCCCATGCTGTGAACAGGGTGAACTTCTAAAAATGTGCCATTTAAGTGAAATTGATTTTTAAAAACATCCCATTCACACCCACGTACAGCACAAAAGGAAATCTATGATTTTTGTGTGAAAAGGCAATAGGTGAACCTCGTGGCAATATCCACAACGTCTAAACAGAAACTTAAAAGGAAAGATAGATAAATTTGGGTGGTTGGTAAGACCTTGAACATTAATGGTATATAGGGAAGATATACCATCAATGTGTGATCAGTGGGGGTACAACCACTGGGACCCCCACTGATCACAAGACAGAAGCGGCTGTGGCTCAGATCCATTCACTGGCAATACAGAGTGCTGCTCTATCTAGTGAGACCTCAAGGGTCACCGTGTTCTGCCGAGCGCCTTCGTTTTCGTGATCAGTTGTGGTCCAACCTCTGGGGCTCACCTATGTCTATTCACACTATGCCTGGACTTACACTATCATAAGCCAAGTATATGCCAAAACATAGTGTAAGCGCAACGTGATGTTAAGGGAGGCATAAATATCCACGGTACAGTTTCTTTTGTAGTTGCGTTCAAACGTTGCTTTTTGTTTGCTGTGAATTTCACACGTTTTCTAAAAAATATCCAAGGGATAGACCAGGGTGTAGATTTTAATTCTACTGCATGCCCTAGATATTTTTCCTTCATGGAGCATAGCAGCCCCTTTGCCCTTGTAATAGTTGGGGGTCCTAGCAGTTGGACCCAAACGATCACACGTCGATAACACGTCTCAGGCCTCATGCACACGACCGAAAAACTCCCGTTATTACGGGTCGTAATAACGGGCTCATAGACTTCTATTGGCCACGGGTACCTTCCCGTTTTCTCACGGGAAGGTGCCCGTGCCGTTGAAAAAGATAGAACATGTCCTATTTCAGGCCGTGATAACGGCACGGACAGTCCACAGAAGTCTATGGAGCTCTCGTAATGACGGGTGGCTACATGTGTGCACCCGTCATTACGGCAGCGTTGCTAAGCGACGTCAGTAAATAGTCACTGTCCAGGGAGCTGAAAGAGTTAACTGATCGGCAGTAACTCTTTCAGCACCCTGGACAGTGACTACCGATCAGTATAAACCTGTAAAAAATAAATATAAATAATATATAATATAAATAAAAATAAAAGACGTTCATACTTACCGACAACTTCCTGCTTCCTCCAGTCCGGTCTCCCACCCGTTGCCTTGGTGACGCGTCCCTCTCGACTTCCGGCCCGACGTCCTGGATGACGTTTCAGGCCATGTGACCGCTGCAGCCAATCACAGGTCAATCACAGGCTGCAGCGGTCACATGGACTGCCGCGTCATCCAGGGATGTCGGGCTGGATGTGAAGAGAGGGACGCGTCACCAAGACAACGGCCGGGTAAGTATGAATTTCTTTAACTTTTATTACAGAAAAGGCTGTCCCTTCTCTCTATCCTGCACTGATAGAGAGAAGGGGCTGCCGATTAGTGCAGTGCTATTTTGCCGCCAAAAACGTGCTCGTAAATACGGGTGGAATACGGGTGACACCGGACCCATATTTACGGGCACGGGTTCGTAAATACTGGTGCAAAACGGGTGGAATACGTGTGACACCGGACCCGTATTTACGCCAGTATTTACGGGTGGGAAAAAATACGGTCGTGTGCATGAGGCCTTAGTGACATGTTATTAATGTTAAAGATCATACAAGCCTTTTAAAGAGAAAAATTGCAAGTGCCATATTTTCCATCAGGTTTTGGTCATTTCTATACAGGATGGATTCATAAGCCTCACCGTGTTTTCCCTGTTAAAATACATACTTTTTTATAAAAAGAGAAGCAGATTTGTGAACTTACCCAAAATTTCACTAAGAAAAATGCATTTTGAGGCCCCTTTCCAAATAGTTCCTTTAAGCCGCCTTTCTTTTCTGGAAATTTGTCATAAATTTGGCGGATGTCTACGGGTTCAAGCAGAGGGTCACTGTACGAGTGATTGGCTTGTCCAATGTGCACAAAGAGGTGTTTGTTGTACTGCAAGAGATGAGAGGATTTGTTAAAAGCCAGAACACTTCAGTGGTATTTATTATAAGACACAATATCCCCGCAGCATCCCTCTACACCCGATGCCACCATCCAGACACCGATCAAAAGAGAATAAAACCAACAGAACCATATAAAACGTGACACTTGTAGAGTCCTGAATGAGGAGCGGACTTCGTAACTAGCCAGATTTGCCATTCAGGAGTCGCGCTGTTTCGTCAGACAGATATGAACAGACTGAGAGAAGGGGATTTTTAAAAATATTATTTTAGGGGGAATTGCGTCTCACAGGATCACCATCATTCAAGGGGCAGATAAGAATGACTGTTATCGTATGTGTATTGATGATGGCCGCTCTTTAGCCCTGTAGTGACTTTAACATTACACCATAAAACGTTAACTCCAGTGCGCTGCGATCCATCCCGAAAAGGTGCCCTGTGGACAATTCCCAGGAATCCAGTACAAATCCTTGTCGTTCATAGATTAGCTGCAGCGTGGAGCAGTGTTAGAGGCATGACTGAAACCCTAAATGAGCCATTTTCACAGCTCCTCCTCCATCTGCTGCTCCAGTTATATAGTAAAAATCAATTGGACTTGCTTAATATGATCTTTTACTAGGAAATCCACATACTAAACCCGAAAACCACAGCAGCATGAGGAGCTGTACGAGAATACTGTACGGAATCGCGATTTATTTATAAACGCTCAGTTTATTCCAGACTAGAGATGGTATCAAAATAGAATTTAAAGGCTACAGAAAGAGATGATGCCATTTTTTATGTAATGTAGGTATTTTGTAATACAAAGCACTTTTATCATATACTTTTATTAAAAATGTAGCCTTGTTTCTGTTCTACAGCTTCTATGTATCTACTTTACATAGAAGCTGCAGAAAGACATTGAATCAGTGAGCTCCACTGACAGCGGCTCCTGTGTGCCTCTGACCCCCCCCCCCATTTAACCCTAAAGCCCCCTGCACACGGGTCAGATTTGCTGCGGAACACTCCTAAGCAAATCCGACCCAGATACCGCTTTACTATACAGAAAAAACCCCGACAGAGGCCAAAAGGACAAAGGGTGAATGGGGACCTATGGCTACAATTGCCATATGCGCCGGGAAAGAAACCGGTGCATACGGCGTACGTTTTTAAACCACGTTATACGAACCGAGCCCTAATCTACTAGTATTCCAAGCGCTGGAGTCTAAATACAAATGTAAATGTCTGTTTCTGCAGAGTACAAGTGTTCGAGCAGCTAGTATACAGCGTATGACTAAGTCAGTGGGCACTGCTAGACAGGGAAATGTGTGAAACTCTATGTTGACAGCAGGCTTAAGTATTCCTCAATATCAGTCAGCAGATGCAGAGCCCGGTAAGACAATATGTGTACCTCAGAGTAAAACACTCTCACCCCTCAGAACCAATACTTGCATGTATGCGATATGTCACAAAACATATGATGGAAACCAAAGATCATGGGATCTTTAAAGATTTTGTGGCTACTTTGTAGTGATTTATAACTACAGGCTCGATCACCTATTCTTTCTTCTTCAGCCTTGTCTGCTTGTTCAGTGTCTGCACAGATGATGTTCTGGTGAATTGCATTCTGGAAAGAGTAACCTTCACACCAGGCGTCATAGTCCTCTAATGTAGGAAAAATTATTTCTCCTTCCCTTTATTACAGGAGCCAAGTTGTTAGAATGATGTAGATGACGGTTTCCTGAACATTTCATTCTTTTTTAGATCTACATCAGACATTTGTCTGTACAATGTAGCGTGTAGGAGTATCTGACAACATACATCCCTTTCACATTATTACATACACTTTTATATGTGGTCTAAAACCTAATTTTATTGACAAATTCCTAAATAATTAACTTTTAATAAAGGAGAAATGTGCGCCTCCAAGCACTCAGGTGTCCTCATTTCTGCCACTAGAAAGGGCACAAGAAAGAAATTGGACAAGTGCTCTGCCCACTGAGGTATGAATGCGTTCAATAAATATATGATTCCGGGATGAGACACAACAGATCCGTGACCCTGACAGACAAGGCAAGTAAAGGAGTGTCAGATATCCCGACCTTGCATGTGACTAATCCCACCTCTCTCAAAATAGCTGAGCATGAGTCCAGGCCATTTAAAATAGTTGTTATAAAAAAGCAGACTTGTCCTACTATGGCCCTTGTGCCCCAGCCACTGTCTGAAGGAGTACGGACAGCTCACTTTACATGATGGCTGATGACCAGGGAATAAGGTGGCAAATATGCTATGGGACCTGTATGCACTACCCGGACAGATTTATGACGGAGATAATCTCTTAATATAAATCCATTTGCACTAACCCATAGAGTCCAAAGTGGGAGCAACATCCATTTATGTTGGAAAAACATTTTTTTAAATCTTTCTTGGGACGGGGACGACAACATCTCCTATGTTCATGCAAGCATTTAATGAGGATTCCCATTTTTGTATATTTCATTTTTGTATAATCTATCTACACAATAGGACAATTAGTAAAATGAATATTAACATATGAACCTAAAAGGGTGAAGTTTAAGTTTTATTTACATAAAACCTGAAAACAACTTTAAGACCCAGTTCACACAGGTTTTTTTTATGTAGAAGCCGCGCCAAAGAAACGCTTCAAATCTCCTCCCATTGATTTCAATGGGAGTCAGAGGCGTTTTTTTTCCGGAGCGGTTTTTGTCCATTAGCATTAAAAAAAAAGCGACATGACCTTTCGAGGCATTTTCCACCTCAAAAAACCCATTGAACTCAACGGTAGACTGAAAAAAAAACAAAAAACGCTGCAACCGGCTGTGTCGGTTTTTGGCAAGAACCACTCACGGTTTTTTCCTTTGCCTGTAAAGAGTTTTAAAAAAAAAGCCTCAAAGCACCCGTGTGGTACAAAACCACTTAAAAAAACGGGGATTTTTCCAGGCACAATTTTCTGCCTGCAAAAAACTCTGTGTGAATGGTACCTCCAGTCATGCAGCAGACTGAGTCGCTTTAAAAGTGATGGCGGGAAATGAGGCTGGTCCTGTTGCTTAAAGTGTAGCTAAACGTTCGACAAACTTTTGACATGTTATAGTGACATGTCAGAAGTTTGTATTGGTGGGGGTCCGAGCACGGAGACCCCCACCAATCGCTAGAACGAAGCAGCTGAAGGTCTCGTGTGAGCGCTCAGCCGCTTCGTGTATGTTCGGCTATTTCCGGAAATAAATGTATCGTTGTACAGACTCAATATAAAGTCTATGAGCCTGTACTCCGATACATCGGCTTTCCGGAAAAAGCCGAACAGACAGGAAGCGGCTGAGCGCTCACATGAGACCTTCAGCTGCTTCGTTCTAGCGATTGGTGGGGGTCTCTGTGCTCGGACCTCCACCAATCCAATCTTCTGACACGTCACTATGACATGTCAGAAGTTTGCCAAACGTTTAGCTACACTTTAAGCAACCTTAGAACGCCGGAAGTCTCTTCTGCAAAGCGCCTTGGCATGAGAAGCTTGCAGCAAAGTTGTGTGGTTGCCTAGAAAACCGGCTGCATGTCCAACTATCAGTTTTAAGCTTCTGGTGGGAGACTGTCAGCTGCATGACTGGAGGTAGCCGTTAATACTTGCATAATGAAAAATATAGCAACATTCAAATATACTTTGGGGTTCAATTCCTCAGCATTTTTCTAAATCTCTGCTGGCGGTCAGTGGATGAGAACATTTTTGTTGAAGGCTAATACAGACCTAATACTTCCCATAGCGGAGGGTCTGCTACAATTCTATCCAGCCTAGACAATTCACTGCGAGTCAAACGGATACAATGTAGAAAACTATCAGGACAGGAGATGGATTTGTACGGATGAGGTATTGCCTAGACTGGATACAATTGCATCCACATTTATGGGGTGATGTTTTCAGCTTCTAAATGTAAAGAAGAAAGTTCATTCACTGACCGCAAGCAGAAATCTTGGAAATGGTGAGGAATTGAACCATGAAGTCTATTAGAAAATTGATTAAGCTTTATGGCTGGATAATTCCTAGGTGGGATTTGAGATGAAGATGTGAAATATTTCTCAGGTTAGTGCCCGGTCTGCTTTATATAATTAACTACCAGCGATCCTACTAAATGTGATGGTAAAAAGTATGTTGGATAAGTTTACATTAAATTTATATAACTGAAAAAAGGGGGGAATATATTCACACATTTTCTCGGCTGCGCCACATCTCTATTTTAGCACGCTGACTGGATTGAGTTTTTGAAACAAAAAAAACTATTGCGATGACAAGAAGAGACGTGTCAGCAGATGATGGACAGGACTCTCCGGAATGCTCCTGGAATGAGATATTCTATATGCCATCTACACTAGCATACCTAAAGACAGCTCTTAGATCACGCTGCAGCTGCCGGCCAAGCCTGCCAAAAAGACAGGTGCCTGCACACAGCTTCCCCACGCAGGAATCCAGCGCCTCAGAAAAGAAGAATGAGTCAAATAGGCGTCATGACCCCATATAACAGGACAGGGACATGAGGCAGGTAGTATGGGCCCCTAGATACAACGTACAATAAAATCTATTACAGGTGCCAGATTATAAAATATTCTGGATTATTGGCCCATCTTTGAGAAGTACATAAAATTACGTTATTTTCCTTCCAGCATTGAAATATCCCCATTTTCTGTTGCTCAATGAATGTGAATCACATTAGTAGTAGAACTCATGGTAGTAAACCCAGCAAATAATCAGAACTGCGGCTAAATCAGACTGTTCAGGGTTGGTAATAATAGAGGACGTTCACTTACTGCATCCGGGTCCCGTTGCTGTTCTAGAAATGCTGAAAACTCCACTAATCGAAGCTTGGTTGTGCCGATGGAACGCCCTTGCCATGCCGGGACTGATGAGGCAGGCGGAGCAGTGGGCTCAAACCCTGGAAGAGTGAATACGTATATACCGGTTATTAGCAGGAAATGGCTGTAAACATTAACAAAACTGGGAACACAAAGAGGTCAATAAACGACACAATGTGGGGAGACATTTCTATCGGTGCCCATCTTCTTGTGTTAGCGAGGCGAAGGGAGTATGACTGCAGGATCAGACTACACAGGGTTAGATTGTCGTCTGTTACCACATAAGACTGAAGGAACTATATACCACAGTGGTAGGAGATTTTAACCGCTTCCCTCTTTGGCCACTTTTGACCTTCCTGACCGAGCCGCATTTTTCAAACCTGACATGTTTCACTTTATGTGGTAATAACTTCGGAATGCTTTCACCTATCCAAGCGATTCGGAGATTGTTTTCTCGTGACACATTATTCTTTGTTACTGGCAAAACTTGCTCGATACATTCAGCATTTAATTGTGAAAAACACCAAAATTTAATGAAAAATTAGCATTTCTCGAAATTTAAATGTATCTGCTTGTAAGACAGGCGGTTATACCACACAAAATTGTTGCTAATTAGCATCCCCCATATGTCTACTTTATGTTTGCATCGTTTTTTTGAATATAGTTTTATTTTTCTAGGACGTTACAAGGCTTAGAACTTTAGCAGCGATTTCTCACATTTTCAAGAAAATTTCAAAAGGCTATTTTTACAGGGGGGCAGTTTAGATGTGAAGCGGCTTTTAGGGCCTTATATATTAGAAACCCTGAATAAAATCACCCCATTTTAAAAACTTCACGCCTCAAAGTATTCAAAACAGCATTTAGAAAGTTTCTTAACCCTTTAGACGTTTCACAGGAATTAAAGTTGAAATTTACCAATTTAATGATTTTATTTTTTTGCAGAAATTCATTTTTAATCCATTTTTTTTTGTAACAAAGAAGGTTTTACCAGAGAAACGCGACTCAATATTTATTGCCCAGATTCTGCAGTTTTTAGAAATATCCCACGTGGCCCTAGTCTGATGGACTGAAGCACCGGCCTCAGAAGCAAAGGAGGACCTAGTGAGTCTTGGAGCCTCCTTTTTATTAGAAAATATTTTAGGCACCATGTCGGGTTTGAAGGGTTCTTGCGGTGCCAAAACAGTGGAAACCCCCCAAAAGTGACCCCATTTGGGAAACTAGACCCCTCAAGGAAATTATCTAGGGGTCTAGTGAGCATTTTGACGCCACAGGTTTATTGTAGAAATTATTGGAAGTAGGCCGTGAAAATTAAAATCTACATTCTTTCAAAGAAAGATTTATAATAATAATTTTTTTCTCATTTCCACAAGGACTAAAGGAGAAAAAGTACCGCCACATTTGTAAAGCAATTTCTCCTGATTAAAACAATACCCGACATGTGGTCATAAACGGTTGTTTGGACACACGGCAGGGCTTAGAATGGAAAGAGCGCCATTTGACTTTTGGAGCTCAAATTTAGCAGGAATGGTTTGCAGTCGGAGGCCATGTCACATTTACAAAGCCCCCGAAGAGACAAAAACAGTGAAAACCTCCCACAAGTGACCCCATTTTGGAAACTACACCCCTTGAGGAATTCATCTACGGGTGTAGTGAGCATTTTGACCCCACAGGGGTTTTATAGATTTTATTAGGATTGGGTAGTGAAAATAAAAAAAATATTTTCTTCAATAAGACATAGCTTTAGCTCAAAATTTTTCATTTTCTCAATAAAGGAAAAAAAGAACCACAACGTTTGTGAAACAATTTCTCCTGAGTACGGCAATACCCCAAAAGTGGTCAAACTGCTGTTTGGGCACACGGCAGGGCTCAGAAGGGAAGGAGCGGTATTTGGCTTTTGGAGTGCAGATTTTGCTTGATTGGTTTCTGGGCATTATGTCGCATTTGCAAAGCCCCTGTGGGATCAAAACAGTGGAAACCCCCCACAAGTGACCCCATTTTGTAAACTACACCCCTCACGGTATTCACCTAGGGGTGTAGAGAGCACTTTAACCCTGTAGGTGTTTTGCGGAAATTAGTGTGCACTCGATGTGGCAGAGTGAAAATGGGATTTTTTTTCCATAGATATGCCAATATGTGGTGCCCGGCTTGTGCCACCATAACAAGACAGTTCTCTAATTATTATGCTGTATTTCCCAGTTTTAGAACCACCCTACATGGGGCACTAATCTTTTGCCTGGACTATCGACAGGGCTCAGGAGTGAGAGTACCATGCGGAATTGAGGCCCAATTTGGCAATTTACACAGTATTTTTTCACAATTGCAGAGGCTCTGATGTGAAATAATAAAAGAAACCCCTGACAAGTGACCCCATTTTAGAAACTACACCCCTCAAGGCATTGGTGTAGTGAGCATTTTCACCCCACCGTTCTTTTCCATAAATGATTGCGCTGAGGATGGTGCAAAGTAAACATTAAATTTTTTCCCTAGATATGTCATTTTAGTTGGAAATAGGTCGTGCCCAGCTTGTGCCACCCCCCAAAAATTGTTAAAAGGGTTCTCCCAGGTATGGCGATGCCATATATGTGGAAGTAAACAGCTGTTTGGGCATGCTGTAGGGCTCAGAAGGGAGGGAGCACCATTTGGCTTTTGGATTTTGCTTGGTAGTAGTTTTGTTTGGAGTTTTACTAGTGTTTCAGTTTATAATGTGGGACACATGTAAGCTGGGAAGCGTACATCAGGGGCACAGTCAGGTGGTATAATAATGGGGTAAAAAAATAAATAAATAATAAAATAATGCATAGATATTTGTTACGCTGTGAAGCAATCCTCTATGCACCGGCCGGTATCGCACTGATAAATGTCCTTTCTTATCCCCCTTTTGGTCCGCACTCCGCACCTTTGCAGTTTGAGGAATTTTGCTGGTAAAGTGTTGTCCTGGTATAAATACGGGCACCGTCGCTTCCAGCGGATATGTTTTGGCTCTCCCCTTCCTGGTTCCCTAATTTTAGTGCCTTGATAATTCGCCTCTTGAAACAGAAGAAATGTTCCCCTCGGGCCGGCACAACTGCATATTTTTCTTTATTAACTTATTGGAGCTTTAACTTATTTTATTTTTTCATAGACGTTGTGGTATGAAGGCTGTTTTTTTTGCGGGACGAGCTGTAGTTATTATTGGTACCATTTTGGGGTACATGCAACTTTTTGATCCCTTGTTATCCTTTTATTTTGGGAGGCAAAGTAATCAAAAATTAGTTTTTTTATACAGTGTTCACCATGCGTTATAAATTACATGTTACCTTCATTCTGTGGGTCAGTACGATTCCGGCGATACCCAATTTACAGAACTTTTTTATGTTTTACAACTTTTTGCACAATAAAATTACTTTTGTAAAAAGAATGTATTTTTTCTGTCGCCATGTTGTGAGAACCATAACTTTTTAATTTTTTTGTCGACGGAGCCATCTGAGGACTTGTTTTTTGCGAGACAAGTAATAGTTTTTATAGGAACCATTTTTGGATACGTGCGACTTTTTGATCACTTTTTATTTCAATTTTTGTAAGACAAAGTGACCAAAAATAAAAGCAATTCTGGCATTATTTTTTAGGTTTTTTACGGCGTTCACTGCGAGGGACAACTTACATAATATTTTTATAGTTAAGGTCGTTACGGACGCGGCGATACCAAATATGTATGTTTTTTTTATTTTTTTACAATAATAAATTACTTGATAAGGGAAATAGGGCGATCGTGTTTTTTATGTTATTACTTTTTTTTACACTTTTCTTTAGTCCCACTAGGGGACTTGAAGGTTCAACTGTTTGATTGATGTTCTAATACATGGCACTACCTATGTATTAGAAAGGTCAGTTATTCACTGACAGCAAGCCGATCCTGCTCCTGTCGGAGCCTAATCGGCTTCCGTAATGGCAGACAGGAGGCCATTGTTAGGCCACCTGTTGCCATAGTAGCAGTCACCAGCCTTGCCATCGCATGGCAGGCTGGCGATTTGCTACAAACCACTTTGATGCAGCGATTGCTTTCGATCACTGCATTGTAGGGGTTAATGTCAGGAATCGGAGTTAGCTTCGGTTCCTGCCGTTACAGTGGGATGTCCGCTGTAACATATAGCGGACACCCACTGCTGATGACGCTGGCGCAGCTTCTGAGCCGGAAGCCGAGCCGGCGTGAACTCGCCGATGGTACCGGAAGTCTTTTAGGCCCCACCGCCGAGCGGCGCATAGGAGGCTTCCGTTGCTGGCAGACCGGGAGGTAAGTATTAGGCCTCCGATCAAATTTGCAGCCACCGGCAACCCAGCGATCACGTTGCTGCGGTGCCGGTGGCTAAAAACACCTCACATTCTGCGATCTCTGTTGAGCGCAGCTTCTGAGGGGTTAATCGGCCGGATCAGATACTAGCTCCGGTCCTGGCCGATACCTCTGGGTGACAGCTGTAACATACAGCTGTCAGCCGGCGGTGATTGTGCGTGCTCAGCTCCTGAGCCCGCACTATCACCACAACGTAATGGTACTGCGCTTTGCGGGAAGCCCTTCCCGATTGCGCCGTATATATACAGCACATGTCAGGAAGAGGTTAAACTAAAAACCTATTGCAAAGTCACTTAATTTTTTATTTTATTTTTTCCATACATTGGAGCAATAAAAAACACAAAGCTCGGTTGTGAAGGTGGACATAGCTTTTAACACTTTCATGGGAGGACCTCAGAAACTTTTTGAAAGTTATTAGATAGCTTTTCTACTTTTTTTGACCCTAGAGGAGCTCTGTTGCATGAATCCTAGGTCATTGCTTTCCAATTTCAGAAAAATAAACCTAAACAAATATGTTAACTGCTTAAGGGGTCATTTTGCGAAAAACGACAAAAAGTCCAGCTTGATCGATTTTATGCCAAGTGTCTAAGGTTTGTTCTAAGTCGCATCCTCACTACAAATTGTATTGTATGCATCTATAATACAGCACATGTATCTCCAGTATTACATGGAGGCATAGAGGGTTTTCTTTTTTTCTTGGATTCCTTGAACACCATATTACGAAGATGTTCTCCCAAAGCAGCATTGGTTCTAGGGATGAATTTTAGTGCCTCACAAAGGTGCCATATGGAGAGACACAAAGTGCCAATGGTTAAGCGATTCATTCAGATATGCTCTGGAGCATGTTAGAGATGAGCGCTGGAGGATGACCAGTCCTTCAGCCAAGGCCCTCTTCACACAGTGCAGATTTGCTGCAGAATTGGATCTAGGAGAGTAGACACTTTAAAGGGGTTGTCCGGGCAGGAGGCGTTTTTTCATACTGATGACCTATCCTGATAGGTCATCAGTATGTGTTCGGTGGGGGTCCGACACGGGAGCTATTCGGGCGCCCGGAGATTGCAGTGGTTGTTGCCGGAAGCAGATAGCTCTGGTCACGATATAGCGGCCGTGCTGCAGCTCTGCTCTTATTCAAGTGAAAAGGAGCAGAGCTGCAGTTCTGCCGCTATACAGTGTACAGAGCCTTCTGCTTCCGGCACCAACCACTGCATAGCTTCCAGCACCCGGAACAGCTGGTCGGTGCGGGATCTGGGCGTCTGACCCCCACTGATCATAGACTGATGACCTATCCTGTGGATGGGTAATCAGTGTGGAAAAACCCCTTCCTGCCTGGACAACCCCTTTTAAGGACTTCCTTTTATATGTCTTGTGTTTAGGTTCCGTTCCTGGTTTTGGCTTTCTGCACCATGTAAACCCGGCCCAACGCTTTCAGCCAGCACCGCAGTAATACAGTAATTTTATCCTGGATGTCAAAATGTCCAGTCATTGTGAGGAGGCGGCAGCTCCAGGCATCTCTCTCCCTTCAGCATTACCCTAGTGGCTTAATTACATTTTCTTGGAGGCACACCTGTGCTCAGCGTCCCCGGAGGAAACCAGGAGGAATTTAAGCTTTTGTTGAAATGACTACACTCAAAGGAAAGTATTTCATCAAGAATTCTACTTGGTACCAACCGTGTTTACAGTGAGCAGGATTAAAAATAATCTCCCATATATGAATCAGAGAATCGTCCCCTGCTCCTTGGATTTTTACAAATGACATTTTTAAATTCCCAAACACTGGTGTCCGGTCACCATTTCCTGTCATCGCTGAGTGAGTCTGAATCTGTTGCTATGATGTGCTATGCAGAGGTTACCTGAAAGAGGCGCTGTGACTGCTGGCTGGATGGGATATGTTTGCTGGACAAATGGCTTGATGCTGAAAAAGAAACAAAATGAGACATTTATATAAATTTCGATTTTATCAGGATTTTATTAAAGGGGTATTCCGGGTTTCAGCAAATAATATGATGTCAATAGTTACAGGATAAAAATCTGTCATGTGATGGCCGCACAGAAGCACTTCTCGTCACAGTGCAGTTATCAGGGCTATGTCTTCTAAGGAGACGTTCACCTTTGCGTCCATCACATGACCAGGACAGACTTTTATCCCCTGGGACTAAACCATAAATTTTCCTGTTGAATGACAGAAAGCAGAGATCTTGAAAAATGAGGACTCAATTTAGAAAGTGTATGGAAAAATGTTATCATTTTTTCATTACTCAAATAACATTTATTAGCGAAAGCGGCACTACGCCTTTAAACTAGTCATGATCTTGGGTGAAATCAGAAGACCACACAGACATGAAGTTTTAACAGTACTTCAGATGCATAAGTGATCGGCCGTCCAACTGTACTTGTAAACATCAGTGTCGGATTCTGTCAGATTTGCCGGACAAAATATTGCAGCATGCATCGCTATTTTGTCCGGTAAATATGACACCAAAGGTGCCCGACGTAACCCATTTACTTCACTCGGGTGAACCCACTGAAGTACATGGGTTATGTTGGGCACCGTTGGCATCTGTCATTTGATGTATCCGGCGCTTACGTTGTTTTAGTTATTCTGTTCCTATGACCGAGTGAAATAACGGAAATATAAGCACAAATGTGAACAGATCCTAATAAGAATTTACAACCGTGCACAAAGATCAGCAGATACAGGAAGCAGTAAAAAAATAAAAAACTGATTGAAATTAGGACGGATTGATTTGTGCACAAAGCTTCCCCGCTCCTTATAAAGAAAAGCTATAATGTCAGTGACACATCTCCTCTCCTGTCTATGGTCCGATTCAGAAAGGAGATCACAATGTGGTTTGTGAACCTTGTTGCATTTTTTTTTATATATATATACACACCAGTGACTAATTGTCTGTATACAGACAGGGACGTGTTGGACTTACTCTTGTGAAGATCCTGGCTGCCCTGTCTGAAGCATTCCTGGCCAGTACTGTAAATAAAAGGGAGAGAAAATCATAAGATGGGTCAAGTTTTTTTCTTTTTACACTTTAAGGCCTAGTTCACACAGTTTGTTTTTTTTATGCGGAAATCACGTAAAAAAAATTAAAAAAAAGGCCGAAAACGCCTCCCATTGATTTCAATAGGACACGTTTTTTTTCCCACGAGCGCATAAAAACCGCTCGTGGGAAAAAGAGTCATACCCTTTCTTCAGGCCTTTTCGGTCTCTGATTTCCTATTGACTTCAAGGGTAGGTAGAGAAAGCGGTTTTGCCATTTTTTTTTTTGCCCGCGGCACTCAATGGTCGCGGCCAAAAAACACAATAAGTGTTCTGCCGGCAGGTCAAAATCTGCCTGCGAAAAAAAACCATTTGTGCGAAGAGGGCCTAAGGGTATGTTTTCATGCGTTTTTTTTGTGGACGCTTTTTTGCCGGAATCACAGTAAAATGGCACATTGCCACGAGAACAGCAAAAAGCACCACCGAAAACGACATGTCAATACACCCCAAGTACCAGCAATTTTTGTAATCTTTGTTTCTATGCATTTACATTTTTTTTTTTAAAAGCAACTTTGCAAATAGTCTTGCTTCAAAATATCCTAATTGGGTTTTTTTTTTGCAGCTCCTATGAAGACCTGTGTTTCCATTGTTACAGAATAAAAACAAACACTGTATAGTCGGATACTGCAATCATGTTACTCTACTTCAGTTCTGCTCCCTCTAGAAGGAAGAGAATAACCCATAACGGACTGTAGGGTCAGACTACACCGCGTTTGTAGTCTGTAACCATGGAGACACAACAGTAGATTTTATAAATCAAAACTGTTTGCAAGTTTGGTTGTTGTAAATGAATTTAGAAAATGGTGGTCACATGCAAAAACAAGGGCATACGATAAACAATGGTGTTACCCGTGACAAACAAGAAATGGAAGAGACAGACTCAATGGAGAAAATTAACTAGAATATTCTACTTTTTGTGAAAATAAGTGCTTTCGTATAGCATGTTGTCTTGTAAAGAAAACAGGAAACATTTTGATGTAGCGTTCTCAGCATTTCTCAAGAGCCACATGTTGCAGACCATTTACACTCATTGAGCACACACTTACCCCAGGTGCAGCAGGAAAGGCTGGACGAGGAATCCCTGGTAGTCCCAGCTTGTTGTGAATGGCGGTAGCGGACACAATCTGAGCAGAGGACATGGCTGCCATGTGTTGTAATGCTTTGTCCTTGGCGGTTTGATCCTTTAATATAACAGTTGGCATGCGGTTATTGAACTCTGCGCGGACAGTCGTGATTGTGCAGCTACAAGCGTGAGTATTAAACAGAAGAAGCCTGAAGGGGATGTTGTAATGCCAGCATGCATCTATGTGGAACCTAATGGCAGTGCCACCACTCTCACCTGATTATTATTTACAGATTGAAAGTTATGAACTACACATCGCCTTTCTACAAAGGAAGCGCTGAACTAATCTGTAGGAAAATCCAGCCATTAAAGGGGTTTTATGATGGATTAAACAAAGTCTAAAATAGTACAATAATAATCTACAAACTTTTCCTCTTGCAAATCTCCATTCCCGTGCTCTCGCCAGTCGATCCTTGTTCAGAAAGCAGTGTCATGATGGGTCGTCAATAGTGAGATCACGTGGCAGCGGTTTACTACGGAGGCCACGTGACAGGTTGTCTAAGGAAAGATTGGCTGGAGAGCGGAGAAATGAACATACCTTGTTTAATACATCATAAAAAACCTTTAGTTCACTGGAAGCTTGTGCTGTCCACCTGGCATGAGGTCTGCAGAGTCTTCAGTCATATCCCTAGCTTTTGGGTGACACATCCCCTGTATGGTGTACCATGGATTTTATAGGTGGGGGTCACAGATCATGGTTGGAAGAGTAAGATTGTCCTTTCATTTTAAGTGCCATGGCTTTCGAGCTCCACATCCAATGCTAAGGGAGTGTGGTCAACATTTTATTCAGAGATTAGGTTAAACGAGAAAACCAAAAAGGGCATCAGAAAAATAGGAGGGTCCCAGCTCACCGTCCCCGCACTGAAGAAAACTTGACATGTCTTATGTATCAAAAGTACGCCCAAGTCCGTAGCGGTATATTGACTAGACAGAAAAGTCTGATCAGTGGTTGTCCAACTGCTGGGACCCCCACCGATTCTGAGAACAGGAGGTACCAGTCCCGGTGGAGAAGTGGCGCTCATGCAAGGTCGCTCTCCATTACAGTGAATTGGAAAAATCGTGAAACAGCATTCCCAGGTTAAATAGTTAGAAATTTCTTTAGCACAAACAACGGCTGCCAGATTAATATTAAAAAAAAGAAATAAAAAAAAGAAAGAAAGAAGAGGAGACGAGTCATCTCCAGGCTACAAAACATCTTCCCATCTCCAAAAAAGCAGAACTGCAGACACGGCCATAGATAGAAGTTGCCAGTCTCCTGATAGAGACATTTTCAGCAGGAATTGGCCACACATCAGGTCTATAGATGTTCTACTGCAGCATCCCAGCGAAACCTTTCCTGGGGGGGGGGGGGGGGGGGGTATTGACTGGTCACATCACTACTTTTTAACTATTTTTTCTTTACATTTCACAGGTTGAATGTATATAAGACATTGAGTATACTGATCCGATTATATCCTGCGTTATTAAAGTAACATCCCTAACTGCATTCAGTATTTTGTCGGTGTCCTTTCACCAGAAAGCAGAGCATTTTTACAGCATTAACACAGTGAGAGCTTTCCAGCATCATGTCTGACAGCAGCGTGGAGCGTGACTGTTGTCTGTTTCCAAGAGAGACCAGCAAAATTTTGAAAGCAGCTCTGGGTGTGATTAGACAAAAAAAACCAAGATATCAATGAAAATTAAAGCAAGGTATTTGTAATTACTCCGCAGTTTATATGGATTTATACTGTGAAATGTTGTTAAAAGTAGATGCGCTCTCACCCCAGCAGATTGTCCTGGTGTGAATACCGGACTATAGGTCTCGTTATAATGTAATTTTAGTAATTTGTACATAGATGCGGATTCATCATTCCTCTGGGCTGAGAACACCAGGACAAGATACAGACCGATGTGGTTATCCACAGATCTGCTTCTTGGAGGAGGGAGAGGTGTGCTGGATTAAAATCCCATTTTAGCTGAAGTCACTCCTATAGTACAGTCAGTAGTTACAATGGAAAAAAGCGCAACTATGTGTTCTTCTGTCAGATGGTGCTACCCGATCTATAATCCCCTGTACTGCTCTGCCCTGGAATTGTGCAGCCAGATGTTGGTGCCTATGGCTGACACTGGTGCCTATGGCTGACACTGGTGCCTATGGCGGACACTGGTGCCTATGGCGGACACTGGTGCCTATGGCGGACACTGGTGCCTATGGCGGACACTGGTGCCTATGGCGGACACTGGTGCCTATGGCGGACACTGGTGCCTATGGCGGACACTGGTGCCTATGGCGGACACTGGTGCCTATGGCGGACACTGGTGCCTATGGCGGACACTGGTGCCTATGGCGGACACTGGTGCCTATGGCGGACACTGGTGCCTATGGCGGACACTGGTGCCTATGGCGGACACTGGTGCCTATGGCGGACACTGGTGCCTATGGCGGACACTGGTGCCTATGGCGGACACTGGTGCATGATGGCGGACATGTCAAAGCAGTCATTAGCAGTCTGAATCTTGGGCAGGGTGCACACATGCAGGCAAAGCCTTCATGCTATTAGCCCAATTCACTGCTCCAAAAAGACTGGCTATGGAATAGGCTTGTTACCCCGGGGGCGTTGATATCTAATCCACAGCTACTGCTCTGGGGTAAAACAGCACAAGCTGGGAACACAAGTCAAAGCAAACAGCCAAACACTGTGCAAAAGCCAAACTGGAGTCACAAGTCATGAGCTGCATCAATAACTTACCATATTTGTCACCTGGATACAATACAAATAGGGTGTTAAAAGGTTGGCGTAAAGCAAAAATAACTAAATATCACACAGAACCATTTACAAAGGACATAAAAAGCAGCTGCACAAACAGTGATTCATTCTTTTATAGGAGACCGGTAGAAATGCACAGTTCATAGAGTGTAATAGACAAACCGTATACACCGTGTTATGACTAGTGCAGGGGCCGGGGCTGTGGATCATGGCACGCTGCCCCCTCACTGGGCATAATACAGTGCACCAGTTTTACCTGCAGTGCTACTTTAAAGGGGTTCAGTACTTCAATGTCCCATTGGCAGCAACAGTATAATGTACACCCCACTCTGATTCTGCCCCCTCATCTTGGGCCTTTTGGGGCGCGTTGTTGCATATAGGGGAGCACCTTCTGGACGAGATGTGTTGTATAGCTGTAGTGCAGAAGAGTTACTGTGCATTCCTAATAAATCTCATTCATTGCACATGAAAAGCAATGTGAAGAACATAATACATCATGTAAGTCTATATGAACTGCTTTGTACACTCCTTGTAAACCGTTATACATCTACCGTGCTAGGCTCAACAATACACATTACAAAAAATAAATAAACCAAGAGACACAGAGCATGGGGGGGGTCATAAACATAAAATACAAACAGAAAAACAGGACGCACACGAATAGAGAAGAGCCGGAACATTTTCTTAATACCTTTGGTGTAAAACATTAAATCCCAGTCCCACTGTGCAGACTATTACATAAAGGGAAATTTAATGGGATTTAACCCTTCAGATTCCAGAATTAATGTCTGCAGACAATAAGTAATGCTGTTAAAGGGGAAGCTATAGGACACTACTGCTATAGATCAGGTTCACCTTTAAATGCATTTATCCCAACGCAGCCTTAGTCACGTCCCATCTTATACTAACTCCAGCCGCGGTCTTTGTAGCAATAGTCAGGAGGAGGATAGAATACGGCTCTGCTTTTCACAATAGGCCGGGCTCTTGGACTGTCGTTGCCTTGCTCACCACTGTATTGATAAGACTGAATTAAGTAACAAAAGGTGACTACTTCATCCCAGCAATGGCTCAGACGTTGGGAAGAATGTACATTCAGAGGTGTCCCGACTCGCTGCCTAATGAGGAGTAATTAATCCATCGCTTTATTTTTTTATGTTTCAAAAATTCTGAAGACTTCATTCACATCAAAAGGATTTATTTTTTTCAAAGCTTTCAACCATTGCTCATTGAACAGGAAACTGAAAGAGCTGGACTATATTTAGCTTTCTGCGACCAGTCATCAACATTTCTTTTGCTTGGCTACAGATTATGAATCTAGAACATTTCCAGGGGAATCATCTGGTGCATGTCTACTGAATAAGCAAAGAAAGGAAAGAGGGAGGGGAGGGGGGGGACAGAACAAGCCATTCATCCCTGTTTGCTGGTGAGAAAGGGGTTAAACACGGCTATCTGTGGTCCCATCAGCCTTTAATCTGTTTAGTTCTGCAACATGCTCATGCGTCCATGCAGCCGATACATTCGATGCGTAAATTAGCTGCAACCCAACGCATTTCGCTTCGTCCTGTAGTTACGGGTAAAGCAAAGGTGTCGTGCCTGCCAACAGGACTGCAAGACTTAACAAAAAGAAAGGCGGCATTCTGTGTTATCAAAAAGGCGCTAGTCTTCTCAATCCAACTGCTCAGCCAGTGCAGCTCCAAGCCAGCCACCAAGCAGCAATGCCCAGCATGCTGCGCAGCACATGTGGGCACAATCCCGCAAGCCCTTCACTACTGAGGACAGCTGGCACAGTGGGGTTAGTGTAGAGGGTGGCACATGTCATTTAGTGTTCTATATGTCAATTACTAGATTTGCCTGTTGAACTGTAAGTTACTCATTTTTATTCGACATTATTATTAACCAGCACATCTGGCGAGGTTCTTCTATTCTTTATATTTAGTCTTAAAGAGGCTCTGTCACCAGATTTTGCAACCCCTATCTGCTATTGCCTGTGATCGGCGCTGCAATGTAGATTACAGTAACATTTTTATTTTTAAAAAACGAGCATTTTTGGCCAAGTTATGACCATTTTTGTAGTTATGCAAATGAGGCTTGCAAAAGTCCAAGTGGGTGTGTTTAAAAGTAAAAGTCCAAGTGGGCGTGTATTATGTGCGTACATCGGGGCGTTTTTAATACTTTTACTAGCTGGCCGCTCTGAAGAGAAGTAACATCCTCTTCTCTTCAGAACGCCCAGCTTGTGACAGTGGAGATCTGTGACGTCACTCACAGGTCCTGCATCGTGACGGCAACATCGGCACCAGGCGACAGAGGCTACAGTTGATTCTGCAGCAGCATCAGCGTTTGCAGGTAAGATCGACTTACCTGCAAACGCTGATGCTGCTGCAGAATCAACTGTAGCCTCTGGTGCCGATGTGGCCGTCACGATGCAGGACCTGTGAGTGACGTCACAGATCTGCACTGTCAGAAGCTGGGCGTTGTGAAGAGAAGTGGATGTTACTTCTCATCAGAGCGCCCAGCTAGTTAAAGTATTAAAAACGCCCCGATGTACGCACCTAATACACGCCCACTTGGACTTTTACTTTTAAACACACCCACTTGGACTTTTGCAAGCCTCATTTGCATAACTACAAAAATGGTCATAACTTGGCCAAAAATGCTCGTTTTTTAAAAATAAAAACGTTACTGTAATCTACATTGCAGCGCCTATCTGCTGCAATAGCAGATAGGGGTAGCAAAATCTGGTGACAGAGCCTCTTTAAGCAAGTTGGTAAAGTGAGAACAATACTGACATACTTGAGGAATCTGAAGGGTGTTAAACAGGTTTTCTGGTTTTAAGTAAATAAAGCTTAAGCATTGTATAACGAGAAGTTCGGCAATTTATATGCGTTTTAATGCATCACCATTTTCAAGATCTCTGCTTGCGGTCAGTGAACAGGAACATTCTTGTTTATAGCCAGTAGATGAAGACCTGTACAGATACTTCTCACAGCTGAGGGTTTGCTTACATTGTATCCAGTCTAGAAAATCCACTATAAATTAAACAAATTTACTCCAGGCTGATATGTTTAAGGCTTCGTTCACATCTGTGTTGAGACTCATGGGTTCAGCCTGAGCTTTCTGTCAGGGGAACCCATGCACGGAATCCAAACGGAAACAAAACGGCAACCATAGGTTTCTGATCCATCACTATTGATTTCAATGGTGACTGATCCAGTGCCAATTGTTTGAGTTTGTCACCGTTGTGTAAGGATTCTGTCGTTTTGATGGAATCAATACCGTAGTCGACTGCGCTAGTCATTCAGTCAAAACGACGGAAACCATTTGCATAGGATCAGTCACCATTGAAATCAATGGTGATGCAAACGGAAACCTATGGTTTTCGTTTGTTTGGACTCCGTTCATGGGTTCCTCTGACGGAAAGCTAAGACGGAACCCATGAACAAGCCCTGACGCAGATGTGAACAAAGCCTTAACTACACGGATACATTGTAGTAAACTATCAGTACAAAGGATTGTCTAGAAAGGAGAGGACTTGCCACTAGCGTCAAGGCTTCTGTTTATAACGAAAGGCATGACGCTGTAACGGTCCCTGAATGATCCAATCTGTCAAAGGTGGAGCCCATTGACTTTATAGGGTTTGTTGGGATAATTTTGACATCAAGAATAGAGCTACAGACCTGCGCTGCTCTTGCCATAAAAAATATGACCAATAACCCCCCCCTTCCCGTTAGAGGCTCCAAAACAGATGTCAACAGAGCCTTAGGTTTATACAGACTTATCTGCTGGTGGTAAACAAGAATGTTCCCATTCACTGACAAAAAGCAGAGATCTTAAAAATGGTGAGGAATTGAAACAAAGTATAATAGAAAGTTGCAGAACTTCTACAATGATTATGCTTTATTTACATTAAAACAAGAAAACCTTTCGAGGTGTAAGCTACAAAGGCGAGTGAGGGTGTTATTGTCAGTCACTTGTTCAGTGTCCTAATTTTATTGCGTAGCTTATGAAGCCTCGCAACTTTTCTTTAAATGTATTAAAAAATTATTTTGATACACAAGCAGCTCAATCCCAATTTTGATTGCTTTACTGAAAAATCGCCCATGGAGCTTAGGCCTTTATGTACTAAGGAAAGTGCAACCGGTGTCGAGGATTGGGACTGGCCGAGCTTCTGCTGCACGACTGGAGCTCTGTGCTTGTTAATTCACCTCTAATTGATATCTCTGGGCAGACGTGCAGCTAAGTATCTGAAGAGGATATTCACAGTGACTGCTTGCAGAGAAATAGCAGAGCGGGTATTAAGAAATGTAAACAGCTCTCACATGCAGCAGGAAAACTAGGTTACAAGGATCGCAGCACAAAGCATTCACCGGTCACCATGGGAAACAGGAAGTGAGATGCGTAGCAACCACAAGCCCAAAAGCAGAGAAGCGCATACCTTCAGCTTGGAATGAAAATCACGAGATTTCCTTCTGGCAAGAACCTGAATGTGACTAGACACCTGCAGGGTAGGGGGAGGGAGGAAAACAAAGGAAAAAGCCTGTAACCATGGAGATGAAAAGCCCCTACAACTGGGCAAGCCAGACGTACCTTAATGGCGGCTTGGATTTCTCGAACTTTCTTTCTTGCTAAGACCTGTATGTGACTAGACACCTACGGGGTTCAGATTTAAAAAAAAAATAAAGAAAACAAAAAAGAAAAAAAAAAAAAAAAAAAAGGACATTTTAATTTTTGGGGGGAAGAATATGGTGTATTTTAGGGATAGTGCCCAGGGGGCATTTGGCCTGTGATACTAAAAATGGGTTTAAAAAAAAAAGCAAAACACAAACATATTTTTTTAAGTATTGCTTAATTTAGGGGAATAAAAAAAATATATATATTTAAAAAAAATTAAGAGTATACTTTAATAAAATCTATTGAGATTTAAATAAATCTGCCACTTCAAAATCGGCAAAAAAAAAAAAAAAAAAAGTACAAATTTTTCTTCAAAAATTGTTTTTCTTCAGACTGAAATATCACGTTATAGGTTACGCAACCCATATCAACTTTGTAAACATTTTCTTAACATTTCATACTTTTTACAAACCATATAAATGAATTCATATCAAGCATCAGCCCAGCAATTCACAACCTGGACAAAAGCCTGATATTTGCCAACAGGTGTTTTGATGCACTAGAGGTAAAGCCATTTTCACACAAGTTTACATATTACGGCCGCAAGTCTCGGCACTTCCGTGGGTCTGATGACCTGAATTAGCAGCAGACCTGCATAGGGGCCGTTTGGGATTTGTAGCCGCATTACACTGGTGGGAAACTGGCCCAAAAATTTACTATTTCTATAATCCTCCAAGCTAAAGAATATACAATAAAAACTAATTTAATATGCAATAAATGAAAAAAAAAGAAATTCTAAAAATAGAAACCTTACATTTTTGCAATTTTGTATAGACCGGAACACTAGTTCTACTTCTTAGGCTGGGATTACATGGTGCATTCTTGTTGTGTTTTAAGCATGCAGGTTTTTTTTATGAACTCCAAGTGACAGACTAAATGCTAAAAACGCAAAAAGGCAACAAAAACACTGTGTGAACCGAGCCAGAGCCATAGAACAGGATATAGTTGAAGTAAATCCTCATCACCTGCGCTCCCAGCTGAGACTCGTGCTGACACTTTCAGGAGGAGCTGAAGTTGCCCGACTAAATATTCATCAGTCATATGAATGCATTGTAATGAATCATGATCTGTGCCCTCTCTCTGATACTAATTGTTTGGAATAGTGGCCCAGATTTAAGGAGCTGCAGCCTGTGCTGACTCATCAGAAGCTTTTTTTGTGGCTTCGGTCACATTCTATGCGTGCCAATTTAAGGGGCTATTGTTCCCGTACAACATGCCCCTGTAAAAACAAGACTAAGCTGCCGGACGGTGGAGATGAATGTAAAAGGGGTTGTCCGGGTTTCATCAAATGAATGTTATTTTTTGTATAATAATAAAAAATAAGGTTCTATAATTTAGCAATATACTTTCTGTAATAATTTCTCACAGTTTTCAAGCTCTCTGCTTGTTGTTAATCAGTAGGAACCTTCATGGTTTACTTCCACTGGATAAAATTCTGTCCATGCTCATGTAATGGACACACAGGCGGCTGGAATAGTTACACTGTCACGTAATGGACACAGGTGCTGAAATAGTTACACGGTCATATAATGGACACAGGTGCTGAAATAGTTACACGGTCATATAATGGACACAGGTGCTGAAATAGTTACACGGTCACACAGGTGCTGAAATAGTTACACGGTCACACAGGTGCTGAAATAGTTACACGGTCATGTAATGGACACACAGGTGATGGAGATGTTACACGGTCATGTAATGGACACACAGGTGATGGAGATGTTACACGGTCATGTAATGGACACACAGGTGATGGAGATGTTACACGGTCATGTAATGGACACACAGGTGATGGAGATGTTACACGGTCATGTAATGGACACACAGGTGATGGAGATGTTACACGGTCATGTAATGGACACACAGGTGATGGAGATGTTACAGCATGTGTAGCAGAATTTTATCCACTGAACGTAAACTTCCCTTTTCCCATCCCTTGGTTGAACTTGTTGGACATGTGTCTTTTTTCGACCGTACTAACTGTATAAACAATGAATGTTCTTACTAAAAAACAAGCAGAGATCTTAAAAACCAGGAGGAATTGATGCAGAAATTATATTGGAAAATTGTATAACAATTATAAAACAAAAACAGTAAATTTGCTGAAAACGGACACCCATTTGGTTAACACCGCGAACGGGCTTTCACAAGGTAAAGTTAAAGGGACTGTCAGTAGGCCGCGTTTACATATGGAGTCAAGTTGCTGCCTACTGGCCCTTAACACGCAGTTATAAGGACTCCATGTGCTGCCATAATGGGTCTGTACGTGCCGCTTTGTCGCTTACATGGACCATTATTGCAAATCAAGAGGAGAAAAGGTAGTTCAACCAATATGACCGATAAGGCCTCGTTTACATCAGTGTCAGGTTTTGTTAGACCTTGGAAACAATAGCTTCCGTATGCATTTACCATCAGATTCAATGGTAATGCTTTCGTTGCAAATGGTTTCCGTTTCTTTCAGTTCTGTAAGGCTTCGTTTTTTTTTTTCATGGAAACAATAGCGTAGTCGACTTTCCTATGGTTTCTGCAAAAAAAAAACTAAACCTTGCGAAACGGACACAAGCGGAAACATTACCATTGAAATGAATAGTAACGCAAACTGAAGCTATGGTTTCAGTTCATGGGTTCCTCCAATGGAAAAGTCTAAAAGGAACCCCCGACGCTGATGTGAACGAGGCCTAAACCGGCACGGATAGTGATGTACTGTGTTGTAAACGGATGTAACATTTAAAGAATGTTTTTGGTTTTCTTATTTTTTTTTTGCTATTACGATTAGGATATGGATATTAGTGATAACCATCTCCGAGATCATAGAATACACACATCATCTGACCTGTGTACCTATGTCCAGCTTTACCCGCAGGGGTGAATACTCATTCTCTTGTGTTAAATTTCCATCATATTGTATCGAACTTCAGGTAATTTATTCGAAACAACCAGAAATCACAAAATGAAGCGGATTTACACTATAAGGCCTCATTTACACAAGCGTAATATACGCGCGTGCGACGCGCGTGCTTTTCACGCGTGTCGTACGCACCTATATTACTCTATGGGGCAGTGCAGACGATGCGTGAATTTTGCGCAGCGCGAGTGCGTTGCGTAAAACTCACGACATGTTCTATAATCGTGCGTTTTTCGCGCATCAAGCACCCATTGAAGTCAATGGGTGCGTGAAAACCACGAAGGTCGCACGGAAGCACTTCCGTGCGAACTGCGCGATTCGCGCAAGAGCTGTCAAACTGAATGTAAACAGAAAAGCACCACGTGCTTTTCTGTTTACAAACATCCGAACGGAGTGTCTTAGACATGAGCGAACCGAACTTTACCGGGTTCGGCCGAACTCGTTTTGACCGAACCCGGCAGGAGACAGTCACTGTGCAGGGTGCTGAAAGAGTTAAACTGGTTCAGCACCCTGGACAGTGACTTCCGATTCCAATATACGTGAACGTGTAAAAAAAAAAAAAAAAAAAGTTCGGACTTACCGATAACTCCCGGCTTCTTCCTCCAGTCTGACCTCCTGGGATGACAATTCAGTCCAAGTGACAGCTGCAGCCAATCACAAGCCAAGCACAGCTGCAGCGGTCACATGGACTGCCGCATCATCCAGGGAGGTGGGGCCAGATGTCGAGAGGCGCGTCACCAAGGACGCGTCACCAAGGCAACGGCCGGGAAGTTCTCGGTAAGTACGAACCTCTTTTTTTTTTTAAACAGGTTACTCGATATGGTGATCGGAATGCACTGTCGAGGGTGCTGAAAGAGTTACTGCCGATAAGTTAACTCTTTCAGCACCATGGACAGTGACTGACGTCGACTAGACTCATCTCTATGATGGCGGCTGCGCGAAAATCACGCAGCCGCGCATCATACACGGATGACACACGGAGCTGTCAAGTGCCTTTTGCGCACGCAAAACGCTGCGTTTTTTGCGCGCGCAAAACGAACACGCTCGTGTAAATGAGGCCTAATGGTGCATTCACCCGGCCCTATATTTGGTGGGTGTTAAGACACTCCTATCACTGCTTTTGGCCTGAAATATACAAGTCCATCTGGTACCAAAAACACAGCTGTATAATGTAATTACTATATTACCCTGGTAAGTGTGTATATTAAATCAACAAGCAGAATTCAGCCATCACTTTAAATACTTTATTTAATGGAGTTACATCCTGTATTATACTCCAGAGCTGCACTCACTATTCTGCTGGTGGAGTCACTGTGTACATACATTATATTACTTATCCTGTACTGATCCTGAGTTACATCCTGTATTATACTCCAGAGCTGCACTCACTATTCTGCTGGAGTCGCTGTGTACATACATTACATTACTTATCCTGTACTGATCCTGAGTTACATCCTGTATTATACTCCAGAGCTGCACTCACTATTCTGCTGGTGGAGTCACTGTGTACATACATTACATTATTTATCCTATACTGATCCTGAGTTACATCCTGTATTATACTCCAGAGCAGCACTCACTATTCTGCTGGTGGAGATACTGTGTACATACATTACTTATCCTGTACTGATCCTGAGTTATATTCTGTATTATACTCCAGAGCTGTACATTGTGTAGCTTCTGTGCTGATATTTTTTTATACTTTGGGATTTATCAGGATCTCTCTAAAGTGTAACGAACATCCTACAAATATGAAGCAGTTTGAGGCGCATTGCTAGACTACACTTTATCAGTGTGGATCCTCCTCAGTTGTGTGTACAATACTTCTGTTCTACTATAAGATGTTATTATAACCGTAAAGTTGTTATATTTGTTTTATTACTGGACGACCGTAGTGATCCAATCAGCGCCGTTTCTGTTAGAGGTTTTTCAGTAAAAGCGCAGTACAACGCGTCAATTATGCGAAAAGGTGCTTTAATCTGGTTCTTCAGATTAATCCGATAATAGCGTGCAACCACCAGCTTTCACTTTCATCAATTTGACCAAATAAAACATGTTATGTTTATAAGCCAACAAGTGTCTCGAATAGCAAGAATCCAGCTGTTTATAGGGTATACCTACACTGTGCGGCCAGGCATCTATAATGTTCGGTGCGGCATGAGAATGTGTCTGTACTTTTAGGATGATTATAGGAAGACACGGAGGAGTCCAAATTAGCTACTCTACTAGTCTGTATCTAATCAACAAAATAATAGCAGCCATTAAAGGGCTAATCTTGCTATAATTTGTTGCATGTTTCCCCGAAAAAAATGGGCGGGGGGATTAAACCTAGCGTTTTAGACACCAGTCTTAATGTAAACAAAGCTGGCTTGATGTGCACCCACCAATGTTTTAGTATAGTGCCACGAGCAGCGCAAATGCCTGAAAAGTTGCTTTTTTTTATGGCGCAAATTTCAACTTTTAATGGAATTGCGACTATTATAACCTCCAGTCCTTATATCTATGAGTAACAGATATCAGCCGCTCCTCTTATATCACTGCTGTACTATTATACCCTCCAGTCCTTACATCTATATATATATATAGACAAATCCAATACACAGGTCAGCACTCCAAGGTAAAGTGTAAAATGAGGATCCTTTATTCACCACAAGCGCAACGTTTCAGCCCTGCTCAATGGGGCCTTTCTCAAGCTTGAGAAAGGCCCCATTGAGCAGGGCTGAAACGTTGCGCTTGTGGTGAATAAAGGATCCTCATTTTACACTTTACCTTGGAGTGCTGACCTGTGTATTGGATTTGTCTGTGGATTTGTGACACTGGTCGTGTGTCTGAACAGGGACTTGCACCCCACACTGGAAGAACGGTGCTGCTTTTACTCTACTAGCATATATATATATATATATATATGTGACTGATATCAGCCGCTCCTCTTATATCACTGCTGTACTATTATATCCTCCAGTCCTTACATCTATATATGTGACTGATATCAGCCGCTCCACTTATATCACTGCTGTACTATTATATCCTCCAGTCCTTACATCTATATATGTGACTGATATCAGCCGCTCCTCTTATATCACTGCTGTACTATTATATCCTCCAGTCCTTACATCTATATATGTGACTGATATCAGCCGCTCCTCTTATATCACTGCTGTACTATTATATCCTCCAGTCCTTACATCTATATATGTGACTGATATCAGCCGCTCCTCTTATATCACTGCTGTACTATTATATCCTCCAGTCCTTACATCTATATATGTGACTGATATCAGCCGCTCCTCTTATATCACTGCTGTACTATTATATCCTCCTGTCCTTACATCTATATATATGACTGATATCAGCCGCTCCTCTTATATCACTGCTGTACTATTATATCCTCCAGTCCTTACATCTATATATGTGACTGATATCAGCCGCTCCTCTTATATCACTGCTGTACTATTATATCCTCCAGTCCTTACATCTATATATGTGACTGATATCAGCCGCTCCTCTTATATCACTGCTGTACTATTATATCCTCCAGTCCTTACATCTATATATATATGTGACTGATATCAGCCGCTCCTCTTATATCACTGTTGTACTATTATACCCTCCAGTCCTTACATCTATATATGTGACAGATATCAGCCGCTGCAGTTATAAGTTCTGGACTGTAGCGTTAGTGGCCCTTTAAGCAAATTAATTTTACGATTTGGGAGTAGGATGAATGTTTGATATCTGGAGCTGGTGATGCACATTTGTGAGTGAACCACTTGTAGCATATCATCAATTTTCATGCATTTGATTTGAGTCAATAAATTGCAGTTTCTCAGCATTCACCATGTCACAAGAACAGTTGAAAGAATCGATTGAATTACCTGCTTCCTGGTCCGCGTCTTCCCTGTCCGTAACTTGATGTATCGTGCTATCAATTCATTTCTACCTGAAAAAAAGAATATAAGGGTTAATATTCAGCAGCCTGCGTATACAAATAATGTACGCAAGAATGTGATGCTACAAGAAAAGCTGAAATTAAATTAGACAGACACCTGGGCCTGGTGCCCGTCACATCACAGAAGATACACTACACATAAGGCCCTTTTACACCGGCCAGTAAGCGGCCGTTGCAGCGAGCGCCGATCGAGACATCTTTTATCGGTGCTCGTTTGCTCCTGTCACGCGAAGCTATGGATGGGGACGAGCGGTCGTTACTCCGATCTCTCATCATGTCGGCAGTGCGTCTCCCTGTTTACACACCAAGATGAGCTGCCGACAAAGATAATATTGTAGGTTTTTAAAATGAGGATCCGACCAGCAGATGATCCAGCGTTTGCGCGTTCATCCGCTGATCGTTCCTCTGTTTACACAGGACAATTATCAGCAACGAGCGTTATATGAACTAATGATCTGCCTGATAATAGTCCTGTGTAAAACCCCCTTTACTGTATTCACTATAATATATCATGGTCCTGAAGTTCAAAGAGTTTGCCAAAGGTGTAAAATGCAATAGAAGCAGGGGGTCCTCGACCTGTGGCTCTCCAGCTAGAATAAAACCATTCCCAGCATGTAGTCCGCAGATGTTCAGGCAGCTAGACCACGATCATAGAGGCAGCTGCTATATGCCCCATATAGAAGGGTGCCCAGCTCGGGTTAGCGGAATCCTGGTTTCTAATGGGTTGCAAGCCGCCATGTATCTGGGTTCCACAATGGGGTGTGGGGTCTTACATGCCTGAATGTGTAGTGCAATGGGAGTAAAAGTCAGATTTTTTTTGCTATGGGGCCCGGTCTATTGTAGTCTGGTACATCAGGTTACATTATATATACTAATAGATTGTTACTAATATATTCACAGTGCAGTTGTGTTTTCATGCTGTATCCATGACATTTTATGTAGCCGTTTTTCCACCATTGACTTTAATGGGAAAAATGCATTATTAATGCCAAAGCACCACTATGGGACATAAATGAAGCATAAACCCAGATAAGAAAAACTATTAGCGAATTTAAATGAAGATAACAATGAATAAATAAATGAAGATAACCATGAATAAATAAATGTGCTGAAACAAAAATAAGTCAACACAGATGAACCGCATCAATATAGCACGATAACATTCAGATTACAAGGGGAGTAACAAGCCGCCATTATTATTTGTGCTACCTATATTTTATTTATTTCTGTTAATTATATAGCGCCAACATATTCCTCAGCGCTCTACAGAGTTGTCCGTACTTACTGTCCATTGGGGCTCACAATCTAAAAATCTTTATGGTATGTTTTTGGGAGGAAACCAGAGTACCCGTAGAAACCCACATAGACACGGGGAAAACATACAAACTCCATGCGGATGTCGACCTTGGTTGGATTCGCACCCAGCGCTGCAAGGCCATCGTGCTAACCACTGAGCCATCGTGCTGCCATTACCACGTGCGGGTTCAGTGCATTTCTTTGTCCTGGTTTGTGTGTTTCTCACCTGCACTCAGCATGCCTGTATGAACCTCATGTAGAAGTGTGTGTGACCCGGGTCACATAATATATTTCCTACTTCCTTCATGTGGGATAAATAGATTCCAGGTATGGTGTGCAGGAAGTCAAGGTTTGTTGTCCCGCTCGCCTGTGACATTGTGTGTAAACATCAGCGTGTCTACCTGGAATGCTGAGAATTTCTAGTCACCTTAGAGAGTAAATATAAAAGGAGTTCACAGACATAACAAGTTCTGCTATCCAGCAACATATCAAGGGATTGCAGAATGACCTAAAAACTCCCATGGTACATAGTACAAACATTGATCTGCAGGTTCAGCACAGTGTAACATGATACAGAATTACATAACGCGGCTCCAGCGCAAACACTGCCATAATCAATCAGTGCAAACACAAGGCCGTGTTACCATGATACCCGCAATCATAGTCTATAATAATAATTAAAATACAATTTATAGGGAACGTAGAATCACATTTCAATTTACGTTTATAACTACACAATGAAAATGAATCTAATTATACAGCACTGGGATCCTGGATGCAAATAAGACCAGGGCCCACGTCGGAGTGTGTGTGTGTTCGGTGCTTGTGTGGGTGTCTACAGGGTTCTCCCATTTCCTTCTAAGTGGCAATATCAAAGGAGAACCCCGGGGATTTTACTCAGGCCCCAGGCTAAGCACACTATAATGTCAGGCCCGTGTGAAGAGTGGACCCCCTTTTCTTGAGTACACATCATTATCACGGTATTGCTGACATATGGGGATCAGGGTCTCTTCATTGCAGGATATCATTGTCTGTGCAGAGCTCTGAGGAACGGCCGACTATTCAATCATCAGGACGGTGCTCTGATCTTTGGTCATTTAGTACTATATATACCCATACGTTTTCCAATAATTGTATTCTGGATTAAGGGCTCATCCACACGTAGCGGAATTGCGGCAAATTTTCCATCCGGAATTGCGGACGGAAAATATGCAGGATACAGTAGCAGCAAAGTGGATGAAATGTAACAAAACTCATCCACAGGCTGCGTAAATATTCAGAGCAGAAATTGACCTGCGGTGCGTATTTTTCGGACTTCAATTCCTGCTGCGGAAAGTGGACTGAATTGCTGCGCTATTCAGGAGCTGTCACCATCTCCCAGAATTATGAAAAACGCAGCAAAATACGCACCATTTGCTGCAGTTAAAAAAAAACAGGAAATGGTGCGTTTTTTGCCGCAGCGGAAAGTCTGATACTTTCAACGGAATTGCTGCAGAAATTTTCTGCAGCAATTCCGTTACGTGTGGACAAGTCCTGAGGATATGAATTCCCACTGTTTTGCATTGTGCTTCTTTTCCACAGCAACAGCTAAAACCCTAAGAAATCTCCAACTTGAATCTCCCGCCTCACCGGCCATGAAGGTTACTGAGCGCTCTTCTCAAGTAGAGGCTTTCACCTTCACGTTCTATGAAATCCGCTTAGTCACGAAAGCCATTGAGCCCACAAACAAACAAAAAAAAAAACACAACAAGGGGTGAGGAGGGGGTGTTTGCAAGTCAACAACGAGTTAAGTAGTTGCAGGCAGAAATTAGGGTACACAATAAAGAAAATAATCCAATTTCGAATTGTGGAAATATTACAAGCAGGTGCTTCGGTAGAGAGCTCACTCAGTTGTATATATGGGAGGGAAGACTTGGCGGGGCAGGCCGGGCACTCTGTGCAGAGGGGGCTTTACTGCAGGAGGTCACGTGACAGGGGCCAATAAACAGCATCTGGGGACTTTCAATTACAGCCCTCACCCAGCATGCCTGCACTGTAATCTCTACCAGATGAGGCTCAGGCCTCACTATTTTCAATAATTCACACACTGTGTACACATAACATGACAATAAGGGCATTCATGCGGCCGCCTGATTCGCAGATCAAAGCTTCCAAATGGGCGGCTGTAGGCATGCTTACTGCTGAATTATTCATTCTTTTCACAGGCTTGGAAAAAAAAAAATGCTCAGCAGGACTTGGCCGCTCGAGGCCCTTTCCTGTGCCGTATTCTGAACTCAACATCTGAACGGGAAGCAGCCCTCTAAAGTGGTGAAACAACCAACCCACCAAAATAGAGAGATTAGCACTGGCTACAATAAAACATCCCCTCCAGAACCAGCGGCCACAGAGAAACAGATCAAACAGCTCCCCTAAGAGCGCGCAATCTCCGATGCAGCGGGTCCATAGTGCCACTCATACAAAAAGTTAATGACCGTGAAAAAAAGCAAGCGCTTAATGACAAGATACATAGGGCATAATAGTATGTATGTATAATATATATATAAAATTATATATAGAGATTGATATGACATGTTCTTCAGAAGTGACATTTGTCTTTACTTATTTGTTGAAACGTTCCATCATATATATGTACACAAGTGCCCTAATGTATGTAAAATGACATATTACACACAAAGGACTATTCCATGACAATACATACATATATGTATTTACTTCTATAAACACACACATATACATACATAATATACACATACGCACCTGCCACAAAGGCAGAGAGTAGAATCCTTATTATAGAAGTGCCGTTGATTTTCCACCTGTTACACCCCAGGATAAAGCCATGCATTGATAAACTACAATTAACCACCTCTCTGCGTGGCCATTTTTTTTCTCTTTCATTTAAAAGATGGAAATTGAAATGAGCTTTTGTAAGTTTCGAGTGCTTTGTTTAATTATATTAAGGCTTCATGGCCGTCAATCAGCAGCGAAACAGCAGGATGAACTAGGTGTGACCTCCCCATGTAGTGAACGCCTGCTGCTAACCAGCTGTGCACGGCATACTCTGTACTCTCCTCAATGCTTCCCTCCAAATCACAATGATCCCTGCAACTTCTAAAACCCATCAATTGTTATTGAAGCCCTGCCTACAAAGGGAGAGCGGAGCTGCCATTGTGGACCCGTCCTGCGGCAGCTGACACTTTATTCACTAACAAATCTAATTTAGCAGCTACAATACTCGAGGGGCAGGACCCGCCCGCAAAATCCACGGTGTAAACATAGCCTTACATTGCATATACCCTACAGAAAAATTACATCTGTATCAAACTGCCCATAGACAGAGTGTGTTGGACTGTTTTACCCCACAGATAAGGAGCAGGGTCTGACATCTGACCATGGTGAGGTTTGCCATTTATCTTCAAAAACAATACAGAGGATCCTAAAACAGAATGTAGGAAGGATCTATTTGTAATTTTTTCTTTTTTTTATTCCCGACATATTTTCTCTTGGATTTCTTCCCATGTTTTCTGCTTGTGTGACCACAGAGGCGCAATTACAACAATGTCAAAACACAGCTGCATGTCCGCACAGGCTCGTATAGCCTATAGGTAAGAGGAGAACATTTCAGCAATGCTCCCTTGTCTGCTTCCTTTCCATTTTTAGTTATACACAAAAACACGCCAAAAAGTGTACAATCCTTTTCTCTTCAGAAAGTTCCTCCCAGACTTGAAGTGAAGTACAGGGGGTTATAGGATATAAATGATGGCAAATAAGCTGAAAACTCATTTATTCTTTTATTTTAAAATATTTTGTCATACAAAGTACAACATAACCTCCGTAACAGCTGTGCTAAGCTCCTACAATGAAGGGGAGCAGCTCGTTTTTCGTACATCTGATTACTGTACAGTGATTCGTGTAAAGACATTACGTACCAGATACACAGTGACCCCACCAGCAGAATAGTGAGTGCAGCTCTGGAGTATAATGCAGGATATAACTCAGGATCAGTACAGGATAAGTAATGTAATGTATGTACACAGTGACTCCACCAGCAGAAGAGTGAGTGCAGCTCTGGAGTATAATACAGGATGTAACTCAGGATCAGTACAGGATAAGTAATGTAATGTATGTACACAGTGACTCCACCAGCAGAATAGTGAGTGCAGCTCTGGAGTATAATACAGGATATAACTCAGGATCAGTACAGGATAAGTAATGTAATGTATATACACAGTGACTCCACCAGCAGAATAGTGAGTGCAGCTCTGGAGTATAATACAGGATATAACTCAGGATCAGTACAGGATAAGTAATGTAATGTATATACACAGTGACTCCACCAGCAGAATAGTGAGTGCAGCTCTGGAGTATAATACAGGATATAACTCAGGATCAGTACAGGATAAGTAATGGAATGTCTGTACATAGGTGACTCCACCAGCAGAATAGTGAGTGCAGCTGTGGAGTATATACAGGATATAACTCAGGATCAGTACAGGATAAGTAATGGAATGTCTGTACATAGGTGACTCCACCAGCAGAATAGTGAGTGCAGCTGTGGAGTATAATACAGGATATAACTCAGGATCAGTACAGGATAAGTAATGTATGTACACAGTGACTCCACCAGCAGAATAGTGAGTGCAGCTGTGGAGTATAATACAGGATATAACTCAGGATCAGTACAGGATAAGTAATGTAATGTATGTACACAGTGACTCCACCAGCAGAATAGTGAGTGCAGCTCTGGAGTATAATACAGGATATAACTCAGGATCAGTACAGGATAAGTAATGTATGTACACAGTGACTCCACCAGCAGAATAGTGAGTGCAGCTGTGGAGTATAATACAGGATATAACTCAGGATCAGTACAGGATAAGTAATGTAATGTATGTACACAGTGACTCCACCAGCAGAATAGTGAGTGCAGCTCTGGAGTATAATACAGGATATAACTCAGGATCAGTACAGGATAAGTAATGTAATGTATGTACACAGTGACTCCACCAGCAGAATAGTGAGTGCAGCTCTGGAGTATAATACAGGATATAACTCAGGATCAGTACAGGATAAGTAACGTAATGTAATGTACACAGTGACTCCACCAGCAGAATAGTGAGTGCAGCTCTGGAGTATAACTCAGGATCAGTACAGGATAAGTAATGTAATGTATGTACACAGTGACTCCACCAGCAGAATAGTGAGTGCAGCTCTGGAGTATAATACAGGATATAACTCAGGATCAGTACAGGATAAGTAACGTAATGTAATGTACACAGTGACTCCACCAGCAGAATAGTGAGTGCAGCTCTGGAGAATAATACAGGATATAACTCAGGATCAGTACAGGATAAGTAATGTATGTACACAGTGACTCCACCAGCAGAATAGTGAGTGCAGCTCTGGAGTATAATACAGGATATAACTCAGGATCAGTACAGGATAAGTAATGTATGTACACAGTGACTCCACCAGCAGAATAGTGAGTGCAGCTCTGGAGTATAATACAGGATGTAACTCAGGATCAGTATTGTACACAGACTCCCTTTTTATTGGATTAATTCTATATGTATGTTGTAAAATAGCAATATATTCTAAAAGTCTTCTTAACAGTGAACCTAACATTTGACCTGAACAGCCGGAGTACCACACCTTTTCGGTTGCTCTATAAGCCACCTATATTCAGCGAAGGGTAATTTCTGTGGCTTGGAGGCATTGATAACACGTCACATGGATTTGGTTTTCTGCCGCGCTTAAATAAAGCAACTTATGTTTATGACATCTTTGTTGCACAATGTGGCTGCACACAACATTTTTGTAACCTTGACAGCAATACGTTTGTTTGAGGGGATTCACAGGTCTCTTCCCCGCTTCACTGTGGTAAGGAACGTTGTGGTTGTTTTTTTCCCCTCGTCTTTCATTTAAAAGCAAGGACACGCGCTGGATAATAAGTGACATCTTTTAGAACCGTATTTCACATTTTGTCTTTGTGATTCTCGGGCTTATCGGTCTCTGTACAAATGATAAAAAGCGCTGTATGGAAATTATTATTTTTTTACAAAAAAAATATTACCTGAACAATAAAATCCAAGGACACAAGTGTTTTTTCCCCAGCGCATAAAAGAAAATGCACTTGGTTATTTAGTAATATTTTTCCCTTTTATGTGCATTACAAAGTTTTTATAAAATAATAAAAGCCTCCCTTCCCTGACCCAGCCTCTCCTCATTATCCATTAGAGATGTGCAAAGACCAGAACAATTGTTGTGGCCCAACAGGTGAAAACTTTAAAAAAGGGGAACAAACTCATTCATATGGGCATCAGCAATGGCAGCCGACAGCCACGATCACTAAAAATGGGTGACACGCTGGAGGCACTAAGAGTATGGCATTTAGGCCGGTTCCCACGTAGCGTAAACGCTGCGGTATTTCCGCAACGGAGTTCTGTTCGGCAGCATTTCCAGTAGCAGCAAAGTGGATGAGATTCAGAAAATCGCAGCGTAAACGTTAATAAATTGTCCTGTGGTGCAGAATTGAATTCCGCAGCGTGTCAATTTATGCGGTTTTCCCCCCCATTGAATTCTATGGAGACGCAAAACCCGCGACAGAAAGCCAAGTGTTGCGACTTTTACGGCGTGTACGCAGCGATTATGCCAGAAAAATCGCAACTATGGAAAATAATTTTATTAAAAAAAATCATCCTTACCCAGAACGCCCTCCTCCTTCCTGCAATCCGGCCTCCTGGGATGATGTTGCATCCCATGTGACAGCAGCAGCCAATCACAGGCTGTAGCTGTCACCTGGGCTGCAGTGTCATCCAGGGAGGCCGGACTACGATGGAGGGACGCGTTGCCATAACAATGACCTACGTAAGTACGAGCCGTTGTTACCGCTGCTTTCCGCAGCGGAAACGGTCTGAAAAAAACGCACCACATTGTGCAATGGCTTCTGTTAGTGATGATCACCTGTAGAAATGCTTTCTATTTGTTATAACAGAATATCTTTAAGGGATTCACCCGGGGCAGATTCATGACAAAATCAGATCCATACATGTGATGTTTCTGCCGCAGGCTCATGGATTTCTAACTATTTTGATGAATGGAACAATCTTGGAAATAAATCTCTGCCGCGTTTAAATCCACCGTAAAGATGTGCCACCCTTTATTAACCAGTTTATATATAGAATTAAAGGGGGTTTGCCACAAAATACATTTCTCATCTACCACAGATGATAAATGTACGATCACTGGGGGTCCTACCGATCACTGGAACGTAGGCTCTGTGTGCCCCGGTCATCCTCACCGACACGACCGTAGTGAGGACTTTGAATGGACCGGTGGTCGAGCATGTGCGGACTATGGGACCGACAGAAACCTAAATAATGCTAGATAATAGGGCAGTGCATGAAATTGCGGGAGTACAGGACAAAAACGTTCTGTAAAAGGATCCTTGCGCACGATGGTGTATCCGCAGCTGTGGCCCCTGGACTAGAGCTTTATAGGCTGTATATTTTATTCCATTTTTGATGAGCCTTATAGACAGTTATTCACACACCAGCATATCCCACTCCACAGTATAAAGCGGTTAGTTTTACAACCTCCCACTTGTCACAACATATCAGTGTAACACATGCAGACGGCGCTGCTTCCATCTCCGGGTAGTGAACGGTTATATTTGCAGCCTTTGATCACATTTCCAGGTCTCAGCCTTCCTGATTCCTGCAACAATCATGTATAACATTTTAATACTAAAATAACATCTTATAAGAGCAGGGAATGTGTAAGTCACATAGAAAAATCCTTAATCTGTCATAGCAGGTTAATGCCCAAATGTTTCTGGCAGGGGAGAGGCTGTGATTGTAGGACAGGTGAATGGAATCTATTGTACTCAGTTATCAGCCATTTCAGGCTAAGAAAAGGCTGAATATAATGTTCTTCCATTCGATGGGAAGCAAAGTGCAAAAATGTCCCTGCCTCAACGATCACTACTTTAGGTCACATTTCTAAGGCGCTGAGGACCTCCAGAGACATTTACATCAGTGTGTGTGTGTGTGTGACTGGTGTCAGATGCTCCTCTTATAATGCTGTATGCAGGAAAGCTCCCCCTAGTGGTTGCTGGAGGAAGTCATACACTACTATTAAACGCTATGGAGAGAATTTTCTACTACTGGCGTTTCATATACGCTAGTCAAAGTAAAGTGCGCTGGAGTACAAGGCGTCAAATGTATTGGAACGTGCACGTCACTTATCTTTGGCTGTCTGGTATAAATTATGGCACAAATCTTGTGCACAATTTCTGGTGGAAGAATCGGTGGCGGCTCCAGATATCCCTAGAATGAAGGGACTGTGGAGCTAAGTGAAACTGGCCCAGGAGTAAGGGGGGAGGGGTAGAGATTTGGTTTATCTTTTGCTCTATCATCTCATGATACATTGGTATATAGAACCCAGGTGCGCATTGTATATGTACTCTACGTATTCTTGTAAACTGTTCCTCTTAGGACCCGTTCACATCAGTGTTTTGGGTTCCGTTCAACTTTTCCAGTGAAGAAGAACCAATTAACCGAAAGCCGAATGGAAACTAAATCACTTCCGTTTGAATTACCATGGATTTCAATGGTAACGCTTCCGTTTCAGTAGGTTTCCGTTCAATACATTTTTTCTTTTTCCATGGAAACAATAGTGATGTCGACTGCGCTATTTTTACGTGAAAGAAAAAAAAATGGAAGCTTTACGGAATGAAACCTACTGAAACATTACCATTGAAATCAATCGTAAACCAAATGGAAGCAATAGTTGCCGTTCGGCTTTCGCTCTCATCGGTTCCTCTGACTGAAAGGTTGAACGGAACCCAAGCGCTGATGTAAACAGGCCCTTGGGCTTGGTTCACACCTGCGTCGGTGTGTTCTGTTCTACTCCATCAAATGAGCTTAACAAGGGTATAAATGTGGCAACGGTTCCGTTGCACGACTGATACCACCAGCGGCCGCCGGAACACATTGACTTTAATAGGTTCCATCAGGGTGTCTGTCGTTTTACCGGAGACGATAGCTCAGCATGCTGCGCTATTTTCTCCAGTAATCTCTCCCTATGGGAGCCTCCAACGCAGATGTGAACGAAGCCTAATTCGTGTGTCCTGCTAAAAAAAAAAACAAGAGCAATTTAAAAAGTAATGGAATTCCAGTGAGCTCTTTTCGAATGATGTTTACCTCCAGCTCGGGGCTGTATTTTAAGAATAAAGACAATAAGGAGCTGCACCAACTATTGCTCAGCCCAGGAAGTGATTACATGTAGGTTTCTCTGGTACTTCAGCCTGTATAGCCAGGGGTGCCTCATACAGAACCAGTGATGGACAGTATATAGAGAAATACACAGTAACATAGTTAGGCACCTAGTCTGATCTGATGGCACGCGTATGCGTAAGTGCGGAAAAATATATAAACAGAACAGTAAAATTTCTAGAATGATCAGAGCTGTCTAATGCTTTGGGGCTGGCCCCTGTATGTTCATACAGAGTTTTTTGCAGGCAGAAAATTCAGCTCTGGTTTTTTTAAGTGGTTTTGCACCACACGCGTTTGACACATTTTTTGCCACGATTTGTGGCCGCTTTTTTTGTAGCTATCACTTCAACAGATAGAATAAACGCGAGCGTTTTTTGCCGAAATACGTGTCAAATCACGGCAATAAAACGTGTCAAAAAACGCGTTTATTCCCGTCTCCCATTGATTTCAATGGGGTTTTTGAGGCGAAAAATGTCTCAAGGTAGGTAGGGCACGTCACTTCTTTTTACTGCCAGGGCTGTTTTTTTGCTCGCAGTAAAAAAAAAAAAAAAACACAACAAACGCCTCCACCTTCCATTGAAATAAATCAAATAAGTCAATTTCTGAAGTTTTCCGCCGCAAAAAACTGTGTGAACAGGGCCTTAGTTGGAAGCTCATGATTCAAAGACAATCAAAAGTCAAGCGCCTCCTCTTCAGGCCCTGCACGAGGCATAACAGTATCTAAATTTTCCTGAAGGGATCCTTTAGGATTTCCCTTCATTGAAATTTTGCGATAATAGTTTGTGAAAGGAAGTCTCCTGTTTATCAATGGTCAAAGAGGGCCATAAAAAAACAAAAATAAAAGAATGGCTATAATTTGTCAGAAATCAAATAGCCCTGACCCAAAACCCATTTAGGCCTTATCCACACGACAGGGTCCGAGTGTCGGCCGATAAAAACGGCCGTTTTTTCCCGGCCATTTTGCATCCGTTCCTGGCCGTGTCGCCGTTTTTAATGGCCGATTTTGACCTGTTTTGCATCCGTTGTTTTCCTGTAAGCAGTGCCACCCGGCTCCCCTTGTAGGCAGTGCCACACAGACACCCTTGTAGGTAGTGCCACACAGACACCCTTGTAGGTAATGCCACACATATATGGACAGTGAAGTGAGTGACTTCTCCTGGATCGGAATCCCCATCCACAGCGGTGGGGATTCCGCTTCAGAAGTCGCTGACATCACTGTGTCCATATATGGACAGTTAAGGCAGGGACTTCTCCTGTAGTGGATTCCCCCACCACATCGCCAGTGATTCCGCTTCAGAAGTCTGTGACGTCACTGTGTCCATATATGTCCTGGAGCGGAAGCCCCAATCCCCGGCCACAGCGTTGCCGAAGCTGTGGCCGGGGATTCTGCTACTACAGGGAGCAAAAAAATACCACCCTCCTTCTCCTCCTATGCACTTCGCACAGTGGGGAGAAGGAGGAGAGAGCAAGCGACGGAAGACACAGCCGTCACTTGGAGCACATTCAAGTGATGGCCGTGTATTACCCGGCCCCATCGACTACTATGGGAGCCGGGCGAACGGCCGAAAATAGGGCATGTCCCATTTCTTGACTGAATAGCCCCATTAGGGGTCTATTGGTCCTACTGCGGCCGTGTGACGGCCATTTTATGACCGGCCGTCACCCGGCCGGGAAACCCTGTCGTGTGAATAAGGTCTTACTGTGTCATACAAGATTAAAAGGACAGCTCTGCTTGATATGAGGACACTGTAATGCTTAATCTCTCCTGCGGTGGCACTGCAGGGAAATGGAACACTTACAGGCTTCCCCACAGATCACAGCTGATCACTGGAGTTCACAACAGGACACTTTGCAATCAGCTTATTGTTAAAAGGACCCTAACAAGTAGGGATTGTCCAAGCAGAGAAACCGTTTAAGAACACTAAATCTCCCTAATATATATTATATTTAATTTTCTTTTTTATTAAATCACAAAACCATCGAACATTTGCAGTATTTTTATTTTGAAATGACATATAAATGATGGTGGCCTCACTATTGTGGCCTTTGTAGTTTTCTTGGTGTGCTTTTTGTTCAGTAACATTTTTTGGTCGCCATCATCCACATGCCGCTTGTAACATCTTGACAGACGACTAATTCTCCCCACCCACCTCCTGCACTAATGACAGTAAGGGGTGCGGTAGTCACATCTCAGAACCAGGCTATTGATGCTCCAGTCGTTTGTAAAGATCAGCGGCTTCTCTCATCGGGAAGAGCCTGCTGCATATTGCCAGATTCTCCCCGCGCTTCCAGCAACAACTGATCACGGAAGAATTACTTGCAGCCAGGAGCATAGTGTTACGTGCCGATTCCTTTTTAACAAATAATAATAAGTTTGACTTTTCATTTACACATTCTGCCAATTGCTAACAAGTTTCCATCTTGCTCGAACACCAGATTGATTGTAAGAAATTGAAAATATTGATTTAACCCTCTGCCTGATCTGCGCGGCGGAGCCCTGCTAGTGAAGTCTTAGCACGTTACAATTGGTTGGCTGTAATTCCTCAGGGCCTCAATAATAACTACCTCACTTTGTCTTCTTATCTACTGAAATTATGCTGCCAGTTGTCAAAGTCAATTTTGAATCATTGGAAACTGCTCTCCATCAAGATACGTGGCTAATAGACGATGACACAGCAAGACAGGAGTTAATAGACAGGCCGATTTGCGGTATAATGAATGGTGTTAATTGTTCCCTGATGTCAGAACAATAATTGACTGGACACGATCGAGCGAATTAGTTTCTCATTGACAAGGAGTAAAAAAAAGGGGGGGGGGCATTGACAAAGGCTTTAAACACTATATAAGTATATAGATCAGGGCAAGACGACATAATTGTAGCACCTGGAAACGAGTCACTAATATCATTTATTTCATTAATCTGGATAGAGATGCATCCAGGCAATGCGCCTTAATGACATTGTAATTGCAGGGGAAATTACTAGGTTTAATCACAGTTAAGGTAATGGCTTATCACAGCTAAACGGAACGTATTCACATGGATAATGTATGACCATCTCCTATCCAGTTACATACAGTGCGGTAACAAGGCAGGCAGACCAGGGTCAATATATGGTTAGGACTGAAATTCGGATATTTTATAAAATGAATGAGCACGTGGACTGCAGAAGACGACATGTTCATAAGATCAATGCTCCCATGCAGAAACCAATAGCATCTTAAAAAGGGGACACGATACGTTAAAGTTGGCATTCTAAGAGGAGAATATAATGGAATAGAAAAGCTGAACCAGGAACATGGCCTGAGGAAGATACTGGTAGTGTTGAAACGCGTAGCCTAATGCTTTCTTATTAACGCAGTAATTTTCTTTATCAATCCTGGACTCTTCCTTGATCGCAGCGCTGTTCATGGTTCAGCTTTTCTATTCCTTTATATGGTATATTTAGCGGTTACCTTGTGTGGACCGGATTGGACCTAGCTGCAGCTTCATATTAAAATATTCTCCTTACATCAGTATTGAGCCTGCAATTGCACAACTTCACTAGGTGAGCGCATATATATATATATATATATATACATATTATATATACTCCCCTTTATTGCTTTGCTTCATTATCATTGGTGACCTGCACCATGTGGCGCCATGATTTTGGATTTTTCTTCTCTTTTACTTTAGGCCTTCAGAGGAGCGGCAGATATCAGTCACACATAGATATAAAGGTTTCTGGAGGATCTCCGCACTGGAGATGCGTGACATAAGATGGTGTTTATGGGGACAGGTATTCTGTATCTGGTGACCAGGGATATAGGAAGATGTCCACTGTACCGAGTGAGGAACCTGCATGCAGCTCCATATATCTCATCATCATAGGCCCTGTGTGACATTTGGGAGGGGGGGGGGGGGTTTAAGTTAGCTGAGCTCTTATAATGGAGGGGCAGTTCGTTATTCCGACTTATGGTTAGGGTGGTCACGATACCAGAATTTGGACTTAGATACAGATAGTAGTATTGCGATACTCTATACAAAAACTATACTTTACCAACCATAAAAAACCCACAGAAAGGTCCTTCCGTTTTCAAATGTAAGGCACGAGGTGTTATGAATTTTGAACCTCCATGTGCCTCACATTAATAGTAATTAACCCCATCATGTACCTCACACATTAAGCCAATAGTGTCCATTATGACTGAGGAACAGGATGGGGTTAATTACTATTAGGCCTTATTCACACGGACGTGTCCATTTTGCGCGCGCAAAATTTGTGGCATCAGCATATGGCGCGTGGCCGCTTGATTTTCGCGCAGCCAGCATCATTATGACCCTCTACAGGAAACAAGCATATATCAGCAGCACTGGACAAGAGGATATAGGTTGGGTGCAAGCCTCTTAGGTCACAGTCCAATGACCCTTCAGTATACGTAAAACTCGTGTGCGATGTTTCAGCTCAGTGTGAGGCTTGAGACAGGCTCACACGGAGCTGAAACGTCGCACACGAGTGGAATAAACGGATCGTTATTTTCACAAATTTGGTAGTGCTGCCTCACTTTCCTTTTACGTATTATGACACTCTGGTTTTAGGTTTACAAACAGAAAAAAAAAGCACGTGGTGCTTTTGTTTTCATTAATTTATTTTATTACTGTAGCACGCGGCACCCGGAAGTGCTTCCGTGTGCCGTGCGCGATTTACACGCACCCATTGACTTCAATGGGTGCGTGCTGCGCGAAACACGGACAAATATAGGACATGTCGTGAGTTTTACGCAGCGCACATACGCTGCGTGAATTCACTGACAGTCTGAACGGCCCCATGAAAATCACGCGAGTAGCACGGACGTATAACACGTTCGTGTGAATAAGGCCTTAATGTGAGGCACGTGGAGGTTCAAAATTCATCAACCACGCGCCTCACATCAAAATGGTAAAGCTTTTTTTTAAATTATTTTTGTTGGCAAAAGTATCGTTTTGGTTTCTAGAATCGCAACACTACACAAAGTATCGGTATCAAAGTCCAAATTCTGGTATCGTGACATTCCTAATGTACACAGTGACTTCACCAGCAAAATAGTGAGTGCAGCTCTGGAGTATAATACAGGATGTAACTCAGGATCAGTACAGGATAAGTAATGTATGTACACAGTGACTCCAGCAGCAGAATAGTGAGTGCCGCTCTGGAGTATAATACAGGATATAACTCAGGATCAGTACAGGATAAGTAATGTAATGTATGTACACAGTGACCACCAGCAGAATAGTGTGTGCAGCTCTGGAGTATAATACAGGATGTAACTCAGGATCAGTACAGGATAAGTAATGTATGTACACAGTGACTCCAGCAGCAGAATAGTGAGTGCCGCTCTGGAGTATAATACAGGATATAACTCAGGATCAGTACAGGATAAGTAATGTAATGTATGTACACAGTGACCACCAGCAGAATAGTGTGTGCAGCTCTGGAGTATAATACAGGATGTAACTCAGGATCAGTACAGGATAAGTAATGTATGTACACAGTGACTCCAGCAGCAGAATAGTGAGTGCCGCTCTGGAGTATAATACAGGATATAACTCAGGATCAGTACAGGATAAGTAATGTAATGTATGTACACAGTGACTCCACCAGCAGAATAGTGAGTGCAGCTCTGGAGTATAATACAGGATATAACTCAGGATCAGTACAGGATAAGTAATGTAATGTATGTACACAGTGACCACCAGCAGAATAGTGTGTGCAGCTCTGGAGTATGATACATTATGTAACTACTTATCCTGTACGGATACTGAATGTAATGTATGTACACAATGACTGAAGTGTTTAAAAGGTAAAAAATAATTTACATGCAAACTCTGAAAAACACATTCTCCTGCTGTCATAACGTTCCCTCCATCTCACAATATGCAATATAGAAAAGCAGCCCTCGATCCAGGCCTGGGTCTAGACCACTATCATTCTTTGGTGGTTCTCAGGCGGAGTGGGCGCTGCAGGAGTACAAGGCCGCCGCAGAGAGTGAGCGTGCCACAGCAAAGTAGGGAGCTGCTGAAGTCGCTGCATAGGACGAGCAGCGAGATTAGTAGGCTCTCCACACTCATACATAAAGAAATTGCATGCAAAGCCATTCCACAATATATACGGTTTAATTGTCCCTTTTACAAGTGCGCGTGATCACACTTAGGCTATGTTCACACGGGGTATTTTGCAGAGTTTTTTGACGCGGAAACCGCGTCGCAAAACTCGGCAAAAACGGCCCGAGAACGCCTCCCATTGATTTCAATGGGAGGCGTCGGCGTCTTTTTCCAGCGAGCAGTAAAACTGCCTCGCGGGAAAAAGAAGCGACATGCCCTATCTTCGGGCGCTTCCGCCTCTGACCTCCCATTGACTTCAATGGGAGGCAGGAGAAAGCGTATTTCTCGCTGTTTTATGCCCGCAGCGCTCAATGGCCGCGGGCGAAAAACGGCGTGCAGGGAGAGGAATATCTGCCTTTCAAAGTTCCAAACGGGATTTTGAGGCAGATATTCCTCCCCCAAAATACTCCGTGTGAACATAGCCCTAAAGTGACACTTCTGATAAACTGTATAGCGGCGCATGAAATTCTCTTATGTGAAATAATTTTTATGTTTTATTTTATTTAGCAAAATATAAATAAATAAAAGACAGATTAAAAACGAGTATCACGGGGAAACAAATAGAATGGAGACTTGATTTTTAGGCCATATCACCCAAACATAATCTGTAGTTAATGATCTGGAACGCTGAGAAGTTTTAATAGTTTGTTTGTTTTCTAGTCATAGCCTGGCATGCTCGGTCCGTTCTCATGTCAATGCAATCATTTCAAGCATTAGAATCTGTTAATATCATGCCCTTAGTACCTCAAGTTAGGATTATTATTGGAAAACATTAAAACAATCTATTACCTAGGCGTACCGAAAACTATTTGCTTAACACAACATTGGTATGACCTTGGGGGTGCAAGACAAGGCAATACCATTTGAGACTTTAACCCCTTCCCGCTCCTTGACGTACTATTACGTCATGGCAGCTGTATCGTTCGCGCTCCATGCCATAATAGTACGTCTCGGGAGTAACGGCCGTTTCGGCCGTCCTCCCGACACATACAGGAGCTGTGACGCTGCTGTCTTGTTCAGCAGCTGTCACAGCTCCTACAGCGGGGACCGATCGCTGTGTCCCCGCTGATTAACCCCTTAAAAGCCGCGTTCTATAGAGATCGCGGCTTTTTAGGGGTTAAGCTGCCATCGCCGGCCTGCTACGCGATAGCGGCCGGCGATGGTGACTATGGCAACCGGACACCAAACAATGGCGTCCGGCTATGCCATAGACGGAAGCCTAGTGGGTCCTGACAACGTCAGGACCCACTATGCTTGCTGTCAGTGAGTAGCTGACAGTTCTAATACACTGCACTACGCATGTAGTGCAGTGTATTAGAATAGCGATCAGGGCCTCCTGCCCTCATGTCCCCTAGTGGGACAAAGTAATAAAGTTAAAAAAAAGATGTGTAAAAATAAGAAAATAAAAGTTTTAAAAGTAATAAAAGTAAAAGTCCCACTTTTTCCCTTATCAGTCCTTTATTATTAATAAAAATATATAAACAAACAAATAAACTATACATAATTGGTATCGCCGCGTCCGTAACGGCCTGAACTACAAAATTATTTTGTTATTTATCCCGCACGGTGAACGCCGTAAAAAAAAATATTAATAAACCGTACCACAATCACAATTGTTTGGTCACTTCACCTCCCAAAAAATGGAATAAAAAGAGATCAAAAAGTCGCATGTACCGAAAAATGGTCCTGATCGAAACTACAGTTCGTTACGCAAAAAATAAGTCCTCGCACGGCTTTATTGATTGAAAAATAAAAACGTTATGGCTCTTAGAATAAGGTAACACAAAAAGTGAATGATTGTTTACAAAACGTATTTTATTGTGCAAACGCCATAAGACATAAAAAAAAACTATAAACATCTGGTATCGCCATAATCGTATCGCCACGCAGAATAAAGTGAATATGTCATTTATAGCGCACGGTGAACGCTGTAAAAAAAAAAGTATACAAAAACAATAGTAGAATTGCTGTTTATTAGTCACCACGCCACCTAAAAATGGAATAAAAACTGATCAAAAAGCCGCATGCACCCCATGAAAACTGCAATGGATTCCTCAAGGGGTCTAGTTTCCAAATTGGGGTCACTTTTGGGGGGTTTCCAATGTTTTGGCACCACAAGACCTCTTCAAACCGGACATGGTGCCTAATAAAAAAGAGGGCTCAAAATCCGCTAGGTGCTCCTTTGCTTCGGAGGCCGGTGCTTCAGTCCATTACCGCCCGAGGGCCACATGTGGGATATTTCTCTAAACTGCAGAATCTGGACAATACGTATTAATTTGTGTTTCTCTGATAAATCCTTTTGTGTTATAAAAAAAATGGTATAAAAAGAGTAAATTTCACCTCTACTTTGCTCTAAATTTCTGTGAAACACCTAAAGGGTTCATAAACTTTCTAAATGCTGTTGTGAATACTTTGAGGGGTCTAGTTTCTAAAATGGGGTGTTTGATAGGGGTTTCTAATATATGGGCCCCTCAAAGCAACTTCAGAAATGAACTGGAACCTAAAAAAAAAAAAAAATGAGGCAATACTTCGCTTCTTACATTATACGGATAATGAGCCGTGCCCACTCCGAGATGACCCCAGTTTTGACCGTTTGTATAAACGGAGACCCCTATTAGACCGTTCCAGTGCCCGGTTTTCCCAAGCATACACCCCCGAGAAGTGTTTTTCTATTGATGAGTCCCTGGTACATTTTAAAGGGAGGGTTCAATTCCGCCAGTACCTGCCAGGTAAGAGGGCAAGGTATGGCGTGAAGATGTATAAGCTGTGCGAGAGTGCATCAGGGTATACCTACAGGTTTAGGATATATGAAGGAAAGGCCACCCCCAAACCAGACTGCATCCTGGACTACAATAGGTACATGGGAGTGATGGACTTGTAAGATCAAGCCCTGAAGCCCTACAGCGCCATGCGGTGTGGTATAAGAAGCTGGCCGGGCACATCATACAGATGGCTTTGTACAATGCGTATGTGCTACGTCGATGTGCAGGCCAGACGGGAACTTTACTGGAATTTCAAGATCTAATCTTTAGGGACCAGGAAGGGGGGGCACCCAGTACTTCTGGAAGCGAGGCCACACGCATCGTACCAGGGCAACACTTTCCAGGAGAAGGTCCCCAAACCGGTGGAAAGGGAAAGAGTCAAAAGAGGTGCAGAGTCTGCTATAAGAGGGGGATAAGGAAGAACACAATATACCAATGTGACACGTGTCCCGAAAAACCAGGGCTCTGTATAAAAGATTGTTTTAAAATGTATCATACATCCCTTGATTTTTAATTTACCCTGATGCACTCCGCACAGCTTACCCCCCTCATCTTTCCCTTCTGAGCCCTGCCGTATGCCCAGGCAGCTGATAACAGCCACATGTAGGGTATTGTCGTACCCAGGAGAACCCACATTACAATTTAAGGGGTGTATATCTCCCGTGGCGCATGCTGGGCACACTATATTGGACACTGAAATGGCATATACATATATAAAATTGCAAATCTCACACTGCACCATCTGCTGCGCATTATCTTTTACACAGTACCTGTGGGGTCAAAATGCTCACTACACCTCTAGATGAATGTCTTAAGGGGTGTAGTTTTTAAAATGGGGTCACTTCTTGGGGGTTTCAACTGTACTGGTACCTCAGGGGCTTCTGCACACATGACTTCGCACCAGAAAAGCTCCAGTAGGCCAAATGGTGGTCCTTTCCTTCTGAGCCCTCCCATGGGCCCAAAGGGCAGTTTATCACCACAAATGGGGTATTGCCGCACTAAGGACAAATTTGGCAACAAAATGGGGTATGTTGTTCCTTGTGAAAATAAGAAATTTTGATCAAAAATGACATCTTATTGGAAAAAATATCATTTTTTTCATTTCACAGCCCAATTCAAATAGGTGCTGTGAAAAACCTGTGCGGTCAAAATGATAACAAAAACCATAAATGAATTCCTTGAGGGGTGTAGTTTCCAAAATGGGGTCACTTCTGGTGGGTTTCCATTGCTTTGATACCTCTGGGGCTCTGCAAATGCGACATGGCACCCGAAAACCAATCCAGCAAAATCTGGACTCCAACAAACACATAGCGCTCCTTTCCTTCTGAGCCCTCCCATGGGCCCAAACGGCAGTTTATCACCACAAATGGGGTATTGCCGCACTAAGGACAAATTGGGCAACAAAATGGGGTATGTTGTTCCCTGTGAAAATAAGAAAATTTGATCAAAAATGACATTTTATTGGAAAAAATATCATTTTTTTCATTTCACAGCCCAATTCAAATAGGTGCTGTGAAAAAACTGTGCGGTCAAAATGATAACAAAAACCATAAATGAATTCCTTGAGGGGTGTAATTTCCAAAATGGGGTCACTTCTGGTGGGTTTCCATTGTTTTGATACCTCAACGCCTCTTCAAACCTGGCATGCTGCCTAAAATATATTCTAATAAAAAAGAGGCCTCAAAATGCACTAGGTGCTTCTTTGCTTCTAGGGCTTGTGTTTTAGTCCACGAGCGCAGTAGGGCCACATGTGGGACATTTCTAAAAACTGCAGAATCTGGACAATACATATTTAGTAGTGTTTCTCTGGTAAAACCTTCTCTGTTACTAAAAAAAAATTGAATAAAATTGAAATTCAGCAGAAAAAATGAAATTTGCAAATTTCATTTCCAATTTGCTTTAATTCCTGTGAAATGCCTGAAGGGTTAAAAAACTTTCTATATGCTGTTTTGAATACTTTGAGGGGTCTAGTTTTTAAAATGGGGTGTTTTATGGGGGTTTCTAATACATAGGCCCCTCAAATCCACTTCAGAACTGAACTGGCACCTTCAAAAAAAGGCTTTTGAAATTTTCTTAAGAATATGAGAAATTGCTGTTTATGTTCTAAACCTTGTAACGTCCAAGAAAAATAAAATAATGTTCAAAAAACGATGCCAATCTAAAGTAGACATATGGGAAATGCGAACTAGTAACTATTTTGGGTGGTATAACCGTCTGTTTTTCAAGCAGATGCATTTAAATTCTGAAAAATGCTATTTTTTGTAAATTTTCTCTAAATTTTGCAATTTTTCACAAATAAAGACTGAATATATCGACCAAATTTTACCACGAACATGAAGCCCAAAGTGTCACGAGAAAACAATCTCAGAATCGCTTGGATAGGTTTAAGCATTCCGACGTTATTACCACATAAAGTGAAATATGTCAGATTTGAAAAATGGGCTCTGAGCCTTAAGGCCCAAACTAGGCTGCGTCCTTAAGGGGTTAAGTAGCCACTAATATACTGCTATTTTAGTTATAGCTAAAATCTTTTAATGCAACATATTTATTCTGCGAAATTCAATACACTTTCACAGCGTGAACCCGGGGCTCAGACTGTTAATGCAGCATGTTCTGCTACGTGCCTTTAAATCAGCTTTATATGAAAACACAAAGCGCAGAGCTGAGCTCTTGGATATTAAAAAAAACAAAACAACCATTTATTTTATTTTGTTGGGGGTGGGGTCTAATTAAATAAAAAATAAATATTTCAATTACAATGTCAAAAAGCAATAGAGGTGCACGTATGGTCAGTAAATACAAACAAGTGGGTGCAAAAGTTTATCTTTATAAGTTTTTGCTGTTGTGTATGTTTCTGGCTCAGCAAATAACAGCGAGGTGGCATCAAAACTTCAGACCAACAAATCTACATGGCAGCAGAACAATCCCTCCCCGTAGAGAGAAGATCAGTCCGAAACTGCACTACAGACTATAAAAGGAGAAGACTAAAAAATAAATAAAAATAGAACAAGTCCCTAATATACGATAATTACAAACAAACATCGCTCTCTATATTTTATAGATTATAATCTCCCTGAAAATCCATCATCATTGAAATGTTGTTTGCTTCATCTTATAGCGTGTGGGGAATTTGAAATTCTACAGCAGTCCACCTTATTAGCAGATCACTCCCACCCTAAAATGGACCATAGTAGGGAACAGCTATTTAACTTTAACGGGAACCTGCCACGTTGAAAGTGCAGTCCAATCTGCGGACAGCATGTTACACAGCAGGAAGAGCGGAGCAGATTGATATAGATTTGTAGCAAAATATTAAATTACACATTATAGTGAAATGCTGCTCTGTTTAATGTACAGGGTATCTATATACAGATAATGCTGAGTATTTCTACTATTGCGGCCGACACGTGAGGAGCTCATCGCTGTCAATCAGTATACAATGAGAATTCATTTAAATCTCTGCGCAGTCAGGATTTAGGAGTCCAGTGGGCGGTCCTACACAGTGATAGTCTTCCCTGTACAGAGAGAACATCAATCTGACTAGGACCGCACAGTGGACTTCTGAGCCCAGAATGAGCAGGTTTAAATTAATAAATGACAAGTTGTACTGAAGTTTTTGCTACAAATATACACGAGTCCTTCTCAATGAATTAGAATATCAAAAAGTTAATTCTGTAATTCAATTCAAAAAGTGAAACTCATTCTATAGATTCCATACACACAGAGGGATCTATTTCCAGCATTTTTTCTTTTAATGTTGGTGATTATGGTAACAGTTAATGAAAACCCAAAATTTAGTGTGTTTAGTGTCACCCGAGCAGGTCCCGTTTTCGCGGATCCCCATAGATTTGTGTATTGAGGGATCCTTGAAGACGGAAAAAATAGGACATCTTCTATTTTTCAACTTACCCTTCACACCGTCCATTGAAACAATGGCCGTGCGAACGGCCCCATTGAAATATGTGTCCATGTGACGACCGTTGTACATCCATTACATTACTTATCCTGTACTGATCCAGAGTTCTATCCTGTATTATACCCCAGAGCTGTACACACTATTCTGCTGGTGGAGTCACTGTGTACATACATTACATTACTTATCCTGTACTGATCCTGAGTTATATCCTGTATTATACCCCAGAGCTGCACTCACTATTCTGCTGGTGGAGTCACTGTGTACATACATTATATTACTTATCCTGTACTGATCCTGAGTTATATCCTGTATTATACTCCAGAGCTGCACTCACTATTCTGCTGGTGGAGTCACTGTGTACATACATTACATTACTTATCCTGTACTGATCCTGAGTTACATCCTGTATTATACCCCAGAGCTGCACTCACTATTCTGCTGGTGGAGTCACTGTGTACATACATTACATTACTTATCCTGTACTGATCCTGAGTTACATCCTGTATTATACTCCAGAGCTGCACTCACTATTCTGCTGGTGGAGTCACTGTGTACATACATTACATTACTTATCCTGTACTGATCCAGAGTTCTATCCTGTATTATACCCCAGAGCTGTACACGCTATTCTGCTGGTGGAGTCACTGTGTACATACATTACATTACTTATCCTGTACTGATCCTGAGTTACATCCTGTATTATACCCCAGAGCTGCACTCACTATTCTGCTGGTGGAGTCACGGTGTACATACATTACATAACTTATCCTGTACTGATCCTGAGTTACATCCTGTATTATACTCCAGAGCTGCACTCACTATTCTGCTTGTGGAGTCACTGTGCACATACATTACTTATCCTGTACCGATCCCGAGTTACAGCCTGTATTTACTCCAGAGCTGTACTCACTATTACGCTGGTTATTGGGAATAGTCAGCAGGCACAGTCCTAGCAGGGTTGCACGATGCATCAAAATATCGATACTCTATCAATGCTGTGCACCCCCAAACTGTTCAATATCATGAATTCATGTATTTAGATACTAAGCTGTAGGCCCTGAAGACCAAGAAATGGCAAAAGCACTGCAATGCGCCTGCATGTTCTCTGTCTTCAGTGCTGGCACCACCACTCGTTAGTGCAGCGCTGACTGCATCACATGATGCTGGTGGCGCGGGCACAACAAGTGTGTCCATACGATCAGGAGCGGGGTTAATGCCTGTAATACACAGCCACAGCCTCGCTCTAACGACGGAGATCAGAGAAACCTTTTACATTCACTGTTATTCCCTCAAATGACACAATCAAAGCTGACTGCAGCATTTAAGGAGAAAGTGAAACCGGGACAGCCCCCCCCCCTCATTTGAATGAGTCACAGGGAATCCCTGTGATGCGATCAAGGCACAGCCCAGGTTCCATTAAAGGACCCCCAGGGCTTTCTGACCATATTTTCTGTTAGGTCATATGGTACCTAAGTAAGTCCTAACAACTGCCTGCGTACTATTAGTATATAGATAGAGGCCAGTACATTAAAAGTTTAAAAATAGAAAAGCAAAATGAATAAAAAATAAAAGTAAACGTTAAACAAAAAAAACAAATTTTTTACATAAACATTATTAAAATAAAAAAATAAAAAGCCTCAATACATGAAACATACACATTTGGTATAGTCTTGACCGTAATAAGGCTTCGTTCACATCTGCTTTGTGACTCCGTTCATGGTTTCTTTCAGTCGGGAAGCCATGAACGGAATCCAAACTGAAATGGAATCCGGTGACTAATGCGGTGCAAGTGGCTTCAGTTTGTCACCGCTGTGTAAGGGTTCCGTCGTTTTGACTGAATGAATAGCGCAGTCGACTATTGTATTGACTAATGGTTTCTGTTTGGATTCCGCTCATGGGTTCCCTTGACGGAAAGGTCTGACGGAACCCATAAACTGAGTCCCGACGCAGATGTGAACTTCGCCTAATCAGCACAACAAATGAATAGCGTCATTTTTGATGATCATGTACCTCACACATTAACCCAATGTTGCCCATTATGATTGAGGTACATGATGGGGTTAACTACTATTAATGTGAGGAACGTGGGGGTTAAAGTTCATAACACCACATGCCTCAGAGAATGGAAGGACTTTTTATTTTTGGGGGTTTTGTTTTTATTGTTGTAAAAGTAGTGTTTTAATTATGGAGAATCGCACTACTACCCGAAGTATCGGTATCGAAGTCCAAATTCTGGCATTGACATCCCTAATACCTAGCAGTTTCTCTTCTATAATGAAGGGAACGCTTTATCTAATATTCGGAACGGCGCTCAGAAGTCTGCAGTTATTTATCCAATTTACAAAATTCATCATCTTTAATACAAATTCGTTAACAAATGATGTTTGTTTTTTGTTTTTTAACCGCAATTTCTTTCCGCTGTTTATTCACACCATCCAGAAGCCACTCATCTTATATGTTCAGTGAGTTGGCGATTTTCTCCTTTAGCACAGATATTTATAAAACAAAACGTCCAGGAGGAAGCTGCTTAAGAGAAGTGTGTAACGCCATCGAGGAGCGTTTCTTCCTTTGTGATACACTTTATGTCAGTGCAGTTCATTTGGACGTGTTGAGTATAATGTGTGTGAAGAAAAACCTCCCGTCGGTGGAGAATATTTTCTTGTGAAGCATTTGTAACCTCACTTCTAGCGAACTGTAGTTAATAAAAACAAAAAAACAATATGCAGTGAATTACCACAGACACTGATGGAATATGGATATGATCAGAGGGGGTCTCAGAACAGAGACCCCTTAATACCTAAAATAAAAGGGTTGAAGGTGGCGCATTTTGGCTTTTTCCATTGCACAGCACAACTCACGACCCAGTAATGTGAAGGTAATGCAATAGAGACCCATTCACACCCGTCTAAAAAACAACGTGCTGCACACATTCACTGTTAACTAAAAGAGACATTAGTGGTGGGGGGGGGGGGGGTGTCTCAGCTGTCGAACCCTCCGATCCTATCAATGTGCCAACAATTTCTGCGCTGGGAAAACATCCCTGGTCCGGATTGTGGGTCCACCATCTAATGCAGATTCAGGCCTAACTAGATAAACAGAGGGAGATCATAAACTACCCCCTATAGTGTTAACGTACATCCGGCAGACACCACACAAATACCCTGTGCATACACATCCTCTCCAGCCTACATTGAAACAGCATTAAAACTGGGTGAAAAATAGCAAAGGGGTATAAACTGGTATCACCACACGACTGCGGGTATCAAAGTCTACCATCTCCAACACAGAGGAACATGGAGGTATATGAGGGAGGAGGTAGGAGGATGTCAGGCCTAATAGGCCAGGCTAATATTGACTGCAAAATAGGAATAAACGATGTATCCCCAGGTTCTGCAGAAAGCACGTGCGTCACTAGCACATGGGCACTGGTCAGGAATGTGCAAAGACTTGAAGCAATGGGACTCTCTAAGGCCTTAATGCACACAACCGTGCAGTAGTCAGTAAGGCCCCATGCACACGGCCGTCTGCCAGCATTTTCTGTATGGGAGCACGGCCCGATAAGTGCAAAAGAACGGACATGTTCCATAGTTTTCGTAACATTTCTACAGCACGGACTCCCATCTGTAGCGATACGGAAAGGTGTCCGCGGCCAATAGAACTGAATGTGACCGTAACTGCGGACCGTATTACGGTCCACAATTACTGACAATTTTTACGGTCGTGTGCATGGGGCCTTAATACTGCACAGACAGGCCGCGCAGTGTCCGCCGCATTTGCAGACAGTTCTCACAGTGATAAGTATAGGAGCACGGTCCGTAAATCTGAAAAATAGTACATGTCCTATTTTTTGCAGCGCATTTCTACGGCCTGTAGACACCCGTAAACATACGAAAAGGTGTCCGTGGCCGATAGATGTGTGTCAGTATTTTATCCGCAGCTACTAATCCATAATTGCGGATAAAAATTACGGACGTGTGCATGGGGCCTAATTCCTCATGCACACGACCGTAGTTCTGCGGCCGCATACTATCCACAATTGCGGATACGATCCTATAGACCAATGCGCACAACCGTGGTTTTCACGGTCTATGCATTGTCCGTGAGCCCGGATCCCTCCCCCCCCCCCCCCCCCCACACACACACACACTAAAAACACTAAAGCAGATAAAGGGCTTTTAGCAACAGGTTCGGCAGGTTGCGATGAATGCACAGATTTTCCCCAACCCTCTTTCAGCCCAACTGGGTGTTCCAGCTCATTAACCCTGCAGTTGCCTGTGGAATACTCCCTAGTCCTGATAGGCGTTAACATCAGTCTACACGCTTGGCGGAGTACAACAGAAAACATAACACGTGACCTCGGTTCAAGTTGTGGATCAGTCAGCCCTGATGGAGGCGGGAAGGGGGGGGGGTATAAATAACAGGCGTGAGCACAGAAATTTCCAAGAAACAGTTAGGCCTCATTCACACGGCAGGGTTTCCCGGCCGGGTGCCGGCCGTTCATAAATCGGCCGGCACCCGGCTGCATTAGGAATGATAGACCCCTAATGGGGCTATTCACACGACCGATTTTTTGACGGCCGGGAAATCCGGCCGTCAAAAGATAGGACATGCTCTATCTTTGCCCGGGCACCCGGCCGCCCGGCTCCCATACAAGTCTATGGGGCCGGGTATTACACGGCCATCACCGGAATGTGTTCCGAGTGATGGCCGGGTTTCCCGGCGGTTGCGCTCTATCTCCTCCTCCTCACAGCGCAGAGTGCATGTGAGGAGGAGGAGTTGATGCCATTCTGACGAATGGCATCGCTGTACACTGTGTTGCAGGGCCGGGGTGTACAGCAGGTGGAGGGAGCGCTGCGCTGGCTCCCTTCCCCTGCTTGTTAAAAGCACCCTGGCCCAGCGACACCTTCGATGGCGCCGCTAGTAGCAGCAGCTGCTGCGGCTGCTACTACTGCAGCGACGTCACTATAGCAGAGCAGGGAGGTATCTCCCCGCTCTGCTATGTGCTAGCCGCACTTTAGCTCCGGAATCCCCGTGTTTTCGGGGATTCCGCTCCTGGACAGAGCGCTTGATGTCTCTGTCCATATCTGGGCAGTGACATCAGGGGAAACTCCTGAAGCGGAATCCCCGAACACATGGGGATTCCCCTTTAGGAGCTGCCGCTGATGTCACTGTCCGGATCTGCCCGGCCCGGCACGGATGCATAACTTTATGCAAACCGGCCGGGCAAAATGGCCGATTTTACCGGCCGACACTCGGGCTCGGGAACGACCCGGTCGTGTGAATCCCGCCTTATCTAGAAGTACACGCAATTAAAATAGGAAATAAAAAGGGAAAGTCTGCATGGAGTGACAACGCGTGGCAGACCATGAGATGAGCGTCCGGTGACACACACATTGAAAAAAAAAAAGCCTGAAATTTCACGCACAGGCTGGGTTCATACATCGTGTATATGTTACACTGATTAAGGCCCCTGCAAGCCCGTAATCACGGTCAGTAAATACGGGCACGGCCGGCGACAGCCACCCGCATTAGTGGGCTATGCTCACATATAAAGTTTGGGCGTACAGTCTGTAAAAAGCAAAAAATAGGACACGTCTTCTGCGGAGCCTTTCTACAGCCCGGACAACTTCCAGTAAATATACGGGAAGTGGTCAGTCGGCCACAAAAATGAATGGGTCCGTAATTACGGATGAAATCTGCGATCATGTGCATGGGGCCTAACCGACCTAGAAATCAGCACCAAACTCTGCATGCGCTAGAAGTGTATTTTGTTGAAAATTAAGTTGTGGGTCTCATTGCACTGAACTAGATGAAATTTGTGGTAAAAACCGGAAAAACCAGATAGGGGCTGCTGCAAATGTCTAGAATTTGCTGCAGATTTTTTTTTTTATGCTGTAAGAGAATAAAATTTGTTTTAAATCCCATTCACTATAATTCTAACACAGATCGGGCATGGGTTCCAGCCTTATAAATGCAACGTGGCAGCATGCGGAGGATTTATTTGAAGCAATTGGATCATTGAGATCTCTATAGTCGCGGGAGGAACTTTGCGCAGATACCAGTAGAATAAACTCAAGGTGTCAGGATAATTATTCCATTGAATCGTTAATTTTTAAAAGCTTCATTAAAAGAAACGCGTTTTCGGGGTGTCACAAACCCCTTTCTCAAGCTGTAGAGACAGCAGTCTTTATTCCTAGTGGTTTAGTCTCAGCCTACAGGGTTGAGTATAGAGCAGCACAGTTCCCCTTTAAGAAAAACAATACGCGCTGGGAAGGGGCCGCTCACATTCTTTGTTCCTTCCATATTTACAGAATCATCTTTGACAGCTGTAATATTTATGGTGTATGTCAATAAGGGGTGGGACGGAGGACCCCTGGGGCCATTCACATTCCTGAGAACACACAATGAACCTTGACAGTTACTCCAAGGGGTTGGTGCCGTCCTTGAAAACTAAGTTAAAACGAACTCAATGTCGCCTAGAAGCCTTCATGTACCCTCTCATGTCACAGCGCAGCAGGTGTAGAACTGTGCCAGGACTGGAAAGCAAAAACAAAATCAGTTCCCTAATAAAACATCGCCACCGGTTCTCTGGACACTTCGCAAACAACCACAGAAACGGAGATCTCATTGAGGTTCAGAAAATATATTTAAAAAAAATCTTTCAAAAATTATTGGGCCAGGTCCACACAATCGCATCTCAAAGAAATGAAGCAAGAGACATTAAAGGGGTCCTCTAGTTTTATGAAATTTTTTTATTTATTAAATTCCCTATTCGGGATAATACAAGAACTCCCTGTTTGGGGCCTCCATCAATTGGCATCTCTCTCTGGAGGCCCTGGCAGGCACGTGCATTACATAGCAGCTCATAGATTTCAATGGGAATGGTGTAATACTTCATTTCTCCTGTGGTGGCGCTGCTGGGATGTTGAACATTTGCTGCTAGGTGGTCTTGTAAATTACAGCTGATTGTTTGGACCCCAGCACCAAGACACCTTGTTATTAGTTTTTTGGGGGACCCTACTAACAAAAGTAGAATGTAAAAAATTTTGTATAAAAAAAAACAAAAAAACACACTTAAAGCACAATCCAACAAAATAGTTTAATGTGAATCCGAAAAATAACGCAATGGTTGGCAGCATGCGCCATCTTCGTCAATTTATCAGAACTGGAGTCTAAATGAAAACTGCTCTAAAAAACATTGCTCCAAGATTGTGGAGCTTAGGACACTCCTGATAAATGTGCCCCCCATGTGTCAACTGAGGTTTGAAAAAACAAAACAAATTAGGGGACATGGAACGACGTGACCCTCAAGATCAGGAAGACTCCCTGCCCGACACCTTATATAATTCAAGATTTACTGAACCGGTCAGACCTGAAGAAAAGTCTATAGATGTTCTGAAGGCTGAGAAAGTTTAACACCTCATTCCTGTAAGCGGCTGATATACAGGAGAATCACTCAAACGCAGGCTTTAACCCTTTCAACACTGGAGGTCATTGCGGCCATTGGAATAAAGCACTATAAAAAGGTGAATTCTTTTATTTATTTTTACATAACAGATGGAAATTTCCCTAAGATATGAAAAAATGGACAAATTTTATTTTGTCAGCAGTAAGAGGACAAGGGATAGAAATCGTAAATAAACACCCCCCCCCCCCCCCAAAAGTAGTTTCAGCAAAAAATAATCCACCAACTCTCTCATGTTCTACATCAGGTATAGCTATAAAGCGTAATAAAAAAAGTGGGGCCATAGGCATAGGACAACCACCCTGAAGCAAGCAAAGATCTTTGAAATTGTGAGGAATCGATACAGAACTTTTCATTATATAAGGATTTGGAATATATTTTATTTACAGAAGACTGGACGAGCCTTTTAAAAAAATAAAAAAAAAAGTCATGTCAACGCAAGGGGAGAAAAAACACTAATTCACAACGCAAAAAAAAAGATAACTTGTTCCGAGGACAGACCGATTAAAACCAGGGCATCCTTATAAATGTATCCTATAAACACTCCGCAATGTATTAAAGGGGGGATGAAAAGAAAGCACATCCTGGATCTGTAGAGTCACATGACTATCACATGATCCCTCTCAGCCAGTCAGCAGCTCTGAAAAAGATCACGTGAGGTTTCTGTGGAGTCACATGCTTGGCTAAGAGGAATGCGATTTGCCACGTGACTCCTGTTTGCCACTTTGGGCGGAGTTCGTGGCTGTATTTGTACCCAGTAGTATAACTCTATTAGGATATTATTATAATGTAGTTGTTTTAATAATCGGTCCTAGTGGAATTATCTCCAACCTGAGATGTTCTTGCTGTTGCAGAACTACGACCCCCAACATTTCCTCAGCTGTAGGAATTTAAAACCCTACGTGAGGAATAGTAGGAAATATTGTTGTCCATTTCCACCATATCAAATGATGTCCTGATGACTATCTGGATCTGAGCTGGTAATCAGTCACACCTCAATATTTGTGACTATTTTCCTGCATATTGTGTTTGTTCATTGACATAAAGGCTAATCCTCTATCTCAGGACCAGGACTAAAGCTTTTGCTTCTGCACAGTCAATCCCTCCTAACAATGGTGAACATCAGAGCGGCCGTGAATAAAGCGGCTGCAATAAATACACTGTACATGAGCGCTCAGCGCAGCGGAGACATTTCACCATTTAGAAGAGGAGAAAGAAATGTGCATTAAATTTATTGCCACTTCCACAGTGAAAGAACATCTTGTGAGTCTTTTTGTCACATACAGGGTGTAGTTTATTGACATTTAAGAATATAAATCATGTAACTATGAACAAATGAAAGCTTTGTTTGCGGCTAATAATTACAATGCGTGGGTAAAAAACAAGAGCGGAGCAAACCTCGCTAAACAAGGGCTTATTGTGACCATTAAAAGTATTACAATCAGGAACGAGCCCCAGTTTTGTCATGCAATGCACTCACTTAGCAGCCAACACAATGGACCACTGAGATTTTCTACACTGACATTTTCTAAAGACTTTGAGAGTTTCTTCCTTACTGAATATACATCAGATTAAGGCAAAGCGACACTTTAAGCACATTTGCCTTCGTGATTTTTATTTATCTTAATATACTTAACAGCTGGTTCCACTTCCTAAATATGAAACAAATACCAATCTCTGGACTGGCACAAAAGGCAGCACTGTGAATAAGTGTATATGTAGATTTCTGGTCCCTTATTTCACATGTAAGAATGACATTTCCACTGTGGACATAGCGTGCAAAGAAGTCAATCCTACACTATATCTTCTTCTATAAGACCCATGTTTTGTCCATAGGGGGCAGTATTATAGTAGTTATATTCTTGTCCATAGGGGGCAGTATTATAGTAGTTATATTCTTGTATATAGGGGCAGTATTATAGTAGTTATATTCCTGTATATAGGAGCAGTATTATAGTAGTTATATTCTTGTATATAGGAGCAGTATTATAGTAGTTATATTCTTGTATATAGGGGCAGTATTATAGTAGTTATATTCTTGTATATAGGGGGCAGTATTATAGTAGTTATATTCTTGTATATAGGGGGCAGTATTATAGTAGTTATATTCTTGTATATAAGAGCAGTATTATAGTAGTTATATTCTTGTATATAGGAGCAGTATTATAGTAGTTATATTCTTGTATATAGGAGCAGTATTATAGTAGTTTTATTCTTGTATATACGGGGCAGTATTATAGTAGTTATATTCTTGTATATAGGGGGCAGTATTATAGTAGTTATATTCTTGTATATAGGGGCAGTATTATAGTAGTTATATTCTTGTATATAGGAGCAGTATTATAGTAGTTATATTCTTGTATATAGGGGCAGTATTATAGTAGTTATATTCTTGTATATAGGGGCAGTATTATAGTAGTTATATTCTTGTATATAGGGGCAGTATTATAGTAGTTATATTCTTGTATATAGGGGCAGTATTATAGTAGTTATATTCTTGTATATAGGGGCAGTATTATAGTAGTTATATTCCTGTATATAGGAGCAGTATTATAGTAGTTATATTCTTGTATATAGGAGCAGTATTATAGTAGTTATATTCTTGTATATAGGGGCAGTATTATAGTAGTTATATTCTTGTATATAGGGGGCAGTATTATAGTAGTTATATTCTTGTATATAGGGGGCAGTATTATAGTAGTTATATTCTTGTATATAAGAGCAGTATTATAGTAGTTATATTCTTGTATATAGGAGCAGTATTATAGTAGTTATATTCTTGTATATAGGAGCAGTATTATAGTAGTTTTATTCTTGTATATACGGGGCAGTATTATAGTAGTTATATTCTTGTATATAGGGGGCAGTATTATAGTAGTTATATTCTTGTATAAAGGGGCAGTATTATAGTAGTTATATTCCTGTATATAGGAGCAGTATTATAGTAGTTATATTCTTGTATATAGGAGCAGTATTATAGTAGTTATATTCTTGTATATAGGAGCAGTGTTATAGTAGTTATATTCTTGTATATAGGGGCAGTATTATAGTAGTTATATTCTTGTATATAGGGGCAGTATTATAGTAGTTATATTCTTGTATATAGGGGCAGTATTATAGTAGTTATATTCCTGTATATAGGAGCAGTATTATAGTAGTTATATTCTTGTATATAGGAGCAGTATTATAGTAGTTATATTCTTGTATATAGGAGCAGTGTTATAGTAGTTATATTCTTGTATATAGGGGCAGTATTATAGTAGTTATATTCTTGTATATAGGGGCAGTATTATAGTAGTTATATTCTTGTATATAGGGGCAGTATTATAGTAGTTATATTCTTGTGTATAGGAGCAGTATTATAGTAGTTATATTCTTGTATATAGGAGCAATATTATAGTAGTTATATTCTTGTATATAGGGGCAGTATTATAGTAGTTATATTCTTGTATATAGGGGGCAGTATTATAGTAGTTATATTCTTGTATATAGGGGGAAGTATTATAGTAGTTATATTCTTGTATATAGGGGCAGTATTATAGTAGTTACATTCTTGTATATAGGGGCAGTATTATAGTAGTTATATTCTTGTATATAGGAGCAGTATTATAGTAGTTATATTCTTGTATATAGGGGCAGTATTATAGTAGTTATATTCTTGTATATAGGAGGTAGTATTATAGTAGTTATATTCTTGTATATAGGAGCAGTATTATAGTAGTTATATTCTTGTATATAGGAGCAGTATTATAGTAGTTATATTCTTGTATATAGGAGGTAGTATTATAGTAGTTATATTCTTGTATATAGGTGCAGTATTATAGTAGTTATATTCTTGTATATAGGAGCAGTATTATAGTAGTTATATTCTTGTATATAGGAGGTAGTATTATAGTAGTTATATTCTTGTATATAGGAGCAGTATTATAGTAGTTATATTCTTGTATATAGGAGCAGTATTATAGTAGTTATATTCTTGTATATAGGAGGTAGTATTATAGTAGTTATATTCTTGTATATAGGAGCAGTATTATAGTAGTTATATTCTTGTATATAGGAGCAGTATTATAGTAGTTATATTCTTGTATATAGGAGGTAGTATTATAGTAGTTATATTCTTGTATATAGGTGCAGTATTATAGTAGTTATATTCTTGTATATAGGAGCAGTATTATAGTAGTTATATTCTTGTATATAGGAGGTAATATTATAGTAGTTATATTCTTGTATATAGGAGCAGTATTATAGTAGTTATATTCTTGTATATAGGCGGTAGTATTATAGTAGTTATATTCTTGTATATAGGTGCAGTATTATAGTAGTTATATTCTTGTATATAGGAGCAGTATTATAGTAGTTATATTCTTGTATATAGGAGGTAGTATTATAGTAGTTATATTCTTGTATATAGGGGCAGCAACGGAATGCTGTGTGGAAATTCTGCAGCATTTACAGTAGTAGGAAAGTGGATGAGATTCTAAAAATCTCATGCCCAAGCTGCGGAATTCAATGGGGATGCAAAACTCGCAACAGAAAGCCATGTTTTGCTACTTTTGCTCCAGATTCATAGTGATTCAGCCGCAAAAATTGAAACTCAGGAAAAAATTTAAAAAAAAAAATAAATCATACCTACCCAGAACCCTCTTTTCCTTCTCCTTCCGGGATTGATGTTACATCCCATGTGACTGGTGCAGCCAATCACAGAAACTTTTGCAAGTTTCATTCAAATGAAAGGAACAGATTTTGAGTTACATAAATTTGTTCAACAAAATCTGCCACATGTGACTGAACCCTAAAAGGCACAACCACTTTTGTCAGACATGCTCAAAGCAGCTGTCACTTCCTTTTGGCAGCTCATACAACCTGCATTACATTGCAAAGGAGAAAGCTCCTCCTGGTATAAAATGTGTGGGATTGATAGTTCAAAATAAGTAAAAGTATTAAGCAAAACATATGAGATCTAACGTCTTCACCATGTAATTTAAAGATTATCGCGTCGTTGATGTTAATATCAATTGTCACAGTAATTGCCCTTTAAAAAGTTCAACATTCCCCAATTACCCAGCATATCCTAGATCATTCTCCTGAAGTTGTCAGATGTCTGCGAACTCACAGCAGTAATATATTCTGCGTAGTAAAATTATAAGAGCCAGTAAAAGTCTGAGAACTCCTGAAACAACTCACGTGTAAGAAACATAACCTAAAACATATTCCAAATGGAGATTTTCAGCCTGGACGCAGATAATTATGATGCAGACGTCCCTCACAATCGCTGCATTCTACTTCGTTTTAATGGCATTTCATTTAATAATCTTAAACTAAATACAAAAAATAAAAAACAAAAACTTGTGAACTTCAAAGCCGCTCACATCATATTTACCAAACATTATCTTCATGTAATGCCTTCAAATTTAACAGTTTAATTTAATTTCACTCAGGATAATTTTTCTCCTAATCTGATAATGCGGTTAGCATCTGACAGACTGTGGTTTAAAGCAGCCGCACTACGATCTCCTCGTCACAGAACGTACAACAGGAAAGCATCAGACCCATGCGACAAGAAAATAATGCAGCTGTGCTACAGACAATAGACCCTCACAGGGGGTTCTTCCATCCACTGTAAATAAATCTGAGACATTGTATATTTATGAAATCTGAAACTTTCTAGTATTACTATTCTAATGTTTTCTTCTTGCTGTCAATTAATGGAAACATTCCTATTTACATCCAGAGGATGGAAACGTTTATCTGACCCAGGTGCAAAACAGAGATCTGATGCACTGTTGAGAGCCCTTAAGCCCCATTCACACGACCGTGGAAAAACTCCGTAATTGCGGACAGCAATACAGTCCACAATTACGGCCCCGACCGGTTCTATTGGCCGCGGACACATTTACATTGCGCTACGGAAAGGTGTCCGTGCCGGGAAATATGGAGCATGTCCTACTTTTCGGATTTTGCGGGCCGCGCTCCCATACTTTGTATGGGAGCACGGCACGAAAATGTGGTGTGTGCCTGTCCCCGCAATCTCAGGCTGTGATTACAGGCACGGCTGTGTGCATGAGGCCTTAAGCTGGAAAACAAGACTAGATTTCAGTCCCTGGATGTAAAAAAAATAAATAAATAAAAAAACTCTACATTTACAAACAGAGCTCTCGAGATGTTATAAGAAATTGAAAAACCATGTCAGAAAGTTGCAAAGAGCCTCCTTATGAAGGCCTCATGCACACGACCGTAAAAACTCCCGTTATTACGGGTCGTAATTACGACCCGTAATAACGGGCTCATAGACTTCTATTGGCGACGGGTGCCTTCCCGTTTTCTCACGGGAAGGTGCCCGTGCCGTTGAAAAAGATAGAACATGTCCTATTTCAGGCCGTAATAACGGCACGGACAGTCAACAGAAGTCTATGGAGCTCTCGTAATGACGGGTGGCTACATGTGTGCACCCGTCATTACGGCAGCGTTGCTAAGCGACGTCAGTAAATAGTCACTGTCCAGGGTGCTGAAAGAGTTAACTGATCGGCAGTAACTCTTTCAGCACCCTGGACAGTGACTACCGATCAGTATAAACCTGTAAAAAATAAAAGACGTTCATACTTACCGAGAACTTCCTGCTTCCTCCAGTCCGGTCTCCCGCCCGTTGCCTTGGTGACGAGTCCCTCTCGACATCCGTCCCGACGTCCTGGATGACGTTTCAGGCCATGTGACCGCTGCAGCCAATCACAGGCTGCAGCGGTCACATGGACTGCCGCGTCATCCAGGGATGTCGGGCTGGATGTGAAGAGAGGGACGCGTTACCAAGACAACGGCCAGGTAAGTATGAATTTCTTTAACTTTTATTACAGAAAGGGCTGTCCCTTCTCTCTATCCTGCACTGATAGAGAGAAGGGGCTGCCGATTAGTGCAGTGCTATTTTGCCGCCAAAAACGTGCCCGTAAATACGGGTGGAATACGGGTGACACCGGACCCATATTTACAGGCAGTATTTACGGGTGGGAAAAAATACGGTCGTGTGCATGAGGCCTTAATGAATGCTATTGCCCCTTCACTGTCAAGTTCTGCCTGGCTGACGCTCATCATACTCTCACAATAGAAATATACCCATCAAGTTGAGAGAAATTCATGTTTATGGCGAGACCGTTGTCTAGAGTTATCTTGCAGCTATGGCCATCTCTAAAATATTGTGGCTGCAGATCTGATGGACTGTTGCATTAGTGTGAACCTCGTTGTCAGCGGAAAGAAACTCCTTCCCAGTGTGAGAGAAGAGTCATTGTTGCCTAACCTATGGGCACTGTATATGGCTGCCGTATGGGGTAGTCACCCAGTATTATCTGTATAGGAGACTGATCGAATGCTAAAATAGCTGAAAACAAAATTTTAAAAAGGATTTATGCAGGCGGTAACTTATTTTAGGTGGAAATTCTCTTTAATGCAAACTAACACCGTAAGCCAAGGAAAATAAAATTATAATATTTAAAGAAATTGTTCATATTTAACCAAATCATTGAGTGGCCACCTTACACTTTAGTTTTCCTGAGAAATTTCCTGAGCCAAGTTCTCCAGAATAAGGGCCGGACTAACAAGAGTCTTTCAGGTAACACACGGTGTTAAAGGAAAGGGCACACATGAAATAGACCGTGTTTTTGACGATGAGGCAGTTGCTATAGAGACAGAAGCTAATTAACTGTATTGGGCTCTGGGAAGAAGATGCCGCGGGGCAGACAACACTATCTCAGATCAAGAAACGCAGAACATTTCATACAATCTCCAAACATCTCTCATATCTGGAATACCTGAGTATTCGCTTCGCTTGCAGAACCCCTCAGGAAAGACAACAATGTATTTTATTAATTTTGATCCAGCAACATTCTTTAATAGCATCAGCGAGACGACAGCGCATTGTCTGTGCCCAGGAAATAGAATGAAATCATTGGTACACGAAGCTTCAGTGGAATAAGTCAGTTCCAATAAAGATTAAAAGGAGTCTGATGCGAATACAGTTTTGATCCCTTAGAATTCTTTGATTTACAATTTTTCTTTTCCATAAACCAAATCAGTTTCTCTCGGTAAATCACAGACGACAAACGACAACACCCAAGGCCGTGATTAAGCACTATCCAAAACATGTTCAGGTATACTTTGTATGTTTGACGGCATTAAATCTTAAAAGGGATTTTCCGATAGCATGTAAATCGAGTGAAAAGTTCCAACAACTTCCTAACATCCTTTGCGTTTCAATTCCTCACCATTTTCAAGACCTCTGCTGGCAGTCTGTAAATGTGGACATCTTACTTACATACAGAAGCTGGAAGCCCAGTTTGCTACAATTGTTTTCAGTGTAGACAATCGTCTGAGCTACGGACAGACCTATACCTGTACTGATACATTGTAGCAATTAGTGCTGCTGAGAAGTATGTACCTCATGGAGGATTGTCTATATGGGATAACATAGTAACAAAAACTTCGCTATAAGAAGTATAAGGATCTGTTCACATCAGCGTTGGAGGCTCCATTAGGGGACTCCGCCGCACATCCTGCCGAGATTACCGGAAACAATAGCGCAGCACGCTGCTGCTAATTGTTTCCGGTAAAAGCACAGACAACCCGACAGAAAGTCGACAGAACCTATTAAGAGTCAATGGGTTCAGTCGGCCACCGATGGTATTCTTGGTGCAACGGAAGTGTCGCTTCCGGTTTCTCCTGTTCTGCTCCTCTGACTCTGCAGAATGGAAAGCCCCGACACAGGTGTGAACAGGGTCTTAGGCCACAATCTCTCATAAGGAGTCCAAAATAAACCTGCATCTCATTCAACTTTATTACCTATTAGGATCAGGTGAACTAGCTTGAGAAGGATTCACACTCTTCCCCCGATTAGATGGACATCCAGATAATTATCAGGATGTTGCTCTATTTCTAAATTCAAATGCACAATGTTTTGTTTTTTGGCTACAATACAACTGGGGGTTAAGGTCAGGGGGAATCTATTGCCCCCAAAATGTATCCCCATAACCGAGTTTACCCGTCCGATAACCTTTAATGTGTCAAGCTGAGTGAAAGGTTTCACACAGGACTGGTCAGGATTGGATTAATCTTTATATTTAGGGTTATCACTATGATCAGAGGTTCCCCTCCGGGTAATAATTGCTACGTGTTGACCCAGGTAGAGTTACACGTCATAGCCCCTCGATGAAAGCTTCCCTGTAATGTTTGATTAGTTCTGGAGGAGACGGTACAGCCCAGCTGGGGTTTCGGATGAGGTTCACCTTGTGTGCGCGTGTTCTCTCTCTCTCTAGGTCTTGGAGTACACTTCTAGTTCCAGGTAAATAAATAATGAAGACAAGCACACCCCTTCAGTAACCTGATCCAAAGTTGCCAAATACTAAAAGCCTCTTTAATCTCAGCAGTGCCGGAGGGCTACACAAGGAGCTCCTGTCCCTCTGGCAAAGCTGTTAAAAAAATGATTTCTCAGATCATGTCAGATTAGGAAAGTCCACACCTTGTCACAAGGAACGACAATTCTCCCCATCTGTCACTTCGATTGCAAAATACTTTCCACTGTCTGCTACATAAAGCTGAATAACTATAGATATCAAACATTTCTCCTATTGGAGAACTAAAATATGTATCCACAGCGCAAACTAAAGAAATGTATTTATATGGTATATGCAACTTTAACCAGCTTCTGAGGTCATAAAGACGGCCATATACATTCGATTAACGTTGGTAGATTAAGATTTTAGTCGACTAATGTGTATGGAGGTGTCCAGACTCTTCCCCTGGAGGGTGTGTGTGCGCGTGCATGCGTGTGTAAATCGGCCATGTTGGATTTTAACATGCCCGATCCTTTGTTCTTGCAGGAGATAAGCAGCTGCCAGAGGTGCCTGGAGGGGACAGAGGTCTGGCAGTGGTTAATTCCACACTCTCCACTGAAAAACATTCAGGCTGGGTTCACACACCCTATTTACGGACGTAATGCGGGCGTTTTAACCTCGAATTACGTCAGAAAATACGGCTCCAAAGTGCCGGCAAACATCTGCCAATTAATTTGAATGGATTTTACGATGTACTGTGCCGACTGTAATTTTTTTTTACGTGCCGCTGTCAACAGACCACGCGTAAAAAAGACGCCCGCGTCAAAGAAGTGCCTGTCACTTCTTGGGACGTAATTGGAGCCGTTTTCCATGGACTCCATAGAAAAACAGCTCCAATTACTTCAGTAATGGACGCTGCGAAAAACGCCTGCACATGCCATTACGTCTGAAATTCAGGAGCCGTTTTCTCCTGAAAACAGCACCGTAATTTTAGGCGTATCGAACGTGTACGTGTGAACATACCCTCACACTTTATGGACTCAGGAAGGATAGCGGTCAGCCAACAACTATCTCGAGTATTTGGCCTCCTTTAGATAGCACTGGTGCTGGGGGGGCGGGGGGGGGGGTTTGCACTGGGACCACTGATCAAGGATGTGATGACCTCAGAAGATCGTTAAAAAGTTGTACGGACATTTAGATTAGTCACGTAGGCGATTGTAGTGTTTTATCAATATAGTTTAATAGAACTGTATTATGGCCATGCCATGTTGGGGGTTGTGGTATTCTATGTAGAGAGTATAATAGAATTGCATTATGGTCATGTGCAGTGGGGAGGTCTTGACTATGGGGGACGAGAAAGTTTTGCTTTACTAGAATATTTAAAAAAAAAAAAAGTAAAATCGATAACGGTGGCTGGGTTGGTGCCTGGCACTACTTTATAAATGGAAGTCTTATCATGGGCATAAATAAGTTAACAATTTGCAACACGATGATGTGTGAGAGTGGAGATCTTCAGAAGGATGAAGTCTCGCAGAGGTGACAATGTCCAGAGCTAACCTGATATTAGACAGTACAAGATTCGCAGCGTGACGTGCTGCTGGAGAGGACGATTATAGGTATAATAGGCGGCTCCGGGGGCAGACAGCAGAGAGTAAAGTGACGTGTAAAAAGTGACACTCCGGAGCAGTGGTGGACTGACTTGCAGTTTGTAAATGAGGAAAGTATTTCACAGGACTACTGAGCCTATATCACAAGTGAGAAACACAAACCAAAATCCTATTACATTCCCCGCAGCTTCCACTTCATATCTCTTGTCGTTTCTACAGCTTCAAAATGAAGTTACCAACCGGAACATCACTCTCATAAACACAATATATCTCCATGCAAGTCTGTAGTCAACGTGACCTCCCTAATAAAAAGTCACATCCATCCACATGCAAGGGGAGCGCTAGTCTGGTCACAGCGAAACAATATATGAAAATATGGAGGGTATTATACCACGCAGACATATGAGCCACGTGCGCAGTCTAGATCTATCCCATATAATGAGCGGGTTCAGCAAGCGCATCAAGAATATGGCCAAGAAATCTCCAGACATGAAATAGAGCACAAATAACCAGACTGAAGAAGGCTCTTATTCTAGACATCTCACTGGAAGAGACCAATATGCATAACAATAGTAACATGATGGATGGAGACGATCACAGAATCATGAACACATCATTGACAAGCCTGAAGACTCAACACAACAACATGACACTATTTAGAAGGCTGCCAAGAGTCTAAATCACGTCATGGTCATTGGAAAAAAGAAGCCTTAAAGAGGCTCTGTCACCAGATTTTGCAGCCCCTATCTGCTATTGCAGCAGATAGGCGCTGCAATGTAGATTACAGTAACGTTTTTATTTTTAAAAAACGAGCATTTTTGGCCAAGTTATGACCATTTTCGTATTTATGCAAATGAGGCTTGCAAAAGTACAACTGGGCGTGTTGAAATGTAAAAGTACAACTGGGCGTGTATTATGTGCGTACATCGGGGCGTGTTTACTACTTTTACTAGCTGGGCGTTGTGTATAGAAGTGTCATCCACTTCTCTTCACAACGCCCAGCTTCTGGCAGTGCAGACACAGCCGTGTTCTCCAGAGATCACGTTGTGACGTCACTCACAGGTCCTGCATCGTGTCAGACGAGCGAGGACACATCGGCACCAGAGGCTACAGATGATTCTGCAGCAGCATCGGCGTTTGCAGGTAAGTCGATGTAGCTACTTACCTGCAAATGCTGATGCTGCTGCAGAATCAACTGTAGCCTCTGGTGCCGACACGATGCAGGACCTGTGAGTGACGTCACAACGTGATCTCTGGAGAACACGGCTGTGTCTGCACTGCCAGAAGCTGGGCGTTCTGAAGAGAAGTGGATGATACTTCTCATCAGAACGCCCAGCTAGTAAAAGTAGTAAACACGCCCCGATGTACACACATAATATACGCCCACTTGGACTTTTACTTTTCAACACGCCCAGTTGTACTTTTGCAAGCCTCATTTGCATAAATACGAAAATGGTCATAACTTGGCCAAAAATGTTCGTTTTTTAAAAATAAAAACGTTACTGTAATCTACATTGCAGCGCCTATCTGCTGCAATAGCAGATAGGGGCTGCAAAATCTGGTGACAGAGCCTCTTTAAGTTAATCAAATCCCCATACTTCTGGGAAAATTCCTGAAGGCACAAAACTTTTTGGAGTCATTACAAATAAGATCAATGAATGTACATAGATAGGGACTCGAAAAAAGAGGGGGCGGTCTTCTAAACTTGACAATTCCTTCTCAAAAGAAAGCCACCCGGCGATCAGGTGTCAAAGAATATACATATTACACAGCAAAAATTCTACTAAGGCAGAAGCGCTTCTTTGCAGTAGCGCCAAGGTCTGGATAAATCGAGCAGGGGATCCTCTTTTGATACCTATATGCTCCAATAGCGAATATAGATCGTAGTCTAACCGGCTAAAAAAAAAATCTGTTTTCTCCAACCTCGACTAAGTGTCTGTTCACATCAGCATTCGCTTCCGTTGATGGGTTCTGTTGGAGCTTTCCATCGGAGGAACACATCAACGGAAATGCAAACTGAAACCATAGCTTAGGTTTGCATTACCATTGATTTCAACGGTAAAGCTTCCGTTGCGAATGGTTTCCGTTTGTCTCAGTACCGTAAGGTCTCCAATTTTTTTAACAGAATCAATAGGTCGATCTACCTGTAAACTATCACGCAGCACCCACACCCAGTGAATAGCACTAGATACAGCTGCTCTGTATAGAGAATTCAAAGCAGCTGTATCTAAAAAAAGTAAGAATAATTTAAAAGAAAGTATTTACAAAGTTACACAAAATACACGGATACATTTTAATTTAAAAAAAAATTATTTGCCTTTCAAAAGGTGTACATAGCCTTTACAACATCTTATTCAGTATACCATGAAGATTACACTGGAAATAACATTCACTACTTTCCACCAAAAGCAAATGATACAATCACATTTAATAAATCATTGATTCCAGACACTTTAGGTGGAAAATTTGCCAAATCCATTGATTTTCTACAATAAAGCCCAAAAGATCCAAAACGAAACTTTCATGCAATGAGCCAAATAAAACTTTTGAACAAATATTCACTCCCTTGATGAACTTGCTAAGAAACCAACCGGCGCCCACAAAGACAGAGCCGCGATAAAAGGCGGCAAGAAAACTGCTTATCCAATGACTGAGCAACACGATTTAGCTAATAAAACATCAAAGAAATGGAATGTGAACATACAGGAAGTTTCTGCTGGGGCATTACACCCACCCCGGGGTTACAGTAAAATGAATGATGTTTATCGCCCACATATGAAGGTTTCAGAACTTATGCGCTCTCTGCTGAGAAGCAGCAGGTAAGTGGTGAGATCCACTGTATCTCACAAGAAAGATCTCCGACAGATCTAAAATCAGTTTAAGCCTCATTCACACTCGTGCATTTTGCATCAGTTATTGTAAGCCAAAAACCAGGCGTGGAAAAAGAGAAAAAATATATGATGGAAAAATGGCGTCTTGTACCCATTAAGGACTTTGGATAAAAAATATTTCTACAAAATATTTAACAAAATACACTCATGTGAAAGGGGCAGTTTAGATTTTAGCTAACAGATCATATGCTGCCTGGAACCTGCAAGGGTGGTCTCCAGACGAGGCACCCCACCGCTCCCATTAGGGGAATTAAGTCTCTAATCAGTTGGATTTTTTTGTTCCGGTCATATCCTGCGTGTCCACCAGAGATAAGCAGTGTTTACGTGGTCTAACAGCCATTTTGTCTACCCTGCATACGGGGTAAACAACATCCATACAGCTATAGGTATGTCCACAAAAGCGTTTTTGTCTAAGGCCGGTTCTCGTGGGAAAGATACGCCGCGTAAAAATCACGCAGCGTGCCCGACCTGGAACCCGTCGGACATTCCGTCCGAAAAACCGCTGCGGAGGAAAGCCGTTCATATATATACCCCCTCCCTCCTCTGACGTCCGCTCCGGCCTCCCTGGATGACATTTTAGGCCATGTGACGCTGCAGCCTGTGATTGGCTGCAGCGGTCACATGGGATGCGACGTCATCCCAGGAGGCCTGACTGCATAAAGGAGGGCATTCTGGGTAAGTATGTTAATTTTCTTTCTTCAGGTGTTGAGATTTTTGCGGCGTAAACGCTGTGATTACGCCGCAAAAACCGCAACGCTTGGCTTTCGGTTGCAGGTTTTGCATCCCCATTCAATTCAATGGGGAAAACCCGCAACGGAAAATGAACAAAAACGCCGCATAAATGGACATGCTGTGGAATTAAATGATGCACCGCGGGTCAATTAATTAACGTTTACGCTGCGGGTTTTTTCTGCAGCGTGGCATGAGATTCACCAAATCTCATCCACTTTGCTGCTACTGTAAATGCTGTGGAATTTCCGCCCAAAATTCAGTTGCAGAAATTCTGCAGCGTTTAACCTACGAGGGAACGCGACCCAAAAGAAAAGAATCTGCCTCTGAAATTAGTTTTTAATGCGTTTGAGGAGTTTGGTTTTTTTGGGGTTGCAAACCTATAATCATTTGCAAAATCCGCTAGCATAGTATTTTGGGAGTTAAGAGTGGAATCTACTCTAAGATCCAGCTGGACACTTTTCAGGGGCAGGTTTTGAAAACATAAAAAAACATTAACCGAGATTGTTATTGAAATCAAATCGGAGGCAGATTTGGTTGTTTTTGGATGCGCATTGCGATGCGGAAAACTGCGTCGGAACAAGACCTATCAAAGGGCAAGAGAAAAAGGATATTCCTAAGAAGGATTTGTGCTTTTGCCTCTAGTCATGCGGCCGGTAATAGAGCGGTTACATAATAGACTCCACGAGCCCGCACATGGTGAATTACTGCACATTATCTGCATTGGTGTCCTGGGTAAGAGGGAAGTGGGCAAGATACTCGCCTAGGACAAATGAGGAAAGTTTGGGGGATTAGTGGGTATAACTGAAGTACATGAACTCCAAAGCAACCTAGCGAAAATAGACTTTAGATGTAGCGCCCCTCATCTTTATTTACTCATGTTTTCTACCTGACTATATAGATTTCCCGGGGTAATCGTCTAGAGAAGATCCAGACTTTAATGAACCCCTTCCTTGCAGAGTAACTTCAGTCACTATTCGAGATGGTGGTGTTTTGCGATGTTTCCAGCGGACAGCCTGTGCTCATCTCCAGTTACATCTAATCCTCTTCACCTTTATATTTAGTATTATTAAGTTCTCCGTGTTTCCCTCTAGTCTTTTTCATGTCTGATAAACAGGTCTATGAATATATTTTTTTATTCTTTCTAGTTTACAATTGCGGAACCCTATAGTTTAGTCCGGCACGGATCAGGTGTCCACAATACAACTTGTAGAGGTTGCCGAGAGACCCGGAAGACAATAGAAAAATCTGCGTACAGTGATTACAATAACACAAGGAGCCGAGCGCAACGCGATACCTCAAATCTGGTATTTGCTTACAGAAAACGATGTTTTTAATGCGGAATATCCGGGAATATTTTAGTTAATGCCTTTCGTGCAAAAGCATCAGAAAAAATACATGTGGAGAATTCAGTCCTAATAGAAAGCTGTATACATGGTAGATGTGACCCCCACTGTATGATTTCTACATGTACCAGACAAGTTTTGTTGCAGATAAGGGTATGTTCACACAAGGGCGTCCGTAACGGCTGAAATTACGGGGATGTTTCCGCCTGAAAACATCCCCGTAATTTCAGCCGTAACGGCATGTGCAGGCACTTGAACGCCGCGTCCATTACGGACGTAATTGGCGCTGCTATTCATTGGAGTCAATGAATAACGGCTCCAATTACGGCCAAAGAAGTGACAGGTCACTTCTTTGACGCGGGCGTCTATTTACGCGCCGTCATTTGACAGCGGCGCGTAAATTACGCCTCGTGTGAACAGACAAACGTCAGCCCATTGCTTTCAATGGGCAGATGTTTGTCAGCGCTATTGAGGCGCTATTTTCGGACGTAATTCGGGGCAAAAACGCCCGAATTACGTCCATAATTAGTGCGTGTGAACATACCCTAACAGTTATCCTAAAGCAAAACTTCCAATATAACTAATATTTCAGTCTGATTATCGCCCCTTATCTTTCGGCCAAATGTTAAGTCCTTATGGAAAGGAAAAGCAGGTGAAACAAATGTGCAAAGAGTTGGAGTTGTAGTCTGGGGTCAAGTCAATCATCTGTTACCACGGAAACCGATATAACAAAGGTAGCGGCTATTACCTGCTAGTGCAGTTATGGCCCAAATAAAACTAGGGCTAAATTTAAGGAGATTTTCTCCCTAAATGCCATTTTCTAAAAATCGAAGTCAATACCGTCCTGTCTGAACGCTTGGTTGCTAGGTGATACACTAACATCCTCTAGGTTGTCAGGCAGCACATCCTTAGCAACCAGTCGATCTCAGATTATTCTTTTAAGACAGAATTATCCCTGATTTGGAGTGCAGGCCTTACTTTATTTTATCCTGCAATATGAACCACAAAAAATAAAATCTTTAACCATTTCAACCCTTACAAATTAATTTGGCCTTTAATGAAAGTCCACAAGACCAATGATGGAGGATGAAACGACATGTCAAAAATCCGTCCAGCATTGAAACAGTCACGCAGAGTTTTGATGGTCGTGAAGTTTATTTTAGGAACGTCCGCTGCCAGAAGCGCCTACTGTTGTGCTCAGTCCATCTGACCAGCTATATATACCCAGCCCGGTCTATAGGATGGCAGCAAGTAATCATAGAAAAACCGTCCAAATTACAGGGCAGCCGTGATCTATATAGCACATAATGCAAACAGCGGTGACCTGGACTGTACAAGAGCTGAAGTGGCTCCTTCTATAGTCACCATTGTACACGATATCTCCTCGACAGGTAAATATATGAATAAGCTTGAACGTCCTCATGTCCTGGCTGCAGAATTTGCACATTCAAAAAAAAAATATAAGATTTTGGAGGGACAAAATTTACACGTTCTATACGTAAAAATCTCATACATTTCAGCAAATAAAAAATCTGCCACGTGTTGAACTTACCCGTAGGTCTCTTTTACACACTGCAGATTTTGTAAGGCCCTGTTCACAGAGTTTCTTTGCAGGCAGAAAAATCTTGACCAAATTTTGACCTGCCTGCAAATGACCGCTATTTTATCGGCGTTTTTCGCCCACGGCCATTGAGGTGACGCGGGCAAAAAACGCTTTCTCTGCCTCCCATTGATTTCAATGGGAGGTTAGAGGCGAAACCACAGCAAGAGCATGGTGCTTTTTTTTTTTCTTTTTTTAACCGCGAGTGGCTAAAAACAGTCGCAGAAAAAACCCACCTCCGCCTCCTATTGAAATCAATGAGAGGCGGTTTACAGACTTTTGCCGCTGATTCTGACGCGGCTTTCACATCAAATTCAGCGTAAAAGAACCTGAGTGTGAACTGGGCCATAGTATTTTGCATCAATATTTTTAAGCCAGATTCAGGAGTGGATGCAAAGAAGAGAATAATAAAGCTTTCCACTATATTTCCCCTGTGTTTTGGGAACAGTCCTGGTTTTGGCTTCAAAATACGGATGCAAATTACTGACTAAATCTGGAATGTGTGAACAAGGCCTTAAACTTCCCCACAACCCGGTAGTTTTATAACCGTACGGACATTGGTGCAGTTCTGCTTGATTTTAAAATCGCAAATCAAAATGTAGAAGAGCAGAGATCGGTTAATCTCGGGATCCCGCAATCCGGCAGGATACCAGGGCCTACAAACTTTCTGCCAGGAGCAGCTGAGAAGCATCAGCACAAGTCTATTTTTTTTTCCCAGACATTATGTTCTATTTGGCTGCGGAGGTCACATGACAGCTGCAAACTAAAAGCCTAGAGAGGATCGCTGCTGCTTCCAGTCTACACTGACAGCCTGGAAGAGACTGGAGAGGAGGGGGATGGGGTGTCCGTCTTTCCATTACATCATCCATCCAGCACTGGGGGTGGGGGTGAGGGAGCACAGCTGGTGGCAGCCGCAGTACCATCTGCTTTCCCCCTTGCACTCTGTGCTAGTTTTCTCTTCAATCTCCTACTGTTACTTATTGAGGAGCTAAAACTACATCCAGGATGAAATGAGTCCTCGGAAAGAGCGGCAGAATTAATTAGTACAAGAGGAGGGTTTATTTAGAGTGTAATGTACTGGATGGGAGCAGCGCCTGCTAGACTGTGCTCCAACTGCTCATCTATGCTAGCCGTGACCTCCAAAACCCACACCATCTAGCTGAAGAGCTCGACCTGCCACCAACACAATCCTAGTGACCGGTATTCACATATAATTAATTACCTTTAATGATGAACTTTCTGACAACCGTTAAAAAACAACAAAAAAAACACATTTAGGACGCAAAATGTTTATAGGATTCAAGTATCACTAGTGACGTCAGTACAACAGCTTCATTCTTAAGGGCTTATTCAGACAAACGAGTGTAAAATCACACATGAAAAACGGAGTCGCACCGGTGCGGGACCAGTTTTCACGGATCCCTCCGGCTCGAGTCTATAGAGGTATCCGTGAAAACTGGCAAATTATAGGACATGTCTAATCTTTTCACAGGCCCTTCACACGGTCCGTTGAAATAGGCATGTGAACAGCCCCATAGAAATACATGCAGCGGTGTGACGGCCGTTAAAAAAAAAAAAAAGTCAGTTACACGGAATATAAATATATATACACACTTGTCTGAATAAGACCTTCATTTATTACATTAGCATATTCCGCAACACATGCGTCAGTTCATAATTATTTTTGGAAAACCCCGACAAAATCTACACGAACAAAAGGAAAACCCACAATCGCCATACGTATGCTGCACTGCTTGGATTTGAACCCCGAGTGCCGACTCCAGAGTCACCTCGTTATTACTATGTGGTAAATGGAGTCATATACAGATGTTGCAATATTGCAGCTGTGGCCCCTTTAAAATGGAGCGGAGGAGGGGAATGGAGCAATACATTGATAAATATGGTGCTGTTCCTTTACAGTCAGAAATTCAGCTGGACTGCAGTTAATCCCTCTTTCACACGTCACACTCACAAGGAAGCTGAGATATAGGGTGCTGTTGGTGGGTTACTGTAGAGCGGTCTCTGACATGAAAGGAAAATTGATCACCAGGGACTTTCTTCCCCTGGCTAATAAAATAGCAGCTCTGAAGGCTCAAGGAGAGATCATAAATCTTATATCTGCTATATTGAAAATCCCCAGGGACCAGAATGTTCCTCACATACAGCTCTATAGGTAGAGCAGTGGCGGAACTCCTGCTAGAGCAGCTGCTATAAAGCCCATGGTATGAGGGGGCCTGTGCCGCACGGCATATTAATTCTTTACAGTGGCATTGCTAGAACCGGGCATCCAGGACCCAAGCTCCAGGCTACGGCCACATTAAATTGTATCGGTGACCTCAGTCAAAAGTTTTCTATGGGGCCGAGTCTTTCCTAGTTACACCCCGGAGGGGGAGGAATCCAACAACAGACGCCCATATCTCAGCTCCCTGGATCCTTGTGTGTGATATGGGTGGGGGATGTTGGGGTTAACTTCAGTCTTCAGTGAGGTTAGGCTTTATATCATGTACATAAATAGTTTATTGTATTTAGGAATAATCTCCTCTTTAGTTTATATTTATAGGTTTCAACGTTACAAGGAAAAAGAAATACGTGCCCATTCATTTAATGCCACAGAGAAGCGTTCATTAAGACTAAGGGTAAGTTTTTGGTTGCACAACGCCTGCAGCTCAGAAAGTGAGAATCTAGGTTACCTCTTATAATTACGGTTACACAATGTAATAATTTTAGGATGCAAATGTAACAATAGCACGAAAATCACTTCATGTCAGGAGGCGGCTCCTGCACTCCAGCAGGTCTTCTTTACTGCAGATAAGCGCAGACGCGTCGCCCTATATTACAGATGACCGCCTGCATAAAACCGTCCGTGGGGCGAGCAATGAATGCACGTGGCAGCAGATGTGACATTTTACAACACCGGCTAATTGTGTGTTACACTTACACTACATGTGCGATCGTCATTACGCGAGAGCTTTCTAGAAACTTTCACAGCAAAATGCTGTGTTTATTAGGATGGATTCACATGCGGCAGATTTTGTTGCAGACATTCCTGTGACTGAAAATCAGTTCCATTCATTTAATAGGAACTTGCAGAAATCCATGCACCAGCTGCAGAAACAACCGCATTCAGTAGCAAAAAAACTCTGCAGCAAAATCTGCTGCGTGTGAATCCAACCTCACGCTTCACTGTTTGTGCTTCTGGATGAAAGTCAGGTTATTGTTTGATTTCGGCAGATCGGTCCTCCAACTATACTATAATCTCCAATGTGTGACATATTACAGATAAAAACAACCCTGTAAAATAGGCACCACATTTTATTAACCCATTCAGGGTATGTGGAAAGCCTGGGGACAGCTCCTAAGTGCAGGAACTCCGTGTGTAACTGTAAGGCCTCATGCACACGACCGTATTTTTTCCCACCCGTAAATACTGGCGTAAATACGGGTCCGGTGTCACACGTATTCCACCCGTTTTGCACCAGTATTTACGAACCCGTGCCCGTAAATATGGGTCCGGTGTCACCCGTATTCCACCCGTATTTACGGGCACGTTTTTGGCGGCAAAATAGCACTGCACTAATCGGAAGCCCCTTCTCTCTATCAGTGCAGGATAGAGAGAAGGGACAGCCTTTTCTGTAATAAAAGTTAAAGAAATTCATACTTACCCGGCCGTTGTCTTGGGGACGCGTCCCTCTCTTCACATCCAGCCCGACATCCCTGGATGACGCGGCAGTCCATGTGACCGCTGCAGCCTGTGATTGACCTGTGATTGGCTGCAGCGGTCACATGGCCTGAAACGTCATCCAGGACGTCGGGCCGGAAGTCGAGAGGGACGCGTCACCAAGGCAACGGGCGGGAGACCGGACTGGAGGAAGCAGGAAGTTGTCGGTAAGTATGAAAGTCTTTTATTTTTATTTTTTACAGGTTTATACTGATCGGTAGTCACTGTCCAGGGTGCTGAAAGAGTTACTGCCGATCAGTTAACTCTTTCAGCTCCCTGGACAGTGACTATTTACTGACGTCGCTTAGCAACGCTGCCGTAATGACGGGTGCACACATGTAGCCACCCGTCATTACGAGAGCTCCATAGACTTCTATGGACTGTCCGTGCCGTTATTACGGCCTGAAATAGGACATGTTCTATCTTTTTCAACGGCACGGGCACCTTCCCGTGAGAAAACGGGAAGGCACCCGTCGCCAATAGAAGTCTATGAGCCCGTTATTACGGGTCGTAATTATGACCCGTAATAACGGGAGTTTTTACGGTCGTGTGCATGAGGCCTAAGGCTGGGTTCACACGACCTATTTTCAGACGTAAACGAGGCATATTATGCCTCGTTTTACGTCTGAAAATACGGCTACAATACGTCGGCAAACATCTGCCCATTCATTTGAATGGGTTTGCCGACGTACTGTGCAGACAACCTGTCATTTACACGTCGTCGTTTGACAGCTGTCAAACGACGACGCGTAAAAATACAGCCTCGTCAAAAGAAGTGCAGGACACTTATATACATTATATGCGGGACACTTATATACATTATATGCAGGACACTTATATACATTATGTGCGGGACACTTATATACATTATGTGCGGGACACTTCTTTGGACGTTTTTGGAGCCGTTTTCTCATAGACTCCAATGAAAACAGCTCCAAAAACGGACGTAAAAAAACGGCGCGAAAAACGCGAGTTGCTCAAAAAACGTCTGAAAATCAGGGGCTGTTTTCCCTTGAAAACAGCTCCGGATTTTCGGACGTTTTTGGTCACTACGTGTGCACATACCCTTAGACTCCGCGCAGAGCCATGTACACGAGGTCTAAAGTGGATTTGATACTGAATGCAGATCCTGAGAATTTTTCCCCAATGGCTCCTATTGCGGGAACAGCCTGTTGGTATCTCCAGGAGATAATCTGCACCAGATGTGCCTGGCAGCTGCTTATCTTCACCACGTATTGATAAAGGATGTCTGTTTGGCTGAGACCCTTTATGAGGCAGTCCACTATCTTAAAAAGAAGCCGGTCAGGCACACACGTGTTTGCGATTGGAAGGCCTTATTCACACAAAATACGTGTCAAATGGCCATTTTTCAAGGCTGATTTGCATTCGTGTGGGACCCGTTTTCACTTATCCGTAATAGACTTGTCTATCGAGGGATCTTTGAAAACGTTTGACATGTCCTATTTTTTCATGGGCTATTTAAAATGTCCGTCGTGTGAATTGCACCATAGAAGTACATTGATTTTCATGCAGCCGTGTAACCGTTCGTGTGAATAAGGCCTGACAGAGTTTCTGCTGCAAACAAAGTGGACATATATGGGATGGGCCCTCACAATCCTATCCAGTGAGGGCCCAAGGTCTCTCTATCTAATGGCTTCTCACAATAGCCACCCACATTTGGGTCAATTACAGGACCGTGACCAAAAGCCCCATGCGGCGGAAAGCTCCATAAGGGCCAATATTTATTTTTTGTATAATTACTCAGCATTCGATTGATTTGTTGAAATAAATGTTTCCATCAAGGACGCACACACACACTTTCTGGCATGATGTAAATGGCAGCTGGCAACTTACCATACATTTTGCCTTCATCTGACAGTATAATTTTCCTTCTCCCACATGGTGGGTAGATAGCGAGGGCTTCCTGAAAGCTCTGCTCAATATCCGGGCTCCAGACACCTTCTGCATCATTGTCCATGGGTTTATCAGCAGAATCGCTCATTCTTTCAATGTCTTCGGCAGGACTTTCGCTGCCGCTCCAACTACTGGGCTCAATGGTGGCGGTTGGGTACTCCAAGCCGAAGCCTGGACGCTGGACAAAGAGAAATCTGGAACGGAGAGGACAGGATATTAAAATACATTGTGGGCATATCACCCTCATGTTAATCTGCGAGCAGAGCATGGCAGTAATCTTACAAAGAAATAAGCTTTTTTTACTTTCCCATTTCCAGTTGCCCGTTTCTATCTCTCCTGCCAATTTGCAGGATTTGAGGTTTTTTTTAATACAGACAATTTTTAGGTAAAGTTAAAATTTAAATGGGTCGGAGTCTTTGTGCTTTCTGCAAACGCTTCACAAATCGTTAGCTCAAGTCGCTGTCCAGAAAAAAAACTCATTTATTTATTAACCATTATCTACAGAGAACCAAGATATTCCTTGGGATGAGAAGCTTCACAAAGACCCCCACAAAACATAAAATATGCCCCTATTACTTTAAGTCCTAACAAGAGGGTCTCCTAGCTCTGGAGGATCAGATGCTGGATTAAAGGAAGTTTACGGTGTGTCTTTAATATTATAGGATGCAAACAACTCTTATGGGTAGGACAGTAAGGCCGGGTTCACGTTTCTCAGTCAAAAGGCGTGTTACTCCTGTCGGTATACATTTTTTTTTTAACATGAACACTAAAATAAAATAAAACAAAAAAACGGATAGATTTACTATATGTAAACGGATATAAAAATATAGCATTACATTTACATACGTCGGACATTGAGATCAATGCTAAAAATAAAAAAAAAAGTTACGTCGCGTATACTTTTTTTGAAGTACAAAATAGTGTAGCAGACTCCGCTTTTCAGTACTTTCAGAAAACAGTATCTCAACGTAAACCACGACAATCAGACCTAACGATGCTGTTTTTGGTCTACGTTTGACCCATTATAGTCTACGCCGAGCTCTAAGTTTCAACACGTTTTTAGTGTTTAAAAACTTATGTACGCTCGGCGGATAACACAAACATGATGTGAATGGGGCCTTAGCCCAAATAGACTGCGGATCCCCATAACGAGGCCTGTCTGGCACCACACGTTTTTAACATGTCAGATTAACGTCAATTCCGATGACAGCGATGAACTGCTGGAATTGATCATATCACATGCAGGATCATGAAACACGCTGAAGAAGAAATTCTACACACTGCAACATCTCCTATATAGTAGAAACCTATAGAACTGATAGTTATGATCTTTCTGGTACATGAACAGAATACTGTACTACAGTGAAGACTGACACACAGGCAGCACAGTTGAAGTGGGGGCTAGATATAACCACATAATGCAGATTCCTGTAGGAAAGCTGTTCAACCTGTTTTTGCAACGTTTGGTCTTGTTCACACGTAGTGGAATTGCTGCGTATTCTCTGTCCGGAGTTGCGGATGGAAAATAAACAGAATACAGTAGCAGCAAAGTGGGTGAGATTTAACAAATCTCATTCACACGCTGCGTAAAATTTTTACAAGCATAAATCCACCCCCGATGCGTATTTTTCGTATCACATCATGTCAATTCCTGCTGCAGAAAGTGGACTGAATTGCTGCGATTCATAGTGGAGATGTCACCATCTCCCAGCATTGAGAAAAACGCAGCAAAATAGGCACCATTTACTGCAGTAAAAAAAACGCAGCAAGGGGAGCGTTTTTTTTCCGCAGCGGAATGTCTGCTACTTACAACGGAATTGCTGTAGAAATGTTCACACGTAACAAAATTGCTGGAGGACAAGTCCTAAAACCCCAAAAGACGATAGGAGTGACAAAGCTTCAAAGCCGGCTGAATCTATCGCATCATCACCAACCAATAGTTGTGAGTGACAATCACTGAGGAGCCAACAGTCCAGCTGCGTTGCTGACATATGTTCAGATGTGGAGCAGCAGCATGAACAGAAGCAATCTGCTGTGAAATGAGAAGGGGCTGCCCCCTGAGCAAAGGGTCGCCAAACTCCTGAGCTCTGGTCAAATATAAGCCGCTAATACGACGTCCTACTGAGAGCAAACACGGATCCTTCATGGACTATGAGGCAGACGGTATGGCGTCCATGTTTAACCCTCTTTAACCCTTTCATTATTTTGCTGCTTTAAGCACTTCCTCTTCACAGGACGTAAAACTGAAGCAGGTAAAATACAGCGCTAATCTACGACATTTCCTGCACATTAATTGGGTCAGGTTTGCTCTTAGATACATCATCCCATTCAATATAATAACTAATAACAATAATAGTTGCCACAAAGTTGCATGTATGTGTGTCAGTCGTGCGACTTCTATTAGGTGCTGTTCACACCTCTATGGAGACTGCATTCAGAGCAGGTTTTGCGAATTCTCTAAGATTTGACAGGTGTGTAGCGCTGCATGCAGTGCTATTCTACTTTTCGAAACTATGGAGCCCACTGTAAGCCAATGGGGTCTGTCGGGCGCAGTTGGTATCCGTCATACCATGGTTCCCGGCAAAGCGTTGTAGTTTTCATGACGCAGATGTGACCAGAGCCTAACTGTATGGGGAGAGTAGAGTGCACATTGCAGAAAAAGGATATGACCAGACACTTTTTGCACCTTTTTTTGCAAAATTCAGCAGAAGTGAAGGCCAAATTCTGGCGCATTTGGCGAGTAAGGATACGGCCACACAGAGCGGCCCTGACACTGTCACAATGCAACCACCAACCGCACTGGCACTATGTAGGCGCGGCTGTCAAATACCTTGATGTGGGGTATTCTGGTTACACGCTCATGCGTACTGCCGCTCCATTCATTCTCTATGGGAGCGCCGGAGATAGCCGAGTGCAGTGTTTTTTCCGGCGCTGCCAGAGAATGAATAGGAGTAACTTGTTGTTACCTGCAAAATCGTGCGGCCATAAAGAGATTGTATTAATTCATGGGCGCATGATTTTGCAGATAAAGGGACGGTTTACCCGCATTAACGTGCGGCCACTAACAGGCCTTTTGACAGCCGCACCGAACATTGTGTCGGCACGGTTGTTAGCCGTGTTGCGACCGTGTCAGGGCCGCTCCGTGTGGCCTTACCCTAAATCTGTGACAATATTTATATGGAAAGCTGCCGTGTGCCTGGCTCAATGAATCCTCCAGCAGATGGCAAAATTAACTTCTATCCCTGTAAATTATTCTGAACACATTTAGAAGGTTCAGCTGTAATAAATAAAATAAACAAACTGGAAAATGTAAAAAAAAAATTAAAGAAGCCACGGTGGCTTAAAGAGGTTGTATAAAAACATGGCTACTTTCTTCCAAAAACAGTGGCTCACCAGTCCACAGGTTGTATGTTGTATTGCACATCATCCCCATTCACTTCGATGGAGTCGAGCTGCAATATCAGACACAATCTTTGGACCGGTGCGGCACGGATTCTGGAAGAAAGCAGCCATTTTTTTTTTTAACGCTGAACAACCCTTTTAATGGTCAGCACTAGGGTAGTAACATCTGTATGGACGTTGTTCTCCTGGGTCTGCTTTGGTTACCGGTGGGCTTTACATTCCTTTACATGGACACAGAGTGCTGCCGAATAGAAAGAATTACGGGAAATAAATTAATGTAGCAGATCTCTGTGGAAAGGAGGAGTACCCAACACAATGTAAAATCAATTGTAAAGACCATAAAAAAAAAAACACAATATAAATGCATTCGAAATAAAGTGGTGTCTGGAGAGAATAAAGATATAGGTGTATAGTTATGTCCTATTTGTGAGTGAAATTTGGAAACTTACAGCCTTGCCTTGTGGGTTAATGATTGGAGACTGGGTTTGTATGGGAATCAGTCAGAATTAGGTTTCGTGCACATCAGCGTCCGGGTTCCGTTCATGGGTTACATTAGGTCTTTCCATCAGGGGGACCCACGAACTGAAAGCAAAACGGAAACCATAGCTTCCGTTTGCATTACCATTGATTTCAATGGTAAAGTTTCAGTTGCTAATGGTTTCCGTTCCGTTAGGTTTTGGTTTTTTTAGCGGAAACAATAGCGCAGTCGACTACGCAATGGTTTCCACTAAAGACCCGAAACCTTATGGAACGGAGACAAACAAACCATTTGCAATGGAAACTTTACCATTGAAATCAATAGTAATGCAAACCGAAGCTATGGTTTCCGTTTATGGGTTCCCCTGACAGAAAAGTCTAACGGAACCCCAACGCTTGTGTGAATGAGGACTTAAAGCTTCATGCAATCAAAATATAAAACCCTACTGGGGGTTATGCTGCAGAATGTCTTTGGTGAAAAGGACACAGGATGTCCAATACTAAACTTAATCATAGTGTCATGCCAACCTGTTGCGCGCCGTCAGCAGCACGTGCACCTGTCCCTGTCACTTTCCTGGGAGAGACCTACTGCAAGACTACAAGAGACGCAGAGAAGAATACTCAATGGCAATTGTGCTGAACATTTCCCTCCCTATGAATATAGGGCAATGTACAGGTCTCCTCTACACAACTGCCCCATGAGGGAGATCAGAATCCCAACATCTTTAGGTTATGTTCACACAGGTTATTTTCGGCCGTTTTTTGGGCTGTAAATGCCCGAAAAATCGGAAGCAGAATGCCTCCAAACATCTGCCCATTGATTGCAATGGGAAAAACTGCGTTCTGTTCAGACGGGCAGTTTCTTTACGCAGTAGTTTTGAAAAACGGCGCATCAAAAAAAAAACGACTGCGAAAAAGTAGTGCAGGTCACTTCTTGGGAAGTTTTTGGAGCAGTTTATCATAGACTATTAAAAACAGCTCCAAAAACGGCCGTAATTGACGCCGCGAAAATCGCAAACGGCTTAAAAAAAACGTCTGGAAATCAGGAGCGGTTTTCCCTTGAAAACAGCTCTGTATTTTCAGAAGTTTTTGGTTAAGCATGTGAACATACCCTTACTGCTGCCAAAGCAAATTCTGCTTACAGGAGTCCAATCTTGTGGTCGGCTTAGAAGCTTCACATGATCAGTAGATTGGACTCCTCTCCACCTTGAAGAGCCTCTGTCACCACATTATAAGTGTCCTGTCTCCTACATAAGGAGATCAGCGCTATAATGTAGATGACAGCAGTGCTTTTTATTTTAAAAAAAAAACGATCTATTTTTACCACTTTATTAGCGATTTTAGATTTGTGCTAATGAGTTGCTTAATGCCCAAGTGGGCGTATTTTTTACTTTAGACCAAGTGGGCGTTGTACAGGGGAGTGTATGACGATGACCAAAGTAAAAATACGCCCACTTGGGCATTAAGCAACTCATTAGCATAAATCCAAAATCGAAAATAAAGTGGTAAAAATAGATCGTTTTTTTTTTTTTAAATAAAAAGAACTGCTGTCACCTACATTATAGCGCCGATCTCCTTATATAGGAGACAGGACACTTATAATGTGGCGACAGAGCCTCTTTAAGCTTCTTTTCCGTGGCCGACATGGAGAGCTAGTCGATCATAGCTCCTTGTGAAAGGAGAAAACGAGTGATGATCGGTTATGTATGGGCACAAGCGATTATTACTGCGATCGTTGGTCCTCGTATTTCCATCATGTTGGCAGAACATCTCCCTATTAACACAAAGACGCGCTGCCAACTATTTTATTGGCCGCATAAACGAGAAGATCTGATGAACGCTCGTTTGCCTGATCATTGGCCTGTGTAAGGCAGAGTTCACATGGGACAGACACTGCGTAAAAGCATTCAGCGCCACAGGGAATTCCAGCCTGAAAACCGTACCAAACTATGGTGCAGTTTATCGCCCAGGACGTCCGCTGCAGAAAACTGCAGCACCAGCCGACCTTCTAGCAGGCCGGTCTCCTGTGATTGGCTGCAGTGGTCACATGGGATATAACGCCATCTCAGGAGTATCGGGCTTTTTTTTGGGGGGGGGGGGGTCTGTTCGGCGGGATTGCTTCGAACCCGACACAAAAAAACTTAAAAACCGCTATTTTGCAGGTTTTACCTCCCCATTGAATTCCTATAATTAAATATAATTCTGCACCGCAGGTCCATTCCCGAGCGGTTTTCTTTTTCCACTCCGTATTTACGCAGCGTGTGGATGAGATTTGTTCAATCATTCACTTTGCTGCTACTGTATTCGGCTGAGTTTTTTCCTCTCCGCAATTCTGCTACATGTGGACAAGACCCATGCAAGCAGAATTTGATTTTGCAGCAGGACAAATGTAGTAGATTAGCTTTCCACCATGCAGTTTATACAACCCCCAGCATCATGTAGAGGACCTGGATACAAAAAAACTGTGGAGGGTCCCAAGGTCAACTTTACATATGGGGGAGATTTACAGAGCAAAATGGACCTGAATTCGGTCTCAAACTGCACCAAGAAACAAGTGTACAAGCCGTGCGCCAAATTAATTATGTGTTTAAGACACTTTGTACTTCTCACAAGACAGTTTAAGAAAAGTTATCATGTCCCCAGAAGTCAAAATCAACCAGATGGCACTTAAAGAGGCTCTGTCACCAGATTTTGCAACCCCTATCTGCTATTGCAGCAGATCGGCGCTGCAATGTAGATTACAGTAACGTTTTTATTTTTAAAAAACGAGCATTTTTGGCCAAGTTATGACCATTTTTGTATTTATGTAAATGAGGCTTGCAAAAGTACAACTGGGCGTGTTGAAAAGTAAAAGTACAACTGGGCGTGTATTATGTGCGTACATCGGGGCGTGTTTACTTCTTTTACTAGCTGGGCATTCTGACGAGAAGTAACATCCACTTCTCTTCAGAACGCCCAGCTTCTGGCAGTGCAGACACAGCCGTGTTCGAGAGATCATGCGGTGTCGTCACTCACAGGTCCTGCATCGTGTCGGACGAGCGAGGACACATCGGCACCAGAGGCTACAGATGATTCTGCAGCAGCATCGGCGTTTGCAGGTAAGTAGCTACATCGACTTACCTGCTAACGCCGATGCTGCTACAGAATCATCTGTAGCCTCTGGTGCCGATGTGTCCTCGCTCGTCCGACACGATGCAGGACCTGGGGAAGTGACGTCACAGCGTGATCTGGCAGAAGCTGGGCGTTCTGAAGAGAAGTGGATGATACTTCTATACACAACGCCCAGCTAGTAAAAGTAGTAAACACGCCCCGATGTACGCACATAATACACGCCCACTTGGACTTTTACTTTTCAACACGCCCAGTTGTACTTTTGCAAGCCTCATTTGCATAAATACAAAAATGGTCATAACTTGGCCAAAAATGCTCGTTTTTAAAAAATAAAAACGTTCCTGTAATCTACATTGCAGCGCCGATCTGCTGCAATAGCAGATAGGGGTTGCAAAATCTGGTGACAGAGCCTCTTTAACATTAAGACCGCTTTGAAAAGTGTCTCAACAAGGTGGCGAAATGTAGACTTTGTGGCAGATTTTTCGATATGGTCTTAAATATAAACAGATTAGAATAAAATGCGCCAAATTTATCACAGTGACTCATGTTGGATGATAGATTTGGTGCAACTTTAGACTAATGTCTAATTTTATGGCACCTCTTGGTTGGCTTACTTTAGAGCAACTCTTTTGTGAGAAAATTTTGCCGGAAAATGGCACATTTTAAGCTACCCCCTTTTCTGTAAGCTACTCCTTGTCAAGCCGTTGGGGGGGGGGGGGGGGGACCCGGTAAAATACAATGTAAAAGCCATGATAGTCGTTCATACAAGAATAATGGTCATGAGGCTTCTCCTAGAAGCAGCTCCAAAAAAATAAAATTAAAATTCAGCTGCCCATTACTGCAAGAATCTCACTTGGACATGCGGTTTTGGAGGAGCAGCTCGGTGCCGGGTGTGAGATGGACCTTAAATATATTATACGGCGTTATAAAACATGGACTGCACCGTATCCTGGACGAAGGACCTATATAACTAATAATGATTTCATGTAAAAGCGACAATATCCTAAACTCACTGGCGTTTGCCCCAATAAAGAGAGGCGTCTAAGCCTTTGTCACATTGCTTGTGTCCTCCCTTTCACAATATTTCAGCTGCAGGATTAATTAATTTGTTTTGTCCGACATGAAATCAATGAGCGGCCACTTGCCATACAATGGAGCATCGCTACACCACAACTTTGAGGGGGTATAGAAGGGGAGGGCGGTATAAAAGCCTCCAGGAGATAAGGTTTCCTAGCCAACGCTCAAAACGTAGAAAACGATTTTAGCAAATTAGCAGAAACACTGTAGCCTGCGAAGAATGATCGGCAGGTAAATAGAACATAGGTATTTTAATTAACACATCTGATTTCCTGGCTTAACAACACGACTGAAGAGGCCTCATTAACACCTTGAGTACTGAAGATTACTTTAATGACCACAGAAATACAGACCCAAGATCTATAAATATCACAAAGGATTAGAGAAGTTCTGTTCCTGAGGCCTCGATGGGTAGAAAAGCTTAATGACGACACTCCATAAAATCTCCAGATAAACCACACGTTGGAAAAATCTGCCATAATAAAGTTACATTATTCCAACAGCGAACAGCACAAATTGCACTAAACTATACATTTTCATGCAAGTCACTGCGTAGCCATAACCTAGGGGTATATTCACATGCGGCAGATTCGTTGCAGAAATTTCTGCAACTAAAATCTTTGATAATGGGGCAATTTACTTTTCAAAATGCGCCAGAATTGTGGCATACATGCCGGGGGCCACATTACTTTTTTTATTTTTTTTTACTTTCTCAAAAAGGGTGTCGCAGAAAGGAAGTATTGCTTAAAATGCAACACAGTGCGCAAAAATACGTGGTTCTGAACCTTCAGAATAACGGACTACAAGTATGACAACGGGTCCTTAGGTCGTCAGAGGGGAATTTCTTCACCCGATCCCGGATTGGTTTATCAGTCGCTCACCTATGTAATCATAAGCAATCGGACTACCAGAGTTCATCAGATTTCAACTAAATTATCACTTCTAAAAGAAAAATATATAGATGCAAATGTTGCATGAAAGCGCCAGATCGTTTTCTGATGTTGCAGAATAATGTCCAGCCACCAATTCAAGACAGTGGACGGCAGGTATTGGTGGAGGCACATCTAAAATACATGTAAAAAAATGCAATGCGTCTCAAGCATTTTAAAGGGTGTTTTTTTCAAACGCGTTTTTGGTGGCATGTTTTTATTTTGTGACATTTTGTATGTGTGTCTTTCCTGGCAGTTTTAAAGTATATGTAGTCCATAGAAAGAACGCCAGAAAACAAACCATCACTGGCCCCAAAAACGTGACCAAGCAGCCACCGAAACCCTCAACTCTGTATGCAGGCACTCATATTTCACTACAGACTTTAAAAGTAACATCTGACTGCAGCTTTTTGGGGCAAAAAAGTAAAAAAATGCAATGGAAAAACCTCTCCAAAAACGCTAGTGCGAATCCAACCTAAGGAGGCAAAATATGGAGTAAATTTGTGTGCATTGAATGTCCTACTTGCATGTTGAGTTGGCCGTGCACTTCACAGCACTGATGACCTATTCCCCAATGATTCATTTCTGGCTGGTGTACACCAATATAAAGCCACCTGCACCAGAATCTCTTACGCCATTTTTTATTTTTTTTAGGATGTGGTGGACGTTTCCTATGTCTGGAAAATAATACTTTGTACAGATAAACCCCATGTCTACGGAGGTTGTCTGATATAAAAGGACACAACAGGTCAGACAAATAAAAAGAAGCAAACAATAAAAGATTCAGGGAGTATTTGGTTTGTGAGCGCACCATCAGACAGCTCGGTTGTCACTGTGCGGGTCTCATTTTAATTTCCTTGCTTCTCTGGTTTTAATGGCAGGCTATGGATTAAGCACGGTTCTGGAATTTATCCACCAAATGTATTAACCCGGCAGGAAAGCAAAATAACTACCGTTCTAGGCAACTATAACAATGAAACAATGATTACTTAGACTTCAATTATTACCAGTAGGTGCTTTCAGACACAATATTAAAAAGGGAAAAAAAAAAAAAAGTTTAGAAGTCGTCACATTCAATTTAAGCCAAGATAATAAGCCGGTGCTCAGGGATAAATTGGAGACAAGTCAAGGAACGATCAATGGTGTCCAATTAATTTGCAAAATGCATTGGTAAAACACCTTTAATTATGTCAAGGGGGGGGGGGGATTGTGATGAACAACTGGGCAGATGTAAAACGCGTCAGACTTATTTTCCTTCTTTTCGGTTTCAATAATGATGAACGTAGGATTTCATATTCTGATAAAAATAACAATATGATAAAACACTTCATATAACGTGCACTAATTTGGCTTAATTTAGTTGGAGTCGTTTTTTTTTACAAATTTAACCCCACCGAAGGTGTATTCAGAAGTTGCGGTTGAGTTGCAGTTAAAACCGTATTTAAAAAAGATGCATCAAAATCGCAGTAAAAAAAGAGTTTTGTTTTTTTGTGTGTTTTATTTTTATGCAGTTTTAACAGCACCTCAATGTCTGAATACACCACCCCGAGACCCCTGCACAGGTCGCAGATTTTGTGCTTGCTGCAGAACCAACCCCCTTCAGGTGAATGTAACAGATTTTTAGTGGTTTAAATTTCTGCAACAAAATTTGCTATGTGAACAAGGGGCCTCTTTAGGGTAAGTTCACACGCGGCAGATTTGTTGCAGAAGTTTTAGATACTGAAAATCAATTCCATGCATTTAAATGGGTTTATTTCTGCAGCAAGTACTTTGATTTCTGCAAGTTCCATTCAGAAGATTTACCTGCCAGTTTAATGAGAATTAGCTGTAACTCCACAGCAAAAAAATAAAAATGACTACGCTATGGGAGACTGACAGACGTCACTGCATGGCATCTATCACAGGTATACGTTAAATGTATACATTAGGAGTTTCCCAATGGCCAGAGTCCCTGAGGAAAAAAAAAAGTCAGGTAGCGAATTGGCTCAGAGAAAGCTCCTTCCCAGGGTCAGAGTCTCCGTCCAAAGCGCTTCCGATGCAAAAACTAACGTTTTCCCAGGCACAGCAACGGGGAGTTCATACAACGTATCCCACTGTAGTAAGATATGTTGCACCCCCTCAATGTACGGTTAAAAGAAAAAAACACCAGGATGTAAACTAGGCCTCCGTTACACACAGTAGCGGTCACGCTGTAATGGCGCTGGGGGTATCAGCGGCTGTCACGCTGTAATGGCGGTGGGGGTTTCCATCGCATATCTGGCAGGAAATACTGGAAACCATAGTGCAGCATGCAGCGCTGTGGTTTCCAGAAAAAACATGGACACCCTGACAGAACGCATAAAAAAAAGTCAGTGGGTTTGTCGTCCGTCGTGCAATGGAACAAAGTAACAAATCCGAAAGCCAATGTAAACACAGCCTTATCAATTGAACAGGTCATGCTACTAGGTCTCTCCCCATGCTTTACACTGCAGCTCTGCAGCAATTTCCCAGACTGACCACAGTAAGTTCAGGGAGCCGGGCTCCTAGCATTAGAGTAATCTATGATGCTAGGAGTCCCTGCCTCTCCACGGGAAACTGTGCCATACGGATTACAGCACAGGAGAGTATTTCCGCAATGGGGCAGGTACTCCTAGCATCATAAATTACTATGATGCTAGGGGCCGGGTTCACTGAACGGTGGTCAGTCTGGGAAATACGGCCGACATACGGTCCGTATTTCACGTACCAAACACGGTCGTGTGTATGAGGCCTACAAGCACCTAAACCAACAGTGAGAAAAAGGAAACACTACCTCGATAAGTGTATATTCACACATGCAGTTTTTTTTAATGTAGTTTTTGAAGCCAGAACCAGGAGTGTATTGTAACAGTGGAAGTAGTATCTGTCCTTTATACTTCATCTCCCTTTAAGATCCACACCTGGTTTTGGCTTCAAATACTGCATAACCTGATCAGAACATGCATATGTGAATACACCCCAAGGGGTTATTCAGACGAATGTATTAATAGTCCATGTGACAGAGGCATGTATTTCTATGGGGATGTTCACACTGCAATTTTAAAAAGGACCGTGTGAAGGGTCGATAAAGAAATTGGACATGTCCTATATTAGTCAGTCAGTTTTAATGGATCCCTCAATAGACTAGTCTATGAGGGATTCGTGTAAACAAATTCCGCACAGGTGCGACGGTTGTGAAAAAGGGATGTTTTTCACGTCCAATTTTACACTCGCTCGTTTGAATAAGACCTTAGGCAGAGGAGCCTGGAGATCGAATACAGAAAAATTATGAGCCAATAGATGAATACACATCACCATAGTCTTCAAAAGCTAAAAATAAGGCCAAAATAATATTAGATGTGGTAGTGAGCCTCCACCACATTATAGCGATCCTGTAGGATGGGTGACCTAACCGCAGCTAATACCAGGTAGCCGTGCTTGTGTAACGAGGGATGTAAAATATCAGAGAGCTTCATACACAACAATCCGGAAAAAATCTTCCAGCAAAGCGGATACAAGGGGAAAATAGGGAGGGGGGGCACGGACGGAGGTCATACACAAAAGGAGCGAGATTTATGAAAAGTAACGGAGGTCACATACACTGACATTGGGACAACAATCACTGGTCTAATTACAGACTTTAGGCCTAAACAGAATTTTTTTTCCCTTCGAGCAGCAGATGTCTGGGTCAGGTCATAGATGAAATGCTGCAATATAATAACATAACCGAGGAGATTTGTGCCTGAATGAGATCCACTTACTGCAAACAGGAGGAATGGACATCATTAAATGAGCCCTTTGTCACCGCAGCCATCCCCTGCCATAGAGGTCACAGCACCATTCAGGCGATCATCATTCTAGATTATGTTCATATTGGGAACGTCGTACATTAGATCTTTATTATTAACTGTACTCAGGTTGCAGGACGCCAGGAGTTAAATGCCACAGGCCAACAGGTGCCACGGGGTTCAGCCGCAAAAGGAGACGTGCAAGTAATCCGGTACGATTCACTGTATTTGAAACAAGAATGACAACCGGACAGGGCCGAATAATGCAGAGTAGACGCGGCAGAAATAAAGATTTCACTGTGACAATGCGCTTATAAATGAACAACTGGTTCTGGCAAATATGAGCAACTGTAACGATGAAGAGTCTCATTCTCCAATATTACCTAAAGGGAGTGTCTGGGATAAGGAAAACATGACTGCTTTCTTCCAAAAACAGCACCACACCGGTCCACAGGTCATGAGTGGTATTGCAGGTCAGTCCAATTCACTTCAATGAAGCCGAACTGCAATACCAGATACAAGCGATGGACAGGTGTGGCGCTGTCTTTTGGAGGAAAGCAGGCAGGTTTTTCTAATCCTGTATGTGCAGGGTTAGGCCTCATGAACATGGCACTGTACTAGGTAATATGGTATATGATGAGGCATGGCACAATTATTTTTCTGTCTTATTCATAAAGAAAATAAACCTGATCGACATTTGCGCCTATCATTATAAATCTAGAGCATCATAGCCTTTATTTTATGATATACCTGCTCACACCTTATGTTACCCCCTTACCAATGTTCATAATGTGGGCACAGCGCATATACACTTAGAGAAAGCATAGCCTGTCAGTCACATTCCCCTGACATGGAGGGGTTTTTGGAACAGTGTTTCAGTCCACTGCTGCTCGGGACGCTCCATGCGCTGATTGACAGCGCATAGTCTCCAATCACAGCCCCACACGTCATCTCAGGGGAGGCGGCACTATGCTGATTGGCTGACCTGAAAGCGTCCCCACCTACGTGGGTTTGACAGGCATTACGCGCCGTGCCCTTTCCATTGGTTCAATATGCACATGTGGGGAGTGTGTCCTCCACCTTATAAGATGTAGTGTTTGGCCACCAACAGTGGCTTGCTTACCATGTCCACGTTGTAGCACGATTTGTTTCATTCAGAGCATTGTACGCTTAAGACTTCTAGAATGCTAGAAGATCTAATAGATTGGCTGTAGGCCCCTGAAGATTTGCGGCAGAAATTGATAGCAAAGAAACGCGTAGGGCTAATTATGGGTAGGATAGGAATTAAAGGGAAGGTGCCACGAAATTTTTTTTTTTATATGTTATTGCTTTTAGTATGTCATTAAAATAAATTTTATTCGTGTTTTTGTGCTGTACTTTTTTCTCTTGCTTTCTTTTACTTCTCTATGGGGGCTGCCATTTTTTTGTTCATCTCCGTATGTGTCGTTTAACGACACATACAGAGATGGAATACGGCACATACATTCCCATAGAGAATGCGAACGGGAGCCGTTCCATTCACTATAGCGTACGCCGTCTGTGTGGGAACGGCGCATGCGCCGCTCCCACAGTCCAAAAGAAAGGTCTTCGGCATGGCGACATCCAGCGCCATTTTCATGTGGACCGGAAGCCGCGGCCGGACAGCAAGGTGACTACTTCCGGTAGCGGCTTCCGTCCATATGTTCAGAAGCAAGGACTAAGAGCGGAGGGAGCCGCAGGAGCAGGTAAGTTATGTTTGTGTTATACTGTCTGATTACCACTGTATCCTCCTACACTGTGCATTCGCTCAAAAAATGGTGGCACACAGTGTAGGAGGTTTGAACATTCAACCCCCTCCTTTCTCCTGGCACTTGCCAGGATAAAGGAGGGGGAATTGTGTGAGGACACTAGAGCGAGTGCGTCTTCTCCAATTTTGCAGCATAAAGCAATGAGGTTACTTTACCACATGCCAATGCTGCAATTTTGGGAATTGCTCCCTCTAGTGACCAGCACATGGAAAGGTTATAAATTAGAATCTAATTTATAATATTTCCTGACTTGTGAAAAAAATTAAAAAAATTTGAATATACTAACAGTTTAACTAAAAAATAATAATATTTTTCTAGCGACACATTCTCTTTAAGGGTCTTAGCATTTGAACAATATTCCTTGCACCTAACTTGGATGTGCTGGACTTGGATTGAATTTATCTACCTTGTGCAGATCTCTATAGGTGTGGCTATTGGGCCCCACCTATATCTCTGATATTCTATGTCCAGTTTAGAAACCTATATAAAAATGGATAGTAACTAAGGTACAAACTGGACATAAATATACGTGATATGTTATTTTTTTTAGCATTATTACCTACCACACTAGATTAATTTGTGTGTCAATGCAAAGTGTGAATGCACTAGACACATATTCTTGATACATTGTATCATTTATCTTGTATAAACTGACATACTTCTGATACAAACATTGGCAGTGAAGCGTTGATTGCCAATTTATATATCCCCTAAACAGGTCAGAGACTGACAGTGATTTTATATTAGCATTTACAATATACAACAAGTGCTGATTATAGACTACTAAAGGCCTGTTCACATCTACATTGAACGCTCCGTAAGGGGCCTTAGTCTCCAATAGGGCCGAAAAAAAACGGACACAACAGTGCAGCAAGCTGCGCTATTGTTTTAGGTGAAATGGACAACCGAAGGGACCCATTAAAAGCAAGAGATTACGTTGGGAGCCAATGGTGTCCGCCATGCAACGGAAGCTTCTATTTTTGTTTTTCTGCTACTCTGAAAACACCAAACGCAGATGTGAATGAGGCTTTAATTATTGGACAGACAATCAGCTTTTATTAGGTGTTTTACACAGCATTAAGAGAAATTAAAATATATAGTATAACACACACACACACACACACTATTGGAGAGATTAACAAAAATGCGTGGAAATGTTTTTGAAAACAAAAACTTCACCGTGTAGCTCTGGACCCAACGTCTTGTGGGCCAAAACTGTAAATCTACACAGTAAAGCGTAATACTGATATTTTAATCTGTGTGAAAAAGAAGACCTTTTTATTTTGAGTCAGAGGGATGATTCACCAGTAAATCCTGACACATTGCCAGGGTCCTGCCCCGTGTTCACAACACAAGAACAAGCTCCTGGTGAAGTAACAGGAATCCACCTACACAGACCGCACGGATCCATGAACTGCGCGCAGTCCCCGACACAAAGAAGCAGATGTCCAGCACTTTATAACAACCCAAAGTCAGGGAGGGAAAACAACATGGTTACTGGCCCAGACAATTATTGTACGGTTAATGGATCAATACAACGTTTAATCTGTGTCTCCTCCTTTATCTAGCACCATCATCATCATCCCTGGAGCTGTACTAGGGAAAACATTTGTAGATTATACACGAATAGAAAATGATGCCGCAAAAATCCCAGTATGACGAGTGTTCACACAGCAAAGACTACATACATGCAGACAGAGCTCTGCCCATAGGAGCTTACAATCTATAAAGGTACTGGAGGTAGACAGAAGAAGTGGAAAAGTGGAGTAAAAAAAAAAAAATTGTCATCTTGGAACAGAGGTAAATTCAGGACAAAATCAAAGTTTTTTTGTAGGGTTGGAGAGTGGCGGATGGAATAAGGAAGGGAATTCCAGACAAGAAGAAAGAAATAAGAGCTCAAGAGTTTAGAGAAGCCAATGAGAAGGTCATTAGTAAAGACTTTGTATTGGGTGAACTCGGAGAATAAATTAGTAAATAGAATGTGTGAGGGTGGATGCAAAGGGCGGTTTATAATTTCTCTATCCTTGATGTAAAGTAAAAATCGCTCCTTATGTTCTCACTTCTAAACATTTACTAATAAATAGCAGCCAACCTGAATACAACGAAGAGCAGTGTAAAGTATGAGGGGCCGGAGCCTGAGCCTCTGATGAGGCAAGAGGTGGTTTTCAGACTAAGGCATCTTGCACACGAACGTGTTTTTGCGGCCGCAATTCCCCCGAAAATCCACGGGAGAATTGCGGCCCCATTCTATTCTATGGGGCCATGCACACGACCGTAGTTTTTGCGGTCCTTGCACGGCCCGGGAGCCCGCAGAAAGAACGGGCATGTCTTATTACGGCCCTGTTCTGCAGTCCGGGCTCATTGAAAACAATGGCGGCAGCCATGTGCATGTCCCGTAATTTGCGGGCGGCCTGCGGCTGACAGTCCGCAGTCGGCCGACCCGAAAATCACGGCCGTGCACACGGCTACGGTCGTGTGCATGAGGCCTAAGGCATCTTGCACAAGACCGTTTCCACTTTGCGGAGAGAAAAACGCAGGTCCTAGTGGCTTCCGTGTGCTGTCAGTTTTTTTTGTTTTTTTTTGCAGACTCATGCACTAGAATGGGCGAGATGGACCGCAAATACGGAGAAGAATAGGACCGGTTATATTATTGGTAGGGCAGACAAAGGGAATGGCAAAAAAAAAAAAAAGCTATAAAATAGAACATGCAAAACTGATGACTCTGAACTAGCCCTTAACCGTTGTTTTCTTCAAAGTATTTTGACGCGGAAACCACGCCCAAACAACACTTGCGGGTAAAAGAAGCGACATGCCCTTTCTTTGGCCGTTTCCGTGTCTGACCACAAATTTACATCAATGGGAGGCAGAGAAAGCGGTTTTCATACAGTTTTTTTGCCCGCGGTGCTCAATGGCCGTGGCCGAAAAAAGCCGCAAATTCCTTTAGAAATTTTGAGGCAGATTTTTCCAGCTGCAAAAAAACCTCAGTGTGAACTGGTCCTAAAAATCCGCACCAAAAGCCACAATAAAATCTACTTGTGTTAGATATAGATTTCGTAGCCGATTTTGATGTGGATATAGCGGCAGATTTCTCTTTTTGCATTGCGGCATTTCTGCAACAAATAGGGAATGGTGAAAATGTTAAAAACCGCGGCATCCCTAAAATCACCTGATTTTTATACACCGTGAATAAATGGGGTTTGTTAAAACCCAATTCACTTACATGGTTACTGTACTTTGCTGCCGATTTTCAGTGCAGATTCCGCAACAAATAAGCGATGTGTGAACATAGCCCAAGACCCCTTCTAAGCTTGGGTCACAGTATAAGGCTAGGGCAAACAAAGCAACTCTGGCCACGACGCAGGCCCATAAGTCGCTGTATTATCACAGTGTCGCACTGGCTGCATCACGGTAATGTCAGTGAATGTGGCCGCATTGTGTACTGCAGGTCACCACCACATGACCGTCTCAAGAAATCCAAACCGTTTTTTTTTTTTACGACTGCCGTGTCCCTGTATCATGCGGGTCGCAACGCGGCATCGTTGACTTGCATTACTGCAATGCGGCCAGTGCGATCTTCGGCTGTGCGGGCAAAGAGCAGCAGTTTAAGCCTCTCGTGAGACAGGAGAAGGATTTCAGCTGGAATCCATGATCATAGCTGCGCCCGGTCTGGTTTTTAACATAATAATGGACCTGCCAGATGCTACTCTAGTTCTGGAATTCTTGCTGTGTCTTTAACCTATTGACTTTAGTAGGAAGGATTAAGTATAGACACGTATGTATGCCATTTACAAGAAACCCCTCTTCACTTCTATATTAAAAAATATTACCACAACTACATTTTTGGGTATTTTTTTTTCTATAAAAAACAGTTGCAACCAGACTATAATGAAGGAAAATAAAAAACCAAACCCAAAAAATAAGCCTGCATATGAGAATGGGCCTATACCCAGCCAACCATTGTAAAAAAGAAATGACAAAAATATTTGTCACATACAAGAGCTCATTATCGGTTGCTCTTATTAAACCATGACTAGGGATCAGTCATTTCTTGCGATCTCATTCTCCCAGCTGAAGTTCACATGGGTGTCAGGGTTACGTGAATAGGCGGGAATGAAAATACACGCATTCTGTGACTTAGAGGCCAACTTGGCTGCTCAGAACTAGTGCGCTTTCTGGAATGTATGTCATCTCTGCTATGAGAGAGTTTTTCAAGACCAACTTGAAAATCAAGTTTAATCCTCCAGGTAGTTGGCCAGAAGCAACAAGCACACCCTCATCACACTTCACCGCCATCCCGTGTTTGCTCAGGCTTGATAATGAGAAGAAGGTCCTGTGAACCCTAACTCTTTAACCAATACTGTGGGTCTTTAACTCCTTCCTGGAAGACTTCATCATATTTAACAACTGAGCAAAGAAAAAAAAAAAAAGTTAGACATACTTTCCATCAGAAGACGTATAATAGAGCTGAAGCCGGCACTTCTGTACTGGACCCGCCTAAGGAAGTCAAGAGGTCTTCAGCGACCACACTGGTTCATTGGGTTAAACACGTTCACACATGCGTTATTGAAGGGCATTTCCCCCCTTAGTTATTCTATTATGTTCCGAGTTACCTTTGTCTAATACATAACTATTGCTCACCATTATAGTGCCTACCATAGGATTGGTCATCCAGCTTTCCAGAGACACTGAATGGCATTGTTGTGGAAAGTGAAGCCTGTCTATAGAGAGGAAGGAATTTCGGTAATACTAACGTTTCTGCATTAAATGTGCTGGGGCCCCCGTAACTTCCTACAAAATTCTGCCCACTTTTTAGAAAAGTGATAAAAGCAGCGGAACTTGCACAAAAGTTGCATCTTTTGAGCAGTTTTCAGCTTTTCTGTGCCAAAAAAACTGGTGTAGAAAAATCATTCAACCCCCATTAGCTTTTAAGTGGCAAAGGAGAAGGGGGCATCTATAGGGGCCTCCATGCAATCTTTCAACATCAGGTCAGAGGAAACATGGTTGGCTTTTACCGCCAAGATCCTTGGTTCACCCCAGAGATTAGTGGCGTCTGAGAAGCATGGATAATGGAGAGTGCGGAGGTGAGCGCCGACTGCAAAACAACTTTTATTTCTCTAAAGTTTATTATTGCTCCGGTGAATATTTCTAGTGCAAAGTTATAAAACTAATACAAAGTCAGATGTCCAGGTTTTCTTACCATAACTGAAGCATGGATCTGAATTGCAGCAATAACCCTGGAACCCCAGAGCTTTCTCCTGCTGTGAGCTGCATTAACTTCACATCAGGTTATTATAAGCCCCAGCAGGGAGGTATAATGCTCCATAGGGAAACATGGCGGACGCACTTTCAGGAACATCATGTTGCACAATATTCCTTTATGGCAAAATAAGCAGAATCAGTGGAATAGCTATAGGGAGTGCAGGGGTTGCATTTGCACCCGGGCTCTGGTGCCTGCAGGGGCCCCTAGGTCTCGGATATAAAAACAGGAGTATTTTACAGCTACTAAAGAGTTATCAAAACATACAAATAAAATCTCTTACGGAGGTCTATAGAACCTACACACAGCAGCACGTAATGGCATATGGGGGTGATGGGTCCTATAACAAATACTGCACTGGGGCACCAGGTGACCTCCTCCCTATAATAGAAAATCAACATCCGCTAACTTATTCCACATTTATTAAGGAGTTATTGTACTCAAATTCTGAATAGAACCCGATCAGCCCGCGTTTCAGGCACAATCTAGAACACAAGCATTGCACGACAGCCCATTTATTATTGCTGAAGTTCAAGTTCCTAATCCTGTTTATCTTCTTTAGTACAAGTCACCCAGAGCTCATATATAACGTGTCCAATCCCCAGCACCTCAGAATCCCGTGACTCACTTCTTACACAATCACAGCTCTACACAGATGCCTCAAAGTCGAAATCCCAGAGGCGACGATAGAAGCTCCCGGGCCGAGATGTAGATTATGTACCAAACCCTCCCCCTCCCCACCTATTGATCTCAATCATATTATCGGGACCTTTAGGCATCAGGTGCCATGACCAGGGTGTGACAAACCTCTGCACCCCGCTTAGCTACTCCACCGCCATCTAGGTTATGAACAAGTGCCGGGCAATTAAATAAAAAAAACAACGAAATTCAGCACAATTAATAGACATCATCTTGCCCATTTCATTGTAGCCAGTTATTTTTCCCAGTTTAAGTTGTATCTGCATCTTCAGGATGCAGATACAGTTGAACCCAATGGTGGAACAGTGGGCCGTATTGTCCCTGCTCTACCATTCATAATGTATCGCCAGACGTGAGGCAGTGACGTCATCGCGCCTGCACAGACCAGAGGACCAGACTGATCCCCATCACTCGTCATTAGAACGGGCATTAGGTGGGTATGTATATTACTATTTTTATTAGGCACTATTGGGGCTGTGCGGGGGAAGTTATGTGGGCATTATACAGCGTGGGGGCAGCGATGGGTCATTATACAGTTGGGGGAAGTGTCAAGATATATTGTATACAATAGGATACAGCACGCTCAGGGGATAGATATTAATTCAATGGCGTAGCATTCAAAAGGAGGCGTGACGCAAAAAGGGGTGTGGCCTAAATAATCCTTCATCAATCATTAGAGGTTATATGTTCTATTAATCGTGATTTTGATCATTAATCGCCAGAGCCCTATTATAAAACCTCTTATAAAGCCTCGGCAGTCCCTGAAGAAGTCCACTTTATCTAAAACTCGATGCACTCTTGATCCTCTGATGCCAAATTACACATCTGAGCTTCACACAGTAAAACGCAGCCTTAAGTTTAACCTTTTCTAACTGCACATTGAATTATTAATCCACCCCCCCTCTATTTATGCCTCCAACTCCCACTTCACCTTATTTTTCCTATCTTGTGTCGTGCATGTATAAATGGGGAGCTTTGAAGTTGGGCCTGAATAAAAGGTAACGCAAACTTCAAAGTGCACCAAGACATGCATTATACATGAGCTCCCAGCTGCACAAGGCCTCCTATTTATGGATGTCTGAAGAGGAGTCCATGTCCGTATATAAACAAGAGGGGAACCAATACGTGGTTTGGTCACAGGTCTCACATCTTGTTTTACGTGTGGTTGTTGAGATATACGTCAAGTGCTGGTAACAAGCAACAGTCCCTCTCACAAGAGACCACGGACTATATTTATAAGGCAAGAACAACACGTAAACCAAAATGATGGCAGTCACCGGTCGTGGTGTAGAAATAAATGGACGCTTCAAAACTTAACGACTCGAGCAAATAAGAACAGATAAATCAGAATACCAAATAAAAAATAAATAAAAATTTCAACAAAAAGTGTCATAGACCTCATAGAGGTTCTTACACAGCACCAAAGCCTTTTCCCACGACATTATTGATAAACTGCCCCATTGTACCAATAAGTTTGGAAAATAGTCAATGGACATCAATGAAAGACGTCAAAGGGGGAACAGGAAGGGGATTTGGAAAACTATATCCCCATGTACTTACTGTAAATTGCTGCTGATTTCCACAGCAGAATCTGTGGTAATTACACCAAGTCTGAACTGGTATGTAATGTGTGGCAGCTGCTGCCTTTACCTTGGACTAGACGCTGAGACTTGTAGTTCGCCACACGTCAGACAGTCATGGTTCACTTTGGCCTGTACTACCATTGTACTTTTGTATAGAACTAACGAATAGAAAAATGTGGTATTTTCCTCCTGCTATTTTTCTGATTGATGCAGCTCTGATACAAAATCGGAAGGTCCAAAATACAGCAGAAACTACCAATAATAAAAAAAACAAAAAACAAAAAAGGAGAAGGACCTCAAGAGCCAAAAATCGAGCCGTACAATTATGGTTTCAGAACGCCTTCCTCAATCACAGCAGCTCCTAGCCAGCTTGGATATGGCCGCCGGTAGAGAGCGCGTCTTCCGATAACACACCAATGAGGTCATCCTGGTGCCCTGCCAAGCTCCACAGACGTCTTTTACTCTATTCCCTCTTGCTTCTCTTGAACTTTAAATATAAACCATGTAGAAATAGGATCCTGTGAAGCTTTTCGCTGCTGGATTTCCTTTTTTTACCCCCATGCACTTCTCTTCCAGATCTGTTGCTTTGCAGGAATTAGCACGCAGATGCGGATGTATAAACACTCAGAGCCACAAACAAAATAATGGCAATCCTGGCTGACCTCATAGAGGGGAAGGACGGCTAGAGGAACAATAGAACGTGGGAGCTATTGAAGTGCGTTACCAAATGAGAACATTATGTAAGTTACAAAAGGAGACGGGTTGTTGGTAACATTAGATGTGTTCAGGGCACATTGTTCTAATCCATCCCTAAATGTGGAGCAACATCTTATTAAACAGTCACTGGCACACATTTATTATGCAGTTTATGCCAGGTTTTGGCGTAAACTGCGCCAAAAAAGCCGCAAACTGAAATGCAACAATTTTGATGAAAAAAATTGCAACTTTTCTGGTTGCTCACCAAATTTGGAAAGTAATGAGAAAAGCGTGCATGGTTTCCAAGGAGACTGTTTAAATTACATTTATTAAAAGGAAAATAGGAGGGATCTTCTGCCAGACATAAAACGCATCATAAAGTTCAACCGCGCCTTCTATTATATCGGATGCAAATCTCTCCAACTATTCTTTTTTACTTTACTCAATTACATACAGCAATCTGTTTAATATTGGTGTATTATTTAGATGCCGTACAGTGCAGAGCCGTAAACCCAATACAAAGCTGCCGTAGACATTCAATAGCCGTCACTTAGCTTGGAAGGATGCAATCACATCACGCCACAGAACCATGTGTGTTTAGATTTAGTTTTAATGAATATAAAATCCTTTTATGGTTGCATTTCCCTTTAAGGGCTCATTCAGACGAGCGAGATTCTCGTCCGTGTGTTGTGCGTTGAAACAACGCACAGCACACGGCCCCATTGATTTTAATGGGGCCATTCACACACGCGTTAATTTTTCCCACAGCGAGCGCCAATTGCGTGAAACTCACTGCATGTCCTATATTGGTGCATTTTCATGCACCTAGCCGCCTATTGAAGTCAATGGGTACGTGAAAACCACGGACGCACATCTGCGTGCGGTCAGTGTTTCACGCATCAATTACATCAGAAAAAAAAAAAGTGCTTGCGAGTGCATGAAAAACACATACCACATGCAAAGCACACTGATGCAGAAATGCAACGCACACAGACAGGTTTACGTGCGTAAATCTCACGCTCATGTGAATGTACCTAGTGCGATGTTTTAATCTGAACAATACATCTGCCAGGGGAATGAAAATCAAATATCCTTCAATGACAATCTCTAAATCTGCAGCTAATCTCGGGTTTGCAGTTTTTCCAGTGATTGGTTTTTGCAGCTTCCATTGATAAGTCATAAGTTTATGAGAAGTCCCATTCGCAGGATTCCCCTACTCACTCAGATTTCAATGGGGAGGTCATAGTGCATGAGAAGAAGATAAGCGGCAGCAGAAAGATTGATCCATTCATTCTCGACACGACATGCCCAAAATCTAGCCGGGACATGGTTTGGATCCAAAACATCATTCATATCCATGTCCCTACATACACACCTACCACAATTTAAGCAGGTTACCACATGAACATTGATGTGCATGGTGATTTGATACAAGGTCCAAAGCACAAGGGTAACCCAAGAATAGAACACAGACGGGCAGAGTTGTCATGAGCTGTAATGCAGGTAAAATAAAGCAATTTTTTAATTTGATTTTATATATTGTTTTAGACATTTTACAAGATGAGTCGGCTCATTGTAAAAGACTATTATTCTCTAAAGCACAGGTCCCCAACCTTTTGTATCTTGTACGCCACATTGCACCCAGAGTGGTGGTCGGGAGCCATATTCAATTACAAAAACGCAGGCGAAACAAAATAAACAGAAATAAATTATGAAGAAATTGGGAAATTGGACACACTGGTATTACACCATGTTGAATGGCACTGTCCAAAGGTTATAGGTCTACAATACGACATCCACACTGACAATATTGCAATCGGTATATAGCCAAAACCTATGGCGAGCCTCAAAGCTAGGGATCGGGTGCCACACGTATCCCCCGAGCCAGTGGTTGAGGAACACTGCTCTAAAGAGATAAAGGGGGAAGAATAAATAGAAGATGAAGAGCAGCAAGATGGGTGGAGACAATGACATAAATCATGGACATAAGACCAGACATTCTGGAGAAACACAAGTCATATGGTCACCAGGAGCCGATATCAAAAGGAGTCGTCTTCCCACTATGAACATGTGTGTGTCATATTAAATAAGAGATAAAATGTCTGGCCACTGGGAACCACTGACCCCAAGATTGGGGTTGCCTGGTCACTCATCCTTGTAGGGAATGGGAGACAGAGATACGGCTGAGGGAGCATGCACGGCCTCCTGCAGCTGTGAGGGACCCCCACAAATAAAAAATAAAAAAGGAGCTTTCCCAGAGTTTTAACAACAGCATTTACACTCCTAGGTCATAAAACTCTTGGATGAGAGGATGGAGCAAAGTCCAACCTACAGTCTCATGAATCTCATATGCGGTGTGCAGACTGTAGCAGAATACAGACATATATGATTGAATTGTCAGACAGACCGCACACAACTTTCATCAGAGCTGAATTACTAACATTTCTATCTATTTCATTGACTCCGGCTTTCATTGCGGTAATTCACAGCGGCCCGGTAGCGGCTCTCTTAATGTATTTTGAAAACACGTTTGCATTACATTATATTATAGATGGAATGGATTCATTGTACACTTTATTTTCATGGCGTCATTTATTTTAATATTACAAATCCGCAGTCTGTACGGTTAAAAGTTAAACGCCAATGTGATATTAAAACAGGGATTTCTAGATTTCAACAATAGGTTATAATAAATTACTCATGAATAGAAAACGTCTGCATGTATTTAATTTTCAATGTTTTTTTTAATAGGATGTGCCAAGTATCCATATAAACAGTATGGACATGAGAATCTGGACTACGGATATGGACCTATACAAACCACGTGTGATTGTCTAAAGGGACCAATGCACAAAGCGCAAGATGATCGTCACAGGGACTCGGTTGACAAAGGTTTCCGGTTATTAATTCTTTGTGCTCTGTTCAGACGTGTCGGATTTGCCTTTGGCACAAAGACGTATTTACTAGAGGATCAACGGGAGAAAACTGAAGCGAACACTCAGAATTCTGATGCAAATGTGCAGAGTAATGTGCCGCAAATCCGAACTTGGAGTAGCCCCATTTAATGGGGCTAAGCCGACTGGAAGGATTCTGTGCGGAACAGACGGAAATAAGCATCCTACTTATTTCACCTGTGCTGAGATTTTCAGTTGCATGTGAATGGGGTTGCAATAACTCATTGGAGGCAGATTTGATGCAGATCGCGTGAAAGGCATCCAGCAGTTACTCGCTGGTAAAGGAAAAAAATAAAATAAAATAAAAAAGTGGGGGTAGGGTCCGATGTACTAGGGATTAGCGAGGACCCCTGCAGAAGGGCCAATACCAATTTAACTGTTATGATCTATATTCTTCGTAGAAAATACCTAGAAAATCACTGGATTCTCACACACAAGATTTTTGCTGGTTTTTTCATGGTGTTTGCCGATTTGTCCCGGCATTTTTGGTAAAAAAAAAATGTTCTGACCAGATACTACTTTAAAGTCTCTAATGAAATATTTAAATATCTACATACATAGTGTTTGGTTTGTGGCGTTTTTTAGGTTCGGCTAGATCACTGAGGGACAGGAAGGACAGATTGGCTTCACAGTGAACACCCACTGAGCTCTCAACCTGCAGCTCCACAAACATGTGATACAGATATACTAAATATCTCAATTCTCCAAAGCCACAGGGAGGATTTGCTTGTTCATCGGCTGATTGCTGCCTTGTATGAACAGTTCGTACGAGCATTTGTTTATCCGACCAGCGGCCTCGCTCTCAGAGAATCTGCATCACCATATAAAATGTATTTCGTTTTGGTGGAAAATACTTTAGACGCTAAATTGTTTTGCTTCATTAACAAGTGTTAAGGAACCATTCGGCTTTCTTCATAAACTACGTCTCGCCTCTGATCGTACCGTCAGTCAACACTATTTATCACAAGTTAAATGCAGCTGTTTATCAACAAAAAGCCCAAAATTGTCCACATTCAATTAAAGCGGATCAGAGGTTTAGCAGATAAAAAGGCATTCACCGGCTTTCTTTTTATTCTAATTTATACATCTAATCACGTCGCAAACAAATGATTTCCAAACAAGACGACTTCCAAGTGTATTCAAATTGTCTCCGAATTCAAGACTACTCATTATTCGGACCCAAGATACAAAAGATTGCTTATTCCATATTAACACAGTCTAGCTTACAAATTCTGCTTATTTGTGCCTGATGGGTGCATTAAAGTGTTCAACAAAGCCATCTACCTTCTGTAGTGTTAATCACCATCCCCCAACCATAACATGAAGTCAAAGCATACCTTACCAGAATTACATTCATTAAAATGAACAAAGGAAGAAGATAAATGCTACATATGGAGCAATAAGTTATGTTGGTGAACACATACATGCCAATGCAGAAAAAAAAAAATGTACATCCCATGCCTTGATTTAGAAACTTTTTTGCATATCAATTTAATGAATTTCATTTAGTATTTTTCCTCGAGGAGCAGCGAGGGAATTGAGCAGCATTGCAAGTAAGAATATATGACAAGGAATATGTGCAGAGACAATCCCTCTAGACATCAGGAGGGCTGAGAACATGGTGCAATATGCTGCAATACAAGAACTGGTTAAAATGGAAAATAAAAACGTCTTCGCAGGTGTGTTCCAAAAAAGTACATTGTAGAATTCAAAACTTCATTTGAAAAAAAATTAAAATATAAGGCCACGTTCAGACATGACAGACTTGGAGTATTTTCTTTTTGGCTTCCACAACAAAGTACGGTACGATACATCGGAATGCGGTCAAAACCCCATTCACACTTAAGCTGCGGATTTCAGCATTTGCCACAGCCGAACCCTAAATCACACACAAAGAAACATAGTACCTCAAATTACATTATGGAAGTTAGTTTGACGTTCGGCTTCATGCACACGTTGCGGAATTCAAACCGCACCTAATAGCGCGATATTTTAACGCAGTTTTACATTTTGATGCGGAAATGTGCGTTTGTTTGTTTTTGTTTTTTTAATATGAACTTGGATACAATTCACAAGCAGAAACGCAAGATGAATTCAAATTCTGCGGATTTTATAACACGCGCCGCAGGTCAGTTTACTGTGCTGGTACTGTAGTACGCTGTGGATTTGCCGCACCAAAATACACACTGCAAATCTGCACGGAATACACATCGTGTGCATTTGGCCGGAAGCTACATGGTGGCATGAAGTCACCCGCCAGTCACGGTAAAATCACATCAGTACCGGAAACGCAGTATTTTCCTATGAGGAGACAGGACGCACAATAATATCCAGGAATCGCAACATATCCAGCAATCATCGCAAGTCGCTCTCAATTTAATCCCTTATAAAAAGGAAAGATTTTGGTCACTTGCAGGTCACATTATCATCCCCCTAGCCTTGTTAGACCGTAGAATAAAATAGGGAATCTTACAGATCTTTAGCGACTGTATGACTAGCCGCCTATAGCGATGCACGGTTTCAGGTTTTTAGTCCTCATCAACGTGAGATATGAAATGTTGTAGTGAAAGAGCTGACATGTAGAAAAGTGTTAAAAAACAAAAAAACAAAAAAAGGAGGATAGTAAGGAAGTCTCTTGCCATGGAGGACCAGACAGGTTTTAAAACTTTGTGTAATGAAAATTACACACATACAATATATATATATATATATATATATACATATATATATATATACACATACACACACACACACACGTACTGGTGTCTGGACTTCAGACCTCCCACTGCATAAAATAGGTCAGAGAAACGCTTCTATCCATTTTGCTGCTTCTTGCCGTGAACAGCCACAAATTATAGAGCGTTACATTCTACGAGTGGATTTATACGCAATTGTTTCTTAAATGTCCAGGTCCGCATTGCTTTGAACAGCAGCGTATACACTAACACTTCCATAAGAAGTTCTCGGAGAGGAAGTCATTGAATCCTGGATTTCTTGCTTGAGGGCTCAGCCAAGAACTTCAAGACGTGCAGCGGTTTCAGGAACTGACTCACAATGATTCATGGGTAACCTACTGGATGCTGTCATTTATTCCTGATCAGAGAAAGTTCGTATGAACCAGGAAACTGCTCACGCCACTAACAAATAAGACATTTCTAAGAAGTACATTTAACATCCCCTCCACCCCAGGTGTGCCCTAAATGTCTCCTTAAAGAAACATGCACCACTTCGCCACCGTTCCCCAGATTCATATAGATATAATTTGGTCCTGTTCCTGGAAGTCAGATAATTACTTGGACTAACCGTTTACTTTGAAATAAAAGTAAATACAAATCATGAAAATACACAAATCAATGACAACTGGAACAGCAGCTCCCCTCCGATAACTCACAAGCAGTTTTGTCCGAGCTGGAGGCTTATTTTATAAAAATGGGATTATATTCCTTCCCAATGTAAACGGACATCCAAAAAAAGCAGTGCAGTGCTTAGAACAGTGCCTAGATCCTTCTGGTGGTGCCTGCAGAACATAATATGAAATTGCCAGTTATGTACGATCCTAATCTAGTAGAGTGCCCCTAGTGGTTAGTTGATACTTCTAGTTTAGCTACAGCAGGAGAGCTGCAATCTTATTTGGTCCCAAAGCAACATCAAGGCATGGCAACAAACTTTGGGCATAATGCGTCTAGTAAACTTAAGAGTTTAGTTAAAAAGATTAGAGAAAACTCTTAGGCTACACGCACACAACCGTTGATATTTCGCATCCTGTAAACCACGGAACCGTGGTCCAATGTTTGTGGTCCGTGTATCATCAAGTGTGTTCTCCGCATCCGTTCCATAGGTTTTCACATCACAGATGAGAACGAGCCGCAAACACAGACAGAAATAGGACCTGCTCCAAATTTTGCACCTCTATCCCACGGCCCACACATCGATCAGTTGGAACCACGGTTGTGCGCATGGGGCTATTAGAAACAAATGGGTCTGTGTGCCATTGCTGAACAATGGATAGCAGACGGACATAAAACAGTCATGTGCATAGGGCCTTATTCTGTACCTGTGAGTAAGATGCAACATTGCCACATTATACATTGTGACGATCCATCGGCTGATTTGGAAGGAAACGGACTCACAAATAAGGAGGTTGCAGTCATTTATTGGCACATTGGCTACCCTTATCCCAAGAACTGCCCAGACATGATAGACGTGTTTATGGGTGTGAGAATTGCAGCTGGTGTGAATTACAAAAAACACTTTATTCTAACAAGCGTTTTGTCGGCACAACTCCACGCTAAGACCCCATGCACACGACTGGATTTTAATCCATCCGTAAACGGAACCGTAGTCAACCGCATATAAGGGCCAGTATCGTCAATGCGGTCCGTAGTGCATCTGTATATACGTATTCATAAATGATGTGCAACATCTGCAAACCTGGTGTTGCCTAGCAATGCTTCTGGAATTACGGACGGCTACACATCCGTAGCCGTCCATAATTACATAAGCGCCCATAGACTTCTGAGTCCGTGCCGTAATTACAGACAAGAATAGGACATGTTCTATATTTTACGGATAATTTCTACGGAACGGACACCCACCCGTAAAAATACGGAAAGGTGTCCGTAGCTCATAGAAATTAATGGGTCCGTAATTACGGATGAAAAATACAGTCGTGCGGGGCCTAACTGTCCGCAGTCAACAGCGACATGAGCCGATGATTAAAAGTTGGAAGGCAAGAGTTCATTACAAGAGCGTTTTTCTTCATCTGCTGATTTTAGAAGGAAACTGACTCACAAATAAGGAGGCTGCAGTCATTTCTTGGCACATTGGTTACCCAATTCCTGAGAACTGTCCAGACCCCAGATCACTAGGACATGATACATTTATAAGGCTTTCACAATTTGCTCTTATACTAGAAGCCAATTTAGCAAATTAAAGGTGTTTTAAGGGCTCATTGTATCAGATGGCGCAGGGCGGAAAAGTGCAGGTCACAGATCGGATTAAAGATTTCATAGGTCATTTCAATTTCAGGATCTCACAATGCGAGTAATGCAAGAATGGAAAAGAGCGCGAGGAGAAGCATTGACGGATTTTACCGGGAAGCATTAAATTCATCTCTTCTGTAACTGCTACAATGGCATGGCAGGTGGGATTGCGTTTCCACGCCGCAGTGACCGTCTTCCACAAACAAGAAACGCCGGCAGTGTTTTAATCAACCGCCGAGTGTGGAGTTGGGGGCTGCTGATCTCCATTATTTCGAAATTAATGTACAATTTGGAGCCGGCTGTGACGAATAAGGGAATGTGTACATTACAGGAAATCTACACAGCTAAAGCACGACAGACTGTAGTTCTGTCTGACAAATGATAACAACACGCTCAGCTTCTACGTATTTGTGCTCGCAATTTATACTAATTATGCAGATTAGAATAAACTTGAGAACATAATGATATTAATAGGGAAAATACACAATGAATACGCTTCCTTCCATTAATACGTCCACGGCAGCATTTAACAAGCGGTCTACCTGCCCAGTGTATATAAGAGATCTCTCATTCAACAATACTTATGTCTCCATACATTGGCAGATCTCGCCACTGCAAGTCCGTACCCAATCTTTTCCTTTATTATACATTGTAGTATTGCGACTGCTACACTAACTCTAAGGAGGTGGTGGACGTCGGGTGACATGTCGCGGTGTCTTTTATGTAGGCAGTTCTTTATCTTACAATTTCTATACACTGGAGCATAAGACAATAAAAACGTACTTTCATACTATACATAACAAGTGCACAACAAAAACCTGGGAGGTTCCTGCACGTCAGACTTATTTAAGCCCTGATCTGTAAGGGGTTAACACTGTTATAAAACGATGTAATATAGATGTTACCTCCATATTTCGGGGGAGAAGTGTTACAACATCTTCGCTTTTGAGTGAAATTCCATCTGATCACAGAGAAAAGTGTCTACTAAATGAAAATAAAGCTTAAATCACCGTATAATGAAAAGTTCAACAACTTTCTAAGGCCTTAAAAACCTGTGTAAACGCGTCAAAAACGCTAGCAAATTTGCAAAGTACTTTTTAAAGTACAGGCGTTTTTGACTAGGTTTTTGCCGCATTTTCGGCGTGTAAATAGGACTCCCATAGTATGGGAATCAGGCACGTCTTACGCAATGCTTTTTTTTACACGCGCATGTAAAAAAAAAAAAAAAAAAGCGTATGTACTACAATGCGTTTTCCCATTCAGGTCAATAAAAAAAAACAAAAAAAAAAAACCTTACAGCATACGTTTCACGCATTTTTCGGCACGTAAAATGCGGCAGAAACGTGTCAAATACACACGGTATGAACAAGGCCTAAGACTACGGGGCAGATTTATTGACTGGTGTTTCACAGGCCAGTCTAAATAGAGTGTTGGAGTGAATTGCACCAAAATTATTCAAAAGGTGCACAACTCTTAAATTTGGAAGTATGAGCGTCCTAAAAAGTCTGATGCACAGGCTTAGTAGATTTGCATCATATTTTTGGGTCATAGTCTGGCTTTAGTATTAATAAGACTTGAGAAAGGAAACCACCCCCACGCCTGGTAAACCCCATTCACTTCACGCTACATTTCAAAACTGGCGAGTGCCAAGAAGAGTCTTAAATTTTTGCGCAAAGCCATTTATAAATCACCCCCTTTGTGTTTCATTTCTTCGCCATTTTCGAGATCCCTGTTTGCGGTCCGTGAATGGGAACATTTTTGGTTTACATCCAGAGGAGGAAAACCCATACAGACCGAATGCTTCTAGCAGGAGAGAGAAATTAAATGACATCAGCTGCACAAATCTAACTAATCTCGAAACATCCGTTTTTTTTTTGGTCGGTAGGTTCAGAACTATAAAGCTGCATATAACGGCTGGTGGTTCAAACCTGACAAGTTCACTTTACATTTAGAGACACAAAGCAAAAAACCGCAATGGTAACACGTAAGGCCCTGTTCACTCAGTTTGGAATTTTGAGGCAGATTTTAATCTGCCTTCACGCCGTTTGCCGAGTTTCGCTCTCGCCCATTGAGCGCCACGGGAAAAAAACGCAGCCAAATAAGCCTTCTCTGCCTTCCATTGATGTCAATGTAAGGTCAGAGACGTAAACGCCAAAAGAAAAAGGCATGCCACTTTTTCCCGCAAGCGTTTTTTTCCGCTCGCGGGAAAAAACCGCCTCCGCCTCCCATGGAAATCAATGGAAGGCATTTTCGGAAGTTTTTTGGCGTGTTTTCCGACGCGGTTACCGCGTCAAAAAACTCAGTGTGAACAGGGCCTAAGAGTGCTTCATTTATGAGCAAGTTTCACAAGAATAAGGAGTTAATACAGAAGAGTTATAGGTCTCCTCTAATATGGGAGTAAGGCCTCATGCACACTTCCGTGAAATGAATGTGTCAGGGTGCTATCAGTTAAAAAACGGATAGCACCCGGACGGAAAAAAACTGAAGCGGGCATGAGGCCTAAGTTGCTTGTGACGTCAGTGGCTTCAGTCCAGCCTTTTCCTCTGCTTTTATTTACCACTAAAACTTCTACCATGCAGACGGTAAATCAAAATTCCCTTCATAAGTCAGACGACCCAGCAGCAGCAGACTGTCCAGCAGCGCGCGCGGTGAAGCGTCCACCATGCAGTCCATCTGGGAATCAATACTATCAAGTCCTGGACAATCATTAAAAATTGTGCAATGAATAAAGAGTCAATTGGCTGGAGGCCATCTATAACTTTGACCCATGCATTTCAATGGGGCTATTCACACATCCGTTCTTTTTCATGGAGCGTGTGTTGGTTGCGAGAAACTCACTGCATGTCCTATTCTGGTCCGGTTTTGCGGACCATGTAAGTCTATTGAAGTAATTTGGGTTATTGCACAAAACTTTATTTTTTATAATGTATTTTTGTTCTTACGTTAAAGGGGTTTTACCATAATCAATTATCTCCTATCCACGGGATAGGTGATAAGGGTCTAATCGGTGGGGGCCAGAACGCTGGGGGTCCCCAGGTGTGAATGGAGTGGTACTGCGCATGCGGACTACATCATTCACATAGTACCGCCTACCTGTCTTCCCCTAGAAATTATATTGGCACAGATAGTACTGCCTCTGTCTCATTGTGCGGTGATTAATGTTGTACCCTCATTTTTTGAAAGCAGGAACCTTCTGATAGAGGAAGATTTTACTGTAAATAAGGACAGGGGATTGAAGATTAACATGTAACACAACTGGCACAAGTATAATGGGGATTAGGTCTGATGTTCTTCTGTGTACGGTCTTTTAATTTAGTATAGCTATGCACAACATGGTCCCGAGCACGGGCACACTGGGCCAGATTTCTTATTACTTCCTAAGGCTTAGACAGCCTAAAGGGGTTGTCCGGTGACTGAAGGGGCTACAGCGTTAGTCGCCGCTGCCTTTTCCCGGTTTACAGGCCCCGCGCCGTACACATCCGTAGCAGCTGTGGCTGGGATTGTAGTTCCAGTCCCATTCAAGTGAACGGGACCCAGACACAGCTGCAAACCCAGCGCTACGGAAGTGTACGGTGCTGTGCCTGGTCAACACTGAAGATACCGCCCAGACACCCCTTTAAAATTAGACCAGACAGGCAGAAGATGCCGCAGATTTTTCTCAGTGGCGCGGGCTGTGTGATTTGTCGCATCTTGCGGAACATGTTAGACACTTTCCTCTTCTATTCGCTACTTCTTTGCTGGCTTTATTTACTCCAGTATTTTGCAATAAAATTGTGGCGCACGCCGACAATAAACCGGACGCATTTTTGCCCCACTGTAGTGGGGGTCCTTTTTACAAGAGCTGTAAAAACAAGCACCGATCGACGAAACCACTCGTTGATTGGCGCTCGTTTCCTCCTTTCCCAAGTAGCAATGATCGATTATGTACAAGCGATCGTTACCAGCATACATTTCCATTATGTCGGAAGGACATTTCCCTGTTTACATAGGGATATCTGCTGCCGACTGGCGATTGTTTTATTTGCCGCATATAAGAGATCAGCCAATGAACAAGCGTTTGCGTGTTCATTGGCTGATGTTACCCTGTTTACACAGGGCAACGATTGGGAATGAGCTACGAAGGCTCGTTTTCCCAATCATTGGCCCGTGGAAAAAGTTACTTAAGACCCCGTACCCGGTTTGATTTTTGCTTGGATATAATGCATCACATGCTGCATTGTCATGTCTAGTTTCACTCTTCAAGTCTTAGTCATTCATGATGCAAAGCTAGGCGGCATAGTATGAAACACTTCAGCTTTGTTCCCTGGGAGAGATAACTGCACGGTTTATCTTAGATTAGTAAAATAAAGTGCTGGCAGGTGAAGTATAATAAACAAAGTCTTGCCCATTTATAGCACACATACAGCGTGTGCCTACACTAACAATCATTAGTCACAAATCCGATCTGTAGCCCTGGTCCTTCTGTAAACATTGTAAGTTTGGACAAACCAGATGGCACACAAACAAAATACAGCATTGTACACTTACGTTTTGGGTTTTTTATGGAGAATGCAACATGCATCCACAGATGGGCATACACCGGAAGTTTAAGCTTAGAACATGGGTAGACTAAGCGGGGCCAAGTGAATCCGATCTGACGTCAAGCTCTGTTTCTCTTGGCATTCACTGCGCGGTTTGGTGTGCCCATATATTTATGGGTAAGCTCCTCAGGCCAGGAGTAATTTCCTGGACGAGCAACCATCAATGCCACACACAAAGCGATACGACATAATAATACAACCACCAAGTCTAACGCTCCTGCAGATCTCAGTTAGGCTTCTTTCACATCTGCCCTAGGGCTACGTTGCGACGCAACGGAGCCCTAACAGACAAACGGAAACCATAGGTTTCCGTTTCCATCACCATTGATTTCAATGGTGACGGATACGGTGCCAATGGGTTCCGTTTGTCTCCGTAGTGCAAGGGTTCCGTCGTTTTGACTGAATCAATAGCATAGTCGACTACACTATTGATTTCGTCAAAACCCTTGCACAACGGAGACAAAATGGAAACCATAAGGACCGGGTCCATCACCATTGAAATCGATGGTAATTGAAACAGAATCCTTTGGTTTCCGTTTGTGTCAGTCAGGGTCCCGTTCCGACGGAAAGTCAGAACGTGACCCTGGCACAGATGTGAACGAAGCCTAAACACTGTAATAATGACATGCTTGCCCATGTGTTTGGGGGCCCATTCAGGAGGGGGTCTCATGTACATAGATCAAGGTCTATACATATAAAAGTCACCACTCCGTTGTGTATTTTAAGAGCTATGTAAATACACAAAAGCCATTATGCTGCACATTGCAATTCCCAGTCTACTACTCAAATATATTTCGTACACTGAACAGGAACCAAAGTGAAAAATATTAACGCCCATACGAAAATACTGGAAATATTTAGTGGTAGACAAATAGACTTAAATGAGGTTGTGCCGTAGGTCTACCCCTGACCAATGTCCTATAAAAGAGCATATGAATATCATAGAGGGTCTCCCACTATTAGCCAGTGTGTAGACCAACTACAAAAAGATGCGATGGTGGACGCAGCACAAGCATGCATTAGATGGTTGCCCATTCATTGAATATGTGCCATGTAGTACCACCTGCAGGGCATTCCTATATGCAGCAGTAGTGTGGTGCTCAGCTGAGAGCCACACAGTATTTACCGACGCGGTTTGTAGAGGTGAAGCACATGGTTTCAATGTGCTTCACCTGTGCAAGATGCGAGACCTTAAACCGCAGCAATTCCCACGCACACGTGTACGCGGTCAGATCCAGTGATCAGCTGATCGACAACACATCCCCATTTAGAAAAGGGGTTATCCTATATGAAGACCATTGCAGGAGTCCGCTTAATTTTTCACTAGCCAATAAGAACTTCAATAAAGGAACAGCTAAAAAGTTAAGCGGCAGCAGCAGAAAGTCTAGGTGCATTGGTTACCTGGCTCCTGGGATTTTTGCAGATGTGTAAACATAACTTAGAATTTCTCAGAATTTATATTGGTGATAAAATATTCCTCAAAGCTGCCACATCAGCCCGTCCCCAGGAGCTCACAATCTAATCTCTCAGTCTCACACAGGTTCTTTGGGTGAAAAAAAAAAGAAACCAGAGAACCAGAAATCATCCACACAACCACGGGGAGAACAAACAAACTCCATGCCGGTATGGCCCCTGATTGGATTCAAGCCCAGGAGCACTGAGCCGCCACGCAGATTGATGGGTGCACCTATAAATTTGCTGCTTTCTCTGTCTTGTAAGACATTGAATGAAAGTAAGTACAAGGTCAGAAAGCGGTAAAAGAACTCCAGCAGCCCGTACAGGAAAAATGCCCCCAGGAGATGGAGAGGAGAGACCTGAATGAGACATGGAATTCTTGTAAAACAGATGTCACAGTAATGGAAACTAGCAGGAGCCGATGCCCAGAAATGGTAAAGAGTTTAATACACGCACAAGAAAAGTAGGTTTCTCTCCGTTAAGAAGGGGGTCGGTCGACCAGAGGATGGAAATAAAAGGTTCCCATCACAAAGAACAATGTTTTATTCCCCTTTGAAGACGGATGATGCTGCAGTGAATACACATCAGGCTGGAGAACTCTCCAGCTTAATTTCTTCCCCACCAAAGGCCCTCCAATGCTACTGTAGATACATCCAGCAGCAAAGGCACCAGGGATATCATAGCAATAATGGAGCTGGTTCAGAGCCATACAGCTGGCACAGGGTCATGTAACAGGCACAGATACTACAACCCACCCTGTATAATTGGACTTCTTTCTTTCCGCTATTCTCCTCATGAATTGCTTGTAAACTATATGACGTTCTGCTGCAACATTGCTGACCCTGGGCGGTATCTGCACTAGATTCGCAACTAAAATTATGGAGGTAGGTCCTGGGCAGGGTACCCTATTAACCAAACAGCTGCTCCCCTACGAAGGACTGTCCGTATTATATGGTCGTCATGTATTACCATTTCTCAGCACCTTGGCAGGTGGAGGGGGTAATGGTACGATAATTTGATAGATACGGTATAGATTTTGAGAGTCAGTTTTAACATAGCTGAGCAAAGTTTATTTCATGGACAGACTGATACCGGAGCCCCTTGAACCTGAGCTAGCAGGATTTAAAGATGGCCGCAGGCAATAGTTGCTGGCTGTCAGCCCTGAATCTCCTATAAACAAGCGTGAAGGGCCTGTCGGACAACACACAGTTTTAACATGTCAGATTAATAAACCCAAAAAATATCCACGGGACAAAAAAGACCTGTCAATTTAATCATAAAAAAAAGCTTTATTGTAGAACACATAAATCAAGTCCAAATGTAAAAACACTTAAAATTGAGAAAGAACCCACATAAATGGCGATGAGAGGTAAGTACAGTCCATAGTTGATTTTTGTACTGTGGATATTTTTGGGGTTTATTATTTTACCTACACATTGTATTTTGTTTAGCCCACACTTAATGAGTTATGTCAGATTAATATCAAATAGACTGGGTTCACATTAAAAAAAACGTGCAAAGGCTGCCAAAAGAAACGCATTCTTTTAAGTGTTTCAGCTGTAATCTGGTTTACAATTTAATAGTTAGGCTGGGTTCACACGACCTATTTTCAGGCGTAAACGAGGCGTATTATGCCTCGATTTACGCCTGAAAATACGGCTCCAATACATCGGTAAACATCTGCCCATTCATTTGAATGGGTTTGCCGACGACCTGTAATTTACGCGTCGTCGTTTGACAGCTGTCAAAAGACGACGAGTAAAATTACAGCCTCGTCAAAAGAAGTGCAGGACATATCTTGGGACGTTTTTGGAGCCGTTTTCTCATAGACTATTGAAAACAGCGCCAAAAACGGCCGAAAAAACTGCGCGAAAACGTCACGAAAAACGTGAGTTGCTCAAAAAACGTCTGAAAATCAGGTGCTGTTTTCCCTTGAAAACAGCTCTGTATATTCAGACGTTTTTGGCTCAGCGTGTGAACATGCCCTTATATGCTTGAAGCCAAAACGCTTTGTAGGACGCACAAATAGTTAAGAAAAGCAAATGCGTTTTAGCAAAAACACGTGTTTTTTCAGAAGTGTTTTGCGTTTGAAAGCGCAAAAAAAAAACAAAAAACAAAACAAAAAACGCTCAATGTGAACCCAGCCTAAGGATACATGCACACGACTGCCTTTTTTGTGGACCCATTCTTTTTATGCACATGACGGTGATTTACACGGATCAGTGTGAGGGCCGCAATTGTGGACCGCAAGAACTACAGGCCACAATTGCAGATTCACTAATACTGGTGAATTTTTGTGGATCCGCGAGTCCAGATGACACGGCTGCACAAGGGTTTTTTGCGGTCTGATTAACCAGTATGGACCCATGGATTTGAGTACCACAAAGCCAATGCAGTCGTGTGCATGAGGCTTTCAGATAGAATTCCCAGTGTTAATCGGATGGTTTTAGTAAGAATTAATGAAATTCTAATGCAAAAATTACACAGAATTTACACCGTGCCCCCCTCTGCAGTAGTGCTGCATTATTACCCAGCTCCTTACATTTCACCAAACTGAATCCTGAATAGAAATACATGTGTGTGTGATTTACAGAAGACATTTTTCATACAGAATTTCCTGTTAACAATATGTGATTGCCTTGCTCCAGTCAGCTCTATTTTTATTGCTGGAAGAAGCAGAATCTAGTGCAACCGATGAGCAGAGATAGGACCTGTTGCTTGCATGTTTGTGTGAGCGCCGTAGGAGACACAAGCGAATGAAAAACCCAGAACTAAATGTAGTAAATGCCAGATACTCTAGTCCTTTGTTGAGTACTCAGCGGGATCTGCTAGTCCTCCCCACTTCACTGCAACCACTCCCATCTGTAAATGCAACAGCAAACCGTAGCTCCAAAGTATTCAAGAAATGCATTACAAAGACGTCACAGCAGATCCTCGCAGCTTGTGTGGTTACTGGAGACATTATATATAAGAAGGAATAACTGAAATTACCAGACAATACAAGGAATGGAGAGCAAATATTTCTTACCGATGCTGATCACAAGGAAAAAAAATAAAAAAAATAGACCATTTTAAATTTTCATCTTTGCGATCATACAACTCAATGCACTGCAGGACTAAGGCCCCATGCACACGACCGTAAAAAATATCCGTAATTGCGGAGCGTAATACGGTCCACAATTACGGACCCGTTCGTTTCTATTGGCCGTATCGGAAATGTGTCCGCTCCGTAGAACTGTAATGCAAAAGATAGAACATGTTCTATCTTTTGCGTTTTACGGGTCGTGCTCCCAAACTTTGTATGGGAGAACGGCCCGAATATGCGGCCCTGCCCGCAATCGCCGTGTGCATGAGGCCTTAGTCTGGGACAGGATGCTCCTCTGGAGCATCTGGGTTCAGGACCTGAAAGCCAGAACTATAGTGAAACACACAGTGAGCAGCAGAACAGACTGAGAGCAGAGAATAATTTACATGCCACTCAGGGTCTGTGGAAAGCTGCGTATTAACCTTTATGGCACTGTAAGGTCTTGTTCACACAGTGCAGCTTTGCATTTTTTTTTTTTTTTAACCAAAACCAGGAACGGAATCTAAAACAGAAGAAATATATGAACGGAATGACTAAATAAAAAATAAAATAAAGTCTCCTCTCCTGGGTCTAATTCTGGTTTTGGCTTAAAAATAAATAAAAATAAAATATCACTGCAAAATCTGCACTATGTGAACATACCCTACTGCCTGCTATAATGGTAGTCACCCAGTATCTGTTACCTATGTAGGAGACTCAGAAACCACTGAACATTACAGGTAAAAAAATTTAGAACATGTATTCCAGTCAACCCCAATCAAACACACAAATCCACACTGCTAGGATAGACTTATTTCCTGAGAAAGTAAAAGGATAAAATCCTACAAATTCCCGAGGCGACATTCTGTGAATCAGATTTTGACAATGAAATAGTAAAGAAATAGCTGGAATTCCAACGTAAATCCACACAAGCCGTGGATATTATAAGCATACTTGAGTAAGAGGCAACGTACACTGAACTCTGTGGCTGGTGACACAACAATCCACCCTATCAGTAAGCTCATAATTATCCAATAAGTTATCAGCAGCGTAGAGCGAGCATATGGTGACACGGCCTCAGAAGCCTGTTGCTAGCCTAACAATAGAGAAGTGGAGCAGTCGACCAAGAGCCCCTGTTACACAAACTGTCAGCGGCATTTTTTCAGAGCACTGGGGCGATGGAAAGCCTCTTGTATTTGCATTTTCTTTTCTTTTACAGGTGAAGAAAGAGCAACCAGATGTCGGCTTCAGAATTGAGTCGTCCGCTATGGCGGAATTAACTCTTTGCGGGGCAGGTGTAATTGTAGCGTTCACAGCACTTATAACCCACAATATAGACTTTAGCTGCACTGTGGGGCCTAAGAGAAAACATCCCCCCCTCCCAGTGTACTCTTCTCACATGAAAACATGTCGTCCGCTCCTTAGGTGTTAATTGCATGATGGTCTCTGACCACCAGGGGCCACGAACGGGTTACACCAACCCTTTGAAAAAAAGTTTGGTTTGCCAGGCAGCAGCACATCCACGACACAGGGCACAGTTACAGCATTTGTCTTGCAAGACAGAACATTTGAGTCACAATGTTAACAAGAGGCCGGCAGAAACTTCTGTTATCTGCTGTATGGAGATCTATCAGCCGAGGAACTTAATAGGATAATGCTTAAAGAGCAATTCCATAGTAAGTGATCACTGGAATTGCTGCTGTGATCTGCTGGTGTAATGCAAAACTTGCACCGGGTTCAAAAGTAATTTTAAAGGCTACGTACACCTTTGGAGAAATGTTTGTTTTGTTAAATAAAAATGTGTATCAGTGTGTTTGGTGCAACTTTCGAATTACTTTTTATTAAAAATACATTTATTTTTTTTTGGAGATACAGCTGCTTTGTATCCTGTGTACTGAGCAGCTGTATCTGGCTTCCTGTATCGGTCAGGTCAGCGGCACTGTTGGGCTCAGTGATGGCGGGTCCTACGTGACATGTAGGATTGAGTTGTTAGGCTATATTCACACATGGCGATTACGCTACACAAAACCACACAGCGAATCCACCCTGCGGTGGAGTTTTTGAGCCAGAATGTCTGCTGTGTAAGAATGCACATAAATAAAAAAAAAGTTTCATACTTACGTAGCCGTGGCGATGCATCCTGCAGCCTGACCTCCTGGGATGACGTTTCATCCCATGTGACTGCTGCAGCCTGTGATTGGCTGCAGCGGTCACAAGGGATAAAACATCATTGCAGGAGGCCGGCATGGACAAAAACAGAATACGGGGTAAGATTTATTTTTTTCCCCGAGTTGCATTTTTTTGCATTAGAATCGCTGCTGTTCCGCCATAAAAAAAAACGAAGAAAAAAAAACGCAACAACTGCAACTATTTGTTGCGGGTTTACCTCACCATTTAATTAAATAGTGAAAACCTTCAACAATTCCTTCAAATCTCATCCACTCTGCTGCTACCGTATCAGCCTGCAGATTTTCCGCAACAAAATCCGTTACAGAAAATTCACAGTAATTACGCTACATGTCAACTCACCCTTACCGATCACATCTAAGTTAATAACTTAGACACGTAGGACCCGCTGACACTGACAAGTTCAGGTTTCAGTGCAAGATACAGCTGCTCTGTATACAGGATATAAAGCAGCTGTATCTCAAAAAGTAAAAATTATTTCTAATAAAACGTAATTAGAAAGTTGCACCAAACACCCTGATACACATTTATATTTTAAAAAAAAAAAAGTTTTCAAAGTTAATCACCTTTAAGCTCAAGTGTTTACAGGAGAGTGTGGCAGCATGCTGTGGGTCACAGTTTGACAGTCTTATAGTCTGCTGAGAGAATGGAATGGTTGTAGTAGTTTGGGATTATTTTTGTAGATTAGGGAAGTAAATCTATACACGTTATAAAAGCAACAGCAGACACATTCAGCATATACATCAAGAAATGCTTCCAACGTATATGTATGTCTAACCTGCCCATAAACTTCCATTAGCCGAGCACGAGTGTCATTTTGGCATACGTTGGGGCCAAGTTCAGATTTTGCTGCGGATCTGCAGCAGCTTCACCCTTTGCATTGCAATAAAGACCGCCGCTGTGAAAATAAAAGTGGCAGATTTGCAACATATAGTGCACGTGGTGGATTATGAAATCCGCTGCATGCCCTAAAATCCATGCAGTTCTTTTCTGCCACACGTGAATGGGATGTGGAAACCACATATATACTGTGCTGTACTTAGTACCCAAAAAACTGTCTCGCCTGAACATGGCCTTTTTCGACTGAGGCAGTCCACTGCAGTAGTCCAACTTAAAAATAAATAAATATATATATATATATATATATATATATATACACACAATACATTATGCCGCATGGGGCATACAGTTGTCTGGTTGAGACGTACCTTTGATGGCACACTTCAAACGCATACTCTTTAAGGTAAGCCCTAAACTAAGTGTGAACCTAGCCTTAATAAGCATTCAATCAAATTGGCCATAGAGTGTGTGAGAAATTAGATTGCAAGTCCCATTAGGGACAGGGAGTGATGTGAATGGTGACACTCTGTACATCGCTGCAAAATATGTTGACGCTATTTAAGCATCAGGAAATAAAGTGGAATACACCTTGTAGTCATCATTGACATACTGCCAGCTAATGATGTGAATGCTCAGCAGTGTGGGTGGATATGCTCAGTGCTCGGTCATGAAAGGGTTCACAGATTTAAGCTGTCCTGCCAGAGTTTGGCTCTATACAATGGTGTGCCTGCCTGGGGGGGGGGGGGGCTGCACGCTTCAAAACACCTGGCCTTTTTTTTTTCTTTTTTTATTCCTTTAGATTCCAAGAGCCAGCACAAATCAAGTCAATTTAGGCTCTCTCTCCAAAAAAAATATAAAAGAAAAAAAGTCAGCCTGTCAATGCAACATAAAGTATATACAAAATGTAAAAAAGGAGGAAAAGAAAAAAAAATTACAAAAGTAAATAAAATTGTTGTTACACATTAGACATATCCACATTAATTACAATGCCTTGTGCCTCAAAGTCTTGGAACTGACAACACGGAAATGACAGCATTATTTCAGCAATTAGAGCCTGAATCATTAATAAACAAGAGCTTTCCCAATTTAGTTGAAAAGAAGGCCTGAAAGACAGCCAAAACACGAACGCAGGCCATCAACCGGACTTCAAGCAGCCTGGAGAAAAACAAGCAAGAATTTTTTCTAAACCTTACATCAGTATCCATAAACCGACTATGAACTAAAACAACGGGAGACATAACATTTGGTATTAATAAGCTTTACATTACTCACTATCATATACGTAAAAAGTAAAATAAATAAAATCAGACGTGGACAACGATGTGATTTTTGCGCAACAGATTTGACTGACTAAGAAGATTGTTTCAGAGACCCCCCCCCCCCAAAAAAAAAATCCAAGAAGGAAGTGGAGTGTCTACCAAATACTTGCTGCATAAAAATGGAAAAGGTGCAATTGCCCCATTTACATCTTCGAATACTCAGTGGGTTAATATAAAAAATTTCCGCACAGCAGCCCCTTTATTTTTGCCCATCTTAAAAAGTACACTCAAAGCTTGTTCAATGCTTTCAGGCATTCCATTCATAACCCGACGGTCAATAGCCAGAAGAATAATTGCCATTTTCCAAAAGTAAAAAAAATAAATTGTTATTGAAAAATAATATTTATATAGAATTCTTGATGTTAGGGTTTATGTATGTAAACATTTTTTTCCACAATTATCAGTACTAGTCTATGCAGCCAGTCCATGAACACTGGTACCACGTGAAGAATAAACCACTCACAAGAAAATAAAATACCTATAAAATGTAAAGGAGCTAAAGTGTTTCCTGAGTAAAAAGGAATAGAGGGAGTCCAAGGGTAAAATAATGTTACTATTTGATTAATAAGTTAACATAAAACAGCCCACTATTATAATATATCTTAAAGGAAATTTATAATTAATTTTTTTTTTTTTTAATACTAATAAATATTTTTTTAAAAAGGCAAAGTTTTAAATATATATATATATATATATATATATACACACACACACACACATACAAACACACTAAAGTGGATGATGGCATAATAAAACCCTACATGTTTGAGTGCGGAATTACAAAAAAATTAAAATAAACAGAAAAACTAAATTTAAAAAAAAAATAAAATATATATATATATATATATATATAGATATATAGAATGTCTTGGTGGGAAGACAACACTTTTTCTACGACCCCTCAGTAGGTTTCTGTACAAAGGTTTAACCAACCCCTCAGGCTCTGTTCTTATGGGATTTACAGTACATTATTTCATCATTAAAATAGCTCCCAGTCTCTCGCGGGAAACATGCAGCAGACACATGTAAATAGAAGTGCTCCATCCCTAAATACATTCCACACAGCCATAATTAATGGTATCTAGGAGATTTATACACATTTACAAGCAACATCTACAAAAAAAAAAAAAATGTGAAAAAAAGTTATATAGAGGTAGTAAATATTTTATACTAGAAGTATATAGACAGTGCTGGAGCTCCAGTGTCACATTTACAGAGTAGGAGGGAGCCAAGATTCTGAGTCGCCGCCCCTTTCTTTTCAATTTTAACATTACATGGGCCCCGCATGGAACAAGTAGGAACATGTGGAAAGCCGTCAGCTGCGCCCCCTGAGAATGTCAGCACCCACCTCCAAGCGCTTTACATGCCCCTGATCTACAAACTGAATGACCCTCTTGTCACATCACAAGACTCTCAAAACCAAGACGTAAGGTATTTAACCCTTTCATAATGATGAATATAAAAAAAATAAAACACAACAATGCCTAAACTACATGTACATGACAAAAATTGGTTTTAAAGGTAAAAGGAAGAAAAAAAAACAAACAAAAAAAAACAAAAACTGAAAATTTTCTTAATCCATCATCTAAACTGCCTGATGATAATAATACAAGACCACAAGTGAAAAAAACCTGACTGCACATGTAGTGATTGTACGACTACTAGAAGAATATTCCAAATACAAGAAAAAATTATAAAGCAATAATAGCAAATATTATATAAAATGTTTTTATTACACACTAGATTTTACTGGGGGCTTTCTATTGAGAAGTTCTCCAATTTATAGATCCGATTGTAGTAGTGATGGAATATATATATATATAGGGGTTTGTTTTTTTTGTTAAATACATTGATTTTATGTAGATACCTGATGTGATTATCCTAAACTTAATTACAAATTAGTTAAAAGCAATAAAAAAATAAATAATAATATTATATAAAATAAGGACACCTACCATAGCAACCGCCGACGAGATGTCCGTTTTATGAACTATACATTTAAGTTGCAAAATACTAAAAATAGTTCTCAATTATATATATGTACATTAAAAACAAAACCCGTGTACGACATGTAGATGAACAGGGGCATTGCATGCACGTAGCAGAGGAAGGGGCCTAAAATACAGTCGTTGGGCCGGGCATCAAAATCCGGTTTTCCCCCAAATAAAAATATATGTAATTTATTTTTTATTTATTTTATATTTAAAATGATCTATTTTAATACATTGTATCGGCCTGCTCTCCAGAGCTTGCAGTCTAAGCTCGGGGGGGGGGGGGGGGGGCGGCATTACATTTAGCATTTTTTCCTGGATTTTCATCTTCCTGCGTGTCCCCCCCTCCGTCTAGGAGTGTGCTTAAGTGGGTACATGACTGTAGAATATGTTTGCACTTCACAAATAAAAGGACAGATGATCACACACATCACCAAGGCAGCAGCAGCCGGCGCTCAGATCTGCACCTCTACAACACAGGCGGCGGCAGCGCCAGGGAGCAACAGATTACAGGGGGGGGGGGCTGCGTTTTCCTACCAGAAGGGAAGTTTTCCGGGAGGAATCCTGTGGGATTTGCTGGGAGTTTCTCCGCTATTCTCCCAGATTCCGCTGACTCCAGACACTTTGTCACTCTTGAACTTGGAGGGAGAGGAGCAGCCCTGGAAGAAGGAAAAAAATATTTGACTTTCATGTCTATACAGACTGCTGGGAGCGGACATTACCAGGAGGGGGGGGGGGGGGCTGCGGGACTGGTTTCCCTTTCCCAGGCAGCTCAAGCATCTTGCAAAGTTCTTCCATCTTCTGGGAAAATGTGAAAAATTCATATATTTTTTTTGATGTCAGATCTGCTGAGTGAGTCGGACCGCTCTCCAACCGCTACAGGTCCCCGTACCATGTCATATGTACCCTGCACCCCACCGTGTGTGAACCCCAACATCACAATCACCTGAACCCCCCCAAACTATAATCCAGACACCGCACTTTATTAAAAGCACCCCCATTACGGCACACGTCTAATCATAGCCCCCCATCTGGTCAATAACCGTCACAACTTATGTCACCGCATCAATCTTTACACCCCCCAACTAGAAGCGCCCCCCCAAAAACCAGCACAACCTGAACTCTCAAACACATCATCCATTACAGCCGGAACATTGACAGTCGCCCTCAAAATCCAGAACCCTGAAAAAGACCAAAAACTTTACCCCAAAATACCACAAAGCACCCCAAGTTCTCCTCAGTCCATACACCCCAAAATAACAAATCCCCTGAGCTCTCCGGCCTATACCCCAAAAACTGCACTGAACAATCAAAACACATTCAATGCCCCCCGAAACTGCACCGTGCCCGTCCCCCCCCAGTGTACAAGACTCAGAACTCTCTGGCCGGGGCCTCCCCGCCCCTATGAACCCCCTTGTTTCAGTGAACCCCCTCCTCCTTTCCCGGCTCACTCCTGACAGACTCCCTGTAGACAACCCCCCCCTCTTTCCTCACACACAGAGAACTTACCCCGGCGGGCGGGCGGCTGGGGACACCCCACAAAGCTGAGCAGCAACAACTTCTCCCACTCCGTCTATTGTCCGCGGAGCTGCTGATGGGGGGGGGGCACCCCGGGGAGGGCTGAACACGGTGAGGGGAGCGGGGACTCGGCGCTAGCGATGCGAGGAATGCTCGGAATGAGGACAGGAATGAAATGAACGTCAGGACCGAACCAGCGGAGGAGGCGGGGCTCGGGTGACGTCATGCTCCTCCCTCCCACCGCCCCGGGGGCAGTGCCCTGACGTCACGGGGAAGTCCGGAGAAGGCGGGAAAAAGTCTATCAGCCTAGCCTCTAACTGGCCCTCCCCTTCCCGCCCTCAGAGAAGTCACGTGGTACAGGATTGAGCGGGAGTTGCCAGAGGGGATTGAATTCCTGTTTGTGAGGAGACGACATGGCCGCTGCTGCCCCTCATCCAAGACGTCTGACTAGAAGTCAGTAGTTTTAATCACAGTCCCACTTTTTTTTTCGTTGTTTCAGGTATTCCCTTGTTTTTACAGAGAAACAGACGTTTCCAATAAAAAGATAGTTAACCCCATAAGGACCAGGCAATTTTTCTATTTTCTTTTCCCCGCCTATCAAGAGTCGTAAATTTTTATTTTTCTGTCGTCAGCCGTACGAGAGCGCCGCTTTTTGCGAGACGAGTTGTGGTTTTTAGCAGCACCGTTGATTGTACCTTGTAAAGGATGGAAAAACGTAAATGAAAATCTTTCTGAGGTGAAAAAGGAAAAAACAGCGATTTCTCCATTGTTTTTTGGGTTTTATTTGTATGGCTTTTACGCAGCTGTAAAAAGGCAATATAACCTTATTCTGCGGGTCATTCCGATTACATTGATACCGAATGTATATAGGTTTTTTTTATGATGTCGTGACGTGGTCCGAGGCCGGCGCCTTTTTTATATTTCGATCGATGTGACGTTGTGGGGTGTTTTTTTGCAGGGTCAGACTTGTTTGTTTTTTTGGTCACACTTTTTTTATTACTTTTTCTTGGGGGGCTAACGAGACCAAAAACATCATTTTTTTTGTTATTTTTATGGCGTTTCCCCTACGGGGTGTGATATATTCGGATAATCTGGACTTTTATAGATGCGGTGATAAGAATTATTTTTGTATTTTTTTTTACATAAGAGGAACCGTGGGAAGAGTTTTTGTTTTTTTATTTGTGTGGTTTTTTTGTGCATTACTAAGGGCTTAACCCCTTAACGCTCCAGGACATACTATTATGTCATGGTAAGTGCATCGTTCGCGCTCCATGACATAATAGTATGTCATGGAGTAAACACGGCGCCGTTCGCGCGGGGCGCGTTCATGAGCTGTGATAGCTGCTGTTTCCGACAGCAGACTATCACTGCTCAATGTGCCGGGACCGATCGCGGAGCTCCCCCGCCGATTAACCCCTCAAAAGCCGCGTTCAATAGCGATCGCGGGTTCTTAGGGGTTAATCCGCCATCGCCGGCCTGCTACACGATAGCGGCCGGCGATGGTGACTATGGCAACCGGACACCAAACAATGGCGTCCGGCTATGCCATAGACGGAAGCCTAGTGGGTCCTGACAACGTCAGGACCCACTATGCTTGCTGTCAGTGAGTAGCTGACAGTTCTAATACACTGCACTACGCATGTAGTGCAGTGTATTAGAATAGCGATCAGGGCCTCCTGCCCTCAAGTCCCCTAGTGGGACAAAGTAATAAAGTAAAAAAAAGTTGTGTAAAAATAAGAAAATAAAAGTAAAAATCCCCCTTTTTCCCTTATCAGTCATTTATTATTAATAAAAATATATAAAACAAACAAATAAACTATACATAATTGGTATCGCCGCGTCCGTTACGGCCTGAACTACAAAATTATTTTGTTATTTATCCCGCACGGTGAACGCCGTAAAAAAAAATAATAATAAACCGTACCTCAATAACAATTGTTTGGTCACTTCACCTCCCAAAAAATTTAATAAAAAGAGATCAAAAAGTCGCCTGTACCGAAAAATGGTGCTGATCGAAACTACAGTTCGTTACGCAAAAAATAAGTCCTCTCACGACTTTATTGATTGAAAAATATAAAAGTTCTGCCTCTTAGAATAAGGTAACACAAAAAGTGAATGATTTTTTACAAAACGTATTTTATTGGGCAAACGCCATAAGACATAAAAAAAACTATAAACATCTGGTATCGCCGTAATCGTATCGCCACGCAGAATAAAGTGAATATGTGATTTATAGCGCACGGTGAACGCTGTAAAAAAAATAGTAGAATTGCTGTTTATTAGTCACCACGCCACCTAAAGATAGAATAAAAACTGATCAAAAAGCTGCATGCACCCCAAGAAAACTACAATGGATTCCTCAAGGGGTCTAGTTTCCAAATTGGGGTCACTTTTGGGGGGTTTCCAATGTTTTGGCTCCACAAGACCTCTTCAAACCGGACATGGTGCCTAATAAAAAAGAGGCCTCAAAATCCACTAGGTGCTCCTTTGCTTCGGAGGCCGCTCCTTCAGTCCATTACCGCACTAGGGCCACATGTGGGATATTTCTCAAAACGGCAGAATCTGGGCAATACGTATTAAGTTGCGTTTCTCTGATAAAACCTTTTGTGTTATAAAAAAAATGGTATCAAGAGGATTTTCTGACAAAAAAAAAAAAAGTAAATTTCTATTGATGAATCCCTGGTACATTTTAAAGGGAGGGTTCAATTCTGCCAGTACCTGCCGGGTAAGAGGGCAAGGTATGGCGTGAAGATGTATAAGCTGCGAGAGTGCATCAGGGTATACCTACAGATTTAGGATATATGAAGGAAAGGCCACCCCCAAACCAGACTGCATCCTGGACTACAATAGGTACATGGGAGGGATGGACTTGTCAAATCAAGTCCTGAAGCCCTACAGCGCCATGCGGTGTGGTATAAGAAGCTGGCCGGGCACATCATACAGATGGCTTTGTACAATGCGTACGTGCTACGTCGATGTGCAGGCCAGAGGGGAACTTTCCTGGAATTTCAAGACCAGGAAGGGGGGCACCCAGTACTTCTGGAAGCGAGGCCACACGCATCGTACCAGGGCAACACTTTCCAGGAGAAGTTCCCCAAACCGGTGGAAAGGGAAAGAGTCAAAAGAGGTGCAGAGTCTGCTATAAGAGGGGGATAAGGAAGAACACAATATACCAATGTGACACGTGTCCCGAAAAACCAGGGCTCTGTATAAAAGATTGTTTTAAAATGTATCATACATCCCTTGATTTTTAATTTACCCTGATGCACTCCGCACAGCTTACCCCCCCTCATCTTTCCCTTCTGAGTCCTGCCGTATGCCCAGGCAGCTGATAACAGCCACATGTTGGGTATTGCCGTACCCAGGTGAACCGGTGGCGCATGCTGGGCACAATATATTGGACACTGAAATGGCATATATTTATATAAAATTGCAAATCTCACACTGCACCATCTGCTGCACATTATCTTTTACACAGTACCTGTGGGGTCAAAATGCTCACTACACCTCTAGATGAATGTCTTAAGGGGTGTAGTTTTTAAAATGGGGTCACTTCTCGGGGGTTTCAACTGTACTGGTACCTCATGGGCTTCTGCATACATGACTTAGCACCAGAAAAGCTCCAGAAGGCCAAATGGTGGTCCTTTCCTTCTGAGCCCTCCCATGGGCCCAAACGGCAGTTTATCACCACAAATGGGGTATTGCCGCACTAAGGACAAATTGGGCAACAAAATGGGGTATGTTGTTCCTTGTGAAAATAAGAAATTTTGATAAAAAATGACATCTTATTGGAAAAAATATCATTTTTTTCATTTCACAGCCCAATTCAAATAGGTGCTGTGAAAAAACTGTGCAGTCAAAATGATAACAAAAACCATAAATGAATTCCTTGAGGGGTGTAATTTCCAAAATGGGGTCACTTCTGGTGGATTTCCATTGTTTTGATACCTCAACACCTCTTCAAACCTGGCATGCTGCCTAAAATATATTCTAATAAAAAACAGGCCTCAAAATCCTCTAGGTGCTTCTTTGCTTCTAGGGCTTGTGTTTTAGTCCACGAGCGCAGTAGGGCCACATGTGGGACATTTCTAAAAACTGCAGAATTTGGACAATACATATTTAGTAGTATTTCTCTGGTAAAACCTTCTCTGTTACAGAAAAAAATGTAATAAAATTGAAATTCAGCAGAAAAAATTAAATTTGCAAATTTCATTTCCACTTTGCTTTAATTGTGAAATGCCTGAAGGGTTAAAAAACTTTCTATATGCTGTTTTGAATACTTTGAGGGGTCTAGTTTTTAAAATGGGGTGTTTTATGCGGGTTTCTAATACATAGGCCCCTCAAATCCACTTCAGAACTGAACTGGTACCTTCAAAAAAAGGCTTTTGAAATTTTCTTAAGAATATGAGAAATTGCTGTTTATGTTCTAAGCCTTGTAACGTCCAAGAAAAATAAAATAATGTTCAAAAAACGATGCCAATCTAAAGTAGACATATGGGAAATGTGAACTAGTAACTATTTTGGGTGGTATAACTGTCTGTTTTTCAAGCAGATGCATTTAAATTCTGAAAAATGCTATTTTTTGTAAATTTTCTCTAAATTTTGCAATTTTTCTCAAATAAAGACTGAATATATCGACCAAATTTTACCGCGAACATGAAGCCCAAAGTGTCACGAGAAAACAATCTCAGAATCGCTTGGATAGGTTTAAGCATTCCGACGTTATTACCACATAAAGTGAAATATGTCAGATTTGAAAAATGGGCTCTGAGCCTTAAGGCCCAAACTAGGCTGCGTCCTTAAGGGGTTAAGGACACGGCCAATTTTGGCTTTGAGGACAGAGCAATTTTTTTACATTTCCCTCTTTGCATCCCGACGCTCATAACGCTTTTATTTTTTGTACGACGTAGTTGTATGAGACTTTGTTTTTTTGCGGGACGAGTTGTACTTTACGTACGTACCATTTTTTGGTACAAATACATTATCGTTTAATTTCTATACATTTTTATTTTGGCGAAAATGCAGAAAAAAAGCAGTTGCGCAGCAGTTTTAATATTTTTTTTTTATTTACACCATTCACCGATCATCATAAATAATGTTATACATTTGTTGTACAGGTTGTTACGGTCGTGGCGATACCAAATATGTCTATTATTTCATGTTTTGGGACTTATATTTTAAAACGTTTATTATAAAATGTGTTTCTGTGTATTTTTTTTACTTTTTATTTATTTATCATTAATTTTTTTTTACATTCATTTAACTTTTTTTTTTAATACCATAAAGGGATTTTTCATTTAGATTTTGATTTTGTAACTGCAGTGTACTGGGATAGATCTTGTAGGCCCGTACATTAGCCTCTTTGAACGCCGCGATCAGCTTTCATCGTGGCGTTCAAAGGGTTAACGGCGGAGAGATGATGTTTCTCTCCTCTCCGCTGTCCGAGCGGGGCCGCGGCTGTGTATTACAGCCGTTGTCCCGCTCAGCCGTTGTCCCGCTCTCGATCGCGCGCACAGACGGCTGTCACACAGGACGAGCATACTCGTCATGTGTCTGCAACCAGTTAAAGGGGTATTCCGATCACAACAAATAATCATCTACTGACTGATGGGACCTCAACAATCGCCCAATGAGGGACCCGGTACCCCCGGTTTATGATCGTGCTTTAGCCTTCGAATAAAGCAGCAGGGTGCACGCGCGACCTGCACACCATTCAATGCCTCCTGGCTTCAGGGTTGTGTCTGAGGGGGCACGGGTCCCCCGTTCCAGCGAGCACCGCATCTGAGTGGTTTTGGAGAGAGGGAGGGAGCTCCCTCTCTCTCCCACCGACACCTGGCGATACGATCGCCGAGTGTCTGTCTCTCTAATGGCAGCCGGGGGTCTAATAAAGGCCCCCAGGTCTGCCTGTCATGAATGCCTGCTAGGTCATGCCGCAGGCATGACCTAGCAGATGCCTGTCCGTGTTAAACGGACAGGCAGTAATACACTGCAATACAAAAGTATTGCAATGTATTATAAATGTGATCGCAGAATCGCATATTATAGTCCCCTAGTGGGACTAGTAAAAAAGTGAAAAAAAGTTTAATAAAGTTAATTAAAAAAAAATGTGAAAAAAATGAAAAACGCAGCTTTTCCCCTTACAAAATGCTTTACTATTAAAAAAACAAAATAAAGTTAAAAAGTTACACATATTTGGTATCGCCGCGTCCGTAACGACCCCGACTATAAATCTATTACATTATTTAACCCGCACAGTGAACGCCGTAAAAAATGTAATAAATAACTATGGAAAAATTGCTGTTTTCTGTGAATCCTGACTTTAAAAAAATGTGATAAGTGATCAAAAAGTCGCATCTACTCCAAAATGGTACCAATAAAAACTACAAGTCTTCCCGCAAAAAAAAAGCCCTCATACAACCGCATTGGCGAAAAAATAAAAACGTTACGGCTCTTCAAATATGGAGACACAAAAATAAATAATTTTGAAAAAAAAGCGTTTTTACTGTGTAAAAGTAGTAAAACATACAAAAACGATACAAATTTGGTATCGTTGCAATCGTAACAACCCGCTGAATAAAGTTATTGTGTTATTTATACCACACGGTAAACGGCATAGATTTAAGACGCGAAAAAGAGTGGAGAAATTTAAGGTTTTTTTCTATTTCCCCCCAAATAAAAGTTAATAAAAGTTAATCAATAAATAATATGTCCCCAAAATGGTGCTATTAAAAAATACAACTTGTCCCGCAAAAAACAAGACCTTATACAGCTATGTCGACGCAAAAATAAAAGTTATAGCTCTTGGAATGCGACGATTGAAAAACGTCAAAATAGGCTGGTCATTAAGGGGTTAAGATTTTTACAGCATTGTTTATTTGTATGTAAAGATTCATGGGAGAAAACCATGCCCTTGGCAAGACACACCTCCTTGGTAGGACACACCCCTCATTAGGACACGCCCCAATATGTCTGGATAAAAAAAATTGTTCCTAGAAAACTTTTTCAAATGTTGACAACTTTTCCTTATGTATATTATATATATAGCCTGCAATAGGTGTAAGAACATTGTGGAGTTAAAGTAATTACAGAAAAACAGGGTAAAGGCAATTCACTAACCTTCAAAGTGTCTGGAGTATTTTGATGAGTTTGGAAGACAGGACATTTTAAGGAAATCAGCACTGCAATAAGTCTATGACTTGTGAAAATAGATTAAATAACTTCCTCTGTCATTGAAGAGCTGGGGAGGGAGGTCAAGTGGTTGAGGAAAAGTAATTTCCTTGGATGCTTAGCTTACAAGAATGTAGGATGTGAATTGCCGGGTACAGATGTCTCCTAGAAGCTATGGCTATATGACCACAGACAGGTTATAGCAGGACGCACCAGGCATTTTTTATAGAAGGGATTTCTAAGTGCCAAAATTTGCGCCAAATTCTCAAACATCTGTAGAATATTTTGGTGTCCTATTAATAGGATAATACTGATAACCTATAATAACCTTTGTAGGATGTATATGTCTACATGACATTACCTGGTCATGAAAAAACATTAAAAAAATTCATTATATCGTTGTTCCTTATTTGACTGTAAGTTACACATCTTATCATTGCATCTCTTGACCTCAGTTCTATCATCTTCTTGGCTTACTCAAGCATCATCCAGACATTGGATAGGTTATTTCTCTTCTATAAGACAAGGATAATAAAGGTCTTTTCTCAACAGCGTTCGTCTCTCTTGGAATTTAAAGCTTTTCTGCTGCTCACATCTTCAGGGAATTCTCACTGAAATAAAGTAAGGTTAACATCAGTGTCAAACGGAAACCACGTCACAGTGCCGGATCCATCATAAGACAACCGGCACGCCCGACGGACCCCATTGACTTATAATGGGATCTGTCGGATTCCATTGTGTTGTGGTATCTGTCGATTTGACAGGAAGAATACTGCTGCATGCTGCACTATTCTTCTTTTCAAAACTGACAATCTGTGACGGAAGAAAACCACCCAAGACTGTATATACACCATATCGAAAGTCCAGGAAGCTAATATGGGGCCCTACTTCATGAGAAATGTAGATCTCCATAATGCTAGCAAAAAAAAGAAGAGGGAGCATTCCCCAAAAGCAAAATTGTCAACCCAAGTCTCCCAAATATAAAAGGGGAAGGGGCCCAAACTTCCCCTTTAGAGAGTAGGCATATCTCCCGCTTACATGAGTCTGTCTGACAGGAGTAGTCACTCCTTGAACACTCCCGCTGGACGTATAGTACTCTCTGGTGCTGATCTCTGCTGATAGATTTATATTTGCTTACTGTCCTGAGTTACAGCCTTTATTGTAGTCCAGAGCTGCAATCACAGTTCTGCATGCTTCAGAGCTTTAATTTTCATTCATTCCCTGCTTGTCCAGTGTCTGCACAGACACTGCTGTGGTGATTTACATTCTGGCAAGTGTTGTCTTTACACCAGTCAAATCCCCAGCATTATAGTAGCACAGCTAAGCGGGAAAGGGGGAGTTTTCTGACTGTTTCCAATAAAAACCAGCAGAATTGTCAATGCTGCTCTGATCTTCCAGAATCCTAAAAAAATAATACGATTAAGAGGCACACAAAGGCAGATCAATAGGATAGTGGGAATAGAGGTGATGTAATGCTGAGAAGTGTCTGTGGACAGTTCAGTGTAAGCCTCTATGGGCATTTGAATGTGAGAAATGCAAGAAAACTTAAAGGGTTATTCTTATTTAAGGCATTCACGGTATATCCACAGGATATACCACAAATGTTTCATAGATGCGTTTCCCAATTCTGGGACCTTCACCTACATCAGGAATGGGGGTGAGGCCGCTGAGTTTTTCTGTAACTGAAAAAAGGGGGAGACGAAACCTCCAGCTCACCTTTTGCATAGATTTGCACGAATGGCCCCGCACGGATCCTCGTGTCGGCGCACGATGTATGAATAGTGGAAAAAAGGAGGGTGGATCCAGCGCTGCTGTAGGTAAAAAGGAAGCTTGTTCCAAGTTTAATCGGTCAAATTTAAAATAGGATCAATCTAAGTAATGTTCTAAGGTGCGAGGAGAGGTTTCAGAAATGAAGGAAGCCTACGCGTTTCAGACGCTTCCTGCGTCCTTATTCATGGCTGTAACTCCCATATACAGAATGGAGAGAGCTGCATGCATACGCCACCACTCCACTTAGTAACCGCCAGGAATTGGTGGGTTCTAAGCAGCTCACCTTGCGGGATGGAGGAGAGATGACCCCGTTCTCTATATAGGTGTGGGTCCCAGAGCTGTCCTATGGATATGCCATAAATATTTAAGATGGGAATAACCCTCTAAAATCTGATGAATAAAATAGAGGGAAATGGTATTTTACATTAGACTATACTATCACAATTTCAAAACCCGACTACTTCCACTACGGATCCCGATAATGACTTATTAAAGGGAATGTGTCGCTATAAAAAAATTTTTATTTTTTTTTAGTTAAACGGTTAGTATATAAATGATTACACATTGTTTTAATTTTTTTAATTTTTTCATAAGTCAGGAAATATTATAAATTAGATTCTAATTTATAACATTTCCATGTGCTGGTCACTAGAGGGAGCAATTCCCAAAATTGCAGCATTGGCATGTGGTAAAGCAACCTCATTGCTTTATGCTGCAAAATTGGAGAAGACACACTCGCTCTAGTGTCCTCACACAATCCCCCCTGCTTTATCCTGGCTAGTGCCAGGAGAAAGGAGGGGGTTGAATGTTCAAACCTCCTACACTGTGTGCCACCATTTTCTGAGCGAATGCGCAGTGTAGGAGGATACAGCGGTAATCATACAGTATAACACGAACATACACACACACATCACATACACACACACATCACATACACACACATATCACATACACACACACATCACATACACACACATATCACATACACACACATATCACATACACACACATATCACATACTCAAACATAACTTACCTGCTCCTGCCGCTGCTGCCTCCGCTCCTAGTTCTTGCGTCTGAACATATGGCCGGAAGCCGTGACCGGAAGTAGTCATCTTACTGTCCGGCCGCGGATTCCGGTCCACATGAAAATGGCGCCGGATGTCGCTCTGCCGAAGACCTTCCTTTTGGTCTGTGTGGGAGCGGCGCATGCGCCGTTCCCACTCAGACGGCGTACGCTATAGTGAATGGAACGGCTCCCGTTCGCATTCTCTATGGGGATGTATGTGCCGTATTCCATCTCTGTATGTGTCGTTAATCGACACATACAGAGATGAAAAAAAAATGGCAGCCCCCATAGAGTACTAAAAGAAAGAAAAAAGTACAACACAAATAAATAAAATTTATTTTAATGACATACTAAAAGCAATAACATCTAAAAATATTTTTTTTCGTGACACCTTCCCTTTAACAAATTAACTGTTACATTCTTGCATCATGGTCACTTGGTCCACTTATTTTACAGGTTAACAATTCATTGAAATCAGACACCGCCAGTTTTCTAATCCCTTCCATCACCAGGATTAGACTAAGCTGATTGAAACGACTCCACATCCAAACTAGAGGTGATATTTCAGAATCTTGTTGTAAATTCAGTATAATTATCAGTGACAAGTTCTCACTACCATTACTTTAGAAAATGTCTCACACCCATAAAGCTGGGACTACACACAGACTTTTGTTGCTTGCCTGCTAATTGTATGTGACTTTTTTTTCTTAATATATTTGTCCCAAAAATCCCAAAGTTGCATACATTTTGCAAAATGTCATCTTTATACCAGACAATGTACAGTAATCTGTAGTAAAACCTAACCATTCTTCTGCATTACAGGAGCTCAGCTAAGCTGTTAAATTGGTCTGGGGGGTGTCTCTCCATGAGCTAGCTGACTGTTTCCAATAACAACCAGCAGTATAGTGAGTGAGAAGTAATGTTATGCATATACACTGACTCCCTCAGCAGAATAGGGAGTGCAGCTCTGGAGTATAATGCAGGCTGTAACTCAGGTTCAGTACAGGATAAGTAATGTAATGTATGTACACCGTGACTCCACCAGCAGCATAGTGAGTGCAGCTCTGGAGTATAATACAGGGTGTAACTCAGGATCAGTACAGGATAAGTAATGTATGTACACAGTGACTCCACCAGCAGAATAGTGAGTGCAGCTCTGGAGTATAATACAGGATGTAACCCAGGATCAGTACAGGATAAGTAATGTATGTTCACAGTGACTCCATCAGCAGAATAGTGAGTTCAGCTTTGGAGTACAATACAGACTGTGACTGCGGGTGAGTACAGGATAAGCAGGGCCGCCATCAGAAATTTTTGTGCCTCATACAGTCAAAAGGGAAAGGGCTGGAGTGGGGCCAGGGTGGTACACAACCTGACGGGCTCTGTGGAGGAGCAGGGGTAAGACAGGTGGCTAGGGGCTCTGTGGGAATCCAAGGGAGTGACAGTAGGTGTGTAGGAGAGGGCAACATAAAAAAACAACAAAATCATTGCACTGAAGCTGCTTCTTCTACACCACAGAGATATTCTGGCTCTTAGATCTTCCACGCCTAAACGAAGTGTCCGCCTTCTCACACGTGGCATCCATGTCACCTGCTTGGAAACCAGACCAGATGACAATATTAATTCAGACCCCAGACCAGATCCCCAAATTAATTCAGACCCCTAAATAAATATACCCAGGTCAGGATCGGCAGGCACCTTTTCACTTCTGTCGCCTGCCGATCCTGACCCTAGGACCCTGTTTCACAAGACTGATGCTTGCCAGCATCAGGATGCTGTGTGCGGTGGTACATATAACGTTATGACGCAAATGTCAGTATGGAGTAGGGCCTACAATACACCTCTGCCTAATTGTTCTGGACTCTCACATTTATATAATGCAATTAGAATGGAATGATGGCAGAAAACATTTCTAACACACATCATATTCTCAGTTACACCACCAGCTGTACTGGAGCCGCGCGGCTGCATCGCAAAATGATAATTATTTTAAATGAAATGTAAAAACTCTCCACAGATCAGGACATTTGTGCAAGGTTAATACATTCTTTATTGAGAACAAGAGTCATCCTCATTACACGGAAAGTGATCACCGAGCTGACAATTTTCTGTCGGGAGGAAACACTTCAGAATCTCAGTGATTGCAGAAACGTTATATGTTGTAAGTTCTATTTAATAACGACATGTGACGAACCGATGTCTGTGAACCACAGCAGCACAAGATGGTTAGAAATGGAGTCGCCACATAAAAAAGAGAGCAAAGAAATTACCTGGAAATATCAGCCTCTTAGGCATTTTAATATTCTCTTTAGCCGTTTTAAATTTATCCTGGTCTACAAGTGTAATAGATGCTGGGCGACAACTATATGCAGTGCCCTCGGTTGTCACCCAGCTTAAAAACAGCCCTAACTAAAATATATGTATATTGGCATTGCTATGCAAAGTTACATATTCTTCGCTTACTCCAGCCTTGACCTCTGCCTGTGTAAGTGCCATATAATGATGAACCTGGAAGCACAGGGTAAACCGTGGTATAGGTCCTCCCAAAAACTAAAGGTTTGATGCAGTGTATAACTGACATACAGCCAAACTGTATTGTATACCTTTATAGGGGTCAGAGCTCCATTTATTCTTATATGAAGCTCTAAATTCCCTAATTCCTGACATCTGATTAACTTATAACATTTTAGCTACCTGCAGCCACCACTAGGAGGAGCTAACTATGCTGATTTATACAGCTCCCATTGGATGTAAGGGCTCATGATCCTTATTGCCTGGGGCCAAGGCGATTCTAACTCTGCCCTGGGTATAGGCCTTCCTAGCTAGTAGAGGTCTGATACAGTGTATGGATAAGTAAGTCTTCACAGTAGCGCTGCCATAATATTTATGAACCAGGATGAACAGTAGCGAAGGTTCTTCTCAGACAGGAGAGGTTTGATATAATGTATGGACCGTTTGTATCAATGTTTTTCTTCTATTGCGGCCTCCTATATTATTATTTTCTTTGTTGAGCCCATTGCCTATGGTGTTCGTTCGTCACAAAAAAGTTTAGTGAAGATGGAGTGTTATATGAGCAGCTGACACAGAGCAGCTTGACACACATCTAGACGCTTCTTCAGCCAAAGAACATAATTGGAAAAGCATGGGAACTTGTCTAAGATGGAAATCCCCATATTCATCTTTTGTAAAAAAAAATAATAATCAAAAATGCTGAATTCTGTCAACCCTGGGCTGCCGGATTCATACTAAAGGATTAGAGGATTATTCCTATTTTATACTGTAATGGCATATTCCTGGTATATGCCATCACTTTATGGTCAATAAGGGGTCTGACCACTAGGACCCCCATCGATCCTGAGAATGAAGGGGCTGCAACGCTGATTTAATTCTGTGTCCCCTTCTAAGTTTTACCTGCAGAACAGCACTCCCAGCCACCCGGCTGTGCAGGGAATTGCGAGCAGCAGCCCCTTCATTCTCAGGATCGGTTGGGGTTCCAGAGGTCGGACCTCCACCCATCATAAAGTAATTGCATATCCAAGCGATATGCCATTACTTTCTAATATGGGAATAGCCCATTAATGGGGTTGTCCGCTTTGGATCTGGTGCCTCCTCCCAACCACCCACTGGGTTCCCCAACGTTCACCTGTAATCTGTGGGGAAACCTGGTAGCGAGTGTTTAATTTCACTGCAGCGCCACCTAGGGCCGTATTTAGAGTTTGTGCGGCCCTAGGCACTTTTAGGGCTGACGCCCCCGATAACACAGCTTTTCCGCTGCAAAGATCACAACATGTGCTAATTATTGCGGGTTTTACCACCCATTGAACTCGATAGGGAAAACCATCAACAAAACCATCGATTCCACAACATAAATTGACATGCTGCGGATTAAAAAAACGCACCGCAGGTCAATTTATGAACGCTTTTCTCGGTGGGTTATTTATGCAGCGTGCGGAGATGAGATTTATTCAGATATCATCCACTCTACTGCTACTGTATTACGCGGCAGATTTTTCGCAATGAAATTCGTTGAGTAAAATCTGCAGTGTTTACGCTATGTGTGGACATACCCTATAAGGAATGCTCAGTGCTACCCCATTAACATTCCCTCCCCTGCCCCCCACATGAACACTGTGGCCCATTTCCCCTATTATTGATCAGGTCACAGTTTATTATTTTTTAGCGAAAAAAAACAACTTTTTTTGTGTTTTTTTTACAGGTTCGGTGCTTGGGCTACGTCGGGTTTCGAGGACTACGTTGACAGCGTTATTATTTTCAATAAAATTGTTAACGAGGGTTGTGTGGGGGCTTTTATTTCTATAAAATATTTTTTATGTGTAGGTTTTTTAACTTCATTACTACTGCCTTAGTAATGGCAGCTGTCTGAAAGACCGTGTCCATTACTGAGCCAGGGCTTAGTGTTAGCCGGTGAAGAGGCTAACACTAATCCACCCCCCCCCCCCGTTATTACCCTGTTACCCTCCACCACCAGGGGTGCTAGGAAGAGCCGGGTACAATCCAGTACCCGACTATCTGAAGTGATCGTTGGGTACTGGGGCGGATGCAGGCTGGTATTATTTGCCTGGAAATACCCAAAAACAATGGCCTTTCTCATCCTAGGAATGCTAGGCTGCAGCTGCTTTATTGTATCTAGCTGGTTATGAAAAATAGGCAGACCCAATGTTGTTTTTTTCATAATTTATTATTTTATTTTTTTTAAAACTACGTTGGGTTCCCCCCCATTTTTCATAACCAGCCAGATACAACATAGCAGCAGCAGCCTAGCATTACCTGGGTGGGAAGGCCCATTGGTTTTGGGCTTTCCCAGCCTAATAATACCAGCCGGCATCCGCCCCAGTGCCTGACCATCACTTTAGATGGTCAGGTACTGGATCGTACCTGACCCTTCCCGGCACCCCTGGTGGCGGTGGGTATCTGGGTAAAAATTAGGGGTTTAGTGTTAGCCTCTGCACCAGCTAACACTAAGCCCCGTCTTAGTAATGGACACTGTCTATCAGACAGCCACCATTACTAAGGTGGTAGTAATATAGTTTAAAAAAAAAAAAAAACAGACGCAGAAAAAATATTTTATTGAAATAAATCCCCCTACACAACCCTCGTCAACCAATTTATTGAAAATAAAAACGCCGTCGTCCTCGAATCCGATGTAGTCCAACAACCGAACCTGTAAAAAAAACAAAACAGAAAAATAACCCATTAGTAAAATTAACCCCTTCCCGACATTTGCCGTACATGTACGTCATGGAAAGCATTGACTTCCCGCATCTTGCCGTACATGTACGCCGAATGTTTGGGACCGGCTCAGAAGCTGTAACGGCGGGGACCGAAATTAGCTTTGATCCCCGCCATTAACCCCTTAAGTGCAGCGCTCAAACGCGATCGCTGCACTTAAGGTGTTTGCAGCTCATCGGAACCCCAGTAATGAAATTGCCGGGGTTCCGGTGGCTGCAATGGCAACCGGAGGCCTAATACTGGCCTCCCGGTCTGCCTAGCACCGAAGCCGGTCAAGATCCGCCCGGCGGCGGAGCCTGATCGGCTTCCGTAGCTGCCGGCAAGATGGCGCCGGGTCAGGAGCTGATCCGGCGTCATCAGCGGTGGAAGTCAGCTGTACTTTACAGCTGACATCCACCTGTAACGGCAGGAACCGGAGCTAGCTCCGATCCCTGCCATTAACCCCTTCGATGCAGCAATCGAAAGCGATTGCTGCATCGTAGCGGTTACTAGCAGATCGCCAGCCCTGACAGGCAATCTGGACTGGCGACTGCTGTTATGGCAACAGGAGACACAATGGTCTCCTGCTCTGCCATTACGGAAGCCGATTTAGGCCCCGCCGGGAGGCGAAGCCTAATCGGCTTGCTGTCAGTGAATGACTGACAGATCTAATACATTGCACTACATAGGTAGTGCAATGTATTAGAAAAAAAATAAATCTGACCGTTGGACCTTCAAGTCCCCTAGTGGGACTTGAGAAAAAGTATAAAAAAGTGTAAAAAAAAAGTGCAAATAATGAAAGTTTGAAAACAATAAAAGTTTCAAGTAATCAAATAACACACAATCCCCCTTTTACTCTTATCAAGTCCTTTATTATTGAAAAATAATAATAAACCATATGTATTTGGTATCGCCGCGACAGTAACGACCTGAGGTATCAAAATATTATATTATTTATTGCACGCGGTGAACAGCGTAAAAAAAACCGTAAAAAACGTTACCAGAGTTTCTGTTTTTTAGTCACTTTGCCCTACAAATGTTAGAATAAAAAGTGATCAAAAAGTCGCACGTATCCAAAAATGGTACCTATAAAAACTATAGCTCGTCCCGCAAAAAACAAGCCCTCATACAACTCCGTCGACAGAAAAATTAAAAAGTTATGGTTCTCACAACTTGGCGACAGAAAAAAAAGACATTCTTTTTACAAAAGTAATTTTATTGTGCAAAAAGTTGTAAAACATAAAAAAGTGCTATAAATTCGGTATCGCCGGAGTCGTACTGACCCGCAGAATAAAGTTAACATGTAGTTTATAATGCGTGGTGAACGCCGTATAAAAAAAAAACGAAAAAAGCTGTGCCAGAATTGTGTTTTTTTGTTTACCTGGCATCCCAAAAAATAGGATAAAAGGTGATCAAAAAGTCGCATGTACCCCAAAATGGTACCAATAATAACTACAGCTCGTCCCGCAACAAACCAGCCCTCATACCGCTACGTCTATGAAAAATAAAATTAGTTATGGCTCCAATAAGTCAGGAAATAAAAAAATATGCAGTTGTGCCCGAGGGGAACGTTTCTTCTGTTTGAAGAGGCGATTTATCAAGGACCTAAAATTAGGGAACCAGGAAAGGGAGGGCCCAAACATATCCGCTGGAAGCGACGGTGCCCGTATTATACCAGGACAACACTTCCTAGCAAAATTCCCCAAACTACAAAGGCGCGGAGTGTGGATCAAAAGGGGGATAATAAAGGACGCCATATATCAGTGCGACACTGGCCTGTGCAGAAATGATTGTGTCACAGTGTAACACACATCTATGGATCATTTTATTGTTTTTTTTTACCCCATTATTATACCACCTGACTATGCCCCTTATATACTCCGCCCGGCTTACATATGCCCTACATTATAAACGGAAACACCAGTAAGACTCCAAACAAAACTACTACCAAGCAAAATCCACGCTCCAAAAGCCAAATGGCATTTCCTCCCATCTGAACCCTACAGTGTGCCCAAACAGCAGTTTCCTTCCACATATATGGCACCGTCATACCCGGGAGAACCCTTTTAGCAATTTTTGGGGTGTGTCTCCAGTCGCATAAGCTGGGCACGACATATTTGCCACTGAATGGCATATCTAGGGAAAAATATAAATTTTTAATTTGCACCATCCACAGCGCATTCATTTATGGAAAAGACCTGTGGGGTGAAAATGCTCACTACACCCCTTAATAAATGCCTTGAGGGGTGCAGTTTCCATAATGGGGTCACTTCACAGGGGTTTCTTTTTATTATTTCACATCTGAGCCTCTGCAGTTGTGAACCAATACTTTGTAAATCGCCAAATTAGGCCTCAATTTTACATGGTACGCTTTCACTCCTGAGCCTGGTCGACTGTCCAGGCAAGAGATTAGGGCCACATGTAGGGTGTTTCTAAAACCAGGAAACCCAGCATAATAATTAGAGAGCTGTCTTGTTATGGTGGCACAAGCCGGGCACCACATATTGTCCACATATCTGTGGAAAAAATCAAATTTTCACTATGCAACATCGAGTTCACACTAATTTCTACAAAACACCTGCAGGGTTAACATGCTCACTACACCCCTAGGTAAATGCATTGAGGGGTGTAGTTTCCAAAATTGGGTCACTTCTGGGGGGTTTCCACTGTTTTGGGCCCACAGGCGCCCAGAAACCAATCCAGCAACATCTGCACTCCAAATGGCGGTCCTTCCCTTCTGAGCCCTGCCGTTTGCCCAAACAGCAGTTTATGACCACATATGGGGTATTGCCGTACTCGGTAGAAATTGCTTTACAAATGTTGGGTTCTTTTTTTTCCTTTATTGGTTGCGAAAATGAAAAAATTTGCGCTAAAGCTACGTCTTATTGAAGAAAAAGGATTGATTTTATTTTCACTGCCCAATTCTAATAAATTCTATGAAACATCTGTGGGGTCAAAATGCTCACTACGCCCCTAGATGAATTCCTCAAGAGGTGTAGTTTCCTAAATGGAGTCACTTTTTGGGCGTTTTCATTGTTTTTTCCCCTCAGGGGCTTTGCAAATGTGACATGGCCGCCGCAAACCATTCCTGCTCAATGTGATCTCCAAAAGCCAAATAGCGCTCTTTCCCTTCTAAGCCCTGCTGTGTGTCCAAACAGTCGTTTATTACCACATGTGGGGCATTGTTTTACTCGGGAGAAATTGCTTTACAAATTTTGTGGTGCTTTTTCTCCTTCAGTCCTTGTGGAAATGAGAAAAAATTAGCTAAACCTACATTTTCTTTGAAAAAATTTAATTGTCATTTTCAGGGCCTACTTCCAATAATTTCTGCAAAAAACCTGTGGGGTCAAATCGCTCACTATACCCCTAGATAATTTCCTCAATGGGTGTAGTCTCCAAAATGGGGTCACTTGTGGGGTGTTTCCACTGTTTTGTCTCCTCAGGGACTTCGTAAATGTGACATGGCCTCCGCAAACCATTCCTGCTAAACTTGAGCTCCAAAAGCCAAATAGCGCTCTTTCCCTTCTCAGCCCTGCCGTGTCTCCAAACAACCGTTTATTACCACATGTGGGGTATTGTTTTACTCGGGAGAGATTGGTTTACAAATTTTACGGTGCTTTTTCTCCTTCAGTCCTTGTGGAAATGAGAAAAAATCGCTAAACCTACATTTTCTTTGATGAAATGTTGATTTTAATTTTCACGGCCTACTTTCAATAATTTCTGTAAAAAACCTGTGCGGTCAAAATGCTCACTGTACCCCTAGATAATTTCCTTGAGGTGTGTAGTTTCCCAGATGGGGTCACTTTTGGTTGGATTTTGACTGTTTTGGCACCGCAAGAGCCCTTCAAACCTGACATGGTGCCTAAAATTTATTCTAATAAAAATAAGGCCCCAAAATCCACTAGGTGTTCCTTTGCTTCTGAGGCCGATGCTTCAGTCCAGTAGCACGCTACGGCCACATGTGGGATATTTCCTAAAACTGCAGAAACTGGGCAACAAATATTGAGTTGCATTTCTCTGGTAAAACCTTCTGTATTATAAAAAAAATTGTACTAAAAATTTATTTCTGCAAAAAAATATGAAATTTGTAAATTTCACCTCTACTTTGCTTTAATTCCTGTGACATGTGTAAAGGGTTAAGACATTTTCTAGATGCTGTTTTGGATACTTTGAGGGGTGATGTTTTTAAAATGGGGTGACTTTTTGGGGGTTTCTAATATATAAGGCCCTCAAAGCCACTTCACAACTGAACTGGCCCCTGTAAAAATGGCCTTTTGAAATTTTCTTGAAAATGTGAGAAATTGCTGCTAAAGTTCTAAGCCTTGTGAGGTCATAGAAAAATAAAAGGATGTTCAAAAAACGATGCCAATCTAAAGTAGACATATGGGGGATGTTAATTAGCAACAATTTTTTGTGGTATAACTGCCTGTCTTACAAGCAGATACATTTAAATTGAGAAAAATGCAAATTTTTGCAATTTTTCGCTAAATTTTGGTGTTTTTCACAATTAAATACTGAACATATCGAGCAAATTTTGGCAGTAACTTAAAGTCCAATGTGTCACGAGAAAACAATCTCAGAATCGCTTGGATAGGTGAAAGCATTCCGGAGTTATTACAACATAAAGTGACACATGTCAGATTTGAAAAATGAGGCCCTGTCAGGAAGGTCAAAAGTGGCTAAAGAGGGAAGGGGTTAAGGTAAAAAAGCAAAACAATTATTACACTTGCCTTCCTGGTTCTGTGACCGTTAACTAAGCAGTGACAGCTCTTAGCTGTCATTGGTTCATTTACACCACGTGGTCCCAGGTTACCTCGGTTCATTGGCCTACTTTTAAAAGTAGGCCAATGAACTTAGGTAACCGGACACCATGTGATTTAAACTAACAAATGACAGCTTAGAGCTGTCACCGCTTAGTTTACTGAGCTTTGTAAGTGACACAGGATCACCCAAGATGCGCCAGAATTTTGGCGCATCACTGGTGCGTGTGCCACTATAAACCTAGTGCAGGGACTCCTTCAGATACAAAGGAATCCCCGCACTAGGAGTTACTAGCGTCGGCGGGTCTCCTCAAAGTTTTCGTTGATGCAGGCCTGGTCTTTTCTAATCAGGCCTGCTCCAGCGGAACGACGGCATGCGGCGCACCGCCTGCGCCACAGGAAAGCGTCGAATGATGAGGAAGGGAACTAATGGTTCCTTTGCTTCACCTGCGCTTTCAATTGTATCCGCTTCCTAAGGACGCGGATACAATTGAAAACAATACATTACATTAGGGATGTCACAATACCAGAATTTGGACTTTGATACCGATACTTTGTGTAGTATTACGATACTTTGCCAACAATATTAAAAAAAAGTTCTTCTATTTTCTTATGTGAGGCACGAGGTGTGATGAATTTTGAACCTCTGTGTGCCTCACATTAATAGTAATTAACCCCATCATGTTCCTCAGTCATAATGGACAACATTAGGTTAATGTGTGAGGTACATGATGGGGTTAATTACTATTAATGTGAGGCACATGGAGGTAAAAAATTCATAACACCATGTGCCTCACATTAACAAGTGAAAAAAAAGCAGATTTTTATGTTTTGTATACTGTACACATCATAAATGACACTATAAATTTGTTGTGCAGGTTATTACGATCGTGACCATACCGAATGTGTGAGTGTTTTATGTATTGAGACTTTTATTTTATGGTTTATTTTAAAAAATGGGTATGTATTTTTTTTTTTTTTTTTTTTAAATATATATTTTTATTTAACATTCCTTTTAGTTTCCCTTTTTTTATTTTTACATTTTAAAGGGGTATTCCAATTACAACAAGTTACGCCCTATTCTTTCTCTATGGGAGAGCCAAAGATAGGCGAGTACAGCGTTCGGCTATTTTCGGCGCTGCCATAGAGAATGAATGGAGCAGCAGTGCGCATAAGCGACCTGATACACTGTTCAAATGACTGGCACGGGAACCCTGTTGTCGTAAACGGTGAGTGTCCCAGCTGTCGGACACCAACCGAACAGCAAGTTACCCCCAACTCTACGGATAGGGGCTAACATGTTGTAACCAGAATACCCTTTTAATGTACTGGCATATATCTATATGCCAGTACATTAGCCTGTGTACTGATAATACACAGGCAGTTGTTAGGACATAAATAAGTATGCCCCATCAACAGGAAATATGGTCAGACAGCCCTGGGGCCCTTCAATGGACCCTGTGCTGTCTGCCCATATATGGCATGTCCCACAGTTGCATGTCAGGTATTCCCTGTGACAAGATTCAAGGGGCATACCCCTTCTCATTTTCCCCTTAAATGCTGTGGTCAGCTTTGATCGCAGCATTCAGGGGAATAGTGGCGGAGATGAGGTTTCTCTGAACTCCGCCATTAGAGTGGGGCTGCAGTTGTGTAATACAGCCATTGCCCTGCTCCTGACAAGTGTGCGCGCACGGTCAGCATAAGGTTATGTGACCAGCGCTGCGCTAATGAGCAGCGACACAGGCACTGAAGAGATAAAACATGGGGGTTTTTCAGTGCGCCTGCCATGTTCCCTGCCTTCAGTGCCGGCGCTCATTAGTGCAGCGCCGGACGCATCACATCATGCTGACCGCGTGCACACTTTTCGGGAGCATGGCAATGGCTGTGTTACACAGCCGCAGCCCCACTCTGACTACATTTATGTGTCACAATACCAAGCTGTGCGGTAGCACAGCTTAGTATCGCAATACCTTAATTAACGGTATTGAACCGTTTGAGGGTGCACGGCATCAAAATAGTATCGATGCATCGTGCAACCCAACACTACACTACACTACATTACATTAAGAGCATATAGCAATACTTACCTGACTTGCCGTCCGCTCCCCCTACAGACTGAGTCTAAGACACGCGCACTGTTCTCGGATTGGCCACAGCTGCTCTGGACAATCCATTACCAGTGGGCGAGTCTTACATACTAAGGAGCGCTGGTAAAGCGAACACCCCCCCCCCCCCACCTGCCTTGTGAGTGACCTGAGGTCAGGTCCCGAGTTAAGTTTTTAATAAAAAATACAGTTTAAAAATATGATCCTCCAGCCGCCCCTCGCCCCGTTGGAAGCCCTAGATACTGCACCCCCAGTGCCTAGTTGTAAATACGGCCCTGGCGCCACCACAGGTGAAATTAAACATTACACTGTGCCGATTTAAATGAATGGGTTGTCTGTGTAATGCAGCATAGGACAGGTCCGCCCGAGCCACTCACGCTGGTCAAGAGATGAGGATCCTGAACAAAGGACCCAGGGCCGGCTAAAGGTTTTTGTGGGCCCTTGGACGACACAGACGTAGCAGGCCCCTTTGCGGGGGAACTCACGGCGGCAGTAAAATGATAGAAAATGTCACTTTGTGCCCACGTATAGACATTAGGCCCCCAGTTTGTCATTTTATGATATTTAGTGCTCTCTGTAGATAGTGCCGCACGGCCCGCCCTCCCAGGCAGTGCCGCACGGCCCGCCCTCCCAGGCAGTGCCGCACGGCCCGCCCTCCCAGGCAGTGCCGCACGGCCCGCCCTCCCAGGCAGTGCCGCACGGCCCTCTTCCGTGTAGGTGTAGAGCCTTTGTGGTTCCCTCTAGGAGTGGAGCCCCCAGCCATATATGGACATTGTTGTCAGGGGCCCTCCCAGGCAGAGCACTTCTAGCACTCCTGCTCTGCTCCTGACATTCAATGTCCATATATGGATAGTGATGTCCAGAGCAGAGCTGAAGTCCTGGGCACAACGCTAGTAAAGGCTCTGCTCCGGTACTCCAGCTCTTGGGAAGCCCCTGACATCACTGTCCATATACAGCTAGTGATGTCAGGGGCAACCCCAGGGCCAAAGTCTCGGGCAAAGTGCTACTAGCACTTTGCCAGGGACTCTGCTCTGCTCCTGACAACACTGTCAGGGGCATTCCCAGAGATGGAGTCCCGAAGCAGAGCCACTTCTAGCGCTCTGCCTGGGACTTCGCCTCCTATATGGACAGTGAGTGATGTCAGGGGCTTCCCCAGAGACGGAGTCCCGGAACAGAGCTGCTAGTGCTCTGCCTGGGACTCCTGTTCTCTTCCTGACATCACTGTCCATATATGGACAGTGATGTCAGGAAGAGAACAGGAGTCCCAGGCAGAGCCGCTTGTAGCACTCTGGCTGGGACGACTCCTCTCCCTCTGACATCACTGTCCATATATGACGCTATTGTACTGACGCCGGCCCGGATAGGACCCCCTCTATTAACTTAGAATTCACTAATAGGGTGTATGAAAATGTTTTTTGTAAACTGGAAAATTCCTTGAGACAGAACTGGTTGCACAACAATCCGGAGAATTCCAACATGGTTGCTCATGACTTTCCCTCCCATAGAGATAATCTGAGATGGTGAGATGTGCGAGGGTCCAGGTAAACCGCGGTTTTATCGCATGTGTTGCACAACCAAAAGTCGCTGTGGAGCCGGAGCCTTATTCCCTCTTAGCTGTTCATTAGGCTTCCCAGAGAAACTCCTTAGAGTCCTATGTTTCAGGTTCATGACGGGTCCCCAATACGTAGGTCACACAATGAAGGAGCGCTCAATGAAGACGCCTCATGGTAACACTGGAATTACATCTACATCTGTGAAAGTTATCTCTATTAAATCCTTTTTTCCCAAAACACAAACTTGACAAATGTTCCCATTAAATAAGCAAGGAAGAATTCTCAGGCAGAATATTCCCATACCCCCTCCCCCATCCTGACCACCCCCACCTTGAAAAACTTTACAACTCAACTTCATGCTGGAGATCATTAAATCCCACGTGGAGAGATCTGCAAATGGCAGCCATCCAATTGCTAATGAAAACCATATAATTTTTACAGGACTCCTATTAATCCTTTACAGTTTTCCAGAAATCATTAATGGGAACGCGGAGTCAACCATTGTGATGTTAATCTTCTGATCATCTTTACGACTAGGCCTTATGTCCCTTTAATAGACAATAAAATATATGGACACAGTGGTTTTTTTTTTCTTCTATTTATTTTTTGTATTGTCATTTGTCATAAATCAGAATCCGTATAAGTCTAATATCCATGGGTAGAACGATTACTGTAGATTACAGTCATACACTTTATCTGTATTAACAATTCATTTTTGAAGACAAGCCTCCGAGACGTATTCACTCTTCCTCAGGTCAAAGTATATTAACCAAACAGTGAAATCTATCAAATACCGAAAAAGACACAGCGCCACCTTCTGGCTGATGATATATAAAGTGTTGTATGTTATCTGTAAACTGAGGGAGGGGGAGACTTGTATGGACTTGAGTGTCGCTAGTGCGGTGGCCCTCAGTTTAGTGGGAGGGGACTTTTTTTTAACAAACATATTGAAAAGCCCTCTAATTCTTCAATAATAAGAGGACAGAATAAAAAAAAGATAATTGCACGACAACTCTTAATTCAAACACAATGATAGCACATAGAAATATAAACCTTTAGTGTAAGTTCACACGTAGTGTAAATACTGCAGATTTTCGACAGCATAATACAGTAGCAGCAGAGTGGACGAGATTCGAACAAATCTCATCCGCATGTTGCATAAATGATGAGTAGAAAAAACGCTCCGAAATTGACCTGCAATTTTTTTTAATCCGCAGCATGTCCATTGTATTTGCGCAAACGCTGCTTTTGTGTTGTGGGTTTTCCCCATTGAATTCAATGGGGAAGTAAAATCCGCAACAAATAGCAGATGTATTTTTTGCAGCGGAAAAGCATTGATTCCACCGCAAAAAACGCAACTCTGAAAAAAAAATCTTATGCTTACCCAGAATTCTGTGTTTCTATGTCCAGATCAGCCAAATGGGATGATTTTTCATCCCATGTGAACTCTGCAGCCAATCACAGGCTGCAGCGGTCACATGGGATTAAACGTCACCCCAGGAGGCCGGACTGCAGGACGTCAGAGGGTAAGTAGGTGTTTTTTTATGTGCAGTTTGACACAGCAGACATTCCAGCCGAAAAACGACACCATAATTTGGTGCGTTTTTTTCGTCCAGAATTCCCTTCGGTGCCCAGGGTGGATACGCTGTGTGCTTTTATCTGCCCGATGTGAACATACCCTTAATATAAACCTTTTTATAAATATGTCCTCATGCAGTCGAGTCGTGTTCTCCTAGGCTGTACAGAGGCACATGAGGCTCTGTGCAATAAAGCCGTAGACTCTCCGTGTGCCGCCATATGGTGCTAAGTATTGCACTGTAATACAGAGATATTAGCATTTCTTCTAGGGGAAAATTCCTCCATAATATTGCATCCGTACAACATGGCACAAAGAGTATACAGAGGTAGAGGAGAGCCCTATAGACTTCCATTGGTGCCGTATTGTGTTTTTAACGTGTTTCACCTGCAAAAACCATGTGGCCAATAACCTCATAGCAAATCCACACGGCCTAACAAACACCCAAGCATTAGAGCAGGATGCCTTTTCAGCCCCTGTATGTAAACAATGAGTATTTCCATTAAATGAAAGCAAGGAGAGATATTGAAAATATATAGTTGCAGAACGTCTCATTATACTATGGTTGCACCAAGATTTAATGTTATCCCCTAACCACAGGATAGGATATAACCTGCTGATCAGTGGGGGTCCAACTGCTGGGACCCCCACCGGTCATGAGAACAGGGGTCCCGTTCCTCCGAATGAATGAAGCGCCAGGTTGCGCATGCACTCTGCCGCTTCACTCTGTCTATGGGACTGCTGGAGATAGCCGTGTACATCGCTCGGTTATCTCCGGCTGTGCTGTACATAGTGAATAGAGTGGCAGAGCGCAAATGCACCACCTGCTGCACCATTTATTCGGAGGAACGGAACCCCCATTATCTAGATCGGAGGGGATCCCAGTAGTCTGACCACCAAACGATCAGCAGGTTATCTCCTATCCTGTGGTTAGGGGGTAACATTTAATCTTTGGACAACCCCTTTAAGCTTTATTTACATAATACTGCATTTTATCTGACACATTTTTGGCAAAGAATCAGCAAAGAGATTTGTGCTGCTAATGTGTCACAAAATTGCCTAGACTGGATACGTTGTAATAAAAACCAACAACAATAACCCTCAGCCGTGAGAATCATTAGGTTAGGATTGGCTTTCAGCTTCTGGATGTAACTAAGAATGCTCCCATTCACAGTCAGCATTCAGAGATCTTAAAAATGGGGAGGAATTGAGACACAAAGTATCTTCGAAAGTTAAAGAATTTGTAAGCTTCATTCCCAAAGTTTTTTAAAAGCCACTCACACCACAGTGACAAAAAACAAGGTAATAAATTTACCGTTACCACCAAGTGTAAGGAGCAACAGGTGCCAAAAACTTTTCTGCCGCATCTTTCACTAGATGTACAGACAGATGGTTCACCGTATAATCCCCTGTACCCATAAGCATACAGAATACATCCACTTTTTTTTCCCCAGAAAGTTTCTAATTATTTTATCGGCTTTTTCTGTAATCTTCCTTCTCTTCGGAAATAACGTAAAGCCCTAAGACTTGTGCTTATGTCAATGTACAAAGCTAAGTACACAGCAGCAAAGACAGTGTTTGTCCCTGAAAAATATAATATATGATTGACTAATGTATACCATACAAGAGATGCTATTCCCTTTTTTTTTTTTTTTTTAAAGAGACGAGATTTCAGAAGCGACATTGTATGTGGGTGTAAATGGTGCATCAAGGCAAGTCACATTGTGCTGTTGTTATTGGTCCAGCAGATCAAGGTGCAGACACGTGATCAATGCACAACTACTCGTATACAAAGTAAATCTTGCATTGATCATAACTAAGGCCCAACCTTTTCTCAGTCTGCAGGGGTTACAACGTATAACATTTTCTGTGCTACGAGACAAAAAAAATATTTTCTCCCTTACAATTCAATCCTCTAAGAAATGTTGATGTGAAAAGGTGATAGAGGGAATAGATAAAAAAAAAATACCATACGTTCTAGACAGAACCGTCTCCATTGTTTCAATGTGCTGCAAGAATGACATCTGTCTATAGGGGAGGATTTTTCTTTTATCGTATATATTGACGATTGACGGGACTGCTGTGGCCAATCCTATGCGCTATATATATATGTATATATTTTTATTTTATTTAGCTGTATTGTGTTGTGAACTCCGGCTAATGTAACCTGTCTGATTCTAGGGGCATGTTCGGGAATGTTTTTCTTCTCCCTTGTGATTTTATTGAATATATGCTGGTAAGAAGTAGGGCATAGATGGAAGGGAATATGACTGCAGAATCAGACTATACAGGGTTTTTTTTTGTAGACTGTAACCATGGAGATAGGTCTGCATTGGAGCTGTATACACAAAATGTTAGAAGATTTTTAATAAAGACTACTTGCAAAATTGCTTAATTGTTTTGCTTTTTAAATGCATACACTTTCTGTTGAGCCCGTACACGAACTGCACAACTTTCCGAAAAAAGTCGATCCGAGACCAAGCGGCTCAGCGCTCCACCCTATATAAGGAGATCGGCGCTATAATGTAGGTGACAGCAGTGCTTTTTATTTAATAAAACGATCTGTTTTCACCACTTTATTAGCGATTTTAGATTTATGCTAATGAGTTGCTTAATGCCCAAGTGGGCGTGTTAGACCAAGTAGGCGTTGTACAGAGGAGTGTATGACGCTGACCAATCAGCGTCATGCACTCCTCTCCATTCATTTAGACAGCGCATAGGGATCCTGCTAGATCCTTATGTGCTGTCTTATACTAACACATTAACGATACTGAAGTGTTTAGACAGTGAATAGACATTCCACGGGATGTCTATTCAAAAATCTCTGCACTTCGTTACTGTTTCTATGGTAGTTACAGCAGAGGAGGCGTAATCTCATTGTAACCTGTCATTTACCGCGTAATCTCGTGAGATCACGCTTCCTCTGCTGTAACTACCACAGACAGAGTAACGAAGTGCACAGATTAAGCAACTCATTAGCATAAATCTAAAATCGCTAATAAAGTGGTGAAAACAGATCGTTTTATTAAATAAAAAGCACTGCTGTCACCTATATTATAGCGCCGATCTCCTTATGTAGGAGATAGGGCACTTATAATGTGGTGACAGAGCCTCTTTAAGGAGAACTCTTCATTGATTTATAGTCTGATATGTAATGGGAGAGGTGGGGTTCTGTGAGATGGGTTCTGTAGGTAGTTCTCTTCGCAGGTGCTGTGCTGGAGATTTGTGAGGGATGTAATCTTCATGTAGTGCTGAAGGGTTTCCTGTGAGCGTTGTACCTCGTGAGAATTGGTAGAGGGTCTTAGCTCTTATCCCCCTTCATTGATGTCCTCTTATAATATTAGGGTGAAAGTAGGTAACTGATATGCATTCAATCCACCTGGATATAAGCAGCAGAAACAGCATGAAGGAAAATTGACACCTGTTGTAAATATTAATAAACATCGGTTAAGGTCAAGAAATGTAATTTTGATGCAAATTCAAAGGTTCAGGTTGCATTTTTCGGCTTTTAACACCCACATAAATCGTTATGACATGTAGAGAGTGAAGTCGTACATTACCAAGTCTGTAATCTTGTTTTTGCACCAACTGAAAATTACAGGCTAGTTATCTGCGTTTCTTTTCTGACGGGCAGAGTCAACACTTAGCGTATAGTATTGCCCTTTGCAATCATGTTGGCAGTGTGCACAAACAAGGGAACAAGTCACTGCTTGTAATATACTGCGTGCTGATGTACTTCTTCGTTTTCTTCTAAAAAGGCTCTCTTAAGAAATAAACCTTCCTAAGATGAATGTATTTATGTCCTGAGCAGGTCAAACGGCTCTTACAAGAATCTGCCTGTGTACCACAGCAAGATGAGTCTTTAGGGTCTGCAGCCGCCATAGAATGGGAACATACAGTTAAGACAATAAGAGCAGTGTGTCTCCAAAGTCCCTGCCTTAAGCTATAAATCAGTACAAGCTATAAAGTACAAGTATTCAGAATCCACTGACCCGATCTCTGCTGCGCCATTGGTCGTGATAATGACGGATCCATTGAAGATAGGGGTGGTAAAGCATGCTAATGCAGTTATCCCTGAGGCTGGAATCACACATGCAGTTTTTGGTGCGGTTTTTATATCCAAACATAGGAGTGATTACAAAAGAGAGAAGATGTTTAAGGCCAGGATCACACACACAATTTTGATACAGTTTTTGACTCAGTGTTTTTGAGCCAAAGCCAGAAGTGGATCCAAATGAAATGAAAGGTATAAAGAAAAGACTGATCCACTTCTGGCTTTGGCACAAAAGAACTTCATCAAAAACGGTGTAGTGGAATTGCTGCGTTTTCTCCGTCCGGAATTACGGACAGAAGAAACACAGCAGAATACAGTAGCCGCAAATCTCATCCACACGATGCGTAAATACTTAGTGGAAAAAATGATCAGAAATGGACCTGCGGTGCGGTATTTTATTCCGCAGCATGTCAATTGTATTTGCGTAATCGCTGCATATTTGCTTCGGGTTTTCCCCATTGAATGGGAAAGTAACACCCGCAACAATTAGCAGTTGTTGTGTTTTTTGCGGCAGGTTCGCAGCAATTCCGCTGCAAAAAAAACCAAACCACTATACTTACCTAGGAGTCTGTGTTTCTCCTCCAGAACGGCCTCCCGGGATGACGTTTCATCCCATGTGACCGCTGCATCCAATTACAGGCTGTAGCGACGGTCATATGTGATGAAACGTCATCCCAAGAGGCCAGCCTGGATGGCGTCAGAGGGCCAGCCTCCTGGGATAACGCTTCATCCCATGTGACTGCCAGTGCAGCCAATCACAGGCTGCAGCGGTCTCCTGGGATGAAACGTTTGCTGGCTGTTTAATGCAGCAGTTTTCCGTAGCGGACATTCCGGGCGAAAAACTGCACCACAGTTAGGTGCAGTTTATCGCATGGAATTCCCAGCGGCGCACAGGGCGGATACTTCAGTTTTTTATGTCCGAGGCTGCCGGCACTCGTCTGAATGTAGCCTAAGGCTATGTTCACACCTGCGTCGGTGTGTTCCGTTGTTCTGCTCTGTCAGTGGAGAAGAACGGAAGCAACGGACACCGCCGGCGACCGACCGAACCCATTGACTTTAATGGGTTCCATCGGCTTTCCGTCAGAGTGTCCGTGATTTTACTGGAAGCCATAGGTCAACATGCTGCGCTATTGTTTCCAGTAATCCCTGCCGGATCTGCTGGAAACAGATCCTAACAGAGCCTCCAACGCAGATGTGAACAGGACCTAAGTCCTTCTCATTGCAGGACAGAAGCCTATTGTGAGGAGGAAAATCAATCCCTGCCCATACACACCGTTCAGCCCAGACGGTATTATGCTCCGATAGTGCCTCCCACATTGTATAATACCAAATAGCTGCCCCCACACAGTATAATGCCCCCATAGCTGCCACCATACAGTATAATGTCCCCATACCTGACCCTGTACAGTATACTGCCCTATAGCTGCCACCGTACAGTATACTGCCCCATAGCTGTCACCCTACAGTATACTGCCCCATAGCTGCCACCGTACAGTATGCTGCCACCGTACAGTATACTGCCCCATAGCGGCCACCGTACAGTATACTGCCCCATAGCGGCCACCGTACAGTATACTGCCCCATAGCTGCCACCGTACAGTATACTGCCCCATAGCTGCCACCGTACAGTATACTGCCCCATAGCTGCCACCGTACAGTATACTGCCCCATAGCTGCCACCGTACAGTATACTGCCCCATAGCTGCCACCGTACAGTATACTGCCCCATAGCTGCCACCGTACAGTATACTGCCCCATAGCTGCCACCGTACAGTATACTGCCCCATAGCTGCCACCGTACAGTATACTGCCCCATAGCTGCCACCGTACATTATACTGCCCCATAGCTGCCACCGTACAGTATACTGCCCCATAGCTGCCACCCGTACAGTATACTGCCCACACGGATGCCCCCTTGCAGCATAATGCTGATACAGATGTCCCCATGCAGTATTATGCCGAAACAAATTCCCCCATGCAGTATAATGGCCCCAGAGTTGCCCCATACAGTATAATGCCTCTTTACAGTATAATGCCCACTGATGCCTCCATAGCTGCCCCATATAGCTTAATGCCCCCAAAGCTGCCCCATACAGGATAATGTCCCCATACAGTATAATGCCCCCTTAGCTGCCCCTAGTGCCATTGCCCTTGTAGATAGTGACACAGTGCCCATGTTGATAATGCCCATGTAGATAGCACCACAGTGTCCATGTATAGTGCCACACCCCCTTGAAGATAGCACTATCCCCCCCCCCCCCTGTAGATAGCGCCGTTGGGACTCCCTCTAGGAGCCAGAGCATAGGCGGGGGATTCTGCTCCTTGAGGGATACCTTGATGTCATTGTCCATATATGGACAGTGATGTCAGTGGCTACTCCTTGAGCGGAATCCACGTTGCAATGGACAGTGACCTCAGGGGTTTCCTCTAGGAGCGGATACCCCGGCCAGATCATCGGCAATGGGGATTCCACTTAATCAGTTGCCACTGACGTCACTTTCCATATATGGACAGTGATGTCAAAGGCTTCCCCAAGCACAGCACTTAAAGTAGCGCTGTGCCCGCAGAGTCATCGGCGAGCAGAGGAGCTTCCTCTGCTCCTCCGCTCTGAACTAATTCTGAAGAAGGGAGCTGATGGTTCCCTGCTTCAGAATTGAGTGCGACTGTATCTGCGTCCTGAGGATGCAGATACAGTTGACATCGGGACATACCCATGGCCGCCCTGGACTGTCCTGCTAAATTCGGGACGGTTGGTCGACGGTAGTAAACTATGCTATTGCTTCCGGCAAAACGACGGGTCCGGTGCACAACAGACACAAATGTAAACCATGGGCACCGGATCCGACCCCATTGAAATCAATGCTGATGGAGACGGAAACCTCTGGTCTATTCAGGGTCCCGTTCTGACGGAACCCCAGTGCTGATGTGAACGAAGCCTAATGCATACAATTTCTCTTGTAGGGAAGTTCTACATAATATGGCAGTTTTGTTCTGCAAGCTATTGCTCATTATCAGTCTTTCTGAATCATTGGACGCTCGATTAAAGGAATTTCAATGTATATGGAAAACCATCCTGTCTGTGGGGAGTCCCGAATCACTCGTCAAATTTCATTTTATTTTTTTTAAACATATGTTAAAGATCCTCCCTGGTTTCTGCACTTTGCTCAGCACTAAACATACTATTTATACAATTCTGACACGTTGTTCGTTTCTGCAAAACTCTTGAGTCCAACCAGGGTCTCCCACACATCCACTCATGGTCCTTCAGCACTGGTAAAACTTAACTTCACTGATGTTCCCATAGGAATGTGGCTTTTTTCCAAATATTCTCATGAACATTTCATTAATCTTCCTGGCTCAGAGACAATCTCAAAACATTGTTGTGTAGACGTTTAACTGTTTGTGTTACTTTAAAGGGGCCCTGGAGAAAGTTTTACCAACTTTGGTGTTCATTGCCAAATGATCTTACCTTGAAGCAAATACTTAAAGGAATTGTCTAATAAAGACAACCCCTGTCCATATGCCCTATTCGCTGGAGTAGAGAGCAGCTGCTTAGAGCATCCATCTTTCTGGAGGACCCAGCACATCTTTGATTTTAATGGGAACCATGTAATTCTTCATTTCCCCTGTGGTGGCGCTGCAGGGAAATTGAACAGTTGTAGCTAGATATCCCTAAAGATTACAGCTGATCGAAGTGGGTCACAGCAGGGGGACAACATGTTATCAACTTATTTTCCAGTGGGAAAGTGCTAACATTTCCTGATATACTTTGTGAAACAATTCCACTGTTTTCAAGATCACTGCTTGCAGTCAACAAATGGGAACCTACTTCGTGAACAAGTATAACACATTTTCAGGATCTCTAATTGCAGTCAGTGAATAGGGACCTTCATTATATACCTACAGAGAATAAAAAGCTTTCCTGATCATGTGATAAGTGCGAGGCTCGTTACAGTAAAGTTATAATAGCCCTCTTGTGATGAGACATTTTCACAGGATTTCTGGAGGTAATCCGTGAAGGTTTCAATTCAACGAATGCAAGAAGAGATTGTGAAATGTTTTTGGAATTGATACACTACTTATATACTATATATTACAATATTAGCACAGCTTTTCATTATACACTGAACAGGCTGAAATCAGAAACCCCTTTAATATCTGTTGAGCAGTTTCTCCAGAGATGTGAATGGTCCCCACAATCCTCTCACCAGGGTAACTGCTTGCAGGACATGGATCATCCAAAGTGCACTGCAAATTGAATAGGTTAAAGTAGCAAGAGGATACATAAAAGCTGTTTTCCTTTTTATTTTGTGCTATATTTTACATATATATTTTACACAATATATATTTTACGCATCCAGAGTGTGGAAATACATACAGGCCTAATACTTCTCATAGTTGAGTTTTCTACAATTTTGTATCCAGTCTAGACAATCAATTGTAAGCTTTTATCAGCACGAATCTCTATCCTGTCCTGATAGTTTGCTACAATGCGTCAGTGGAGCTCAAATGAATCACCCTGAAGTCCAGTATGTTTAGATTAGAGGAATGCCTAGATGGGATACATTGTAAAACCCTCTTCTGCGTGAAGTATTCGGTCAGAATAGGCTTTGAACCTCTGAATTTGAATGTTCCTATTCACTGACAGAATGCAGAGATCTTGAACATGGTGAAAATTGAAACACAAAGTCTATTGGAAAGTTGAAGAAAGTAGTTGCAGGGTAATAATCCTGATCGCTGGATAAAAAGTGTCCGGTTTATACAGACCCATATTCTCCCTGTGTGTGGAAAGTACCGCATTTTACTCATATCCTGTGCCTAAACATCTTGAATGAATTATAATGGACATATAACATTTCATGTCATGCAATTAGGACATCACTTTCCAAACGAGTAAAGTTTTCGGAGAAGAGGCGCGCCAATCCTTTTTACTCTAGAGAACAATTATGAACAGATACGTTTAAGCACAGCAGCATATAAATAGATTTCCTTCTAAATTCTGAAGTGCATTTAATATGCTGCTTCACGGCAGCCAAGAAATCTTGTTGCAACTTCATGACTTTGTATGGGGAGATGCAGTGTATAATGCAGGACATGGATCAATGATGTGGGTAGAAGATACAGGTGGAACCTCTGACACTTTTCATAAGTAATCATGTTATATGGCTCATCCAGTCCTATGGAAATAAAGCGCATTCATTGAACAACAAAAATTTCTGCAGCTTTCTAATTACTTTTTGTTTCAATTCCTCACCATTTTTAAGTGCTTTCTGTCAGTGAATGGAAACATTGTTTACATCCAAAGGTTGAAACCTGTACAGACCTAATACTGTTCACAGCTAAAGCGAAGTTCACACTCCCCCTTAGGGCCTGTTCACATCAGCTTTGGCTTTCCGTTCCGGGGTTCTGTCTGAGGTTTCCGTCGGGTGAACCCCGCAACGGAAAGTCAAACTGAAACCGCATCTTCCGTTTCTGTCACCGTTGATATCAATTTCCGCTCGTCACCATTCCGGCAGGTTTCCTTTTTTGACGGAATCAATAGCGCTGTCGACTCCGCTATTGATTCCGTCGTTAAAACGGAAACCTGGTCTTGCTTACCTTCCAAATGTAGAATTTCAAGAATCTGGGTCTGATGGAGGGCAGTATTGCAGGATCAGACTACACAGGGTTAGTTTGTTGTCTGTTACCATGGAAACATATAGGTCTGTATAGGAGTTGTATACACGTAATAATAGGACATTTTTAATTGACCATTTCCAAAGTTTTTTCATTTTAGATACATTGGAACAAAAAAAAAATGTTTGGTAATGGGGTGATAGCCTTAAAGCTTTGTTTACATAATTCTGGATTGACCAGTATATTCCTAACGACTCCCCCATACACATGCATGCTCGTCTCAGCTAAGCGTGTATGTGTTTTCAACAGGGAGAAAGCAGCTGCCAGACTCCTGGCAGCGGCTTATCTACTAACAAACAAAAGGATCTGGCATGTTGAAATTCAGCATGCCCAACCCTTCTCTCCCTTAACATTTGCTGTCGGAGGAGAGTCGGGACGATGCCATACTCATTAGATGGTTGGCCAGTTTGGCAAAATCAGCCGTTTCAGCCAACACACATCTAATGTGTATGGCCAGCTATAGACGCTTATGTATCTTACTGGGTATAACTTATAGCATGTTGGTCTTTAATGCTAGAAATTCGAGGATAACTAATACTTACGCAGGCAGAGCAGTTCACGGGAGAGGGATCATAGCGTAATGTAACTCTGGTTGTCAATGCAGATATGTCATTCAAGGACAAGCTGGGTGTCAACTCGTTTGGTTAACCTAATGTATAATGTCTTACAATAGTGATTTTCAGCTTTTATCACATGTAGGACGTCCACCAATCCTGAGAATGAAGGGGCCGCAGCACTGGTTTAGTGCTACATCCCCTTCACTGTTTTACCCTGACAGTCAGCGCTCCATGCCCTCCGGCTGTGCAGGTTACTGCAGCATGGCCCATTCAAGTGAATTGAAAAGGAAGCAAAGCTAAAGCAGTGCTGCGTTCCCTTCATTGGTCTCCACCACTTTAAAAAAAGTGGCTTATCTTAGTCTTATGCCATCACTGAGATGAGAGAACTCCTTTACGAGAGTCCGAGGCGGACATGGACAGCAGAAGACCCAAGTGCAAGGAAACTATGTTTGCCCTTTGTGCAGCTGGCAATAGGGTGAGCTCTCTGTATATAGATTTGAACTGAATAAGAGAACTGTATAAACCTGTATGCTGTGAGCTACCTGTAGTGGTGGATTTAGGCAGTCAGCATTTAAAAGGGTATTCCCATCTCAGACATTTATGGCATCTCCACAGTATATGCCATAAATGTCCGATAGATGGGGGACCCAACTCTGTGATCTGCACCTATCTCTAGAATAAGACCTCCTGACCCCCTACCTGCCTTCTTCCGCTGTCGGTGGGCTACTGGAGCTGAGTTACGGAAACAGCCAAGCTTGCTGAGCATAGAAGTGAATGTAAGCTACGGAAAGCATAGCACAGCGAACTACGCTGTTTTTGTAGAACGTGGTAGCTATGGAAAAAGCGTAGCTCGCTGTGCTACGCTGTTTTCGTGACTCAGATGCCACAGGGGTCAGAGGTAGGTGCGGGTCCCAGAGGTTCCAAAGTCTATAAAGATATAGTATGTAATTAATCATCACAGAATTGTAACAATCTGATGTAATGAAATGGATTGATAGTAGCACGTAAAGGTAGTGGTGGCCACCTACAAGGGGCCCTGTGCAGCTGCACATTCAGCACCTGTGGTATGTCTGCCCCTAAAGAAACTACCCACAAGAGGATGACCTCTACTATTATCAATTGTTTACAAGTTAAATGTATCTCTGCCAGTATAAATCCTGCAGCTCTGATGATGTATACAAGACATTTGCACTGCACTTGACCATCTGAATAGAAATAGGCAAAGAAGAATGAATTTGCTTCTGCTGTTTGTTTTGGACGGAGGCTGAGGATGATTATGGAGGACATGTAGGGCCTGTGAAATTCCACAGATGTTCTTGTCTGGGCCACTCTTGTCACAGTGGATTAATAATTAATACTCTTATCCGACTCTTCACAATGTGAACCCAGTCCTGTGATTCCTTTCAGTTTTTCTTAAAGGATTCTGACCAAAATTAACACGTTACCATAGTAATTATTCTTTAGAAGGTCCCCTATCCCATTAAAAGGAGGTTTGCCGAGATTCAAATTGTTTTTCCAAAGTTCACTATACTGTGCATTTAAAAATCTTGTTTACAAAGAGAGGCTGAGAACCTGTAACAAACCATCTCACAGCTGAGTGTTTGTTACAATTGTATTCAGTCCAGACAATCCTCTGTGGGCTAAAGAGCCTGCACTCCAGACTGATACATTTAAACTGCACTGATATATTATAGCAAATTATCAGGACAGGAGAAAGATTTGTGCTGCTACTGTATTTAGCACAAAGAGGATTCTTTCTACTAGATACAATTGAAACAAACCCTCAGCTGTGAGAAATACACATGTTCTGCTCCAATTTCTGCAAGTTAGGAATTATATCAGGAGCAGATACATGTTAATGTCACAGATGTTAGTGATACAAGCATCTTCAAACCGACAGCTCGCCTGCAAAATAGCTGTACAAACAAAGTAAGCCGTCCAAATGTCACACTGACTCCTTATATCCTTAACAATCCAAGCTCAGAAGAATAACAGGATGAGAGTCCCTTGTTCTTGATCCAGCGCGTTCCATACATATAGAGAAAGTCCAAGTTTATCCGTCATGGATACATTTATCTTGGTTATTATGTAGAATTACATTTTCCTTTGTACTCGAGACCCAATAATGATTAGTCTGTCGCTGCTTTGTTACATAAACTACTCCTGGCATTATATATTTTATTTGTAAGACTATTTTTTTAAACAGAATGCAAGAACTACGGTGAAGTCTGAAAAGAAATAACTCAAGTGTGAACAGTGACTTGAGGTCCTCCTACACGGCCTGTCCTGGGCCCTATAAACGAGTGCAGATCAACGAGACATCTTGTTGATCGGCGCTCGCTTGCTCTTGTCACACGGGGGCTATGGATGGGGACGAGCAGTCGTTATTCCGATCGCTCCCTGTTTACACACCAAGATGTGCTGCTGACATCGATAATATTTCCCTTTTTTAAAACGTTACGATCAGTAGATGAACAAGCGTTTGCTCGTTCATCTGCTGATCGCTGCCCTGTTTACACAGGGCATTGATCGGCAAAGAGCGTTCTATGAACGATCATTTGCCCGATAATTGGCCAGTGTAAGAGGGTCTTTAGTCTAAGGGTATGTTCACACGCTTAACAAAAAACATTGGAAAATACAGAGCTGTTTTCGTGGCGGTTTTTTACAGCCGTTTTTGCAGCTGGTTTCAATACAGTCTATGAAGAACGGCTCCAAAAATGTCCCAAGAAGTGTCCTGCACTTCTTTTGACGAGCCATCGTTTTACGCGCCGTGTTTTGACAGCGACGCGTAAAATTACAGCTCGTGGGAACAGAACATCGTAAAAACCCATTGCAAGCAATGGGCAGATGTTTGTAGGCGTATTAGGGGAGTTTTTTCAGGCGTAATTCGAGGCGTAAAACGCCTGAATTATGTCTGAAAATAGGCCATGTGAACATACCCTAAATAAGCAGGTTTGGCTGACTTTCTTCTAATTCGAATGAGCACCTTAATGATGTATTCCCACCTGAGACATTTGTGGAATATTCATTAGCGATGTCATAAATGTGTGGAAGATGCAGGTCCCAGATCTTATGTTGAGAACAGGGGTCGTGAGGTGACTGCTCGCTGCCACATCTAGCATGCTCGCTGTTTCTGTAACTCCCATAACAGTGAATGTGCGCAGCAACCTCTACATTCATTCTCCTCCTGGATGTGGCAGCCAGAGGCTAACTCACCAGGCGGGATGGGGGTCATTCTCAACATATAAATATGGGTCCTAGAGCTGGGACCCGAATCTATTTTTGGCATATCCCATAGATATAAATGTCTTCGATGAGAATAACCCTTTAAGTTGAGGAGCAATGCAGCTAAAGGGGATAGAGTAGGTGGAGCTGGGTAAAGGATTTGTCTGAAAGTAGAGAAACAATTAATAACCAGTGTAATTGGAGTATGAGTTCAAGAAGCTGGGGAATTTGGTTCAAAAGGAAGGGGCATTAGAGAGTCAAAGTATAGCGATGTGTCTATCCAGTGTGGGCCTCACACCGACCACTGCCACAGTAACTGTATGCCAATCACATGGGCACGAGACAATAGACTTCTGTGTCATGTCGGAGCCTCGGCAGAATGGAATTATGATGGTGCATTTATTTTTATGCCACTCATATCACCTTTCCCTAATTATTAATATAACACTAATCTATCTTCCTGTAGCAGTAACCTGCACACAGTCACCAAGTAAGGCATTAAAATTGTGTATTTTGGCTCAGTTTCAGGATTCTTCCGCTGGAATTGGCCTGGTATCAAGTTTCATAAACTCAACATTGAAGATACAGTATTTGTGCACATTTTTCTCCGGCTGCGGAGATGCCAACTGTCCATTATACCCTACAGGCGGGTATCATGTCTTCTTATGGAAGTCACAAACTAACTTATTCCAGTTAGATTTTACTTTAACTAAACAAATCGCATTCCATTCAGAGACTGAAAAAACAGTCCTTATAATCCTGCTCACAATTGTAGATTGTTGCACTGTATCGCTGTAGCTAAGTACGAGATATTTGTGCTGCTGCTGGGCTTCGCTCACAGAGGATTGTCTAGATTGATATATTCCAAAAAACCCTCAGCTATGTGAGTAGGACTAGGCCACAATGGGCTTTGTTTCTAAATGTAAATAACAAACGTTAAGTTCACTGACCGCAATCAGTAACTTTGAAATGAAGAAAAATTTAAGAAAACCCAAGACTTGGGTCAAAAAGAGCGCCTGTCCCTTTAAAATTAATGGTTGAGAGATGTCACATTCTGCTGGATCATCCCACTACCCCCTGCTGGTTCAGTGTCTTTACAGAGCATGTTCTACTATGGCATTGTGGGTGATGTAGCATTTACACCTGGCACTGTATAGCAATATGCTGTAGTAAAACAAAACAAAAATCTCCCACAATGTAATGCATCAGAGTGTAGTGCAATTTAGATTATCAACTGTGTCTGTCAGCACAGTCCTGACATTCTGTATTACAGGCAGCAGAATTGTAAATACAGCTTTGGATATAGTATAAGACCGGGTTCCAACGGGTCGGATACGCGGTGTAAAAACTACACCGTATCCGACCTGGAATCCGGTTTTTCGGGCAGAATTTCCGCTGCAGAAAACAGCGCTGGTAAATGAAAAAAAACAACAAATAGTTTATACTTACACCCCCCCCCCCCCCCCCCCTCTGTCTCTTCCGTGTGTAGTCCGGCCTCCTAAGATGACGTTGCAGGCTATGTGACGGCTGCAGCAGTCACATGGGATGAAACATCATCCCAGGAGGCCGGACTGGAGAAGCAGGGAATTCTGGGTGAGTATAACTGGGGTTTTTTCTTGCTATTTTTGTGGCGGAATGGCTGCTTTTTCGCTGAAAGTCGCAACACGACTTTGTTGCGGGTTTGGCATCCCCATTGAATTTAATGGGGAAAACCCGCAACGAAAACGCAGCATAAATTGACATGCTGTGGTTTTCAATTCTGCACCGCAGGTCGATTTTATTAACGTTTTCGCTGTGGTTTTTTTCCGCAGCGTGGGCATGAGATGATCTAAATCTCATGCACTTTGCTGCTACTCTAGACCGTGTTCACATGGAGGATTTTGCAGGCAGAAATATCTGCCTCAAAATGTCTTCAGGAATTTTATGGTAGATCTTGATCAGCCTGCACTTTCTTGCCGCGTTTTGGGCCCTGGGCAAAGAATGCAATGAAAAACTTCTCTCTGCCTCCCATTGATTTCAATGGGAGGTGAAACTGCGGCAAGAAAGAGACGCCTCCCGTTGAAATAAATGGAAGGCGGTTTCGGACGTTGTTTTGGTGCGGATTCCAACGCGGTTTCCACTCCAAAATCAGCTCCAAAAAACTCTGCGTGAACTTGGCCTAAATGCTGCACAATTTCCACAGCGCTAAGATACCCGGCCTAAGATATAAAGTAACTCAAGATCAGAACAACAGTCTGCAGATTTAAAACTTTAAGTTAACGCTCAAGAAGTAATAAGTTCACCACTCAATCCAAACACTGCACACATCATGAATAGATCTCTTTATTTTAAGTGAAAAAAGCATATTATGTGATACATCAAGGTACAAATATAATTTTCTTCAATTTACGAATAGCAACATAAAAATATAAATTGCGAGACAGATAACAGCATAATACAAAATAACGCCGTGTACATTGTGGCAGCACTTTAGAACTGCAGACAGGATGAAGTCAGCCATTGTACATTAGCCACTGCATTTCTCCTAACCCTCAGGTAGATTAGGCATGATGTATATATTTCCATCGGTTCTGGTTGATTAGATAAGTGATCCACAATTTCTAACGCATACTTCCATCCAAAGCCATTTCCAACGACTTTTCTCAGTTGTAATACCATCTTTTACCTGTGGCGAGCTTTTCCAAGCACATCACTTTAATAGCGCCCCCATAATTAAATCTAATGAAAATGAAATGTTTGACATTTCAAGTGGAATAACTTTGAAAAAAAATCATCCTACACAATTGAGGGATGCCTCATTTTAATCAGAAAAGAGAAAGAAGGCATTATTTCTGTGTGACAAAATCAGCCCATCATGGCTGCACCTTCCATGTCTATGGGCAATGAGTGCACTTTCTATTATTAGTTTTAGTCGTTTTGTATTATAATTTATCCTTCCACATTGTGCATAGTGAATACAATAAACACGTCATGTGATGTAGCATAAAAGTAAAAAGTCCCAAAATACTAATTGGAATAAATAATACTAATAAAAATGTAGTGTTTTAGTAAAATGTATGTTTCTTTAACATCTTAGCTCCTGTTAATGCGTGCCATGCAACTCTACAATACACTGACATGGGAAACCCTACATATAGTGGCCAAATCTTAAATCTGTATTTTAAAAAATCAGCCATTTTGCTTTTCTGCACAGCCACTTATGGTAAATTCTTGGTCCGTAATTGGCTACTATAGTAGCGGTAGTGACTTGACTAGAAACAATTGTATCCAATGCACTAATTATCATGTCTGCCCTATTATTGTGTATATGGCTGTCTGACTTAAATAACCCCTATTGAAATGCCCTATTAGGGCATTTTGAGTTATGGCAGGGGCACTCATTAGAGACCGCCCTCTATCGGCCATTGTGAAGAACTGCAACAAAGAATAGTTCTGGAGAACTCGCCCCGTCCATGCATTACAGCAACGTCAAATGGTGCCATGTAATGGTTCATTTAAGGAACTTGGCAACCTCTTTATATCTTAGAGGTGTATTCTGGGCATAACTGATACTGTATTATGACTAGCGCAGAGGGGGAGGAGCATGACACATAGGTTCAAAGGGCACCAAAGTGTAATGCTCCGCCCCCTTAGGCCATACACTAGGCATAACACAAAGTATCCGTTTTGTCTGGAGTGTTCCTCGATACATATGTTGCAACCAATTAGCTATTCTTAGTTGTCAGTATTTAGAGGGAAAGAAAATATTTCTTGATTCACTTGTGCCATTTTTCTTGTGTAGGCAAAACTCTTAGTCTTAATATAGGACGGAAAACGCTATGTATATAACTAGAAATAAATATTAGCTTATAAAAATAATTTCACCACCAAACCTTGCAGTTAAGACATTTTTTTAAAGAAAACCCTGAAAATCTATTAATGTCAGTCTGCAGCCGGTAGTGCCCAGCCAGGCCCCGGCCAATTATCACAATAGGTGATATAAGATATTATTATTGAAATGTTATGCGACCGACTTTCCTCGCATGCAGTGTGTGTGTGTAAATATAGCGCCGCTTCCTATGGTAACATGACTTACAATTAAACTATTCGTAGATCCTGCGGGGGATCGTCTTAATATTATACAGACTTGATTTAAGAAGGAAACACCTGACACAATGGCCTGTGTGTTGTGTATCGGTGGCAGATTAGCAGCACGCCGAGCGTTCCTCGTATATATATATTTCAACCTCTTAATTTTCACAGCAGGTAAATTACAGACCTGCAGCAGTTATTCATTAGTGTAATTTTGCAAAAGCCATAAATTATGTGTTAAATGAGTTGAGACCAAGACATTTTCATGTAAATTAACACCGTCAGACGTCGCGTGCGCTACATATTATTTTCTCGACAACATTCAGGGGGGGAAAAAACGTACAAATTGTCGATTTAGAGCTACCATTTATAGCGTATGTCATTTCAGTGCTCTTTGATTTGCCGTTATTTTCCATCTGTAGCAGCCAAAGTGACAGTATGTTGCGCTATTTCAATACAATGGTCTTTTTTTTTCATTATGCACAGTTCTAAAATCAATCCACATCTAAGGGCATGTTCCAAGCTTGCGGATTGGTTGCAGACTTTTCCACGGATTTGCGGGCAAAATCTTTCTTCCCGCCACGTCTGAACTTACCCTTTGGGTGAATTCACGTATTGCGGATGTTCTATGCGGATTCTGCACTGAAAATCTGCAAAAATTATAGTGCAATGCATATTGATGGGGTCTTCAACACCTCACCCACATGTAGCGAAAATATCTGGGATTCAGGGAGCAATGCGCATTTTAAAACGTCTCAATTCTGATTTTCACAGCGAATTTCACCCTTTGCAACGCAAGTGGCGAGATCTCTGGCAAATCTGCAACAATATCCACCACAGATTTTGCCGTAGATCCACGCTAGTTCCTGGCAAAATCTGTTCCATGTGAACTAACAAGCTGACCACACAAACCACAGGAATTACATGCAAAAGTTAAAAAAATGGATGTTAAAAATTGCATAGCAGACAAATAACTTTGTATCTATTTTACATCTATGCTTAATTATAACAACTGGTGTATGAAAATTGCCTATATTTGCTGCCTTACCTAGAATTAAACAGAAAATAAAGGGGAATTCCTGCTCTACCTATAAGTCATGGTCATAAGCCAAAAAGTCAAGTCTAAGAGCACCATGGGAGATATTTAGTAGCGCAATTCTACTAGACTGTAGAAATTTACATATAATAGGTGAAGACGAATCTATGTCCAAAGAGCAGAGGACAAGGAACCGCAGGAATATTTGGTCACCGATTAGAAGTGATGTATCTTTTATAAATGATTCTACGAGGAGTATGAAGAGAAAAATGTAGTGAAGCTTTCTTTATTGCAAAGCGTTTTAGGTCTGGACCAGTTTCGAAATTAGACAAAATAAATGTTACAAAGAGAATGATGTCCCAGTAGTAGTAGTAGTGAAAGTTTCTTTATTGCTACGTGTTTGAAATGGACAAAAAAAACCTCATCAGGCACAAGTATAAATTATACTGTCGATAGAGGATGGTCCAGCTACTAAACCTGCAGTAATAAAAAAACTTTTGTTACTAAGTCTCTTTGGAGCATTTAAATTCATACTCTTGCTTGTTTCGAGGATCTGCAATTAAACTTGTTGCAATTAAAATGCCTTCATTATTACTTTAAACCTTTACTGCTACTTCTAGGTTGTGACACTCTTTATAGCAACTACATTTATACTGGCCTGATACTGGTCGCCCCCTGGAACAAGAAATCTTCACTGCTGCTTCTGGGTCATAATAGTACTTGTAGTAGTTACCAGCTTAATGAAGAGCTTGGTCCAGCCCCCAAAACGCATAGTAAGGACTTGTCCACGCGTAACAGAATGCTGCAGAAAACTTTCCGCTGCAGTAAAAACGCACCATTTCCTGCATTTTTTACTGCAGAAAATGGTGCGTATTTTGCTGCGTTTTTCACAATGCTGGGAGATGGAGTAGGAAAAATGGGAGATGAAAGAGTAGGAAAAATATGCACCGCAGGTTAATTTCTGCTCTGAATATTTACGCAGCGTGTGGATGAGATTTGTTCAATCTCACCCACTTTGCTGCTATTGTATCCTGCTGCGTATTTTCTGTCTGCAATTTCGTTCGGAAAATACACAGCAATTCTGCTACGTGTGGACGAGCCCTTATGCAGAAACCTTTCACTGCTGCTTCTGGGTCGTCTAAATTTATGCTGGAGCTCGATGGAGAGGCTGCTCTGGCACCAAAACACGTAGCAGTAAACCGTTCTTCACTAACATTTCTAGGTTGTTTCAGTCCTTGCAACATCTAGATTTCTGCCCAACAATATAGTGGTACTTACTGTAGAACAACACCTCTGTGTCGTCCTCCCTTTCATCACTATAGGTACAATGGCACATGTATCCATTATTTATGTAGCCTTCATTAGGTAACTCTCTCCACCCCCCCCCCCCCTAGGAATGTGTGGTTTAAAAAAAGAAGAGCAGATAATATTCTAAAAAAAAAACCGTTGTGAATATAAAATCACCCATTTATCTTATGCCCTATAAAAGCAAAGTATTTGCTAAATAAAGTCTGTTGTGGCAGGGGTACCGTAAAAAGAGCATTTCGCGTCTTAATTTTTAAAAAAGTCCAAGTTAAGTATTTTCAGCTTTCCTGAATTGTGTCTGGGAAAGCTGGGTGGCAACCTATATGACTGCTAAAACAGATCTCAAGGGTTGTCACCCAGCTTTACTTGACTCCTGAGCTACAAAACTGCCTGGTTATGCAGCGATATGCAAGAGGTGGATTTTTTTTCCCTTGCATAAATAGGCATTATTTACTATTCAAAAGCCTGGAAAAGTCGCATACATATTGGTTGTCACCCAACTGAGCTGAGCAGGATTTTTTAAAAAATTGGAGGGAAAAGAAATTAGGGTGAAAATGCCCTTTAAATGATGGGTGGAGTCAAAAAAAGAAATGACGATATAAAAAACCAGCACCACCTACTGAAAACATATATAAGTATGTAAAGTTAAAGGAATTGTCCAGGATTAGAAAAACATGGCTGCTTTTTTTCAAGAAATGGCACTACACCTGTCCATGATTTGTTTCTGGTATTGCAGCTAATTAACTTTTATTGTCCTATTCATGATACTGATTATTATATGGGGAGGGGGCAATTAAAGGGGAGGGGGCTGCAATACCAGGCATAGCCACTACCAAATGCATGGCACGGAGTCTGGAAAACAATAAAGGGGTTGCAGTGCTGACCTGAGTGCTGCGGTCCCTTCAGTCAGCTAATTGGTGGGAATACCGGGAGATGGAACCCCACCAATCTGATATTGATAGCCTTATCTGAAGTATAGGCTATCAATATCAAAGTCCCAGAAAACACCTTTAATAACCACTTATCCTATACCTGGATTGGTTCCCAGCTGGGTTTTCCTGATTGACAATACTAGACAATCCTAGAACAGTAGAAAATAATCCAAAAATATATAAAATGTTCCCTTTTTCTAAAATAATTAAATAAAATTAGTGAATGGTTGTGAAGTTTTTCGGGCCTTTTTTCTGAACTTCTGCCTCGCGTTCCGATGCGGCGTTATTCCACACTACGATATTTGGTGAACAGATTGTAGAGAACTCTGAGAGTGGACTTCAAGTCACAGTTCACTATGTCTGAAGGTAAAAACAGGACATCATAAGGTCAGAAAAGATCACTGCAGAGGACAAAAAGACATAATACGATGGAGACAGAACTAACCTTCTGGCCTTGGTTTTGGTTTCTCTAAGCCGCCATCTTGCATGAGTTCAAATGAAAAGGATACATTTAGGACCTGGAGAATAAAGTAAAGGGACATCAAAACTGAGAAGGATCGGAATATACATAACAGCACAGAGTATTTCAGGAGAGGAAGGTGCTGAACTTGTGAGAGGTTAGAGACAGAGTTACATAGTGTAAGGAGCAGAGTCCTCCTCCAGGAGCACAAAGTATTTCAGGAGGAAAGTGTGCTGATCTGGACTGTTACATAATGGAGGGACAAAAGTCCCCAGCAGCACAGAGTATTTCTTGAGAGCAATGCACTGATCTTGTAGGTGGTAGTTACAAGTAAAGTTCCAGGATCTCCTCTGGGGTTGTGAATAAGTTTGATTTTCCCTTTAACAAATATTAAAAAGTGACTGTTACATCACAAGCTAATTATCTCAGCTTCATGATGGGCAGAGGCCAGTGTCACCACTATTAAGGCTGGTTAACACTTTGCTGCCCAGTTCATTATCATTACTATAATAAAATGTATACACCTATATTACTACCGTATCATTCATTGCTGTAGTGGAGACACATCCTCCGCAGTTCACCATCATTACTATGTTACAATGAACAGAGGTAGCAAAGTATACCCAGGTTTGAGGCATCCTATTGGTCCACAGCCTCCTCAATGCCCGCCCCGTTCATTCTTTGATTATTTTCTTTGTTCCTGAATATAAAACTCAGTGCTCGTGCACTGCCCTCCGCAAAAATGGTCTCCCTGGAAAACCCCTTTAACTCCACTCCAATAACTTGCTGCAGCGTGATATCATACAACAAAAGCAGTTGAAAGTCATGTGAAACCTTCTTGCCACAGTGTATTTAATGTGTTACGAGTCAAGTTAAAGAAATCTACAGATGTAGCCATATTAATCTTGAGTTTTAACGCATTAAATACAGTGTCAAGAAACTCAACTGTCACTGGCTTTTCAAAGCTTTTGTTGTGTAATATCACGCTGCAACAAGTTAGTCAAGATAAACTTGGCTACATCTGTATTCTCCTCTATTACATTCATTGCATCCTCTGCAGTTCATTTCTGCCTAGACAAACCCCTTTACAGAATAGCAGATGTTACCTATTAAATCAAGCAGCGGCACAACTGTAACGTCGGTGAAAACAGATTTTATTAAATGGGTTATTCGGGTTATTAAAATTGCTGGCCTATCATTAGGTTAGGCCAACAATATTAGATTGGACCCCTACCGATCTAATATTAATGGCCTATCCTAAGAATAGGCCATACATTTTACTAAACCTGTATAACCCCTTTAACTTGTCTCCTTCAGAAGACGTACAGAGAAGAAAGAAGGACCTCCGGAATGACATGGATAGTGTACAGATATATCCATAACATTAGACCTAGCAAGTGCCTGACATACAGAATTTAGATTTGCTTATATGTCTCCATGACAAAAGAAACTGTGTATAGTCTAATCTTGTAGTCACTCTCTTCATACAGTCTCCTACTTCTTCCTAACATGCCGACTGTAGGTTAGCATAAAGTGGTGACAGACTAAATAGTATGACTGCAGAATGAGACTGCACAGGATTTGTACGTTGTCTGTTACCATGGAGACTCACAGGCCTCCATGCGAGCTGTAGAAACAAAACAATAGGATTTTTTTTAAATTAAGGCCTATTGTAAAGTTGCTTTATCTTTTATTAGATGCACTGGAACAATAACAAAACAAAGAAACTTAGATTGCAAAGGTGGACATAGCATTTAAGAAGTAATTGTGTTAACAAAGCAACATGGATCAGTCATCTCAGTATACAGGAAACTATATAGGGTGCTGAATATATATATATATATATATATATATATATATATATATATTCATCAGGACTTCACGAATATACTGTATAAAAATATTAATTCAGAGGTGCAGATGTTGGTTCTCATCAGCTACCAAAATGGCTGCCTTGGCAGTGCATACAGTAGAAATCCATTACAATAGAGACAACTGGAGATATTAAAAGAATTTGTGGTATTACCTTTTGCTCAAAGCTGTCTGGAGTGAGGAAGAAATTGTAGAGAGGCACAAAATATCCTTCCAAAAGCCCCATCAGTAATACGAGATAGACGCCATCTGCAAACTACAAGGAAAAACACAAAAGCTTAAGGTTTGAACCCGACCGCTGTTAAGTCAAAAAATAGGGTTTATGTTACCACGGGCAGCACAGGGATGACATTCGTGTGCTGTCAGTGTTTCATGCATCAAATACATTGAAAAGCAGAGAAACACATTTAAAAAAAAGTGCTTGCACCGACGTGAAACATAGGCCACACGCAAAGCACACGGATGCCAATACGCAACGCACAAGAAATATAGGAATAACGCTGCATTATTTTTAAACGTGCAAATCGGACACACGCGTTTAAATGTAGCCTTATAAGAAGGGATCGGCCAAAGAGGAGAACACTAAGTTCTAGCTAAGTTTAGGGTCGTTCGTGATGAAATAAAATGTTCAAACATGCAGAAAATTCAAAATAGTTATAAAGAAGACTGTAAAAATAATGATTTCTTACCTGAGTCTCCAACTCTGTCACTTCCAGGTTTAGTTTATTGAGGTGTTTATTAACAAACGTTATCAAAGTCTAAAAATGAGAAGAAAAACAAATCATTCGAAGCAATAGACTCCACCCTTTCACAACTACAACTCCCAGCATTTCCTGGCAAGTGGAGGCTTGATTTGTTTTTCTCCCCTTCAATACTGTTTACATTACTGCTTGCTCTGGGGTTGCCATGGTAGTAACAGACAAACTCTAGTGGACAGAGTATCATGTGACCTCCATTCATAAGAGTGGAGTCACATGACAGGAAGTCCATGCACAGAAGAATGAGTCTATTGGTGCTTCCAAGGACACCCCAGAACAAGGTGGTTATTTATATCACCACCGCGGATTGGAGAACAAAAAAAGGTGAATGTCATAAAGTGTCAGTATTGTGAAATTTTTTGCGCTTCATTTCTTAGAAGAACAGCACCCCTTAAATAAAATGTTGCCAACTCCCATAGACTGTACAGTTAAGAGGAAGAACTATGTATCTAACCTTTTTCACTACGTTGAGTTTATCCGGTGCGTGGTCAAAGAGCGTATCAAATGCATCTCTCTCTACACAACAAATATAATTCAGTATTACAGAGGTGACGGTGATTTAATAAATTCATACTTTTTTTTTTTTTTTAACAATCACAAAATTGCTAATTTTAAAAACGTGTAATTAATTGAACATATCCTTTTAATTAAGCAGGGGATCTCCCTGAGATCAGATGTAATTACTGGGGAGCCGCTCCATGTCTAATTTTGCTGCAGGGGACATTTTTATTGTTTTTCAAGATCTATGTTGCCGGTCAGTGGATAAAAACATTCTTGCTTGCGTCTCAAGGCTGATAGTCGGTGGTTCTCACAGCTTAAGGTTTGTTACAATCGTATTCATTCTAAGAAGTCCTGTGTGAGCTAAACACATGAGCAGCATAAATCTCCCCCCTGTCCTGTTTGCTACAATGTACTAGAGTCTATTCAAAGGGTCCGGTCAAACCGCGGCTTATTTGCCACGATTATCGAAAAATCATAGCCACAATGCTTCGGTTTTTCTTCGATTTAGCAAAAAACAAAGCATTTTGCAGCGAGTTGTGGTAATTGCAGCATTAAATTTTTATTTCACCGCACCGTGTGAATAGACCTTTAGTGCAGGTAAAATGTGTCGGCCTGAAGTCCAGACTGTTTAGATCACAGAGGATTGTCTACACTGGATACAACTGTAACAAACTATCAGCTGTGAGAAGTATTGGATCCGTCCGGGCTTTAAAGAGGCTCTGTCACCAGATTTTGCAACCCCTATCTGCTATTGCAGTAGATAGGCGCTGCAATGTAGATTACAGTAACGTTTTTATTTTTAAAAAACGAGCATTTTTGGCCAAGTTATGACCATTTTTGTAGTTATGCAAATGAGGCTTGCAAAAGTCCAAGTGGGCGTGTATTATGTGCGTACATCGGGGCGTTTTTAATACTTTTACTAGCTGGGCGTTCTGATGAGAAGTATCATCCACTTCTCTTCAGAACGCCCAGCTTCTGCCAGATCACGCTGTGACGTCACTCACAGGTCCTGCATCGTGTCAGACGAGCGAGGACACATCGGCACCAGAGGCTACAGTTGATTCTGCAGCAGCATCAGCGTTTGCAGGTAAGTAGCTACATCGACTTACCTGCTAACGCCGATGCTGCTGCAGAATCAACTGTAGCCTCTGGTGCCGATATGTCCTCGCTCGTCTGACACGATGCAGGACCTGGGGAAGTGACGTCACAGCGTGATCTGCCAGAAGCTGGGCGTTGTGAAGAGAAGTGGATGATACTTCTCATCAGAACGCCCAGCTAGTAAAAGTATTAAAAACGCCCCGATGTACGCACATAATACACGCCCAGTTGGACTTTTACTTTTAAACACACCCACTTGGACTTTTGCAAGCCTCATTTGCATAACTACAAAAATGGTCATAACTTGGCCAAAAATGCTCGTTTTTTAAAAATAAAAACGTTACTGTAATCTACATTGCAGCGCCTATCTGCTGCAATAGCAGATAGGGGTTGCAAAATCTGGTGACAGAGCCTCTTTAAGCTTCTGGATGTAATCACAGCGATCAGAGGTCTTGAAAATAGTGAGAAAATTTAATATTAAATATATAAGAAAGTTGCCCTAATGGCGCATGTGGGTAAAAGTTATCCAAAGTGGACAACCCTTTCACAGATTGCATGTATACAATAAAAGTAATTTAACCTAGCACTTTATGGTTTGGAAATCCTGATAATCTGGCATGCAATTAAAATAGTCCAGTGCCAGTTTAGAAAGAATTTACCTAACAGACTGGCACTTGACAAGTCCGTGGCAAGTCTTTAGTGACTCTTGAAGATCATGATTATCGAAGCAGCCACTCTAATGTCAGCACATTGATGTCCACACCAGCGAGGGCATTGGAGACTTCCCTAGGATTTTCAGGAGCTGTTAGGCCTCATTCACAAGAGTGTGTCCGATTTGCGCGTGCAAAAAAACAGCCATGTTTCACGCATATGACGTCCGTGTGGTTTACATGTGGCATCAGTTATTCTCGTCCGTGCTTCTCACTTCCTGGTTTTAGCTTTTTTTTTTCCCCCTCTCCATTTGTTTAGCAACTGATGCGTAAAACACGGACAGCACGCGGATGTCATCAGTGTGCTGTCTGTTTTAACGGACACATTGACTTCAACGGGCGTTGAGGTCTGCAAAAACAGACCAGATTAAGACATGCAGTGAGTTTCACGCGACGGACACATGCTCTGTCAAATAACACGGATGTGTGTATAGCCACGTTGAAATGCATTGACCAGTGTGCTGTCCGTTAATTAAATGGACAGCACACTGACGTGAAGTACGCTCGTGTGAATAAGGCCTTAGGCAGCAAGTAAGCAACGCTGTCTGCGAGTGCCATTCATTCTAAAGTTGGGGCTATCTGGCACCTCGGCAACCAAAAAAAGTCGGATTATCAGATTTATCCTTTCTTTGTAAATGGCCTAAGACCCCATGCACACGAACGTGTTTTTTTCGGCCGCAATTCCCCCGAAAATCCACGTGAGAATTGCGGCCCCATTCTTTTCTATGGGGCCATGCACACGACCGTAGTTTTTACGGTCCGTGCATGGCCCGGGAACCCGCACCGCAGAAAGAACGGGCATGTCCTATTACGGACATCTTCTGCGGTCCGGGCTCATTGAAAACAATGACGGCGGCCATGTGCATGTCGTACGATTTGCGGGCAGCCCGTGGCTGATAGTCCACTGACAGTCCGCAGCCGCCCGACCCGAAAATCACGGCCGTGCACACGGCTACGGTCGTGTGCATGAGGCCTTACTAAGCCTTTTATATTAAATGGGTTGTCTAAAGGGGCGTACCGATCAATTGCCTGGCCCCACGTCTGGCCCCTTTGGTGAGCAGCGCCAGGATGTTGTATGTGACACCATATAAGATCCTGCCTACACCCGGCTTCAGGACTCTGTATACGGTGCGGCACAGACCACCTAATGTGGCAGCCTTAGTGGATTCAAGGTGGGCCCACTTCTCCTCCAGGCCCGGTCACGGTCGCACTCCCTGTGACTGCGATTGTTACGCATCTGGTAGTCTGGTTTAGAAAGCCCATTTTCATACACCTTATTAGGGAATTCTGAATTAATATAGGGGGGGTGCGGGGTTTCTCTGTTCAGGATCCTCATCCCTTGGTCAGAGTGGTTACATGGAAGATCCCTCTATCTGGAGGACCTGTCCTGTCCTGCATCACACAGACAACACGTAGATATGAATGGACACTGTGTAAGGTTTCATTTCTCCTGTGGTGGCGCTGCAGGGAAACTGAACACTTACTGCCAGCTTTCGCCACAGATTACAGATGATCGCTGGAGATCCCAGCAGGGGGACACTTATTGTCAAGGGACCCTTCTAACAAGTAGGGATTATACAAAGCGTAAAACTCTTAAAGTTATGATACGAAAAATAGCACAGAAACAGATCAGCCACACATTCTAATATCATTAAACGCCCAGTACACTCACCGTGTCTTCCGGATAAGGCCCTTTGAAAGTAAAACATTAGAAATCTCACATTAGTTCTAAACAACTGAATAGTATATTAACAATACTACAAGTTGATCTCGGAGTGGATGATAGACGAATAGCATGCAAGCAGTCAACAGATGAGTAGACAGTGGACAAGAATTTACAGCACTCACTGAGCCTATCTGAAAACTATCCCACAGCAGGGTAAAACAGCTTGGCAGAAGACCAAACACACAGGAAAGGCAAACAACCAAGTGGAACTACTGATCCCAGGATACACGTTAAACCACTATACAAAAACTAGATCTCTCAGAGGACCAAGAGTTCTAACAGTACAAACAATAGCAGTCACCAACAAGAATGTGGAAAGAGTTTAGCACATGCCAGAAACAATATAAACATAAACAGACCCTGAGTAATCCAGGCTTGAAGTATATTAACCAGGCAAAGCTAAATTATGACTAAATCCAGACTTTCAAACCAAAAGGTATTGCCTAGCATCGCCCAAACACAAAGATAATATATATGGCGGTACGATTAGCAGAAGGACTTCTGCTAATCAATGATTTCTGTTAACGACTAACGCAGACATGCAAGTTTAAAGAGGCTCTGTCACCAGATTTTGCAACCCCCATCTCCTATTGCAGCAGATAGGCGCTGCAATGTAGATTACAGTAACGTTTTTATTTTTAAAAAACGAGCATTTTTGGCCAAGTTATGACCATTTTTGTATTTATGCAAATGAGGCTTGCAAAAGTACAACTGGGCGTGTTGAAAAGTAAAAGTACAACTGGGCTACTTTTACTAGCTGGGCGTTGTGTATAGAAGTATCATCCACTTCTCTTCAGAACGCCCAGCTTCTGGCAGTGCAGACACAGCCGTGTTCGAGAGATCACGCTGTGTCGTCACTCACAGGTCCTGCATCGTGTCAGACGAGCGAGGACACATCGGCACCAGAGGCTACAGATGATTCTGCAGCAGCATCGGCGTTTGCAGGTAAATCGATGTAGCTACTTACCTGCAAACGCTGATGCTGCTGCAGAATCAACTGCAGCCTCTGGTGCCGATGTGGCCGACACGATGCAGGACCTGTGAGTGACGTCACAGCGTGATCTCTCGAGAACACGCTGTGTCTGCACTGCCAGAAGCTGGGCGTTGTGAAGAGAAGTGGATGATACTTCTCATCAGAACGCCCAGCTAGTAAAAGTAGTAAACACGCCCCGATGTACGCACATAATACACGCCCAGTTGTACTTTTACTTTTCAACACGCCCAGTTGTACTTTTGCAAGCCTCATTTGCATAAATAGGCCAAAAATGCTCGTTTTCTAAAAATAAAAACGTTACTGTAATCTACATTGCAGCACCGATCACATGCAATAGCAAATAGGGGTTGCAAAATCTGGTGACAGAGCCTCTTTAAGAATTTTACACTCAACCAAGTGGATGATGTCCCATTTTTGATATCCCAAATAAAGGACTGTATTCATGGTGTCCTGGTCAGGCTGGTACATTAGGGCATGACAGACCTCTGCTTCCCCCTTAACGTCATTGATATCAGCATGTGGATTACGTTTCTCACACACATCTGTTTTGCATTAAGAACCAGTAGACAAAAATGATGATCACATACTCAGTGTCACCGGTGATCTCCTCCTGGATCTGGCGAGACTGCAGCATTCCATCCAGCTTCTGAAAGAGTAATCACAGAACTGAGAATAGACCCAATACCCAAAGCAGAATCACCCCACGTATTGGATTAACAATGAGAAAATTGTATTTAAATTCATAAAAAAGTGATGCAATTAAAGGGTACATATACTTTTGCAACCAAATGTAATTACTCCAAAGCATCGAAAATAAATCAAAGCTATTTTAAAAATAGTACAAGCACTATTTCTCCTCCCTCCCCCTCTACCCTCTCCACGCAGGATATATTTATACTTCATAGTAAATTGAATTTTCCAAATATATGCAGTGTTCTGGGGACTATTATCCATATGACAACTATTGTGTGTCAAGAAGGCTTACAAATATCTCAATTAAAGGGGGATAATCTGATTTTAAAATGATTAGAGCAGTCACATGAGGACGCTCATTCTGGAGGTGGAGACACACACTACATCTCAGTGACATCACATGATTATTTACTTATAACAGATTTTATTACCTAAAAACCCTTGTTTACATGCAAAATTACTATTACAATATGCTGTCATATTGGCCAAAATCCAATACTCTTTTTATGCCTGAAACAGTCTAATATTCATAGCAAAAATCCCAATGCCAGTCTGCAGCACATAAAGCAAGAACATATTTGTTGTGAAAAATACCTGTCTTATTACAATGAAGACTAACCAACAAAACTCATTTTATTTCATTGACCAGATAAATGTATCGAGTTTTGCCTACCTGTACAACGACGACTTGTATTGACACATGATCAGGGAGCCTGATGGGGGCCCGGAAATACTGAGATAAGGCAACCAAAAGATGGAGAATGGCTACTACCGATTTGGCATGAACAGCTGGAATATAAAGAAATTAGTGGTAAGATAAACCTGAGGAACTCTTATATGAGAATGTCACGGTTACTCTGCTATCGGTGTGGAGGGGACAAGTTAATCTGTGGTCACAGGTATAGGACTTAGTATGGAGTTTTTTAGGGTTTTTTTTACAAACAGATACAATGACTATTTAATTCTGGGGTAAATCAACAGTACCAGGTGCTGGGACTAGAGATTAATACTGCTTTCTATACAAGAGATGTGAAGCACTGTAACCAGTATCAATATGTTATAGCACTTGGCAAAGTGGTTTCCATTAAGGTTAAGTAGTTGTGAGGAGATGTAGTGGCAACTCACAGTCTACATTCCACTTAATGCTTCTTGGAGGTAGTTTCAGGGTCTCATTGATCTTTTCTAAGACAGTTTGAAGTTTCTGCTTCTGGGCAATTTCGGATTGTGTGACTTCAGCTACGTTCAGCTTTTCGCCTTCCAGCTTCTCTGTATTCAAAAACAAAAGCAGAATAAAGAGCTTTTCCAGGCGGACATTGATTGCAGCCATGGATACAGTATTGTTAACCAAGGCTGGGTTCACACTAGCATGTTCGGTCCGTAAAGGACGGAAAGTATTTCGGCCGCAAGTCCCGGACCGAACACACTGCAGGGAGCCGGGCTCCTAGCATCATAGTTATGTACGACGCTAGGAGTCCCTGCCTCTCCGTGGAACTACTGTCCCGTACTGAAAACATGATTACAGTACGGGACAGTTGTCCTGCAGCGAGGCAGGGACTCCTAGCGTCGTACATAACTATGATGCTAGGAGCCCGGCTCCCTGCACTGTGTTCGGTCCGGGACTTGCGGCTGAAATATGTTCCATCCATTACGGACGTAACATGCTCGTGTGAACCCAGCCTTATAATCACTTACAGTGTTGTTCACCTCGAGCCTCCTGGTTCATGAACATAAGGTCATAATGCTCTTTTACATCCACTGTTCTGCCTATAGGGAAAACGGACACACAGGCAGAGCATTGGAGGAAAAAGAAGAGCTGCAGGGGTTAAAGTTTCGCAAAGCTGGGTGACAACCCCTAAGGGCAGTAGAATTATTACCAATTCTCGTTCTATGCAAGTAAAGCTTAACAAACTATGCATAGTGAAAAGTTCTGCTTCTTTCTTTTATACTTTATTTCATTCCTCACTATTTTCGATCTCTGCTTGCGGTCGGTGAATAGAACCCCCCCACCCCCAAAGAAAACAACTTTCAAGGTTGACCTCTTGTCCTGACATAGTAGCGTTTACACAGCTGAGGGTATGTAACAGTGTATCTGTGTAGGGATAATCCCCTGTAAAATGAACACAGCAGCAGTACAAATAGTCTCCTGTCCTGGAGTCAAGGCTAAGGTCTAGTTCACACAGAGGTTTTTTTACGTGAAAACCGCGTCGGAAAACGGGCTAAAAAAACGTCCGAAATCAACGTCCGAAATCTCCTCTCATTTATCTCAATGGGAGGCGGAGACGTTTCTTCCCGCAATTAGAAAAATAAGCTTGCGGGGAAAAAAGCGTCATGCTCTTTCTTCCGGCCTTTCAGTCTCTGATCTCCCATTGACATTGGGAAGCAGAGAAAGCGTTTTTCGCAGCATTTTTTGCCCGCAACACTCAATCGCCGTGGCCGATAAACGCAGCAAAAAAGCTGCAGGCAAGTCAAAATCTGCTTCAAAATTCCTGAAGACTGATGCATTGTAACAAGGTAGGTTTCCATTTACTGACAGCATGCAGAAATCTTTAAAATGGTGATACATCGAAACACAAAAGCCCATATTTACTAAGACTGACTTATTTTACGTCGACGTGGAAAGGGTAGTTGGCAAGATTTGCAAAAAAATGGAGACGCATGCCTCTTAAGAAATTTGGAACATTTTGACCACTCAGCGAGAGTAGAAAGATTGTTTGACCGTCTATGAGCAGACATAGATTTGCAGCAAAACTTTGTCCTTTTCACGGAATCTAGTTACTAAATGTGACCGTAATTACGTCTTCCGCGAGACGACGCAAAATTTTCTTGCCACTTTTCAATTTTGACGAATCAGGAGAAAAGTCTTAAAAAATTGTGCAAATTTGGTCCAAATTCGGATTTGACTTTTCAAAACGCATGAGGAATTGAGAGCATGCTGTGGATTTTCAAATCCACAGCATGTCAATTCTGTGGTGAATTTGTTTCTGATTTTCACCCTGGATTTTACCTGTTCATATGCATAGGGTGCAAAACCTGCATGTAACACATGGGGACTTTGCCACAGTTTTGCGTGAATTTGCAGCCACACAGCGGAAAATTTGAGCATGTCAAGGATTTTCAAATCCACAGCATGTTCATTCTTCTGCGCAGGGGCGTAGCTAAAGGCCAATGCAAAACCGACGAACCGCACCTGAAAGCCAACGATGCAGCACTAGCAGCCATGGGCGTTGCTAAGGTCTCAAAATGTCAGGGACAATAGCCCCAATAAATAAGAGGACGGTAAGTTATATTGTTACTCTAGTAACAGGGGCCCATGTATTTTATCACACAGGCCTCAATTACTATAGTAACTCTATAGACGCGGGGGGGGGGGGGGGCCTGGCTTTGGGGCCCAGGCGCAATTGCGACCCCTGCACCCCCAATAGCTACTCCACTACTTCTGCGAAAATCTTATGGATTATGGATTTTCACAGTGTATTTCACGACACGAACTGTCTGCAGCGTCTGGACTTACCCTAAGAGGTCAATGAATAGAATATTAAAATATAAAAAAAGCGACTCAGATTTAGATATATCAAAAGGGAAATACTATGTAGGAGAAGATTACATGGAAATATGTAATACCCACCAATCACAAGGTATAGGGGTGGGTAACTGTTGCCTATGCGACATGAATGGTGTGAGCCTTTATAAAAATAACTAAATTAGTGTAAATACAATTAGCTAATAAGTTAAATCTGAGATGGACTCGGGAGCTGCAGCTCTGTGCACATTGAAGAGCTGTGTGCGCGCGGCTTGAGGACACAGATGAAAAGAGATGAGAAAATGGATCAGGCCGGAGAGCATTGGAAATCAATGAGCCTCATATTAAACGCAGACAGGGTCACCAGGTTCTAACACAAAAAGGACCTTAAATGTTTTACTGAGGAAATCATAGACCAAAGCTGAAGCCTGGTTCTCCAGAGACACGTTTATAAGCCAGGTCAGGGAAAGGTAACAGTGGAGGGGTCTGTCATGACGGGATTCATTAAACGATGGAGAGAAATTGCATCCAGAGGTGTCAATGAGACCCATTTATAGCGAAAGGAACATGTTCAGGGAGAAAACCTCCCCACACAATGTAGAATTTACCTACAATGATACAATGTATCATGTATTGACAATAGATCTAATGTATTTATACTGACACCAGATATAATGTATCGTGTATGGACAATAAATATTATTTATACGGTCACCAGATATAATGTATACTATACTGATATTAGATATAATGTATTTATTATAACACCAGATAGAACGTATCATATACTGAATAGATATAATGTACTGCTACTAGATAATGTATAATGCACTGACACTACAAGAAATAATTTATTGATACTAAATACAATTTCTCTGACACTAACCAGAATGTATGATGTACTAACACCAGATACAATGTACATATAATATACATATTGCTGATGAATACTGTCATTTTCTTATTGTTTAGCTATCCTGATACGACAATATACGGATGCTGAAAGGTTTACTTTTGCCTTATTGTCTCCATAAAAAACGAATATACATATTGGTAACGTGACAACATTTTTTGTCTATCCTTGGCCTAAAATAATATAATAAAACTCCTTGAAGTTCTCTCCTGCACAGTGTGACAGCACCTCCCCATTTACCAGTGTGATGACTTCTGTATGACAATGCTGCCTGGTATAGTGAATGTGTAATACAGACCCCAGATGTTTTCACTCAGACGTCCCTGAACTCTTCACCGCCCCCATTTCTTAATTCAAAGTTTTCCTTACCAAAAAGTTTCTGCAGAACCTGCCCGTCATAGAGATCCTCCGCAAGGTCCTTCACTATAATTCGCTCTCCCACCAGCACATCATTAATCCAGTCGATTAGAACCTGGGCAGACAGACAAAGTCACAAACATTAGTGGCCTCATACAAGGAAACGTTTTATCCAATTCCGTGGGAGAAATCCTTTTTAGTCAGAAAGCAAAACACTTTACAAGGTAATGCGAAAATTGCTGAGACGACGCAGCATCAGTTTGTTTATTCCGCCAGAACTGGGAGAGCGGGCGCATTGACCAACTTCTATTATACTTTTTAAACACGTTACACGGATATTATTCAAACCATGCCCGGAGGATCATGGGAAGCAACAGATAACCGTGTGTACTCTACCTGCGTATAACAATTCTGCCACATTGTACAGGACTTGTTTAACGTGCCGAGTTATACGAAAACACTTCTGTGAATAGTTGGAATATTTTCGCTGCATTATTCTCTTTCAAAGCTTCATTGTCTGAGGCGTCCATTGTTACGGATGCAAAGAGCTGTAAGCGGTTGCCTTTAAAAAACTATATTATCAGGAAGTGCAGTCACTTCAGATCATACATATGTGAAACACGACAACGTTGGGAGTATTCGCTGCAGGGAGAAATCGTTCAGATGCTACAGAATTATAAGAGGAAGCGACAGACAGACGCACCTGAGGTATAATGAGGCTTCATGGGCCTTACAATATACGGATCAACACTGGCATGACCACTGATGGAAAAATGGCCGCCTAGGTTTTCTCCTCATGGGAAGTCAATTCTAACATAAGCACAAGGAAATAAAGATCATGTGACCTCTCGAGACAAAATGGCTTCCTCTACGTAGATAAACATGCCGGGGAAATGTGAGACTATAGATAAAACCGGAAAACCATTTTCATTTTATTATGTAAATGAATCATTGTATAATAAGTGCTTCATTTTTATGATACACTTTGTTTTTCAGTTCCTCACCATATTTAAGATCTCGCTTGCTGTGAGTGAATAGAAACATTAGTGTTTACATCCAGGGGCTGAAAACTGGTACACACACAATACTTCACACAGCTTAGTTTGTTACAAATACATGCGCAGTACAAATTGTCCTTATAAATTTGCTACAATGTATCAGTGCAGGGCAATTATGTTCAAACTATTTAGCCCACAGGAAATTGCATAACAGGATACACATGTAACAAACTCTAAACTGTGTGAGCAAGACTAAGGCCCTATGCGCACGACCGTATTTGTCATCCGTAACTATGGACCCATTCATTTCTATGGGCTACGGACACCTTTCCGTATTTTTACAGCTGGGTGTCCGTGCCGTAGAAATGATAGAACATGTCCTTTTATTGTCTGTCATTTTGTCACGAACTCCACATTTGTGGTTTTCTTCTTTTTGCGGATCTGTAAATATGGGTGCATTACGGACACTGTTTTGTATATGCGGATGATTATAAAAGGATTACAGATCCGTATTTACGGATGGATGAAATTTACACACGATCGTAAAAAATCACTTCTGTTGTTTATGGGAAGGTGTCCGTCCCCTAGAAGTGTGCCGCAAAAAGATAGGACATGTCCTATCTTTTGCTTTTTTACGGCCCGTGCTCCCATACTACGTATGGGAGCATGGACCAAAAATGCAGGCAGCTATCCGCGGCACTCATGTATGAGGCCTAAGTTACAATTGGGATTCAGCTTCTTGATGTAAACAAAATTGTTCCCATTCACTGATAGCAAACAGAGATTGAATAAAAGTGAAAACGCCTTATTATATGTAATATATACTTACTGTCATGTTGAAACAGCACAGAATAAATAACAGAAAATAGTTGTTACCTTCATGAGCTCCTGTAGTCGGGGGTCACTTCTGGAGTACGGGTCAATCATGGTCCTCACCTCGTTCTCCTCTTTAGTAAAAATAAATAAATAAATTACATATTATTGAAGTCATAATCAATACCCAGCAAATACCAGTGCAGTGAGATGGGTACAACTCACCCAGCATGGTGTCCTCCGGGTCCAATTCATAAGGAACTGGATTAAGGGGCAGGTTAATGGCATTGATGCCTTCTTCTTGGAGATCGGATACTGGAAAAATAAAAACAGAAAAACAACGATAATATTACCACCGAAACGAAAGAATATGTCTACTTTTGCAACAAAAAAAATGTATTGCTACAATGATTAGGCATCTCCTACTGATGTGTATACAGCTCCTATGCAGACATATGTGTCTCCATGGATACAGACTTAAAAAAACAAAAACCTTTGTAGTCTGATCTTGCATTCAGATGGTTAAAAAGAAGTAGGTGAATGGCACGATCAGACTACACGGCTTTCGTTTGTAGTCTGATTAGAAGCCGTATATGCAAAATGGTGGGAGATTTTTAAAATCAAGACTATTTGCAAAGTTGCTTCATTTCTTTTTTATTTTTAGATGCATTGAAGCAAATGGTTACAAAAGTGTTTTTACCCTTAAATGTGCACCAGTTACAGATTTAAGAGACTAAATTTCCAGCATTTTTTCGGCCCGGTATCTGCTCTGACAGGCCACCACAGAGACATTCTCAGTTAATTGAAAGTATTTTTCAGGAAATGATTCTGTACAGGAACATCGCTCCTATGCCATTATCTGCTGATTCCCTGCCAAGCAAATATGCAAACTGCTCTACAAATCTCTATTTGCTTTCCCAGCGCACCAGAAAAAGCCGCCATTATGTGGGACAGGGACTCATTTTAAGTGATAAACAGAGCACAAGATGATGTAATTACATCAAGACACATGCAGGGAGCTTGCAGTCCACAGGCACTGACCCACCGAACGGGATTTCCACGTAGCCCTGGCACATTGGCATCAGGGCCAATGTTATCATACCACAGGAGCGCATTCGCTGTAATGGCCTCAGAGCAGCGCTCCAGTGATGTTAGTCCTCCACCCGGGGAAAATACTCCCATTAGATCTATACACTGAATGCCAGACTGTAGAAAATGATTTATCGACTGACCACCACAAACTTTATGCTGAAGATGATCAACGATTTGGATCACAGAAGCTGCAACATTGTATACGATCAATCAGAAGTGTAACATGAAGCTCCTGCACCCAATGCAAAATGTGTAACAGGGCCCCTATCTACCATGTGCAATTTATAACACTAGTATAGGCTTCTGTTAAAGATGGGACCCTAAGGCTTGAGCGCGACTGCTACCTTTGCACCCCATAAGCTACACCCCTGCAAAGAATTATCATCCAGAACCCTAGGCCGATAGGGAGGAAAATTTTGACAGTGACAATTCCAACTGTCCAGCATAGGACTGTCTGATAATCTAGGATTATCCAAGGCCGCAAGTAGGGCGATAACTAATCTGATCTAATGGTAACATTTGCTCTATAGTTGACAAATCTACAATGTTCAAATTTTTTATATATTTTCATTAAATTTCTGGTTGTTTTGCTGATTTTTCTAGTTAATTTTACCATCCAGAAACCAACAACAAGCTGCTGTTGACAGATCAGTTATTGAATCTAAATAGAAAATGAAGCAACTTTGCAAATAGTCTTGATTAAATTCTTCTAGTTTTGAGTCCACTGCTCCCTTGCAGACCTGTGTCTCCATGGTTACAGACTACAAACAAACCCTGTGTAGCCTGATCTTGCAGTGATGTGTTAGGCCTCATGCACACTTCCATCACCGTTTTCACGGCCGTTTTTCACGGATCCGTGTGTCCGTGATTGGAACCGTGTGCTTCCCGTGTGTACTCAGTGTACACTTCCGTGTTTCAGTTTCCGAGAGGAAACAAACCCGTTGACACTATGCACACAATATTGTGAGTGCCGCACATGCTATTCCCTATCCAGCGGTAGTCACTGTCCAGGGTGCTGAGAGTTATTGCTGATCAGTGCAGCCCCTTTAACTCTTTCAGCACCCTGGACAGAGACTACCGCTGGACAGGGAATACCATGCGCGGCGCTCACAATATAGATTAATGGTTCATTACAAAAAAAAAAAGTTACTACTTACCCAGAACTCCCAGCTTGCCTGCTTCTTCCTCAAGTCCGGCCTGCTGAGATGACGTTTCAGACCATGTGACCGCTGCAGCCAATCACAGGCTGCAGCGGTCACATGGGCTGCCGCGTCATCCAGGAAGGTCGGACTGGATGTCAGAAGAGGGACGTGTCACCAAGACAACGGCCGGGGTACGTATGAACTTATTTTTCTTAATATCGCTGCGTTCCAGCACTGATCAGCAGCTTCTTCTCTCTATCAGTGCTGACAGAGAGAAGGGGCTGCCAATTAGTGCAGTGCAGTATCTGTCTGTATGTGTACCTGTGCCCGCCCGGCCGTTGCTAGGCAACGGCTCCGTCACACACGGAAGCCTTGTTTTTTTGACAGCCCCATTGACTTGTATGGGCCACACGGTCACGGAATCTCGGACCAAAGTAGGACATGCTCTACTTTTGTCGGAACGGAGCAACGGGACCGTCAAAATAAACTGAAGTGTGCATGGCCCCATTGAAATAAATGGGTCAGGGTGCTAGCCGTCTGAAAAACTGCTAGCACCCTGAAGGAAAAGACTGAAGTGGACATGAAGCCTTCTATCTTCCATTTGCCTCCTCTTTTGATGTCTGTAGGTTATCAAGAAGAAGGGACAGTATGCCAAGACTGCAGAATCAGACTATACAGGGATTTCTTTGTAGTCTGGAACCAAGGAGACAAATAATTCTACAAAGGAGCTGTATACACAAAACGGTAGGGGATTTTGACCAATACCATTTGCAAAGTTGCTTAATTTTTTTTTTATAAAAAAAAAAAAAAAAAAGAAAAAGAAGGATTGCATAAGCATACATACCTTTTAATGTCTACCGTATAGTTTGTTACCATATATTGTGCTGGTCTAATGCAGCCAGATAGACCCCCTCAGTGATGTCTTACATAACAGTCTATCTGCATCTTGTAAGACTGCGTAACCTCAGCTCTGCACCAAGGTCTGAGATGACATCCTATAGCTGGTTATATAATTCAGCTCGCTCTGCAGACAGGACGCTTATATAACAGATTCCCAAATAAGGCATTTCCCCCTAAATTCACCAGGAAATGTAAGTCCTTGAGTCGTCCTCGTCTGCCAATTCATTAAAAACCCTGCTAGACTTGAGCAAGCACCACACTCACCTCTTCTACCAAGGTCACAGGTCCACATGACCGTCCACAGACCATGAAAACCCAAAGCTAATGGCCTAAGAGAAGGTCATGGCGACGGGAAGCATTTTTTGGGGTAGTTATTCTTTTTGCTTTGTAGAACTTTTAAAGTGTCATATGTCAAAACACTGTTACTTTTTACGTAAATGTCATATCTGAAAGCTCAAGCACCTTGTTATTTGAGCATATAATGTATATACTGATGCAGGAGAACGGAGTTCGCAATTTGGCAGAACTCCCCGTGATAGGCGAGCAGTGAATTTCCACAGGACTACAGAAAACCTATAAAATTAATCACCATGCCCAGAAAAAAAAATGGACAGAGATCAAGTCAGCTCTGCTTCATCTGAATGGAGCAAAGCGGAATTTGGCACCACGATGTACATTATAGCCCTAAAGAGTTTAAGTCACCACAATGTTTTATGCAACCCCAAAAAGCTAAAATTAGCACTAATGCAAAAGAATTGAGCAGAGCTGAATTTGTCATCATGAGGTATAATGCAGCTCCAAAAAAGTTTGATAATTCCAGCACCAGTTTATCTGTGTACATAGATGTAGCAGAGCTGAATTTGTCACATACCTGCTTTTTATGTTTTGTGCAGATTTACCTTCAGTCTTATGTAAAGTAGGCAGACATGATATCACCTTGAGCTGTGCCAAATGTCAAACCCAGCTCTGCCACATTTACACATTGGTCTATAAATGTCAGACGGGAGGACGTTCTGGAGAAAACACCATTTATACTGTCGCCAGGCTTTCGAATTAAGTAGTCGACATTCGTGTTTTACACAGAATATTAAGAACACCTAGATTTAGGATGGACGAACGTTCACCGTCAACGACAGGTAGTCATCGAGCATTTTCCTATGAATTCATGTTTGCTGCCCCTCTAAACTTAGTTGCAGCTGGTATAAATGGCGCAATTACAACTGTGAGTACCCCCAGGTAGTAATAGCACCATAAGGCCATGCGCCTCCCCTAGGATATATCGTCTTACCTTTAGAACACAAAGCACCGCAACCCATTGTACATCCACCCAACCGCGGGCATGTTTTCTGCGCACAGATTGATGTTTAAATGACAGACAGAGACGTCCGGCGAGGAGGACGACGCTGCAGAACGACACCAAATCCCATCTTCACTGACAGCAGAGCAGCGATGGGAGCGCTGACTGGTCGCCTGTATAATTTAATATGGAGCCACATGAGAATCACGGATAATGTGCAGAGCGGCGGAACACGGCCTCCCAGCGTCTGCAAGCTACAGCCCAGAGATAACGTATCCTGAGCTCAGAGCAGCCGCCATGTACTAGCCGCAAGCAGGGAGACTCAGCCTGAATACAGATCAACGTGAGGACCCGAATATCAGGTTTATACACACAGGGAATACAAGAAACCCTCTAGGGGGTTTGTAAACAAAACAGCGTACCCAAGGGCTCATTCAGACGAGCGGGATTCTCATCCGTGTGCTGTGCGTGGAAACAACGCATAGCACACGGACCCATTGATTTCAATGGGGCCATTCACACATGCGTGAGTTTTCAGGAATCGTGTCCGTTGCGTGAAACTCACCACGTCATATATTGGTGCATTTTCACGCACCTACCTCGCCCAATGAAGTCAACGGGTGCGTGAAAACCACGGACGCACATCCGTGTGCAGTCCGTGTTTGATGCATCAAATACATTGAAAAAATAAAATAAAAAATAGAAGTGCTTGCAGGTGCGTGAAAAACATGACACGCAAAGCACATTGATGCAAAAATGCACAAATTTACACGCGGTTTTTACGCACGTAAATCAGTCACACTCGTGTGAACGTAGCCTAATAATTATATCTGTTTCTGGAAAGGCTGGGTGACAACCAATATGGACGCCAATACAATGTTGTCAATACGGCTTTCTAGACTCCTAAATGAAAAACATAACTAGGTATGAAGGATACATCCCCCAGTATGTTATTGCTGCATACCATGGATTTCCCATTCAAAATACTGGGAAAGCTGGATTAAAAAACATTGGTTGTCATCCAGTTTTCCCAAAAAAATAATAAAAAGTATAACTAAGAAACCGAAGAGTTTTTAACAACTGGACAACATGTAGACACAACTGCATAGTACCAATTCCAATACTCCTGAAAAGTAAATTTGGGAAAGCTGAGTGACCACTCCTGTGGGAGCTGTAATAGCACCGTACTGGTTGTCACCCAGCTTTCCCAGAGACAGATGACTAACAAACGACTCAAGAACGTATCTTTCCAGGAGATTTTTATGTTACGGTACCCAGCATTTCCCTGTAAATGCTCTTTTCCCTACATTCTCATTATCGGCAACATCTGAGATTTCGGCTAAAGCCCCAGAATGCGCAGAACGTACCATTAGTGACAAACAGCTCAAAGATAATAAAAATCCTGGCAGGCGCATCTATCATGGGGGCGTAACGTTATACAGTATATTACATTAGCCTAAGAAACAAATACACTATGTAAAAACATCATCAGTACAATGAGAGCTTAAAAGGTTTGGGTCCACAAAGGAGAAAATGCAATTACTGCCTGTAATCTCCATCAGTGTCATGTATAATTATATTATGCCGCACTCAAAATAAGCCAGATACTGCCCGCCAGAGATACCCGGCCCTTTCAAGTGCGGCATCTGCTCTCCAAGTGACTAACATTTCTTCTACATATCAGACATTCTAGAGAAATCTTTCATACATGGTTCATCTCATACTGAGCACCCAATATAGAAATAATGTACAATTACTTTAATCTGGCATCTGATAATCCAAAAATTCTGATGATCCGACACTGAACTGCAGTATAATCTGGAATTTGATAAACCCAAAAGAAAAAAAACGGTGTTCTTTAATTCTTCTATGCTCAGTGTTGGTGACAGAAGGTTCTCTAGACATTTTATTATATATACCAGTCCGATAATCCAGAATATGTGATCCTTTGCACCCTTCTACTTAACCAGGTGTCCGATGAAATAACTTTTCTGGATATTTCAGTGATGTTACTAGTAGAGGCGGTTGTGACAATCTCCCATTCATGGTGTCCCAGTTCTCTAATACATATTCTTAATGGGATTTTCCAGCTCTATGTAAATAAATCTTAATTGTATAATGAAGAGTTCTGCAACTTCTAATAGACTTTGTGTTTCAATTCATTGTTTTCAAGATCTCTGCTTGCTGTCCGTGAGTAGGAACGTCCAGAGGCTGAAAATCCATCCTCAGCCCGGTTCAAAATAGTCTTGTTATGTATCCTGTTAGTTTAAAGGGGATGTCCCAGAATCGACAATTCTCTCCAATCCACAGGATAGGCGATAATCGTCTGATCGCTGGGGGCCCACCGCTAGGACCCCTGCCAGTTGTGAGAACGGGGTCTCAAATCCCACGTTCCTCCTCACTGCACAACCTGCAGTGAGGAAGCGCTTGGATGGAGGGGCAGTCGAGCTTGCACCTGCCGCTCTATTCAAGGTCTACGTCAAGCACTGGGGTTGAACAGTGTGGTTGAACGGGATTCGGAACCCAAGTTCTTGCAATCGGTGGTGGTCCCAGTCGTGGGGCCCCCAGCGATCAGACAATTATCACCTATCCGGTCAACAGATGCCAATTGTCGTTTCTGGGACAACCCTTTTAACACATCCCCAGTAACAAATCTTTCTCCTGTCCTGAAATTTTGTTACAATTTATCAGCGCAGGTAAAATGTATCAGCCTTGAATCCAAATCTTTCTCCTGTCCTGAAATTTTGTTACAATTTATCAGCGCAGGTAAAATGTATCAGCCTTGAATCCAGACTGTTAAGCCCACAAAGGATTGTCTAGACTGGATAAAAATGTAGCAACCCCTCAGCTGTAAAAAGTATGGAGTCTGTACAGGTTGTCTGCATCCGGATGTAGACAATACAGTTTCCATTCACTGACTGCAAGCAGGGATCTTGAAAGTGTTAAGGAATTTAAACTATATATTAGAAAGTTACAGAACTTTTCAATATACAACAATTAAGCTTTATTTCCAAAAATATAGGAAGCCCCTTTGCACATTCTTGGGATAGACGTGAAACCACCTTAAAAGGGGTCTCCTCGACTCAAGACATGCTAAATAATCTCGGATGTTTTCATAACTCCCATAGAACTGTATGGAGAGGGTTGGCGCACATGACTGGCCACCTCTCCCTTCATTTTCCCCCTGGATGCTCCGCACATAGGTGCCCGCACCGGTCACACTTTATGAAGTATCCTGCAGCTACGCCATAAATGTTTCAGTTGGGACTATCCTTTTGGCTATGTTCACACGGAGTATTTTGGGGGAGGAATATCTGCCTCAAAGTTCCAAACGGAATTTTGAGGCAGATATTCCTCCCCCAAAATACTCCGTGTGAACAGCAATTATCGCGCCGTTTTTCGCCCGCGGCCATTGAGCGCCGCGGGCATAAAACACGCTTTCTCCTGCCTCCCATTGAAGTCAATGGGAGGTCGGAGGCGGAAGCGCCCGAAGATAGGGCATGTCGCTTCTTTTTCCCGCGAGGCAGTTTTACTGCTCGCGGGAAAAAGACGCCGACGCCTCCCATTGAAATCAATGGGAGGCGTTCTCGGGCCGTTTCTGCCGAGTTTTGCGACGCGGTTTCCGCGTCAAAAAACTCGGCAAAAGACCCCGTGTGAACATAGCCTTTAAAGGGAAGCTCTGGTTTTGTAATTCTTCATAACGTCTGTCATACTTCTTTTAGGGGTTGTCTCATAAAGGCAACCCCTTTTTAAAAAGAAGCCGAAACGACGATCAGTTCTGGTTCGTCTACCTTCTCTATAAGGCTATGTTCACACAGGGCGGATACGCTGCATAAAATCACACAATGTATACTCGCTTGTCACCGCAGGGAATTCAGGCCGAAAAACAGCACCAAATTGTAGTGCAGTTTTTTGGCCCGAACGTGCTGCATATTTAAAAAAAAAATAATAAAATACACATACTTACCCTCGGACGTCCTGCAGGCCGGCCTCCTGGGATGACTTTTTATCCCGTGTGACCGATGCAGCCTGTGATTGGCTGCAGCGGTCACATGGGATGAAACATCATCCCAGGAGGCTGGCCTGGACGAAGAAGCACAGAATTCTGGGTAAGTAGAAGATTATTTTTTTTCGGAGTTGCGTTGTTTTGCGGTGGAATCACTGCTTTTCCGCCGCAAAAAATGCAACAACTGCTAATTGTTCAGGGTTTTACCTCCCATTGAATTCAATGGGGAAAACCCGCAACACAAAAGCAGCGATTACACAAATGACATGCGGATTAAAAAACGCACCGCAGGTCAATTTTTGAGCGTTTTTTCCTCATTATTTACTGCTGCTACGGTTATGCTGCCGATTTTCCACAACTAAATCCATTGCGGAAAATCTGCAGTATTTACGCTACATGTGAACTGACCCTTACAGCTGATTACCAGGAGAACCCACGGCCAGCCACTTATTTCCCCTGCAGCAGTCCCTAATCAAATGAATGGCCCTTTATGTACTGCATGGGCACGCCGGATCCGCCAGAGCAGCTCTGACACAGAGAGGGGTCTCAAGCGATCACACAAGCTGGGGTCTGCCTCTATGATGTTGATGTACCCTAAGGCTGGGTTTACACAACCACATTAACGTCCGTAATGGACGGACGTATTTCGGCCGGAGGTCCCGGACCGAACTCAGTGCAGGGAGCCGGGCTCCTAGCATCATACTTATGTACGACGCTAGGAGTCCCTGCCTCTCCGTGGAACTACTGTCCCGTGCTGAAAACATTATTACAGTACGGGACAGTTGTCCTGCAGAGAGGCAGGGACTCCTAGCATCGTACATAACTATGATGCTAGGAGCCCGGCTCCCTGCAGTGTGTTCGGTCCGGGACCTCCGGCCGAAATACGTCCGTCCATTACGGACGTTAATGTGGTCGTGTGAACCCAGCCTGATAGAGCATATTGAGAGGGGTTGTTGTGGTGAGACAACTCCTTTAATGAATGACTTCTGCAAGAGAGGTTGGTACTTCTAGTGGTGGATAGCAATACTCTCCTCCAGCCCCTCTGTTTAAGGCTATGTTCACACACTTAATAAAAAAAACGTCTGAAAATACAGAGCGGTTTTCAAAGGAAACAGCTTCAGATTTTCAGCCGTTTTTTTACGGCCGTTTTTTGAGCGGTTTTTCTAGTCAATGAAAATGGCTCAAGAAGTGACATGCACTTCTTTTTCATGGGCGTTTTTTAACGCGCCTATTTTTAAAATCGGGCGCGTAAAAAAATGCCCCGTCGTAACAGAACGCCGTTTATCCCATTGAAATCAATGGGCAGATGTTTGGAGGCGTTCAGCCCTCGCATGTCACGGAAGCACTTCCGTGCGTACAGCGTGATTCGCGCAACAGCTGTCAAAAGGATGAATGAAAACAGAAAAGCACCAAACGGAGTGTCATAATGATGGTGGCTGCGCGAAAAGCACGCAGCCGCGCATAATATGCTGATGCCACACGGAGCTGTTAAGTGCCTTTTGCGTAGGCAAAACGCAGCGTTTTTTGCCTGCGCAAAAACGGCACGCTCGTGTGAATCCAGCCTAATAGTGAATGACACGCCCAGACCTTCAAATCTCAACACTGGCATGGAGATCTGGCAGTGTCGCCCACTGGTGTGTGGCACGGTTTGCCAGGCATGAGACAATTTGGTGGCCACCTAAAGAACGCTCTGTTTACATAAAATTATTCTGTAACTTTAAAGAATAATTATGATAATCTTTTAGTAAACGGAGCCCCCCCTTTAATGGCACAGCCTGACATGATGACATGAATCCAAGTCTGTTCTTTGAGCGTTACAATGTATCTGCAGACTTTCACCTTCTCGTCTCGATACCCTGAACACTCATGTACACTGGAACACGACGGCGGCGGCCAAGAAGACAGCAGGAAAAGTACTTGTCTAAAAATCTGAAACCAGCTACAAAACTCAAGTGTTTGCATTTGTAATAACCTGCCTCATCAGCACATTTACTGCAAACTAAACTCACTGAGCGTTCCCCAATCCAGGAGGACGATCCGTATTCTGGGAGGGGGATTTTACATGTGATCGATGCACATAACAGATATTACGGGCGATGCCATATGCGGATCTAAGGGGCCAGTCCAGTGTTAATGGGGTTTTCAAGCAATAAATGCACAAGTGAATAGGATTTCAAGATCTCTGCGTGCTTCAGTGAATGGAGAAGATTTGTTTGACCTGATACTTCTCACAGCTGAAAGTTTGCTACAATTGTATCCAGTCTACACCGTGAAAGGAAATATTTAAACAATGTATCAGTATCATGGTTTCTGGGCTTGACCAAACATACAAATATTTTGGAGAGGGGTCGCTTCCTTGTTGCAACAAGTGAGTAGCTTTAGGGGAGACCTGGGCCCACTGGAAGTCATCATGTGAAACATGATTGAGAATAGTTCACACAGATTTTATTTACGCTGAAAATTAGTCGGGAAAACGCGCCAAAAAACGGCCGAAAATGCCTCCCATTGATTCCAATAGGAGGCGGAGGCATTTTTTTTCCCTTGAGCGGAAAAAGAAGGGACATGCCCTATCTTCGGGCGTTTACGCTTCTGACCTCCCATTGACATCAAATGGGTGGCAGAAGAAGCGTATTTTGCGGCGTTTTTTGCCTGCGGCGCTCAATGGCCCACGGTTGAAAAATGCAGCGAAAATAGGCGTGCAGGCAGAGCAAAATCTGCCTCAAAATTCCAAACGGGATTTTGAGGCAGATTTTCTGCCTGAAAAATACTCTGTGTGAACCCAGCCCTAGATGACGCAGAAGTGACACACCTCCCTCCTATAGCACACGCCATACTCATGGTAGCAAAGATAAGTGTCCTTCAAAATTGGCTGATATCCCTGATCAAAATCTAGTAATTCAAGGGATGAGGAAACTGTTCTATTTGTATAGAGCCGACAAAGATACACAAGGCAAGACATTTTTTTTGGAAATAGAAGTTGTTTCTCACATGTCACTTCTCCGAGTAAATGTGTATGTGCTTGACATATCCCGCATTTTGTCTAACATCACCATTACATTATGAACATTGAAGAAACTGTAGATGATTGTTCTATTACTACAAGATAATGCACCGTTGTAAGTGTTAAATACCCCCCAATAAAAATAGGTTTAAAAAAAAAACAATGAATAACCTATCACCCTGTACCGAGAGCAGTCTCAGGCCAGTTTCAGTAATAGGGCCGCATTTCTGAACTTGTATTACATCCCGTCCTTCTGTTAGTTTGGGTTATCAGACCCACGGTCGGGCCAGGATTTGTACAGGCGAAGAAGTATAGTATAGTAAACATCCCTCTACCTCCACAGCAGGGCACAGACGATGAACCAACAGAGGGCAGCAGAGAGCTAGGAGGTCCTGCAACTAACTGGAAACCAGTAGAATTGTGGATGCAGCTCTGGATATGACTGGAGTATAAGACAGAATGAAACTCATCATGAGTAAAGCAAAGTGTCTGAATCCTGTGCTCTCATAACTAGACACATTTGCTGCTCAGAACTCTTAGAAAGTTGGGTAAGAATCTGTAAGCTATCGTTCATGCTGGAAATATCAGTTTTGACTGGCAGATTGACCACAGGAATATAGGGCTTATGGAGGTAACAGAGGGTGTCCCCAGATCAGCAGATTCAGTGGTTCTATTGGTGATCGCAGCCGATCTTGGGGAAGAGGGGTAGTAGGACTCCCCTCCCTCGTATCAACTGGGGGATTCGCATCATGGAACGGGGTGGTCCCAAGGGAACGTTGACATTATCAAAATACATAAAACTCTCCATCCTCCAGTAGACGACACTGTGGTTTGGGGGGGTTCATTCTACAGACGGGAGAACAGCACGAGACTCATTGTGAGGGTTTAATTTTAGAATCTAAAACCGATATTTTGTCTGATGTCTACTAAAGCCTCTGCGCTGCTGATGAAGACTAAAACCTCATCTGGTTGAGGAAATCTAATTTTGACTTTGCTGTATCAGCGTATATTTTCTCTATAACCCAGAAGAATATGCGGCCAGATACTCTGGGAAGAAATGAACATCTGGAAGATTCAACAGGAAGGCAAACGAGAGGCTCCGTTATACTGAGGCCCCATGCACACGACCGTATTTTTCATCAGTAATTACGGACCCATTCGTTTCTATTGGCCACGGACACCTTTCAGTATTTTTACGGATGGGTGTCCGTGCTGAAAAAATTATAGAACCTGTCCTATTCTTGTCAGTAATTACAGCAAGGACTCTCCCATAGAAGTCTATGGGAGCTTCCATTAATACGGACGGCTACTGATGTACTGAAGCGTTGCTAAGAAACAGGTTGATGACATCATTTGCAACCTCCATCTTTTCGTATGGATCCGTATATACGGATGCAATATGGACCGTATTTACGGACATCCCTTCATATATACGGGTGGAATATGGATGCCTACTGATCCGTATTTACGGACAGTATTTCGTGATAGCTGAAAATACAGTCGTGTGCATGGGGCCTTAGGCTTCATGCACACGACTGTGCCCGTAATTACGAGCATGGCCAGCCGCAGACAGCCGCCCGTTTTTACGAGCCGTGCTCCCATTATAAAGTATAGGAGCACGGTCCGTAAAATGAAAAAATAAGATGTCCTATTTATTTCAGCAGGTTTCTACGGCACGGACACCCTCCCGTAGACATATGGAAAGGTGTCCCTCGGCCATAGAAATGAATGGGCCTGTAATTACGGGCGATTTTAAGGTCGTATGCATGTGACCTCAAAAGGACATTTTCCCTTAAAGGGAGTCTACCACAAGAAATGTACCTATCAAAGCAGCAGCACAGAAATATCGTGTAGCTTCACCTGAATATAACGCGGCTCTGTTGCACCGATAATCACTTTATTCTTCATATGCAAATGAGCTTTTTGGGGCAACGAGGACGTCACCGTTGCTCCAATCTGCTCTGCCTTCTATCCCCAGTCCTTCCCTTTTTGGCTCCTTGATTGACAGGGCCAGGCAGCGTAGAATCGACGCATGCGCAGTACAACACCCGAGTGTAGGGAGACGTAATTGGCGCATGTGCAGTAGAACCAATTCAACCAGTGAAACTTCACTGCTGTACTGCGCCGATTATGTCACACTACACCCAGGTGCTGTACTGCACATACGTGGGCACGCTCAGAAGAATACGGGGCCAGGTATGATCACGTCTTCTAGACTGCCTAGCCCTGTCAATCAAATAATGGCCGGCCAGACAGGGTAGAGCTGTTTGGAGCAACGGTGACGTCCTCGTTGCTCTAAAAAGCTAATTTGCCTTTGAAGAAAAGCGATTATCGCTGCAACGGAGCCGCGCATCTAAAAAATGAAAACAATGTCAGATTTAGGTGAGGCTACAACATATTACTGTGCTGCTGCTTTGATAGGCCAATTTCTGGTGAAAGACTCCCTTTAAAATTCTTCTTATATATAACATCTCGTGACACTTATTAGAAACGCTGTTCAATTGTTTCTAAGGGCTCATTCAGACGAGCGTGTATGTAGTCCGTGTGACGGCTGTTAAAACAACGGACTCGTACTTCAATGGGGCCGTTCACATGACCATTGTTTCAACAGAGCGTGTGAAGAGTCCATGCAAAAATAGGACATGTCCTATTTTTTTTGCGCTTCACACATCCCTCCATAGACTCTAGTCTATGGGGGAATCCGTGAAAACGCGCCCCGCACGGGTGCACCTCGGACTGTGGTTGGCTACGGTCATCTGAATGTAGCCTTAGTATTCTCTGTTTTTGGGAGAGCTTGGGTGACAACCAATATGGCTGCCAAAACAGCTCCCACAAGGGTTTGCACTCAACTTTCACAGTTTCCTGAATGGTGACACTTGAGTTACGTAGTGATACACTCCCAGCTCATGCGTTACCTAAGATTAGCCTTTCAGGGCTCTAGGAAAGCGCAGCGAGAGCTTTCTTGGAGGCCATATTGGTTGTCAGTTGGGCGTCTCAGAAATAGATATAACTAAAATACAGCAGAATAGAATATATAAAACAGCTCGACAGAGGGCGACATATCTACACGAGAGAAATCCAGGATTAGAAAAACATGGCTGCTCTCAGACAGCGCCACACCTGTCCATATATGGCCTGAGGAAGATACCGGTACGGTATCGAAACGCGTAGCCACAATTACAATAAATAGTCGTTTATTATCCGTATTCCTTATTACCAAGTAGCAGCGCCGTTTATGATCCATTTTTTCACATTTAACATTATAACACCTGTCCTTGTGTAGTGTTTGGTATTACAGCTCAGCTCAATTAAAGTGAATGGGGCTGAACTACAATACCACACGTGACCTGTGGACAGGGGTGGTGCTGGGTGGAAGAAAGTAGCCGTGTTTTTTCAAAAACCAATGATGGCTCTTCATATACATAATGGAATTCTGCCCCTAGTGGTCATCATTATATTCACAAGGGGTCTTTTAGATATTAAGTCCATGAGAGATTGTGACCATCAGCTGGGCTTCAGCACTTGGTACAGCACCTGAACTGATTTGTTTCTTGGAGATTTTCTGAACCTGTACAATCCCTTTAAAGCGTCAAACTTGTTGACTGTAGGAAAGATAAATACAATCTATTGCTCTCTGTTTTCAGCCATTTTAGACTAGGGAGGGAGGCTGACTATAATAAAGGTAAATACCATCTATTGCTTCCTGTTATCAGACATTTCATACTACGGAGAGGTGGACTATAGTCCATGAGATAAGTGGCAGGAGGTGTAGACACCTTCCTGCCCCTATGACAACTACTTTAGGTCACATATCTCCAGTGCTGAGAACCTCCAGAAACATTTACCTGTAGGTAAGCTCCTCATTTCTCAGCTACTGGCCTAGTGCTCTTTACAGAGGAGCCGTCCGCCCTCCTGACACGTCTGTTTTAGTGAATACTTGTATTCCCCATAAAACCACAATCGTGGAGGATCTTTTACTATGGGGAACAATTACTAATACGGTCCTAAACTTACACAGCTTAGAATCAGACTGCATGCGCCCAATTTATTACAGTGCCTCAAGCGGGATGATAAATTTGGCGGTTGGCGCGTCTTAAGCCACGCCCCTTTGTTGGACCAGTTGCAAAAAACTGTTTAAAGCATTTTAGCAATTTGGTGCACGGCTTGCGTGCTAGAATTCTAACTCCATTTCAGCCAGAAGTCTGGCAAATGATTATGTAAATCTGCTCCTCGGTTGTGCCTTTCCTCTGTTAATTCCTCCTAGAAAATTTATGAATAAATTGACAAATGGGTGGGGTCAGGATAGGTCATCATTGTACGATTGGTGGGGGTCCGACACATTCCCCTTGTCAATGAGGCATATCCTTACACAGTCTGAGACTGTAACCACTGATTGGACATTGTCAGTTGTCAATTTATTAATTAATTTGTAGGAGGAATAACAGAAAAAAGTTGTAGGAAAAGATGCTCCAGAATTGTTATTTCCTGGAGAATACAAGTATTTACTTAAAAAAATAAAGCTAAAGACATGTCAGGAGAGCCAACAAGTCCTTTTTAAACAGATTCATTACAAACAAGGTGTGTTCCCCTTTAAGAAAACAACTTTAGTCTGCAACATAAAAACACCAAAAGGTAAAATTGCACAAACAGCTGAATTTCTGCTTTCATAGCCTAGAACTGTTGTTGCTCGGACATCCTACACCGCGCTATTTATTTTTATCTGTACAATCATGCATGTAGAGGAGCGTTCTGATGGGACGCCAGCAGTCGTCCTTACCGACTCACATCTGGAGTCAATTTTCCGCACTTACTACCATAAAAGGTAAATAAGGAACTGGATTTGCAGTGGGATAATCTAAACAATATGAGTCGTGTTACTGTAAAAAACCATCTGGAAGACAGTGCGCAGCCCTAGACTATTAACCCATTGCTGCCCCGGGAGGTAACGTCTGAACATCCCCTGGAAGGGTCCTTCATTCTGCTGTCTGGCGGGAGGGGTGCAATGACTATTGCGACCAGAGGACCCGGCCAAGGTTAGAATAACCTAAATGGGACACTTAACCCTTGAGTACCCTTCCCTAACTTGCAGTGACAGAGTTAATACAGTAGGGAGTGGCGGTCATGGTGGGGCTCCCTATGTGGTCACATGTCCTGGATCAGAAGAAAAAAAAAAAACAGGTCATGATCTCAAACTGGAAGGAGGGAAGTGGAATATTAATAAACTGGACTCTTAGCAAATACTTGGGAGTAAACTTCCATCCAGCGGCGAAGGATGAGAAATGCATTCAAATTGTGGCTACAAAGCTGCTGTGAAACTAAAAGTCTCTGCAAAACATCAAGATCTCTGTTTACGGGCAGTGAATGGAACTATTCATGTTCTGACCGAGCCCAGCGCACACAGCTGCCGTTTGTTACAATTATCAGTTCATCTATCAGTGATCAGTCTGGAGACAGATTTGAGCTGCTGCTGTGTTTAGCATCCAAAGGACAGCCTGTACTCTGATGTACCTACCACGAAGGCAGGGTACAGCTATGGGGCTTTCCCTGCTTGTCGTAAACTACCATAGTAACTATCTGCAGCTACCACTAGGAGGCTCCACTACATATAGATTTATATAGCATCTATTAAAAGAAATGTGTCATCAGAAAATGACCTACTGTTTAAATAAAGTTTTTATGTTTAATAATTTTTGTTTTTTGTTTATCTTCCATGTTACTATCTATATTAAAAAAAATAACCCAAAAAATATAACATTTTCTTTCTGGCCACTGAGCCATGATTATGACAATAGACTGACCCTTCCTGTTCTGTAGAGATCACTTCTCATCAGTCATTTCATGATCATCACAGGCAGAATTAAGGCCCTATTTTGGCTGGTGCAATGAGCACCAATCAACGAGACATCGATGATCAGCACTCGCTTGCTCCTGTCACAAGGAGCTATGGATGGGGACGAGCGTTACTCCGATCGTCCTCATACATTATCATCATGTCGGCAGCGCATCGTTGTTTACACAGGGAGATGTGCTGCCGACAACGAGAATATTTTTTTTTTTTTAAAACTATATGATCAGCAGATAAACGAGCGTTTGCTCGTTCATCTGCTGATCGCTGATCTGTTTACACAGGGCAATTATCGGCAACGAGCGTTCAATGAACTAATTATCTGCCCGGCTCCAAAAAACTTATCAAGAAAACGTTTGATTCTTTAAAAACGGCTGAAAATCAGAGGATGTTTTCCCTTATAAACCGCTCCGTATTTTACAGCCGTTTTTACTTTAGCATGTGAACATAGCCTTAGAAAAACACGGCTCCTTTCTTCTGAAAAAAATATTGTCACACCTGCCCATGGGTTGTGTCTGGTATTGCAGCTCAGCTCTATTGAAGTGAATGAAGCGGAGCAGCAATACCAGACACAAACTGTAGACAGGTGTAGCTTTGTTGCATCAGTTCCTGGCACACACTTTGTGAAAAGGGGGGGTACCGGTCCCAACTTGGAACTAAAATATTTAAATATAATAATTTTAAAAAATAAATAAAAACCAGGAAATTTTTTAAATAAAATATAAAATACTAGAGTGTGATGGTATTAACCATTTCAATCTCATTACGCATCCTTGTCCTATCCGAATTTATTACATATGATAAAGTGCGCAAGCACTAGTGAACGAACTTTATAGATACAATTGTATCACTATCTTAAATTGCGAAAAAGTGAAATAAATCTCACATTAAAGATTAGGTTCTAACCAAAATAAATTCCCATTGGTATTTATCCAGTGAAACCTAGACAGGTGTAGCGCTGCTTTTGGGCGAGAGCTGCCATGTTTTTCTAATCCTGGAAACCCCTTTAAGTTCAATATGTAGGTATGCGGACACAAAACAATTCCACGGAAATCGGGTGGAAGACCCGTACTAAAAAGGTAGCAGGAACCCCATGCATATTACCACCCTCTCTGGCAGCTTCCTCAGGGGGTCACAAATCTAACCACCCCCTGTATTATAGAAGATTAGCAAAACTGTTACATACGGTCTACAAGCTTGCGGATATTTCCTGCAACAACCAGTGAAAAATAATACAGGATGCAACTCAGGATGAGTACAGGATAAGTAATGTATATACAGTGACTCCACCAGCAGAATAGTGAGTGCAGCTCTGGAGTATAATACAGGATATAATAACTCAGGATTAGTACAGGATAAGTAATGTAATGTATGTACACAGTGACTCCACCAGCAGAACAGTGAGTGCAGCTCCGGAGTATAATACAGGATGTAACTCAGGATCAGTACAGGATAAGTAATGTATGTACACAGTGACTCCACCAGCAGAATAGCGAGTGCAGCTCTGGAGTATAATACAGGATGTAACTCAGGATCAGTACAGGATAAGTAATGTATGTACACAGTGACTCCACCAGCAGAATAGTGAGTGCAGCTCTGGAGTATAATACAGGATGTAACTCAGGATCAGTACAGGATAAGTAATGTATGTACACAGTGACTCCACCAGCAGAATAGTGAGTGCAGCTCTGGAGTATAATACAGGTTGTAACTCAGGATCAGTACAGGATAAGTAATGTATGTACACAGTGACTCCACCAGCAGAATAGTGAGTGCAGCTCTGGAGTATAATACAGGATGTAACTCAGGATCAGTACAGGATAAGTAATGTATGTACACAGTGACTCCACCAGCAGAATAGTGAGTGCAGCTCTGGAGTATAATATAGGATGTAAGTCAGGATCAGTACAGGATAAGTAATGTAATGTATGTACACAGTGACTGCACCAGCAGAATAGTGAGTGCAGCTCTGGAGTATAATACAGGATATAACTCAGGATAAGTAATGTAATGTATGTAGTGCTGTTTTTTGTAGATTATATATAAACTGTACAATTGTGCTCAGTGGTGAATATACATTTATATTATAACACAGAAAAAACAAACATTTTGTAATTCTGTGAAAAGCAAAAAACTTTTTTTTTTCCTACCAGAGCCTTGTTTTTACTTACACCCACCATTTTTCAGAACAAAGAGCGTTTGATGACGAGGAACACAAACACAATATTAGGCGTATGCTCCAATGTGAAGCCTGTGTAAGCAGAGCTGCTGGATGCAAGAGCAGAAAGGTTTGTCACTGGATCAGAAGATCACCATGGGGGCATTTATTAATATTGTCGGACAGGATAAAATGAGTTCAGACGGGCAGAACCTGCGTCTTGCTAAACACTTTCCTCATTCTCCACCTCACGGCGTACTTTACATCAGGATTTTTAACCAAAAGAATAGCACATGCCATTTATGAATAATTTTCCGTCTCTTCTTAGCCGCACCCCTTTTCAAAATGTTCAATGTTGACAACAAAAATATTTTCCCCCTTTTGTGCCAATATATTTACTTGTTTATCGCTGATGAATAGTATCAAGCATTGGAGACATAGGCTCCCATTTACTCACCTGTGTAAACCAGGTTTTTGGCATAAACTGCATAAAAAATATGTTGCAAATGGTAAGGATGGGACAAATTTGCGCAAAAAGAATTTTAACTTTTCTCGGCACTCGTCAAATTTGGAAAGTTCAGACAGTTCAAAATGTGGCAAATTTATTGAAGCGTAACTAAACTTTTAAAAAACTTGTGACATGTCAAAAGTTTTGACCGGTGGGCGTCTGAGCCCCGAGACCCCCCGTGATCACTTATACAAATCATCAATAGCACTCGGGTTAGCGCTGTGCCGCTTTGTTTTTGATCGGCTTTTATCGGAAAGCCGAGCGAGCGGTGTATGGGCACAATAGAACGTCTTTTAAAAGTTTAGTTACCCTTTACATTTTTTTATAAACACACACAAATCAGACCAACGATCTACTTTGCTTAGACAGGTGTAAGATACGCCATTCTTAGAAAATGTGGGTCTATGTGGACATTGTTACACGCGCAGGTGCCTACATAACAAAATCAGATTGTCTAATTTTGGTTGCGGAATCTAATGGTGCCCTTGTCTACACTCTTAACTCCCTCATGGAGATACTGTTTGTGACTACTACACCGGTCGTGGTCCCCATGATAGTATCCATGGTGTGATGACCACTGATTGAGAATCAGCAGGCAAAGTAAATGCCTAGCCAGAGGTCAAGCCGCAATGTGAGATGGTCCAGTGTACCAGGGAACAGACAAGAGATGTGGACAAAGGTCAGGATCAGGAGGTCACACCCAGGGGAGGCGCTGAAAACTGGAACGAAGCAGGTGGTCAGAGCCAAGACAATCCCAAAAATATCAGTAATCAGGGCTAGAGGCAAGAACAAGGGGTCAGGAGCTCTAGGTTTTGAATACCTTACCAAAGTGCGGTAATGAAACAGCGCGGTTGCAGAAGAGCTCGGTGTTGCCCCCTGAGACCATGCACCGGGCATAATACAGTGTATTCGTTTTTCCTTTTTCCCGGGGTGTTTATTTAACTAGTTCCTTTTTTTTTAAAAGCAATGTGCTTATACTCTTTTATAAAATATCTTTACTGTGTAACTTAGGGATGATTCCTGCATCATTTGTGTTAACATTAATAGTGTCTGGAACTGCCCTTTAAGTGCTGAAATTATTGAAGGGTCTGCCTTAATAAGACAACTCCTGTCTAGAAGTCCTATTAGGGCTACTACGAGAGAGATGCTCATGCTCTAGCAGACTTTGCTCTACCACATATTAATCAGTCGGGAATTCATTTGACCGGGCCAATATGTACTAGTATGAAATTCATGACAAGCCGCAGCCGATAGTCGGCCTGGCTTCTTTAAGAAGGGCTTGTTTTGAGAAGTTGGGGAGCCCCGCGAAGGTATCAAGTACTGGGGCGGACACTGACAGCAAAGGGTCCCTGTGCAAGAATTGGGTTTGGGCCCCATTACACAGCACTGACTGGCTGGATACACGCACGCTGGACACGCGCGCCACGCCGGACACGCGCGCCACGCCGGACACACGCACCACTGCCACACCGGACACATGACATACACGCGCCACGCCGGACACATGCCATGCACGCGCCACGCCGGACACATGGCATACACGCGCCACGCCGGACACATGACATACACGCGCCACGCCGGGCACATGCCATACACACGCCACGCCGGGCACATGCCATACACACGCCACGCCGGGCACATGCCATACACACGCCACGCCGGACACATGCCATACACGCGCCACTGCCACATGCCATACACGCACCACTGCCACATGCCATACACGCACCACTGCCACGCCGGACACATGCCATACACGCACCACTGCCATGCTGGAAACATGGCAATATTGTGAGGCCATGCCCCGATACCACAGTGCCACCTCCATGTGACACCATTGCGCTCTGTTCCTACCATCGGAACAGTAATGTACCCAAACAGCCAGCTACTGTCCAAGTCACACAGTGGCAGAGAGGGCACCTGGGCAGCTACACCGGTGGCACAGTTGGAATGTCCGCCCGTGATCAGGTACACATATCTCACATAGACTAGTATCCAGAAAGGGTATTGATTTTAGGCAAAAACGGCCCAAAGTAAGGGGGAATCCTGCAAATGGGAATTTAAAAGTTGGGAGGTATGGGTACATAAATGATCTGCCGCTATTCCTCTGATCGTGGGGCATCTTGAAACGCATTATGTAAAATCAAAGAATGAAATAACTGAATTTCTTATATTAAATCTGAAGTGCTGCAAGAATTTCTATGTTATTTTGCGTTGCTAACCTCTCGTTCCATCAAACGTCTTCCCTTTAAAAGGCACATACTCAGGATTCCAGAAATAATATATACAGAACAGCAGGCTTCAGTGCCACAGAGGCTGCCATTGAAAAAGTAATGAGGATTTCATAATACATCATGGATCTTTGTATCATCACATCAATACCATTCCTTGTGTACATCGGGACCTTCACAGAAATCTATTCGACTTGTGTTGGCAACAGAAGATAAGGAATGTCGAATATCCTTCCAGTGTTACCCCAAGTAAATGAACGGCGAAACCTCGGACAACGTCTCCTCCGCATCCTTCATTCACAACAAATATTTTCTAATTTGACAGTCGGATCAGAATTTTGACGCCTCCAAGGCGAGAGATTCCTTTTAGTTTTATAAATCTTAATTTCCTGCTGTACGTTATATATGGGATAATGTCCCCCATACGGTCATTTATAAGAGTGTTACGAGCCATCAAGGGGTTCATGGAGCTGCATGGTGACTAATATTCTTATTCTATTCAGTAGAGGATACATTATACATTTGATTCATTAATTCACACCACAGCTACTACAGAACCTCTTTTTTAAGAGTAAGGTTGAAAAGATTCCTGTCCACTATTGATTGATATGAAACACCCTCATTCTTCTCACAAAGTAGGTCTGCAGCAGCTGAGGTATTATGAGGATCTGCAGCAGCTGGGCTGTGCATTATGAGGATCTGCAGCACCTGGGGTGTGTATTATGAAGTTTTGCAGCAGCTGAGGTCTTTATTATGATGTTTATCTGCAACTGGGGTGTGTATAATGAGGTGCTGAAGCAGCTAATACACATTGAGGTTCTGACGCAGCTGAGGCATGTATTATGATGCTCTGAAGCAGCTTAGGTATATGTAAGGCCCCCTTGACATTACGTTTATGCCCCATGTTTAGCATGTACATTGAGAATGAACCCAGTGTACAGGCTAAACGTGCCATCAGCTCCAGGAGGGTCAAGAGAGTGTCTGTTTGGCCTCCGTCAGGTTTTTGAAGGATGGAATAGCATAGTAGACTACGCTATTCCATCCCACTAAGGCTTGATTTACACGAGCGTGTGCGTTTTGCGCACGCAAAAACCGCGGCGTTTTGCGTGCGCAAAAGGCACTTAACAGCTGCGTGTGTCATCAGTGTATGATGCGCGGCTGCAAGATTTTCTCGCAGCCGCCATCATTTTGACACTCCGTTTGGATGTTTGTAAACAGAAAAGCACGTGGTGCTTTTCTGTTTACATTCAGAGAATGACAGCTGTTGCGCGAACCACGCAGTTCGCACGGAAGTGCTTCCGTGCGACCTGCGTGGTTTTCACGCACCCATTGACTTCAATGGGTGCGTGATGCGCGGAAAACGGGGAAATATAGAACATGTCGTGAGTTTTACGCAGCGGACTCACGCTGCGCAAAACTCACGAATTGTCTGCACTGCCCCATAGACTTGTATAGGTCCGTGCGACCCGCGTGAAAAGCACGCGCCTCGCACGGGCGTATATCACGGTCATGTAAATGATGCCCAAGAACGTATACCGCGCAGTGTACGTGTTTTGTTTTTCGTTTTTTTACATTCGACTCTATACGCGACGTATACCACTGTATAACATACATCACAGGTAAACGCTTAACGTATGTGTCATGGGCTTTTCATGACATATACGTTATATGGATACAATTATAGTCTATGGGTGACGATATGTTAACCGGATGCATAATGGTGGCATCTGTCACCCGTAGACTAGAATGGTATTTGTTTAAAGTATACAATTATACTCTATGGTGACTGGTACCACTGTTAGACATTTGTTACAGCCGACTTTTAGCGCATTCTGTAGCATCTCCTATATGTATTATGATGTTCTGCAGCAGCTCAGATATGTATTATGATGTTCTGCAGCAGCTGAGATATGTATTATGATGTTCTGCAGCAGCTGAGATGTGTATTATGATGTTCTGCAGCAGCTGAGATGTGTATTATGATGTTCTGCAGCGGCTCCAGTATGTATTATGATGTTCTGCAGCAGCTGAGATGTGTATTATGATGTTCTGCAGCATCTCCAGTATGCATTATGATGTTCTGCAGCAGCTGAGATATGTATTATGATGTTCTGCAGCAGCTGAGATGTGTATTATGATGTTCTGCAGCAGCTGAGATGTGTATTATGATGTTCTGCAGCGGCTCCAGTATGTATTATGATGTTCTGCAGCAGCTGAGATGTGTATTATGATGTTCTGCAGCATCTCCAGTATGCATTATGATGTTCTGCAGCAGCTGAGATATGTATTATGATGTTCTGCAGCAGCTGAGATGTATATTATGATGTTCTGCAGCAGCTGAGATGTGTATTATGTGGTTTTGTAATATCTGAGGTGTGTGTTGTGGGAATTGTGTAGACCCTGCAACCTATCCCTTCATCCTCTGCAGAACTGTGGGTTCCCTCATGTGAATGATTTTTTACTTAATGCTAAATATTATAACAGAACAGATCTTGGTAAATTCTTCCAGTCGTGGCCAGTCCTCCAGGTTCCTTTTCCTACTCCCCAAGAACCTGGAGTTGTATCATTATCCCTCATTATGTTGAATGCACACCAGTTCACCTGTCGGAGGATCGCGGTGATAACTCCTCAGAAATCTCATCAGGACGTGTGACATTGGAGGCCGTCAGCAGATCACCTCACGTAATACATTAAAACGCATCTCCACCAAAAATCCCTATAAACACAAATCCTGGAGTCGTCTACTTCTGTCAAGTTGTTACAAATCCCATTCTGTGTCTGGAAAAAAGTCTACAAACTATTTGTCTCAAAGGAATGCTCACCCAGCTTCATCAGACTCCTGAACGGTAAATCTTATGCAGTGATCCAGCAACTACACCTGTATTACTGCATAGCAAGTAGGGATGTCACGATACCAGAATTTGGACTTCGATACGATACTTCGTGTAGTATTGCGACTTCGATACCAAAACGATACTTTGCCGACAGTAATAAAAAAAAGGTTCTTCCATTTTCTGGTGTGATGATGAATTTTGAATGCGCCTCACATTAATAGTAATTAACCCCATCAAGTCTATCAGTCATAATGGGTTAATGTGTAAGGTACATGATGGGGTTAATTACTATTAATGTGAGGCGCATTCAAAATTCAACATCACACCAGAAAATGGAAGAACTTTTTTTTTTATTATTACTGTTGGCAAAGTATCGTTTTGGTGTAGTATAGAGGATCTGTGATCTCTCATGTGTGGTGTAGTATAGAGGATCTGTCAGCTCTCCTGTGTGGTGTAGTATAGAGGAGCTGTCAGCTCTCCTGTGTGGTGTAGTATAGAGGAGCTGTCAGCTCTCCTGTGTGGTGTAGTATAGAGGAGCTGTCAGCTCTCCTGTGTGGTGTAGTATAGAGGAGCTGTCAGCTCTCCTGTGTGGTGTAGTATAGAGGATCTGTCAGCTCTCCTGTGTGGTGTAGTATAGAGGATCTGTTATCTCTCATGTGTGGTGTAGTATAGAGGATCTGTTATCTCTCATGTGTGGTGTAGTATAGAGGATCTGTCAGCTCTCCTGTGTGGTGTAGTATAGAGGATCTGTCAGCTCTCCTGTGTGGTGTAGTATAGAGGATCTGTCAGCTCTCCTGTGTGGTGTAGTATAGAGGATCTGTCAGCTCTCCTGTGTGGTGTAGTATAGAGGATCTGTCAGCTCTCCTGTGTGGTGTAGTATAGAGGAGCTGTCAGCTCTCCTGTGTGGTGTAGTATAGAGGATCTGTTATCTCTCATGTGTGGTGTAGTATAGAGGATCTGTCGGCTCTCCTGTGTGGTGTAGTATAGAAGATCTGTCGGCTCTCCTGTGTGGTGTAGTATAGAGGATCTGTCGGCTCTCCTGTGTGGTGGAATATAGAGGATCTGTCGGCTCTCCTGTGTGGTGGAATATAGAGGATCTGTCGGCTCTCCAGTGTGGTGGAGTATAGAGGATCTGTCGGCTCTCCAGTGTGGTGGAGTATAGAGGATCTGTCAGCTCTCCTGTGTGGTGTAATATAGAGGATCTGTCATCTCTCATGTGTGGTGTAGTATAGAGGATCTGTCAGCTCTCCTGTGTGGTGTAGTATAGAGGAGCTGTCAGCTCTCCTGTGTGGTGTAGTATAGAGGAGCTGTCAGCTCTCCTGTGTGGTGTAGTATAGAGGAGCTGTCAGCTCTCCTGTGTGGTGTAGTATAGAGGAGCTGTCAGCTCTCCTGTGTGGTGTAGTATAGAGGAGCTGTCAGCTCTCCTGTGTGGTGTAGTATAGAGGATCTGTCAGCTCTCCTGTGTGGTGTAGTATAGAGGATCTGTTATCTCTCATGTGTGGTGTAGTATAGAGGATCTGTCAGCTCTCCTGTGTGGTGTAGTATAGAGGATCTGTCAGCTCTCCTGTGTGGTGTAGTATAGAGGATCTGTCAGCTCTCCTGTGTGGTGTAGTATAGAGGATCTGTCAGCTCTCCTGTGTGGTGTAGTATAGAGGATCTGTCAGCTCTCCTGTGTGGTGTAGTATAGAGGATCTGTCAGCTCTCCTGTGTGGTGTAGTATAGAGGAGCTGTCAGCTCTCCTGTGTGGTGTAGTATAGAGGATCTGTTATCTCTCATGTGTGGTGTAGTATAGAGGATCTGTCGGCTCTCCTGTGTGGTGTAGTATAGAAGATCTGTCGGCTCTCCTGTGTGGTGTAGTATAGAGGATCTGTCGGCTCTCCTGTGTGGTGGAATATAGAGGATCTGTCAGCTCTCCAGTGTGGTGGAGTATAGAGGATCTGTCAGCTCTCCAGTGTGGTGGAGTATAGAGGATCTGTCAGCTCTCCAGTGTGGTGGAGTATAGAGGATCTGTCAGCTCTCCAGTGTGGTGGAGTATAGAGGATCTGTCAGCTCTCCAGTGTGGTGGAGTATAGAGGATCTGTCAGCTCTCCTGTGTGGTGTAATATAGAGGATCTGTCATCTCTCATGTGTGGTGTAGTATAGAGGATCTGTCAGCTCTCCTGTGTGGTGTAGTATAGAGGAGCTGTCAGCTCTCCTGTGTGGTGTAGTATAGAGGAGCTGTCAGCTCTCCTGTGTGGTGTAGTATAGAGGAGCTGTCAGCTCTCCTGTGTGGTGTAGTATAGAGGATCTGTTATCTCTCATGTGTGGTGTAGTATAGAGGATCTGTTATCTCTCATGTGTGGTGTAGTATAGAGGATCTGTCAGCTCTCCTGTGTGGTGTAGTATAGAGGATCTGTCAGCTCTCCTGTGTGGTGTAGTATAGAGGATCTGTCAGCTCTCCTGTGTGGTGTAGTATAGAGGATCTGTCAGCTCTCCTGTGTGGTGTAGTATAGAGGAGCTGTCAGCTCTCCTGTGTGGTGTAGTATAGAGGAGCTGTCAGCTCTCCTGTGTGGTGTAGTATAGAGGATCTGTTATCTCTCATGTGTGGTGTAGTATAGAGGATCTGTCAGCTCTCCTGTGTGGTGTAGTATAGAAGATCTGTCGGCTCTCCTGTGTGGTGTAGTATAGAGGATCTGTCGGCTCTCCTGTGTGGTGGAATATAGAGGATCTGTCGGCTCTCCTGTGTGGTGGAATATAGAGGATCTGTCAGCTCTCCAGTGTGGTGGAGTATAGAGGATCTGTCAGCTCTCCAGTGTGGTGGAGTATAGAGGATCTGTCAGCTCTCCTGTGTGGTGTAGTATAGAGGAGCTGTCAGCTCTCCTGTGTGGTGTAGTATAGAGGAGCTGTCAGCTCTCCTGTGTGGTGTAGTATAGAGGTTCTGTCAGCTCTCCTGTGTGGTGGAGTATAGAGGAGCTGTCAGCTCTCCTGTGTGGTGGAGTATAGAGGATCTGTCAGCTCTCCTGTGTGGTGTAGTATAGAGGAGCTGTCAGCTCTCCTGTGTGGTGTAGTATAGAGGAGCTGTCAGCTCTCCTGTGTGGTGTAGTATAGAGGAGCTGTCAGCTCTCCTGTGTGGTGGAGTATAGAGGTTCTGTCAGCTCTCCTGTGTGGTGGAGTATAGAGGAGCTGTCAGCTCTCCTGTGTGGTGGAGTATAGAGGAGCTGTCAGCTCTCTTGTGTGGTGGAGTATAGAGGGGCTGTATAGCCATAATGCCAACAGGGGTTGTAAAAGGGCATACCCATCTGATCACACTAGGTCTACCTGCAGTCCATAGGGGAGGAGTTATATCAACACAAAAGGTAGCAACTAACAAACTCAGCTCTGCTACATATTTATGCATTTTATGATTTACATATAAGGAGCCTGCTGTTTCCTTCTCTGGGGTCTGTCACACAGGGGGTGGGGAAACGCTTATACATGAGACGGCCGCAGTGCAGTATTTTCATTAAACTCCTTCATATTTACTTTTCCACACAGCAAATTCCTATGATGAAGTGGCTGGAATGGAATTTGTTCCTTGACCTCATCTTATGGGGCGACTATTAACTTGCCCGCAGCTGGAAACCCTAATACTACAGAACATTCCTGCAAAGTGATGTGATACAAAGCGGGAGGGTCGACCCTCCCAGAGACATGGGACATCCAATATATGGTCATAAACACATTCATGAGGGGCACAGACTTCAAGAACCCAAAACAGACCGCCAAATACTTAAAAAAAAGAGGGGGGATCCTTAGCAAAAATCAAAATAGGCCCCCAATAATGGTTCAAGGTTTTGACACTCACGACTGAAGGGACTGGTGTTTGTTTTTCCTCCTCTTACCCATTTCATGACCATTTGGTCAATTAAACACCTCATTGTTTTCGAATAGTGAATATCCTCATGTGAGAGGCGTTCTGCAAAGGTTCTCGGCATCCAATAGAAAAAGAGAAGGGACCAACCAGGCCAGGCCCTCTTTTGATGAGATGATACATATGTGATAATATTAGGACCGGTGTAATGAGATGATACATATGTGATAATATAAGGACCGGTGTAATGAGATGATACATATGTGATAATATAAGGACCGGTGTAATGAGATGATACATATGTGATAATATTAGGACCGGTGTAATGAGATGATACATATGTGATAATATAAGGACCGGTGTAATGAGAGGATACATATGTGATAATATTAGGACCGGTGTAATGAGATGATACATATGTGATGATATAAGGACCGGTGCAATGAGATGATACATATGTGATAATATTAGGACCGGTGCAATGAGATGATACATATGTGATAATATAAGGACCGGTGTAATGAGATGATACATATGTGATGATATAAGGACCGGTGTAATGAGATGATACATATGTGATAATATAAGGACCGGTGTAATGAGATGATACATATGTGATAATATAAGGACCGGTGTAATGAGATGATACATATGTGATGATATAAGGACCGGTGTAATGAGATGATACATATGTGATAATATTAGGACCGGTGCAATGAGATGATACATATGTGATAATATTAGGACCGGTGTAATGAGATGATACATATGGGATAATATAAGGACCGGTGTAATGAGATGATACATATGTGATAATATAAGGACCGGTGTAATGAGATGATACATATGTGATAATATAAGGACCGGTGTAATGAGATGATACATATGTGATAATATTAGGACCGGTGTAATGAGATGATACATATGTGATAATATTAGGACCGGTGTAATGAGATGATACATATGTGATAATATTAGGACCGGTGTAATGAGATGATACATATGTGATAATATTAGGACCGGTGTAATGAGATGATACATATGTGATAATATTAGGACCGGTGTAATGAGATGATACATATGTGATAATATTAGGACCGGTGTAATGAGATGATACATATGTGATAATATAAGGACCGGTGTAATGAGATGATACATATGTGATAATATAAGGACCGGTGTAATGAGATGATACATATGTGATAATATTAGGACCGGTGTAATGAGATGATACATATGTGATGATATAAGGACCGGTGTAATGAGATGATACATATGTGATGATATAAGGACCGGTGTAATGAGATGATACATATGTGATGATATAAGGACCGGTGTAATGAGATGATACATATGGGATAATATAAGGACCGGTGTAATGAGATGATACATATGTGATAATATAAGGACCGGTGTAATGAGATGATACATATGTGATAATATTAGGACCGGTGTAATGAGATGATACATATGTGATGATATAAGGACCGGTGTAATGAGATGATACATATGTGATAATATTAGGACCGGTGTAATGAGATGATACATATGTGATAATATTAGGACCGGTGTAATGAGATGATACATATGTGATAATATTAGGACCGGTGTAATGAGATGATACATATGTGATAATATTAGGACCGATGTAATGAGATGATACATATGTGATAATATAAGGACCGGTGTAATGAGATGATACATATGTGATAATATAAGGACCGGTGTAATGAGATGATACATATGTGATAATATTAGGACCGATGTAATGAGATGATACATATGTGATAATATAAGGACCGGTGTAATGAGATGATACATATGTGATAATATAAGGACCGGTGTAATGAGATGATACATATGTGATAATATAAGGACCGGTGTAATGAGATGATACATATGTGATAATATTAGGAACGGTGTAATGAGATGATACATATGTGATAATATAAGGACCGGTGTAATGAGATGATACATATGTGATAATATAAGGACCGGTGTAATGAGATGATACATATGTGATAATATTAGGACCGATGTAATGAGATGATACATATGTGATAATATAAGGACCGGTGTAATGAGATGATACATATGTGATAATATAAGGACCGGTGTAATGAGATGATACATATGTGATAATATAAGGACCGGTGTAATGAGATGATACATATGTGATAATATTAGGATATTACGTGATGAGGTTTTAACTCTAGTAATGCTATGACCGCCTTGGTTCACCTAGCGCACAATAGTATCTAAGGCCCCATTCACACGAGCGTGATTTTTCACGCAGTGAGAGCCCGCTGCGTTTAACTCACTGCATGTCCTATATTGGTGCGTTATCACGATCACGCACCTACGCGCCCCATTGAAGTCAATGGATGCGTGAAAACCACGGACAGCACACGGGTGCAGATGCGTGTGCAGTGCGTGATTTGCCCATCAATTCAGTTGAAAAATTTTTTTTAAAAAAATTGATGTGCTTTGCGAGTGCGTGAATAACGCATGCCCCTCGCAAAGCACACTGATGCATAACTTAACACACACGGACCTGACTCACGCGCGTTTTTCACACGCGTGAATCGGATACGCTCGTGTGAATGAGGGCTAAAGCTGCAAATAGCTGCGGAGCCACATGCCAGGAAGGCCCCAAAGAGACTGGTCGCGGAACATTGTGCTAGACCCAACTGCTTTGCAAATGCATGGGATGTTTCCATGCAAAAGGGGCATGCGACATTGCAGAGTTGTGTCCTACATGAATGTTGGATTTATTGCGATAGCTGCACCACCAGCACACCGGGTACCGTACAGTCACCTGATGTGGAAAAATCTGACTGCCCCCTGTATTATAGGAGTTCAGCTAAAGTGTTAAGGAAGCGCTTGTCTATCACAAGCTTTCTGACTGTTTTCATTAACAACCAGCAGAATTAGGCTGGATTCACACGAGCACATTACGTCCGTAATGGACGGAACGTATTTCGGATGCTAATCCCGGACCGAACACACTGCAGGGAGCCGGGCTCTTAGCATCATAGTTATGTACGACGCTAGGAGTCCCTGCCTCTCCGTGGAACTACTGTCCGTACTGAAAACATGATTACAGTACGAGACAGTTGTCCGGCAGCGAGGCAGGGACTCCTAGCGTTGTACATAACTATGATGCTAGAAGCCCGGCACCCTGCAGTGTATTCGGTCCGGGATTAGCGGCCGAAATACGTTCCGTCCATTACGGACGTATTGTGCTCGTGTGAATCCAGCCTTAGACTGCAGCTCTGGAGTATAATACAGGATGTAACTCAGGATCAGTAGAGGATAAGTAATGTAATGTATGTACACAGTGACTCTACCAGCAGAATAGTGAGTGCAGCTCTGGAGTATAATACAGGATGTAACTCAGGATCAGTACAGGATAAGTAACGGAATGTAATGTACACAGTGACTCCATCAGCAGAATAGTGAGTGCAGCTCTGGAGTATAATACAGAATGTAACTCGGGATCAGTAGAGGATAAGTAACGTAATGTAATGTACACAGTGACTCCATCAGCAGAATAGTGAGTGCAGCTCTGGAGTATAATACAGGATAAGTAATGTATGTACACAGTGACTCCACCAGCAGAATAGTGAGTGCAGCTCTGGAGTATAATACAGGATATAACTCAGGATCAGTACAGGATAAGTAATGTATGTACAGAGTGACTCTACCAGCAGAATAGTGAGTGCAGCTCTGCAGTATAATACAGGATGTAACTCAGGATCAGTACAGGATAAGTAATGTAATGTATGTACACAGTGACTCCACCAGCAGAATAGTGAGTGCAGCTCTGGAGTATAATACAGGATATAACTCAGGATCAGTACAGGATAAGTAATGTATGTACAGAGTGACTCTACCAGCAGAATAGTGAGTGCAGCTCTGGAGTATAATACAGGATGTAACTCAGGATCAGTACAGGATGAGTAATGTAATGTATGTACACAGTGACTCCACCAGCAGAATAGTGAGTGCCGCTCTGGAGTATAATACAGGATATTACAGGACGGTCCACGGTTTTACAGACCCATTCAGTTCTATTGGCCGCGGACACCTTTCCATATCGCTACGGATGGGTGTCCGTGCCGTAGAACTGTGCTGGGAACTATGGAGCATGTCCGTTTTTTTGTGTTTCATGGCCCACGCTGCTATACTTTGTATGGCAGCACGGCCCGAAAACGCAGGCGGCCGTCAACAGACGGCTGTGCCCGCAATCGTGGGCCGCGATTACGGGCACGGTCGTGTGCATGGGGCGTGATTCCACTCTTTATGTAGATTATCTGTATAAATACGGGACTTGGGTTTAAACACGGATTGATAAATATTTTGCTGTGATGGGAACAATTTGTACAAAATCTACAATTCCATAGATGTCGTGAACACATTTCCACCATCAGAAAATCATTTTGTCGCCACAGATTATTATCGGCGGGATCACCTGGATTCGCTCTGCTCCTCTGTCTAGATCTATGTACAGCTCCAGGATACAGACAAGTCACTGACAGGTCATTAGACCTCTGCAGACAGGGAGGGGCTGGCCCACGGCAATGAATAATAACTGCACATTCCTGTACTCTCTATATTAGTGTACATACAGTTGTAGCGGAATTTAGTGCAGCACTAATCCCAATACTCCCACCTGGGCGGGAATACAGGGGTTTCAGTTTGCAGCTTGTCCCTGGGACCCCCAGGTGTATATAGTGCAATGTTCTGCACATAATGTGAAGGAGCAGGCTGAGATGTGCTGCAGCCGGTGGAGCTTCTGTTACATTGTAGCAGTTTCTTACCTTCTTTGGCTTTTTTCCTTCTGGCTAAAGTTCCTCCGAGTTTCCCCAGGAAGGAGTCGTCCTTCTTCCTGGACGGGGGTGACTTGGGGGTCGGGGATTTGGGGGTGGAAGGAGACTTTTGGGGGGACGTGGCCATGTTTGCTGGGCGACTGCAGGGAGGGGAGGCTGAGCTCTGCTGCCAACGGAAGCGGAATTATCCCAGTAATGTCAGGAGCGGCTCCCTCCTCCTCCTCCTCCCAGCGCTCCCAGTACAGAGCCGGCCCCTGCACCCTAAATCCCCGCAGACAGAGCTGTGCATCATACTGCAGCACCCCACTACAGGGACCTGCCCCCCACAGCGCTGATCTGTCTGGTCCCCCAATATAATAATGTTACCACCCCAATACAACGCAGACCCCCAACCCTCCCAGTGCAACGACACCCCTCCTCCAACACATGCGTCACCCCCAAGATAACATCTGACACTGCTGCCCCCTCCCCACTCAGATTTCGTTTCACAGGTGAAATGACAACTCCACCCCCACTCAAGTGCAGTGATCTGACAACTCCACCCCCACTCAGTGCAGTGATCTGACAACTCCACCCCCACTCAGTGCAGTGATCTGACAACTCCACCCCCACTCAGTGCAGTGATCTGACAACTCCACCCCCACTCAGTGCAGTGATCTGACAACTCCAGGCCCACTCAGTGCAGTGATCTGACAACTCCAGCCCCACTCAGTGCAGTGATCTGACAACTCCACCCCCACTCAGTGCAGTGATCTGACAACTAAACCCCCACTCAGTAAGACTATCTTACCCCCAATTTAGCGCAGTAACCTCACAACTCTATCCCCCACCCAAGTCATCTGATGCAACTCGCCAATATATTGATTTAAAATTCAGTGCAATCCCCCAGTACAGTGATCCCCAGGACTTTCACTTTCAGCCCCCTCCCCTTATAGTGATCTTCCCCCTATAGATATGCATTGAGATGACTTTAATTTCATTATTTCCAGTGCCTGTTCGCTGATGCTGTGTACAAATATTGCGCAAATTATCATCTTGAGGTCCGACACCGGATGGTAATCGTCTACATCGGAGGGACATGTAGGTCCCCATTGTATGCTTCATCACAAAGGGAAAAATCTGCAGCAATTCTGTAGCAAATCCACATGTGAAACTTGACGTAAATTGATGCCTCGTGTGAATGTAGCCTTAAAAGGGTTTACGAGATTACAACTTTCCTTTTTACCAGGAACCGCGCAACTCCTGGCGAACCGCTTTATAATCCGTTTACTATCTATAAGGACACGTGTCAGAAGTGCCGAATAATCAGCGCTGCTCCACGGGAAAAGACGACGTGTTTAGAAACCAAACGCTTAAAATTGTTTAACTCTATTTAATCTTTGCTTTTTGCAACGTTTCTGCGCAGTATTTGCTGCTTCCTCAGGCGGGGGTCAGTGTCAGTATTTGCTGCTTCCTCAGGCGGGGGTCAGTGTCAGTATTTGCTGCTTCCTCAGGCGGGGGTCAGTGTCAGTATTTGCTGCTTCCTCAGGTGGGGGTCAGTGTCAGTATTTGCTGCTTCCTCAGGCGGGGGTCAGTATTTGCTGCTTCCTCAGGCGGGGGTCAGTGTCAGTATTTGCTGCTTCCTCAGGCGGGGGTCAGTGTCAGTATTTGCTGCTTCCTCAGGCGGGGGTCAGTGTCAGTATTTGCTTCTTCCTCAGGCGGGGGTCAGTGTCAGTATTTGCTGCTTCCTCAGGCGGGGGTCAGTGTCAGTATTTGCTGCTTCTTCAGGTGGGGGTCAGTGTCAGTATTTGCTGCTTCCTCAGGCGGGGGTCAGTGTCAGTATTTGCTCCTTCCTCAGGCGGGGGTCAGTGTCAGTATTTGCTGCTTCCTCAGGCGGGGGTCAGTGTCAGTATTTGCTGCTTCCTCAGGTGGGGGTCAGTATTTGCTGCTTCCTCAGGCGGGGGTCAGTGTCAGTATTTGCTGCTTCCTCAGGCGGGGGTCAGTGTCAGTATTTGCTGCTTCCTCAGGTGGGGGTCAGTGTCAGTATTTGCTGCTTCCTCAGGCGGGGGTCAGTGTCAGTATTTGCTGCTTCCTCAGGCGGGGGTCAGTGTCAGTATTTGCTGCTTCCTCAGGCGGGGGTCAGTGTCAGTATTTGCTGCTTCCTCAGGTGGGGGTCAGTGTCAGTGTTTGCTGCTTCCTCAGGCGGGGGTCAGTGTCAGTGTTTGCTGCTTCCTCAGGTGGGGGTCAGTGTCAGTATTTGCTGCTTCCTCAGGCGGGGGTCAGTGTCAGTATTTGCTGCTTCCTCAGGCGGGGGTCAGTGTCAGTATTTGCTGCTTCCTCAGGCGGGGGTCAGTGTCAGTATTTGCTGCTTCCTCAGGCGGGGGTCAGTGTCAGTATTTGCTGCTTCCTCAGGTGGGGGTCAGTGTCAGTGTTTGCTGCTTCCTCAGGCGGGGGTCAGTGTCAGTGTTTGCTGCTTCCTCAGGCGGGGGTCAGTGTCAGTATTTGCTGCTTCCTCAGGCGGGGGTCAGTGTCAGTATTTGCTGCTTCCTCAGGCGGGGGTCAGTGTCAGTATTTGCTGCTTCCTCAGGCGGGGGTCAGTGTCAGTATTTGCTGCTTCCTCAGGTGGGGGTCAGTGTCAGTATTTGCTGCTTCCTCAGGTGGGGGTCAGTATTTGCTGCTTCCTCAGGCGGGGGTCAGTGTCAGTATTTGCTGCTTCCTCAGGCGGGGGTCAGTGTCAGTATTTGCTGCTTCCTCAGGCGGGGGTCAGTGTCAGTATTTGCTGCTTCCTCAGGTGGGGGTCAGTGTCAGTGTTTGCTGCTTCCTCAGGCGGGGGTCAGTGTCAGTGTTTGCTGCTTCCTCAGGCGGGGGTCAGTGTCAGTATTTGCTGCTTCCTCAGGCGGGGGTCAGTGTCAGTATTTGCTGCTTCCTCAGGCGGTGGTCAGTGTCAGTATTTGCTGCTTCCTCAGGCGGGGGTCAGTGTCAGTATTTGCTGCTTCCTCAGGCGGGGGTCAGTGTCAGTATTTGCTGCTTCCTCAGGTGGGGGTCAGTGTCAGTGTTTGCTGCTTCCTCAGGCGGGGGTCAGTGTCAGTGTTTGCTGCTTCCTCAGGCGGGGGTCAGTGTCAGTGTTTGCTGCTTCCTCAGGCGGGGGTCAGTGTCAGTATTTGCTGCTTCCTCAGGCGGGGGTCAGTGTCAGTATTTGCTGCTTCCTCAGGCGGGGGTCAGTGTCAGTATTTGCTGCTTCCTCAGGCGGGGGTCAGTGTCAGTATTTGCTGCTTCCTCAGGCGGGGGTCAGTGTCAGTATTTGCTGCTTCCTCAGGCGGGGGTCAGTGTCAGTATTTGCTGCTTCCTCAGGCGGGGGTTAGTGTCAGTATTTGCTGCTTCCTCAGGCGGGGGTCAGTGTCAGTATTTGCTGCTTCCTCAGGCGGGGGTCAGTGTCAGTATTGTGGCTCCTGTTCCGGACCTGCCTCCGTATTACGTTTTTTAACAGGCATAAATCCTTCAGGAATTTTGAGGCACATTTTGAACTGCCTGCACGTATTTTCCTCCTGCGTTTTCCGCCCGCGACCATTGCAGTTAATGTAAGGACCATGTCCAAAAAAACGCCATGAACAACGCTCATTAACTAGCACCACAGGTTTTTCCTGTCTCCTATTGATTTCAATGGGAGGTCAGAGCCGGAAGCCGCTTGTTTTTCTGCGAGGGGTCATTGGCTGCACGGGAAAAATAATTCCTCTGCCTCCCCTTAAATTAATTGGGGGTGATTTCGGCTGTTTTTTGGTGCTGATTCCGAAGCAGCTTCCACATCAAAATCAGCGCCAAAAAACTCAGTGTCAACTGACCCTAAATAAACAGAATAAAATGTGATGGGAGCAGTGGGTGGGTGGGAGTGCAATGGTGTCAAGCAGTACCTGGAAGGGGTCTAACTATTATCATTGCTATGGGTCCACCAGCCCTCTATGTAAGTCACTGAGAAGGACTATACAAAATGACTGGGCCACTGACTCAATCCAATGGACAATGACAATAAACCTTTGGACACCAGGGACCTGGAGGCTGAATTGCTGGTCACCTGGGATAGCGTCAGTAAAACACAGAACACGCTAGGCCGGGACACTAAACTATTGAACACTAAGGACTGGGCAGTAAATATAGCGACACCAGGGACCTGAACACTGGGACAGGAATATCATAAACCATATATTTGGGGACCACTAGGATAATGTACTAAACTCCTTGACAACAGGGACTAAGACAATAAGAATGAGACGACTCCTGTGTTTCCAGCAGCTCAGTGTTTTATTGCATAGTTAATAACAGTTTCTATACGTATATCATATATATCTATATACACTCCACACCCGGTGACTCCAAGTAAGGCCTCGTCCCTGGACATCTCACAGCGACCTCTCCATGGAGTGGAATCATGTACGAATTTCATGTCATGTGACAATAAATAAAATATGCAATGTATCAATAAATAATTTCCCAGTTAAATACATGAGGATATTATAATCAGAGTGTTCCTTTATACAGGGGGTAGATGTGGAGTAGATAAAGTTGACTGCCGCAGATACAATATACAGCAAACTCACTGCTGCCCCAAGTGGTTACAACCCCACATTGCAATTGTTTAAAAATCCATTATATACAGACCCATATGGGGAGGCAGGTGGTCTTGTTCAGCAGTGCTCCTGCACCCACCCAAGACAGTAACTGAGACTTTTTGAAGAATTATGTGATTTCTAACCTTTAGGCTGGATGCACCAAAAGAGAAGTGTGAAGATAACAAGATAATGGAGCGTTTATTAGAAAGAAGCCCGTTAATCACCCTGCGGAAGGCAATGGTTCAGACGCAGCTAATTAAAAGAAACACTTACGGTAATATTATGAGGTTTAACACACGTGAGCGGGCGCTCTCACCCTGAACGTGATCTTCTAGCTCTATAAAGCCGATTTGTATCTGTGTTCAGTTTGCAGGAGGGTCATTTACCATAAAACATTACAAAGTATAAGATTGTCAATATTTTCCAGTTTATATATTCTTTGTATAATCACTAATTTTACAACTTTCTCATATACTTTGTTTTTGCAATTCCCAACAATTTTCAAAATCTCTGTTTGATTCAGAGGCTGAAAAACCCATCCTTAGGCCCCATGCACACGACTGTAAAAACACCCGTAATCACGGGCCCATAGACTTCCATTGGCCACGGGTACCTCCCCGTATGCTTACGGGAAGACGCCCGGGCCGTTGAAAAATATAGAACATGTCCTATTTCAGGCCGTAATTACGGGAGCGTTGCTAGGCGACATCAGGGGATTTACATTTTTGAATAAAGAGAAGCAGAGAAAATGGCGTCTGAGAGATCATGTGACCCTTTTATGAGGTTTGGACATGATTGTGACAATTTCCAGCCCCCCTTTTTTTACGGGGCCGTAAATACAGGTGGAATAGGGTTGACAATGGACCCGTATTTACGGGCACGGGTCCATAGATACGGGTTAAATACAGGTTACAAACATGTGACAAAGGACCCGTATTTACGGCCAGAATTTAAGCGGAGGGAAAAAAATACGGTCATGTGCATGGGGCCTTACCCGGTAGTGATGCAACGTATTAGTGAACTTTCAGCTGTGTGAGCAGGACTAGGTCAAAACAGGTTTCAGTCTTTGAATGGAAACAAGAATGTTGCCATTTACTGATATTTTCAAGATCTTTGCTTGCTGTTGGTGAATGGAAACAGACTGAAAAATCCATCCTTATCTAGTCCACCTGCCACAGGTTCCTGTTACAAGCTCTGTACCTCTGTCAGTTGGATATTATTAGTATGGGCTTCCATTCACTGACAGTAAGTATATACTTTAAAAAATAATGAAGAATTGACACACAAAGTATATTAGAAAATTGCAGAACTTTGCATTAAATTATGATCTAAAGTGTAGCTAAACGTTCGACAAACTTCTGAGATGTCGTAGCGACATGTCAGAAGTTTGGATTGGTGGGGGTCCGAGCACTGAGACCCCCACCAATCACTAGAACGAAGCAGCTGAAGGTCTCGTGTGAGCGCTCCGCTGCTTCGTGTCTGTTCGCCGTTTTCCGGAAATAAATGTATCATTGTACAGACTCAATATAAAATGTATGAGCCCGCACTCCGATACATCGGCTTTCCGGAAAAAGACAAACAGACACGAAGCAGAGTAACGCTCACACGAGACCTTCAGCTGCTTCGTTCTAGCGATTGGTGGGGGTCTCAGTGCTCGGACCCCCACCAATCCAAACTTCTGACATGTCACTAGGACATGTCAGAAGTTTGTCGAACGTTTAGCTACTTAAGTCTGATCGGTGAGGGACCACTTAGATCAGCAGAATTCCAGTGGGTGCAGCCGTCCTTTCTGGTTTTATCCAGGCACAGTAGTATAAACATGGAAGGGGACGCAATGCTGGACGGAGTGCCATGGCCTTTTTGTTCTGCAATGGGTCCTGAGGGTTGGTCTCCCACCGATCACATATTGGACAGACCATCAAAGTGTTTTCCCGGAGAACTCCTTTAACCTTCTTATGACTGTTGAACTCCCTTGATGGCAGTTTTACATTTGTTACATATAAACTTTCTGCAATTTGCAAAGCAGGAAAAAGATAACAAGAAATATCCAGTGTTTTTATACAAATGACAAAACTAATTTCTTCTTTTGCCCACAAAAATAATTTGTGCTATATATAAAGCGGGCAGTATTGCATTTATAGATCTACGGACGAGATCAGTTACTCGTATAGAATGAATCTTTTATATGCAAAATGATACATTTAATTAACCTGAATACGTCCTATTTCCGCCCTCGCACGGCTCGGGAAGAAACAACGACAGAGCTGTCACTTGTGACTCCACTGCTGCAATAATCCCATTTTCTGCTCTTTATCTCTGGATATTTTTGGCTCCATGCAATGACAGTATTTTACCAAAAAGCACAGGCACGGATCCTGTCCTAATGGAGTGTGAATGTTTTATAGCACAAAATGAATTCTGTGGAGACAAAACTACAAATGTTTGACAGAATGAAGGCCATGATATGATGATTTGCTCAATCAAATAATTTCTGTGTCATAAAAAGCTATTCTATGTCCCTCCCTAAGGGTTGCACGTGTCCCCCACTGTTGATGCCAACGTCTTCTGCACTAATCTCGTAGACCGGGTACTCATTTCTTTGCTTTGTTTATACGCTGTTCCCTTGTGGAGGCTTCTATTCTGTACACGTACCGTTGTCTAAATAAGAGTTGAATCCCCCTTAGAAAATGGGTTTCTGTGTCACATAAGTAAAATTATGTTTCACAAATGGGCATTCGGAGTCCAAAAATGTTATTATGTGCCACAAATGACTGTTATGTGTTACAAAATGGCATTGTGCATTAGGTTTTGGCTTATGTCCATCAAAAAACGTGTTACCTTTTGACCTCTGAATTACTGATTATCTCACCTTTAACCCAAAGCAAAGTTGATACACAGGGATCACCCAATCTCTGTAAGGCCCTGTTCACACCGAGTATTTTTCAGGCAGAAAAATCTGCCTCAAAATTCCCTCAAGAAAACTGCCGCGAAAACCGCGATCTCTGCCTCCCATTGATGTCAATGGGAGGTCAGAGACGGAAACGCCCGAAAAAAGTGCATGCAGCTTCTTTTTCTCGCGAGAGTTTTTATACCACTCGCGGGGAAAAATGCCTCTGCCTCCCATTGAAATCAATGGGAGTCAATTTCGGGCGGATTTTGGCGCTGTTTCCAACACCATTTCCGTGTCAAAAACAGTGCCAAAATACTCTGTGTGAACTCACCCTAAGGCTGGATTCACACGAGCGTGGCGTTTTTGCGGACGCGCAAAATCCACTTGACAGCTCCGTGTGACATCCGTGTTTGATGCGCAGCTGCGTGATTTTCACGCAGCCGCCATCATAGAGATGAGGCTAGTCGACGTCAGTCACTGTCCAGGGTGCTGAAAGAGTTAACCGAGAACTTCCCTCCCGGCCTTGGTGACGCGCCTCTCTTGACATCTGGCCCCACCTCCCTGGATGACGCGGCAGTCCATGTGACCGCTACAGCCTGTGCTTGGCCTGTGATTGGCTGGAGCTGTCACTTGGACTGAATTGTCATCCCGGGAGGTCAGACTGGAGGAAGAAGCCGGGACTTATCGGTAAGTCAGAACTTCGTTTTTTTTTACACGTTCATGTATATTGGGATCGGAAGTCACTGTCCAGGGTGCTGAAACAGTTTAACTCTTTCAGCACCCTGGACAGTGACTATCTCCTGACGTCGCGTACCGGAATTTTTTTTTGCCGAGTTCGGCCGAACCCGGTGAAGTTCGGTTCGGTTGTCTGGGTTCGCTCATCTCAAAAACACTCCGTTTGGATGTTTGTAAACAGAAAAGCACGTGGTGCTTTTCTGTTTACATTCATCCTTTTGACAGCTCTTGTGCGAATCACGCAGTTCGCATGGAAGTGCTTCCGTGCGGCATGAGTGGTTTTCACGCACCCATTGACTTCAATGGGTGCGTGATGCGTGCAAAACGCTGAAAGAACGGACATGTCGTGACTTTTTTTCAGCGGACTCACGCTGAGGAAAAATCACGGACATGTCTGCACGGCCCCATAGACACATATAGGTCCGTGCAACGCGCGTGCAAATCACGCGCGTTGCACGGACGTTTTTCCCGTTCGTCTGAATCAAGCCTAAGGCCGGATTCACACGAGCGTGTGAGTTTTGCGCGCGCAAAAACGCTGCGTTTTGCGCGCGCAAAAGGCACTTAACAGCTCCGTGTGTCATCCCTGTATGATGCGTGGCTGCGTGAGTTTCGCGCAGCCGCCATCATTATGACACTCTGTTTGGATGTTTGTAGCACGTGGTGCTTTTCTGTTTTCAATCATACTTTGTACTGCTGTTGCGCGAATCACGCGCGTCCCACGGAAGTGCTTCCGTGTGGTGCGCGTGATTTTCGCGCACCCACTGACTTCAATGGGTGCGTGATGCCGCGAACAACGCACAAATATAGGACATGTCGTGAGTTTTACGCAGCGGACTCACGCTGCGCAAAAATCACTGACTGTCTGCACGGCCCCATAGACTAACATAGGTCCGTGCGACACGCGTGAAAATCCCGCGCGTTGCACGGACGTATATCACGTTCGTCTGAATAAGCCCTAAGAGTTCAGGACATGCGTTAAAGGGATTGTCATATTTGAAAAACACCGTTTTATACACCCTATTAGGGTAATAGAGGGGGGTCCTCTGTTCGCGATCGTCATCTCTTGGGCAGAGTGGAGAGCGGTTAGATAGAGCGTCTCTCTCTCTCTCTCTCTTGAGGACTCGTCCTGTATTACACAGGCATCACATTGACATGAATGGACACTGTGTAATGCTTCATTTCTCCTGTGGTGGCGCTGCAGGGAAACTGAACACTTACTGCCAGGTTTCTCCACAGATTAGAGGTGATCGCTGGGGGTCTCAGCAGGGGAAACTTTTTCATCTGTTTATTGTCAAGAGACCCTTCTAACAAGTAGGGATTGTACAGAGCGGAGACCTCCTTAAATGCCTGAAGACTATATTCGATAGAAATGGTATTTCATAATGCGAATGAACTAAACATAACTTCTATATATAACAGTAGAGAACCAGCAAGGGCTTGTTCATACATAACAGATTTGTTGCAGAAATTTATCAGACTGTGTAATGCTCTTCTGAAAACCGCAGGAATTCACTCCGCTTTCCGCAGCAGTTAAGGCTCGTCCACACGCTGTGGAATTGGCGCATTTTAACAAATCTCGTCCACACGCTGCATAAAATTTCCAAGCCAAAATTGACCTGCGGTGCGTATTTTTCGGACCGCAGCACGTCCATTCCTGCTGCAGAAAGTGTCCAGAATTGCTGCATTTTTCAGAGGAGATGTCGCCATCTCCTAACATTGGGAAAAACGCAGCAAAATCCGCACCATTTTCTGCTGTAAAAAAACACAGGAAATCGTGCGTTTCAGAGGAAAGCCTTTGACTTTCAACGGAATTGCTGCAGAAATGTTGTGTGTGGACAAGTCTTAATGGACATGCGGCAGAACTAAAATTACGCACCACGGGTGAATTTGTGGACATCGTTTTTTTTGCAGCGTGTGGATGACATTTGTTCAGTGACACTCACTTTGCTGCTACTGTATTCCGCTGCATCCGCAATTCCTGACGGAAAATACGCAGCCAATCCGTTACGTGTGGACAAGCCCTAATGATTCAATAAGGGATGAGTGAAGGGATCTGATCAATATGCCAGCACACCGCATCCAATGGATTAATCGATGCGCCAATTATTTGATTCACTTAAAGTGACTCACAAATGCGTCAAATTTATTTTCCCAGGGGTTTGCAAATCTAATAAAATCAAATCAGGCAGAATCAGTCTCTATTAATAACTATGATAACTATTTTACAGAGGCTTTAGAGGCAGCTATGTGGGGCAACGAGTTTCCAGCTGAAATTTTAACATTGTATCATAAAATAAACATTACATTCATTCCGTCTATAGCAGCGCTGAGGGGAAGAGACACATGAAGAAGTTTGTTCCCGATGCTGATATTTTAGCGGGTCTTCCCACAAGGTAAACATTCCTTCACATTGCAATATTATATTTGCTGCCGTGCTCAGGTATTAACAATGAATTTCAGATTTCTTTCTATTTTAAGCCTTTAAAATGCAGAATTTTTTACACTTCGAATCTGTGATTGTAAATAATTAATCTTAAATATTTTTCACTAGAATGAAACAATAAATTTGGTGCCACTTTTTTTGTTGTGCTTTGCATGTATATAATGAAAAGTTCTGCAACATTCTAATATACTTTATATTTCAATTTCTCACAGATCTCTGCTTGCTGTCAGTGAATAGGAACTCGTCTTGATCATTTCCAATGGACACAGGTGCAGGGTTTGTTACACTATCAGATCTCTCTTCTGATGTGCGATGCAATTGTGTCAGTTGGACATACTCAGGTTGGGTTTTTAGCCTCTGAATGTAAAATGTTTTTATTCACTAGCAGCAAGCAGACATCTTTAAAATGTTGAAAAAAATCAAACACAAAGTCTATTAGAAAGTTGCAGAATGTTTCATTATATAGTGATTACACTTTATTTACATAACACCAGAAAAATATTATGCAGGATTAGAAAAACATGCGTGATATTTTCTATAAACAGCGCCACACGTGTCCACAGGTTGTGTGAGAATTTGCAGCTTAGCCCCATTTACTACAATGAGCTGCAATACCAGTCACAACCAATGGACAGGTGTGGTGCTATTTCTGGATGAAATCAGTTATATTTTCCTAATCCTGTACAACCTCTTTAACTACCAGATTGGAAGAAATGTTGCGCTGTTCTTACTACGACTGCGCTTACCCTCGAGCACAGTGTCTGCCTCCGTGCCCGCAGAACTAACCATTGTGACACTTCCATTATTCCCTTTCTGATTCACAAATTCCCTTCACATCCTAATATTTTTTAAAAACAGATATGAAAGAGATACAATAAATCTATGTACATATATGCAGAAACTTAGAATGCTGTCTGAAGAGGAAGCCGAATTTATCACAGTGGAACTTGCTGAATATAAATTTGGCGCATCTTACCAGACACTTTTCTTTTCCTTAAGCCATGATCACAAACGCAGTTTTTAGCTCAGGTTTTTTTTTTTAGCCAAATACAGGAATGGACAGAAAGGAACGGATATGCATCAGTCATTTCTTTACACCTTTCCCTCCTCTTGAATCCACTTCTGGCTTTGGCTAGAAAACGGAGCCAAAAACTGCATCAAAACGGTGTGTGAACCTGGCCTTATACCAACTCTTGGTTGATTTAGATTTTGTTTGGCCAGAGGCTGGAGTCACACATGCAGTTTTCATGGCAGTATTTGATGCAGTTTTTTTTGCCAAAGCCAAGAGTAAATTCAAAAGGAGGAAAATTATAAAAGGAAAAACTGACGAGCCGTCAGCCGGGAGCTGCCAATAGCAAACATCCAAATTCTGCTTTTCACAGGTGCAAAAATCTTCATAGCGCCTGCTCATTGGTCCTTGAAGATTTTCCTTATTTCTGCATAAATAAACATTGGCCCCCTCCTTCCTAAGCCCTAGAGCCATCCACACATGGTGCATAGTCCATCATAGATGTAGATATACAAGGTGAGGAGCTATAAGAAATACCACACTGGTTCCTCTACAGTGACACAGTCCATATTGTATCCTGCCTGATGGGGAAGGATACAATGTATCAGAGCTTTGTTTTGTACTGCAGAAAATAATGCAACATTTCCTGGTTTTGGATACAAGGATGCGACCTGAACGTGGTCTCTTTAAATGAACCTCCTATTGTTGATGGTCGTCATCTTCAACTGGCAGTCTATAGGTAGGGGAATATCTAGCAGGTTTCTCTCCTCAGACGACTCCCGGAGTCTTTGTTCCTCGATGCGAGTCACAAGTTGATCCCTCTGCTCGATGACTCTCATCATCTCAGCAAATGTCTCCTCTTCCTCTGCAATGTCCTTCTCGTCTCTGAGTGCCGCTGATGGGAGATAAATCACATATGTCATCTTTATCATGACCAAAGAAATCAAATACTATTTTCAAGGGAATGAGATGTATGAAGACAAGCAATAGGCTCCCCAATTTAGAGATCAGCATTCTGCGGGTAGGGGGACTGTACTATACACCCACACACTAATATATTAGAATTTCCATGAGAATACTCTTAAAGGGCAATCTTCACTTAGAGGTACAATACTGTAGGCTGGCACAATGACTCCACCGGCAGAATACGGAGTGCAGCTCTGGAGTATAATACAGGATATAACTCGGGATCAGTACAGGATAAGTAATGTAATGTATGTACACAGTGACTCCACCGGCAGAATAGTGACTGCAGCTCTGGAGTATAATACAGGATATAACTCAGGATCAGTACAAGATAAGTAATGTAATGTATGTACACAGTGACTCCACCAGCAGAATAGTGAGTGCAGCTCTGGAGTATAATACAGGATGTAACTCAGGATCAGTACAGGATAAGTAATATAATGTATGTACACAGTGACTCCACCAGCAGAATAGTGAGTGCAGCTCTGGAGTATAATACAGGATGTAACTCAGGATCAGTACAGGATAAGTAATGTAATGTACACAGTGACTCCTCCAGCAGAATAGTGAGTGCAGCTCTGGAGTATAATATAGGATGTAACTCAGGATCAGTACAGGATAAGTTATGTATGTACACAGTGACTCCACCAGCAGAATAGTGAGTGCAGCTCTGGAGTATAATACAGGATGTAACTCAGGATCAGTACAGGATAAGTAATGTAATGTATGTACACAGTGACTCCACCAGCAGAATAGTGAGTGCAGCTCTGGAGTATAATACAGGATGTAACACAGGATCAGTACAGGATAAGTAATGTAATGTATGTACACAGTGACTCCACCAGCAGAATAGTGAGTAGAGCTCTGGAGTATAATACAGGATATAACTCAGGATCAGTACAGGATTAGTAATGTAATGTATCTACACCGTGACTCCACCAGTAGAATAGTGAGTGCAGCTCTGGAGTATAATACAGGATATAACTCAAGATCAGTACAGGATAAGTAATGTAATGTATGTACACAGTGACTCCACCAGCAGAATAGTGAGTGCAGCTCTGGAGTATAATTCAGGGTAAGTAATGTAATGTATGTACACAGTGACTTCACCTGCAGAATAGTGAGTGCAGCTCTGGAGTATAATACAGGATGTAACTCAGGATCAGTACAGGATAAGTAGTAGATTCATTCTATAGGTAACCTGCAAAATGGGTCTCGAAGGTGAACACAGGATTTAGAGGGGTTCATTGCCATCTGTTACTTTCTCATCACTATATACGTGTGGATGTGACGGATCACGTATTGTACCAGAAGATGAGCTTCATATATAAACTTACGGTCAATCATCATCTTCTCTCGCACCTTTTGTTCTAATCGTCCTTGTTGATCCTCCAGCTCTAATTCTCTCGCTCTGTGGAGAAAAACAACAATCCATAATCATGTTATTAATGAATTGTTTAATGAGTAATGATTCATTAATTGAAATTGTTTAAGGTTTATCGTAAATAAATCGTAACCGTCGTACAATAAAAAGTTCTGCAAATTTCTAATATACTTAATTTAACTAATTTTAACCTATGGGGGACGCAGATATATATACATACATACATGCTGTGTTATGTGCTGCGTAAACATACAGATAGACACACATACACTAACAGTGATAACACTACTGCACTAGGTTGAGCCTGAACCTGTTGGGGGGTGGGTCGGATTAACATGGGACCCTCTATCATTTCAACACATCCTAATAGGACATTTAGAAACGCGCTGGAGGCTGTATGGCGGCACATGACGTCCCTGCGGCTTCATACTATAGAGTCGTGAGCTGCCATATGGTGCTTAGTGTGGCCCTGTGTTATGAGGTTATTCTCCGTCTACGGCTCCGTACAACTCGGAGGTCATATAGAGGTTATACGGAGATAATTGAATGGTGCCGTAATTTGGCCATGAGTATAAAGCAGAAAACTCATACATAAATAAATAACATTAGAATTATATTTAGTCCCCTAATAAATATTCAACAATCTTGGGTCACACATAACCCAGTCGTGAATACGGACGCGTGGCGCCAAACCATGCAACGGATCTGTGTTAATACTAAATGTTAAAAACACTGTCCCAGTCTCATTAATCTTGCTGTGCCCGAGATTGGAAAACTGTTTTTGCAGCCTCCGAAAAATAAAAAATAAATATATTTATTTATTTTTCTTACGCTACGACTTGTTGCGCCGTCTCAGGGTGAAGAAGAAAGAAGCGATTGTGGCTGTTTGTGTTACATATTATTTTTTTTCCTCTCGCTATGCTAATGAGAAGATTCTATGCGAGGAGTTAAAGCCTCAATTTAGCGCGGTAATGAGATCTGCATGCGGTGGGAAGACAATATACACCTGTGCGTATGGCCGAAATTAATAGGTTCCCATATTTCCTGTCCTTCTTGTATCCCCCCCAAGGATTCATTGTGCATACTGATGGCGAGCGCCACCGAACTTACACGGATAAGAGCCCAGACTCGTAACGATTCAATTTACTCTTTTCAATGGCGAGCTGGAACCAGTCGCGCAGGAGCCGGGCTTCATCCTGTGCGCCTGAATCTGTTAGAGAAATGAATGCGGAATAACACCGGTTACAAGGCTGCGCTCTGCATTACACAACTGTTTTACATTCAGTTTGCATGATATGTATTTACCGCCGTGATAAACGGTTTAGTATGCGCTTGTTTGTATCATTTGCTTTTCATCTTGTTTCGTCAGGTGAGGGGGGGAGAGGGGTTGACATAAAATTGACAACAGTAAAAAAATTATATATATGTATACAGTGAAATTCCTTTAATCCGGCATCCGATAATCCAGAAAATCTCATGATCTGGGACTTCTTTCCAGCACAGAACTGCAATATAATGTGGAATTTTTCAAATGAAAGCGAAGGCATATATAGAAGTGAAGGGGTCCCTTCTGGTGCAGGGGCTGCCTCTATGGTATGTACGTCCATGACAGACCCTATAGACCACAGAAGACCCCATTACAGCTCCCACAGGGATTGTCACTTTCCCAGACGACTAAGAATATATCCACATGTGGCTTAAATATTAGTGGCGAATCCGCAGCAAAATCTACAAAATCCCTCTGGAAGGAGTAAGATTCGTAACAGAAGTTGACGTGCTACGGATTTTAAAATCTGCACCGCAGGTGAATTTCCATGTCAACATTTTCCGCAGCGTGTGGATGAGATTGGTTAAACTCTCATCTTCTTTGCTGCAAATGCAATATGCTGCGGATTTTCCACCTGAAAATCCGGACGGAAAATCAGAAGCAAATCCGCTACGTGTGAACCTTGGCGTTTATTCACATGGTGGTCGTGGTTTTGGCCACGATTTTTGCAGTCACAGCCAAACTGGCATTTTACAGCAATTCCGTTTTATGCTACGACATTGGATAGAGGAGGGGGAGGGTGTATCACCTCATAATGGTTCATTACCGCCATTCAGGAATCTCGGAAAATCGGTAATGTAGTCATAAGTACTGTCACCCAGCTTTCCCAGAAACAGACAAAACGAATAAACAGCTGGATTTTCCATTGGTGAATATGGGGCCACTTTCATCAGACGGGCTCCACACTCACGAAAAATGGTGCATGGTGTATGTCAATACAGCACTAGTACTATATATATATATATATATACACTCGATTTGTGTATGCTGCAAATTGTGAAAGTGAAAACTAACGGTCACATCAAGAACAAAAAAAGAAAAGGTGATGAGACGCTCTATACATTTGCGCCAATTTTATTAACTGTGCTCCCATGTAGCTACTGTGAGGGCACATTCAGACGTGGCGGACTGTCCGCAGTGGGATTCTGCAGCAGCCGTTTTTTACATTTTTTTTTCTATAAATTTTTAGGAAAATAACTGTGCGGACCATAGGCTGCGGTGCAGAATTTTCCCTCCGCAGCAGCTCATGACGTTGCGGAGAAGAAGCGGAATTTCACTGCGGATTTCAGCCGTTGCAATGCAAAAACTGAAATCTGTGGCAAGTCCGCCGTGATATCTGCAACGTCTGAATTACCTGTCAAATATGCAAATGTTGCTGCAGATTCATTGCGTAATTGCCCCAAATCTGCACCAACATTTGCAGCGGAAAAATTCCGCCATGTCTGAACATGGCCTAAAGGTTACGTCAGGGATGACGGTGATTGACAGAAACTTTAATGTTCAAAATAAATAAAATATCAAATAATAAATTGATAATAAAATAATGATATAAAATGGCCTCCGTGTTGCTCTTAGTTTGGAGATGATTCCGTCCATAATTCCGGCCCATTGTGAGCGGCTCGTATTCTCTTTAGGACTTTATTGCATTTTGTCTCACCCACGGATGTTCTCGGCTAATTCGTCGCCTCCTAAATGGATCGCGGTGGCAACAAAAGATCTTTTCATTCCTCGCTACCATAATTATTAGAGGCGACACCGCATAAATGTCATTGAGAAGTTGTGTTCGGGCCCCGTCTCCTCGCTTCGTTATTCTAAGCCACAATAATTTTCTAATTATCTTAACATTACATACAGAGCAATTTGAAATGTATCACTACAGATGAAATGAGGCTGATTTAATAAGCATCGGACAATGACTGAGCCGCCGGCCCTATTATACATGACAGTCATAAGAGGGACCTTGTCATAGTTGAGTGGTAACTGAAAAATAACACCTTGAGTCCTGTTATGTTCTGGAGTAAGCGGGATGAGAACTCGCCGTGCAGCGCCCGAAAAAAAATGTGCAGGATTTAATGTATACATTTTGCACTATTTTATTGATACAAAGTATTTTTCTGTGCACCTTTTTCTCATTCAGGTCCATATGGGAAATTTGGATAATTTCCTTTTACCACCTGTAGGGGTCGCTGTTTCTTCAGCTGGCAATGCAGCTGTTTTGTCAATGACTAAAAATTGGAATTGAATAAAAATGCAAATATGTCATAAATGCCTGATAGGTGAGGGTGCCGCCTCTGGAACCTCAACCCACGTTCAGGCGGTCCCCGCTCCCCCATTTGAGGTGGCTACTTCCATATCGTCCATAGGCTTGAACGGAGAGCTGTAGACCTGTTAATTCAATCTCCATCTGGATGTAGGGGCTGCCACACTGGGCGAAATGAGGGTATGGGGACCCTCACCTATCAGAAGTCAGAAGAGCTGGGGGTCTCCTGACGCACATTCCAGCTGGTGAGGCGGCCACTGCATCCACACAAAGGTTGAATGGAGAGGTGGCCATATAAGTGTGCAGCTCTCTCCATTCAAGTCTATGGGAGTTATGGAAGTAGAAGTGGACGCCCACCCATCAGATATTTAGGACATATCCTGCGGATATGGAAAACCCCTTTTAGGACTGTGGAAGTTCCTGGGCAGAATCCTGTGTGAGACCCTCCGACTCTCTTCTTGTAGGAACGAAAAAAAAATAAGCCTAAGGGCGGATTCACACGAACGCGAATCGCGTCCGTGTAGGGCGCGTTGTTTTCACGCGCCACGCACAGCCCAATAGAAGTCAATGGGGCAGTACAGACAGTCCTGGTTTTTGCGCAGCGTTTGTTCACTGCGTAAAAAGCTCGACAAGTTCAATATCTCTGCGTATTTCGCGCATCACGCACCCATTGAAGTCAATGGGTGCGTGAAAATCACGCATGTCACACGGAGGCACCTGCGTGGAACGCGCGTTTTTCACGCCGGACATGTTGTCTCTATGCTAATGAGTTTGCTAATGAAAAGCTCAAAAATGCTGCAGCACAGGTGCGCACATCAAGCAGGGGTGTTGCATTGTTGGGCTTTTTGTAGGCTGGCGAAAACATGACACCTCTTTGCGTTTTTTACACGCGCCGGAAAAATGCATGTCGTACGCACGTAATACACGCACACACGCCCCAAATACGCATGCCACACGCTGCGGACACGCGCGCAAAACGCAGCGTTTTTTGCGCGCGCAAAAATGTCACGTTCGTCTGAATCAGGCCTAATGGCCATAGCACCAAGCAATGCCCAAAGAACAGTGATACATAGTACCCAAATATTACCATCCTACAATGCTACAAAAAAATCTGGGTCGGTTTTGATAAATGTGTATGTTACCAGCCGCAATTCTAGGGCAGCACGGAGTCATGCCAGGATCTGTGGGCTTGGTGGTTGTGGGTGGAACAAGTGAAGAATAGCACCATGCCGCTGTGTCTATAGATTGTAAGCTCTAAAGACCATACATGCTGCTTCAATGTAATACCATAGTGATGCGGGATATATTGTCGCGGCCATGTTTATAGAAGATGATTTAGTCATAGATAACCCTCCCACCGGCCTCCGGCGACCTCATGTGTCACCACGAGCTCGGGGAATGAGAAATGGTTTAAATTCCAACTTATTCATATTATTTTAATGTCAACTGAAGCAGCTGAAATCAGATTTCTAACCTCGCAGGATAATTAAACCATTCGTTAACTCGTCTGAGTATGAACTGCGGCAGAGAAATCCAACGCCGCGACTAAGTACAAATGTCGCTTGTAATGGGTTAATTGGCCGGTTAATACATATTACTCTCATTTATCAGCAATACTTAGCGCTCTTGTCTGCCTGAAAAGACACATTTCACAATTAGCCAAATGATCTGCATCGTCCCAATCAGTTCAGAGAGGCCTTAATGGTGGAAAATACATTACTGATATATTTATAGGGGGGGGGGGGGGACGACATTTCTGGTCTCAGGAGACGCTGCCTGGGTATTGTCACTCAGCATCAACGGGGAAGAAATACTGATTTTGTGTAATCTATCTATCTAATATCTCATATCTATCTATCTATCTATCTATCTATCTATCTATCTATCTATCTATCTATCTATCTATCTATCTCATATCTATCTATCTATCTATCTATCTATCTATCTATCTATCTATCTATCTATCTATCTATCTCATATCTATCTATCTATCTATCTCATATCTATCTATCTATCTCATATCTATCTATCTCATATCTATCTATCTATCTCATATCTATCTATCTATCTATCTATCTCTCTCATATCTATCTATCTATCTATCTATCTATCTATCTATCTATCTATCTATCTATCTCATATCTATCTATCTATCTATCTATCTATCTATCTATCTATCTATCTCATATCTATCTATCTATCTATCTCATATCTATCTATCTATCTATCTCATATCTATCTATCTATCTATCTATCTATCTCATATCTATCTATCTATCTATCTCATATCTATCTATCTATCTATCTATCTCATATCTATCTATCTATCTATCTATCTATCTATCTATCTATCTATCTATCTATCTATCATCTATCTCATATCTATCTATCTATCTATCTATCTATCTATCTATCTATCTATCTCATATCTATCTATCTCATATCTATCTATCTATCTATCTATCTATCTATCTATCTAATCTATCTATCCCCCTTCTGTTTGTCACCGACCACTGGCATAGCTGGGCTCCAGCGCTGTGCCAGGACTCCTCTGTGACACGTCGATGGTGGATTATACAAGCCATATTGCTAGATGGCTTTGGGTAACCATGAAGGTTGGTGGGACTGACCAATGGATACTTGGGTTAGTTGGCTCGGTGCAGGTGGGCACACTTGCCTTATAGGTGTGCAGGTCGCCATGGCTGCAGTGTAGTAGGGGAGCTGAGGTAGACGTGTCCTGGCTCCGCGGGTAAAGGTACTGCAATCAGCCGCACTCCCGAACTGTATCTATTGGATTGTGACAGAATTTTTTTCCATCGGTCGAGTCTGATCTGGCTAAGGCTGTGCCCTCCTTATCGCGACCATTATATTGAGAATGCAGTAGGGTGAGGGTAATGAAAGTGGCGGCAAATGTTAGCATTGCTGGGTTGGTATAATCATCATCATTGCACATAATGTCCTTTTTCTGCTGAAGGTCGGCACAGCAGCCCCCATATTACCAGCCAGTGTATTGTGCGCCGGCATCTTCCTGAGCACACGTTCTCCTGATCTTATTGCACTTTGCCCTCTGTATATAAGACGCACTTTGAAGGATTTACCTGTTTCTCCTCGCAGAGCCTTCTCCAGCTTGATACCTTGTATGTCAAGTGCTCGCTGCTTCTCTTCAGCTTCTTGGAGCTGACGCTGAATTGTCTAAGGGAAGAATTGTTTGTTACAATGTTGCACTTGTGGGGGTGTTAGAAGCTGATCGTACAGACCCGCTCTGTTGTAATGTAACACGTATAGAACCTACAGAGAAGTGCCCGCACCTGACACCCTGTCCCAAGTTATCTAAATCCATCTGTACATTTCACTGCTCCTAGAAACGTGTGTTCATAAGGGAGGTCGTTCCTGGGCCTGAGTAAAAGAGTCTAATACAAAGTCTAGAAGAGTTGTCATTGGGAAGTATCGCTGCAAAGCATCATGGTCCAAAAACTTCCACGCATACATGGATGTGGAACGGATGAACCTGATCTTGGGTTTCCAGTTTTGTGTATAATGAAAACTTCTTGAACTTCCTAATAAACTTTGGGGGGTATTTAATAAACAATGTAAAGTCGCTAATTTTGGCGGACACCACATTTGTGCTAAAATTTGCCACTTTTCACTTTTTTCACCACTTTTTAAAAGTGTGGCGAAAAATGGGGTAAGTTATGTGGGAGGGGGAAGGGCCATTACTGGTCCAACAGATTTACTATAAGTAACATCAGAAATTGGTGTCATTTATAGCGCAAATATTAATATGAGCAGGCGTACATTTTAATTTCTGCCAAACATGCGCCAAATTTATTAGGAGACGGGACTTCTTAAATTCGGGCCATTTTTCTCCTACTAAGTCTGGATTAAGACTGGCATATGAATGTCACTCTCAAAAAAATGTCCCTAGGTGTTTCAATACTTCCACATGTTTAAGATCTTGCTGTCAGTGAATGGGGGCATTTTTTTTTTTTTACATACAGAGACTGAAGACCAGTCCTAACCTAATACTTCTCACATCTGAGGGTTTGTTACAATTCTATCCAGTATAGACAATCCTCTATGAGGTTAAAACATCAGAATATTGCAGATATATACGCCAGCGATGAGTTGATGTAAGGAAGGGAAGTGTGTCTAACATGTTTAGCGAGACGCGCCATTTTGATAAATGTGGTGTAATTTGCACCATTTTCACTGGTAAAAGGAAACATCTTCCAGCAATATTGGAAAATCCCCAAAGTCATTTAGATAGATACAGAATGATTACAAATACATCAAACCAGAAACCTCCTTAATGGAGAATATTTATGACAGGGTTATCCCCATCTTTATGCCATTTCCACAAGTCTCATAGATGTGGGTTCCAGCTGAGACCCGCACCTATAGCGGGAACGGGGGTCCGCTTGCTTGGCTATTTCCATAACTCCCTTAGAACGGAATGGAGAGAGCCGCGCGGCCACCTTAACATTCATTCTCTGCTTGGATGTGGTTGGGACCACCGTTGTCGCCATAGGTGAGGGTCCCAGAGCTGGAACGCGCATATTTCACACAATTATGGAATATTCCGTGGATTTACCATAAATGCCTTACATGGTAATCGCCTCTAAGAGGTGTGAATATTTTTTTTATTACGTCTGCTATCTAAGCAGCACCTCAAATCTGTTTGTCCATTGCCTAGCAACAGGTGACAACTCCAAAGTGTCTTATTCTTATGTGAATGCGGTTGTCACCGGCAAATCTAGCCATTGATAATACTACATCCCCCTGATGTGGCAGGACGGTCTTCAGCCCCTCAGGTACAAGGGCAAAGGTAGATTGCAACCTTGGCACCCGCTATAACTACCCCAGCTCCGCATCCAGGATTTCTCCAGATATTTGAATGCTGCTCTCTATCTTTGGAGTTAGATTTTCTATTTCATTAACTGCGGGTGGTTTACAAGAAAGCAGACGGGGCTGGCAGACGATATTTTGTTTTCCTGTAATTACTTAAAATGAATGGTTCAGTGTCCATGACTGCAATCCACATCGTGTGGCTGCTGTGCCAGCGCTGGGTATTCTGCGTGTGGTACAGATGGATTTACTGTACCCTTCCCCCATCTCTCTCTCCTTCATAACGTTCCTCCAAATAATAATGATTTTTGAGCCTGTTGTAATCTGGTGTAAAGGATGTGAAAGCTTCAGGGACCTTGGAGGACAATGCGGGTCTTATCAAGGCCGACGTGTAAAACCTGTTAAATTATCCCTTTACACGAACGCCACGCAGCACAAATCCTGGCAAACAAGTGAATTATTAGAGTTAAAAAGTGTTATCTTTAAATGGAAGTGATTGACTGACGGTTCTGCTATAAAACTCGGTTATTCTTTCCATGTGAACAAGTAGTAAAAATTCCATTTAAAAAGGAAAAAATACAAGCGCGACCGTCCTAAAATGTTGTTCTACCTAGAAAAGCATGTCTACGAACCTTAATTATTATCCAGTCTCAGTATCTTTATTATTCTGTGTATATATATATATATACACACACTACACTGTAGCACTTCTCCTGTCCTGTATACTGGGTGTAATTCTCAGTATCTGTATTATTCTGTATATATACACACTGCACAGTACCACTTCTCCTGTCCTGTATACTGGGTGTGATTCTCAGTATCTGTATTATTCTGTATATATACACTGCACAGTACCACTTCTCCTGTCCTGTATACTGGGTGTGATTCTCAGTATCTGTATTATTCTGTATATATACACACTGCACAGTACCACTTCTCCTGTCCAGTATACTGGGTGTAATTCTCAGTATCTGTATTATTCTGTATATATACACACTGCACAGTACCACTTCTCCTGTCCTGTATACTGGGTGTGATTCTCAGTATCTGTATTATTCTGTATATATACACTGCACAGTACCACTTCTCCTGTCCTGTATACTGGGTGTGATTCTCAGTATCTGTATTATTCTGTATATATACACTGCACAGTACCACTTCTCCTGTCCTGTATACTAGGTGTAATTCTCAGTATCTGTATTATTCTGTATATATGGACACTGCACAGTACTACTTCTCCTGTCCTGTATACTGGGTGTAATTCTCAGTATCTGTATTATTCTATATATATGGACACTGCACAGTACCACTTCTCCTGTCCTGTATACTGGGTGTAATTCTCAGTTTCTGTATATATGGACACTGCACAGTACCACTTCTCCTGTCCTGTATACTGGGTGTAATTCTCAGTATCTGTATTATTCTGTATATATATACACTGCACAGTACCACTTCTCCTGTCCTGTATACTGGGTGTAATTCTCAGTATTTGTATTACTCTGTATATATGGACACTGCACAGTACAACTTCTCCTGTCCTGTATACTGGGTGTAATTCTCAGTATCTGTATAGTTCTGTATATATGGACACTGCACAGTACCACTTCTCCTGTCCTGCATACTGGGTGTAATTCTCAGTATCTGTATTATTCTGTATATATACACTGCACAGTACCACTTCCCCTGTCGGGTGTAATTCTCAGTATCTGTATTATTCTGTATATATGGACACTGCACACTACCACTTTTCCTGTCCTGCATACTGGGTGTAATTCTCAGTATCTGTATTATTCTGTATATATGGACACTGCACAGTACCACTTCTCCTGTCCTGTATACTGGGTGTAATTCTCAGTATCTGTATTGTTCTGTATATATGGACACTGCACACTACCACTTCTCCTGTCCTGCATACTGGGTGTAATTCTCAGTATCTGTATTATTCTGTATATATGGACACTGCACAGTACCACTTCTCCTGTCCTGTATACTGGGTGTAATTCTCAGTATCTGTATTGTTCTGTATATATATACACTGCACAGTACCACTTCTCCTGTCCTGTATACTGGGTGTAATTCTCAGTATTTGTATTACTCTGTATATATGGACACTGCACAGTACAACTTCTCCTGTCCTGTATACTGGGTGTAATTCTCAGTATCTGTATAGTTCTGTATATATGGACACTGCACAGTACCACTTCTCCTGTCCTGCATACTGGGTGTAATTCTCAGTATCTGTATTATTCTGTATATATACACTGCACAGTACTACTTCTCCTGTCCTGTATACTGGGTGTAATTCTCAGTATCTGTATTATTCTGTATATATGGACACTGCACAGTACCACTTCTCCTGTCCTGTATACTGGGTGTACTTCTCAGTATCTGTATTATTCTGTATATATGGACACTGCACAGTACCACTTCTCCTGTCCTGTATACTGGGTGTAATTCTGAGTATCTGTATTATTCTGTATATATGAACACTGCACAGTACCACTTCCCCTGTCCTGTATACTGGGTGTAATTCTCAGTATCTGTATTATTCTGTATATATGGACACTGCACAGTACCACTTCCCCTGTCCTGTATACTGGGTGTAATTCTCAGCATCTGTATTATTCTGTATATATGAACACTGCACAGTACCACTTCCCCTGTCCTGTATACTGGGTGTAATTCTCAGTATCTGTATTATTCTGTATATATGGACACTGCACAGTACCACTTCCCCTGTCGGGTGTAATTCTCAGTATCTGTATTATTCTGTATATATGGACACTGCACAGTACCACTTCTCCTGTCCTGTACACTGGGTGTAATTCTCAGTATCTGTATTATTCTGTATATATGGACACTGCACAGTACCACTTCTCCTGTCCTGTATACTGGGTGTAATTCTCAGTATCTGTATTATTCTGTATATATGAACACTGCACAGTACCACTTCTCCTGTCCTGTATACTGGGTGTAGTTCTCAGTATCTGTATTATCCTGTATATACACTGCACAGTACCACTGTGTATTTCAGTGTATAATGATGGGACTTTGCTCTTACCTGGGCTTTGTGCAGCCTCTTCAGCTCCTCCTGTTTTGCTCGCCGTCTCGCCACTTTCTCCATCTTTCTCCGCTGCCTGGAGGTACGAGTGCTCTGTTGGATTAAAACACATGGGTGGTTGATACTTTTCATACGTTCTACATGACAATAATTGTTAATACGATACTAAATACAGGAAAGGGGGGTCTGATATTTCAGGGGTACAAGATAACTGTCCGGTATTTGTGCCATCCTGCAGGGCAGTCATGCTTCAATGACAATGTCCTCACCGTTCCATTGAATACAGCATATCCAAGATTTGTCATTCAGTAATCTGGGAAAGTTTGGTGACGGCCCTTGTGGGAGCAGTACATATTTCCTATGGCTTCCCTGCTGTATTTTTTTCCCACATGTAAAATGAGCGGCCACGTTAATAACATTAGATTATGTAACTGCTTTTTAAGCGATTGTCTCGTCTATTCTGGAACGTTCCTGCGGTGTTTGCAGATATTGTGCAGCTCATTTTCCTGCCGCTTCCAACAACCTGAGATTAAATCGCGTTTCTAGGCAGATTCTCCTTTTATGGTAAAAGAGTCCAGAGTCCTGCGGGTGCTCAGCTCCAGACTTTCTGCCAAATCAGGATCTAACGATCGGTTCAGGGACGAAATCCAGAAGCCACCGCTGTCCTGGAGCGATTACAAGTCGGGGCGGAGGTGGCAAAGCGGCAGAACTGATCTGACTACTTATTTATCCTTCCACAGGCTGAATCCTGAGCTGCATGGACTCTAATCTTCATGTTTAGAGGGATATAATGTACAAGATCCAGCACATGAGGCTTAGACCGGACGTGTTCAAGTCACAATGTTTTATTTTCTCTAAATTATGATAAAAATAAAAAAAATAAGTGCAACTGAAAAAAAATATATATTTCTTATAAATTTCAATCATACGTCCTGATTTTTGCTAATCCTATAAACCTTGTGCTATTGCAATGGACAAATGGCAAAGCAATAGCACCAGCAGGTGGTAGTATGTAGGTACTACATGTGCCCACCTAAGATTGAGCATTAAACCTGAAAATGTTAAGTTTAAAAAAGGTCAGCAACTTATAATACTACAGCAGTGATATAAAAGGAGTGTCTGATATCAGTCACATATATAGATATAAGGACTGGAGGATATAATAGTACAGCAGTGATATAAGAGGAGCGGCTGATATCAGTCACATATATAGATGTAAGGACTGGAGGATATAATAGTACAGCAGTGTTATAAGAGGAGCGGCTGATATCAGTCACATATATAGATAGAAGGACTGGAGGATATAATAGTACAGCAGTCATATAAGAGGAGCGGCTGATATCAGTCACATATATAGATGTAAGGACTGGAGGATATAATAGTACAGTAGTGATATAAGAGGAGCGGCTGATATCAGTCACATATATAGATGTAAGGACTGGAGGATATAATAGTACAGCAGTGTTATAAGAGGAGCGGCTGATATCAGTCACATATATAGATATAAGGACTGGAGGATATAATAGTACAGCAGTGATATAAGAGGAGCGGCTGATATCAGTCACATATATAGATGTAAGGACTGGAGGATATAATAGTACAGTAGTGATATAAGAGGAGCGGCTGATATCAGTCACATATATAGATGTAAGGACTGGAGGATATAATAGTACAGCAGTGTTATAAGAGGAGCAGCTGATATCAGTCACATATATAGATGTAAGGAGTGGAGGATATAATAGTACAGCAGTGTTATAAGAGGAGCAGCTGATATCAGTCACATATAGAGATATAAGGACTGGAGGATATAATAGTACAGCAGTGATATAAGAGGAGCGGCTGATATCAGTCACATATATAGATGTAAGGACTGGAGGATATAATAGTACAGCAGTGATATAAGAGGAGCGGCTGATATCAGTCACATATACAGATGTAAGGACTGGAGGATATAATAGTTCAGCAGTGTTATACGAGGAGCGGCTGATATCAGTCACATATATAGATGTAAGGACTGGAGGATATATAGTACAGCAGTGTTATACGAGGAGCGGCTGATATCAGTCACATATAGAGATGTAAGGACTGGAGGATATAATAGTACAGCAGTGATATAAGAGGAGCGGCTGATATCAGTCACATATATAGATGTAAGGACAGGAGGGTATAATAGTACAGCAGTGATATAAGAGGAGCGGCTGATATCAGTCACATATATAGATGTAAGGACTGGAGGATATAATAGTACAGCAGTGTTATAAGAGGAGCGGCTGATATCAGTCACATATATAGATGTAAGGACTGGAGGATATAATAGTACAGCAGTGTTATAAGAGGAGCGGCTGATATCAGTCACATACAGATGTAAGGACTGGAGGATATAATAGTACAGCAGTGATATAAGAGGAGCGGCTGATATCTGTCACATATATAGATGTAAGGACTGGAGGGTATAATAGTACAGCAGTGACATAAGAGGAGCGGCTGATATCAGTCACATATATAGATGTAAGGACTGGGGGATATAATAGTACAGCAGTGATATAAGCGGAGCGGTTGATATCAGTCACATATATAGATGTAAGGACTGGAGGATATAATAGCACAGCAGTGATATAAGAGGAGCGGCTGATATCAGTCACATATACAGATGTAAGGACTGGAGGATATAATAGTACAGCAGTGATATAGGAGGAGCGGCTGATATCAGTCACATATATAGATGTAGGGACTGGAGGATATAATAGTACAGCAGTGTTATACGAGGAGCGGCTGATATCAGTCACATATATAGATGTAAGGACTGGAGGATATAATAGTACAGCAGTGATATAAGAGGAGCGGCTGATATCAGTCACATATATAGATGTAAGGACTGGAGGATATAATAGTACAGCAGTGATATAAGAGGAGCGGCTGATATCAGTCACATATACAGATGTAAGGACTGGAGGATATAATAGTACAGCAGTGATATAGGAGGAGCGGCTGATATCAGTCACATATATAGATGTAAGGACTGGAGGATATAATAGTACAGCAGTGATATAAGAGGAGCGGCTGATATCAGTCACATATATAGATGTAGGGACTGGAGGATATAATAGTACAGCAGTGTTATACGAGGAGCTGCTGATATCAGTCACATATATAGATATAAGGACTGGAGGATATAATAGTACAGCAGTGATATAGGAGGAGCGGCTGATATCAGTCACATATATAGATGTAGGGACTGGAGGATATAATAGTACAGCAGTGTTATACGAGGAGCGGCTGATATCAGTCACATATAGAGATATAAATGTCTATAGAGGTTCTTAGCACTGGAGATATGTGACATAAAGTAGTGACTATTGGGCAGGGTGGTTTCTGCAATTCCGATCACTCATTCCATTGAAAACTAACTACAGTCAGCCTCTCCCCAGCCTAACAGGGCTGATAACAGAGAACAATGGATTGCATTCAACTGTGCTACAAACAGAGCTGCAGGTATACAGTCACCATTGCAATATTACATGGTTTTTCATAGAGCAAACCCCCCCCCCCCCCCCAGGATTATTGGGGAGTCTTTTCAGAAAATACGATCTGGATAGTCAGCAGGGCAGGAGAGACACTCGAGTTCTGTTCGTATCACATGCAGCCAAAGAGAAAGGTAAAGTTGCTCTACGGGTTAAGGACCCCACCAAACAGCTCCTCATATCTCAGATTCCGGTGAGAGTGACATGGGGTAGGGGGATATGGAGGATAACACCCAGTATATCTGAGTATTTAGACTTTGGGTGGAGTTGTCCTGTGGATACCAGTAACGTGGTGCAGATGTTGAGCAGTAAACACGTGGATATGGCGGTGACTCCGGCAATGAATGGTCTCTGTGATCTCTTGGGGGCTCCTCGTAAGAAGCAGTGAAACTAGAAATATAATAATAACATTCTCTTTGTGCTTCCAACAAGTAGGAGCCTTGACAAACCCTTATATGCTGCTACACATCCCGGGTCTGTCAATGACAGAAGCCTCCAACTGTGAAGGGGTTAATTATAATGCAAAATGGTTTGGAGCTCCTTCTGCATTAACCCTTTCAATATTTTCTCTATGTTTCTAGACTGATTATAGGTGTACTGCATCAAAAACAACATCTGTAATCGAAAAAAATACCCTGACCTAGTCCTCCTCACTAGGGTTTGTTACAATGTATCAGTGTATAACAGAGCCATCCGCCTGAAGTCTAGGACAGCCAGGAGTTTTGTGCTGCTTATAGATAATACACTGATATAAACCCTCAGGCATGTGAGAAGTATTAGGTCCAGATGTGTATTTTTACAATAATGTTTCCATCCACTGACAGCAAGAAGAGATCTTGGTGAAAATGGTGAGGAATTGAAACACAAAGAATATTAGAAAGTTGGGGAACTTTTCAGAAAGATTTTAACACCAGCAGATGTCTTAAAATGAGGTCCTCAAGGTCTAGGAGATGCGCTAATATCAGTAAAACCCATGAAGCTGCCCTTGATATTCCAAGGGGGGGGGGGGGACATAGCAGAGAATTTATGTGGATGAATTCTAGGTCACAGAAAGATCAGCTGACCAATCTAGGACATCTTCTATATTGACCACTAGGTGGCAGTGCTTAATGTCTGCTTGTAATAGGGACATTAGGTGGGTACAGGTCAGGACTCGAAAAAGGGACAAAATTCCAACATAAGGGATTGGAGCTCTGGGGCAGCAACCAACCAATCATCATCACCTTGTTATCTAAGATGGGGAAACAGCTAAACTCTATCCACGCCGGGCAAGAACCAACCTGCCAATAGTGGAACATGCCACTTAACAGGGTATTAATAATAGTAAAATCTGGTACCAGTCACGACATTATACATATTGCGCAATCTTCACGGCTCCACGGCGAATGAATGGCCCCGGATATTACACTAATGCGATCACATTGTGATATCGAGCAGATTTCATGTGACTGCGATATAGAGATTGTAGGAAAACCAACGAGGCGCTAATTATAAATCGTGCGCAATTTTTATCCCCTTAGGAAACAGATTTGTATGCGATATTTGCCATATTATTTTCTGACGTTTTGTAATGCGATTTGAGTTGAGTGGTGCCTCAGGGGAGGACAGTGCCGCTGGTGAAGTGTGATCATGTGACACAGATGGCGGCACTGGTGCCCATAACCTTCTTCCAACGCTCATGTTGTGGAGTTTCGACCCCATAACGACCCCTTTTCCCCTTCCTCCCACATGTCACCACTTATCATACAAGCACTGATATTACCTTAAATGAAGACGATCGCCTCCTCGTGCTTTCCTCATCTGAAGAGCTGTAATTCTCCGATTTTGTTGCTCTGATGTCTTTTACTTCTGGAATAGAAAACTACAATTAAACATTTTTGCAAGCAACGCATTTCAGGATATGGTTGCTCCAGGCATTTGGGGACCTGGTTGCTCCAGGCATTTGGGGACCTGGTTGCTCCGGGCATTTGGGGACCTGGTTGCACCGGGCATTTGGGGGCCTGGTTGTTCCTGGCATTTGGGGACCTAGTTGCTCCTGGCATTTTGGCACCGGATTGCTCCTGCCATTTGGGGACCTGGTTGCTCCTGCCATTTGGGGACCTGGTTGCTCCTGCCATTTGGGGACCTGGTTGCTCCTGCCATTTGGGGACCTGGTTGCTCTGGGCATCTCAGGGCCTGGTTGCTCTGGTCATTTTGGGACCTGGTAGCTCGAGGCACTGACTGCAGCACAGGCCTCACTATTGACACCTAGAGGTTATTTTCTGCATGGACATTACACCCTGGGGTTCTGCTTATTTCCAACCTGCTGACTGATCCCGATCTGTCATCACTACCCAGCAGCTCACGATGAATACACTTAAAGACACAATCCCTAATTAAAACTGGATGTTTCATGTTTGCCATATTTTATACATGATTGTTTGACGCTCGCCATTCATTGCTAATTGAATGCACAAAAAAAAAAGAGTAATCGTCTCTGCCAGCTCTTAAACAAATTAGGTTCATACGTCTCTGCTGTCTGGCACCGTTACAACACATGACATCTGCTCAGCGGCGTCACCGTGTCTGCTGCTTCTTTAAAACACAAACGGAACAGCAGCAAATGGGCAGCGACTTTTCTATCAACGATCCAGCTACAGGGGGCGCAGAGGTGCCAATCACACTTGGGTGCCTGAGCGGGCATCTCTGTCACATAAGAGGACACTTGTATTATAAATGATATATGATGGGTGGGGGCCTCGGTACCGATTTTGCATTGGGGCCCAGGAGTTTCATGTTACGTCTCTGCAACTTTTTATGTGTTATCGAAATGCGCCGAGCGCCACAGGGAACGGTTTATAGGACGGTGGTGAGGAGACGGGAATTTATCTGGATAAATAATATTTTCCCTTTAATAAAATCAAACAGACAAATACCTGGTAATAAAAGCAACTGAGTTATTTATCATGGTCTAAGGGATTTCACCCAGCTTTCCACAGATCCTGAGTGCCATATAAACGTTATGCAGTCTTAACTGTAGTTCTGACATTCTATTCATGAACCAGGAAGCTCAGGATGAACAAAGCTGCTCACAACTGCAATCAGAGTCTATGTTTTATGTTCACAGTTTAGTTTGAGAAATTAAATCTGTAATTTTGGTGGCCCTGGATCTTCGTCACAGTGTGTTAGGTACGTCCGCTGCTCAGGACCCTCATACTGATTAGTGGTTATGAGTACAATGGCACGAGGTGCTGAAATTATCAGGGAGTCCAATGCCCCCGATCTGAGGTTCATTCACTCCTACCAGGCCGACCACTCAAAGCAAAGTGGAGAGATCAGACTGACAGCGGACAATAGTGACTCAGGACAGTGGGGTACAGGACATGGGGGATGGAAGGTGTGCCGCAGGGTAAAGGTGGTGAGGTGCTGCCAATCTAAAGGGGGATGACGTGCTGCATATCTATGTCGGTGTATTGGGCTGCAGGATGGGAATGGGGAATAAAGTGCTGCAAAATGAGGGTGCGGCGGATGATGTGCTGCAAAATGAGGGTGTGGTGGATGATGTGCTGCAAAATGAGGGTGCGGTGGATGATGTGCTGCAAAATGAGGGTGCGGTGGATGATGTGCTGCAAAATGAGGGTGCGGTGGATGATGTGCTGCAAAATGAGGGTGCGGTGGATGATGTGCTGCAAAATGAGGGTGCGGTGGATGATGTGCTGCAAAATGAGGGTGCGGTGGATGATGTGCTGCAAAATGAGGGTGCGGTGGATGATGTGCTGCAAAATGAGGGTGCGGTGGATGATGTGCTGCAAAATGAGGGTGTGGTGGATGATGTGCTGCAAAAAAGCTGATAACTGGGAGGAGCCAGATGTGGTCGATGGTTTTCATTACAGATTTATTCATTGGACACCGGTAGGAAAACTCCCACAATCATAGTATAAAAGTCACTTTACTGATTGATAAAGATGGGAAAAACGTGATTAAAGTTCTAGGCCTGAAGCTCCCCTGCTCCAATGCCCCTGTGACAACCATTCCTGTCCTGAGCTTTGGTAGTTCACCTTGTCAAAGTGATTTAAATCACTGTCCACATCAATGTATACTGGGTAACTTAAAAATGGCTGAAAAGTATATTTGGCAATTTGACAATAATTATTATGATAGAGGAATTCCCCTCAGCTCCGGCCGTGTCCTCCTTTAGGTCACCATTTGCCTTAACCCGTAGCATGCTGGAACTTGTGGTCCCTAAAAAGGTAAACGGCATCAATTGTCATTAAGGGGTAAATTTTAAAATAAATTTGTTTTTACTCGTCTGCAAACAAATATTGAGGATTTTTAACAGTTTAACATATTCTGTTACCATAGGAGCACAAATCCCGTTATCTCTCTTACCACGGAACAATATTGTCTCACTGTGCGGCCCTTTTACCTGCGCCGGGAAATAATAGACACCAAATAGAAGAAGCAGAGGGTAAGGCCGCCGCATATTGTTTTAAAAGCACTTAGTGGTTTATGAATATATCCCTGGTTGCTGAAAGGCGGCTGATAATTGTTTATCACATCCACATAAACCCTTCCCTGACTCCGATCAGCACTGTAGATACGATTAGCTCGCAAATGTGACGGTCGCCCCTCCGTCAGCGCAAGCCTAATGGAAAAGGGGCCATGGCACGTGCACCAAGCCAAATAATCGTATTTATTAGGACAATGGGCCAAGGTCCGGAATGAAAAGATATCAGAGGAAAATATTAAACAGGCGATACAAGTTGTATCCATGGGAAAATTAACCATTTCATGTATGAGGATCCGGTCTATATATCCGTGTACGAGCATATTTTACGCCCCCCATTTATTTTTCTATCTATATTTATTGTATATTCCATATACTTGTTCCTAGATTTACATTTTGAGCCCATTTGGCAGGTTTTCTAGAGCGGCATTGTAACTGACGTAACTTGCCATTGCCCATACATTTTATCTATATAACATTATTATAGGTTTAGACCCTAATTTACCAACGAATAACATGATCCCAGACGTTTTTATTAATGATGGTCCATGAGTGGAGGACCCCAGCGTTTGCTAAAACAAAGGGGCTCCTGGCTGCTCGGACATAGGCTTAGGACTGTAATGGTCATGTTCAAGGACCTCCACCTATGCAAACATCTGACCTGTCTCTATGAGGGTCACTGTAACCATCAATGAAAAGTTACTACATTCATTATATAGAAAAAGATGTACACTGAACAATCTCTGCACCTACTCAACCTCACGGTTATAGGTGGTGCCAGCTACCAGGTTGTGTCTGCCAAAATCGAATTATCATTGCCTTTAAAGGCTTTAATATAAAATGTCACGTAAATGTAAAATCGTATACTTCATCAATTTGTGGCCACCAGGTGTTGTATATCAATAGGATATAATGCCACCCGACACGTCACTGGCGCCATAGACAGCAGGTGCCAACTGATATTTTTCACTCTATGTTTCCAAAAAGGCTATTTTAAGAGCGATATTGAGGTATATGAGGAAGACCAAGGATTTACCTGGTTGGGTTTGAAGATTTGAAGCAGCTATGGAACTCGTATGGGGTCTGTTTCCCACTTCTTTTTCATTTGCTTTCCTCCGAAAGCCCCAGGGAACGTACCAAGAGTCATTTGACGGAGCATTCGATGGAGTCTCTGAGGTTTTGTCTGTCAGTCTGAGAGAGGAGAAGAAAGAACCTTTTCTGTTTCTGAAAGGTAAATCTGAGTTTTCCAACATTTTTGGCAAGTCCTCTACTATAGGCGAGTCTTGTTTCTTTTTTTGAGAAGATAAAAATCCAGTGGTTGAAGAGCGGCCATCGGTGGAGGCCTTGAAATCGAGGTGCGATGAGGATAAATGGTTAGGCATAAAACTCATCTCAGTGTTGTTGGGGTTAATGTAACTCTCCGAATTACTAAGACTTCTACTGAAAAAGGAACCAGGAATGTCCAAGTAGCCGCCGGCCGGTGATACTGGTTTGGTTTTAGAAGATGAAATGGTTTTGGGGCTGTCTGGGGCAGAACTAATAGAACGGGTAAATGATCTCTTAATTGCGCTGGATAATATGGCAAAAGCTGATTTACCCTTGTTCTCTGCCTCCCCACCAGGGTCATGATTGACATGAGAAGGGGTTTGTTCACGCACGACCTTGACCGGTGGTCTTGGTTTTGTAGAGCTCCAGTCAAGAAGTTTAGATTTCTCCTCATTTGAAAGAACTAATTTTTTAAGTGTTGGCTGTGCAGGTTTACATTGATCTTGTCTTGACTTGTCTTGTTTAGAACCTTCATCTGCATTCTCATCTTTCTCAAAAACATCACTGTGGTCACTAAGATTACCTGACAGATGATCATTCCCAATGTCCACATCTCCATATCCACTCAACACATTCTGCTGGAAGGAATACTGATGGTTTAAAACTGGTGTGGAAGTAGTTGATGACCCATGTTCTCCATGTTTCAAGGCCGTACTGTTGCCCAGCAGGGCCTTGTGATGAGGTTTATATGAAGGTATGGAATGGTATTGCTCTACTGGGGCCTCCTGGCTCATACTTAATATATTGGGTTCGTTGAAATGTTCAGATGTGTTTTTGTTGAACACCTCAATAACCAGACAAGAAAGAGAATAGATATTAGACGCTACATTTGATAAAATCTCGGTTACTATACAAAGGTACATCGACGACATTCATTTTAAACACGAACTATAATTACAAAAGAAAACATAGAATTTTAATTGGCCACATGACTGCATTACTGCCAACCTTTATCAAAGCTTATTTATCACTTGACGGTGTACACCTGCCAAATGAAGCCTGAAAAGAGGAAAATAACATAAGGGGGTAGAGTATGACACATTTACTGCTGTAGAAAAAAATGTGTCATGGAGATAACAGCCACTAGTTGCTACAATGTAGAAACATTACTGTAACAGTGAACCCAGGGAGCACAAATCACTGAAGTTGCCTTTAAATATTACCATAGATTCTATAGCACATTTACTTGGTGGCTGGCATATGGCATCTATAGGGAGGGTAGGTGACAGAGCGATGGGAAAACTGAGAGCTGAAGGGACGATTTTCTGTGAGAAGAGGGAAGAACTTCAATACAGGTGGCCTGGTATACATAAGAAAGTTGTGAATGCATAATAATAGCCTTGTAAATGTAATAACATTGAATTTTACCTCATCATCCGGAGAGCTGGTACTATCTCTTGAGACGTGAGATAATCTCTTAGCAATGAGAAGAGGAAATGCTGAAATGTAAAAACGTAAAATACATATATTGCATTGAAACATTCTACAATGCTACCTAATAACAGCCCAACCAGGGTTATTATCAGTAGTATATACATCCATTACTACAGTAGTTATATTCTTATACATAGGAGCAGTATTATAGTAGTTATATTCTTGTATATAGCGGGCAGTATATAGTAGTTATATCCTTGTATATAGGAGCAGTATTATAGTAGTCATATTGTTGCATATAGGAGGCAGTATTATAGTAGTTATATTCTTGTATATAGGGGCAGTATTATAGTAGTTATATTCTTGTATATAGGGGGCAGTATTATAGTAGTTATATTCTTGTATATAGGGAGCAGTATTATAGTAGTTATATTCTTGTATATAGGGGGCAGTATTATAGTAGTTATATTCTTGTATATAGGAGGCAGTATTATAGTAGGTTATATTCTTGTATATAGGGGCAGTATTATAGTAGTTATATTCTTGTATATAGGCAGCAGTATTATAGTAGTTATATTCTTGTATATAGGGGGCAGTATTATAGTAGTTATATTCTTGTATATAGGGGCAGTGTTATAGTAGTTATATTCTTGTATATAGGGGGCAATATTATAGTAGTTATATTCTTGTATATAGGTAGCAGTATTATAGTAGTTACATTCTGTATAAAGGAGCAGTATTATAGTAGTTATATTCTTGTATATAGGGGGCAGTATATAGTAGTTATATTCTTGTATATAGGGGGCAGTATTATAGTAGTTATATTTTTGTATATAAGGGGCAGTATTATAGTAGTTATCCTGTATATAGGGACAGTATTATAGTAGTTATATTCTTGTATATAGGGGCAGTATTATAGTAGTTATATCCTTGTATATAGGAGCAGTATTATAGTAGTTATATTCTTGTATATACAGACAGAATTATAGTCGTTATATTCTTGTATATACGGACAGTATTATAGTAGTTATATTCTTGTATATAGGGGCAGTATTATAGTAGTTATATGCTTGTATATAGGGGCAGTATTATAGTAGTTATATTCTTGTATATAGGAGGCAGTATTATAGTAGTTATATTCTTGTATATAGGGGCAGTATTATAGTAGTTATATTCTTGTATATAGGGGCAGTATTATAGTAGTTCTATTTTTATACATAGGGAGCAGTATTATAGTAGTTATATTCTTGTATATAGGAGCAGTATTATAGTAGTTATATTCTTGTATATAGGGGCAGTATTATAGTAGTTCTATTTTTATACATAGGGAGCAGTATTATAGTAGTTATATTCTTGTATATAGGGGGCAGTATTATAGTAGTTATATTCTTGTATATAGGGGGCAGTATTATAGTAGTTATATTTTTGTATATAAGGGGCAGTATTATAGTAGTTATCCTGTATATAGGGACAGTATTATAGTAGTTATATTCTTGTATATAGGGGCAGTATTATAGTAGTTATATCCTTGTATATAGGAGCAGTATTATAGTAGTTATATTCTTGTATATACAGACAGAATTATAGTAGTTATATTCTTGTATATACGGACAGTATTATAGTAGTTATATTCTTGTATATAGGGGCAGTATTATAGTAGTTATATGCTTGTATATAGGGGCAGTATTATAGTAGTTATATTCTTGTATATAGGAGGCAGTATTATAGTAGTTATATTCTTGTATATAGGGGCAGTATTATAGTAGTTATATTCTTGTATATAGGGGCAGTATTATAGTAGTTCTATTTTTATACATAGGGAGCAGTATTATAGTAGTTATATTCTTGTATATAGGAGCAGTATTATAGTAGTTATATTCTTGTATATAGGGGCAGTATTATAGTAGTTCTATTTTTATACATAGGGAGCAGTATTATAGTAGTTATATTCTTGTATATAGGGGGCAGTATTATAGTAGTTATATTCTTGTATATAGGGGGCAGTATTATAGTGGTTATATTCTTGTATATAGGGGGCAGTATTATAGTAGTTATATTCTTGTATATAGGGGCAGTATTATAGTAGTTATATTCTTGTATATAGGGGAAGTATTATAGTAGTTATATTCTTGTATATAGGAGGCAGTAATATAGTAGTTATATTCTTGTATATAGGGGACAGTATTATAGTAGTTATATTCTTGTATATAGGAGCAATATTATAGTAGTTATATTCTTGTATATAGGGGCAGTATTATAGTAGTTATATTCTTGTATATAGGGAGCAGTATTATAGTAGTTATATTCTTGTATATAGGGGGCAGTATTATAGTAGGTATATTCTTGTATATAGGGGGCAGTATTATAGTGGTTATATTCTTGTATATAGGGGGCAGTATTATAGTAGTTATATTCTTGTATATAGGGGCAGTATTATAGTAGTTATATTCTTGTATATAGGAGCAGTATTATAGTAGTTATATTCTTTTATATAGGGGCAGTATTATAGTAGTTATATTCTTGTATATAGGGAGCAGTATTATAGTAGTTATATTCTTGTATATAGGGGGCAGTATTATAGTAGTTATATTCTTGTATATAGGGGCAGTATTATAGTAGTTATATTCTTGTACATAGGGGGCAGTACTATAGTAGTTATATTCTTGTATAATGGGGCAGTATTATAGTAGTTATATTCCTGTATATAGGGGGCAGTATTATAGTAGTTATATTCTTGTATATAGGGGGCAGTATTATAGTAGTTATATTCTTGTATATAGGGGGCAGTATTATAGTGGTTATATTCTTGTATATAGGGGGCAGTATTATAGTAGTTATATTCTTGTATATAGGGGCAGTATTATAGTAGTTATATTCTTGTATATAGGGGAAGTATTATAGTAGTTATATTCTTGTATATAGGAGGCAGTAATATAGTAGTTATATTCTTGTATATAGGGGACAGTATTATAGTAGTTATATTCTTGTATATAGGAGCAATATTATAGTAGTTATATTCTTGTATATAGGGGCAGTATTATAGTAGTTATATTCTTGTATATAGGGAGCAGTATTATAGTAGTTATATTCTTGTATATAGGGGGCAGTATTATAGTAGGTATATTCTTGTATATAGGGGGCAGTATTATAGTGGTTATATTCTTGTATATAGGGGGCAGTATTATAGTAGTTATATTCTTGTATATAGGGGCAGTATTATAGTAGTTATATTCTTGTATATAGGAGCAGTATTATAGTAGTTATATTCTTTTATATAGGGGCAGTATTATAGTAGTTATATTCTTGTATATAGGGAGCAGTATTATAGTAGTTATATTCTTGTATATAGGGGGCAGTATTATAGTAGTTATATTCTTGTATATAGGGGCAGTATTATAGTAGTTATATTCTTGTACATAGGGGGCAGTACTATAGTAGTTATATTCTTGTATAATGGGGCAGTATTATAGTAGTTATATTCCTGTATATAGGGGGCAGTATTATAGTAGTTATATTCTTGTATATAGGGGGCAGTATTATAGTAGTTATATTCTTGTATATAGGGGGCAGTATTATAGTAGTTATGTTCTTGTATATAGGGAACAGTATTATAGTAGTTATATTCTTGTATATAGGGGCAGTATTACAGTAGTTATATTCTTGTATATATGGGGCAGTATTACAGTAGTTAAATTCTTTTATATAGGGGCAGTATTATAGTAGTTATGTTCTTGTATATAGGGAACAGTATTATAGTAGTTATATTCTTGTATATAGGGGCAGTATTACAGTAGTTATATTCTTGTATATATGGGGCAGTATTACAGTAGTTAAATTCTTTTATATAGGGGGCAGTATTATAGTAGTTATATTCTTGTATATAGGGAGCAGTATTATAGTAGTTATATTCTTGTATATAGGGGCAGTATTATAGTAGTTATATTCTTGTATATAGGGGCAGTATTATAGTAGTTATATTCTTGTATATAGGAGGCAGTATTGTAGTAGTTATATTTTTGTACATAGGGGGCAGTATCCCCTTGAGTACCCAGCTCATTTTGGCCTTGAGGACCAGACCCATTTTTTCAAATCTGACATGTATCACTTTATGTGGTAATAACTCCGGAATGCTTTTACCTATCCAATTGATTCTGAGACTGTTTTCTCGTGACACATTGGACTTTAGTTTAGTGCAAAAATTTGGTCGATAAATTCATTCCTTATTTGTGAAAAACACCAACATTTAGCGAAAATATGAAGAAATTATGATTTTTCCCATTTTAAATGTATCTGCTTGTAAAACAGATGGTAATACCACACAAAATAGTTACCAATTAACATATCCCATATGTCTACTTTATGTTTGCATCGTTTTTTGAACATTCTTTTATTTTTCTATGACCTCACAAGGCTTAGAACTTTAGCAGCAATTTCTCATATTTTTAAGAAAATTTCAAAAAGCGATTTTTTCAGGGACGAGTTCAGTTCTGAAGTGGTTTTGAGTGCCCTATATATTAGAAACCCCCATAAAACACCCCATTTTGAAAACTCCTCAAAGTATCTAAAACAGCATTCAGAAAGTGTTTCAACTCTTTAGGCGTTTTACAGGAATTGAAGGAAAGTAGAGCTGAAATTTTCAAATTTCATTTTTTTTTACAAAATTCATTTGTAATACATTTTCTTCTGTACCACAGAAGGTTTTACCTGAGAAACGCAACTCAATATTTATTGCCCAGATTCTGCAGTTTTTAGAAATATCCCACATGTGGCCCTAGTGCGCTAATGGACTGAAACACAGGCCTCAGAAGCAAAGGCGCACCTCTTGGATTTTGGGGCCTCCTTTTTTCAGAATATATTTTAGGCACCATGTCAGGTTTGAAGAGGTCTTGTGGTGCCAAAACAGTGGAAACCCCCGAAAGTGACCCCCATTTTTTAAACTACACACCTCAGGGAATTTATCTAGGGGTATAGTTAGCATTTTGACCCCACAGGTATTTTGCTATATTTTCTGGAGTTAGTCTGTGAAAATGAAAATCTACTTTTTTTCTGGAAAAACGTAAAAATTTCTAATTTTTGCAAGAAATAAAGGAGAGAAAGCACCCCAACATTTGTAAAGCAATTTCTCGCAATTACGGAAATACCCCATATGTGGTAATAAACTGCTGTTTGGACCCACAGCAGGGCTCAGAAGGGAGGGAGCGCCATTTGGATTTTGGAGCTCTGATTTTACTGGAATGGTTTTCAGTGCCGTGTCACGTTTGCAACGCCCTGGAGGGACCTAAACAGTGGAATCCCCCCAAAAGTGACCCCATTTTGGAAACTATACCCCTCAAGGAATTTTTCTAGTGGTATAGTTATCATTTTGACCCCACAGGTTTTTTGCTGAATTTATTGGAATTAGTCTGTGAAGATGAAAAGAGACTTTTTTTTGGAAAAAACACAGAATTTTCTAATTTTTATAAGGGATAAAGGAGAAAAAGCACCTCAACATTTGTAAAGCAATTTCTCCTGATTACGGAAATACCCCATATGTGGTAATAAACTACTGTTTGGACCCATGGCAGGGCTCAGAAGGGACGGAGCACCATTTGGATTTTGCAGCTCAGATTTTGCTGAATTGGTTTCTGGGGGCCATGTCGCGAGTCCCTGAAGTACCAGTACAGTAGAAATTCCCCAGATGTGATCCCAATTTGGAGACTATACCCCTGAAAGAATTAAATTAGAGGTGTAGTGAGCATTTTGAGCCCTCAGGTGTTTTATAGATTTTATTAGAATTGGTCCGTGAAATATAACCTGTAGCTTTAGCTCAGAATTTTTCATTTCCACAAGGAATACAGGAGAAAAGACACCCCAAAATGTGTTACACAATTTCTCCTGATTACGGAAATACCCCATATGTGGTTGTAAACGGCTATTTGGACATACGGCAAGGGTCTAAACGGAAAAAGTGAAATTTCGTTTTTGGAGTGGAGATTTTACAAAATTTGTTTTTGACGCCATGTTGCATTGCGCTGAGGTACCAGTACAGTGAAAACTCCCGAGAAGTGACCCCATTTAGGAAACTACACCCCTCAAGGAATTCATCTAGAAGTGTAGTGAGCATTTTGACCCCCAAAGGTTTTGCAGAAATTAGTGCACAGTGGATGTTGCAGATTGAAATTTGACATTTTCCACATATATGCTATTTCAGTGCCCAATGCGTTGGGCCCAGCTTGTACCACTGGAGACATACGCCCCATAAATTGTTAAGCGGTTCTCCAGAGTACGGTAATACCCCATATGTGGTCATAAACCGCTGTTTGGGCACACTGCCAGGCCCAGAAGGAGCGCCATTTGGCTTTTGGAGCGCAGATTTTGCTTGGTAGTAGTTTTGTTTAGTGTTTTACTGGTGTTTCAGTTTATAATGTGGGGGCATATGTAATCTGTGCGGAGTACATACATTTTTTGCGTGACACACTGTCGTTTTTATTGGTACCATGTTTGGCTACGCGCGACTTTTTGATCACTTTTTATTCCATTTTTTTGGAAACAACGTGACCAAAAAAGGAAATTCTGCCATTGTTTTTTATGGTATTTTTTTTACGGTGTTCACCGTGCGGGATAAATAATATGATATTTTTTTAGGTCAGGCCGATACGTACGCGGCGATACCTTTATGTCTAGTTTTTGTCTTTTTTTTCATTTTTTTTCTAATTATAAAGGGCTTGATCAGGGAAACAAGGCGATTATTGTTTTTATTACGTAAAACTTGTATTTATTTATTTATCGAAAACTTTTTTTTTTACTTTTTTTTAAACTTTTTTTTCACTTTTTATTTTACACATACTAGGGGACTGGAAGATCTGATCTTCTGATCCCCTGCACAATACACTGCACTACTTCTGTATGTACTGATGTAGTGCAGTGTATTGTAACTGTCACTTTACAACTGACAGTTGAGCCTATTACGTCCTGCCTTGGGCAGGACCTAATAGGCTCCCGTACCTGGCAACCAGGAAGCCGTTGCTAGGCTTCCTGGTTGCCATTGCAACCATCAGAACCCCGCGATTTTTCGCGGGGGGGGCAATGGGGTGCAGAGGGAGCCCCCTCCCTCTGTATCAATCACTTAAATGCCGCTGTCGCTATTGACAGCGGCATTTAAGGGGTTAAACTACAGCGATCGGAGAGGACAGTGATCGCTGTAGTTGCAGTGGGATGTCGGCTGTATATTACAGCCGACATCCGATGAAGATGGAGCGAGCACAGCTCCTGTGCCCGCTTCATCCTCAGGGCGTTACTATACGCCCATTTTCGGGAAGGGGTTAATAAAAAGTGTTTTGTTTTTTTTTTACACTGCTTTCTCTGATCTCCTCACGTATCTCACAGAAATGAGGAGATCAGAGAAAGTGACAGGAGCTTTCTCCTGCAGACGACGTCACAGACGGCTGTGATTGGTCAGTCTTCAGAGACTGACCAATCACAGCAATCGCCGGCATTGGGGACTGCTAATTGGTCCCCAGGCCGGTAGCAGAGACGGTTAGCTGTCAATGACAGCTGCCGCCGCTGTTCTGTCACTATGTGATTTCACATAGTGACAGTTTATTCCTGCGCCGTAATAGTACGTCGAAGGTACGCTGGCATAAGTGGCCAGCGACGTACTATTACGTCAAAGGTACGCAAGGGGGTATTATAGTAGTTATATTCTTGTATATAGGGGCCAGTATTATAGTAGTTATATTCTTGTATATAGGAGCAGTATTATAGTAGTTATATTCTTGTATATAGGAGCAGTATTATAGTAGTTATATTCTTGTATATAGGAGCAGTATTATAGTAGTTATATTCTTGTATATAGGGGCAGTAGTATAGGAGTTATATTCTTGTATATAGGGTGCAGTATTATAGTAGTTATATTCTTGTATATAGGGGCAGTATTATAGTAGTTATATTCTTGTATATAGGAGCAGTATTATAGTAGTTATATTCTTGTATATAGGAGGCAGTATTATAGTAGTTATATTCTTGTATATAGGAACAGTATTATAGTAGTTATCTTCTTGTATATAGGGGCAGTATTATAGTAGTTATATTCTTGTATATAGGAGCAGTATTATAGTAGTTATATTCTTGTATATAGGAGCAGTATTATAGTAGTTATATTCTTGTATATAGAGGGTAGTATTATAGTAGTTATATTCTTGTATATAGGGAGCAGTATTATAGTAGTTATATTCTTGTATATAGGGGCAGTATTATAGTAGTTCTATTCTTGTATATAGGGGCAGTATTATAGTAGTTATATTCTTGTATATAGGGGCAGTATTATAGTAGTTATATTCTTGTATATAGGAGCAGTATTATAGTAGTTCTATTTTTATACATAGGGAGCAGTATTATAGTAGTTATATTCTTGTATATAGGAGCAGTATTATAGTAGTTCTATTTTTATACATAGGGAGCAGTATTATAGTAGTTATATTCTTGTATATAGGAGCAGTATTATAGTAGTTCTATTTTTATACATAGGGAGCAGTATTATAGTAGTTATATTCTTGTATATAGGAGCAGTATTATAGTAGTTCTATTTTTATACATAGGGAGCAGCAGTAGTTATAAGCTGAATCTATAATGGAACTTTTCATTTTAGTATCTATAGTGGCATTCTGTCTGATTTACAATTCCTGGAGCGTCCCCTGGGATTTGGAGAGAATTACTATGTGATGCTGCATATAACACATAAGTGGCTTCTTGAGATGTGTCCTTTTTTCTGTGTGAGGGAGAAATATTCCAGGCAGCATTTTTCAAATTTTTCAAATTCCTCATCTGCAAATCCTGCTTACAGCGACATTCTATGCGTCTGTATGGTCAGGAAGAGGCAGAGCGCCCTCTAGAGTCTGCTGTATTACGTTGGTATTATATGTGGAGCCTTGATACTCTCAGGAATTCTTTCTTTAACCCCTTAGTGACCATCAATACGCCTTTTCACGGTGGCCCAGTCTAAGTCCTGCACGGTTGTCCGGTTGTCTGATGACAGCCGGGCTCCTGCTCCAACGGCCGCTATTTAAGTTTACTTGGTCGTTTAACCCGTTAAATGCCGCAGTCAATAGCGATCGCTGCATTTAAATCATTTATAGAGGGAGCTCCTTCTGTCACCCATCGGCGGGGTGCCATGGCAGCCAGGGGCCTGATAAAGGACCCCAGGTCTGCCCAGGGCATATGCCTATCAGGACGTGCCGGAGGTAAGATTCAGATTTACACTGACAGGCAATAATGATTTGGTATACTAAGTATACCAAAGCATTATAGCAGCGATCTAAAGATCGCATAGTAAAGTCCCCTAGTGGGACTAACAAAATAAGTAATAAATGTGAAATAAAAATTATGACTTACATTTACAGTAAAAAAATAAATAAAATATTTTCTTTCATAAAAAGTGTTTTTATTTAGTAAAAGTGTAAAAATAAAATAAAAATACACATATAGGGTATCGCCGCGACCGTAATGACCCAAACAATAAAGTTAATATGTAATTTAAACCGCAAAGTGAACACCGTAAAAAAATGACCGCAAAAAAACTATGGCGAAATTGCTATTATTTTCCATTGCCCCCCAAAAAGTCATAATAAAAGTTAATCAATAAAACCCATGTACCCAAAATAGTACCAATCAATACTACGTCTCGTCCTGCAAAAAACAAGCCCTCATATCACTACATTGACAGAAAAATAAAACTATTACGACTCTTGGAACGCGACGATGCAAAAACAGATAATTTTAGTTCAAAAGTGTTTTTATTGTGCAAAAGTCGTAAAACATAAAAAACCTACAGAATACATATGTGGTATCTTCGTAATCGTACCGACCCAAAGAATAAAGGTAACATGTTATTTACGCCACACACTGAACGGCGTGATTTTAAAACACATAGAACAATGGCGGAAATTCAGGGGTTTTTTCTATCCCCCCCCCCCCCCCCCCCGAAAAAAAGTTAAGAAAAGTTATTCAAAAAAATGATATCTACCCCAAAATAGTGCCATTAAAAAGTACAACTAATCCCGCAAAAAAAAAAGTCCTCATACAGCTATGTGGACGGAAGAATAAAAACGTTATAGCTTTTTGAATGCGACTATAGAAAAACGAAAAAAATAGCTTGGCCATTAGGGCCTAAAATAGGCTGGTCACTAAGGGGTTAAAACCTGTTTCTGTACATAGATGATAATAATAATCTTAATTCATATAGCGCCAACATATTCCGCAGCACTTTACAATTCAGGGGGTACATTGTACAGACAATATCAGACATGACATAGTGACAAAACTAATTTACCATTTAAACAAGAGGATTCAGGACCGTGCTCAGAAGAGCTTACAATCTATATAATAAGGGAGAAGAGGAGTGAGGACGCTGATCACAAGAGCTTACAATCTGTGAGGAAATAAGGGAGACACAAAATGTGAAAAATTTTATACACTTGGGGTAGTAACATAAAGCTGCAAGAGCCGTCACCAGCCGGTATCTGTGGATGACTAACATGAAGTGTATTAGGGTGCAGGGAGTGTGGGGGATACAGCTGAATGAGGGGGTCAGGTCTGATGACTAATGTAAAAGGGGGGGGCAGGAGTCAGATTAGGGAATGTTATAGGCCGGTCTAATAAAATGTGTTTTCAGTGCACGTTTAAAACTGTGGATGTCGGGAATTGATCTGATTGTCTGGGGTAGCGCATTCCAGAGGACGGGTGCAGCACGAGAGAAATCCTGGAGACGGTAGTGGGAGGTTCGGATTATGGTGGATGTTAATCTGAGGTCGTTGGCAGAACGTAGAGCCCGAGTAGGGTGGTGGACAGAGATGAGGGAGGAGATGTAAGGAGGTGCAGCACTGGGGAGAGCTTTGTGGGTGAGTGTAATAAATTTGAATTTAACTCTGAAGAGGACAGGCAACCAGTTCAGTGACTGGCAAAAGGCAGAGGCGTTGGTGTAACAGTGTAGTGACTGGCACAGGGTAGAGGCGTTGGTGTAGCAGTGTGGTGACTGGCACAGGTAGAGGCGTTGGTGTAGCAGTGGTGACTGGCACAGGGTAGAGGCGTTGGTGTAGCAGTGCAGTGACTGGCACAGGGTAGAGGCGTTGGTGTAGCAGTGTGGTGACTGGCACAGGGTAGAGGCGTTGGTGTAGCAGTGTGGTGACTGGCAAAGGGTGGAGGCGTTGGTGTAGCAGTGTGGTGACTGGCAAAGGGTAGAGGCGTTGGTGTAGCAGTGCAGTGACTGGCACAGGGTAGAGGCGTTGGTGTAGCAGTGCAGTGACTTGCACAGGGTAGAGGCGTTGGTGTAGCAGTGTGGTGACTGGCAAAGGGTGGAGGCGTTGGTGTAGCAGTGCAGTGACTGGCACAGGGTAGAGGCGTTGGTGTAGCAGTGCAGTGACTGGCAAAGGGTAGAGGCGTTGGTGTAGCAGTGCAGTGACTGGCAAAGGGTAGAGGCGTTGGTGTAGCAGTGCAGTGACTGGCAGAGGGCAGAGGCGTTGGTGTAGCGGTTGGTCAGAAGGATGAGCCTGGCTGCTGCATTGAGAATGGATTGGAGAGGGGAGAGTTTAGTGCGTGGAAGACCGACTAGTAATGAGTTACAGTAATCAAGACCAGAGAATCAGAGCAACAATGAGAGTTTTGGCTGTTTCCACAGTAAGAAAAGGGCGGATTCTGGAGATGTTTTTGAGGTGAAAGTGATTGTATGTGTGAAGTAAAGGAAAGATCTGAGTCAAAAATAACCCCAAGACAGCGGGCGTGCTACCTAGGAGTTATGATAGTGATAGAGACAGCGGGCATGCTACCTAGGCGTTATGGTAGTGATAGAGACAGCGGGCGTGCCACCTAGGCGTTATGGTAGTGATAGAGACAGCGGGCGTGCCGGAGAGGAGTGATAGTAGTGATAGAGACAGCGGGCGTGCTGCCTAGGAGCTATGATAGTGATAGAGACAGCGGGCGTGCTGCCTAGGAGTTATGATAGTGATAGAGACAGCGGGCGTGCTGCCTAGGAGTTATGGTAGTGATAGAGACAGCGGGCGTGCTGCCTAGGAGTTATGATAGTGATAGAGACAGCGGGCGTGCTGCCTAGGAGTTATGGTAGTGATAGAGACAGCGGGCGTGCTGGAGAGGAGTGATAGTAGTGATAGAGACAGCGGGCGTGCTGCCTAGGAGTTATGGTAGTGATAGAGACAGCGAGCGTGCCGCCTAGGTGCTATGATAGTGATAGAGACAGCGGACGTGCTGCCTAGGAGTTATGGTAGTGATAGAGACAGCGGGCGTGCTGCCTAGGAGTGATGGTAGTGATAGAGACAGCGGGCGTGCAGGAGAGGAGTGATGGTAGTGATAGAGACAGCGGGCGTGCAGGAGAGGAGTGATGGTAGTGATAGAGACAGCGGGCGTGCTGCCTAGGTGCTATGATAGTGATGGAGACGGCGGGCGTGCTGCCTAGGAGTGATGGTAGTGTTAGAGACAGCGAGCGTGCTGCCTAGGAGTGATTGTAGTGATAGAGACAGCGGGCGTGCTGCCTAGGAGTTATGATAGTGATAGAGACAGCGGGCGTGCTGCCTAGGAGTTATGGTAGTGATAGAGACAGCGGGCGTGCCGGAGAGGAGTGATAGTAGTGATAGAGACAGCGGGCGTGCTGCCTAGGAGCTATGATAGTGATGGAGACAGCGGGCGTGCTGCCTAGGAGTGATGGTGGTGATAGAGACAGCGGGCGTGCTGCCTAGGAGCTATGATAGTGATGGAGACAGCGAGCGTGCTGCCTAGGAGCTATGATAGTGATAGAGACAGCGAGCGTGCCGCCTAGGAGCTATGATAGTGATAGAGACAGCGAGCGTGCCGCCTAGGAGTTATGATAGTGATAGAGACAGCGAGCGTGCCGCCTAGGAGCTATGATAGTGATAGAGACAGCGAGCGTGCCGCCTAGGAGTTATGGTTTATGGTTATGACATCAGGTTTAGGGAGGTTAGTAGATGGCGGGAACACAAGGAGCTCAGTTTAAGGCCTCATTTACACGAGCGTGTGCGTTTTGCGCACGCAAAAAAACGCTGCGTTTTGCGTGCGCAAAAGGCAATTGACAGCTCCGTGTGTCATCCGTGTATGATGCGCGGCTGCGTGATTTTCGCGCAGCCGCCATCATAGAGATGAGGTAGTCGACGCCCGTCACTGTCCAAGGTGCTGAAAGAGCTAACTGATCGGCAGTAACTCTTTCAGCACCCTCGACAGTGAATGCCGATCACAATATACACCAACCTGTGAATAAAAAAAGACGTTCACACTTACCATGAACTGCCTGCTTCCTCCAGTCCGGTCTCCCGGCCGTTGCCTTGGTGACGCGTCCCTCTCTTGTCATCCGGCCCCACCTCCCAGGATGACGCGGCAGGGCATGAGACCGCTGCAGCCTGTGATTGGCTGCAGCCTGTGCTTGGCCTGTGATTGGCTGCAGCTGTCACTTGGCCTGAATTGTCATCCCGGGAGGTCGGACTGGAGGAAGAAGCCGGGAGTTATCGGTAAGTCAGAACTTCTTTTTTTTTTTACACGTATATGTATATTGTGATCGAAAGTCACTGTCCATGGTGCTGAAACAGTTTAAGTCTTTGAGCACCGTGGGCAGTGACTGTCTCCTGACGTCGCGTACCCGAACATTTTTTGCCGGGTTCGGTTAAAACGAGTTCGGCCGAACCCGGTGAAGTTCGGTGCGCTCATCTCTAATTTGACACTCCGTTTGGATGTTTGTAACCAGAAAAGCACGTGGTGCTTTTCTGTTTACATTCATCCTTTTGACAGCTCTTGCGTGATTTTCGCGCATGCAACGCAGGACCGTCAGTGTGGCATGCGTTGTTTTCACGCACCCATTGAAGTCAATGGGTGCGTGTTGCGTGAAAAACGCAAGAATATAGAACATGTCGTGAGTTTTACGCAACGCACTCACGCTGCGCAAAATTCACGCATCGTCTAAACAGCCCCATAGACTATTATAGGTGCGTACGACACGCGTGAAAAGCACGCGCGTATAATACGCTCGTGTAAATGAGGCCTAAGAAAGATTCAGTTTCAGATAGAGAGAGGACATGATGTTAGAGACATAAAACAGAAAAAAAACACAAAACACGGCGCCACATGGTGCAGATTACCCAGGGATGGATAATGGAAATGAGAAATTAGAAGAGCAATATGCTCAGTTTGTAGAACTGTGCGGGTACAACACTGGTACAAATGTAGACGGGATCCACGTGGAAAGCTGCAGCCAAGGTCCAATTACACTGACAACATAAGGTATACGTTGCCACGAGCTAAGGAGGGTGCAAGGCAGAAAAATGGTGTATATATATGACCCTAAATGGCGCTGCTAAAACAATTGACTCGTCTGATGTAATAATAATGATAATTGAATACAATATATGGATAGGAGTGTTCAATCCATTTCAGGGAGATATTTATAACAATTGTATCTAAGCTTAGATTGTGAGTTTTGATACAATTGTTATAAATATCTCCCTGAAATGGATTGAACACTCCTATCTATATATTGTATACACTGTTTATAAGGCTTGTCGCTCATTCACTTGCCGTTTACTATATAACCCAGTGCTTATTTTAATAGGCACTGTTATTCTCTTAAAAGTTTTTTGGGGGTTAATTGTTATTTGTATAGATTGACGGAAGCCATTTATGAGTATTTGAGATTTGACAATATTGTTTGTCATTTTAAGTTGTCTTTTAAACCGATGCATTCATTTTTATGTTTTATATTGTGATGACCCCACGTGACGTCATAGGTGATCTCTGACCTGCCTGTTTAGCGGGTTTTTTCTTAACCTGGTGTAATTTTATTGTAACTACATGGCCTGATGTAGACGCATGTCCTGTGTCGAAACGCGTAGCCTTATTGTATTAAATTATCATTATTCTTACATCAGACTACTCAATTGTTTTAGCAGCGCCATTTAGGGTCATATATATATATAATGCGCTCCAATATACGAGACAGCACTCCAGAATTTGTGAAAAAATAGGATCACTTTAATGCTACGTTTCAGCCCTACTCCATGGGGCCTTTCTCAAGCAGTCAAGCAGCACTACTTGAGAAAGGCCCCATGGAGTAGGGCTGAAATGTCGCATTAAAGTGATCCTATTTTTTCACAAATTCTGGAGTGCTGTCTCGTATATATATATATATATATGTATATACATAAATACACAATTTTTATTCACATTTTTATATATCTACACACAATTTTTCTGCCTTGCACCATGATGTTAGAGACAGCGGATAGACAATCACTGGTGTTCTGTATTAGAGCAGGGGTGATGTCACGGGAAGAGGCATATAATTGGGTGTCATCAGAATAAAGATGGTACTGGAAGACGAACCTGCTGATGGTTTGTCCAATAGGAGCTGTGTAGAGAGAAAAGAGGAGCAGACCTAGGACTGATCCCTGAGGAACCCCGATAGCAAGGGGAAGAGGAGAAGTAGAACCAGCAAATGACACTGAACGAGCGGTCAGAGAGATAGGAGAAAAACCAAGAGAGAGCCGCGTCCTGGAGGCCAATAGAGTGGAGCATGTTGAGTAGGAGTTGGTGGTCTACAGTGTCACAGGCTGCAGAGAGATCCAGGAGAATCAGGACAGAGTATATGCTGTTAGATTTAGCCGCCAAGAGATCGTCTGAGACTAAGGGTATGTTCACACGGCGGGGGTCCGTAACGGCTGAAATTACGGGGATGTTTCCGCCTGAAAACATCCCCGTAATTTCAGCCGTACCGGCATGTGCAGGCGCTTGAACGCCGCGTCAATTACGGCCGTAATTAGCGCTGCTATTCATTGGAGTCAATGAATAGCGGCTCCAATTACGGCCAAAGAAGTGACAGGTCACTTCTTCTACGCGGGCGTCTATTTACGCGCCGTCATTTGACAGCGGCGCGTAAATATACGCCTCGTGTGAACAGACAAACGTCTGCCCATTGCTTTCAATGGGCAGATGTTTGTCAGCGCTATTGAGGCGCTATTTTCGGGCGTAATTCGGGGCAAAAACGCCCGATTTACGTCCGTAAATAGGCCGTGTGAACATACCCTAAATGTGCTGGGAGCGCAGCCGGCTGCAACTGACTCTGCCCCTGATATACTTACCCTTTCCTTTATTATTCCAATTAAAATATATTTCTGGTTTTGTGTTTAAAAAGTGAAATCATCAAATAATGAAAAGTTCTGCAACTTTCTAACATACTTTTGGTTTCAAGTCCTTATCGTATTTACGATCTCTGCTTGCTGTCAGTGCATGGAAACATTTACATCCACAGAAAACCAGTACAGACCTAATACTTCCCACAGCTCACGAGAATCCTCTGTGAGCTTATACACAATTAGTCCAAACCTCTTATTTGTCTCTGATAGTTTGCTACAATGTAACAGCGTTGGTAAAATGTATCCGCCTGGAGTCTGGACTTTTAGACTGTTTAGCTCAAAGAGGATTGTCTACAAAACCCTCCGCTGTGAGAAGTATTAGGTTACGTTTCCATTCTCTGACAGCAAACAAAGATCTTGGAAATGGTGAAAAATTGACAAAGCACAAAGTCTATTAGAAGGTTGAAGAACTTACATTGTACAATGATTAAGCTTTATTTACATCAGAGTGGATGATGCCGTTTTGTAGGACATTCTATAGGAACAGAGATATCCCGGCCCTGATGACATAGACGGGATCTACTTACTGGACTGGATTTTCTGCCTCCACCTCTGAGATTTATTCGATGTCACAGTTGGGAGGTTGCTTGCCCGAACAAGCGCTGAAACAGAAGAGGGGCACAGAAAGTTTGATTAGTGGTACATATATAAAGGGGGTGATGGGGAACAAATACTGGAAGCTCCAACTACAGGGGTGCAGGAATTGGGGTTGCAGCAGAGGTATGAAGCACGACTCGCATCCTACACATTGAGGCCCCTAGTCCACCCAGCAGGATTATGTAAGGGTGGAGCAATGTCCTTTATCTAACTGCACAATAATGGAATCCTGATGGGTTCACTATACAGATGAATATATAATGTATACAGATTCTGTACAGCAGGTCAGTGACATGAAGTTGTGGGCAGTTATGTGGAGGGAGCAGGAACAGATCTGGCACCATTGCTCCGGACATCCAAGCAATGTCTCCGCTCCTTTATTTGCTACTGATAGTTTAAGCATTTACAGAAAATATTTTATGAACCTGTCAAACTTTCCAAAACGTAAACGCATATACTTTTTTCCTTTTTTTTTAGATATGTTGAAGTGGCAGCTATGTCCTTTAAATGGACTTTTATTTTTATTTTTCTGGAAAACTCCTTTAACACGGGTGCCAATCACAACAGATAAAAACAATTTTGATCATATTCATTTTCAATACTGTTACAGAATTCTCTTCTTGTCATACCACAAAACAGCCAGCAGAGGGCACCCCTAGCCCTCCTACATCAAATACATAAAACATGTAACGTGACCTAAATATTGATTGCTGGAATAAAACGTTCATATCGGTATTGCAGGTGAAATATAATTATCATATTCTTTATATTATATATCCCAAATATTTTCTTAGCTACTTATTCTAGAACTCTTATTTAGTTGTTCTTTTCTAATATTATTTCTGTAAATTACACATGGGATAGCAAGTCCTGCACACACATGAGGCAGGAGGAATTTAGATTGCAAGCTCCTCTGGGGACAGGTCTAGTATAAATAAATGTGGACTATGTCATTACAAGTAACAGTCAAGTAAATAAATGAATACTCCGCATTATACTATTTCACTTCAAGAGCCGAATAATCGTACTTAAAAAAGAATAAAAAAAATACTGCAGTCGGCGGCCACGTAAAAGCGTTTTTCAGTGTTGTATAAATTAAGATTGATCATTGAATAATGAAAAGTTCTGCAACATTTTAATAAATGTTTCAAAATCATTTTCAAGATACCTGCTTGCTGTCAGTGAAAAGGATACATTTAGTGGCTGACAACCTGTACAGACCTAATAGGTCTCACAGCTGAGAATTTGTTACTTTTTCCTAGTCTAGACAATCCTTTGTGAGCTAAAAAGTGAATTGATACATTGTAGAAAATGATCAGGAGAGAGATTTGTGTTGCGGATGTCTTTAGCTCACAGTATAGACAGAACACTATTTCAACAGACCCTCATCTGTAAGAATTAGGTGTGTATGGACTTTTAGCCTCTGGATGCAAACAAGGATGTTATCATTCAATGACATCAAGTAGAGATTTTGATTATGGTGAGGAATTGAAACGCAAAATCGGTTATAAAAACTAGTTCCCAAATGTTACTTACCATCTACAGCTTTAGAGGAGTGACCAGTATCCCCCTGCGCTTCCCTGTGACCCACTTTGGTCCCGGTGGGAGCAGGCACATTCTTCTTCCGTGACGACAACCTGTTGCGATTTATTTTACCACGATTCTCCTCGGGACGTTTCTCTGCATCTGAGCTGTAACAAAAGAGAGGAATTACTGAGCACGTGCTGATCTCGGAGGTAGAAGCCGTTGTGGAATGATCCAATCTTCACCTGCCGATCACTAAATACAAGTCCCTCTATCAAGTTGTTTTAAAATGCTATTCTTAGTTATGGGTGACAACCAATATGGCCACTGTCACAACTACTGCAAAGGTTGTCACCCATGTTTGCTCGACTCTTGTTCAGCAAATATTTCCAGTTATGCAATGATATATCCTATACTCTTATATAGCTTCAGAACTAGGCAGGTTCGCAATTCAGGAGCAATATCGGTGGTCACTCAGCTTTCCCAGATACAGATAACAAAGAAACAGCTGAACAGAATCATTTAAAACTTGACAACTCAAGGATTTATATTTTAATGTAAAGGGCCCTTTAAAAATACTTAGATGTAAAGGCCACACCCCTTTGTCTAAAATTAAAGTACAACTCCATCGAAAAAAATTGATGGATTAAAGTTTTTGTGCAATTATCATGTATTATATGGTACACAAGGAACTTCAATAAAATTCCTTTAATCTGGCATTTGCTAATCCAGACATGTTGATAGAGTTTCACTTGCTCCTGGTAAAGGACTGCAAAACAATGTGAAATCTCACATTCTATCTTGAATTGTCTTCTTAGAAAAGTTCTACTCTTATATGATCTTGTTTTGATACTTTTTTTTATGACAGTCTGATATTCCAGAACATTTGATAATCCAGCAACTGGACATTTTATTGTATGTAGTATAAAAATAATCTAGTTGACCAGATGACATGTCTCTCAGGAAGTCACCTGCTCTCATCACTCAGCACCATGACACGCAAGGCCAAGAGGTTATTATCTGCCATCTCTTCCTCAGGACCAATCCTGACAGATTTCCATTCCGTAGATACAGATGAATTTCTTCTCTTGAAAATTCCAAACAGTGAATTACTCCGAGATTTCTTAGGTGAAGAAGGTTCATCTGCAGATTCATCACCAAAGAAGATTATTAATGACAGTGCAGTAAAAATATCAGCAAAGACATAATGAATAAAATTAACCAAATCTGTTATATATGTCCAGGCCCTGAACGGTGGCTACCAAAGATGGCCATACATGAAATGACATGAGTGCTCTTATATATAAGAATATAACTACTATAACACTGCCCCTATATAGAAGAATATAACTACTATAATACTGCCCCTATATACAAGACTATAACTACTATAATACTGTGCCCTATATACAAGAATATAACTACTATAATACTGTGCCCTATATACAAGAATATAACTACTATAATACTGCCCTTATACACAGGAATATAACTACTATAATACTGCTCCCTATATACAAGAATATAACTACTATAATACTGCTCCCTATATACAAGAATATAACTACTATAATACTGCTCCTATATACAAGAATATAACTACTATAATACTGCTCCCTATATACAAGAATATAACTACTATAATACTGCCCCTATATACAAGAATATATCTACTATAATACTGCTCCCTATATACAAAAATATAACTACTATAATACTGCCCCTATATACAAGAATATAACTACTATAATACTGCCCCCTATGTACAAGAATATAACTACTATAATACTGCCCCTATAGACAAGAATATATCTACTATAATACTGCCCCCTATATACAAGAATATAACTACTATAATACTGCCCCTATATACAAGAATATAACTACTATAATACTGCCCCTATATACAAGAATATAACTACTATAATACTGCCCCCTATGTACAAGAATATAACTACTATAATACTGCCCCTATAGACAAGAATATATCTACTATAATACTGCCCCCTATATACAAGAATATAACTACTATAATACTGCCCCTATATACAAGAATATAACTACTATAATACTGCTCCTATATACAAGAATATATCTACTATAATACTGCCCCCTATATACAAGAATATAACTACTATAATACTGCCCCTATATACAAGAATATAACTACTATAATACTGCCCCTATATACAAGAATATAACTACTATAATACTGCCCCTATATACAAGAATATAACTACTATAATACTGCCCCTATATACAAGAATATAACTACTATAATACTGCCCCTACATACAAGAATATAACTACTATAATACTGCCCCCTATATACAAGAATATAACTACTATAATACTGCCCCCTATATAAAAGAATATAACTACTATAATACTGCCCCCTATATACAAGAATATAACTACTATAATACTGCCCCCTACATACAAGAATATAACTACTATAATACTGCCCCCTATATACAAGAATATAACTACTATAATACTGCCCCCTATATACAAGAATATAACTACTATAATGCTGCCCCTATATACAAGAATATAACTACTATAATACTGCCCCCTATATACAAGAATATAACTACTATAATGCTGCCCCTATATACAAGAATATAACTACAATAATACCGCCCCTATATACAAGAATATAACTACTATAGTACTGCTCCCTATATACAAGAATATAACTACTATAATACTTCTCCTATATACAAAACTATAACTACTATAATACTGCCCCCTATATACAAGAATATAACTACTATAATACTGCCCCTATATACAAGAATATAACTACTATAATACTGCCTCTATATACAAGAATATAACTACTAAAATTACTGCCCCCTATATACAAGAATATAACTACTATAATACTGCCCCTATATACAAGAATATAACTACTATAATACTGCCCCCTATATACAAGAATATAACTACTATAATACTGCCCCCTATATACAAGAATATAACTACTATAATACTGCCCCTATATACAAGAATATAACTACTATAATACTGCCTCCCATATACAAGAATATAACTACTATAATACTGCTCCTATATACAAGAATATAACTACTATAATACTGCCCCCTATATACAAGAATATAACTACTATAATACTGCCCCTATATACAAGAATATAACTACTATAATACTGCTCCTATATACAAGAATATAACTACTATAATACTCCCCCTATATACAAGAATATAACTACTATAATACTGCCCCTATATACAAGAATATAACTACTATAATACTGCTCCTATATACAAGAATATAACTACTATAATACTGCCCCCTATATACAAGAATATAACTACTATAATACTGCCCCTATATACAAGAATATAACTACTATAATACTGCCCCTATATACAAGAATATAACTACTATAATACTGCCCCTATATACAAGAATATAACTACTATAATACTGCTCCTATATACAAGAATATAACTACTATAATACTGCCCCCTATATACAAGAATATAACTACTATAATACTGCTCCTATATACAAGAATATAACTACTATAATACTGCCTCCTATATACAAGAATATAACTACTATAATACTGCCCCTATATACAAGAATATAACTACTATAATACTGCCCCCTATATACAAGAATATAACTACTATAATACTGCTCCTATATACAAGAATAGAACTACTATAATACTGCCCCTATATATAAGTATATAGATACTATAATACTGCCCCTATATACAAGAATATAACTACTATAATACTGCCCGTATATATATGTTCCCCCTGATCTGTCAAATAGTAGAAGAATATCCTTTAAGATACATACGCTGTATGGAAAATGCAGCAAAATGTATGGGAATGTGGGACTTAATGTGATTTAAGATGGCTCCGTGGTCCGCTTTCGTGCCTTGGTTTTACCTGGGGTCCTAGGTAAAAATATGGTCAGGGGCTAAATATGAATGGTTTCCTATAAAACTGGTCCCAGTGCAGTGTGAAAGGTGGGGGGGGGGGGGGGATTACATTGTGAGCCTTACTGGTATTGTTGTGAGTGAGATGAATATTTTAGACAAATGACTAATGAGTCAAGAAAGGCCAAAAGTTGCTTAAAAGTGAAAGTTCACTTTAAATATTTCAGCCTCCTGCTATTGCAGCACTAAACCAGGCCACCAGAGGGCAACAAAATACCTCAAATCATCGATGAGAAATCGTATAGGAAGAACATGTCCTTTAGCTTCACACATAGAGACATATACAAATAACCGTAGACTTTTATTTCCTGGAATTTTTTATACATTTCTTGTAGAGGATGAAGAGAAAAATTTGGCAGCTTCCTTCCAGACACAGCGCCACTCTTGTCCATGGGCTGTGTTCGGTATTCACTTGATTGGAGTTGATCTGCAATAGCACACATTGAGCATGCACAAGAGTGGCACTGTTACTGGCATATGTTTTTTAAAAGCTATGTACAGCTTTTTTAAAACAAAACAATGTTTCAGGTTATTTTAAGCAACTTTTCATTTGACTTTATTCTGTATACATAGAAGGTGTATATTGCCGTCAAAGCCGATTACGTCATGTGAGCTGGACTGACGGCTTGACTGAAAGACGTGATCATTATTAGCTGGCTCCTGCGGGACCAGGTTTTAGCCGAGTCACGGAATCGGTTTTGACGGCAAGATACAGCTTCTATGTATACAAGATAAAGTCAATTGAAAAGTTGCTTAAAATCACATAAAACATAATTTTATTAAACACATTTTGTAGTTCAAAGGTGTAAATAGACTTTAAGAATTCTACAACCTCTTTAAGAAACTGCAAGATAAATAAAGCATGACATTGAAAACATTGAAATCAATGGGCTGTCCGTGGTGCTGGGTCAATCCGAGGAAGAGCAGTTGTTTGTAAAGGTACTTCACTCTCTCTAAAAGTAGGGTTTCTAAGTAAAAGATGCCCCTCTATTACATCTTTATGTTCTGCTCCCAACCTTCATGTCCCATTTATAGTACTGCAGTTTTCTTAAAGAAGATCTGTCAGTTCTCCTGTGTTGTGTAGTATAGAGGATCTGTCAGCACTCCTGTGTGGTGTAGTATAGAGGAGCTGTCAGCACTCCAGTGTGGTGTAGTATAGAGGAGCTGTCAGCTCTCCTGTGTGGTGTAGTATAGAGGATCTGTCAGCTCTCATGTGTGGTGTAGTATAGAGGATCTGTCAGCTCTCCTGTGTGGTGTAGTATAGAGGAGCTGTCAGCTCTCCTGTGTGGTGTAGTATGGAGGAGCTGTCAGCTCTCCTGTGTGGTGTAGTATAGAGGATCTGTCAGCTCTCCTGTGTGGTGTAGTATAGAAGATCTGTCAGCTCTCCTGTGTGGTGTAGAGGATCTGTCAGCTCTCCTGTGTGGTGTAGTATAGAGGATCTGTCAGCTCTCCTGTGTGGTGTAGTATAGAGGATCTGTCAAATTCTCCGGTGTGGTGGAGTATATACGAGCTGTCAGCTCTCCTGTGTGGTGTAGTATAGAGGATGTCAGCTCTCCTGTGTGGTGTAGTATAGAGGATCTGTCAGTTCTCCGGTGTGGTGGAGTATAGAGGAGCTGTCAGTTCTCCTGTGTGGTGTAGTATAGAAGATCTGTCAGCTCTCCTGTGTGGTGTAGTATAGAGGATCTGTCAGCTCTCCTGTGTGGTGCAGTATAGAGGATCTGTCAGTTCTCCGGTGTGGTGTAATATAGAGGATCTGTCAGCTGTCCTGTGTGGTGTAGTATAGAGGATCTGTCAGCTCTCCTGTGTGGTGTAGTATAGAGGAGCTGTCAGCTCTCCTGTGTGGTGTAATATAGAGGATCTGTCAGCTCTCCTGCGTGGTGTAGTATAGAGGATCTGTCAGCTCTCCTGTGTGGTGTAGTATAGAGGATCTGTCAGCTCTCCGGTGTGGTGTAATATAGTGGACCTGTCAGCTCTCCTGTGTGGTGTAGTATAGAGGATCTGTCAGTTCTCCTGTGTGGTGTTGTATAGAGGATCTGTCAGTTCTCCTGTGTGGTGTAGTGTAGAGGATCTGTCAGTTCTCCTGTGTGGTGTAATATAGAGGATCTGTCAGCTCTCCTGTGTGGTGTAGTATAGAGGCGCTGTCAGGTCTACTGTGTGGTGTAGTATAGAGGATCTGTCAGTTCTCCTGTGTGGTGTAGTATAGGGGATCTGTCGGCTCTCCTGTGTGGTGTAGTATAGAGGAGCTGTCAGTTCTCCTGTGTGGTGTAGTATAGAGGAGCTGTCAGCTCGCCTGTGTGGTGTAATATAGAGGATCTGTCAGCTCTCCTGTGTGGTGTAGTATAGAGGATCTGTCAGCTCTCCTGTGTGGTGTAGTATAGAGGATCTGTCAGTTCTCCGGTGTGGTGTAATATAGAGGATCTGTCAGCTCTCCTGTGTGGTGTAGTATAGAGGATCTGTCAGTTCTCCTGTGTGGTGTTGTATAGAGGATCTGTCAGTTCTCCTGTGTGGTGTAGTGTAGAGGATCTGTCAGTTCTCCTGTGTGGTGTAATATAGAGGATCTGTCAGCTCTCCTGTGTGGTGTAGTATAGAGGATCTGTCAACTCTCCTGTGTGGTGTAGTATAGAGGATCTGTCAGCTCTCCTGTGTGGTGTAGTATAGAGGAGCTGTCGGTTCTCCTGTGTGGTGTAGTATAGAGGAGCTGTCGGCTCTCCTGTGTGGTGTAGTATAGAGGAGCTGTCGGTTCTCCTGTGTGGTGTAGTATAGAGGAGCTGTCGGCTCTCCTGTGTGGTGTAATATAGAGTATCTGTCAGCTCTCCTGTGTGGTGTAGTATAGAGGAGCTGACAGCTCTCCTGTGTGGTGTAGTACAGAGGATCTGTCAGCTCTCCTGTGTGGTGTAGTATAGAGGAGCTGACAGCTCTCGTGTGTGGTGTAGTATAGAGGAGCTGTCAGCTCTCCTGTGTGGTGTAGTATAGAGGAGCTGTCAGCTCTCGTGTGTGGTGTAGTATAGAGGAGCTGTCAGCTCTCCTGTGTGGTGTAGTATAGAGGAGCTGTCAGCTCTCCTGTGTGGTGTATTATAGAGGAGCTGTCAGCTCTCCTGTGGGGTGTAGTATAGAGGATCTGTCAGCTCTCCTGTGTGGTGTAGTATAGAGGAGCTGTCAGAGTTCTCCTGTGTGGTGTAGTATAGAGGAGCTGTCAGCTCTCCGGTGTGGTGTAGTATAGAGGAGCTGTCGGCTCTCCTGTGTGGTGGAGTATAGAGGAGCTGTCAGCTCTCCTGTGTGGTGTAGTATAGAGGATCTGTCAGCTCTCCTGTGTGGTGTAGTATAGAGGATCCCCATGCACTGCCTATAGTTACACCCCTGCATTGTATTATATGTACTGTATGTTTGTATGTAAGTTAATATACAGAACTAGACAACTTGCCATTCTTGACTTCGGAAAAGTTGGTTAAAAAATCTCTAGAATTTGTAGTTGAGCAATTGTTCCATCGCGGCTCTGCCAAGTTCAGTTTTCTGTGGGTGCCAGCGCCTTACAACGTCATGAACATCAATCAGAATTTAACAAATAAAGAAATCATCATTTTAACCTTTTTCCCCAGATCTGTCTCTGGATAAGAGGCCGTTGCTAGAAAACATGTTGATTTGATTACAGATCGTAGCGGAGCGCCGGTGGGGGTGTGGGGGGGGGGGGGTGTTGGATTGTGGACAGTATAATGGATGGGAGTTTATCAGAATTATACCCTAGAGTTACTTTGTAAATGTGCCTGAAATTCTTCATCATTTATTGTTCGGTTTCTGCAGTCAGAGATCAGCCAGGAACCAGATTAGAACAGATCTTTATATTACCCGAAATGGACAGAAGTTATCGGGTATAGGATTGATTATTGTACAATCATGTGTGTACTGTATATATATATATAGTTATATACAGAATCAGGCAGCACTGGCAGCGTGTGGGTGCAAGCTCTTAGGAACAGACCAAGTTCCAAGTACATACTATAGATATATATATATTTACATTTAAATATACAGGTGATCAGTGGTCTTTAATCTGTGGCTCTCTAGCAGTTTAAACTACAACTCTCAACAGGCGCTGACAGCCACAGGCTGGAGACTACTGCGGGAGACCATGTAATTTACATGGGGCCCCTGTAGCTTTCAGGGCCCATAAGAAACCTCATCGATTGACTTTTCTGTGTATAACTAGTTCTCTGTCTAATTAATGGTGAACATGAACTTTGAAATTAGCGTCACTCTCTGTGGGGAACATTATGAGTCTGTCTATGATTTTTGTGTATACACGCGCCTATTCCTGTACTTTTTGCTCCCTAAAGCTTTATGATTTATTATAAGCAAAAACAAGCCTGTGCGGCATGGAGAGGTCCCGGTTCGCGCCATACAGCCCTCTCTGTAGATAACGCCATACAGCCCCCTCTGTAGAGAACGCCATACAGCCCCCTCTGTAGATAACGCCATACAGCCCTCTCTGTAGATAACGCCATACAGCCCCCTCTGTAGAGAACGCCATACAGCCCCCTCTGTAGATAACGCCATACAGCCCCCTCTGTAGATAACGCCATACAGCCCCCCCTGTAGAGAACGCCATACAGCCCCCTCTGTAGATAGCACCATACAGCCCCCTCTGTAGAGAACGCATACAGCCCCCTCTGTAGAGATCGCCATACAGGCCCCTCTGTAGAGAACGCATACAGCCCCCTCTGTAGAGAACGCATACAGCCCCCTCTGTAGAGAACGCCATACAGCCCCCCTGTAGATAACGCCATACAGCCCCCCCCTGTAGATAACGCCATACAGCCCCCTGTAGAGAACGCCATACAGCCCCCTCTGTAGAGAACGCCAAACAGCCCCCTTTATAGATAACGCCATACAGCCCTTTGTAGATATCTACAAAGGGGGCTGTATGGCGTTATCTACAGGGGGACTCTGTATGGCGTTATCTACCGGGGGGGCTGTATGGCGCTCTCTACAGAGGGGGCTGTATGGCGTTCTCTACAGAGGGGGCTGTATGGCGTTCTCTACAGCCCCCTCTTTCCTAGTTACGCCCCTGATTAAGGGGTTAAGCGCTGAGCCCAGGGAAGCCCTTGACGTCACTGTCTATATATGGACAGTGACGTCAAGGCCTCCTCCTGGAGCCGATTCCCCGGCCAGGAATGACAGCGTTGTAGCCGGGGATTCAGTTTCTGGAGGGAGCCTCTGACATTACTATCCATACGGTATATGGACAGTGACATCAGGGGCTGCTCCAGGAGCCGAATCCCCGGCTAGAGCGTTGCCAACACTGTGGCGAGGGATTCATCTCCTGGAGAAGCCCACCGATGACAGTCACGTCAGGGCTACTCCTGGAGCGGAATCCCCGGTCACAGCGAAGCCGATGCTCTAGGTGAGGATTTCGCTCCTGGAGGGAGCCCCAATGGTACTATCTACAAGGGCACTGTGGCACTATCAGCACTATCTACAGGGGAAACTGTGGCGCTATCTACATGGGCACTGTGTGTGGCACTATCTACATAGGTACTGTGGTACTATGTGGGCACTGGCGCTTTATATGTAGGTACTGGCACTAGAGGCAGCTAAGGCGGCATTATACTGTATGGGGCAACTATGGGGAATTATACTGTATGGGGCAGCTAAGGGGGCTTTATACTGTATGGTGGCAGCTAAGGGGCATTATACTGTATGGAGGCAGCTATGGGGGCATTATACTGTATGGGGCAGCTGTGGGGGCATTATACTGTATGGTGGCAGCTAAGGGGCATTATACTGTATGGAGACAGCTATGGGGGCATTATACTGTATGGGGCAGCTGTGGGGGCATTGTACTGTATGGAGGCAGATATGGGGGCATTATACTGTATGGGGGCAGCTATGGGGGCATTATACTGTACAGGGCAGCTGTGGGGGCATTATACTGTATGGGGGCAGCTATAGTGGCATTATACCATATGTGGGAATTATGCTGTATGGGGCATTATACTATATGGGGCATCTGTGTGGACGCAGCTATTAGGGCATTATACTGTATGGGAGCAGCTATAGGGCATTATACTGTATGGGGGCAGCTATGGGGCATTACACTGTATGGGAGCAGCTATGGGGCATTATACTGTATGGGAGCAGCTATGGGGCATTATACTGTATGGGGACAGCTATGGGGCATTATACTGTATGTGGGCATTATGCTGTATGGGGCATAATACTATATGGGCATTATACTGTGGGGAGGCACTATGGGAGATTGATACTCTGTGGGCTGAGCTGGGTGTGTATGGGCGCAGTTAGAAAATAAAAAAAGTTGTCCCTCTTTACGATACTTGAAAGTTGGGAGTTACGGTAATATAATAGTCAGTAGGGGGCGCTATTATTTTTTTAAGGTAGCAGAGGGCTACAGAGGATGCACATATGGCACGTCCGCCCCCAGCCTGTATCTACATGTACTGAAATGGTGGTCACCAGACAAGGATGCCAGTTGTTGTTAGGTAACCTGAACTCAATTTACAGAAAGGAAATAAAGGGTGGTTAAATAATGTATTGTGGAGACATCTAAATAAGATGTAAGAGGAGCGGAGTGAGGAGCCAAGACGTCTGCCTAATATCCCCCAGAGGCCGCTCCACGGGGATCGTGATAATCCAGAGATGCCGCTCAATAAGTCACGTTATCCGGCACTGGGAACATGACATTCCCACCAAGGAACTAGTGTCAGCCAAGAGGCCAGTAATCATTTGTGCCCCACGTGGACCTCACGTCTCCTCTTTCAGGAAAACTAAATGCTGGAGAGAACTCCGCTGACTATTTTTGAGTGAAGCTTCTGTCACAATGTAACAGCCTGTTATTAATGATTTCATGCCCAGACCGCCGCCGTCCACCACCGGCTCACAACGTACAAAAGATCAAAGATTTAGGAAAAGTTATTTCTACGTCTTGTGTTTTCTGGGTCACGGAGATGGTTGAAATCACAAGTGTGTGAGGTCGAACGACGCCTTCCAAGTGTCCAACAAAACTCCCCATTCATGGCCGCTGTACGAGAAATCCCATTATCCGTGAAGGACTCCGCTCTCTGTACTCTGTTCTGCTACAAGTTTTCTTTAGATCTTTGTGACTTTCTCTTTTGCGTGGAACTAACTCAATGGCCTGGTATATTGTAAATCGGGGTCTAGAACTAGATCCCTAATCAGATGGGGCCCCTATAGTGATATCCAGCCCCAGTGCTAATAGTAGGGCCCATATCACTATATATCTAATTAAATGGGATTTCCAGTTACTATATGTAAATAAGCCTTAATCATTGTAGAATGGAAAACTTCACAAATTTCTACTAGACTTTGTGTTTCAGTTCCTCAACATTTTCAAAATGTATGCTTGCTGTCAGTGAATAATAGTGGTCTTAGTTACCCTTAGGGACTAAATACCCCATCCTAATCTAATACTTCTCACATCTGAGTGTCTGCCAGAGGAAGGATTTAAATATCCTGGGCCCCAATAAAAAGAAATTGTAAAAAGACAAGCCCCCCCCCCCCTAATATGCGTCATTCATAATACTGGTGTCTTCTTATGTGGCAGAGGAACCATAAGGCCCCCCTTAGGCACCCCAGCCCAGGTGCGACAGCTAACTCTGCACCTCCTAAGGATACGCTAACATTATATTCGGTCTAGACAATCCTCTGTGAGATACACACTTCAGCAAGATAAATCTCTTCCCTTTCCTGATTGTTTGCTACAATGTATCAGTGCAGGTAAAATGTATCAGTCGGATGTCTAGGGCGTCCTAGCTTGCATACAATTGTAGAAAACTCCAAAGCTGCGAGTTGTATTAGGTTTCAAATACTTCCATTCATTGTCAGCAAGCAGAGATCTTGGAAAAAGTTTTAAAATATATATATATAAAATCGAAGAAAATTGCAGAACTTTCCATCACACAGTTAATAATCTTTATTTACATGCTGCCCACACATAAATTACAGAGCAGAAGGTGCCCAGGTTATTCCAGCGTGGCACAGTATGAATGGGTGGAGAGATCTATATGGGGCATCATTGTTTCTACATCGCATTGCACTGACAGTGGTTTGTAGGCGGCAACTGAATAGGATTCTCATGTGGCTTTCGTTTTTCCAGATCAGTCTTAAAGGGATACTAACCTTGCAATCTTCCTTCTGTACATTTCCCGTGCAGGTGCATACAATCTATTGTTTCCTGTTATCAGCCATTTCTGGCTGGAGAGAGGCTAGCTGTATTCTCAGCATCTATTGTAAGCTTGGGTAAGTCCCCTCTTCTTATACATCTCTCACAACAATTATAGTGCCCAGAGGGTTTATCGGAGGAAGATGGTGACTAAACTTCTACATGTGATATGGGCAGCGAAATAACTTGGATTCCTATGGAAAATCTTCTGACACGCCCTGCTGAAATATATAGGCCTGGTTCACACTATTCCTGCAGCGGACAGATCTTACTCTGAACCTTATTATGAGATGTGATTTTGAACCTTTTTAAAGGCGTTAAATGTGAGCTTCCCCTTTAAAAAGTCCATATGTCACGGTCATGTGACAACTATCTGCATATAAACACCATATACTATAGGAAAAATCAACAATTCAAATTTCATTCCACGTATTGTGTTGAGTAACTTTGCAAATACTTTACTTCTTTCTTGTCCTGTTACTTCAACAATGCTTTCTTCTCTAGTCACATCCAGAGCAGAATTCTGCTGGTTTACGGTTACTATGGAGCAGTGAATTGTGGGAGCTCAGATGACAGATTCACAGAGCTATGCTACTAAGGTCACAGTAAAATATAGATAAATCACGGTCGGCAGAGCTCTGGAAGCTGCTTTGGATGTGAATAGAGTAGAAGACAAAACAAGATTGATACAAGAGAAGTTAAGCAAAGTATATGCAAAGTTACTCGAGATGATTAAAACATTTGAATTGCATTGTCCAGGAAGGCAGAATGATCTCGGATATTGGGTCCCCTCCGTATGTTGGGGTGTGACTGTTTGCGGTCTAGTAAGATCAACACTGGAGCGCTCTGGAGTGTTCACAGGTACAGAACTGGTCGCACTGGTTCCTGTCAGGTGCTCACTGTATCCAGGCTTCTCCAGGACGCGACTTTGAACCTTTTGTCAACGAACTAGAAGTGACTGTGACTCCGGCCAGCGGAATATAACAGGTGACGTGATCTATAGATCTGCTGCTATTAATGGTCTCTGCAATGGAGACATATAGGGGGGGGGGGGGGGCTTAGCTATTGGGGTCTCAGGCCCTCACTCAGCCCCTAGATCCTGACCTCAAGACCTACCTAAGGTGTCTGTAACATAGACCAGGTGTAAGTACAACTTATCGAGAACTACACCTCCCAGCATGTAAGAATGGTGGGACTTGTTGTGCAAGCTCAATGGAAATGTGGGTATAACCACAGAATCTCTTCACCAGTGTCAGGGGGGGGGGGGGGCAGTTCTCAGATAAGAAAACAATTCTAGTCTTTGATTAGATTTTTTTTTTTCTATAGAGAATGGATATTCACAATTTTTTTTATCTCCGTCTGCTGAGCTGCTGTATCTAAGCCTATCATGTGTGATACTATCTGATGAGCTGTGTATCTAAGTCCATCATGTGTGACACTGTCTGCTGAGCCGTGTATCTAAACCTATCATGTGACACTGTCTTCAGAGCTGCTGTATCTAATCCTATCATGTGTGATACTGTCTGCTGAGATTGTGTATCTAATCCTATCATGTGTGATACTGTCTGATGAGCTGCTGTATCTAATCCTATCGTGTGTGATACTGTCTGCTGAGCCACTGTATCTAATCCTATCATGTGTGATACGATCTACTGAGCCAATGTATCTAATCCTATCATGTGTGATACTGTCTGCTGAGCTGTGTATCTAATCCTGTCATGTGTGATACTGTCTGCTGAGTCGTGTATCTAATCTTATCATGTGTGATACTGTCTGCTGAGCTGTGTATCTAATCCTATCATGTGTGATACTGTCTGCTGAGCTGTGTATCTAATCCTGTCATGTGTGATACTGTCTGCTGAGTCGTGTATCTAATCTTATCATGTGTGATACGGTTTGCTGAGCTGCTGTATCTAAGCTATCATGTGTGATATTGTCTGCTTTGCTGCTGTATCTAAACCTATCATGTGTGATACTGTCTTCTGAACCAGTGTATCTAAGCCTATCATTTGTGGTACTGTCTGCTAAGCTGTGTATCTAATCTTATCATGTGTGATACGGTCTCAGAAAGTCACTCAGCACTACGCCCCACATCATGTAATGTTAGGGAGTTCCATTATAATTGGATTGTGTGGATTAGTGACGGGGCCCCTGGTACATCCAGTTATTGGCCCCTGCACACGTCACACTGGACAGGTTTCTCTATATTCGGCCGTCCTGGTTGCGGTGTCGTTAGGGAGCTGTACATCACATCTGTTTTATAGATCTACTGACCCTGTATAATTCCAACTCTATAAAACAGAAGGTCACGTACTTATTCTGGACCGCGGACACGTCAGAGGTCGGGGATTGAGTTTCTTGTAATCTTTGCCTTGTCACAATCTAAATGCTATAGGGGCTCGGGTCACTTATATCATTCCCTTACGTGTTATTAGCAGATGTACGATGCTGCATACACAGATAAATGGAGGGGTTTATAGGGAACAGAACTTCTCAATGTTAATAACTTTTAAAGGGAACACCGGCTAAAATGACAAGATATGACCCAAATAAAATATCTCCCCCTGGTGGCCGAAGCATGAATACACACCTGAGTACTGCTCTATTATAAGTAATGTCTGTATATGGGGTGGGTGGAAATCAGAAAACCCGGGGGTCACCTCCCTTAACCAGGAATGCTGGGGTCACTACTTGGAAGGATTCTCTATGTTCATTCCATCTAAATTTAAATCTAACACGACAAAGTTATGGTCGCTAATTAATTGCGATGACGCGGTCTCTACTGTAGGGATTTCTATCAAGGAAAAGACATTTTCTAGGATAACCTCTAATAGGAGGAGCCTATTGTCTGAGAAGTGGGAGCGCAGTGACGTCATCGTCACCCTGTGCGGGGGTGGAGCTTTGTTGATTATCCCAAGTGAAGACTTTGGACATTCTGATGTTGAATTAAAAGATCCGCTATAATATAATTACAATTATACGGTGTCATCTTCTAATTACGGACAACAGGTCTCCATCCAAGGAAGCAGTGAATGGTTGTCACAGGCCCCCCCCCCCCCCCCCTCATACATACTCCTTACATTTCTAGACATGGTTGCTCTCAAAATTCTCTTTGTTGTCCTTGGAAACAGACAGTTTTAGCTCCACCCAGAAGTCAGTCGTGTGACATAACTGCTGAGCTCCCATAAGGCATTGCTGTCTGGTGACAGGAAACACAATTATAAATTGAACTTTAGATGTGAATAGAGAAGAAAACATCATGAAACGCAACATCAGTACAAGGGAAGTACAGAAATGACGAGGTTACTCTAAATTTTATGCATATTTTTACTGTCAATTGTTCAAAATTTTAGTTTTCCTTTTAGTCTGTCTAATTACAATATTCGCCTCTGGAACCTCCTACGTAAATTGTGTTTTCCCCCATATTGATTTATACCCTGTAGGTGAGGACCCGAAACGAGGAGAAGAAATGGAAATCACAAACTAACAGCAGTAAATATTCTCAGATATCCCATTTATTACAGAGGGAAGAGGAGCGCAGCCTGTCCTCAACCAGGGACTAGAACTGGAACGTTCTCAGGATCGGTGCTGCTCCCAGAGGTCAATGTTTTATATCCTATCCTAAAAATTGTAATAAACTATCTATCTATCTATCTATCTCATATCTATCTATCTCATATCTATCTATCTATCTCTCTATCTATCTATCTATCGCCCCTCACATATACTACAATCACTTGTCCTATGTATTCTGGAATCTTCTGACTTCCACTTTCCACAACTAGGGAGCTCAGAAGCCACATGATAAGAGCCAATATACAAGTATACGAGTCATCTCATGGTTGTCATCTCATCTATCTGTCCCATGTAATAAGCATGTGTATAGCATGTTACCTACCGTGAGAGCTGGAGACATCACATCCACAGATATAACGAGAGCAGCATAGACAGATCAAAGCCAAAGTACAGGATTTCAGTGGTCACAAGCAGACAGGACAGAGGACAATATGGAGCAATTTGTGTTGGTTTGGTTCGCATTTATTTCAATTTTATGGTCTGACACAGAGTAATCACACCAGATTTGGCGGCGAGACAGGCGCAGTATGTGGCATCATTACCAGGCAGCACTGTCATTTTTGGTTGGTTTCACATTATTTGCCTTGCCCCTTGTGTCCTGTAGAAGTGGCGGTCCAGGCTTTACCCCCAGTATTTGTACTCACCTTCCACGTTGTCATGGTGGTCCACATACTGTATCAGACGTATCGTGTATTGTTTCTATTACATACAGTGTGAATAAATACATATCCTCCTGTGTGACTGTGTCTAATACCGGATAAAACGGTTTCCACTAGTTTGTGATCAGGTAAAGTTAACTAGTCCAGAACGGTCATTCCAAAACCAGAAAAATCGCCATCAATAATCCCGGGCATAGAAATCACTGAGGCCCCAGGAACACGACCGTATTTCTCATCAGTAATTACAGACCCATTCATTTCTATTGGCCACACACACCTTTCCGTATTTTTACGGATGGGTGTCCAAGCTGAATAAATTATAGAACCCGTCCTATTCTTGACTCTCCCATAGAAGGATATGGGCGCTTCCGTAAATATGGACGGCTATGGCTGTGTATCCATAAACCGTCCGAATGTACGGAAACGTTGCTATGCAACATTTTGGTGACTTCATTTGCAGCCTCCCTCTTTTTTTTTTCTTTTTTTTTTAACGTATACGTATATATGGATCAAATACGGATGCATTACGGACCGGATTTGCGGATAGATGAAAATACGGTCGTGTGTATGGGGCCTGAGTATCATGTAAGCAACATCACCACCAGGCAACCGAGGTGAATGCAAACATCAACTTACCGGCATCTGAGACTGCTCAAAAATGTATTATATATGTAATGAAGTCCATCATGAGTCCAGAGTATATATATTCTTGTATATAGGGGCAGTATTATAGTAGTTATATTCTTGTATATAGAGGCAGTATTATAGTAGTTATATTCTTGTATATAGGGTGCAGTATTATAGTAGTTATATTCTTGTATATAGGGGCAGTATTATAGTAGTTATATTCTTGTATATAGGGGCAGTATTATAGTAGTTATATTCTTGTATATAGAGGCAGTATTAGAGTAGTTATATTCTTGTATATAAGAGCAGTATTATAGTAGTTATATTCTTGTATATAGGGGGCAGTATTATAGTAGTTATATTCTTGTATATAGGGGCAGTATTATAGTAGTTATATTCTTGTATATAAGAGCAGTATTATAGTAGTTATATTCTTGTATATAGGGGGCAGTATTATAGTAGTTATATTCTTGTATATAGGGGGCAGTATTATAGTAGTTATATTCTTGTATATAGGGGGCAGTATTATAGTAGTTATATTCTTGTATATAGGGGGCAGTATTAAAGTAGTTATATTCTTGTATATAGGAGCAGTATTATAGTAGTTATATTCTTGTATATAGGGGGCAGTATTATAGTAGTTATATTCTTGTATATAGGGGGCAGTATTAAAGTAGTTATATTCTTGTATATAGGAGCAGTATTATAGTAGTTATATTCTTGTATATAGGGGCAGTATTATAGTAGTTATATTCTTGTATATAGGGGGCAGTATTATAGTAGTTATATTCTTGTATACATAGGAGCAGTATTATAGTAGTTATATTCTTGTATATAAGGACAGTATTATAGTAGTTATATTCTTGTATATAGGAGCAGTATTATAGTAGTTATATTCTTGTATATAGGGGGCAGTATTATAGTAGTTATATTCTTGTATATAGAGGCAGTATTATAGTAGTTATATTCTTGTATATAGGGGCAGTATTATAGTAGTTATATTCTTGTATATAGGGGGCAGTATTATAGTAGTTATATTCTTGTATATAGAGAGCAGTATTATAGTAGTTATATTCTTGTATATAGAGGCAGTATTATAGTAGTTATATTCTTGTATATAGGGGGCAGTATTATAGTAGTTATATTCTTGTATATAGGGGGTAGTATTATAGTAGTTATATTCTTGTATATAGGGGGTAGTATTATAGTAGTTATATTCTTGTATATAGGGGGCAGTATTATAGTAGTTATATTCTTTTATATAGTGGGTAGTATTATAGTAGTTATATTCTTGTATATAGGGAGCAGTATAGTAGTTATATTCTTGTATATAGGGAGCAGTATTATAGTAGTTATATTCTTGTATATAGGGGGCAGTATTATAGTAGTTATATTCTTGTATATAGGGGCAGTATTATAGTAGTTAATTCTTGTATATAGAGGCAGTATTATAGTAGTTATATTCTTGTATATAGGGGGCAGTATTATAGTAGTTGTATTCTTGTATATAGGGGGTAGTATTATAGTAGTTATATTCTTGTATATAGAGGCAGTATTATAGTAGTTATATTCTTGTATTTAGAGGCAGTATTATAGTAGTTATATTCTTGTATATAGGGGCAGTATTATAGTAGTTATATTCTTGTATATAGGGGGTAGTATTATAGTAGTTATATTCTTGTATATAGGGGGCAGTATTATAGTAGTTATATTCTTGTATATAGGGGCAGTATTATAGTAGTTATATTCTTGTATATAGGGGCAGTATTATAGTAGTTATATTCTTGTATATAGGGGGCAGTATTATAGTAGTTATATTCTTGTATATAGGGGCAGTATTATAGTAGTTATATTCTTGTATATAGAGGCAGTATTATAGTAGTTATATTCTTGTATATAGGGGTAGTATTATAGTAGTTATATTCTTGTATATAGGGGGTAGTATTATAGTAGTTATATTCTTGTATATAGGGGGCAGTATTATAGTAGTTATATTCTTGTATATAGGGGGTAGTATTATAGTAGTTATATTCTTGTATATAGGGAGCAGTATAGTAGTTATATTCTTGTATATAGAGGCAGTATTATCTTAGTTATATTCTTGTATATAGGGTGCAGTATTATAGTAGTTATATTCTTGTATATAGGGGCAGTATTATAGTAGTTATATTCTTGTATATAGGGGCAGTATTATAGTAGTTATATTCTTGTATATAGGGGCAGTATTATAGTAGTTATATTCTTGTATATAGGGGGCAGTATTATAGTAGTTATATTCTTGTATATAGGGGCAGTATTATAGTAGTTATATTCTTGTATATAGGGGCAGTATTATAGTAGTTATATTCTTGTATATAGGAGCAGTATTATAGTAGTTATATTCTTGTATATAGAGCAGTATTGTAGTAGTTATATTCTTGTATATAGGGGCAGTATTATAGTAGTTATATTCTTGTATATAGGGGGCAGTATTATAGTAGTTATATTCTTGTATATAGGGGGCAGTATTATAGTAGTTATATTCTTGTATATAGGGGCAGTATTATAGTAGTTATATTCTTGTATATAGGAGGCAGTATTATAGTAGTTATATTCTTGTATATAGGAGCAGTATTATAGTAGTTGTATTCTTGTACATAGGGAGCAGTATTATAGTAGTTATATTCTTGTATATAGGGGGGAGTATTATAGTAGTTATATTCTTGTATATAGGAGCAGTATTATAGTAGTTATATTCTTGTATATAGGGGCAGTATTATAGTAGTTATATTCTTGTATATAGGAGCAGTATTATAGTAGTTATATTCTGTATATAGGGGCAGTATTATAGTAGTTATATTCTTGTATATAGGGGGCAGTATTATAGTAGTTATATTCTTGTATATAGGGGCAGTATTATAGTAGTTATATTCTTGTATATAGGGGCAGTATTATAGTAGTTATATTCTTGTATATAGGAGGCAGTATTATAGTAGTTATATTCTTGTATATAGGAGCAGTATTATAGTAGTTGTATTCTTGTACATAGGGAGCAGTATTATAGTAGTTATATTCTTGTATATAGGGGGGAGTATTATAGTAGTTATATTCTTGTATATAGGAGCAGTATTATAGTAGTTATATTCTTGTATATAGGGGCAGTATTATAGTAGTTATATTCTTGTATATAGGAGCAGTATTATAGTAGTTATATTCTGTATATAGGGGCAGTATTATAGTAGTTATATTCTTGTATATAAGGGGCAGTATTATAGTAGTTATATTCTTGTATATAGGGGCAGTATTATAGTAGTTATATTCTTGTATATAGGGGCAGTATTATAGTAGTTATATTCCTGTATATAGGGGCAGTATTATAGTAGTTATATTCTTGTATATAGGGGGCAGTATTATAGTAGTTATATTCTTGTATATAGGGGGCAGTATTATAGTAGTTATATTCTTGTATATAGGGGGCAGTATTATAGTAGTTATATTCTTGTATATAGGGGGCAGTATTATAGTAGTTATATTCTTGTATATAGGGGGCAGTATTATAGTAGTTATATTCTTGTATATAGGGGGCAGTATTATAGTAGTTATATTCTTGTATATAGGGGGCAGTAGTATAGTAGTTATATTCTTGTATATAGGGGGCAGTATTATAGTAGTTAATTATTGTATATAGGAGCAGTATTATAGTAGTTATATTCTTGTATATAGGGGGCAGTATTATAGTAGTTATATTCTTGTATATAGGGGGCAGTAGTATAGTAGTTATATTCTTGTATATAGGGGGCAGTATTATAGTAGTTATATTCTTGTATATAGGGGGCAGTATTATAGTAGTTATATTCTTGTATATAGGGGCAGTATTATAGTAGTTATATGCTTGTATATAGGGGCAGTATTATAGTAGTTATATTCTTGTATATAGGAGCAGTATTATAGTAGTTATATTCTTGTATATAGGGGGCAGTATTATAGTAGTTATATCCTTGTATATAGGAAACAATATCATATCGTTATATTCAAAGGTACAGAGAATATAAAATATTTGCTCCTCCTTGAGGCATGATGCAAATAACAATCTTGTACTGTATTTATAAAAAGGTCTTCACCCCTTAAATTCAGATTGCTTACAGGTTCCAGTAACATTAATATCACTAGTAGCTCATGTTTAACTTCATCTGCTTCTCCTAAGAGTTTATTTTCTACTGACGTGAAGAGGACACAGGATCTGAAGATATGAATTATAAACCACTGGCGGCCGACACGGACAGTGAATACACATTGAACCTTTCAGCTTTGATGTTTTATAATCTCAGTGTGATCAGTGCAGATGTACCAGGCGGCTCCTGTTGTGGTTTGGAGGAAACTCAGCAAAATTTTGCTTTGTTATTTTTCCCTCCCGGCGGAGGACATAAGATCAGTCGTCCCATGTGGTGCTCGCTGGAATCATAAATTTACATCACACAAAGACCAAAGTACAGGCGGGTTTTACTTTAACTTGTCTGCTGTGATACTAAGATGTGACTTATAAGCAGAGTAACATTGAACCTTTTACCTCGATGTCTTGTGAATTACAGTAAACTGCACCAAATCTATAAAGACAAATCTGGTTGAACACACAAAGATCATGTAGAAATTCGTCCGGGTTTTATTTGATCCTTCTCTATTGTTTCATGTCATAGGTGTATTGATTATTACTTATAGTAGGATGTTTAAGACGTTTTTTTTATGTCAATGGCCACCTTTAAGGTCCCGATGCACATAAGATGAAAGTCAGCCAATCCCGGCTGACTAATGTGTATGGAGGTGTCCTATGTCTGCTCCGACAGCAGATGTTGGGGGAGAGAAGGTTTGGGCATATTTGATTCCAACATGCGCAATCTATTGTTCCTGCGGGAGATAAACGGATGCCAGGAGTCTGACAGCACCCTATTCCCATTGAAAAAAGGGGTGCATGCTGAGCGGGCAGAATATGGGGCATCGGGAGAAATAGCTGTCGGTTGAACAAGCCTTTGGCCGATTGCTATATAAAGTATATGATAAGCTTTAGAGGCGTTCATAGGTCTTTTCTCATGGGAGGGTCACAAAAAAAGTGAAGAATGACGCAATACTTTCCATATCGTATATGTGGAAGGCGGGTAACAGAGTAATTCGCCAAATTGATCCTAAAAAGACCAAATTGTGGTTCTCAACAGAAGGAGACTATGGTGGAGAGGACCATGGGACGAGACAATAGATCTATAGATAATTCACAGAAAGGCAACATCTAGTATAAGTCTAGAACTAGGACATTTCTAAATATATAGTGGCACAAAGATTGTGGGTGACAAACGATAACATGGACATTTACCACTGAGGGTGAGATCCAGGAGGGACAGAGAGATGTAGACAATTGTGCGTAGGGAAAAAGATACATCAAGGAATGGAAAAAAAAAGTAGAAGATCCAAAAACTCTAAAGAACGAGAGTTGAAAACGTAAGACCAGAGACGTGTAGCGGTGATGATGGGTTAGAGGAAGATGTAATGACTGGTTACGAATAAATCTACAATGGGAAAAAGAGACTGGAAGATGAAATATGTAGAAAGACAAAGCTGAAGGTCTAAGGTAAAGAACGAGGGTCCAAGTAAATATGAGGAAAGAAGACAGATGAGGTGAGATCTAGAAAGAAAGGGCAAAAGAATGACACATTGTAACTGATAAGATAGAATAAGGCTGAAGGTCCAGAAGGACGGAGACAATTCTGGACTAAACATGAAGCATGACATCTAGACATATAGTTAAATATAAGACCAAGCAAGTTTGAAAAGAACACAATGTCAAAAAGATAAAGAACAGAGGCAAAAAGGTCTCCAAGGATGATGATGGATGTTAACGAGATCTAGGAAGGAAAACTGAAGAGGTCTAGACTGATGAACTAGGTAGCAAAAGGTATCAAAATGACAAAAGGAGACAAAAAGTTATACGATCGAGGAAGACAACGATAGAGAATATTCAAGTTCTGTAATGTCCGTCTTTCTCTGCTATTTTGGACATTTGGGAAGGCCAAAGCCTTTGAAAAAGTTGAAATGGAAACAAGATGATCGTCAACAAGATGGATGGAGATGACCACAGAAATGATGAGAACTTCCTTGAGAAGACTGAAGACCAACATATAACACAGGTTATTGTGAACAATCACTATTTATATGGGGTCAGTACTGAAATGGATACCACATTGGTGAATGGCTACAGATCTAACATTATAAGGGTTGAACTATGATGCGACTTGTTTGGAGACATCCCTGGATATTGACGAATGTTGTTCTTTTGGACCTTGGGTGGGGGAGGGTATCTGTCTTTCTGTTATTTTGCATTAATCAACTGCAAGAAGATATGAGGGAGGCTGTGATAAGCAAATCATGTGACTTAGGGTGCCCATACACAATAGATGAACGTCGGCCGTATAGGGGTGTTAGGACTATCCCCTAACAAGAGTCCCCCATTCCGGATCCTCATCTATTAGCCAGAGAGCAGCTAAGAAGAGCGACACTCACTATGGAGGACCCGGCAGGTCCATGCATTACATGGAAAACGTATTGATTTCAATGGTAACTGTGTAATACTTCATTTCTCCTGTGGAGGGGCTGCAGGAAATTGAAACACTTGCTGTCGGATTCCCTCAGAGATTGCTAGGGGTCCCAGCAGAGAGTTACCCTTTGCCCAACTTATTGTCGGGTGGTTATCTTCTATCAAATAGGAACTGTCCAAACCCTTTTAGGTTCCGTAGACTGGGTCGACATTTTTTGAAACCAGACATAGAGCATGCTCATCCGTGGGCAACAAGTGCCCTGAGTGGGTCCATCCGGGTAGAGCAAATAAGTCACGATTGTTCTCAACCGAAGAAAGACTTGAGCTGGGTGGGCAACTGGGCAGTGCCCGAGGTCAAAGCAGCTCTACCACTAAATATTACGTGGCCCAGAAGTGGACCCCAACAAGATGTAACCACACTGACCCACAACCATTCCATTGGGTTGGAGTCTCACTTTAAGTGACATCACTAGGAACCGCCCAATGACATCACCGCTTCGAGAGGACCAGGGCAGCCTCAATCCAACCCTCTGCTTTGATCACTGGTTGTTGTGGTAATGAGAAGCCCCTAAAAATATGACTTTTTATCATCATTATTTTTTTTATATTTTGTAATAGAAATGTTATAATGTAATTTTTGGGACTGGAAAAAGAATAGAATGAAAGAAATGAAGCCAGAATAGTTAACGAATGACTATATTTATTCTTGTTTACAGAGTATATGCCATCAGGTTGCACACAATTCTCCGTATGTCTCACACATACATGACATTGAAACATGAGATTAAAAAAAAATATTCATTCCATTTGGTAAATTATGTGATTTAAGATCTAAGCAAGAACCTGACCCAAAAACAAGAGCGAGACGAGTGGGAAAAAATCCATTTGAGAGGTTTCTGAAATAGAAGAGAAAACAAAGATAGGCATGGAGCAAAGCCAGTGTGTACGAGGTGAGAGACAGACGGACGGACTGACGGGGGAGGGGGCGGGTTATTTTACATGCAGATTATGGGCACAGCTCAGAGCGGCAAAATTAATGTGCATTCAACGTAGCAGCGGACAAGCAGTAACGGGACAGAAAATGGTCTCAATACTCCTACATTTTCCTATACTAACCCCCCCCCCCCCAACCCAATTCTGATCTTGGCTTATAATTTGCTTCTAAGTTTTTACTTTTTCTTGTTTGAGTCTTTACAATGTTTTCTACTTGGTGCCCTCATAGTAAGACATTTGGGAGCCATTGACTTATACCAGGGGTGCACCACATGCTGCCCAAGGGCCACATGTGCCCTGCCATGCCTTTCTGCACGGCCCCTAATCAGAACCCAAACATACTTCTATGTGTCCGGATAGTTTAGAAAGACAATGTTATGGGGGCACTCTTTGAAGAAGACCTGTCACCTCTCCTGAAATGTCTGTTTGTTCTCCATAAAATAACAATTCTGGAGCATATTTTCTTAGAACTCTACTTTGTGCCGTTCCTCTTTTATTCCTCCTAGAAATTTATGAATAATTTGACACCTGGGTGTAACCATTTGGGGGTGTGTCCCTACACTGACAATGTCCAATCAGAGCTCTCAGTTTCAGACTGTGTAGGGACACGCCCCCAACTGGTAACACCCAGTTGTCAATTTATTCATACATTTCTAAGAGGAATAACAGAGGAACGGCACAACAAAGAGTTCTAATAAAATATGCTCTGGAATTGTTATTTTATGGGGAATAAACAGACATGTCAGCAGAGCGGCCAGGTCCTCTTTAACGGTTTACTGATTGGTTGCTATGGAACACAACATTGTTGTTTGCGTCATGGTAACATGGAAGTTGCGATACATTTATGGGAGTTCAGGGTGTCGCAATGTAACCAGTTCTATCAGCTTCAAGTCGACACAATTCATTAACCCTATTGTTATCTCCATATCTCATTCCAGGAAGCAAATATATTTCCATCTGTGTCGTCCTTTATTTCTATTTGTTTTTCAGCTGAGATCTGTCACCGTGGGATAGGATCCCAGCACTGAAAAACTAGACGCAAACGTGGGCGGATTTTAGGAACTGCAAGGATATTTACTGGATGATGGCAAATGGTCTGGGAAAAACATTGTTCTGTGTGAATTTTATAATCGTCGCATTTAATGAAGCAAAAATATATCAATGATACATCTGCTTATGTGAAAGACTGACAGGTAATCTGTAGAGCTCCAAATCCCCTGCTACCTTAGCATATCCATGGAGTTACACAACAAAATCCTGACTGCCTGCAGCCACCACTAGGGGGAGCTCACTGCATATGGATTTATACCGCTTCCATTGAATTCAATAATAAATTCATAAGCAGTGAGCTCCCCCTAGTGGTAGCTGCAGGCAGTAAGAATTTGTTCATGTAACTCAATGGCTGTGTAAAGATGAGCAGGGGATTCGGAGCTCTGTATCAGAAAAAATGTGCATGGCCCCAATACATATATATTATGAAATTAATCAGCACAGAGGTTTGGACCTGAAAACGGCATGATCTGAACCACACACTAAGTATGGAAGTAATCGGAATAATAATCTGGAGGACTACAAAAGTGGAAACAGTATTGGCATCCAGAACGCTAAATAACCCCTCCCCCTCCACCACACGGTAACAAGACGACATAAGGCTCTCCTAGTTTCAAAGGGTATCCAAGAAAGCTAAGAGTTTGGTGATGCCTTGCCTCAAAGCATCATGGTCCTAAAAAGTGGGACCATAAAAAAGGGAATTGGAAGTATTTTTTATAAAGGACCATGCTGGCATGTCTATACTTGGTTGTGGATTTTATTTCCGGCCCCTTCATACAGCAGTGGGATCCTATCAAACATCACCCACAAAAAATACTTCTGCATTGAGATGGTTTGGATTATACTAAACATTTTGACCAGAAACTGCAATCAATTTCTGATTTTAATAAGAAAAATGGGACAATTTCTAAAGAAAGAAAATCTTAAAGGAACAGTGTCATGAGAACTTACTCCTATGTAAGTCTACCACCTTACTGATGGTTTCATAACTCTGCAATAAAGACACAATTATGTCCTCTAAAATGTCCAATTGTGCCCATCAAATTTCCACATAAGCCCCTCCCCCTCTGTGAGCCCAAAGAGGTCACATGACCCCTCCACGCAGACCTGACATCTTAGAAACAGGAAGAACCTAATCAGGGGAGCAGAACTTGTCTCGTCTGACACTTCAGGGGTGAATTTAATGGTATCCATTTTTCAGCTTTCCTGAGGCATCTTACAGATTCTGTCCCTTTAAGACGGCCATGATAGCCACAGGGGTTGTGTTTCCAGTGACCGTTTTATAGTGGGGTAGAATATATTTGTATCAGGTATAAAGTGAAAACCTTCCATGTTTTTAACTTCTCAAATAATTTGTTGTAAAATCAAACCCTCTCCCAATTCTTCCTTTTTCATGCATTAGAAATACTCAGCATTATGCAACTACAACCCCCAACATGCCCACGCTGGGAGTGGTAGCATCCATTTCACCCTGGGTCTTTACCAGGTGGACGATCTACTCCCGTCTTATGTAAAGAAAAAGGGAATTCATTGTATAATGAAAAGTTCTGCAACTTTGTAATATACTTTTTTTAATGCTTTTCAAGACCTCTGCTTTCTGGAATGGAATGTGAACATTGTTATTTACATACAGAGGATGAGGATCCGTCCTGACCTAATACTTCTCACAGCTGAAGGTTGTTGGTAAGAACGATCAACCCAAAGACCAGGACCTCACAAATATTTGTGCTGCTGTGTAATTCCCTACACCGCTACACTGTAACAAAGCTGACTCCATACCGATAAGTACACTCATATGTTGTGACTACAGCTGTGTGAGCAGGACTGGTTAGGACTTCTATTCCCACTTATTGACAGCATGCAGAGTTCTTGAAAACAATGGGGAGATGAAACAAACTATATTTAAAAGTTGCAGAACTTTCCATTATATAATAAGCAAAAAGTAACATTATAGTAACATTTTTGGAAAAACAAAGCGTTGGTTCGGGTCTCTATGAAAACGTAGCTGCTAATATTGTGTCCTAATGTATCATCTCACAAGACAATGAGCCCTCAGCCCTCCAGTAACATGCACGTCTTAAACTCCAGTTACGGCCCTGAGCCCCCCATAAACTTCTGATTACATCTATGAATACCTCGCGGGTGTTTTATGAAGTTTTTTTTTGACACATTTTAAGCAACGTTATTAGTAGCAACAATGCGCAGGCAAGTGAATTACTGATCGCACAGGTAACCCTGCGAGGACGCGGGACGCACCAGACAAACACAAATTGCTCCATAACAGTTAGAACACACAACACGGTGAGGGGGTCAATCTCGTTAGCAGTGAAGGAGTTTAGTAAAAAAAAAAAAAATTACAAAAATTCATGTTAAAAAAATCTTTTTGGAGTATTAGTTACAAAACTTCTGAAATTGGCAAGCAGGAGAATCACCTTACAGTAGTTCAGCCAACAAGTGGGCGAAGAAGTGGAATGTGAGAATGAACTGAAGGAGCCGAGAAAAGACAGGAAGAGAGAAAAGGGGAGAAGTTGGAAAAACAGCAGAAAAAAAATCCGAAATATTGAGAAATTTAACACTGGAATCCAAAAATCAAAATGCAAACAGATTTACCAATACATTAGAACATTCTTAGCGTGTGAAAACTTTTCTATCTGCGCTCCATCTCCATCTCTACTCTTGAAATAATCAAACCATTGAAATGTTTGTAAAAATCTAATTTTTGGCAGAAATATGATACTTTTTTTTTTTTGCAATGCTTGGGACGATTGCTATTAAATAGTAGGTTCAATTTTGAACATCATTCTGCAATTAAAACGTACATCTGGTCTTATACTCCATTCACACCCAAAGCTGCACTGACAAATTCTACTGGTTTCGGGTTTAACGCTGCAGCACCTAACATCTGTTTGGTGCCTCTGCTGCTTCAGTGTCTTTATAGAACAGTGGTCTCTAACTTGCGGTTCTACAGTTGTCACAAAACTTCATCTCCCATCATGCACTGAGCGTGCAGCCACATGTTAAAGATCACTGGTGTAGAACATGTTCTGCTATGGTGTATACTGTACAGCAATGTGATGTGAACAGCACATCTCACAGAATACAAGACAAATTGAAGCATATTATAGGATTTCAGTGTCTGACTGATTGATTTCAAGAAGCGATTACGGTCTGGATGCAGCTCTGGGTGTGACTGGAGTATAAAAGAGGATTTAAAAGGATAAGTAAAATCAAATATTTACAAAGTTACCGGACATTAGATGACATTTTACTTTGTAAAATTATGTTCCAATAGGATTCTACAATTGAAAAACCATCTCAGAATTTTGAGTTTGTGCATCATTTCAAAATTAAATTGACCATTTACAAAATACAGTTCTACAGCAGAATTCGATCATTTCAGCTCCTCCAATAGCCATGCAGCTAAGAAATAATCTGGCACTAATAGTTCCATCATGGCTGGGAAATCATATCTCTGCTGTAGAACACATTACATAGAAATGAGAAATAAAATTGCTCAAACTTTCCTTTAAAATTGTGTGACTTTCAGAACAATTGCGTCAATTGAAATGTTTTTGTTTTTCATTTAAATTACTCAATAACCAAAATGTAAATAAAATTCCATTTGCGTCCACTTGTATTACACAGCATATTAATATAAGCAAGCTGAACAAACTGAACATTGTAGCAAATTTTAAAAAAAGATACAAATGGAACAATTAAAAAAAATCTATAAAATCACAGGTTAACAAAATTTCTAAAAATCCTCAATCGTATCAAATTAGTGTCTAAAAAAAGCAGTAAAAAAGTGACTTTGCAGCCTCACATATATGAGTGAGTACATAATGCAGTGATTGGCAGAGCAGGTCAGTATAGAACCAGCAGAGGTGAAATGTACAAATGTGATCAGAAAATATTTGGCCAAAAATATTCATTTTCTTAAACTTTTTTTTTTTTTTTGCTTTATTTTCCTCCAGATTGCAAATTGTGTTAATTCTCAAGATGACAAATGGTTGAAATAATTTCTAAAATGTATGACTTTTTCAATTGTAAAATTTTTCTCTTCTACTATTTTTTTTTAAAAAAATGCTGTATTTCATTTTATTTGTTTTTTTAAAAAATATCTCTGTATACAGGAAATGTAAAAACTTGCTGCCATATAAAATATAAATCTGAAATATCAATTTGTTTTCGGTTTTATTATTTTTTTATTGTTGAGTAGATCGAAATGTTTGGACCAAAATTCTCAACATAATAATGTTAATCGAAAATAAAATAAGATACAAAAATTCTTGCCATATTTTTTTTTTTTTTTTTAGACATCATCTTTCGAATACCCACAATGCAGTCTGGGTATCCTGGCACCAACTACTTATTTGCCAGCATTAAAGCTTCTTGAAATAAGTGAAACATCTTCCATATCCCAATGAGGTGAATAAGATAACAGAGTACAAATCCTGTGGAAATATAACGGAGGTACGAGGCGCCGTGTGCCTTATGCCTCAGTGATAAAATTCTGTATCTTTGAATTTATTTGCCATGTGCAGTATTATTGACCCAACCACATTTTTAGGCGGTATTGGGTCTATTTCAAGTGAATAGTCAATCACCAAGGAGGATGATGGAAGATAAGAAATATATAAACAAAATAAAATATTTTACAGGTTGAAAAAAAGGCCAATTTGTTCTGCTGGTTCTTATTGAAACCTCCCAAAATTGGCGTAAACGAGTATAAACTGTAAACCTGAAATATCGGACTTTTGCGTAGAAAAAGTGCAAATCTAAAGCATTTCCTTCAATTAGCAATTTCTAAAAATCAGCATCAGGGGCGTGAAACATGAATACGACACGCCATGGCCGCTAACTGGGCAGAGCGCTACTCCGGAAACAGAAGAAGAGAAGCCGCCCAGGACTAGTGATGTCATCTAGTGATGTCATCTCTAACTGTGTTTGTACCAAAGTGTGTCACGCGCGTGCTCGACTATGGACTGCAGGGAAGGCCCCGCTTCTTGGACCATAAGGGTTAAAACCTCGTGAAGCGCATACAAAAATGGGACGCTCACGCTCAGCAGCTCATACAGGTAGGAATATTTTTGCTCATTGTCCCTGATATGGCGTCTGGCGTCTTGCACCGCGCCACGTGTCCAGTTAGACAAGCGGCTGGGGAAGGCAAGGACATCCCTAGTCACCGCTAGAGGCCGGCTTAGCGTTTTCCTAAAAAAGGAAGTCATGATACCTGGGGAGCTGTCCTCTGAACTGCTGCCAGCGCTACAGGGACTGTCCGTCATGACCTCCGCAGTTATGGCTTCTTCCTTTTTCCATGTTTTATCCGGATCCTACAAGACAGAAGCGAAAACGATGGAGAAATGAGCCAAAAAACATCAACATCAACCACATGCATCAAAGAAACTGTTAAAATTAAATGGTCGAGGTTTCTGGCTCTAAAATGTAAATAATGAATGCTTCCATTCACTGACAGTAAGGAACAATCTTGAAAAGGGCATTGTCCAGACGTGTAAATACATCGTAATCATTGTATAATGAAAAATTCTAGATCTTTTTATAGGCTTTGTATTTAAAAATTCTTCACCATTTTCAAGATCTCTGCTTGCGGTCGGTGAATGGGAAAATTGTGGCTTACATCAAGTTAGTCTAGCAAACTATCAGAACCAGAGGGATTTGTGCTGCTAATCTATTTAGTTCAGAGAATTGTCTACCCTGTAAGACAGAGTAGCAAACTCTCAGTTGTGTGAGCACGACAGGGCTCTTAATCCATTCATTGACAGTAAGGAACGATTTTGAAAATAGCATGCTTAGTGTTCTGTAAATAAAACGTAATCATTGTAAAATGAAAGATTCTGCAACTTTCTAATCTACTTTGTGTTTTAATTCATTACCATTTACAAGGCCCCTGCTTGGTGTCAGTGAATAAAAACATCTGTGGTTATATTCAGATTCTAAAAAGCTGTACAGACCTAATACTTTTTACAGTCGAGAATTTGGTGCAATTGTGTCAAGTCCAGACAACCCTCCATGAGCTGCACTGATACATTGTAACAAACTATCAGGAAATGAAAAAGATTTGTGCTGCTGATGTATTTAGTACACAAAGGATTTGTCTGAACTCAATACAATTGTAGCTTTGCAAGCAGGACAAGGCCAGGGTGTTTCCATTCACAGACAGCAAGGGGAGATCTTGAAAATGGTTAAGAATTGAAACATAGAGAAACAAATTTGCCAGTCCCAAAATGTTATATTAAACAATGGATATGTTTTATACCTGCATAAAGGAGTGATTCAGAGTTGACAAATGGCAATTTCATGTATAATTGTAGCAGCAACTGCAAAAGCTTCAAAAGTTTTTTTGGGGATGAAGTTACCTGAAAGGAACACTCTGGGTAAAACCTACTATACACTTATTTCTTGTGTAGTACCTGAAGGGGCGGAGCATGACACAGGGATACTCTCTTTGGTGATCTTTGAGCCCCTGTGTCATGCTCTGCCCCCTCATGTCCTGCACTAGACATAACAGTGCAGAGTGTTCCTTTAACTGGACCTAATCTAGATATAATGGTACAATCCATTGCTTTACTTCTCTCGTACTGATCTTGAGTTACATCCCTCACATCTTATACTCCAGTCACCTCTAGGGCTGCAGTCAGAATTCTGTAAGTTGCCACATGGAATCAGTCAGCATGGTGCTGACAGACAAAGCTTAGAAGGATTCCCCTAATGCCCAGTGCTGGTATAATGAGAACATTACATCTCCCGCAATGCGACACAGCAGAGCATGCACACTAAAGACACTAAACCAGCAGGGCCTGCAAAGAGATGTGAGCTCCTGCATCCTCAAGTCTAACAATAAACCAGAATTTTGAATGCAGCTCTGGATATGATTGGAGTATAACTGAAGTTACTTGACATTATGTTTAGAATTAACTTGTAATACAAAGTCCAACAACTAAACATAAAACCAAAATGAACAAAAACCTATTAATAGAGTAATAAATATTAATTCTGGAAAAATGCAATTGACCAAAATAGAACAGATCTTTAATCCAGGATTCGGGGAGCGGGAGGCAGATCTGGCAGTAAATGTCCCGCCGGATGGAATGTGAACGCTGGAAATAAACAGCAACATTTGTTTTGGAAAAGTAAAGAGTGGCTCGCTAATAACAGCAACGTGCCGAAGCCCCGAGGAAATTGCAGCCGGTTACTATTTAACCTCTTTAATTCATTCATTCACTTATTCATTTATCTAGTCATTAAATTATTAACTCATTCATTCATTAATTCACCAATTTATTGCTTCATTCATCTATTTATTTGTTCATTCACACACTCATTAATTCACCAATTCATTCATCCCTTCATTCATTTGTTCATTCATTCACTCACTCACCTTTCATTCATTCACCCATTCATTAATTAACCAATTCATTCCTTCATTAATCTATTCACCTATTCATTTATCCACCTAGTCATTCATTTACCCGCTCACCGATTCATTGTTTCATACATTCACCTATTAATTTATGCACCTATTCATTTATTCACCTATTCATTCATTCTTACATCTACTCACCCATTCATTCACCTATTCATTTGTTCATTCACCCATTCATTAATTAATTCACCCATTCATTCAGATATTCACACATTCATTCATAAATACATCCACTCACCCATTCATTCATCTATTCATTTGTTCATTCATTCACTCATCCATTGGTTCATTAATTCACCAAATCATTCCTTTATTCATATGTTCATTCATTCACTCACCTTTTCATTCATTCGTTTTCATTCACCTATTCATTTGTACATTCATTCACTCATTCATTCATTAACCAATTCATTCCTTCATTCATCTATTCATTTGTTCATTAATTTTCTCACCTATTCATTCATACATTCACTCGCCGATTCATTTGTTCATACATTCACATATTCATTCACCTATTCATTCATTCTTACATCCACTCTCCCATTAATTCACCTATTCATTTGTTCATACGTTCACCTATTCACCCATTCATTCATAAATACATCCACTCACCCATTCATTCACCAACTCATTCCTTCATTCTCCTATTCATACGTTTACTTACTCACCTATTTGTTAATTTATTCCTCTGTTCATGTTTCCATTTTATAATTCAACAATTTATTCACCTCGTTTGGTTTTAACTTCTGCAAAGTAACATATTTTCTCTCTCACCTGAGATTTTGAATCCGTTCTGCGTTTGCGTTGTTTGCTGTTTGAGAACGAGTGCATGAAGTGCGGCTGGCAGTAAAATTTACCTGTAAAATAAAGAAGTCACTTTCAGACTGTCGCCAATTCTTAGTTTATGTTCTTTGTTCCCCTTTAAATATCCACATATTTGTTAAGGAGTTACATAAATATGAATTCCCTAATATATATCATCTGCTAGCAGGATATAGCGAGAAACAGAATCAGGGAATTTCTGTAGAATTATGTGACCTAATCAACGCATTCACACACTCAGAATCACTCATTTTGGAAATCAGATTTGGAACGAGAGACTCCGATACGAGGGGGGGGGGGGGTTTAAAGGAACACTCCAGGCAGAACTAATACACTGTGTTATGTCTAATGCAAGGCCGGAGGGGGTGGAGCATGACACATTCAAAGACCACCATAGAGAGAATCCTTGTATTAGGCCGCACCCCTTCAGGCCATTCACTTGCCTTTAACTCCTAAAAAATCTGTTTCTAGGAAAGCTGGGTCACAACTCACATGGCTGCACCTCCTACAGGGATTTTCACCCAGCTTTCCTAGACTCCTGAAAGGTAAACCTGCGTGGTTGTTCAGAAGGAATAGATATATGGAAGGACTGAGTGACATGTTCTTGTGCTGGGGGATGGCGGAGGTCAGCTGTGTGTATATAATATATCCTAACTTACACATTAGCGCTCGTGTATCGGGCGGGACGCCATCATTGTGTCAGCTCCGCCAGCAGAGGATGTGTGAGATTTACTTATGTATCAGGCTAAACCTCCTCTGATCTCAGTGTGAGATGAAGGAAGATTATTTTTTGTGATGAATTCTTATCATGTGATACCGGGCGGCGGCGGTCAGAAGACATGCGCTGCGCCTGCGGGGGCTGCGTGTCCGCTGAATATTTGGCTCTGCACATTTTGCTGTAGCCACTTAAATCTCAGAGTCTCCAAAATACTGTACAGCGTTCATCTCCAACCGTTGTTAAACTACAACTCCCAGCATGGCCTGACAGCCTGCTGGGGGTTGTTGTTACACCTGGAAAGCCGATGGATGGAGACCACTGCTGATTGTATTTCGTAGCCGGTTACTGGACTGATGTATCCCCAGTAAACATTGCTGCACATTACATTCTAAAACCTTCTAATATACTTTGTGTTTCAATCCTTCACCATTTTCAAGATCACTGCTTACGGTCAGTAAATGGGAATATTCTTTTTTACATTCAGAGGCTGAAAACATATGCAGACATAATACTTCTCACGAAGGTTGACGAAGGTTGCGAAACGAGCGTCGAGGTGCTGTTTGTCCAGGTGTAATATTTCTCCACCATGTCCTCTGCAGGTATAGTTGATTTTTATACTCATTGTAGTTGATATTTTTCATTTCTGACTTAGTACTCCATGCTTTACTTATATCATTGTACTCTTGGTATTGGAGCGACCTGTCTTTGCAGCGTTATCTATATCAGGCCCCCTGTGTTCTGATGCTGCTATTGCATGTTGATATACTATTTGGTCTCTTATCTTTTTTTAAAGGTACATGCTTTTGTGTATGAGGACCCTATATTTGATTACATATATTTACCATTTTTTCATTATACTGCACCTGGTATATTTTATGATATTTTAATTGTCTATAGTATATACTTGGGAGGGGGGGGGGTTAATTTTTGTATCTCTACTTTTGTATTTATGTGTAATAAAGTATTATGATGAATAAAATTATTTTGATAAAATAATAATGCATCAAGATTTATCTTTGGTTTAATAATACTTCTCATAGCTGAAGGTTTGTTACAATGTATCAGTTTAGACAATAATCCTCACAGCAGCAGCACTAATCTCTCTCCTTTCCAGGACTCCAGGCTATTAGCCTTTACCGCCACTGATACATTGTAGCAAACTGCAACTGTGTAAGCAGGACTAGGTCAAAACGGTTTTTCGGAGGCTATCCATCTATCTCATATCCATCTAATATCTATCTATCTCATATCTATCTATCTCATATCCATCTAATATCTATCTATCTCATATCTATCTATCTATCTATCATATCCATCTATCTCATATCCATCTAATATCTATCTATCTCATATCTATCTATCTCATATCTATCTATCTCATATCCATCTAATATCTATCTATCTCATATCTATCTATCTATCTATCATATCCATCTATCTCATATCCATCTATCTCATATCCATCTATCTATCTCTCATATCTATCTATCTATCTCTCATATCTATCTATCTATCTCTCATATCTATCTATCTATCTATCTCTCATATCTATCTATCTATCTATCTATCTCATCTATCTATCTATCTATCTATCTATCTATCTCATCTATCTATCTATCTATCTCATATCTATCTATCTCATATCTATCTATCTCATATCTATCTATCTCATATCTATCTATCTATCTCATATCTATCTATCTATCTCATATCTATCTATCTCATATCTATCTATCTTATATATCTATCTATCTCATATCTATCTATCTCATATCTATCTATCCATGGAGCCTTCCAGTTAGTTTATAATATATGACTATAGTAAAGTTTAGGGAACAGTTTTCACCTTCTTCCACATTGAAGACATAATTTCCCTGACGAAGAACCGAAGAGCAGAACGAACACTTGAAACATTCTCGATGGAAAAAGTGTCCCTCAGCGCTCAACCGCTCCACGACGTAAACGCGCTTCTTACAGAAGTAACACGTGTCGCTGCCTCCGATATTCGGGGGAAATTCCTTCCGTAAGGATCCCTGAAATAGAACACAGGATGTGGAAATTAATAAGGCGTGTATTGGGAAAGGTCAATGTTCAGGAGCCGCCGCTCTGGAGGATCAATTGTTGTGACAGAGTAATGGTAGAGTAATCTCTGCAGAAAAAAAGTCAACTTTTTCCAAAGAAAAATAATAATATCATATAATGTAGCAATAAACCATTAAAGGAACACTCCATGAGAAAATTCTACACTGTGTTATACTTAGTGCAGAGCCTGAGGGGGCGGAGCATGACACAGAGTGTTCCTTTAAGGGATGTAAAGGGAACATCACCTCATGATGAATCCTTTAAATGAAGGTACAGATGCAATGGAAGCGATCCACCAAAGTAGTGATTTGGGGTGGAAATATGCAGCAGCAGCCCCCAACTCAGTGACCCAAGTAGAGGGCTTACACATGACCCTGTCCAATGAAGAAAAGAAAATCTCAAATGAATCTGGGCAATGGGGTGGTTTGTGAACCCCTTTACCACTATTAAAAGGTCAAGTGGGAGGAAAGTCGCCATATATATGTAAACCTGGCACTTTGGAAAAAGGGCAAAGTAACATGAGGGGTGCATTTTTTTTCAGCTGCACTAAGTAGTTTAGTTTATTAGAGAATCTATATGAAACCCAAATTTAAAGGCGTTCGTCCTGGTAAGTGGTTTCTATTAATAATAACCCCTCTGAACCCCCTTATCCCCCAATACTTATGATTTGTGCCATAATCGCTTGTATAATTTACTATATTGAGCTTTTTTTTTAGTATAGGTTCTGCCCTTTAATGATCGATACGATCAGAGGATTAAACAGGACAGTGCACAAGAGGCGGAGTCTTTACCTTGTGGAGAGGAGAGAAAGAAGAAGTAGGAGAAGAAGAGGAATCGTCAAAGAGCTCAGTCACCGCTCCCTCCAGAGAACTCTGAATTTAACACAAAGTTACATTATTCACCTGCTGAGACACGTGGAAATACAAGGTGTCATATCTGGGGGAGTGGGTGCAGTTTAGGTGTAATGTGAAGTCACTCGTGACATGTAGAAGTCTATAGGATTATTTGTAGCAATCAACTACTGCAATTCTACCTATAAAATGCTCAGGATATGACTCAAGAGCAATACAAGCAACTGCATTATACTCCAGTCACATCCAGAGCTGCATTTACAATTGTAGATTCTTCTAAGCTTCCAGACCTAATATCTCACTGCTGCCCCCCACCGGTTTAAGTCTGTACCTTTATGCTCTGTTATGTTGTCAGGGATAGATTATAGGGATGGCAAAGGGGCATTTGTCCCATGGCCTCCACCATTCAGGTCTTCTGCAACTACCATAAACTGGGACATTTAGTCATGTTGCCTACATCTGTGCTGTGGGATCCCCTGTCCCATTATTAGGTCATTACAAAGGCTTTTAATGGCCCCCAGCAGTAAGACCCCCTGCACTCGACTTGTGATTTTCCTCGCTTAACTGTATACGGTTTTCTCCAATCTTCACTTTCTAAAAAAACATGTGAGGGGGGGGGGGGGGGGGTCTCCACAACACACATTGTTCTCCCCAGAATCCCCCATAGACATTCATTCGGCTCTATTATTGGAGATGTATTTTATGCACCAGGCACTGTGCAGAAGTGTTCAGTAAAACTATGTATCCTGCTATGCAATGCAGCAGAGTGCAGTGCGTTAAACTGTAAAATCATTTGCATTATTCGGACTATGTATCAGCTGTCACTCAATAATGGCGGAGTTTAGCTGCTTACCAGCTCTGAAGACCTTGCTTTAGATTTGTGATCGCTCATGTAAAGATTGACGAGGACCTCCGCTACCGCACCTATCCTGCTGGACACATTCCCTACGGTCATCTATCCGACGAGAGGTAGAGACAGAAAATAAGAGAAGAAGAGGAAAAGGACAAATCTGCAACCAAGACCACAGCACAGCCAAGCACAGACACGGGAAATTTAAAGAAAGTATTTCCACCTAAAATCAAAATCTCTATTGTATTAAGTCCATGATTCGTCCTCTGCATGCAAGTTCTCCAAGATTCTAATCCGCCGTAGTTTTGTTATATCTGTTTCAGTTAAAGTTGGCTGATGGTGCCGCACACATTAGGTATCACTCTACTTTCCCAAAACCGGCATAGTCATGCCGAAAAACATCCTCTCCTACTGGACTGCTGCACCACTAGGCAGATGTGCTATTGAAAAGTTAGGAAACCCTGAGTGACGACCGTGTAAATTATATTAACACCATCAAACAACTTTTATCCTATGATTTGTTACTTAAAGGCGAAACGCGTTTTTACTGTAGAACGCCCATTAGTCATTGCTGTGATGTAACATTTGGGGGCTTTGCAGCAGCTCTGTGTTGTTTCAGACCAGTAATGAGCTGTTACACAAACCATTGCAGCACTTTCCCTTGGGGAATTTGTTGGTGGGAACAAAATTCTGATTTCGGTGTCGCTCCCAAACTATGGAAATTCCTTTAAAACTATTCTAGGAATTTTTAAGCAGAGCTTAATGTGACTGAGGGAGCTCGGACTCCTGGTGAACAGCTGTATCTCTGCCATGAAGCAGCTGCACCAGGGAGACAGTGTACACAATCCATAATATAACGCCTGACAGCCGGCAACTTTATATTGTATTATTATGAGTTTTCCTTTTTTTCTCATATCCCATGAGTTGTTGGTCAGTGATCTGTAAGATTGGGCACCATATCAAAGCTTTAAAAACCCGAGAATACCTGCTGTGCAATTAACCCCCCCCCCCCCAACTCCAAGATTATTAAACGATTTAAAGGGCTAGTTTACATAATACATAGATTTTAATTTCAAATATTTTTTAATTTTTCTTGTCATTATGAAGGGGATGTATACTACGAACACCCAATATATACCCTACACCAGTGTTTCTAAGCCAAGTACCCTCAAACTCAAATAAATTACACCTAAATACCTTTAAGGCTATGATCATATACTGTGCTAAATGACATGCCATGTACTCCCCTGGGGTAAAAGTACAAACCCTGTTCAGATCGAAGAGCCCCTGGAACCCGACTGATCACAGAGATCCTCCTTCTGGGACCAATGCTGTAGCTACAAGGGGTGCAGTGATTTCAGATGGCCTTAAGAGAATGGCAGATCATGGTCTGCAATGGCCGGCGGTTTAGGTGGTTCCTAAAACAGAATTTATATTGGGTCCAAGGTGCTTGGAGCTACGTGTTTGGTTTGGGCCCCTAGTGTTTGATTTCAACAGCAAAAGCCCTACATAACCATGAGCCACACTAGAGTTCACATTTTATTCTGGGTAATTGAGGGTGTCTTAAATTGGGGGAACCCCTAATTAACTCAGCATGCTTTAATAAAACATTTGTGGAGGGGTTCTTCTTAAAAGCACAAGTCAATTATCTTTTCTGTTAGGGACCGCCATGGGGTTTGCGGACGGGCCTCGTATAAATGTTGTCCATATTACTGTGATGTGACCATAGATCCTATTGAATATTGAAAATGTATACTGCCACTGTATAACTGTGTTAATGCAACTCCACTGAACCTAATGAGGGGCCACAGACAGACAAATCCCACCAGTAATGTCAGTAGTTGTGAGATACCTGCCTGTCATTTGAAACCTGAGCAATGAACATCATACTTTACACAGTAAACGGAAGGGTCATGTTTTTTACCAATAAAGTAACTATGGGTGGGTTTGCAGTTGCACCTAGCCCGGGTGCCTGAAGGGCCCAAAGACCCCTTTACTACATGAGAGAACAGCATTGCTATAAATGGCGAGTAAAAGGGAGATTTTCCCAAGTGTTGAAACATTTTTTTTGTGTCAAGCTAAATAACCAAACTGGTTCTTGTATGGGTCAGTAAAAGCAGAGCAAAATGATGACAGTTTGATGTTCAGGCAACGGGCCAGGGGCTTAATGTGTAGGAAGGGGGCACTTTATCTTCCAAAACCATTCGTCTCTCATAGTGCATAGAACAAAAATACCCATGCCTATGTCACATAGTTAAGGATGAGCCCACTACATATAAAGTATGGGTTTACTTTGACGGCCCTATAAACTGTGTTGTGGACAGAATGCGGCCTGTCAGCACCACAGGAGATGATGGGTCATGAAGGAACACAATGTGCTCACCCTGCTGACTTTAATGTCTGCTTAACACCAGGATGCTGATCCGTCTATTACAGGAAGACAGAGCTTCCTGGTTACACAGCGACATACAACTATGTAAACGTGAGAATGAATGGCGAACAAAGAGACAGCCGACAAGGAGATCAGAATTACTACGTATGAAAGTGTATAATGAGAAACGCTGCAATGTGGCAACATCAAAAAGGTTAGTTTAGTAAATGAAAGCATGAGATCTATACGGAAAAAACAACTATACAAAACTATAGGAGCATCACCAGTTATGTATCCGCATTCCTTCTAGTTAAGTTCCATATTCTTTTTAATAGCAGCAGTATTATAGTAGTTATATTCTTGTATATAGGGGCAGTATTATAGTAGTTATATTCTTGTATATAGGAGCAGTATTATAGCAGTTATATTCTTGTATATAGGGGGCAGTATTATAGTAGTTATATTCTTGTATATAGGGGACAGTATTATAGTAGTTATATTCTTGTATATAGGTGGCAGTATTATACTAGTTATATTCTTGTATATAGGAGCAGTATTATAGTAGTTATATTCTTGTATATAGGGGCAGTATTATAGCAGTTATATTCTTGTATATAGGGGGCAGTATTATAGTAGTTATATTCTTGTATATAGGGGACAGTATTATAGTAGTTATATTCTTGTATATAGGTGGCAGTATTATACTAGTTATATTCTTGTATATAGGAGCAGTATTATAGTAGTTATATTCTTGTATATAGGGGCAGTATTATAGTAGTTATATTCTTGTATATAGGAGACAGTATTATAGTAGTTATATTCTTGTATATAGGGGACAGTATTATAGTAGTTATATTCTTGTATATAGGTGGCAGTATTATACTAGTTATATTCTTGTATATAGGAGCAGTATTATAGTAGTTATATTCTTGTATATAGGGGCAGTATTATAGTAGTTATATTCTTGTATATAGGAGACAGTATTATAGTAGTTATATTCTTGTATATAGGGGGCAGTATTATAGTAGTTATATTCTTGTATATAGGGGGCAGTATTATAGTAGTTATATTCTTGTATATAGGAGCAGTATTATAGTAGTTATATTCTTGTATATAGGGAGCAGTATTATAGTAGTTATATTCTTGTATATAGGAGGCAGTATTATAGTAGTTATATTCTTGTACATAGGGGGCAGTATTATAGTAGTTATATTCTTGTATATAGGGGCAGTATTATAGTAGTTATATTCTTGTATATAGGGGGCAGTATTATAGTAGTTATATTCTTGTATATAGAGGCAGTATTATAGTACATATATTCTTGTATATAGGGGGCAGTATTATAGCAGTTATATTCTTGTATATAGGAGCAGTATTATAGCAGTTATATTCTTGTATATAGGAGCAGTATTATAGTAGTTATATTCTTGTATATAGAGGCAGTATTATAGTAGTTATATTCTTGTACATAGGGGGCAGTATTATAGTAGTTATATTCTTGTATATAGGAGCAGTATTATAGTAGTTATATTCTTGTATATAGGGGCAGTATTATAGTAGTTATATTCTTGTATATAGGGGGCAGTATTATAGTAGTTATATTCTTGTATATAGGAGCAGTATTATAGTAGTTATATTCTTGTATATAGGAGCAGTATTATAGTAGTTATATTCTTGTATATAGGGGCAGTATTATAGTAGTTATATTCTTGTATATAGGAGCAGTATTATAGCAGTTATATTCTTGTATATAGGAGCAGTATTATAGTAGTTATATTCTTGTATATAGAGGCAGTATTATAGCAGTTATATTCTTGTATATAGGAGCAGTATTATAGTAGTTATATTCTTGTATATAGGAGCAGTATTATAGTAGTTATATTCTTGTATATAGAGGCAGTATTATAGTAGTTATATTCTTGTACATAGGGGGCAGTATTATAGTAGCCATTTATTGTTAAGCGTTCAGTTTCAGTTTGCTAATCTACAATACACACACAGCAATACATGTTAGTGCTGTTATAATTGTTATAGTAATATGTCAGTGTAAACCATGGGGTATAAACACTTGTGTGCAATCTTATAATAATCACCTGTGCTGGATCAGGAAAAAATAACCTATGTTTTATCCTGGGCTCTCCATTGCTTGCTCTTTGCTCTAAGACCTGACAATAATGAAGGAACAAGGACATTGAGTAGCTGAGTGCTGACATGACTTATGATGCACAAATGTTGCATAGAAAATAAGAATATTAGGAGAAGACGTTGGTTTATCTATGGCGTGTAAGGAGCTGTGTACACAGGAGTAACGGACAGTGTCCATATAGAGCCTGCACTGTCCTTACATCTCCCGGCCCGGATACCTGGATATGTGTAGAGTTCATTCAAACTTGTGCAAAAGGTCTAAAGCCCAATTCCCCTATATGAGCATTTCAGAAGATGTCAGTGACAGACATGATATCGACCTCCAGGCCGCGGTACCTTTCTAGGCTGAGCATCGCTGGGGGAGAAGTCAGAAGCAGATGATGAAGATGATGGAGATGATGGAGATGGGTCAGAAACTGGAAGATCATGGGAAGGAAATTTAGATGGAATATGGGATAAGCCGGGGGATGGGGGTTTGATCTGTACAAAGCAAAATCAACGGAAAAACAAATTATATCCAACGCTACATGAGAAATGACTTTAAAGGATAATTAAAGGGGGTTTCCAGTTTTATGTAAATAAAGCTTTATGATGAGAATTCTGACATTTTCGAATATGCTTTAATCTTTCACGTTTTTCAGGATCTCTACTTGCTGTCAGTGAACAGAAAGATTATCCATTACATTCAGAGGCTCAAAACCTGCCCTGATCATCTCCTAGTGACAAGATTCCTGTCTGGTTACAATGTATCAGAGCTCTCTCTTAGCTGTACCGGTGTTAGTTGGACATGATTAGGCAGGATTTCAACCCTTGGATGCAAACCCGGATGTCCCCATTGCCTGACAGCAGGCAGAGATCTTGAAAATTGTGAGGAATTAAAGCACAAAAGTATATTAGAAAGATGCCGAACCTTTTCTTATACAATGATTAAAGGGGTATTCCTATCTTGGACATATATGACATATCCACAGGATATACCATAAATGTCTGATCGCGCCTCTCTCTAGAATGGGGCCCCTGACACCCGTCCTACCTCCTCTTGTTCTCGCTGCTCTCCGGCCGCCGACCGATGAGTGGTCGGGAGTACAGTCAAGCTGAGCTACGCGGTTTCCATAACAACTATAGAAGTGAATAGGACTTACGGAAACAGCGTGGCACGGCGAACTACTCTGTTTCTGGTGCTGGGGAACAGGGGGCCTCGTTCTAGACATAGGTGCAGGTTCCAAAGCAGGGACCCGCATCTATGGGATATTTATGACATATCCTGTGCCATTGCCGAACATTTCCTAGATGGGAATACCCCTTTCATTTTTATTTACATGGTACCGGACAACCCCTTTAAGAAAAGTGATAAATATAATGGGGTCTTGTATGAAAGTGTCGCCATGAAATGTGCAAGAAATTGTGTAATGACTGGTTAGTCCTTCAAACAAAATTTTATTTTACTGACTGAGACTCCAATGATCGTAACATAAAGTGCAAAAAATAAAGACTTATGAGCAGTCGCTGCGCAGTCTCTCTCTCTCTCAGCTGTTTGTGCTCCAGACTTTCCTGCCTTCAGTGTTTGGGACAGAAAGTAGCTGCCTAATAGTTATCATCGTCAGCCACGTTAGCTTTTATGGGGCTCATTTCTTGTCACCCAAAAGCTCCTCCCCCTCCCTCTGTCAGTTCTTCCTGGCAGTCAATCAGACTTTTCTCTAATGTCTGAATGTAAGACAAATTCCTAAATATGCCTCAAGTCCCACAACATTCCTCTATAACGGTTTATGAACATGGGCCCGCTATGTGAACGCGGCCGTACTGTAGACCGTAATATCAGCCAGTATGCAAAAATCCCCCATTGTGGAACATTAGTAGCCATATGGGGCAGCAAACACGTGAGGTCAGCAATAAACACACAGTTTCACATGCGGTGTACCTTCTCAGATGGAAAATCGCAGGGGGCGGAGTCAGAGATGGATGGAGATGAGGGAGTAGATGAATCAGAAACATGGGGTTCATATAAAGGTAGTTTAGATGGAAAATGGGACAGACCAGGGGACACGAGTTTATTCTGTACAGAGGAGAAGCGACATACAAGAATTACATCATAGTATAAAAATACAACGTAAAATCAACACCACCCCAAAGTCACCCAGCTTTCCCCTGCTCCTGAACGGCAAGTCTGATGAATTATACAGATCTATTAAAAGGGGTTTCTAGTTTTATGTGAGTAAAGCTTAATCACTTTATAAATGAAAAGTTCTGTAACTTTCTAATAAACTTTGTGTTTCAATTCCTCAACATTTTAAAGATCTTTGTTTGCTGTCAGTGAATGAGAACACTGTTATATTAAGGGTATGTTCACACGCTTAACAAAAAACGTCTGAAAATACGGAGCGGTTTTCAGAGCCTCTGATTTTCAGGCTTTTTTGAAGCTGAAAATGAAGCTTCTTTTAATTTGGAGACTCTTTTGAGGGGTTTTTCATAGAGTTCAAAGGAAAAATCAGCTTCAAAAAACGCCCCAAGAAGTGACATGCACTTCTTTTTACGCAACGTTTTTAAAAACATCGGCGTAAAAAGACGCATGAATTAAATGCTGTTTTTCCCATTGATTTCAATGGGCAGATGTTTGTAGGCGTTCAGCTTCTGTTTTTTCGAGGCGTAAACGAAATGCGCTTGAAAACACTGCGTGTGAACATACCCTTAGGGGCAGGAATCCAGTACATACCTAGTCCTGCACTCAGTTGAGAAGTGGATATAATTGTTCCAGTGTTGGAAATGCTCTACGAGCTGAACACATCGGCAGCAGCACAAATCTCTCTGATATTTTGCTACATTGTATCAGTCTGGAGTCCAGGCTGTTTAGCTCACAGAGCATTGTATAGACTAGATACAATTATATCCACTTCTCAGCTGAGAGCCAGACTAGGGATTTACAGGTTTGCTGCCTGTGAATGTAAAAAAGAGAGACCTCATTCACTGACAGGAAACAAAGATCTTGAGAATTGTTCATTTATACTGCGATGAAGTTTTATTTACAAATAAACGGAAAACCTCTGGATCGCAAGGAAAATGTGTCCGTCAGGCGTCCAGCGGAGCAGGATTACACCGTGGTGGGAGCAGAAGAGGCAGCCATATTGGTTGATACCCAGCTTTCCCAGATAAAGATATATTTATACAGAATTATTCCATAATAGGAATTGAAAACAGTCTTATATGGTTATACAAAGCTAAATGAGGTGACATGTAATATGATGCATGCTGGAAGGGCTCCAAGTGTGTTATGTACTGTACTATGTTACTCAACACCCACATGTGTATATATATATATATATATATATATATATATATATATATACACACACACACACACACACACACACACACACACTGTACACCACATAGACGGACATGAGCGATTACATTACAAACCCTCTGATCATTTCAGTAACAGGCCCAGAGGTTGTATAAACAGAAGACGACAAACTCTAGTATCTAGTGTAAAGTCAATGGTGTCCTATATATATATATATATATATATATACACACACACATACATACATACATACATATATATGCACACACGGTATACGGCTGCCCAGGAGAAGCGGTGCAGCAGCTCTCTCCTCTGAGTAATGGGGGGGGGGTCTAGCCTGAGCAGCGACTCTCCTTTACGGACCCCAAATGGGGCACATGGTGGGGGTTGTCCCAGCTTAGAAGACATTGGGGCATATTTCTGCTCAAAGCTATAACACTTTAAAAAAATATATTAAAAAAAACCTACTTCGTATTTTATGATAAATATTAAAGGGGTTTCCAGTTTTATAAAAATTCAGCAAAATGGTAATATACTTTGTTTTATCATTATTGGTCATCATTATCAAGATCTGTGCTAGCTGTCAGTGAATGGGAACATGTCCTGATTACATCCAACTGATACAGCTGCAGTGCTTGTTACAGTGTATTAGAGCTCTGTTTTGTCTTCTGGACATGATCTAGCCTCTGCACTGTGTCACACATATAGCAAGAATGGACTGAACATCTGGGAAGTGCCCATGATTAGCGGGGGCCACATATCCCCCATAACTACAAGAGGTAAATGCTGCTCAGTGAATCTACAATGGCGCACAATGTCATGGAGAAGTCGGTGGTTGTGATGTGGATTTATAAGGGTATGTTCACACGCACTCCGGCTCCATTACTCCTACAAACATCTGCCCGTTGCTTTCAATGGGTTTTACGATGTTCTGTTCCCACGAGGTGTAATTTTACACGTCGCTGTCAAGACGGCGCGTAAAAAGACGCCCGCGAAAAAGAAGCGCAGGACACTTCTTGGGACGTTTTTATTTTGGAGCCATTTTTCATTGACTCCATTGAAAAACAGCTCCAATAACGTCCGTAAAATACGCAGCAAAAAACGCGAGTACATGCAAAAACTTCTGAAATTCAGGAGCTGTTTTCGCCTGAAAACAGCACAGTAAATTCAAACGTATTTTGCGAAGCCGTGTGAACATAGCCTTAGAGTTCTATTCATTTTTCACCTATTTATAAACATTTATAAACTTTCACAATTGCGTCACTTTCAACCATCAGAAACACGCATTTTATGTTACAAGCTGCAAGATCTCGGTTAGTATCGGTCAGACGTCTGGCTGTCGGGTCGGCGACAGAGCAGTCGGTGAGTATAACAGAGCATGCCACGCCAGGTAACACATCCAGAATATTCACCTGCGGGAAATCCGAACTTCCAAACATGGAGGCCAAGTGCGCGGCTTTCTCTCTAATATTCTTTTTATGAAAATCTCTAATTGCTAAAGCCTGAAACCTTTTCTGCAATACGAAGAGGAAGAAAAACAGAGAAAAACATGAAAATAGTGAGAAGCTGAAATACAGGAAAGGGAGAGGACAAGAACGCCATTGCACAGAGCGGAAAACGTGCGCAAAAATCACAGCCACCAATCAGGTGATAGCTCTCATCTGTCCCATCAGTGTTAGACAATGGCAGCAAGTATCTGATTGGTTGCTGCTGTTGTGGGATGATTTGTATAATTGGCAGAGGTGTCGCATGCAGACGCAGGACAACGCAAAACTCATTACGGTTCTCACCTTAATTTAATTTTAGAAAAACCTGATTATTAGTGCGGCCTGAGCGGAGGACTGGCATGCTGTGACTGCCGCGTGGAGACTTCTCCCCCTCCCTGCTGGCAGGACAGGGACAACCCAGCGCTGAGCTTAACAGCTGTCTGACACTCTGGTTGCTAGGGATATACTGCCTAACAACCGCAGTCTTTTTAATTGGGTTGTTGGCAGCAAGTCCCTAGCAACCGGTCTGTCTCAGATTACTCAAGTCTTCAGCTCAAGGCAGAATTATTACTAAACTGAGAGCAAAATAAGGGCAGGGGTCTCAGCAGGACACAAACCAGATTTATCGCCATCTCAATTTAGGTGGAGGTCCTATGAAATTCTAAACATACCTAATAAAAGCCAACAAGACTTCTATTCTGCAAAACCTTACAGTCAATGACAGGTTCCTTACAGGGATTCTCTAGTTTTGTGTAAATAAAGGTTAATCATTGTCAAGATCTCTGCTTGCTGTATACTGTAAGTGAATAGAAACGGTTACTAATATTTCCTGCAGCTGAGTGTCGGCTAAAATTTTAAACACATCAGCACCAAAAAACATTCCCCTCTCCAGATAATTTGTTACAATGTATCATTCTGGAGTTCGGGTTGTTTACCTAGAAAAGGTTCATTAATTACACAAAACCAGAAAACTCTTTTAATATCCAATATTTGTGATTTAGAAATTCAGTCAAATTGATCACGACTGTACTGCAAGAATCAAAGCCTGGTCCGATATGAGCGCAGAAACAAAAGTTACCAAGAGTTACCATGCTGTAAATCCAATGCTGCACCTCCAGGCAACTTTGTTGCATTGACGATACAGGATTTGTCCTGTTATAATGTGACATTTCTTGTTGAGGTGACGGGCTGAACTCATCCCGGGGATCCTCTCCCACAGAGATGGTCAGACTGATCCCCTCATCATTATCTTCTATTATTCGGGTGCGTCAGCAACTGCAAATCTGAGTCAAATGTCTCAAGTGAAATGTAAAATTGTTAAATTTGGTGATTTTGTTAGGTATAAGGGGGAAATATATAGGGGAACACGGGTGAACATAGAGGAGAAGGGGGGCACACAGCAGGAAAGAAAGGAGACCCCTCCCTCAATGTGCTCATTTATACCACTATCGCTCAACAGGAGGCCTTAACTAATACTTGTACACCAACCCGCTGCTGGTGAGATCCTCCGTCAGGATTCCTCCTCCTTATTTTGGCGATGTCACGTGCATGAGCACCACCCATGAGTAAGGAGGCAACTGGACTCCTGATGTCATGTGCCTGGGGATCACCCATGAGTAAGGAGGCAACTGGACTCCAGATGTCATGTGTCTGGGGATCACCCATGAGTAAGGAGGGAGCTGGGCCACTGATGTCATGTACCTGGGCACCACCCATGAGTAAGGAGGGAGCTGGGCCACTGATGTCATGTACCTGGGCACCACCCATGAGTAAGGAGGGAGCTGGGCCCCTGATGTCATGTGCCTGGGCACCACCCATGAGTAAGGAGGGAGCTGGGCCCCTGATGTCATGTGCCTGGGCACCACCCATGAGTAAGGAGAGAGCTGGGCCCCTGATGTCATGTGCCTGGGCACCACCCATGAGTAAGGAGGGAGCTGGGCCCCTGATGTCATGTGCCTGGGGACCACCCATGAGTAAGGAGGGAGCTGGGCCCCTGATGTCATGTGCCTGGGGATCACCCATGAGTAAGGAGGCAACTGGACTCCTGATGTCATATGCCTCGGCACCACCCATAAGTAAGGAGGGAGCTGGGCCCCTGATGTCATGTGCCTGGACACCACCCATGAGTAAGGAGGGAGCTGGGCCCCTGATGTCATGTGCCTGGGCACTACCCATGAGTTACGGGGGAGCTGGGCCCCTGATGTCATGTGCCTGGGCACCGCCCATGAGTAAGGAGGGAGCTGGACCTCTGATGTCATGTGCCTCGGCACCACCCATAAGTAAGGAGGGAGCTGGGCCCCTGATGTCATGTGCCTGGGCACCACCCATGAGTAAGGAGAGAGCTGGGCCCCTGATGTCATGTGCCTGGGCACCACCCATGAGTAAGGAGGTAACTGGACTCCTGATGTCATGTGCCTGGGCACCACCCATAAGTAAGGAGGGAGCTGGGCCCCTGATGTCATGTGCCTGGACACCACCCATGAGTAAGGAGGGAGCTGGGCCCCTGATGTCATGTGCCTGGGCACCACCCATGAGTAAGGGGGGAGCTGGGCCCCTGATGTCATGTGCCTGGGCACCGCCCATGAGTAAGGAGGGAGCTGGGCCCCTGATGTCATGTGCCTGGGCACCGCCCATGAGTAAGGAGGGAGCTAGGCCCCTTCTCCACAGTAAGTGTATGTGCTGCCTCTACGGTATGTATGGTCTTGGAGGGTAATACAGGGGAGATGTAGCGATCTAATAAGCAGCATAGCAGATGATACATGTCATTATTATTGCATGCTATATGAAAGCTCATGCTGTGTTATTTATACTTGTGGGAGGCCGGGTCACCTGCTCAGCCCTTTCTTCAATGTTCTGAAGACGCTCTAAGATTCCCGTCAGAGCAAGAACAGAAGTACAAGAAGAGGTGAGAGAATCTTCTCTCTCTGCAGGACTGGAAGGGGTGTCTGTCTCTTCTCTAGAGTGTGGCTGTCTGGTTACAGTAGCGGTGGAAGGTCTTGCTGTCTCTCTGGTTACAGTAGTGGAGGAAGATCTTGCTGTCTCTCTGGTTACAGTAGCAGTGGAAGGTCTTGCTGTCTCTCTGGTTACAGTAGCGGAGGAAGTTCTTGCCGTCTCTCTGGTTACAGTAGCGGAGGAAGCTCTTGCTGGCTCTCTGGTTACAGTAGTGGAGGAAGATCTTGCTGTCTCTCTGGTTACAGTAGCGCAGGAAGTTCTTGCTGTCTCTCTGGTTACAGTAGCGGAGGAAGTTCTTGCTGTCTCTCTGGTTACAGTAGCGGAAGATCTTGCTGTCTCTCTGGTTACAGTAGTGGAGGAAGGTCTTGCTGTCTCCCCTGTTACAGTAGCGGAGGAAGGTCTTGCTGTCTCTCTGGTTACAGTAGCGGAGGAAGGTCTTGCTGTCTCTCTGGTTACAGTAGCGGAGGAAGTTCTTGCTGTCTCTCTGGTTACAGTATTGGAGGAAGTTCTTGCTATCTCTCTGGTTACAGTAGCGGAGGAAGTTCTTGTGGTCTCTCTGGTTACAGTAGCGGAGGAAGGTCTTGCTGTCTCTCCTGTTACAGTAGCGGAGGAAGGTCTTGCTGTCTCTCTGGTTACAGTAGCGGAGGAAGGTCTTGCTGTCTCTCTGGTTACAGTAGCGGAGGAAGGTCTTGCTGTCTCTCTGGTTACAGTAGCTGTGGCAGGCAAGGTCGGCTGAGTCAGGTATCTGACCAGCTGTTGGGATCTAGCTACTGCCTGAAACTGGGAAAGACTGCAAATGAAAAGAAGGGTTCCTCGGTCTACACCAGATCTCATGCATCACACTCAGGCACTTGCTTCAAAGAAGTTATTCACTGTCATGGTGATCTGCAGCAGAGCTATAGCACTGGTCATAGGCTTGGCCATGGGGCAAAACATTAAAAGATTTATGAAGAGGTTTCCATAAACATTCAAGTCGCCAGAGGGTGGATTTGTACGTCTATTGAGCCTGGACTGGGCCCCTCAGTCATATAGTGTGGGACAAGCTTAGCTCAGGAGAAAACAATAGCGATCGCCCAACGCCCCACGCCCGCCAAAATGAGTAAATCTAAATCTGTACGATTACCTCATGCCTTATACTCCAGTCACAAAAAAGCTGAATTCTCCTGGCTTCTAGTTACAAAATTGTGGAGCATTGTGGGCTCTTAGATGAAATCTAGGGCACTGTTCACACGGCATATTTTGGAGGATAAAACGCTTAAATTACGCATGCAAACAGCTTCCCATTGATTTTAATAGGAAATACGGGTATAGTTCATATGCTGATGATTTAAAAAACACCTTGCAGAAATACGCTTCATAAAAACGCTTGTAAAAATAAAAAACACTGCGAATGAGCTCCAAAAACACCTGGAAATCAGTGCCCGTTTTCTTTTAAATTCAACCTAGTATTTTTCAGCCTGAACATACGCCGTGTGAACATACCCTTAGAGGTCAGCTGTTAAGTCTTATCCCGATGTTTGGATAAACTCCAGTCCGTTTTCATCGGCAATCAGAAGAATTGTGAATACAGCTCTGGATGTGACTAGAGTATAGGACAGGATATAATTCACGTTTCATGCAGATTTAAAGTACGAAACATTGTTAACAGGGGGGACTTGCTTTGCGACACTAGTAGGTAACTTGTGGACATCTTGGGAGTTGTAGTTTAAGAGCTGGGGAAGGGTCGCAGTTTACAGACCCCTGTTCTATATTATTGCTCACAGACAAATACTCACTCCACTTCGATCAAGCACAGCATCGTACCTGCTTTCTGGGATCAATCTGAGTAACGCAAGGGGTTGGGTCCGGAGGTTTAGCAAAGCGAGGGTTAACAGGAGGCGGGTCGCAGGGTGGTAGCTCTGGTGCGGAGGTATCAGAAAGGGGTAAAGCCTTTTTTTCCCCGAAATGATAAAGAAATGACAGCAGAAAAGAGATGCAGAGATTAGCGGAGATGTCAGGAGGATCGGGGGAGGCAATGAGGGAGCAGATTATACATGGAGATTACAAAAATAATATGTAAGCGGAAAAAATAAAAATAATAATTTGCACAGTCTGCGGTACGTGTCCATGCTGCGTCTAAATTTTGAGAAAGACATAACTTTTCCCCAAGTCACAGCACAAACCTATATAAGAAATGTAGCCACTTTGCCAAAATGTACTAATCTGTAGTTTTATCAGGTCTTATACTCCAGTTACAACCAAAGCTGCAACAGGGATCACCTTAGACCATCAAAACCACACCGAGGTTCCTACATTCTGCACGGAGATGCAGATCTCTATAGAAGACGTTCTAGAAATATTTCCTACAATTAAACCTTGGGAAGAAATGGAGGCCCCAAAACGGTGTCTGAGCCGCGCGTATTAACATGTGGTTGTGCTGTAATGTGTGAATACAGCCCTATAAACAGGACGTGACATAGGAGTCTGATCACTGATGGACTGGCCAAGGTGACCCCTCCAATAGCCATCGATGGAGAAGTGGCCGCCCATGTGTAATAACTCTGCAGGGAAATGAATAGAAGAAAATCCCTTTAAGAAATGTGTTGCTAAAATAATTGACATATTTCTTCAGTGGAATTTTGTTTTTGCACATTTCTTTTCACTGGTTTTTATGCCTTTGAAGAATATTTTCTTCCTTGTCCTGACATCATTGGTATAGGGCGTTACAGCTGTCAATCACACGTCTGGGAGGGAAGGTGGCACCACCCTAAGTTATGTCACTGTGGAGGCCGGAAACAGGATGAGCCTCCCCCAGGTGTCTGGTAATAATCAAACATCATCACGTTTTACATGAAGCCAAAATCCACAAAAATGTAGGATCCGAAATAATAATAACTTGAAGAAATGACAAATGATCTGATGATCTCCCGAAGATCCTGTGATAATCTTAAAGGGGAGCTCTGGTTTTATGTCACTGAAGCTTACAATGTGTATATTGAAAACTTCTGCAACTTTCTAATACACTATGTGTTTCAATTCCTCACTATTTTCAAGATCTCTGCTTGCTGTCAGTAAACATCAAAGGCTGAAAGCCCATAGAGAAATAACACTTTTCACAGTTGAGATTCTGTTATACTGTATATCTGTCTAGACAATACTCTGTAAGGTAAATACATCAGCAGCACCAATCTCTCTCTCCTGTCTTAACAACTTGCTACAATGTATCAGTGCAGGTAAAATGTATCAGTCTACACTGCAGGGTTCACTGTTTAGCTTAGGAGGATTGTCTAGAATGGATACAATTGTAACAAACAAACCAGGTTTTCAGCCTCTGCATGTTAACAAACGTTTCCATTCACTTTAGAAAGCAGAGATCTTGAAAAACATGATGAATTGAAACACAAAGTATACAAGAAAATTTTCGAACTTTTCAGTTATATAAAACAGGGAGATTTTTTCTTAAATCAAAGGTTTGTGATCTTCGATGAACAGAAGATAGAAGTGGATGAGACGTCTTCCGGATTTTTGTATGAAGTTTCTCCTTAGATGGTGAAGTCCTGAATACATAAGACGCCAGGGAGCGAAGAACATAATAATCTTACTATGCATGCGCCAATTTACCTGTCTCCGTAATGATGTATTTGGTGCGTTCTCTTCGAACTTAGCCAATAACTGAGTAGCCATGGACTTGACTTTATTCTGATTAATGACCTCCTTTGTGTCGCTGCACTCGTTGCCAGAATTGATACTTTCACTTGAAAAATTCACAGTCTGCAAAACAAAAAGCGTAAAAAACTATTTGTTGGCGTCTTCTGAACCTTTTACCTGTTCAATCACCTGTGCCAGAAACGCAGATTTACTAAAGGAATGAAAATGGAATGAGACACGAGAGCCCTCACCAGCCACGAACACATACCAAGGATTCCAGCAACGAAAATCAAACTTGGAGGAAATCACAATGACCGAAGCAGCGTGAGAAGCGCTCAGAAAACCCCACATTAACAATTAAATCAATAAAAATGTTCTTCAATACTAAGGAACTCCACTCATATATGCAAATTCTCCTATATGTTCAGATTTACTTGTAATTAGGAGGCAGGAATATAGTAGTTATATTCTTGTATATAGGGGGCAGTATTATAGTAGTTATATTCTTGTATATAGGAGCAGTATTATAGTAGTTATATTCTTGTATATAGGAGCAGTATTATAGTAGTTATATTCTTATATATAGGGGGCAGTATTATAGTAGTTATATTCTTGTATATAGGGGGCAGTATTATAGTAGTTATATTCTTGTATATAGGAGCAGTATTATAGTAGTTATATTCTTGTATATAGGAGCAGTATTATAGTAGTTATATTCTTATATATAGGGGGCAGTATTATAGTAGTTATATTCTTGTATATAGGAGCAGTATTATAGTAGTTATATTCTTGTATATAGGGAGCAGTATTATAGTAGTTATATTCTTGTATATAGGAGCAGTATTATAGTAGTTATATTCTTGTATATAGGGGGCAGTATTATAGTAGTTATATTCTTGTATATAGGGGGCAGTATTATAGTAGTTATATTCTTGTATATAGGGGGCAGTATTATAGTAGTTATATTCTTGTATATAGGGGGCAGTATTATAGTAGTTATATTCTTGTATATAGGGGGCAGTATTATAGTAGTTATATTCTTGTATATAGGGGGCAGTATTATAGTAGTTATATTCTTGTATATAGGGGGCAGTATTATAGTAGTTATATTCTTGTATATAGGGAGCAGTATTATAGTAGTTATATTCTTGTATATAGGAGCAGTATTATAGTAGTTATATTCTTGTATATAGGAGCAGTATTATAGTAGTTATATTCTTGTATATAGGAGCAGTATTATAGTAGTTATATTCTTGTATATAGGAGCAGTATTATAGTAGTTATATTCTTGTATATAGGAGCAGTATTATAGTAGTTATATTCTTGTATATAGGGGGCAGTATTATAGTAGTTATATTCTTGTATATAGGAGCAGTATTATAGTAGTTATATTCTTGTATATAGGGGCAGTATTATAGTAGTTATATTCTTGTATATAGGAGGCAGTATTATAGTAGTTATATTCTTGTATATAGGGGCAGTATTATAGTAGTTATATTCTTGTATATAGGAGGCAGTATTATAGTAGTTATATTCTTGTATATAGGGGCAGTATTATAGTAGTTATATTCTTGTATATAGAGGGCAGTATTAGAGTAGTTATATTCTTGTATATAGAGGGCAGTATTAGAGTAGTTATATTCTTGTATATAGGGGCAGTATTATAGTAGTTATATTCTTGTATATAGGAGCAGTATTATAGTAGTTATATTCTTGTATATAGGAGCAGTATTATAGTAGTTATATTCTTGTATATAGGAGCAGTATTATAGTAGTTATATTCTTGTATATAGGGAGCAGTATTATAGTAGTTATATTCTTGTATATAGGGGCAGTATTATAGTAGTTATATTCTTGTGTATAGAGGGCAGTATTATAGTAGTTATATTCTTGAATATAGGGGCAGTATTATAGCAGTTATATTCTTGTATATAGGAGCAGTATTATAGTAGATATATTCTTGTATATAGGAGCAGTATTATAGTAGTTATATTCTTGTATATAGGAGCAGTATTATAGTAGATATATTCTTGTATATAGGAGCAGTATTATAGTAGTTATATTCTTGTATATAGGGGGCAGTATTATAGTAGTTATATTCTTGTATATAGGGGCAGTATTATAGTAGTTATATTCTTGTACATAGGAGGCAGTATTATAGTAGTTATATTCTTGTATATAGGGGCAGTATTATAGTAGTTATATTCTTGTATATAGGAGGCAGTATTATAGTAGTTATATTCTTGTATATAGGGGGCAGTATTATAGTAGTTATATTCTTGTATATAGGGGCAGTATTATAGTAGTTATATTCTTGTATATAGGAGGCAGTATTATAGCTGTTATATTCTTGTATATAGGGGGCAGTATTATATTAGTTATATTGTTGTATATACGGGACAGTATTATAGTAGTTATAGTATTGTATACAGGGGCAGTATTATAGTAGTTATATTCTTGTATACAGGGGGCAGTATTATAGTAGTTATATTCTTGTATATATGGAGCAGTATTAAAGTAGTTATATTCTTGTATATAGGAGCAGTATTATAGTAGTTATATTCTTGTATATAGGGGGCAGTATTATAGCAGTTATATTCTTGTATATAGGGGCAGTATTATAGTAGTTATATTCTTGTATATACAGGACATTATTATAGTAGTTATAGTATTGTATACAGGGGGCAGTATTATAATAGTTATTTTCTTGTATACAGGGGGAAGTATTCTAGTAGTTATATTCTTGTATATAGGAGCAGTATTATAGTAGTTATATTCTTGTATATAGGGGGCAGTATTATAGTAGTTATATTCATGTACATAGGGGGCAGTATTATAGTAGTTATATTCTTGTATATAGGAGCAGTATTATAGTAGTTATATTCTTGTATTATAGTAGTTATATTCTTGTATATAGGGGCAGTATTATAGTAGTTATATTCTTGTATATAGGGGCAGTATTATAGTAGTTATATTCTTGTATATAGGGGGCAGTATTATAGTAGTTATATTCTTGTATATAGGGGCAGTATTATAGTAGTTATATTCTTGTATATAGGAGCAGTATTATAGTAGTTATATTCTTGTATATAGGAGCAGTATTACAGTAGTTCTATTCTTGTATATAGGAGCAGTATTATAGTAGTTCTATTCTTGTATATAGGGAGCAGTATTCTAGTAGTTATATTCTTGTATATAGGGGCAGTATTATAGTAGTTATATTCTTGTGTATAGAGGGCACTATTATAGTAGTTATATTCTTGTATATAGGGGCAGTATTATAGCAGTTATATTCTTGTATATAGGAGCAGTATTATAGTAGTTATATTCTTGTATATAGGAGCAGTATTATAGTAGATATATTCTTGTATATAGGAGCAGTATTATAGTAGTTATATTCTTGTATATAGGGGGCAGTATTATAGTAGTTATATTCTTGAATATAGGGGCAGTATTATAGTAGTTATATTCTTGTATATAGGAGGCAGTATTATAGTAGTTATATTCTTGTATATAGGGGGCAGTATTATAGTAGTTATATTCTTGTATATAGGAGGCAGTATTATAGCTGTTATATTCTTGTATATAGGGGGCAGTATTATACTAGTTATATTGTTGTATATACGGGACAGTATTATAGTAGTTATAGTATTGTATACAGGGGCAGTATTATAGTAGTTATATTCTTGTATACAGGGGGCAGTATTATAGTAGTTATATTCTTGTATATATGGAGCAGTATTATAGTAATTATATTCTTGTATATAGGAGCAGTATTATAGTAGTTATATTCTTGTATATAGGGGGCAGTATTATAGCAGTTATATTCTTGTATATAGGGGCAGTATTATAGTAGTTATATTCTTGTATATACAGGACATTATTATAGTAGTTATAGTATTGTATACAGGGGGCAGTATTATAGTAGTTATGTTCTTGTATACAGGGGGAAGTATTATAGTAGTTATATTCTTGTATATATGGAGCAGTATTATAGTACCGTGTTTCCCCGAAAGTAAGACAGTGTCTTACTTTCTTTTTATCCCCAAAAGCCCCACTATGTCTTACTTTCGGGGTATGTCTTATATTGTAAAAAAATTGTCGAATTTTTTTTTTTTTTTTTTTCACAAACTTTATTTAACTGTTTTACATTTTTTTTTTTAGTCCCACCAGGGGACTTCACTATGCGATGTGCCGATCGCATATATAATGCTTTGGTATACTTAGTATACCGAAGCATTATTGCCTGTCAGTGTAAAACTGACAGGCAACCTATTAGGTCATGCCTCCGGCATCGCCTAACAGGCAGATGCTGAAGGCAGACCTGGGGGTCTTTGTTAGACCCCCGGCTGTCATGGAAACCCGACGGCGACCCGCGATTTGTTTGCGGGGGCGCCGATCGGGTGACAGAGGGAGCTCCCCCCTCTGTCAAACACATTAAATGCCGCTGTCACTATTGACAGCGGCATTTAATGGGTTAAACTGCCGGAATCGGCGCGCGCTTCGATTCCGGCAGTTGCAGCAGGAGCAAGTGCAGGGGACGGCGCGGTGACGTATGGAGAGGGGGGCGGCGCGGAAGTGGGCAGGAGGCGGCAATACCCCAGTGTTTCCCCGAAAGTAAGACATATGTCTTATTTTCGGGGTACGGCTTATATTAGCCGACCCCCCTGAAACCCCCGATACGTCTTACAATCGGGGGTGTCTTACTATCGGGGAAACACGGTAGTTATATTCTTGTATATAGGGGGCAGTATTATAGTAGTTATATTCTTGTATATAGGGACAGTATTATAGTAGTTATATTCTTGTATATAGGGGGCAGTATTATAGTAGTTATATTCTTGTATATAGGAGCAGTATTATAGTAGTTAAATTCTTGTATATAGGGGCAGTATTATAGTAGTTATATTCTTGTATATAGGGGGCAGTATTATAGTAGTTATATTCTTGTATATAGGGGGCAGTATTATAGTAGTTATATTCTTGTATATAGGAGCAGTATTATAGTAGTTAAATTCTTGTATATAGGGGCAGTATTATAGTAGTTATATTCTTGTATATAGGGGGCAGTATTATAGTAGTTATATTCTTGTATATAGGGGGCAGTATTATAGTAGTTATATTCTTGTATATAGGGGGCAGTATTATAGTAAATATATTCTTGTATATAGGGGGCAGTATTATAGTAGTTATATTCTTGTATATAGGGGGCAGTATTATAGTAGTTATATTCTTGTATATAGGGGGCAGTATTATAGTAGTTATATTCTTGTATATAGGAGCAGTATTATAATAGTTATATTCTTGTATATAGGGGGCAGTATTAAAGTAGTTATATTCATGTATATAGGGGGCAGTATTATAGTAGTTATATTCTTGTATATAGGGGCAGTATTATAGTAGTTATATTCTTGTACATAGGGAGCAGTATTATAGTAGTTATATTCTTGTATATAGGAGCAGTATTATAGTAGTTATATTCTTGTATATAGGGGCAGTATTATAGTAGTTATATTCTTGTATATAGGGGCAGTATTATAGTAGTTATATTCTTGTATATAGAGGGCAGTATTATAGTAGTTATATTCTTGTATATAGGGGCAGTATTATAGTAGTTATATTCTTGTATATAGGAGCAGTATTACAGTAGTTATATTCTTGTATATAGGGAGCAGTATTATAGTAGTTATATTCTTGTATATAGGAGCAGTATTATAGTAGTTATATTCTTGTATATAGGAGCAGTATTATAGTAGTTATATTCTTGTATATAGGGGGCAGTATTATAGTAGTTATATTCTTGTATATAGGGGGCAGTATTATAGTAAATATATTCTTGTATATAGGGGGCAGTATTATAGTAGTTATATTCTTGTATATAGGGGGCAGTATTATAGTAGTTATATTCTTGTATATAGGGGGCAGTATTATAGTAGTTATATTCTTGTATATAGGGGCAGTATTATAGTAGTTATATTCTTGTATATAGGAGCAGTATTATAGTAGTTATATTCTTGTATATACTAGCAGTATTATAGTAGTTATATTCTTGTATATAGGAGCAGTATTATAGTAGTTATATTCTTGTATATAGGGAGCAGTATTATAGTAGTTATATTCTTGTATATAGGAGCAGTATTATAGTAGTTATATTCTTATATATAGGGGGCAGTATTTTAGTAGTTATATTCTTGTATATAGGGGCAGTATTATAGTAGTTATATTCTTGTGTATAGAGGGTAGTATTATAGTAGTTATATTCTTGTATATAGGGGCAGTATTATAGTAGTTATATTCTTGTATATAGGAGCAGTATTATAGTCGTTATATTCTTGTATATAGGGAGCAGTATTATAGTAGTTATATTCTTGTATATAGGGGCAGTATTATAGTAGTTATATTCTTGTATATAGGGGCAGTATTATAGTAGTTATATTCTTGTATATAGGGGCAGTATTATAGTAGTTATATTCTTGTATATAGGAGCAGTATTATAGTAGTTATATTCTTGTATATAGAGGGCAGTATTATAGTAGTTATATTCTTGTATATAGGGGCAGTATTATAGTAGTTATATTCTTGTATATAGGGGCAGAATTATAGTAGTTATATTCTTGTATATAGGAGGCAGTATTATAGTAGTTATATTCTTGTATATAGGAGGCAGTATTATAGTAGTTATATTCTTGTATATAGGGAGCAGTATTATAGTAGTTATATTCTTGTATATAGGAGGCAGTATTATAGTAGTTATACTCTTGTATATAGGGAGCAGTATTATAGTAGTTATATTCTTGTATACAGGAGGCAGTATTATACTAGTTATATTCTTGTATATAGGGAGCAGTATTATAGTAGTTATATTCATGTATATAGGGGGCGGTATTATAGCAGTTATATTCTTGTATATAGGGGCAGTATTATAGTAGTTATATTCTTGTATATAGGGGGCAGTATTATAGTAGTTATATTCTTGTATATAGGGGGCAGTATTATAGTAATTATATTCTTGTATATAGGGAGCAGTATTATAGCAGTTATATTCATGTATATAGGGGGCAGTATTATAGCAGTTATATTCTTGTATATAGGGTGCAGTATTATAGTAGTTATATTCTTGTATATAGGGGGCAGTATTATAGTAGTTATATTCTTGTATATAGGGAGCAGTATTATAGTAGTTATATTCTTGTATATAGGAGCAGTATTATACTAGTTATATTCTTGTATATAGGGGGCAGTATTATAGTAGTTATATTCTTGTATATAGGGAGCAGTATTATAGTAGTTATATTCTTGTATATAGGTGCAGTATTATACTAGTTATATTCTTGTATATAGGGGGCAGTATTAGGCTGGGTTCACACGTGGCGGAATTTCACTTAAATTCCGCTGCGGACACTCCGCAGCGTTAATCCGCAGCGGAGCCGTTTGTCCATTGACTTACACTTTAATTTAGCAGTGTTCGTTTAGACGAGGCGTAAAATTCCGCTGCGGAGCATAGGCTGCGGAGCGGAATTTGGTGTCCGCAGCATGCTCTGTCTGTTGCGGAGCAGTGGCGGACTCATGGCGGAATTTCTCCATTGACTTCAATGGAGATTATAATTTCCGCAATGAAGTCCGCAGCTGTCATGCACATGTTATGTGTGCTGCGGATCCGTCTTTCTTTTTTAACTTGACATTTCTTCATTCTGGCTGGACCTATGTATTTCTAGGTCTACAGCCAGACTGAGGAAGTCAATGGGGCTCCCGTAATGACGGGAGCGTTGCTAGGAGACGTCAGTAACTAGTCACTGTCCAGGGTGCTGAAAGAGTTAAGCGATCGGCAGTAACTGTTTCTGCACCCGGGACAGTGACTACCGATCCCAATATACATGTATCTGTAAAAAAAAAATGAAGTTCATACTTACCGAGAACTCCCTGCTTCTGTCTCCAGTCCGGCCTCCCAGGATGACGTTTCAGTCTAAGTGACGGCTGCAGCCAATCACAGGCTAATAACAGGCTGCAGCGGTCACATGGACTGCCGCGTCATCCAGGGAGATCGGGCTGGATGCCGAAGGAGGGACGCGTCACCAAGACAACGGGCGGTAAGTATGAATTTCTTTGACTTTCACAAGGGAAAGTGCTGTCCCTTCTCTCTATCCTGCACTGATAGGGAGAAGGGAAGTACTTTTACCGCAGTCCGCAGCAGCTAGTCCGCATCAATTTACTGCACATTTTGTGCAGATCCGCAGCAGAATCTGCAACGCAGATTCTGTGCGGCATTGATGCGGACAGTTGCGGAGGAAATCCGCCACGTGTGGTCATGCCCTTATAGTGGTTATATTCTTGTATATAGGCCCAGTATTATAGTAGTTATATTCTTGTATAAAGGGGCAGTATTATAGTAGTTATATTCTTGTATATAGGGAGCAGTATTATAGTAGTTATATTCTTGTATATAGGTGCAGTATTATAGTAGTTATATTCTTGTATATAGGGGCAGTATTATAGTAGTTATATTCTTCTATATAGGGGCAGTATTATAGTAGTTATATTCTTGTATATAGTGACAGTATTATAGTAGTTATATTCTTGTATATAGGGGTCAGTATTATAGTAGTTATATTCTTGTATATAGTGGCAGTATTATAGTAGTTATATTCTTGCACATAGGAGCAGTATTATAGTAGTTATATTCTTGTATATAGGGGGCAGTACTATAGTAGTTATATTCTTGTATATAGGGGGCAGTACTATAGTAGTTATATTCTTGTATATAGGAGCAGTATTATAGTAGTTATATTCTTGTACATAGGAGCAGTATTATAGTAGTTATATTCTTGTATATAGGGGCAGTATTATAGTAGTTATATTCTTGTATATAGGGGCAGTATTATAGTAGTTATATTCTTGTATATAGGAGCAGTATTATAGTAGTTATATTCTTGTATATAGGGAGCAGTATAATAGTAGTTATATTCTTGTATATAGGGGGCAGTATTATAGTAGTTATATTCTTGTATATAGGAGCAGTACTATAATAGTTATATTCTTGTATATAGGGGCAGTACTATAGTAGTTATATTCTTGTAGATAGGGGCAGTATTATAGTAGTTATATTCTTGTATATAGGGAGCAGTATTATAGTAGTTATATTCTTGTATATAGAGGCAGTATTATAGTAGTTATATTCTTGTATATAGGGGGCAGTATTATAGTAGTTATATTCTTGTATATAGGGGGCAGTATTATAGTAGTTATATTCTTGTATATAGGAGGCAGTATTATAGTAGTTATATTCTTGTATATAGGGGCAGTATTATAGTAGTTATATTCTTGTATATAGGGGGCAGTATTATAGTAGTTATATATATATATATATATATATATATATATATATATATAGGAGTATTATTTTAAGTAGCAGATAATTCTATAAAAAATTAATTAAAGAAATAAAGGTCAGGTCCACTTTGCAGGACATGTGATCCTGAAGCTTCAGCTGGAGGAATTGTCTACCAAACGTTGATCAGACATGCTTAGAGTTGTAGTCCTACAAAGTCATCAGCCCATTAAAAGCTGCTGTGTCTGATAATCACCTCTGCCCAGATACTTGTGGCCGCCGTGGCTGGTGAGTCCAATCTGTCATCCTTATCTCGGGCCTGGTTTTCATATTTTCTATCTTTGGTTGATTACACCGGGTTTTGATTTGCAATTTGTCATATGTTTATATTATGACGACAATTCTATAGGGGTTGAAATTCCCCGACTCTGTCATATTCTGTGTCCTGATTGTGTTCTGATGATAGAAATGTTTAACAAGGGGGCGGCCGCCTATTCTTAGCATGATATTAAACAAATATACAGAGTACGTACAGGCTTGTGGTGTCGGGTGCCTGAACAAAGTTCTTAAAGAACACGTTCTCTTATAGTCACAAATCTTCATGAAATCTATTGTGTTCAGAAATTTCTTAGGTATACATTTTAATCTTTTTCTAGGAAAGCTGGGTGACAGTCAATACAGTTCCCACAGAGTTGTTGCCCAGCTTTTCCAGACTCCTGAATGTAATTTCTGCCTTCTCAGGCAGTGGTAGACAATTTTGGGATGTATCACCGGCTTCAGTTCATGGATACTATTCTCTTTATAAGGTAACATTATGGAAATATTTTATATTACATTACATGTCATAAATATCCTGACCAGGGAGAAGAAGCCTGCGCCTGTCCTGTTGAATTGTTGCTGCACTCTATGATGGATCTTGTTATTGTAGTCAGTGAAACGCTTTTCTCTAATAGGCTGCAGCTGCCGGTAATTGCTCTCAGATTCCCGCGTGGGCCGCGGCGAGCAGTGACCACGAGGTATATGGGCTACGCTACAATCCCGCTCCAATGATGAACCTGTCTACAGTGACCAACACCGACCTCATCAAAGAGCTGCATCGTCTTCCTCCTCCGCTTGTTCACGTCGTTCTCCTCAGATTTATTTTCTCCCTTGATAAAGCAAAAAAACGGACAATTCATGTACAGCGGTGATATACTATGGTATGGTATATGGTCTATATACACGGTGAAAAGTAGAATATACTCTGTGTTTCAATTCCTCACATTTTCAAGATTTGTTTGCTGTTGGTGCACGGGAACAATCATTATTTACAGTCAGAGGCTGAAAACCTGTACAGACCTAATACTTCTCACAGGTGAGAATTCACTACAACTGTATCCAGTCAAGACAAAACAGCCTGGACTCCAGATACATTGTAACGAGACAGGACAAGAGAGACATTTGTGTTTTTAATGTGTTTAGATCACCGACGATTGTCTAAACAGGGTACAACTGAAACCAACCCGATCTGTATTGGTTTTCTATTCACTGACAGCAAGCATAGATGGTAATAAATTTTAACACAGATGTTTTTAAGAAAGTCTTTGCTCCAATTGCATCCAGTCTGGACGATCCTTTGTGATATAAACAGTCGATACCAGACTGATACATTTTACCTGCACGATACATTGTAACAAACTGTAACAAATCAGGACAGGAGAGAAATCTGTGCTGCTGTTTAGCTCTTTGAGGATTTTCTGGAAGCAGGAGAGGCCTCATCTGATAAATATGATACTATTACGCTCATATACTCGGCTTATTATCAGGTATCAAGTTCTTGTTCCATATAGCAAAGTTCCCCGACAGTTTTATCCCCCCCCCCCCCCCGATACTATCAACATATGAGTGTTTGACAGAGTGAAAAGTATTTTTTATCCCTTTTCAATTCCATAAATGGGGGCGCCAGTCTCTGCCTTACGACACATATGGGCCGCATTAGGGTAACACATGTCTGCGTGTTTCTGACGTGGGAGCAGACAGGCGGTGAGGGGAAGGATTTGACCGTTGCGCGTGTGGTTTATACATGAGATAAGTGTTTCGTGATTGATTTCCCCGAATTTTGTATCATTTTGGTGGGGGGGGGGGGGGGGGGTGGGATGATAAATCTGAGGTCTGGTTATTTTCTAGGATTGAAGTATAAAAAAAAAATGAAATTCTAAGCGGCTCAGTCCGCGTCCCGAACAATTAACTTCAGGAGGTAAAGTCAAATATGTGAGTCAGGGTAATTAGATGACATCATCGAGTCGGGGGTTATGGAGATTCCTGTGTATTGTTTTTATGATAATTTGGGGTGACATCACAATTAAGGGGCCTCTGACTTATCTCCCTAAATTAGTGCAAGATGTGAGATGAATAAAGGGGCGATAGGATTCCCCCCCCCCCCCCACACCCCTCGGGGGCTTCACAAGAAAGGACAGTGAGGAGAAGTGGAGCAGACAGCTGTTTAATGTGTGTTTAAGAGAGAGATTTCCTCCCATCCCACAGTTTATTTATGTAGGATTCCATTAGATTGTCATAAATCACAGATTCTGTAGCAGCTGCACCTTGTAAAGTAGCCGAGGATGGAACCGAAGTCATCTCCCTCCTGCATCACTCTACAGGTCCAAGCTACTGGATAATCGCTAAATGTCCCGGCAATTATCTACAAATGGTCCATGTTCTCCATTCATGTAGGAGATTTGGAGAAGATCCTGGTGTCAGATTACAACAGAGAATTTCTCCAGACACAAAAATGCCAGAAAAAGCCCCTCGCAAAGGTGGAGAGTCATTCAAGCAGGTACTCCAGATGTCGAGTGCAAAGGCACATACACCGATGATCTCCATTATACAGAGAATAAATCGACTAAATTACTTATCCTGTACTGACCCTGAATCCCCTCCTGTAATAAACTCCAGACCTGCACTCACTATTCTGCTGGTGGAGTCACACTATGTACATACATTACATTACTTATCCTGTACTGATCCTGAGTTACATCCTGTATTATACTCCAGAGCTGCACTCACTATTCTGCTGGTGGAGTCACTGTGTACATACATTACATTACTTATCCTGTACTGATCCTGAGTTACATCCTGTATTATACTGCAGAGCTGCACTCACTATTCTGCTGGTGGAGTCACACTATGTACATACATTACATTACTTATCCTGTACTGATCCTGAGTTACAGCCTGTATTATACTCCAGAGCTGCACTCACTATTCTGCTGGTGGAGTCACTGTGTACATACATTACACTACTTATCCTGTACTGATCCTGAGTTACATCCTGTATTATACTCCAGAGCTGCACTCACTATTCTGCTGGTGGAGTTACTGTGTACATACATTACATTACTTATCCTGTACTGATCCTGAGTTATATCCTGTATTATACTCCGGAGCTGCACTCACTATTCTGCTGGTGGAGTCACTGTGTACTTACATTACATTACTTATCCTGTACTGATCCTGAGTTATATCCTGTATTATACTCCAGAGATGTACTCACTATTCTGCTGGTGGAGTCAGTGTGTACATACATTACATTACTTATCCTGTACTGATCCTGAGTTACATCCTGTATTATACTCCAGAGCTGCACTCACTATTCTGCTGGTGGAGTCACTGTGTACATACATTACATTACTTATCCTGCACTGACCCTGAGTTACATCCTGTATTATACTCCAGAGCTGCACGCAGTATTATGCTGGTGGAGTCACTGTGTACATACATTACATTACTTATCCTGTACTGATCCTGAGTTACATCCTGTATTATACTCCAGAGCAGCACTCACTATTCTGCTGGTGGACTCCCTGTGTACATACATTGAATTACTTATCCTGTGCTCATCCTGAGTTACATCCTGTATTATACTCCAGAGCTGCACTCACTATTCTGCTGGTGGAGTCACTGTGTACATACATTACATTACTTATCCTGTGCTCATCCTGAGTTACATCCTGTATTATACTCCAGAGCTGCACTTCCCTTTTACTTTACTTTCCTGCAGGCTTCAGAACTGAAATGTCCCAGCATGATTTTCATGAGTGTCATCTTTACACCAGGCGCTATGCAGTCATCTAATGTAGAAAAAACTAACTGCCCCCTGCATTGTAGGAGATCAGATAAGCAGTTGACTGTTTCCTATAGCAACCAGCAAGAGTGATTTCAGCTCTGGAGTTATGATGTTTCTCAGGATCAGTACAATGTAAGTAAAGAAAACTATTAACAAAATTACTCAAATGGTAAAAGAGGGAACATAAAAAATATTTTTCCTAAATTTGTCATTACTCTGTCAATTGTTACCCTATATAAAGAACAGGAATAATGGGAAGTTTCATTTCTCACCTTTGGCACTCTCTTTCTGGGTAATGTTAAATTGAGGTAATTATTACTGAGCAGATTGGATGGTTTGGAGGAATAGACATCTCCATTCTTTCCATTGTCCCTGGGGAAGGAGTCTGCAAATAGAAAAGGGTTTGAGTTTTGTCAGAGTTGCCAATACTGCCCCCTACAGGACTGGTGATAAATAACCAGTCAGGTGATATCATACTAATGAGTCCACTATGACAGGTCTCTGCCAGAAGACAAATGATTGCTCCAACTCTACAGCCTCCAAATCCACAAGCGTAGGACTCTTATTTATGTATGAAAAGTGGGTGGTTTCAGAGCAAAACCCTCATGACACTTGTCCCAAAGTTATAGTCACTGATGTTCACTGTCTGTTTTTTTTTTTCAGTGGGTAATGTTGGGGGCACTATTTACAATGCACTCTCTGGGGAGGCCCTGCCTACAGGGGGCTCTCTGGGGAGGCCCTGCCTACAGGGGGCTCTCTGGGGAGGCCCTGCCTACAGGGGGCTCTCTGGGGAGGCCCTGCCTACAGGGGGCTCTCTGGGGAGGCCCTGCCTACAGGGGGCTCTCTGGGGAGGCCCTGCCTACAGGGGGCTCTCTGGGGAGGCCCTGCCTACAGGGGGCTCTCTGGGGAGGCACTGCCTACAGGGGGCTCTCTGGGGAGGCACTGCCTACAGGGGGCTCTCTGGGGAGGCACTGCCTACAGGGGGCTCTCTGGGGAGGCACTGCCTACAGGGGGCTCTCTGGGGAGGCACTGCCTACAGGGGGCTCTCTGGGGAGGCACTGCCTACAGGGGGCTCTCTGGGGAGGCACTGCCTACAGGGGGCTCTCTGGGGAGGCACTGCCTACAGGGGGCTCTCTGGGGAGGCACTGCCTACAGGGGGCTCTCTGGGGAGGCACTGCCTACAGGGGGCTCTCTGGGGAGGCACTGCCTACAGGGGGCTCTCTGGGGAGGCACTGCCTACAGGGGGCTCTCTGGGGAGGCACTGCCTACAGGGGGCTCTCTGGGGAGGCACTGCCTACAGGGGGCTCTCTGGGGAGGCACTGCCTACAGGGGGCTCTCTGGGGAGGCACTGCCTACAGGGGGCTCTCTGGGGAGGCACTGCCTACAGGGGGCTCTCTGGGGAGGCACTGCCTACAGGGGACTCTCTGGGGAGGCACTGCCTACAGGGGACTCTCTGGGGAGGCACTGCCTACAGGGGACTCTCTGGGGAGGCACTGCCTACAGGGGACTCTCTGGGGAGGCACTGCCTACAGGGGACTCTCTGGGGAGGCACTGCCTACAGGGGACTCTCTGGGGAGGCACTGCCTACAGGGGACTCTCTGGGGAGGCACTGCCTACAGGGGACTCTCTGGGGAGGCACTGCCTACAGGGGACTCTCTGGGGAGGCACTGCCTACAGGGGACTCTCTGGGGAGGCACTGCCTACAGGGGACTCTCTGGGGGGCACTATCTACAGGGGGCTCTGAGGGGCACTATCTCTTTATCATTAACTCTTGATTTTGTAATGTGTTTGTAAAAATTTTGTCCGTGATTTTTAGCTAAGTTGTCCACCGGAAATGACTAAAGTGGAGGTTGGCAACCCTGCTGTGGGGGGACACTTTGCTGTCCAAAGTGGACAACCCCTGTTACTTTTCTTACCACTGGCATCTATGGCATAGCGAGAGGATAAATCCAGTGACGGCTGATAGACAGCCTGCTGTTTCCTGCGTTAAGCTGGGCGCTGCCAATAGAACCATAGAGGGCCCAGTGCTCGGTAAAACACAATAGCCGCTATATCTTAGCAATTATAGGGGGTTATGGAGGTTGGAAGCTCCACGGCCATACCATTAAGCCATATTCCCTCTATATGCCATGAAGTGATGGGAAAACCACTTTAAAGGGAGCGACCTTGGGATTCTGTATTCGATCCGCCTGTAAGAGTTGTAAGAGCGCGCTAGGCTTGACCCCAGGCGGCCTTGCCCCGATACATCACCTCATTGTATGAAGATACAGCTACAAAGAGACACTCACCAACTGGCCTCAGAGGGGCGCCCCTGAATAATTCATAGAACTTGGAGAGGTACAGGACCATGCTGAGCTTATCTGGTTCCTCTTTGGACGCCATCTCCTTTCCCGTGGTGATGGGCGAGATTCCAAACTCTTTCTCTGCGATATCAAACGCCAGCTGGTTATTCCTGACAGCGTCGTCCACGTTCAAAGAGTAAAAGTCACTGAGGAACAAAAGATTCAATATCACAGGAAGAAAGGCATCAGTAATAGGCTGCGGATCAAAGAATCCCGCTCACTTATAGGACAGGTCATGGAATAATGAACAGATGGAGACAATGGACAATGAATAAAGTTTTAAAATTCAAAAACTATACTTGAAAATATATATGTATATGTTTTACAGATGTCCTAATAGTGATGGCCAACAGAGCCCAACTCCGCCCACTTCATGGGCTCTCAAAGTGCTAATCAAGGGCTCCGTTATGTTTGCCCTTCCCCTCTGTGAACTCCCTCAGCCATTCAGAAGAGCCGAGAGGGAGTCACATGACAAACTTCGTTCCTAATCGCCTGACTGGGACCGTTTAATGGATTTCTGATAAAACTTTGTTTAAATCTAAATGGTCACAATGTATTTTTTTTAAGTAGAATTTATATCAAATTTAAATTAAAAAAAACGACTATTTATTATTCTTCTAGATTATCCCTGGTATTACTAGTGCAACAAAGTTACATTTTGGTAAAAATGTAAAAAAATGTACTCAGTTTACACTACAATAATAAAAACAATATTTTTTTTTTTGGGTGACCACCAGCCTCATTTACATGAAAATAAATGAGAGGTTGTCACAGCCCCGCCCCTTTTTACCAACATTATTAAATAATAGAATCTTATTTATCCTGATACTGTAAATGGATTATTATAGGATTAAGTTACATTTTTTATATTATACTCATTTAACTACATTGGGTGGAGATGCCCTTTAAGATGCCTCTAAAACTTAGTTACAATTATATTACTTACACAAACTGACACAAACACATGATTGAAATGATTGTCTTTTACCATGAAATTAAGGAAAGTTACAGGTTATCACATATGGACTCACATAAGTTCTGGCCGGAAATGGTGAATGATGGCACAAAGCGCAAGGCCGCTCTTCCAGGAGCTGGTGAGGTTTGTGACGTTCACGTTCCTGTAGCCTTCCGTCTGTTTCTGACACCAGGTTAGGAGTTTGTTGGGTCGAATATCAGATTCTAAAAAGACAAAAAAGTCACCAATAGAAATTTGAATAATTTTAGTAAAGGTCATGAAATACTTTGTATTTATAGGGAAAATTCACCATAATGTATCCCCTGATGTTACATTGTGGGACTGACTAAGTTGGAATCCGCATCGGACTGGGGTGCCTTGTGCCCACCAGAGGGAATGATTCTGAGTTACATAAACGTGTTATACTCCAGAGCTGCACTCACTATTCTCACTGTGTACATACATTACATATCCTGTACTGATCCCGAGTTACATCCTGTATTATACTCCAGAGCTGCACTCACTATTCTGCTGGTGGAGTCACTGTGTACATACATTACATTACTTATCCTGTACTGATCCGGAGTTACATCCTGTATTATACTCCAGAGCTGCACTCACTATTCTGCCGGTGGAGTCACTGTGTACATACCTTACATTACTTATCCTGTACTGATACTGAGTTACATCCTGTATTATACTCCAGAGCTGCACTCACTATTCTGCTGGTGGAGTCACTGTGTACATACATTACATTACTTATCCTGTACTGATCCTGAGTTATATCCTGTATTATACTCCAGAGCTGCACTCGCTATTATGCAGGTGGAGTAACTGTATACATACATTACATTATTTATCCTGTACTGATCCTGAGTTATATCCTGTATTATACTCCAGAGCTGCACTCACTATTCTACTGGTGGAGTCACTGTGTACGTACATTATATTACTTATCCTGTACTGATCCTGAGTTATATCCTGTATTATACTCCAGAGCTGCACTCACTATTCTGCTGATGGAGTCACTGTGTACATACATTATATTACTTATCCTGTACTGATCCTAAGTTACATCCTGTATTATACTCCAGAGCTGCACTCACTATTCTGCTTGTGGAGTCACTGTGTACGTACATTATATTACTTCTCCTGTACTGATCCGGAGTTATGTCCTGTATTTATTTTTTTTTACATGATTTTTTTATTTTATAATATTTTTACATCCTGTATTATACTTCAGAGCTGCACTCACTATTCTGCTGGTGGAGTGACAGTGTACATCCATGACATTACTATACAGAATATTTGCACATCCACTTGCTATCATTGTACACATAGGAAATATCGTCAGTAAGATTTAATAGGTTATTTGTGAATCACCCATAAGAAATAGACCCTAGTGGCAAGTGCTTGGCTTCCAAGTTCGCTCCAAATGGGATTGCCTTCTGCTAGACCTTTGGGACCCATTATTGGGTCAGAGTCTGGGCCCACCGGAGGATCCTCTAGTACTCTGGTGGTCCAGTCCACCCCTGGTTGGAATCCTGATCCATTCCCATAATGATGACTTTATTGCTCTCTACAAATCTGTATCCAAAGTATTGTATTGTCCAAAATTCTACCAGGGGAAGAAGCGGGGGAGCTGTGAGGGTGGCCTTCCCCTTTAACACCTGCCATGTACATACCATGCCTGGTTATTCCTACAGATCTTCTGATGGAGCTGACTCTCTCCAGGGGGCATCCATGTAACTCCCCGGTGATGTATAAATGTTTAACCTACAAGAAAACACAAATGTAAAATGTATCAATAAGTATCACCAGGTCTTATGGACAACGCCTTTAAAATTGAATTTCTGCAAATGTATTATTAAAAAATCTTCCACCATATTAAAAAGAACTCCTTCAGCAATATTTATGGGATTTCATACTAAGGCTCTGTTCACACCGCAGCCATGGTTCTTTTCCTGATGGGCCTGTTATAAGTCAATGGGATCCAGTAGGATCTGTTCCAAAACAGATCCATCATACCATTCAAATGGAAGACTCGATGCCACAGTGAAAAGAGTCTTATAAAGGATTATAGGGTAAAATATATGCTTGCTGTCAGTGAATGAAAATATGATTGTTTATATTCAGTGGTGTAAGGTCTGCCCTGACTAAGTCCTGCTCACACTGCTGAGGGAATGTTACAGTATGAGTATAAGCGCAGGCAATTGTGGTCCTGGACTCCAGCCTCATAGCACTCACCTATACTGACATGTTGTAACAAACTACAGCTGTATGAACAGGACTAGGAAAGGATTTTTTTCAGCCACTGAATGTAAACAATGCTTTAATTATCTCACAGCAAGCACAGATCTTGAAAAATGTAAGTATATTAGAAAGTTGCCGAACTTTACATTATACAATATCTTTTTTTTTTTTTTACATAGGACTGCAATGTGATTGAAAGAGAAACCAGTTCCCACGGATCTGCTGTGTTTTTTAATATTACATCAACCGAGCCTTCTCCAAACACAGCGGAGGTAATACAAATATCTCAGCAGCGGGGCGCAGGCGGCCGGGTCACCGTTACTTTGTATCAGCGATTACACTTGTCTCATGTGGAGTATGTTCATATAGACACCTCCTGCCTGAAGGAACATCCATCACCAGGTCTCAATCAGCATTTCTGCTTCAGCGCGGTCGTATTACAAAGCGAGGACACAGCTGACGTACAAAGAGGAGCGACCGGGACCCCACGACAAGGTCCCAACATGAACTGCAAACAAAACTGAAACAAATGATCCTAATATTCCTGGTACTACAGATACAAGGCTGATACATAGTAACAATGCAGGATAGCAACACCCAGCGCTGTGTATAGCGCCCTTATATAAACGGGAAGGACGTCACTAATAACTGACAAAGTAACAAGGTTATTACCCCAGAGAGGATCAGTCATGACGGGACAGTTTCATTTAAAAATGAGGTAGATCACACCTCGTGACTCGGGACAAGATATTGACCCGGAGCTCTGGACCTGTTCTATAGGATTTGTCCAAATAATCAACATCTTATAGTAGTCGTCTCTGTTAGAAATCCCATTTCCATACATCCTATTAGGGAATTCTGGGTAATAGAGGGGGGTCCACTGTTCAGAATCCTCATCTCTTCTCCTCATCTTGGTCAGAGTGGAGAGCGGTTGCATAGAGCGTCTCTCTCTCTCTTTGGAGGACCTGTCCTGTCCTGTATTACACAGACAACACATTGATATGAATGGACACTGTGTAATACTTCATTTCTCCAGTGGCGGTGCTGCAGGGAAACTTAATGCCAGGTTTCCCCACAGATTACAGCTAATCGCTGGGGGTCGAAGCAGGGAAAACGTTGTGATCTGCTTATTGTCAAGGGACCGTTCTAACAAGTAGGGATTGTACAGAGCGGAGAGCCCCTTTAAGCTGGCCATAGGCATAATGATAATTGTTGGCAAGACGGCCATTATAGGAGAACTAGTGTAAGAAAATGATGGCCCTATAGTGTATATTAAAATGTGAAAACCATATCATCATTCAGGGCTGAGGTTGGATCCCAGGCCCAAAGTCGGAGGCTGCACTACTGATTCCTATTACAACATGTCCCGTTTTGTTTATTATTTTTGTTGTCATGGAGACTTTGTGTGGATCCAAATCACTATCTACATCCTGCCTGAATACTGCCAGTCATACGTGTGGACATTATTGGTACATTGATGTATTTGCTAATTTGGATTTCTACAAGGTCCCCATGACAACACTGCACTGACTGAAGAAGACACGGTTCCATCAGGATCTCTCAGTAGTGCAGCCTCAGGCTTTGGGCCTGTAACTTTGAGTGATCACATCTCAGCCTAGAAGTAAGATATTGAAAAACAGTTTCAGATTTGAAATTTACACTAAAGGAACTTTAAAAAAAATCTTTATAGTCTATAGCTTTGTCTAGGTTACTAAAACAAGCAATTCCCATTGGTGGAACAGGAATAGAAATTATTTGACATTTTTTCTAACTTAATACTGTGAATAGAGGCAAAAAATACATGTAAATGATATTCACAACAGCTGAAATGATGTTCCACATGGACAATCATCCCTATCATTGCAAATATATTGCAGTCTATGTTCCTTTAATCATCAGTGTCCTGATTGGACAGATCGGGAGCAAAACGGCCGGCATTATAAATGCCTTATAAGTTGTCGTCATTTGTGCAAAAGCAGCTGCAATAAGGAACATATATATCTTAGGCTCTACCCAAACGTATATGTCGAAAAATACACCCCCCGACGAATGCCACTGTATAGGCCCATTCACCCCTATTATTAAAAAATACCGTATATCGCAAGTCTACGTTTTTTTGCGGGATGCCTCTGTATTGAATTGCGTAGTCGACCACACTGTTCCATATAATTAAAAAATGTTTGCCGACACATTATGCCCCGACGAATGCCAAAAGGACACTCTTGGCATATGTGGGGTTAATAGGGCCCTATTGATACGTTAACAGTATTTCCCAGCGCATACGCAGTGACTAGAGCCTTAGGACAGAGGTCACTCCTCCATCACGAGCACCACCATGGGGGATTTTTCAACCAATAAGAACTGGCCTCGGCCTCCATTGTATTGGTTTCTTCTACGAACCTGATGAGCGCGGACGCAGTTGGAGTTGAGATTGGGATATCGAGTTCCGGGGTCGAGCGTATACTGGTCAAAGTTCTTGCTGATGTTTTCGGGTTTCGTCTGAGGTAGTAAGCGGTAGATACTCTCCCTGATACAAGAAAAGAACATAATTACAGTATTACGGAGTCAGAACCCCCCCGTCCCCCCCTCCGGTGTATTATCAGCCAGACTGCGGTGGGGATAATGGAGACAGAGGCTGTGATTGAGAGGGTAAGTATGTAGCCCCTCGTCCATTGCATGAGGTCATCGCTTTATATATATATCCCTGGTGTATAATCTTCTCCTCCGCTCGGAGACGGGAATAAGAACATTCACCGTAAAGCTCCTGAAATCCACATTCTTCTTTGATACTTGACATGTAATTTTTGAACTCCTCGACCACAGACAAGTGAGTCAGGAATGAAACAAGGACAAGGAGTGGAAAGACAGATCTTACGTGATGATGTCATACATTACATCAGGGGGTCTTACAGCTACAGGCATCTCCTTACACGGGCGAAGCTGAAAATCAGGGGCTCCAGCTGCTCTGTGATGGGGCCCGAATCCCAACTTACTTTAATTCCCAGAATAAGCGAGCGGGGGACTTCATTTTTAAAGAAGTACCGGCATGGGGTGGGACCCCCGGAGACCGTCTCATTTTTGTTATCACAGAGACATTGGCCCACGTTTACTAAGGCTAGAATTTATTATATACATAAGTTTAAATTGTGACTAAACTTTAAAAAAACTTCTGACATGTCAGAAGTTTTGATCAGTGGGGTTCTGGGCACTGAAACCCCCACCGATCGCTAAAACGAAGCGGCAGAAGCACTCGGGTGAGCGCTGAGCCGCTTAGTTTCTGATCGGCTTTTCTCAGAAAGCCGAGTAGTTGGTGTACGGACTCATAGACTTGTTATTGCGCCCGTACCCCAACTGCTCGGCTTTTCGAGAAACGAAGTGGCTCAGTGCTCACTCGAGCGCTTCTGCCACTTCGTTTTAGCGATCGGTGGGGGTCTCATTGCTCGGACCCCCACTGATCCAAACTTCTCACGTCACTATGACGAGTCAGACGTTTTTTGAAACTGTAGTTACCCTTTAAGTAAAGGAGATTGGAGTCATTTGCACCAAATTTATTAAAAAGCGCACACCTCAATAATTTTTTGCGCGTTTTTAACGTCGGTCAGTGAGGAAATTAAATCTATCCTATAAATTTGTGCCATTTCCTCCTAGTCCACATAATTAATGGCCTTAACCACGTATACAGTGGAGGCCACGCCCACTTCTTCAACATTTCCGTAAGAGTTGCAAATTTAACCGCTAAAATGTCAAAAATAATCCATATTTAGCGGCCAGTCAAAACCTGGCGTTCTTAATAAATGTGGACCATTGTGAGGACCCTAATCAATCTACATCAATGTCCAAGATCTCTGCTTGCTATCGGTGAATTGGAACATTATTTGCTTCCAGTGGTTGAAAACCATCAACACCTGATTTCTAAAACCCACTTATAAATACGCTATTAGGTCATTCTGCGTCCCTTTAAATTCGGCACTAAGAAAATTAGATTGCAAGCTCTGCAGGGACCACTGTGCATCAGTACAATTTCTGTATATGTATATATATATAAACATCTCGTTATGGTGACTTTACAGGAAGCCGTCAGTCAGATAAAAGCTCAGAGATCATCACATGTAGAATGCAGATAACAGAGAGAATAGCAGATACAGAGCATTAATGACCGGGAACTAGGCAGCCGTTTCGTGCTGTTGTAGATACAGATCTTATACCATTTCCTGTTTATCAGGTTAGGGGGAAGTTCATTGTCAGTTTCAAGACCCCAACCTTTTTAATGTGATGAATAAAGTAGCGAAAAGTTCTCTCTACACCCCACCCCCCAAAAAAAAACAACCAAAAAACAAGAAGCTCAATGTGTCCTGTTAAGAACGGGATTCTTCCTATGAAGTGTTTGAGATGTTTTACGCGTGTAGACTTTTCCCAGATGATCTTTCAGCTTATAATGCGCTGTTAGGACCTTTAGCTGATGATGTCACAGTCCACCTCATGGCTCAATGACATCATAATCGAATAATATATTGTAGGGTTCCACATCGCAATTTCATATTGTAGCATTAGTTGCTATGTGAAAGTGGCCATAGTGATGGGATACATCGTACCATCTGACCTCATGTGAATGGAAGGATAAGCCCATATGGGGAACGGCAGCAATTTATTGGTATAATTCACCATCTCATGGTCACATGACTGTCCGAGACTTCGTGTCCCATAGGGAAACATTGAGGTTGCATGGCAGACATGCCAAGATTTCACTGTGACTCACGGGCGTCTGAAAGTCGCCATGTAGCTGTAGCCATATCTATAAAGAGTTATCCATGCACTCCATTAGACCAGCGCCACCTATTGGCCTAAATACCAAGTAAAACTGATAAAAGTGGCCTCTACTGCCCAGTTTATTAAATATTCATTATCTGGGTTTGTACAGCAGCAAAGAAATACATTTCTTACCGTTCAGCAAGGATCTCAAGAGGTGAAGTCCCCTGAGCCCAGCTCTTCACCATCCAGGCTGTGTCAAACGCTGCCAGAAACCCCCGGGCACAGCCCGTCCCCATTGGCCAGAAAGGCTACAAAACAAAACAATAACACATTTGGTGGCACCAGCTCTATGCAGGAAAATACATAAAAAGCAGTGAGGCCGAGATCATCCTGCCAACCTCAAGTAAGCTGTCTCCAACGAGAGCGACCAGAAGGTGATGCCCAGAGCGTTCCCGGACCAGTGCAGCATTATCAGAGGCGTACATAGAGGTAAAGTCAAACATGGCCACATCTGGCTGCCCGTAATGATTGATGGAAAAATCCAAAGACGGCAACTGGTAATTGGTGGCAAAGTCGGCAGCTTCTCTTGCATAGGACTGCAGGTTCTCCTGGTCTACATTCTCTGCACATAGCAGCATCTCTGCATCAGCGTAATCCTGGAAAGAGAGAACATTGCATTTCAAAGCTGCATAAATGGTCAGCAAAGATAAACGGTCACAATGACATCCACCTACGTTCAGAATGACGCCTTTATCCAGGAGACTTTGTTTCTTTGCGGTCATTACGAAGTAGTGCGTGCTGTCCTTGTAATATACAATATTCTCAAGGTCAATCCCTGAAACACAGGCAAGAACGTTAATAAGGACAGAGGAGAAGGACACATAATTTAGGTGCTCAGTGCCTCAATTATATCAACAGGTTTTGTTAAAATAATAGGTTATTGGAAACAGTCAGCAAGCTTGGCTTTTCCTACATCAGATGGCTGTACAGTAAAAAGGATACTTCCCAAAATGTTAATTACCAGGGTAAGCTCTGTGCAGACACTGAACCAGAAGGCAATGCTGGCGGATTTCAGCTCTGGAGCCAGCAGAATTGTGAATACAGCTCTAAGAGTACAGCTCTGTAGTATAATACAGGATTTAACTCAGGATCAGTACAGGATAAGTTATGTATGTACACAGTGACTCCACCAGCAGAATAGTGAGTGCAGCTCTGGAGTATAATACAGGATATAACTCGGGATCAGTACAGGATAAGTAATGTAATGTATGTACACAGTGACTCCACCAGCAGAATAGTGAGTGCAGCTCTGGAGTATAATACAGGATGTAACTCAGGATCAGTACAGGATAAGTAATGTAATGTATGTACACAGTGACTCCACCAGCAGAATAGTGAGTGCAGCTCTGGAGTATAATACAGTAACACAGGATCAGTACAGGATAAGTAATGTAATGTATGTACACAGTGACTCCACCAGCAGAATAGTGAGTGCAGCTCTGGAGTATAATACAGGATGTAACTCAGGATCAGTACAGGATAAGTAATGTAATGTATGTACACAGTGACTCCACCAGCAGAATAGTGAGTGCAGCTCTGGAGTATAATACAGGATGTAACTCAGGATCAGTACAGGATAAGTAATGTAATGTATGTACACAGTGACTCCACCAGCAGAATAGTGAGTGCAGTGTCTCTCTGTTCTGTCAGGTCTCTCTGTTCTGTCAGGTCTCTCTGTTCTGTCAGGTCTCTCTGTTCTGTCAGGTCTCTCTGTTCTGTCAGGTCTCTCTGTTCTGTCAGGTCTCTGTGTTATATTATGTCTCTGTGTTATATTATGTCTCTGTGTTATATTATGTCTCTGTGTTATATTATGTCTCTGTGTTATATTATATCTTTATGTTATATTATGTCTTTATGTTCTATTATGTCTCTATGTTCTATTATGTCTCTACGTTCTATTATGTCTCTACGTTACATTATGTCTCTACGTTATATTATGTCTCTACGTTATATTATGTCTCTACGTTATATTATGTCTCTACGTTATATTATGTCTCTACGTTATATTATGTCTCTACGTTATATTATGTCTCTACGTTATATTATGTCTCTACGTTATATTATGTCTCTACGTTATATTATGTCTCTACGTTATATTATGTCTCTACGTTATATTATGTCTCTACGTTATATTATGTCTCTACGTTATATTATGTCTCTACGTTATATTATGTCTCTACGTTATATTATGTCTCTACGTTATATTATGTCTCTACGTTATATTATGTCTCTACGTTATATTATGTCTCTACGTTATATTATGTCTCTATGTTATATTATGTCTCTATGTTATATTATGTCTCTACGTTATATTATGTCTCTACGTTATATTATGTCTCTACGTTATATTATGTCTCTACGTTATATTATGTCTCTACGTTATATTATGTCTCTACGTTATATTATGTCTCTATGTTATATTATGTCTCTATGTTATATTATGTCTTTACGAGATGTTGCCATTTGCCATGATACATTGTTACCACTTCACTACACGTGACCTTCCGACACAATAGAAGCAAATTCTAGATTGTTCTAAGGTAAACAGAATCATCTCCACGTAGCGAGGGTTTCGAGGGAAAGTTATTTTGTGTTGTAAAGGCCACGAATATTATGTTACATGTGAACTGCAGTGTTGTCTGGCCTCGGGGTGACACGCTGATCCTGACACCCGTGACACGTGCTGCTGTTTACTGATTGGTTATAGAATGAGGACAAACCTGTTTCTTCCTTCAAGTCTTGAAAGAATTTCTGATTGAAGATAAAGGCTACTCCGCTAATCTCCTCCACTTTGGCTTCCGCTGTCGTGTTTCTGTTGATGAAGTTGGCGGTGATGGCGATGGCCAGTTTACCTCGAAATTCTTTCCTCTTGAATCCTGCAAAACAGAAACTGTAAGTAAGAGATCTGTACAACAGATACAAAAACCTCCTCCATTAGTATCAAAGCAGCCACATTACTAAATCGGCATACTCCTCCTGAAATACTCTGTGCTGCGTGGAATCTCCCTCTTACATCATCACAGTATGAAACTGCCCCATGAAGTCCTGTTCATACGAACATCATCACATGAGTAGACCCCTGCTACTTCAATACACTCCTCTCCTGAAATACTTTGTGCTGCAGTGGTACCCTGATCCCCTAGGTCATGCCGGCAGAATAAGAATGGTTTCTGGTTTATTTAAATAAAGCAATGAATAGTTCTGCAACTATTTAATATACTTTGTGTGTCAATTCCTGACTTTTTTCAAAAACTCTGTTTGATGTCACTGAAGGGAAAGATTTTTGTTTACATCAAGAGACTGAAAACTTGTTCTGACCTAATACTCACTCTGAGGGTTTGTTACAGTTGCATCCAGTCTTGACCATCCTCTGAGAGATGAACAGTTTGGAATCCGGATGGATACATTTTACCTGCACTGATACATTATTGCAAACTATCAGGGCAGAATAGAGATTTGTGCTGCTGATGTGTTAAGTATACAGGGGATGGTCTAGATCGGATACAATTGTAACAAATCGTCAGCTGTGTGAAATCTCTGTATATAAATAAGCATGTTCCCATTCACTGACAGCAAACAGAAACTTTAAGAATGGTGATGAATTCAAACAAAAAGTATATAGGAAAGTTGCAGAACTATTCATTATGTAATGAGTAAGCGTTATTAAAATAATATGGAAAAACCTCTTAACGATGTTTTATATGGATTCCGATGACACACGCTATATGGGAGGCTGAAACATATGAAGCTTTTATAAGATTATACGGCAGGTGCTAAACAATGTGGAGCAGCTTCCCGTGTGATCCTCCTAGTCCTGCCGTATTCTACACCCAGTGATTTATCCCGCCCTGTGACACCGCGTAAAAAACCTTACACCTTCTGGGACCGGTACGAGGACTGTGTTACAGCCATGAAATCAGAACATCCCAAACATGTCACCCACAGCCAAACCGCAGTCTATTATCTATTACCCCGGCTCTTGCTGGATATAATTAGCATCACGGAGGGAGGGGAGAGACTGAGTCGGGGAAATTGTAGGTGCGGTGACGCCGTGACTCCATCCAGTGTAGTGGGGATTTCTGGGGTGTAAGCTGCAAATTCTAATATTATTGGGCTAATTTTAGAAAAGCAAAATTTGTAGAGATAGATACAATGTCTATTATTATCACAAACACTTCTGCTTTCTAAATGAGTCTGACACTGTCCAATTCCCCAAAATACACACACACACACAGCGAGAGAGAAAAAAAGTGAGAGTATGTCCACGTGTTATTACCATATTATGGTATACATATATAATATATTCTACATAACTAAGTATAATACAGGATATAACTCAGGATCAGTACAGGATAAGTAATGTAATGTATGTACACAGTGACTCCACCAGCAGAATAGTGAGTGCAGCTCTGGAGTATAATACAGGATGTAACTCAGGATCAGTACAGGATAAGTAATGTAATGTATGTACACAGTGACTCCACCAGCAGAACAGTGAGTGCAGCTCTGGAGTATAATACAGGATGTAACTCAGGATCAGTACAGGATAAGTAATGTAATGTATGTACACAGTGACTCCACCAGCAGAATAGTGAGTGCAGCTCTGGAGTATAATACAGGATGTAACTCAGGATCAGTACAGGATAAGTAATGTATGTACACAGTATCTCCACCAGCAGAATAGTGAGTGCAGCTCTGGAGTATAATACAGGATATAACTCAGGATCAGTACATGATAAGTAATGTATGTATGTACACAGTGACCCCACCAGCAGAATAGTGAGTGCAGCTCTGGAGTATAATACAGGATGTAACTCAGGATCAGTACAGGATAAGTAATGTAATGTATGTACACAGTGACTCCACCAGCAGAATAGTGAGTGCAGCTCTGGAGTATAATACAGGATGTAACTCAGGATCAGTACAGGATAAGTAATGTATGTACACAGTATCTCCACCAGCAGAATAGTGAGTGCAGCTCTGGAGTATAATGCAGGATATAACTCAGGATCAGTACAGGATAAGTAATGTATGTACACAGTGACTCCACCAGCAGAATAGTGAGTGCAGCTCTGGAGTATAATACAGGATATAACTCAGGATCAGTACAGGATAAGTAATGTAATGTATGTACACAGTGACTCCACCAGCAGAATAGTGAGTGCAGCTCTGGAGTATAATACAGGATGTAACTCAGGATCAGTACAGGATAAGTAATGTAATGTATGTACACAGTAACGCCACCAGCAGAATAGTGAGTGCAGCTCTGGAGTATAATACAGGATATAACTCAGGATCAGTACAGGATAAGTAATGTATGTACACAGTGACTCCACCAGCAGAATAGTGAGTGCAGCTCTGGAGTATAATACAGGATGTAACTCAGGATCAGTACAGGATAAGTAATGTAATGTATGTACACAGTAACGCCACCAGCAGAATAGTGAGTGCAGCTCTGGAGTATAATACAGGACGTAACTCAGGATCAGTACAGGATAAGTAATGTAATGTATGTACACAGTGACCACCAGCAGAATAGTGAGTGCAGCTCTGGAGTATAATACAGGATGTAACTCAGGATCAGTACAGGATAAGTAATGTAATGTATGTACACAGTAACCCCACCAGCAGAATAGTGAGTGCAGCTCTGGAGTATAATACAGGATATAACGCAGGATCAGTACAGGATAAGTAATGTAATGTATGTACACAGTGATTCCACCAGCAGAATAGTGAGTGCAGCTCTGGAGTATAATACAGGATGTAACTCAGGATCAGTACAGGATATGTAATGTAATGTATGTACACAGTGACTCCACCAGCAGAATAGTGAGTGGAGCTCTGGAGTATATTACAGGATGTAACTCAGGATCAGTGCAGGATAAGAATTGTAATGTATGTACACAGTGACTCCACCAGCATAATAGTGAGTGCAGCTCTGGAGTATAATACAGGATATAACTCAGGATCAGTACAGGATAAGTAATATAATGTATGTACACAGTGACTCCACCAGCAGAATAGTGAGTGCAGCTCTGGAGTATAATACAGGATATAACTCAGGATCAGTGCAGGATAAGAATTGTAATGTATGTACACAGTGACTCCACCAGCAGAATAGTGAGTGCAGCTCTGGAGTATAATACAGGAAGTAACTCAGGATCCGTACAGGATAATTAATGTAATGTATGTACACAGTGACTTAAGTCCTAGATTCACCTTTGAGCACCATTTTAGATTAGCTATAATATATATATATATATATATATATATATATATATATATATATATAAAAAACAATTCATTTTGTAAATTATTTGCATTATATATCTTGTACGGTTCGTGAGTTTTATAATTTCTTATATTCCTTTCACATCCAGAGCTGTATTCACAATCCTGCTGGTCAGCACTAGGATTACTGACATCTTTCTATCAGTTGTACACTGCTGCACTGAATTCTGGGACTCTTTTTCTACATCTGATTAGTGTTCTGTGCCTGGAACAAAGCCGACAAACACCCCGAATGCAAACTTAGCTGGGCATGTTACGTGTAGATACTGAACCAGCAGTTGACTTTTGAAAGGGGCAGAAAAAGAATTGTGAATGCAGCTCTGGTTTTGCATGGAGAATAAGACATGAGAACATGTAACGTTACCCAGCATTATATGTACCGTAGATGATATATTCATGTAAACTGTGAAATAACAATAAGGGAAGAGGGTCCTGTATTACAATCCGATCATAACTATACGTTGGTTATTCATGGGAAGACCCCCCCCCCCCCGATCCAACTATCAATGTGACATGTTAAAGGGACATACAGTGTAAAATATCTCGTACAATAGGACTGATTATATTGTGTAACATTTTTCCAACTCTTGCAAATATCCTCCTTGTCCATTGCTGCTCACAGGTCAGATCTCACCTTCCAGGGTGTTCCTCCGTCCGTCCGCCCCGATAATGACATCAAACTCATAGTCAGATAATGGATGGTCCTGAGGAAGGAATTCCGCCCTCCATCCTATTTCTGCGGACAAAGAAAACATAACACGACATTAATGTTCAGCTCAAGGCTGCAAAATTAGAGAATAATTCAACAATTCCTTGCACACAACTGTTGGTATTATCGGGACATATAACTGCTGCCACCTTAGCTGGTATAAAGTGGGCACTATGGCTGAAGGAGCGGTGTCTAGTATTAGGTTAGTAATTATGGCTGGTAATATGTGGGCATTATGACATTGGGCAATATAGCAGGTATTAAGGAGAACTATGGCTGGTTATAAAGTGGGCACCATTGCTGTAGTAACTATAGCTGGTAATATGTGAGCACTATGGATGTGGGCACCATGACTATAGGCACTATGATTGGTAATGTGTGGGCATTGTGGCTGCAAACATTATACATGGTTCCATGTGACACAAATGGTACAATTGTGGGCACTATGACAGTCTGATGGAGAACTGTGGCTGGTATTATGCAAGAAATATAGCGGATAGTCAGTGGGCAGTATGGATGGAATATGGTCTGCACTATGGCTGGTATGTGGGCACAATGGCTGTGGGTACAACAGGGTACTATATATGCACTAGAGACGGTACTATTATATATACACTAGAGATGGTACTATTATATATACACTAGAGATGGTACTATTATATACACACTAGAGATGGTACTATTATATACACACTAGAGATGGTACTATTATATATACACTAGAGATGGTACTGTTATATATACACTAGAGATGGTACTATTATATACACACTAGAGATGGTACTATTATATATACACTAGAGATGGTACTGTTATATATACACTAGAGATGGTACTATTATATATACACTAGAGATGGTACTATTATATATACACTAGAGATGGTACTATTATATATACACTAGAGATGGTACTATTATATATACACTAGAGACGGTACTATTATATATACACTAGAGACGGTACTATTATATATACACTAGAGACGGTACTATTATATATACACTAGAGATGGTACTATTATATATGCACTAGAGATGGTACTATTATATATGCACTAGAGATGGTACTATTATATATGCACTAGAGATGGTACTATTATATACGCACTAGAGATGGTACTATTATATACGCATTAGAGATGGTACTATTATATACGCACTAGAGATGGTACTATTATATACGCACTAGAGATGGTACTATTATATACGCACTAGAGATGGTACTATTATATACGCACTAGAGATGGTACTATTATATACGCACTAGAGATGGTACTATTATATACGCACTAGAGATGGTACTATTATATATACACTAGAGATGGTACTATTATATACGCACTAGAGATGGTACTATTATATATACACTAGAGATGGTACTATTATATATGCACTAGAGATGGTACTATTATATATGCACTAGAGATGGTACTATTATATATACACTAGAGATGGTACTATTATATATACACTAGAGATGGTACTATTATATATACACTAGAGATGGTACTATTATATATACACTAGAGATGGTACTATTATATATACACTAGAGATGATACTATTATATATAGACTACAGATGGTACTATTATATATACACTAGAGATGGTACTATTATATATACACTAGAGATGGTACTATTATATATACACTAGAGATGGTACTATTATATATACACTAGAGATGGTACTATTATATATGCACTAGAGATGGTACTATTATATATACACTAGAGATGGGACTATTATATAAACACTAGAGATGGTACTATTATATATACACTAGAGATGGTACTATTATATATACACTAGAGATGGTACTATTATATATACACTAGAGATGGTACTATTATATATACACTAGATATGGTACTATTATATATACACTAGAGATGGTACTATTATATATACACTAGAGATGGTACTATTATATATACACTAGAGACGGTACTATTATATACACACTACAACTAATACTATTATATATACACTAGAGACGGTACTATTATATACACACTACAACTAATACTATTATATATAGACTACAGATGGTACTCTTATATATACACTAGATATGGTACTATTATATATACACTAGAGACGGTACTATTATATATACACTAGAGATGGTACTGTTATATATACACTAGAGATGGTACTATTATATATAGACTACAGATGGTACTATTATATATACACTAGAGATGGTACTATTATATATACACTAGAGATGGTACTATTATATATACACTAGATATGGTACTATTATATATACACTAGAGATGGTACTATTATATATACACTAGAGATGGTACTATTATATATACACTAGATATGGTACTATTATATATACACTAGAGATGGTACTATTATATATACACTAGATATGGTACTATTATATATACACTAGAGATTGTACTATTATATATACACTAGAGATGGTACTATTATATATACACTAGATATGGTACTATTATATATACACTAGAGATGGTACTATTATATATACACTAGAGATGGTACTATTATATATACACTAGAGATGGTACTATTATATATACACTAGAGATGGTACTATTATATATACACTAGAGATGGTACTATTATATATACACTAGAGATGGTACTATTATATATACACTAGAGATGGTACTATTATATATACACTAGAGATGGTACTATTATATATACACTAGATATGGTACTATTATATATACACTAGAGATGGTACTATTATATATAGACTACAGATGGTACTATTATATATACACTAGATATGGTACTATTATATATACACTAGAGATGGTACTATTATATATACACTAGATATGGTACTATTATATATACACTAGAGACGGTACTATTATATACACACTACAACTAATACTATTATATATAGACTACAGATGGTACTATTATATATACACTAGAGATGGTACTATTATATATACACTAGAGATGGTACTATTATATACACACTAGAGATGGTACTATTATATATACACTAGAGATGGTACTATTATATATACACTAGATATGGTACTATTATATATACACTAGAGACGGTACTATTATATACACACTACAACAAATACTATTATATATAGACTACAGATGGTACTATTATATATGCACTAGAGATGGTACTATTATATATACACTAGAGATGGTACTATTATATATGCACTAGAGATGGTACTATTATATATGCACTAGATATGGTACTATTATATATACACTAGAGATGGTACTATTATATATACACTAGAGATGGTACTATTATATATACACTAGAGATGGTACTATTATATATACACTAGAGATGGTACTATTATATATACACTAGATATGGTACTATTATATATACACTAGAGATGGTACTATTATATATACACTAGAGATGGTACTATTATATATACACTAGAGATGGTACTATTATATATACACTAGAGACGGTACTATTATATACACACTATAACTAATACTATTATATATACACTAGAGACGGTACTATTATATACACACTACAACTAATACTATTATATATAGACTACAGATGGTACTATTATATATGCACTAGAGATTGTACTATTATATATACACTACAGATGGTACTATTATATATGCACTAGAGATGGTACTATTATATATGCACTAGATATGGTACTATTATATATACACTAGAGATGGTACTATTATATATACACTAGAGATGGTACTATTATATATACACTAGAGATGGTACTATTATATATACACTAGAGATGGTACTATTATATATACACTAGAGATGGTACTATTATATATACACTAGAGATGGTACTATTATATATACACTAGAGATGGTACTATTATATATACACTAGAGATGGTACTATTATATATACACTAGAGACGGTACTATTATATACACACTACAACTAATACTATTATATATGCACTAGAGATGGTACTATTATATATACACTAGAGATGGTACTATTATATATACACTAGAGATGGTACTATTATATATGCACTAGAGATGGTACTATTATATATACACTAGAGATGGTACTATTATATATACACTAGAGATGGTACTATTATATATACACTAGAGATGGTACTATTATATATACACTAGAGACGGTACTATTATATACACACTATAACTAATACTATTATATATACACTAGAGACGGTACTATTATATACACACTACAACTAATACTATTATATATAGACTACAGATGGTACTATTATATATGCACTAGAGATTGTACTATTATATATACACTACAGATGGTACTATTATATATGCACTAGAGATGGTACTATTATATATGCACTAGATATGGTACTATTATATATACACTAGAGATGGTACTATTATATATACACTAGAGATGGTACTATTATATATACACTAGAGATGGTACTATTATATATACACTAGAGATGGTACTATTATATATACACTAGAGATGGTACTATTATATATACACTAGAGATGGTACTATTATATATACACTAGAGATGGTACTATTATATATACACTAGAGATGGTACTATTATATATACACACTAGAGATGGTACTATTATATATAGACTACAGATGGTACTATTATATATACACTAGATATGGTACTATTATATATACACTAGAGATGGTACTGTTATATATACACTAGAGATGGTACTATTATATATACACTAGATATGGTACTATTATATATACACTAGAGACGGTACTATTATATACACACTACAACTAATACTATTATATATAGACTACAGATGGTACTATTATATATACACTAGATATGGTACTATTATATATACACTAGAGACGGTACTATTATATATACACTAGATATGGTACTATTATATATACACTAGAGACGGTACTATTATATATACACTAGAGATGGTACTATTATATATACACTAGAGACGGTACTATTATATACACACTACAACTAATACTATTATATATACACTAGAGACGGTACTATTATATATAGACTACAGATGGTACTATTATATATGCACTAGATATGGTACTATTATATATACACTAGAGACGGTACTATTATATATACACTAGAGATGGTACTATTATATATACACTAGAGACGGTACTATTATATACACACTACAACTAATACTATTATATATGCACTAGAGATGGTACTATTATATATACACTAGAGATGGTACTATTATATATACACTAGAGATGGTACTATTATATACACACTAGAGATGGTACTATTATATATACACTAGAGATGGTACTATTATATATGCACTAGAGATGGTACTATTATATACACACTAGAGATGGTACTATTATATACACACTAGAGATGGTACTATTATATACACACTAGAGATGGTACTATTATATATACACTAAAACTAATACTATTGCACTGGAGATAGTATGTGACCTACAGATGTGGGGAGTGTTGACATTGGGGTGACACGTTCAGATCTGAATCCACATTTCATTTTCTATACCGCCCTTTAAAAATAATAGCTGGACTTTGATTGGTCAAGTTTTTTCTGCTGCAGGTTTGATACACGTGGCCCATACAGAAAAATAACTGGACGTTCACAGCACGATCCCGAGCAGCATGCCAGCTGTAACCAGTCACCAGTAACCAGTGTGATTAACGCTCTCACTGTACCCGCCGCATCTCACTTTCAGGATTTAAACCTTCACAAAATTCCTTTTGTCATCACTTTGTCATATTTCTGAAACTCAATATCGACTTTCTCTGCAGCTCATCTAATATGATCTTCTACCAATGGTGTAATGTGACATGGCACAACCACAACGCTGATCCAGGCACACCACAGCGGGCAGCCCGAGACCCACCAGAACCGTGACCACGATGATCAGTGACCCTCTATTTCTGGATTCATGTGGGCACTGCGGGTGAGGGCTGCCAGCCCCTGTAATATACGTGCAGCTGGTGGAGCACCCTCTTATATCCCATATTATACTCACAGCTTAAGACACGATTTCTCTAGAATACAGAATAAAACGCGAAATTACTTTGATTCTCTTGATCTTCCGGCGGTTCCAGGAGTTTGACGAATTCTACGTTCACGTGGACCTCAATTCCATGCAGGAGCGCGATCTTAAACAACATGAGCTGAAGCTGCCAGATACCTGCGAGACACAAGGGAGTCAGAGAGTTCATGAAAAAGGGTGATTAATGGTGTCGTGCCTTACAGTAATGGGGTGTCTTAAAGGGACAGTACCCTGCAGGTCGTCCTCTCTCTGTTTCCTGTGTGGTAATTTATTGTCTCCTGTTATCAGCCATTCCAGAGGCTGACTGTTCTATGTACACAAATGGAATACATTACAGCTGAGTGTTTGCCACATTTGTATCCTAAGCAATCCTGTAAAATAGTGCTCCTCAATGTTTATCAACTACAACTTCCATCATGATGGGAGATGTAGTTCTGCAGCAGCGGGAGAGCCACGAGTTGGATTCCACTGTTCTAAAAGTTAAATACTGCAGCTGTACAAGTCTCTCTCCTGTCCTGATAGTTTGTTACAATGTATCAGTGCAGGTAAAATGTATCAGCCTGGAGTCAAGTGCAGCTATAGGGTATAGAACAGTCGCACCATGCCCCCATAAGGAGACACCAGTATTATAAATGGCACATGGTAAGTTGGGACCCCATTACAGAATTCCCATTGAGCCCCAGGAGCTTCAAGTTACACCTCTGGTAGTCTGGAGTCAAGGTTGTTAAGCTCACAGAGGGTTTTCTAGATTGGATACAATTGTACCAAACCCTCAGCTGTGAAATGTTTTATGCCTGTACATGTTTTCTGCATCTTGGATGTAAATATTAATAGTTCCATTCATTGACAGTAAGCAGAGATTTAAAAAATGGTGAGGCGTTGAACTAGAAATTATATTACAAAGTTTCATAAGGTACATATTATTCATTTGATGTATTTTAGACCCAAATTTCGCAAAAAGGTATTTTATGGGGTCAGGCCGTGCACCGGGGAGTATCTGGTCATACGTACTGATATGATCGATGGCTCCTGCGCAGAACTTCCCATAGAACTTCTTGGCTCCGAGGCACCGGAGGTCGTGAATGGTGTAAGGCCAGAGGTGGAGGACGTTGTTCCGGGAAAATGTGTCTCTCTTCTCCACAACGACCACTTTGGCTCCTAAGCAGGAAAGTTCAATGGCCGTCCTCAGTCCACAGGGGCCCCCGCCAATGATCAAACACTAAAGACAACAGAGAAGATACGGTTAGGGCCACATGAGACGATCCATATGAATAAAAGAACATATTGGTCAGGATCAACCTCCTAATCTAATGTAAAGTAGTCACATATCCTGAACATATAAAGTGTCTACTAAATAGGGCGCCACACTTTGCCCCTACTAGGGCAAATGGAGTCTCTAGAGGGGGGGTCCCCAAATCCTGCACCCCCCATCTATATGGCAAAGAGGAGCTCTCATTCCGGAGGACTACAATTGCATTACACAGACACCCGCCAATTTCAACGTCCAAGCTGATCAGATGTCGTTTGGCTCCTCCTTCATTTAAAGGGGTTGTCCAGGAGCAGGAATTATAGGGACATCCATGCTCCAGGCTCTAGAGACGCAGCCGCTGCAAAGAATTATACAAAGACTGATACAGATCAAAACAAAAATATATTACTGTTTAGTGGTGCTAAGAATAGGGAGGGGCTGTGACAATTTCAGAGTGTTATAAATATATTAGTGTTATATAATATAATATATAAATATGTTATAAATAGTATAAATGGTGTGAGTGTTCTATCAATTATAATTTATATCATTTTGCCACCAGACATCGATATGATCAGGACAATTGTCTGTAGTTCAATCATCGAAGCACGAGAAAAACTAAGCTCCACCCCCTAGACTCTTTGTAAGCAGTCTGGGCTGCAGGAAACTGTGTCATGTGACCCCACTAGCCTATAGAATTCCTTGGGGAGGGGCATTTGTGCCAACAATTTTCAGCCCTCTGATGGGCACATAGTGGGAATACTAAATTTGAAATGGTAGCCAGTCCCAATGATAGTGGAGATTAGGTTGTAAGCTCTGTGGCTGATGTGACTGATGTGGGTGCAGATGGGAAACTTGAGGCTCCTGGGCCAAAATGCAAAATCTGTAACAGGCCTCCCCACCCACTATGTGCCATTCACAAGACTGGTCCTTGCTGGTGGCAGAGGAGCCTTTGAGTACAACGAATGGGCGCCCCCTATAGCTACGCCCCTGTGTGGGTGACTTTAGCAATCCCCCTATTCCTGCTGAAGTTCTTTGTCTCCCCCGGTCTGGACGGATCTTCTGACCCCAGGTATATCTTTATGGGAAGTTTTCGGGAAGGTTCAGCACGTCGCCTGTATGTAGGAAGCAGCCAGACATTCCAGACCTGTTATAACTCGCCATCTTGTTTTTCTAATTAATCTGGGAGTTTAGACATCATGTACATTACTCGGGGTGAGGTAAGGGGTCTGTCATAACATATCCCAGCCGTGAAGTCATCGCAGATAATCGGGGGTCCGATAAAAGATCAGAACGTTCCCGAGAGAGAACAGAGGCGATGAGAGGGTGCGGACGTTCTCCGGCTGTGGAGTCCTCCCGGATATTTATCTCATTTCCTACAGTAAAGGTAAAATAGTCCCGGCGACCTGCCAGGACCTGCCAGGAGCTCCACCATGGTGGGAATATGGACTCCGGGGTTCCGTCATCTCGTTGCCTTTGGATACGTTCTGCCCTCTGTATCCAGAAGAGATCAATATGTAGCCGAGGGCAATGAAATACAAAAAACTACTCATGGCTCCTCCGGGACTATTTATCGGACGGGCACATTCATGGGGAACTTCTTCCTGGCACTATTATATGGGGCACTCTGATTTGCAGTATTCATAGAGACCCTTGTTGGCATGGTTTATGGGGTACTCTGCCTGGCACTATTTATAGGGTCATTCTGGTTGGCACTGATGTGGGTGATGATCTCTGTACAGCGTTGCAGAATATGGTGGCGCAACATAAGCAACAAGGAATAAATAAATGGGTGGGGGTACTATGGCTGCCATTATTATGGAGTTCTCTGTTTGGCTCACTGGCTGGCGCTATAAATTGAGACTCTGGTACAGTTATGGGGGATCAGACTAACAGTTTGCACTTTGCTATGCAGCAATAAATTATCTGAAACCCACATTATAGGATGCGGACTCTAACTTAAAGGGACCCAGGATTAGAAATACATGGCTGCTTTCTTCCAAAAACAGTGCCCCACCTGTCCATGGGTTGTGTCTGGTAGTGCAACTCAGCAGCTTTCAGTGAATGGGGCTATGCTGCAATACCACATATAACCTGCGGACAGGTGTGGCGCTGTTTTTGGAAGAAAGTAACCATGTTTTTCTTATTCTTTAACATCAAGAATTACTCTGTAGTCATTCTTGAGCTACAACCCTCAGCATGCTCTGTGGAAATGAGCAACACCTTGCGGAGTCTCCAATGAGTAAAGCGATCGCACGTCTGGGTAATCATCTCATCATCCTGGATACACAATTTCCTCCTCGTTGTTCTGCAGACACGGTTACTCATTCCTAAAAATACACTCGGCGTTCCAAAATCACGGATGACATGCCATTCCCTTTACAAAGGAAAACATCCCCGGCTCTGACTGCAGAGCCCAAATCTAGCCCAGATGTGAATAGTGGCGGAGCGGGGGGGGGGGGGGGGGTGACAGCGGGCAGTGAACGGTGGGTGCAGATGTCATGGCGCGAGCTGCAGAGCGTTACCACTGGACGGGATATTCTACTATCTATGGGGGGGATGGACGGTGGAAAGTGAACAGCACAGTCCGCACCAGATGTTCATTCATAAAAACTTCCAGGAAAACGTCCATCCAGGAAACGGTATCATTCACCAGGAAATGGGGGCGATTGCCAAAAAACGTTCAATTCAGTCCATAAATGTAAAGCTCAGATGTGGAATCAGCAAAAACTTCATATCCAAGGAAAGAAAGGAAGAAGTGGTAAAAGAAAATGAGTAATGACCTACCGGGGGGCTGAAGCATGGGCATAGGTTGTAAACTTTTCATATGTTGTACCTGCTATAGAGGCCATCGATGAAGTTACTATGGGGGCCCCGCAGAGAAGGGGCCCAGCTTAGGTCAGCTTCACCTTTTTTACCCTACAGTGAGAACCTGGGCAGGACTCATCTTTCCACAGTCACTACAAGGGGGGCATAGGGTCAAGGAATGTGGGTGGTGGGGGGCAGGCATCAGACCCTCCGGCTGTGGGTAGGGCACAGAGTGGTGATGTGAGAATCGGCACTGGAAGTGGGGTCCATATGGATTCTTGATATTGGCCCCCTGATAACTCTGCCTCGGCCGGATTTTTTTGTAGCTATTTTCTATTTCTCTCTAGTTTGCCCAGGTGTGCCCACGGATCAGTCCTTGGTAGCGGGCATAACGTCAGCCTAGGCCTCTGTTTTATGTGGGATTTAGGAATTAACTGGAACTCACAAGTGGTCTACATTCAAAAATCTTCAAAAAGAAAACCGGAGCGCTAAGGCGTTGCACGCTACAAGTCCTAGATGCCAGATAAAGGGGGTGCGGATATTGAGGTCACATCAAACCCTACGTCCCCTCTGCCACATAACAGGACTGCCGCACTATAAATGACATATCAAGGGTAAGGGGCCCCTGGAATAGATTTTGCATAGGGCCCATATCTGCATCATTACGATCCCCTCGTGCCAGGGGTGGGTGACAGGTACAGCATATTAATATCTCCCAGTGCAGATTGGCGCAGCGACCTCCACGTTCCATCAGGGGATTTGAGATGTTAAAAATAAAACCCTTCTGCGGACGTTTCCAAGAAGCAGCACATTAAAGAATTGGCCGTTTCTCTTTTCTGCCGGGTGGAAATACTGATTGTACATTGTCAGACTTTCCCAGCCTCCCGACGGACGCTCCAGAAAAAGACGATGACACGACGCACGGAACACGATGTTCTGAACATGTTTTACAGATTCTCTGGACACGAAGGTGGAAGAAAAGGGAATTTTCCCAGAAATGTTTCATTTGAAGTACTTGATGAAAGTGCAGAAAAGTTCACGTCTGACCGTTGCGATCCGCGCCGCGTTCTCCATAGATGGTAAAACATGAGCAGCGCCCATCAGTGTGAATGAATACGCCTGCTTCAGTATTACCCTCCTGCTCCCCTGTTCTTCTTACTTATACACAGCAACCAATCTGAACAAGCAGGGCTGCAGTGTAAAGCATGGGGAAAACAGAAAAGCAGGCTGAGGCTGTGTTGAGACAGGAGGTTTACCTTAAACAGACAATGCAGCTAAGCTGGAATCACTGATCTTTGCTGAGCTCTATTGGAACAGAGCTGCAGTACAAAGCATGGGGGATTGACAAAGCAGCAACCGCAGCTTCCGATGAGACAGAAGATGGATTTCAGACAACCTTAGACTCCAACCGATAATGTGGCCAAGCTGGAGTTGATGATTAAAACGGTCAATGCTTGGGTAGCCCTGTGTAAACCCCAGACTGATACATTCTACCTGCACTGATACATTGTAGCAAACCCTCAGGACTGGAGAGAGATTTGGACAGCTGATGTACTTCGATCATAGATTATTGCCTAGACTGGCCTGTAGTGTGCTACCACGGAACTACAAACCCCATCATCCAGCAACAGCAGAGCCAGACACCATTTTATTTGAGCTACATGGCATGCTGCAACTTGTAGTTCTTCTCTAGCTAATGTTTAACACTATATTGAGATCTAAAGTCCAACTGCTGAGAATTTGCACATAAAATAATAGTCACCAATAATTAGAATCATTCTTCACTAAAGTGGCCACGCAGCGGCTTCCACCCAGCTTTCCAGACTCCAGCCATACGTGTCATTCAGGAGTCTGGGAAAGCTGGGTGACATCCCTTTCAGGAGCTTTACTGGCTATTACATTGGACAGAACAGTAGTCCCCAAACCGTCGCTCTCCAGCTGTTGCAACACTACAACTCCCAGGTTGTGGCTGTCAGGGTATGCTGGGGGTTGTAGTTTTGCAATATCTGAGGGGCTGCCGGGAGAGCACAGATATAGCGTCTCGCCTCATGATGGTATATGACATTTAGCACAGGACAATGGCTGCCACTGGGTCCCTCGTATCTATAATAGGGAGAATTCCCGGCTGGAGAGCGGCCAGACCCGCATCCTGGAGAAGACCCAGCTGCCTCCATATCCAGATCACTGCAAGCAAACAGAGGTTTAAGCCGGGATGTTCCCTGCGCTCCCCTGACAGCTCTGCCTGCTCCGGTCTCTATAAGGACAGGGAGATCTAACATCATAGGAGGTCTGAAAAAAAACAAAGACAAATGATCCGAGTCTTTCAAAGTAAACTGAAATCAGAAGCAGATTGAGCAAATCCTCTCAGAAATGAAGCGTGACACCACCACATACACTACCGAGGTAGTCATCCTTCTTAAAGGGAAATCACACCTTAAAAGGGCTTGTCCAATTTCAATTCCTTTCATTTTCAAAATCTATGTTTGCTGTCGGTGAATGGACACATTCATTGTTTACATTCAGAGGCTACAAAAGCCATCTAGATCACATTCAGATTCTATTGCTGAGGGGCTTGTTACAATGTATCAGTGTAGGTAAGAGAAATCATCCTGGGGTTTAGGACAGGAGAGAGAGTTGTGTTGCAGGAATGTGTAGCTTACAGAGGACTGAGATTTTAGCTTCTGGTAGTAAACTAGAATATTTCCATTCACTGACAGAATGCAGAAGTCTTAAAATTGGTTAATTCTGATTATAAAATTGGGCGATCCCTTTAAAGGAACACTTCAGGTAAAAAACGAATACAGTTGGGCAGATTTACTAAGCTGTGTAAAATTTAGACTGCGTAAACTTAGAGCAGGCAATCTGAAGATTCACCAAATCAATCACAGTGGCGCACTTTTCCCTTCCTTATACCAACTCATTTTCATTTGGTGCACGTTGGCGTATTTTAAGCCACACCTCTTCCCAACCAAGCCACGCCCTCTTTTCTATAAAATTAAATGTGTCTAGTGAGGTGCAAACAATTAGTTTCAAATAGAATGTGTCAAATTGCGCCAAAAATCGGTGCATTTTTCGTCACATGCTAGACGCAGTAGTAAATCTGCCCCAGTGCGTGGTGCCTAGTGTGGAGTCTGGGGGCGGAGCGTGACACCATGATAGGAGTCATGCACCGCTCCTTCAGGCTTGGACCGGCCATGACACAATGTATCAGTTTTTCTTAAAAGTTCAAAACATTCTGCAGGCCAAGTGGTGACCCGGAGTTACAACACGAGACAATGTTTCCCTTCGACACTGCAACTCCTCACCCACAAAGTCTTACGTCATCAGTCGCCTCCGCCCAAAACAAATATAAAGACTTGGGGTTTATTTAGTAAATCAATAAAATATTATATCATTAACCAGGGGAGGACCGAGTAGCTGGAAGTGCCAGAGGACCCAACAGGTGACGTAACCATCAAGCCAGGTAGACAGCAGGGGAAACTGTCAGCATGGAGGAACACGGATAAGCCCACGTAAAGCTTTTGATAGTGGACGCACACACGTTCTGTATGTATACAGGGTGGGTCCTCAGAACAATTTCCTCTGGTGGGCACAACGTATCCCAGTTCCAGCGCTGCCCATAAAGATGGGTGATGCCACTTATGTCAGTCTTCCCCTGCTAGTAGCTATAAGAATACAGTATTACTATATAGATCCGGGTATATATAGGCAAGAGAGAAAAAAAAGCTCAAACCACAAAGCTGGCAACTTGCCAATAGGGAGGGGCAACCCGGGCACAGCCAGCAGGAAATTGCATTATGTCTGTGGTATAATCTGGGCGCACTCAGCTCCTTTCTACACTCAAATCTGCCAACGTCCTCACTTATCAGAAGGCAAATACAAACCGTTCCCAGGTTACCGCTAATAGATTGCTGCCCCGCGCCATGACCTAGGACAACTGGCACGTCCGTAATGAATGCAGCAATGTATACATCCTGCCGACAATGCCAGCACCGAGCGTCTGCAGAGTCACTGGGTAGGAGGGCGGGCAATGCCACACTATATATATATATATATATATATATATATATATATATATATATATATATATATATATATACTTGTGTATCTACCAATGATACAAGTAGAAAATACAAGCTTTATAGGAGGGCAGGGCATGCTGGGACATTTAGCAGGTACAGTAAGGATGACAGGTAATCGTGAGGCTTGTATAATGTCTTACACCTCAGTCTCTATCTCCAACCTGACACTCTACAACTTCTGCAAAACTACAACTTACAACATCCCCCGACAGCCATTATGTTGGGAGTTGGAGTGCTGCAACAGCCAGAGAGCCACAGGTTAGAGACCACTGCCCTATACACTAACCATAGGGACCATGGTGTCAGGCACAGGTTAGAGACCACTGCCCTATACACTAACCATAGGGACCATGGTGTCAGGCACAGGTTAGAGACCACTGCCCTATACACTAACCATAGGGACCATTGTGTCAGGCACAGGTTAGAGACCACTGCCCTATACACTAACCATAGGGACCATTGTGTCAGGCACAGGTTAGAGACCACTGCCCTATACACTAACCAAAGGGACCATGGTGTCAGCCACAGGTTAAAGACCACTGCCCTATACAGTAACCATAGGGACCATGGTGTCAGCCACAGGTTAAAGACCACTGCCCTATACACTAACCATAGGAACCATGGTGTCAGGCACAGGTTAAAGACCACTGCCCTATACACTAACCATAGGGACCATGGTGTCAGCCACAGGTTAAAGACCACTGCCCTATACACTAACCATAGGGACCATTGTGTCAGGCACAGGTTAGAGACCACTGTCCTATACACTAACCATAGGGACCATGGTGTCAGGCACAGGTTAAAGACCACTGCCCTATACACTAACCATAGGGACTATGGTGTCAGGCACAGGTTAAAGACCACTGCCCTATACACTAAACATAGGGACCATGGCGTCAGGCACAGGTTAGAGACCACTGCCCTATACACTAACCATAGGGACCATGGTGTCAGCCACAGGTTAAAGACCACTGCCCTATATACTAACCAAAGGGACCATGGTGTCAGCCACAGGTTAGAGACCACTGCCCTATACACTAACCATAGGGACCATGGTGTCAGCCACAGGTTAAAGACCACTGCCCTACATACTAACCATAGGGACCATGGTGTCAGCCACAGGTTAAAGACCACTGCCCTACATACTAACCATAGGGACCATGGTGTCAGCCACAGGTTAAAGACCACTGCCCTACATACTAACCATAGGGACCATGGTGTCAGCCACAGCCACTGCTCTCTATATTCTACTGCTCTGCAGTTTCGGTCTTAACTGAAGTTCTGGCATTCTATTCAAACATCAGCAAACTCAGGATGAACAGTCCCTCTCAGGAAGGGAGCGTTAGTGGAATGGAATTGTTTGCAGAGAGAAAAAGTAAATTTACATGTTAGCACATAAATATATAATATTTATATACAATAAGCAATGCCGCATCTCTGGCTGCAATCTATAAATTCAGTAACTCCTCCCGGCTCATCCCCATGAAACCCCCCGAGGAACGCTCTGATGGGAGAGATTATCCCGCAATGTTCATATAAACGTGGAAACGGCGCACACAACGGGCGAGTGAGGTGATGAGTGAAATATGCGCATCAGAGCCCTGATACACACACAGGGCCGGTGGGATCAGCCGCAGCCCCCCTGCTTGCTCCGCACATCCCTTGGCTGAACACGGACATCTTTGCTGCTGGTTATAGTTGAAACATTTGGCACTGAGCAAAATCATTTCTTTGTTAAGCCGAGTGCCAAAAATGTCAGTGATGTAACGCAGTTCAACCGTAGTGCACGCGAAGGCTCAAACCAAATGACAAAGGAGTCAGCGACTAACAGAACGGGCGGGGAGCAAAGAAGTATGTACAGTAGGATACCATATAATACCGGGACCATATAACACCGGGACCGTATAACACCGGGACCGTATAACACCGGGACGTATGATACCGCGACCGTATGATACCGCGACCGTATGATACCGCGACCGTATAATACCGCATAATAGCGGGACCGTATAATAGCGGGACCGTATAATAGCGGGATCGTATAATAGCGGAACCGTATAATAGCGGGACCATAGAATAGCGAGACCATATAATACCGGGACCATATAATACCGGGACCATATAATACCGGGACCATATAATACCGGGACCATATAATACCGGTACCATATAATACCGGGACCATATAATATCGGGACCATATAATATCGGGACCATATTGTATCGGGACCGTATAGTATCGGGACCGTATAGTATCGGGACCGTATAGTACCGGGACCGTATAGTACCGGGACCGTATAATACCGGGACCGTATAATACCGGGACCGTATAATACCGGAATCGTATAATACCGGGACCGTATAATACCTGGACCGTATAATACCTGGACCGTATAATACCTGGACCGTATAATACCTGGACCGTATAATACCTGGACCATATAATACCTGGACCATATAATACCTGGACCATATAATACCGGGACCATATAATACCGGGACCATATAATACCGGGACCATATAATACCGGGACCATATAATACCGGGACCATATAATACCGGGACCATATAATACCGGGACCATATAATACCGGGACCATATAATACCGGGACCATATAATACCGGGACCATATAATACCGGGACCATATAATACCGGGACCATATAATACAGTACAATATAATACCGGTACCATATAATATCAGTACAATATAATATCAGGACCATATCATACCAGGAAAATATAATACCAGGACCATATAATACAGTACAATATACCAAATATTACATTATGCGTTTTTTCTGCATGTGATCCTGCCCTTAGACGACGCAGACGGTAAAGTCATGAAGCTTTCTATTAATGATGGAGCGGCTCTATAGGTTGTAAGATGAGAACTCCGGATCACTGGCGGTAACTGTATCACCCAGCGACCAGCCCAGCACCCAGCGACCAGCCCGGCACCCAGCGCAGACACTCAGCATTTTCTTTTTTTAGATCAACTTTCTATAAAAAGGATTATCCTGAAAAAGATTATTCCTGGTCTGTGGGTGATTGGTCAGCAGTGACCCCAATAACCCCAGACGGAGAAGATTCTGTTCATTGGGTGAAGACCCATAAAAAAAAGGACATGAATATAATAAGATTTACATGGAGACTAAGAATAAGAACAGAATATATATCCTGCACAAACAATAACTATATACAAGTCCTAGAGACATCTCTTGTGAACGGGCAGCAAATTCTGTACAGTTTCTGGAAAGGCCGGTTAAAAAACAATGTGGTCACCATGAATGCTCCCACATAACATGCCGCCCAGCTATTTCTAGAGGCCCCAATGGCAAATGCAAGTAGTTCTCCAAGATTATGGAAGCAGGAGCACTATTCATGAACAGAAACATAACTACTATTATACTGCCCCCTATGTACAAGAATATCACTACTATAATACTGCCCCCTATATACACAAGAATATAACTACTATAATACTGCCTCTATATACAAGAATATAACTACTATAATACTGCCCCCTATACACAAGAATATAACTACTATAATACTGCTCCTATATACAAGAATATAACTACTATAATACTGCCCCCTATATAAAAGAATATAACTACTATAATACTGCCCCTATATACAAGAATATAACGACTATAATACTGCCCCCTATATACAAGAATATAACTACTATAATACTGCTCCTATATACAAGAATATAACTACTATAATACTGCCCCCTATATACAAGAATATAACTACTATAATACTGCCCCTATATACAAGAATATAACTACTATAATACTGCTCCTATATACAAGAATATAACTACTATAATACTGCTCCTATATACAAGAATGTAACTACTATAATACTACCCCTATATACAAGAATATAACTACTATAATACTGCCCCCTATATACAAGAATATAACTACTATAATACTGCCCCTATATACAAGAAGATAACTACTATAATACTGCCCCTATATACAAGAATATAACTACTATAATACTGCCCCTGTGTACAAAAATATAACTACTATAATACTACCCCTATATACAAGAATATAACTACTATAATACTGCCCCTATATACAAGAATATAATTACTATAATACTGCCCCTATATACAAGAATATAACTACTATAATACTGCCCCCTATATACAAGAATATAACTACTATAATACTGCTCCTATATACAAGAATATAACTACTATAATACTGCCCCCTATATACAAGAATATAACTACTATAATACTGCCCCTATATACAAGAATATAACTACTATAATACTGCTCCTATATACAAGAATATAACTACTATAATACTGCTCCTATATACAAGAATGTAACTACTATAATACTACCCCTATATACAAGAATATAACTACTATAATACTGCCCCCTATATACAAGAATATAACTACTATAATACTGCCCCTATATACAAGAAGATAACTACTATAATACTGCCCCTATATACAAGAATATAACTACTATAATACTGCTCCTATATACAAGAATATAACTACTATAATACTGCTCCTATATACAAGAATGTAACTACTATAATACTACCCCTATATACAAGAATATAACTACTATAATACTGCCCCCTATATACAAGAATATAACTACTATAATACTGCCCCTATATACAAGAAGATAACTACTATAATACTGCCCCTATATACAAGAATATAACTACTATAATACTGCCCCTGTGTACAAAAATATAACTACTATAATACTACCCCTATATACAAGAATATAACTACTATAATACTGCCCCTATATACAAGAATATAATTACTATAATACTGCTCCTATATACAAGAAGATAACTACTATAATACTGCCCCCTATATACAAGAATGTAACCACTATAATACTGCTCCTATATACAAGAATATTTCTGCTATAATACTGCCCCCTATATACAAGAATGTAACCGCTATAATACTGCTCCTATATACAAGAATATAACTACTATAATACTGCCCCCTATATACACAAGAATATAACTACTATAATACTGCTCCTATATACAAGAATATAACTACTATAATACTGCCCCTATATACAAGAATATAACTACTATAATACTGCCCCCTGTATACAAGAATATAACTACTATAATACTGTCCCCTATATACAAGAATATAACTACTTTAATACTGCCCCTATATACAAGAATATAACTACTATAATACTGCCCCCTATATACAGGAATATAACTACTATAATACTGCCCCCTATGTACAAGAGTATAACTACTATAATACTGCCCCTATATACAAGAATATAACTACTATAATACTGCCCCCTATATACAAGAATATAACTACTATAATACTGCCCCTATATACAAGAATATAACTACTATAATACTGCCCCCTATATACAGGAATATAACTACTATAATACTGCCCCCTATGTACAAGAGTATAACTACTATAATACTGCCCCTATATACAAGAATATAACTACTATAATACTGCCCCCTATATACAAGAATATAACTACTATAATACTGCCTTTATATACAAGAATATAACTACTACAATACTGCTCCTATATACAAGAATATAACTACTATAATACTGCTCCTATATACAAGAATAGAACTACTATAATACTGCCTCCTATATACAAGAATATAACTACTATAATACTGCTCCTATATACAAGAATATAACTACTATAATACTGCTCCTATATACAAGAATGTAACTACTATAATACTGCCCCTATATACAAGAATATAACTACTATAATACTGCCCCTGTGTACAAAAATATAACTACTATAATACTGCCCCCTATATACAAGAATATAACTACTATAATACTGCTCCTATATACAAGAATATAACTACTATAACACTACTCCTATATACAAGAATATAACTACTATAACACTGCTCCTCTATACAAGAATATAACTACTATAATACTGCTCCTATATACAAGAATATAACTACTATAATACTGCCCCTATATACAAGAATATAACTACTATAATACTGCCCCTATATACAAGGATATAACTACTATAATACTGCCCCTATATACAAGAATATAACTACTATAATACTGTCCCCTATATACAAGAATATAACTACTATAATACTGTCCCCTATATACAAGAATATAACTACTATAATACTGCTCCCCTATATACAAGAATATAACTACTATAATACTGCCCCCTATATACAAGAATATAACGACTATAATACTGCTCCCCTATATACAAGAATATAACTACTATAATACTGCCTCCTATATACAATAATATAACTACTATAATACTGCCCCTATATACAAGAATATAACTACTATTATACTGCCTCCTATATACAAGTATATAACTACTATAATACTGCCTCCTATATACAATAATATAACTACTATAATACTGCCCCTATATACAAGAATATAACTACTATAATACTGCTCCCCTATATACAAGAATATAACTGCTATAATACTGCCTCCTATATACAAGAATATAACAGCTATAATACTGCCCCTATATACAAGAATATAACCACTATAATACTGCTCCTATATACAAGAATATAACTACTATAATACTGCCCACTATATACAAGAATATAACTACTATATACTGCCCCCTATATACAAGAATATAACTACTATATACTGCCCCCTATATACAAGAATATAGCTACTATAATACTGCTCCCTATATACAAGAATATAACTACTATAATACTGCTCCCTATATACAAGAATATAACTACTATAATACTGCCCCTATATACAAGGATATAACTACTATAATACTGCCCCTATATACAAGAATATAACTACTATACTACTGCCCCTATATACAAGAATATAACTACTATACTACTGCCCCTATATACAAGGATATAACTACTATAATACTGCTCCCCTATATACAAGAATATAGCTACTATAATACTGCTCCCTATATACAAGAATATAACTACTATAATACTGCTCCCTATATACAAGAATATAACTACTATAATACTGCCCCTATATACAAGGATATAACTACTATAATACTGCCCCTATATACAAGAATATAACTACTATACTACTGCCCCTATATACAAGAATATAACTACTATACTACTGCCCCTATATACAAGGATATAACTACTATAATACTGCCCCTATATACAAGAATATAACTACTATAATACTGTCCCCTATATACAAGAATATAACTACTATAATACTGCCCCCTATATACAAGAATATAACTACTATAATACTGCTCCCCTATATACAAGAATATAACTACTATAATACTGCTCCCCTATATACAAGAATATAACTACTATAATACTGCTCCCCTATATACAAGACTATAACTACTATAATACTGCTCCTATATACAAGAATATAACTACTATAATACTGCCCCCTATATACAAGAATATAACTACTATAATACTGCCTCCTATATACAAGAATATAACTGCTATAATACTGCCTCCTATATACAAGAATATAACTGCTATAATACTGCCCCTATATACAAGAATATAACCACTATAATACTGCTCCTATATACAAGAATATAACTACTATAATACTGCCCCTATATACAAGAATATAACTACTATAATACTGCTCCTATATACAAGAATATAACTACTATAATACTGCTCCCTATATACAAGAATATAACTACTATAATACTGCTCCCTATATACAAGAATATAACTACTATAATACTGCTCCCTATATACTAGAATATAACTACTAATAATACTGCCCCCTATATACAAGAATATAACTACTATAATACTGCCCCCCTATATACAAGAATATAACTACTATAATACTGCTCCCTATATACAAGAATATAACTACTATAATACTGCCCCCTATATACAAGAATATAACTACTATAATACTGCCCCCTATATACAAGAATATAACTACTATAATACTGCCCCCTATATACAAGAATATAACTACTATAATACTGCCCCCTATGTACAAGAATATAACTACTATAATACTGCCCCCTATGTACAAGAATATAACTACTATAATACTGCTCCTATATACAAGAATATAACTACTATAATACTGCCCCCTATATACAAGAATATAACTACTATTATACTGCCCCTATATACAAGAATATAACTACTATATAACACTGCCCCCTATATACAAGAATATAACTACTATAATACTGCCCCTATATACAAGAATATAATTACTATAATACTGCCTCCTATATACAAGAATATAACTACTATAATACTGCTCCCTATATACAAGACTATAACTACTATAATACTGCTCCCCTATATACAAGAATATAACTACTATAATACTGCCTCTATGAATAACAATGTATATCGTCCTATAATTTCTGGCATTTTATACCCAGATGGCAGCAGCTTATTTGATTCGTGTTCTATGACGAGCCTCAATTCTGCCACTTTGCATCGGGTATCACAGGCAGCAGAGATCTTGGCTCACATTTCCAGGGACTGAAATATAAAGCTTCTGAATAATTCAACAACAAATGATCAGCAGCTGCTTAAATCCCCAGCAAACCAGCGTAGATTCTGTGCTGCTCCTGTAACGTCTGGCGTTTTTCTGTGTGGTCTTGTGACATCTCCGCACCGAGGCCAGACATCAATCTTCATTCCAGAAATATAAATTCGATCGTTTAAAATGACTGAACCTGGGAATAGATCGGCGATTGCTCCTCACATGCAAAAATTACGTCTTAATTAGATTATATGTAACAGAGGAAGTGCTGGAGCTCAATAACCTACATCCTCGCCCGACCTCTCACCAGCGGAGTATATATGAGAAAAAAAAGTCTATATTGTCCTTTAGTCGCCCTCTACAATATGGACACCATAAGCCGTGGCGTCAGGGGTTATCATCCAGCTTTCTCTGACCCATGAATGTGAAATCTGCATAGTTATACAGTGATACATTCCCCATACTGCTGTGGGTTGTCGGGCCCCTGAGGGCACCAGGGCCTATGACCCCTACAATCCTAATAGATGTAACAATGGTGCCGCCATTGACTTGCTTATATGCCACCTTCCATGCCCGATTATACCACCCCATATTTGTTTATCTGGTCTTAAATGTTTCTAATTATAACGCTTGATGGGTTAGCTTAAAAAAATTACCTCCCCAATTGCATCTATTGTGAGGGGGAAGGGACAACCCCACAGAACAGTCAATGTCCCCTATTCAGTTATCCGGCCGTTGGTCCAGCAGGAGTAGGCATGATATATAGGACTGGTCTTGTAGTCCATATTGTGAAGTATAAAATGTCACATTAGGTGGACTGGCCCTTTAATAACTTCTGCCCTGCACTGATGAGCCCCAACAAGGACAACACAGTCCCTGTAAAATGAACAGCCAAAGGAGGACTATTTCTGGGAGAATCTGACCATCCGCTGCGAACGCAAAAAAAATCCTATTTGCGTGTAATAAACCAACGTATCAGATCCAATTATTTTGCGCTGACATCGGGGATTACGGGACAGGAGCCTCTTTGTTTCATCAGAGCTCAAATTGAATGAGACGCATAATAATATTTTTGATTGAATCAATCCAATCCTTTGAGGATCCGGAGAGCTGGACAATATTTGTATTGTTCTGCTCCGGCTACGTGAATGTCAATGGGATCGGGGGCGCGGCGAGTTTTTCTGGGCTTGAACCGGTGGCTCGTGTCCTTGTCGATAATCTGAGGGAATTAGCTGGAGGCGTTCTTAGATCTGCTCGGGAGATTTCACAGGAACATTGTTTCTCTCATGGAATATTAATTCCAGAAGTTTGTTCTGTCTCCAAGAAACACAAAAGCTCCAGTGTTGTCATTGAGTCGTGACCCTCACCCCACGCGCCCCCTTTTATATGCGATCTGAATATGAATATATGGAGGAATTGTAGGGTTCGGCTCTACAAACATTCCTGAAGTTTTTAGGCTGATGAATTTTGGGGTCTGTGAGAAAAGTAATAAGGGGTGTAAATGGTCACCGAGTACGAAGTGTGGGAAAAAAGAACCGAAGACAAAGGGATCAATGGAGAGGGAATGGCGGATAATGGGTGCACGTATCATAGAGGCAGACCATGTGGCATCTTTGGGGCTCTTGGAGAGAGGGGGGGGGGTAGAGACCTGGTTGGTCCCATTACCTTTTCTACTGGATGACGGACTCCCCTCTCCAGAGGAACTGCATTCTTAGTCAACAAGGGGGCGAGAAACTGGCCCTCGGGTCATGGTATGGGCGACTAGGCTTTTTTATCCTGGATAGCATATCTGGCACCATAATGGGGACCCCTATCTTCAATGTATGCCAATGGGGCAAGGTGATTGGTCGGACTGGGACATGGACAGGTCAAAAAGGCACCTAGGAACCTGTGTTTTCTTTCTCCGTGAACGTGGAAGACGTTCCTACTGTTAAGGGGCATTTATAAAGGAACTTATGGGGGACCCTGTTGTTGACATTTGTGGGGACACTATAGTCGGCAGCCATGGAGACAGCGGCTTAAGCTAAAGCAGGCTCTGGCTGGCACGTACGAGGCAGTTACTGTCTATTATGGGGCTACATGAAAATTCTAGTGGAGGGGGGCGCCTATTTTTTTATTTCAGTAGGATGGCGGGTGCAGATTCAGTCAAGTATATCTCTGCCTAGTGAGAGGAATAAGAGAGGGAGGGTTCTCTGGATGAGACTAACTGCCAAGGAGATCTGAGAGAGGGGAGGAGGAGGAGGAGCTGCTGGGCGACCGGGTGACAGAGACATTGGCCCCATGACAGCTGATATGGCTGACAATAGTAGATGTCAGACAGCTACTTCCTGTCCTAGAAAACAAAGGCAGCAGAAATCTGGAGCACCCACATCGGACATCGAAACTTTGTACTTTCCATAGTTCAGAAATTCGGGACCCTAACACTTTTCGATAGAGCTCCAAATCTAGGAGGATCTTATGCTGGGGAACTCTGAGAAGGGAAGTGACAACCAACAGAGCAGTGGATGTCTGCAGGGGGCACTGCAATTATAAAACAGTATTTGTGGGGCATGATGTGACCCGCGTTGCGGTTCAGATAGTGAAGTATAAACTATCCACAACTATAAATCTGATCTTGGCAAATCTATGAAGAGTAAATCCTGTCCGGCACTGATGAGTCCCAACCAGGACAACACAGTCTGTGTGGGGGATGGGTATGTGACAACCAGAGGGGAAGGTCGCTTTTTGCAGTCCCCCTGGCTGTCGCTGAGGAAGGTGGAGGTGTCGGGGGAGGGGCAGCAGTGTGTGAATTAGATATCGGACGTTGAGTCTCTCTCCACTTTCCCACCATCCGGCGACAACTGTATTTAAAATGTTTTATCTCCAAGCTTCTCCTTTTCTTCGTCTTTGACAAGCGCTCGTCCCGAGAAAGAGGAAGTTTGGTTTACGGGGATTACGTTGAGGTTGAAGAATGTTCTTTAGAGAAGACACAGAGTAAACCCTTCACTCCACTTGATAAAGTGACTACGAGGTGATGAGTCCTGGTAATAAGTGACGCACCGTCCATTGCAGACGAGTACGGGCCGATCCCCCTGAATAAAACTTCTAAAGGATAGACCCTTACAGGCGGCGGTCACGGAGAACGCAGGTCGGGGTGTTGGTGACTCACGGGCCAAAAATTAATGTATAACTTCGGAGAGAAATTCGAAAAATTTTGTGAAATTTACAAACATTCTCGGAATCAATGGCATTCCAGGATGCATCTATTCACTGACTGACGTCTCTTGCACCGTGCGGACCATCACCTGATGACTGACAGACACTGGGTCTGTTCTATGGTACAACCTTTCAGTGGGTGCGATGGAGTATAGTCAGGGGGGGTTGGCAGGACATTTGTCCCGGGTGCTTGGCCCCAGCATGCGATTCATCCTTGGCCAGGGTATTTAGATACAAGGGTAGGGTAGCGGGTGAGAGAAGGTTGGCTATAACTCCACAACATGATTTTGAAATGTCCTCATGATTAGACCAATAGAGAGGGGTCCCCAGAACATGAGCCTCCACAATGAGAACATTGTCTGAGAAATCCATAGAAGTCTCCGTGTACACAAGGGATGGCATAAGCTGTGGGCATCCACTGGCACAATTTGGCACCTTGTCAAAGCATTAACAGAAAAAAAAAATCGTGAACCCTAAAACTCTCCAGCTACAAACATCAGGATGGGGGGAGGGGGTCCGCCGCAGTGAACACTTTTCCCACTGTTCTAGATCCTTGCATAATGAACAGCTCTGCAACTTTCTAATAAACTTTGTATTTCAATTCCTCACCATTATCAAAATGTTGGCTTGCTGTCAGTGAATGGAAACATTATTGCTTACATTCAATGGTTGAAAACAGGTCTAAATCCAGTAAGTTTACTACAATTGTATCCAGTCTAGACCAATGATTCTTAATGTATCTAAGTCAAGTACCCCCTACTCAAATAATTTACCCCCAAGGTTATGGTTAACTAAGTGTCTCATTATAGTACAGCCTGAGCACAGTGGGAGTACCCCTAAAAGATTGGAACACACCTCTGGGGGTACATGTACCACAGGTTAAAAACCTAGGATCTAGACAATCCTCTGTGAGCTAAACCGGACTTCAGACTGTTACATTTCACCTGCACTGATACATAGTAGCAACTATCATTACAGGAGAGATTTGTGCTGCTGATGTACCCATTGTCTAGACTGGATAACAAACCCTCAGCTGTAATAAATATTAGGCCAGAATGGCTATTCATCCTCTGGCTGTAAAAGGGAATGTCTCCATTCACTGCCAGCAAGCAGACACCTTACGCACATTTACATTAAGTGCAAACAAAGTGGAAAAATTTGTGCTGGGTCCCTTTAAAACAGTTACTTTAGGGCCTGGCACGCTTTCAATTCATAACAACAAAGCAGGAAGATTTTAATCCTACTATAAAGTCTTCGCCGCACGCAGTGACACAAGTGTCCACATATCATGTACCGAGCGACCGAGGAGCTGGAACCAAAAGCTTTCAAGTCAAGTGTTTAATCCACGAGCAGACGAGGCCGATATCCAGGGATCCTCACCAGGAGCCAGAGCGGTGGTAGCTGGCAGTGCCCTCAGAGCTGACGCTCGTGTGGCTTCTGCGACACACGCTCAGTGCAAACTGCAACATCCGACTGACAACAATGTTACTAATCTTCACGGAAGTCGGGCTATTAATAGTGGAATCCATCAAATTAAACTGGGGGCCACACGCTCCGTAAAGTTAAACCAAACCCCCAACCTGCCACTACAACCCCCATTATGGGATAGAAGAGAAGGTCAGTTCCCCCTTCCGTACTTACTAGTCCTGGAGGCTCAGACCACTAAGGGGGCCCCTCTCTCTGCAGAGGCCCCATAGCAGCGACATGGGCTCATCTTATGGTCCGTGCGCCCCCATTAAAGGATATATATATATATATATATATATACACACACACATGATTAGCTGCGTTATCCCAGTTCTCTTACCTTCGTCCCCACACACGCTTTCCCTTTCTTGTATTCCTTCTGGCTGTACCGTTTATCCAGCTTATTCCATAAGGCTTTGGCTTTCCAGCTGGTGACCTTGGACTTGAGCTTGCTGTAGAAGTGTCGATAGTCCTTGGGATCGAGGTCAAGCTGCCGGGTAAGGATGTTAAAGGCCTGCAGGGTTCCCTTACACGTCGTGGCCTGGATAAAGTTTTCAAAGAGCTGTCCGGCTTGGCCCTGCTTGTCGTCATCGTTCTCCCCCATCATTCAAGCGGTCAGCAGTCGGGTCTGTGGGACATAAGGTGGGAAATGTCTCGGTCCGGTCTGGATTGTAACACCTGCGAAGAGGAAGATCACATTATGTAAGGAGTCCGCAGCGCTGACATTATATTCAGGTTTGATGTAAAGGTTAAATCACTGCATAAATGAAAAGTTCTACAACTTTCGGATCAACTTTGTGATAGAATTCCTCACGGTTTCAAAGAACTTTGCTTGCTGTCAGTGAATGAAAACACTCCAGTTTACATTCAGGGACAGCAAAGCGGTACATAGCTAGTCCTGTTCTTAGCTGGGAAGTGGATATATTTGTCAAGGCAATGCCCTGTGAGCTAAATACATCAGTAGCAGCTGTGTAAATAAATCTCTGGTAGTTTGCTACAATGTATCAGTCTAGACTCTAGAGTCCAAGCTATTTAGCTCACAAGGCATCTAAACTGCATACAATGTATGAACTAGATATGGGTTTGCTGTCTCTGAATGTAAAAAAAAGTGTTCATATTCACTGACAACAAACAAATACCTTGAAAAAGGTGAGGCATCAAAACACACAGTACATTAGAAAGTTGTTATTGAGCTATTTTTTTACATAAAACCCCTTTAATATAATTTTATACCAATCATAGCTTTCGAATACAGAGCTCCAAATATCCTGCATAGTCATAGAGTTAAATAATTAATTTCTGTCTGCCTGCAGCCACCTCTAGGGGAGCTCAGGAGCAAACTGCATACAGGTTTCTTATTGAGTTCAATGTATTAACAGTATACAGCAAGCTCCTGAGCTCCCTCTAGTGGTGACTGCAGGTGGACAGTATGTTGGATTTTAAATCTGTGTCTATGCAGGGGATTTGGAGCTCTAGATCAGAGAAACAGCTCCAAAATCTATGAAGATATTTAAAGGAATTAATCAGCACAGATTTTTGGACTTAAAAACTACATCATGGTAAAAGGTGTAAATTCACTTTAAAGGTGAATATTATATAAACAGTAAAGAAACTTCCAGGATTCAAGTTCTCAATCTTTATATGAAAGAGAGTGAGAGTAGATAGACAGATGGAGAAAGAGACAGACAGACCAACAGACAATTGGATAGATAGATTTTTTGATCTTGCACTCATCCCATTCTGCCCTGTGTGATTTTAGTTAAATGCTGGTTCCTACCATCCCCAGATATATGTAGGCTAAGGCCGGATTCACACGAGCATGCTCAGTCCGTATGTCGGCGGTATTTCCCAGACCGAACACACTGCAGGGAGCCGGGCTCCTATCATCATATTGATCTATGACGCTAGGTGTCCCTGCCTCCCCGCGGAACTACTGTACCGTACTGAAAACATGATTACAGTACGGGACAGTTGTCCTGCAGCGAGGCAGGGACTCCTAGCGTCGTACATAACTATGATGTTAGGAGCCCGGCTCCCTGCAGTGTGTTCGGTCTGGGAAATGCTGCCGACATACGGACTGAGCATGCTCGTGTGAATCCGGCCTTAGTCCCTGTTCTGGGTGTATGCGCAACGTAGGTTCCCACGTTATTGAGGACGCCTTGTCGTGGCAGGTGGGCTCACACAATTTGACCACTATGTGCACTAAGAAACTCATTATTTGTATGTAGATTCAGCAGTAATGCATATTCATTTATATTTAGTGGTTTAGGTGGCATTGGTGCTTGCAGTGTGATAGATAGATAGATAGATAGATAGATAGATAGATAGATAGATAGATAGATAGATCGCCTTGTCGTGGCAGGTGGGCTCACACAATTCGATCAAAACGTGCGCTAAGAACCTCCCTATTGTAAGTAGATTTAGCAGTAATGAATATTTATTTATATTTAGTGGATTAGGTGGCATTCGTGTTTGCAGTGTGCGGTCGCCATTTTCTTGTGTGATAGATAGATAGATAGATAGATAGATAGATAGATAGATAGATAGATAGATATGAGATAGATAGATAGATAGATAGATAGATAGATAGATAGATAGATATGAGATAGATATGAGATAGATAGATAGATAGATAGATAGATATGAGAGAGATAGATAGATATGAGAGAGATAGATAGATAGATAGATAGATAGATAGGATAGATATGAGTCTGTTACATTTTATGACGATGATCTATAAATTATAGTGCAGATCCACCAGAAAACAGTAAGGGTATGTTCACACGATAGCAGGCATTTACGGCTGAAATGACAGACTGTTTTCAGAAGAAAACAGCTGCGTCGTTTCAGCCGTAAATGCTCCTCCTCGTAATATACGAGGCGTCTGTGACGCTCGTATATCTTGAGCTGCTCTTCATTGAGTTCAATGAAGAACGGCTCAAATTACGTTGCAAAGAAGTGCCCTGCACTTCTTTGCCGAGGCAGTCAATTTACGCGTCGTCGTTTGACAGCTGTCAAACGACGACGCGTAAATTACAGGTTGTCTGCACAGTACGTCGGCAAACCCATTCAAATGAATGGGCAGATGTTTGCAGACGTATTGTAGCCCTATTTTGAGACGTAAAACGAGGCATAATACGCCTCGTTTACGTCTGAAAATAGGTCGTGTGAACCCAGCCTAAAGGAGCGGACTGAGAAAACATAGGGAGGAAACCAAATTAGGATAAAAATCTTGGTTACCCCACAGAGCAAAAGTATTAGACTTCCCAGGCAGGAACAAAGTTATTTGGGTCTGACTGCGGATTAAGAAATCCTCCCCTAATATTAACAGCCAAAGCTAGTCGCACTACCGGGAGCTCAACTGCTGGACGTACAACAAAGGCTTCTCTACAAGCACTAAAACACTTAAGACTTAGTCTCCAGCTTTCAAGAAAATAAAAAGAACATATCCGCCTTCGATAAAATAAAAAAAGGTTTTAAGTGGAGTTAATAAAACTTTATTTCAGAAAGGTCTTCGTTATATCGGTTTCTGGAGTTTCAGGGGTTTTAACTCATCTTTACCAAACTCCAGAACGGCAAATGTGCCTTGTTATGCAGCTATATGATAAGAGGGGATGTATGCCATTCAGGAGTCTGGGTGGGTGGTATCCTGGCATGGCAGCGGTAATGCTGGTGATATAAGGAGGCAGCGGAGTAACAGGAGCACCTGCCTTATTATAGGGTCCATTATAGCGGCCCCTGTGATGTGGGGAAATGTTACTGGTTTTGGAAGAACGTCTGGTAAAAAAATAAAATACAAAACCAGAGTTCACTCATGTAGGACGCCTCCCGCGCCAGGCGTTCCAAACCACAATTAGACACTCCTTGCGAAAACAGAACACGGCACAGACAGCGACTTCTGTTTTCACCCTCCGCTCTCAGGGTTTCACAAGACAGAAAAGGAACATCAGAAGATTTATTCTCGGGCAAACACAAAACTTCTCCTTTTATTTAACTTTTTTGGACATTGTATTTTGGCTTTCGGTTGAATGAGGTTCATGTGTATATAGGATAGGAGACTATTACTAATATGACAGGACGACGCACCAGTCTTTTCTCTATGGGCACCATCTGACAACTGTGCGTTACCAATTTTGGGGGTAACTGTGATTGGCTAATGTGGATTTTTTTAGCGGACCACCATTTTTTTCCCTCTGCATTCGACAGTTCCACCAGTATAGTCATAAACCTGCACATCGATCTATCTATCTAGTAGTCCTTCTCAGTGAATTATATATATATATATATATATACACACACATACATATACACACACACACACACACATACACACACACACACACACACACACACACACACTCGTCCTCAGTAAATTAGAATATCATCAAAAAGTTAATTTATTTCAGTAATTCAATTCAAAAAGTGTCTCATATTATATAGATTCATTACGCACAGAGGGATCTATTTCCAGCTTTTTTCTCTTTTAATGTTGATGATTATGGTAAAAGTTAATGAAAACCCAAAATTTAGTGTCACAGAAAATTAGAATATTGTATAAGCCCAATTTAAAAAATGATTTTTAATACCGAAATGTCGTCCTACTGAAAAGTCTGTCCAGTATCTGCCCTCAGTACTTGGTCGGGGCTCCGACTCTGCATGAATTACTGCATCAATGCGGCGTGGCATGGGGGCGATCAGCCTGTGGCACTGCTGAGGTATTATTAATGTAGCGTGGCATGGAGGCCATCAGCCTGTGGCACTGCGGAGGTGTTATCAATGCGGCTTGGCATGGGGGCGATCAGCCTGTGGCACTGCTGAGGTGTTATTAATGTAGCGTGGCATGGAGGTGATCAGCCTGTGGCACTGCTGAGGTGTTATCAATGCGGTGTGGCATGGAGGTGATCAGCCTGTGGCACTGCTGAGGTGTGATCAATGCGGTGTGGCATGGAGGTGATCAGCCTGTGGCACTGCTGAGGTGTGATCAATGCGGTGTGGCATGGAGGCGATCAACCTGTGGCACTGCTGAGGTGTTATGGAAGCCCAGGTTGCTTTGATATCGGCCTTCAGCTCGTCTGCATTTTTGGGTCTGGTGTCTCTCATCTTCCTCTTGACGATACCCTATAGATTCTTTATGGGGTTTAGGTCGGGCGAGTTTGCTGGCCAATCAGGCGCAGTGATACTGTGGTTATTACACCAGGTGTTGGCACTTTTGGCAGTGTGGGCAGGTGCCAAGTCCTGCTGGAAAATGAAATCAGCGTCCCCATAAAGCTGTAAGCAGAGGGAAGCATGAAGTGCCGGGAAATGTCCTGCTAGACGCTGCGCTGACTCTGGACCTGATATAACACAGTGACCAACACCAGCAGATGACACGGCCCCCAAACCATCACTGACTGCAGAAACTTCACACTGGAGCGCAGGACACATGGACTGACGCCTCTCCACTCTTCCTCCAGACTCCGGGACTGAGATTTCCAAATGAAATGCAAAATTTACTTTCATTTGATACCAGGACTGTGGACACCGAGCAGCAGACCCGTCATTGTAAAGACTTAGGAAACCTTTGCAGGTGTTTGTGCTGATTCGCTGATTATAGGGTCACACCAGGAGGCGACAATCTGCAACTTTTACCCAATATTCTCATTTTCTGAGACACTAAATTTTGGGTTTTCATTAACTGTTCCCACAATCATCAACATTAAAAGAAAGAACTGCTGGAAATAGATCCCTCCGTGTGTAATGAATCTATCGAATATGTGAGAGACACTTTTTGAATTGAATTACTGAAATAAATTAAACTTTTTGATGATCTTCTAATTGATTGAGGACGAGTATCTATCTCTATTGATCGGTCTATATTTATGTATATATACTCCTCATATGTACAGTAATCCCCTTGCTCTACACTGTGAGGCGCCTGCAGGACACTTATTAACAAGGGAACAGGAAATTAAATGTCTCCCATCACTAAATACAGGATCTATATGAAGAAGTCTCCTCCACCCCAGACTGACAAACAGCAGAGGCTTCACGCCGCGCGTCCTTGTAATATCCACCGCTGTTATTCCAGGGCTTTCTAAATAAGCTCACAACCTGCAGAGAACATTGTGTCCTCAAGGTACAGAGACCTTCCAAATTCTCTGAGCCGCCTAAATACAAGTGCTCATGTTGTGGCTGCGAGATGTGCAGACGCAGGAGGGGGACATTTGTTATCCACCTCGGTGGCCTCGGCCAGGCAGATAGAGCAGAGGTCGTGTCCTCAACTTTATTGTATGATTACAGCCGTCAGGTATAAGGAAGCACGGACGCTTCTTGCAGCAATATACAGATATGGGGTTCATCAATGGCAGCCGTGGAGAATGGGTCCCAGATAAATACATCACATATTACTAGAAGGACTGTGTCATAAGGTGAAATTACATCCCTGACAATAAGCTGATCACAGAGTTTCCACCTGCTTGGACCCTCAGCGATCAGCTGTGATCTGTGGGGAAACCTGGCAGCAAGGGTTCAGTTTCCCTGCAGCGCCACCAGAGGAGAAATGAAGCATTACACAGTGTCCACTCATATCCATGTGTTATCTGTGTAATACAGGACAGAACAGGTCAGGTCAGGTCCTCAAGATAGAGAGAGACAGAGATGCTCTTTGTAACCGCTCTCCACTCTGACCGAGAGATGAAGACCCTGAACAGAAGACCCCCTGCCCCTCTATTATCTCACAAGTCACTAATAGTGTGTATGAAGACGGGTTTTCTATCGCAGACAACCCCTTTAATTATTTTTACCATCTAACAAAAATGTAAGACCCCACTGTTATTTTAGAAGCTGGATGACATTCCACGGACTTGTCACCCAGCTTTCCCAGACTCCTGAAAGGCAAATGGTTACTTAGCTACATGGGAGGAAGCGATGGATTGTCCCTTTTGCTTTAATTCAGGAGACAGACAGGCCGTACCTAGCGCCCAATACTCCCCAGACAGTGGTGTACAAAGAAGAAAGGGGGCCCCCATATTACGATCAACTTGGTTCCCTGTTTATTTCCCCTCCAACCCCTTTCCAAGACTCTTTGCCCAATTTCCCACCCCCTGCTAACAATGGAGTTCCTCTGGGGGCGGGTGTCCTGCACAGGTTCTTGCTGCCCATTAGCAATTGTGATGGAACCAATCAGGGCTGGGCCCCCTCTCTCTAAGGAGCAGTATGGACTGCGACTATAGAATATACGCCCTTGACCATAGAGAACGACTTGTGACACGTTTCTATGATATTCAGAAGTTGTCAGAAATTAAAGCTATAAACAAGTCAAAGACTGATACATTGTAACGGCTGATTGTAACAGTTACATACAAGGTCGGAGAACACAGCACATGGAGATCCTCTGCCAGACACATTTGTATCATGAAGACTTCCAGGAGCCCGGGAGACATGGAAGATGTCGGATTGTGCTGAATTTGAGTTTGGGGCTGACGTTCTCCAGACTCTATATTAAGCCCTCTAGCAGATTCACATTATATATACAATATAACACAGGGATCCTCTGCATTATACCAGAAATCCACAGACCTTCACCCAAGACATAACGACGGTTTTCTTCAATTAGTCTTATGATTAATGGGTTAAAGAGCTACTCAATGAGCGCCATATATTGAAATGTATTATTCTATTTATTTAACGTGGTCTCTCTATTATGTGTCTTCCACTAGATCTGATGGGATCTAGATCTCAATTTATCCTGATCCACCTGGTTCATGAATACAATGCCAGGGAGACAGTGAAGACTGACACAGGTAGGGCAGTACAATAAAGCTGTAATGTTAAGAACTGTCTATTATTGTGTATTTTTATGTCAGGGTCTATGGGAAGATGAGGGGGAACCCTATGGACACTGTGCGGGCTGCCATTAGTGTTGCCATCTACGATCTGTTACCATGGAGGAGACTTTATACAAGACGGCGACTCAAAGAACTTACATTTGGGATCACGTTATGGATTTTTGGGGTGACATTGGTCTTTAAAATGATGTGAAATGTCAGAGATTCGTCACGAGTCCTATCAGCAGGACACTGTGACCTCAGTTCATACCTCACTTGCTTTGATCCCGAATACTTGATCTGTCTGTTTAGATTTGGCAGGAAATATTATTAAATTATAATCTACAGGAATCAGGCGAAGAGAATAATAATATTTTCTGATTGTGCCTCCGGATTCCTTGTACTTATTTCTCTGGGATACGTCGTCTCAGAGCAAACACAGAAATTCCTGCAAATGAAATGGATCACAGACAAAACAAATACAGCGTCTATAAATCACAAGGATCCATGGACACCACCGGGCGGCGCAACCCAGTCAGGATTAAAGGGGCTCCGTACAGGAGCGGATCACCGGGGGTCCCTCTGCCGGTCTAGTGGTCAGTTCTCAGGAGTCCATTGTCCTATATGTAACACAGGCGTGGGCCAGGTATGCCACAGCTACAGAGCCCATGTCATAGCGCTCCACAGTGCCCATGTCATAGCGCTCTACAGTGCCCATGTAATAGTGCTCTACAGTGGCCATGTAATAGTGCTCTACATTGCCCATGTCATAGTGCTCCACAGTGCCCATGTAAAAGCGCTCTACAGTGCCCATGTAAAAGCGCTCTACAGTGCCCATGTAATAGTGCTCTACAGTGCCCATGTAATAGTGCTCTACAGTGCCCATGTAATAGTACTCTACAGTGCCCATGTAATAGTGCTCTACAGTGCCCATGTATAGTGCTCCACAGTGCCCATGTCATAGTGCTCCACAGTGCCCATGTCATAGTGCTCTACAGTGCCCATGTAATAGTGCTCTATATTGCCCATGTCATAGTGCTCCACAGTGCCCATGTAATAGTGCTCTACAGTGCCCATGTAAAAGCGCTCTACAGTGCTCATGTAATAGTGCTATACAGTGCCCATGTAATAGTGCTCCACAGTGCCCATATTATAGCACTCCAGTGCCCATGTAATAGTGCTCTACATTGCCAATGTCATAGTGCTCCACAGTGCCCATGTAATGGTGCTCTACAGTGCCCATGTAAAAGCGCTCTACAGTGCTCATGTAATAGTGCCATACATTGCCCATGTAATAGTGCCATACATTGCCCATGGAATAGTGCCATACATTGCCCACGTAAGAGTAGGGTGAAAACATAACAGTACTATAACATTAAACCATAATAGTCCCATACAGAGATCGAGTAAAAAGGCCATCATATGCTCAAATTACAGTGCGATACAGCAAACACTTAACAGTCCCTTACAGGGACTAAATAAAAGAGCTTTTTAGTGTGCAAATAATAGCATTATACAGTGCCTAAATAATACCACAACTAGTGTCAAAATATGCATATGGGACATGTTGTCAGGGAGGAAATTTAGACTAGACAGGGGCAGTGGAAATGGGCGGTAGAGGTTACGAAATGAAGGCAACTCATAATTCAGCCCCCCTGTAAATGTATTTCTCAAGGCGGAAGGCAGCGATATTCTGGGCGGAGAAGGGAGAGGGGGGGTAGTGTCTCTAAAAAAGCAGGTACAATAGGGTCACAACTACTTCCTAATCCGACACCCCAACAAACAGCCAGGAAATATTTATCAATTCCTCTTTGTTCTATTTGCATTGCTCTCCATTACAGAACCATTACTGTCCTATATAACATCCTAAGTACAAATCCTAAAGCCCCCCCCCCCTTACATCCATAAATTTCACAACAATGTCAAGAATCCACAGAGTTTCCCCCAAGACCCCATCTGACAGGTTAGTGTGGCTATCAGAATGACCTCACATCACCGCTGACCACTCATGACCTACCGCTGCTTAGATAATCTGTGAATTAATCCTGGAGACGACAACACCCAACATATGAGCGCTCACCCTCCTGTGAGCAATGATGAGGTTCTCTATGGACCTGCTAGTAAATGTTATGCATCAAGTTACCCCCATCCTCCATAGGGGACAACGAAGAAAAAATGCAAGTATACTGAAAGTACAGAACTCCCATCCTCCATGGGAGACAATGAAGAAGCGCAAGTACAAAACTCCCATCCTCCATAGGAGACTATGAAGAAGCGCAAGTATAATACAAAGTACAAACCTCCCATCCTCCATAGGAGACAATGAAGAAGCGCAAGTACAAAACTCCCATCCTCCATAGGAGACTATGAAGAAGCGCAAGTATAATACAAAGTACAAACCTCCCATCCTCCATAGGAGACAATGAAGAAGCGCAAGTACAAAACTCCCATCCTCCATAGGAGACTACGAAGAAGCGCAAGTACACTACAAAGTACAAAACTCCCATCCTCCATAGGAGACTACGAAGAAGCGCAAGTACACTACAAAGTACAAAACTTCCATCCTCCATAGGAGACAATGGAGAAGAAGCGCAAGTACACTACAAGTACAAAACAACACATATAATCATATTAATTCTTCATATGCAAATACTCACAAAACTCCATGCATCCAGGGTCAGGCCCTTACACGATGAGCCACTTTGGCGGTTCCCAGTTGAAGGTAAAGCATTGTACGATGCTTATAATCCATTGGGTCATATTTTAGGTCCCGCCATCTTATAGCGCACTTGTATCTGGGTTTGCAGCACGCCACAGGCTTCTAGTTACTTGATACAAAGTATCACGTTTTGTGGAATTCTGCTGCCTTGTAGTGAACTGATAACAATGTATCAATATTGATCAAACTTGTAGAGAAGTTACAATGTCACCAGAACGATGGAACTATCTTTAGACCAATGCCAGGAGATGGATCTTGGGTTAGGAGCGGAGAATGGCCAAGTATGGCTCTGCTGTGCCCTGGCACCCCGGGAAGTGTCTGCCCTCTACACTTGGAAGCCTCCACTTATCAGGCAGTTTTGCTGGAGGAATGTGAGACATTTCAAGCATGAAACATTTCTGACAAGTGCAGCTCTGCCCATCCAGACTGACCCTCCAATACCAGCGGCTCCTGAAAGTAGAACAGCACAACATGCAAACTGACCTTGTTTTACAGAGAGCAGAATCATCCGCAGAGCTCTACTCAGGCCTTATACCTGAAGAATTATCAGCCATTATCTGGGTCACCTACACAGTTCAGAACCACCAATAGCAGCCATAAGCGTGCTCATAGGGGTTGTCACCCAGCTTTCCACACGTCCTGAAGGGCTTACACATCTGCATAGTTATGAAGAGTTCGGCTTGAATAACTGTCAGTCTATACTGTAGCTCTGGGATTCTGTTCATGAACTAGGAGGATCAGGAGGAGTAGAGACATAGGTCCTGCCTATTGTTGCAGTGAATAAATGGCAGGAGGTTTTTGTTAATAAAATGTGTTTTTCACGTGGCTGTGACATGTGGGGGCGACGTTACTCTATGAGAGCAAAAAACACCAAGATCATTCCTGCATTATTTGAAGTAATACTGCCACTGGGGCTCCTAGTAAAGTCTGTCATGGTGCCCTAACCTTGCAAGGGGGTTATGTTGCCACAGGTGCTAATCACAGTCAAAACATGAAATAAATAATGAAAATTCTTTCAACTTCTTCATAATAACAGAAAATATTCCAAAATTTTCCCGGCTGCTCATGTACTGGAGCATAGAGGCTTCCATCAGGTCACTTTTCAACAGAGGTGCAGCTTGAAGGTTCGGGTCCTAGTCAGGGCCGGCTCCAGGTTTATGTGGGCCCTTGAGCGACACAGACTTAGTGGGCCCCTTTGCGGGGAAACTCACGGCGGCAGTAAATTGCCAAAAATCGTCACTTTGTGCCCCCATATAGATGTTAGGCCCTGTTTATGCCCCCATATAAAAGTTAGGCCCCCAGTTTGTACCCCAATAAATTTAGTACCCTCTGTAGATAGTGCCACACAGCCCCCTCCTCCCAGGTACTGGCACACAGCCCCTGACGTCACTGTCTATATATGGACAGTGTTGTCAGGGGCAACGCCAGATCCATAGTCCCGGGCAGAGCACTATTAGCACTCTGCCTGGGAGCGGCGTAGCTAAAGGCTCATGGGCCCTGGTGCAAGAATTCAGCTTAGGCCCCCCTACCCAACACCACCAGACCCCTGCGCACACCTATGCCCAGCTGCCTTGCCCGACAGCCCCCACAGTATAATGAGCCCCCATAGCTGCCCCCCACACCGTATAATACCCCCCATAGCTGACCACCACAGTATAATGATTCCCATAGCTGCCCCCACACAGTATAATACCCCAGTAGCTGACCACCACAGTATAATGATTCCCATAGCTGCCCCCACACAGTATAATACCCCAGTAGCTGACCACCACAGTATAATGCTTCCCATAGCTGCCCCCCACAGTATAAATCCACCACACAGTATAATGCCACCCATAGCTGTCCCCACACAGTATAATGTCCACCATAGCTGCCTCCACACAGTATAATGCCCCCATAGCTGCCTCCACACAGTATAATGTCCCCCATAGCTGCCTTCACAAAGTATAATGCCCCCATAGCTGACCACCAGTATAATGCTCCCCATAGCTGCGCACCACACACTATAATACCCCCCGATAGCTGCCCCCACACAATATAATGCCCCCCATAGCTGCGTACACACAGTATAATGCCCCATAGCTACCTCCCCACAGTATAATGCCCCTATAGCTGCCCCCATAGCTCCCCCCTACACAGTATAATGCCCCCCATAGCTGACCACCACAGTATAATGCCCCCCATAGCTGACCACCACAGTATAATGCTCCCCGTAGCTGCCCCATGTAGTATAATACCCCCCATAGCTGACCACCACAGTATAATGCTCCCTGTAGCTGCCCCACACAGTATAATGCCCGCGACAGCTGCACCATACAGTATAATGCCCCATACCGTATAATGTCCCCCAAAGCTGCACCATACAGTATAATGCCCCTCATAGCTACACCATACAGTATAATGCCCCCATAGCTGCACCATACAGTATAATGCCCCTCATAGCTACACCATACAGTATAATGCCCCCATAGCTGCACCATACAGTATAATGCCCCCTCAGCAGCTACAATAGGACCCCCCTCCCATACCCAGTATAATGCCCCCATATGTACCTAATAGAAAAAAACAAACATAATTACCTACCTACTGACGTGGGGAGGATCCTTCTCCTCCTCTCCACTGTCCTGTGAGTGACTCGTCGCAGACAGGCGATAGGTAGTGACCTCCCTACATTGCGCCTGCCTGTGCCGAGCTGCTCACGGCACAGTGAATTCTGAATTGAGGCGGGACCAGCGCGACCAGGCTGGGACACTCCTCTGGTCCCGGCATCGCTGTCCATATTCACCGTCCATATATGGACAGCGATATCAGGGGCTTTCCCACAGACGGAGTCCTGGAGCAGAGCCGCTAGTGCTCTGCCTAGGAACCCGCTCCTTCTTACATCACTGTCCATATATGGACAGCGATGCCTTAACGACGGCAGTGTCAGCACCCGGCCACTTGCCCGGGTTTGCCGGGTGCTGACGCCGGCCCTGGTCCTAGTGAAAAATCTGCACCAGCCCCCTCCCTGAAACAGCAGGGTGTAGCTATAGAAGTCGCACCTTGGGCCTGGTGACGGACAAGGATTTTAAAGGCTCCTATGTTACATAAGAAGACACCAATACTATAAATGGCACATGGTAGGGTGGGGGTCCCTTTTACAGATTTTTCATTTGGTCCCAGTAACGTTAAGTTACACCTCTATAATGCAGCCAATATTAGCAACAAGAGAGGGGGCATTTAATATGAGGGTCACACCACCACTCTGTCCCCCATACATTTAGAAGAAGGGAATGAGCCAGCCCTGGGACCTTCTGTGCCGACATGGGAGGGGGATGTAGACACGTCCTTTATAATACTAGTCTGCTTATATCAAATTTTTGGTCAGGTTCCAGGGCCTGAGTGCGACCACAATCTCTGCACCCCCTATAGTTATGCCCCTGGTTGGTTACATCATGAGCGTCCGATTAAGATTAAACACAGCTGCCAGGTAAACTGAGGATAAAATAATACAGACGCAGAATTATATATTTTGGGTGGAGTTACCCTTCAAATACATATTAAAAAAAAATTAATAACGGTCTTGGCTGAAGACCTAGTTATTTTATATTAGTAATGAGAGAACGACCATAAAAATGTAACCCATATGTGACCCTCATAGTCTCGTCCCTAGATCTCAGTATAAGACGCAGAAAACAATAATGGATTACATTTCACATGTAACCGATACAATGCGGCCAATGTTTCCTCTGTATCCCACGTATCCTGCCGCCAAACCAGAGGTGAGGAGAGAATGAATACTCCCCAGCACCGGACGGACTGAACGGATATCATTCCTGTACAAGAGCCCAGAATCATCGGACATTAACACGATTTACTGAATTATGTTTTCACTCCAAGAGAGAAAGTTGGGAAAATAAGATAAAAGACAAAAGCAAGAAGCTCAACAAGTCACATCTTAATAACACAATGTAATGGTTACATTTATTATACAGCTCTTACAGCACCTTACTGACATCATCAGCTCCAAGAGAAGGATTACACTAAACAAACCAGTCCAATATGAAAAATCTATTATCTGTCCATAGGGGGCAATTTTATAGTAGTTATAGTCTTGTATATAGGAGCAGTATTATAGTAGTTATATTTTTGTATATAAGGGCAGTATTATAGTAGTTATATTCTTGTATATAGGGGCAGTATTATAGTAGTTATATTCTTGTATATAGGAGCAGTATTATAGTAGTTATATTCTTGTATATAGGGGGCAGTATTATAGTAGTTATATTCTTGTATATAGGAGGCAGTATTATAGTAGTTATATTCTTGTATATAGGGGGCAGTATTATAGTAGTTATATTCTTGTATATAGGGGGCAGTATTATAGTAGTTATATTCTTGTATATAGATGGCAGTGTTATAGTAGTTATATTCTTGTATATAGGGGACAGTATTATAGTAGTTATATTCTTGTATATAGGGGACAGTATTATAGTAGTTATATTCTTGTATATAGGGGGCAGTATTATAGTAGTTATATTCTTGTATATAGGGGACAGTATTATAGTAGTTATATTCTTGTATATAGGGGGCAGTATTATAGTAGTTATATTCTTTTATATAGGGGCAGTATTATAGTAGTTATATTCTTGTATATAGGAGAAGTATTATAGTAGTTATAGTCTTGTATATAGGAGCAGTATTATAGTAGTTATATTCTTGTATGTAGGGGGCAATATTATAGTAGTTATATTCTTGTATATAGGAGCAGTATTATAGTAGTTATAGTCTTGTATATAGGGGCAATATTATAGTAGTTCTATTCTTGTATATAGGAGCAGTATTATAGTAGTTATATTCTTGTATAGAGGGGCAGTATTATAGTAGTTATATTCTTGTATATAGGAGCAGTATTATAGTAGTTATATTCTTGTATATAGGGGGCAGTATTATAGTAGTTATATTCTTGTATATAGGGAGGCAGTATTATAGTAGTTATATTCTTGTATATAGGGGCAGTATTATAGTAGTTATATTCTTGTACATAGGGAGCGGTATTATAGTAGTTATATTCTTGTATATAGGGAGGCAGTATTATAGTAGTTATATTCTTGTATATAGGGGCAGTATTATAGTAGTTATATTCTTGTACATAGGGAGCGGTATTATAGTAGTTATATTCTTGTATATAGGGGGCAGTATTATAGTAGTTATATTCTTGTATATAGGGGCAGTATTATAGTAGTTATATTCTTGTATATAGGGGGCAGTATTATAGTAGTTATATTCTTGTATATAGGAGGCAGTATTATAGAAGTTATATTCTTGTATATAGGAGGCAGTATTATAGTAGTTATATTCTTGTATATAGGGGGCAGTATTATAGTAGTTATATTCTTGTATATGGGAGCAGTATTATAGTAGTTATATTCTTGTATATAGGGGGCAGTATTATAGCAGTTATATTCTTGTATATAGGAGCAGTATTATAGTAGTTATATTCTTGTATATAGAGGGCAGTATTATAGTAATTATATTCTTGTATATAGGGAGGCAGTATTATAGTAGTTATATTCTTGTATATAGGGGCAGTATTAAAGTAGTTATATTCTTGTATATAGGGAGGCAGTATTATAGTAGTTATATTCTTGTATATAGGGGCAGTATTATAGTAGTTATATTCTTGTATATAGGGGCAGTATTATAGTAGTTATATTCTTGTATATAGGAGGCAGTATTATAGAAGTTATATTCTTGTATATAGGAGGCAGTATTATAGTAGTTATATTCTTGTATATAGCGGGCAGTATTATAGTAGTTATATTCTTGTATATGGGAGCAATATTATAGTAGTTATATTCTTGTATATAGGAGGCAGTATTATAGTAGTTATATTCTTGTATATGGGAGCAGTATTATAGTAGTTATATTCTTGTATATAGGGATCAGTATTATAGTAGTTATATTCTTATATATAGGAGGCAGTATTATAGTAATTATATTCTTGTATATAGGAGGCAGTATTATAGTAGTTATATTTTTGTATATATGAGCAGTATTATAGTAGTTATATTCTTGTATACAGGAGGCAGTAGTATAGTAGTTATATTCTTGTATATAGGGGATAGTATTATAGTAGTTATATTCTTATATATAGGGGTAGTATTATAGTAGTTATATTCTTGTATATAAGAGCAGTAGTATCGTAGTTATATTCTTGTATATAAGAGCAGTAGTATCGTACTTATATTCTTGTATATAGGGGGCAGTATTATAGTAGTTATATTCTTGTATATAGGAGCAGTGTTATAGCAGTTATGTTCTTGTATATAGGGGGCAGTATTATAGTAGTTATATTCCTGGATATAGGGTCAGTATTATAGTAGTTATATTCTTGTATATAGGAGGCAGTATTATAGTAGTTATATTCTTGTATATATGAGCAGTATTATAGTAGTTATATTCTTGTATACAGGAGGCAGTAGTATAGTAGTTATATTCTTGTATATAGGGGATAGTAGTATAGTAGTTATATTCTTGTATATAGGGGCAGTATTATAGTAGTTATATTCTTGTATATAGGAGCAGTATTATAGTAGTTATTATTTTGTATATTGGAACAGTATTATAGTAGTTATATTCTTGTATATAGGAGCAGTATTCTAGTAGTTATATTCTTGTATATACAGGTATTAGCATAGTAGTTATAGTCTTGTATATAGGGGCAGTATTATAGTAGTTATATTCGTGTATATAGGAGCAGTATTATAGTAGTTATATTCTTGTATATAGGGGCAGTATTATAGTAGTTATATTCTTGTACATAAGGGGCAGTATTATAGTAGCTATATTCTTGTATATAGGGACAGTATTATAGTAGTTATATTCTTGTACATAGGGGCAGTATTATAGTAGTTATATTCTTGTATACAGGAGTAGTGTTATAGTAGTTATATACTTGTATATAGGGGATAGTATTATAGTAGTTATATTCTTGTATATAGGGGCAGTATTATAGTAGTTATATTCTTGTATATAGGGGCAGTATTATAGTAGTTATATTCTTGAATATAGAGGCAGTATTATAGTAGTTATATTCTTGTACATAAGGGGCAGTATAATAGTAGTTATATTCTTGTATATAGGAGCAGTATTATAGTAGTTATATTCTTGTATAAAGGGGTATTAGTATAGTAGTTATATTCTTGTATATACAGGTATTAGTATAGTAGTTATATTCTTGTATATAGGACTAGTATTATAATAGTTTTATTCTTGTATATAGGGGGCAGTATTATACTAGTTATATTCTTGTATAGAAGGGATAGTATTATAGTAGTTATATTCTTGTATATAGGGGCAGTATTATAGTAGTTATATTCTTGTACATAAGGGGCAGTATTATAGTATCTATATTCTTGTACACAGGGGGAAGTATTATAGTAGTTATATTCTTGTATACAGGAGCAGTGTTATAGTAGATATATACTTGTATTTAGGGGCAGTATTATAGTAGTTATATTCCTGTATATAGGGGGCAGTATTATAGTAGTTATATTCTTGTACATAAGGGGCAGTATTATAGTAGTTATATTCTTGTATATAGGGGCAGTATTATAGTAGTTATATTCTTGTATATAGGGGCAGTATTATAGTAGTTATATTCTTTTATATACGAGCAGTATTATAGTAGTTATATTCTTGTATATAGGAGCAGTATTATAGTAGTTATATTCTTGTATTTAGGGGCAGTATTATAGTAGTTATATTCATGCATATAGGGGGCAGTATTATAGTAGTTATATTCTTGTACATAAGGGGCAGTATTATAGTAGTTATATTCTTGTATATAGGGGCAGTATTATAGTAGTTATATTCTTGTATATAGGGGCAGTATTATAGTAGTTATATTCTTGTATATAGGGACAGTATTATAGTAGTTATATTCTTGTATATACGGGGCAGTATTATAGTAGTAATATTCTTGTATATAGAAGGCAGCATTATAGTAGTTATATAGGAGCAGTATTATAGTAGTTATATTCTTGCATATAGGAGCAGTATTATAGTAGTTATATTCTTGTATATAGGAGCAGTATTATAGTAGTTATATTCTTGTATATAGGGGCAGTATTATAGTAGTTATATTCTTGTATATAGGGGGCAGTATTATAGTAGTTATATTCTTGCATATAGGGGGCAGTATTATAGTAGTTATATTCTTGCATATAGGGGCAGTATTATAGTAGTTATATTCTTGAATATAGGGGCAGTATTATAGTAGTTATATTGTTGTATATAGGAGCAGTATTATAGTAGTTATATTCTTGTATATAGGAGCAGTAGTATCGTAGTTATATTCTTAAATATAGGGGGCAGTATTATAGTAGTTATTCTTCTATATAGGAGCAGTATTATAGAAGTTATAATATTGTATATAGGAGCAGTATTATAGTAGTTATATTCTTGTATATAGGGGCAGTATTATAGTCATTATATTCTTGTATATAGGAGCAGTAGTATCGTAGTTATATTCTTAAATATAGGGGGCAGTATTATAGTAGTTATTCTTCTATATAGGAGCAGTATTATAGAAGTTATAATATTGTATACAGGAGCAGTATTATAGTAGTTATATTCTTGTATATATGAGCAGTAGTATCGTAGTTATATTCTTAAATATAGGGGGCAGTATTATAGTAGTTATATTCTTGCATATAGGGGGCAGTATTATAGTAGTTATATTCTTGCATATAGGGGCAGTATTATAGTAGTTATATTCTTGAATATAGGGGCAGTATTATAGTAGTTATATTGTTGTATATAGGAGCAGTATTATAGTAGTTATATTCTTGTATATATGAGCAGTAGTATCGTAGTTATATTCTTAAATATAGGGGGCAGTATTATATTAGTTATATTCTTGTATATAGGAGGCAGTATTATAGTAGTTATATTATTGTATATAGGAGCAGTATTATAGTAGTTATATAGGAGCAGTATTATAGTAGTTATATTCTTGCATATAGGAGCAGTATTATAGTAGTTATATTCTTGTATATAGGAGCAGTATTATAGTAGTTATATTCTTGTATATAGGGGCAGTATTATAGTAGTTATATTCTTGTATATAGGGGGCAGTATTATAGTAGTTATATTCTTGCATATAGGGGGCAGTATTATAGTAGTTATATTCTTGCATATAGGGGCAGTATTATAGTAGTTATATTCTTGTATATAGGGGGCAGTATTATAGTAGTTATATTCTTGTATATAGGGGCAGTATTATAGTAGTTATTTTTTTGTATATTGGAGCAGTATTATAGTAGTTATATTCTTGTATATAGGAGCAGTATTATAGTAGTTATATTCTTGTATATAGGGGGCAGTATTATAGTAGTTATATTCTTGTATATAGGGGGCAGTATTATAGTAGTTATATTCTTGTATATATGGGGACAGTATTATAGTAGTTATATTCTTGTATATAGGGGCAGTATTATAGTAGTTATATTCTTGTATATAGGGGGCAGTATTATAGTAGTTATATTCTTGTATATATGGGGACAGTATTATAGTAGTTATATTCTTGTATATAGGGGCAGTATTATAGTAGTTATATTCTTGTATATAGGGGGCAGTATTATAGCAGTTATATTCTTGTATATAGGAGCAGTATTATAGTAGTTATATTCTTGTACATATATGGCAGTATTATAGTAATTATATATTTGTCCTTAGAGGGCAGTATTGTCAGTCCCTGGAATTACCCTTTAATGGTTGTATTAGATAAATAGATGTGATGTCACCAGCTCCAAGGGTATTGACAAATATACCATTCTATCAGACCAAAAAATGGCTTTCCCCAGGTTCAATGACATACATACAGATAGGAGAATACATTCCTTATACGTGGGGGTGATCATTTTCATTGGATGTGCAGAGACAACATTTTCCCATAATAATTTGATGGACATTATTAATGATTTACCGCGCTTTATAGGGGAAGTATCAGATAAAAGCAGCCTTATCTCCTAGGATCATTACACACCTTCTTATGCCCTGATTTTTCACGCATTGCACACTTTACTCTTCGTACTTTGACCCAACGCTGGGGACGAGGAGACTTTTCATGGGATTTGGCTGCAGAAACTTCTTATTTGTATGAGTTGGCAGACAGAGCTTCCATTTCCAGTGTTCCATGTGTTAGAAAATAATTAGAGACAGTTGTTTGTAATCTGTTTCATATAATTATCGTTACTCTTCTCTATGATTTATCGTGCAATTAAAGGAGTCGAGGGCTGGTCCACAGGTCAACCTGCTGTAGGTAATTCAGAACGAGCTACGTGCGAGGTTTCCTCGGGTTTAGCAGAATTGTACAGATCTGCTGAAGGCTTTAATATAATACAATATAACGTAATATTCATATGTAGCGGGCGAGTGACAAGTCAGGAAGCAAAGATTGCAAAAAGTGGGCTCCCACCTACACTGTGCCATTTTGTCTTCCTATGTGGCAGAGCGGCTTATTGACCCCCTCAGGCACCATGGTCCATGTGCGGCTGCTACCTCTGCACCCCTATAGCTGCACCCCTGTAAGCCCCATCAATCAAGAGTTGGGAGAACATCACAGAACCTTCTTGGTCTTTGGACTACCACAGATATCACCCTTATAACATATCTGAGTTGTATCAAAGATGGCGGGTGACATATATCATACATGCACCTATAGGTCTACTACTTAATGGTAATGATGTGACCAATCTAACATTTTAGATCTTACAAAAAGTTTGATGGTTTCAAACTTTTGACTCAACCAAAATAAAATTTAGGACCCCCTGGTTTAAAGGTACATTTAAAAGTTTATTTATTTCTTACATTTTTGGGGTGTTACCAGCCAAAATGGAGCTTACAGTGACACAATTTGGGATTCAAATATTGGTGAATATGTTCACTTTATATGAAGAGCTACGATATTGACTTTTGCAGTATTCGAGTGGTGTGACTACCATAGTCCCTATTTATCTCAGTAGGGGTGCGCCAATGTTGCAGTAGTACAATTCAATGCATTGTTATGGGGCGGCTAAAGTCGCCGTCTAGGGCTAGGCTATAAATATACTGGACATGTAGAATGCACTCACAATGGAGCGTTTTGTGCACAGCTGGGTCTGTAAGGAATAAATGTGCGGATTAAAACCGGAGACACTAATAAGGTGGTAATCACATGACAGCGCGGCAGTTTATCCTCTCTAAGAATATCACAACATTCATCGGCTAAGAATGAGTCTATTGTCTGATGACAGAAATCCTATTGTGCCGAGGTTTCTACAAACACAAGTTTTTTTTTTACTTTAACGAGGCTACACAATGTTATCCTCTCGCATAAACATTGTGACATTGGTGAACTACAACCCCCAGAAAAATCTACTCCTTTCGCTATCTACAATTTTCATTAATTGGTGTTTCCATAACACCTCTTATCGCCCCCTTATGGCTAGATAACAGAGAAAATTCCACTTACTATACACTGTAGCTCTAGTTTGCTGCTGGGTTGGAGAATACACATTGGAATTGCTTAAAAGGTTATTTTCCAAATATAATGTAGGCTATGACAGGACGGGCCACCATGAGTACAGCTGTTCACCATGTTGTACCAGGGGCAGGTAGTGACCACACTTGGTTTGGATAATATCAGTAACAGAATTAACTTTTCCCTAAGAAATTTCTTGCAGATATAGAAAATGGTTCAAGGTCTGTCCCTTCTCTTGCGGAACGTCATAGAGATAAACACTTCTGCTGCTCAGGGATCGTTCAGCCTAATTTTTCTGTAAAACTTAAGGAGGTTTTATATTCTAACTCTTAGGGAATCTTCCAACTTATCTGCATATAAAATAAGGAGCCTGAGTTTCTGTAATAATAATTACTGTAAACTGGGGTCAGGTACTGGGTGCTACAGTGAATTAGGCACTATGGGCACTACAGCGAGTCAGGCACTACAGCGAGTCAGGCGCTATGGGCACTACAGCGAGTCAGGCGCTATGGGCACTACAGCGAGTCAGGCGCTATGGGCACTACAGCGAGTCAGGCGCTATGGGCACTACAGCGAGTCAGGCGCTATGGGCACTACAGCGAGTCAGGCGCTATGGGCACTACAGCGAGTCAGGCGCTATGGGCACTACAGCGAGTCAGGCGCTATGGGCACTACAGCGAGTCAGGCGCTATGGGCACTACAGCGAGTCAGGCGCTATGGGCACTACAGCGAGTCAGGCGCTATGGGCACTACAGCGAGTCAGGCGCTATGGGCACTACAGCGAGTCAGGCGCTATGGGCACTACAGCGAGTCAGGCGCTATGGGCACTACAGCGAGTCAGGCGCTATGGGCACTACAGCGAGTCAGGCGCTATGGGCACTACAGCGAGTCAGGCGCTATGGGCACTACAGCGAGTCAGGCGCTATGGGCACTACAGCGAGTCAGGCGCTATGGGCACTACAGCGAGTCAGGCGCTATGGGCACTACAGCGAGTCAGGCGCTATGGGCACTACAGCGAGTCAGGCGCTATGGGCACTGCAGCGAGTCAGGCGCTATGGGCACTACAGTTTGTCAGGCACTACAGTGAGTCAGGCGCTATGGGCACTAGAGCGAGTCAGGCGCTATAGGCACTACAGTTTGTCAGGCACTACAGTGAGTCAGGCGCTATGGGCACTAGAGCGAGTCAGGCGCTATAGGCACTAGAGCGAGTCAGGCGCTATGGGCACTAGAGCGAGTCAGGCGCTATGGGCACTAGAGCGAGTCAGGCGCTATGGGCACTAGAGCGAGTCAGGCGCTATGGGCACTAGAGCGAGTCAGGCGCTATGGGCACTAGAGCGAGTGAGGCGCTATGGGCACTAGAGCGAGTCAGGCGCTATGGGCACTAGAGCGAGTCAGGCGCTATGGGCACTACAGCGAGTCAAGCGCTATGGGCACTACAGCGAGTCAAGCGCTATGGGCACTACAGCGAGTCAGGCGCTATGGGCACTACAGCGAGTCAGGCGCTTAGGGCACTACAGCGAGTCAAGCGCTATGGGCACTACAGCGAGTCAGGCGCTATGGGCACTACAGCGAGTCAGGCGCTATGGGCACTACAGCGAGTCAGGCGCTATGGGCACTACAGCGAGTCAGGCGCTATGGGCACTACAGCGAGTCAGGCGCTATGGGCACTACAGCGAGTCAGGCGCTATGGGCACTACAGCGAGTCAGGCGCTATGGGCACTACAGCGAGTCAGGCGCTATGGGCACTACAGCGAGTCAGGCACTACAGTGAGTCTGGCACTGCAGTGAGTCGGGCACTGCAGTGAGTCAGGCACTGCAGTGAGTCAGGCACTGCAGTGAGTCAGGCACTATGGGCACTACAGTGAGTCAGGCACTATGGGCACTACAGTGAGTCAGGCGTTATGGGTACTACAGTGAGTCAGGCACTATGGGCACTACAGTGAGTCAGGCACTATGGGCACTACAGTGAGTCAGGCACTATGGGCACTACAGTGAGTCAGGCACTATGGGCACTACAGTGAGTCAGGCACTATGGGCACTACAGTGAGTCAGGCACTATGGGCACTACAGTGAGTCAGGTACCATGTGCACTATAGTAAATCAGACTCTAGAAGTGCTACAGTGAATAAAACACTATGACACTACGGTGAATATAGCAATATGAGCGCCACAGTGAGGCCGGCAATGCAATGAGTCTGGCTTCATAGTATAACCAGCAGTGGTTTGCTCAGTATTCAAGGATTAGGCTTACATCTGTAAACACTCGTCCCATGTACCTGTCTCTCTCAACCATTTCTATGTAGGGGAGAGGGCGACAATTTGCTTTCCGCCTCAGGGAGCAGAAAGACTAGAACCAACCCTGGTGAAAGCTTTGCGTTATCTACATAATCCAGATCTAATTAGAAGTGGCCGGATCACCAGGCTTCCGGTTTGTGTTATGACACATATTATTTAACGGCAATAAATAAAGATTAATACCCGAGCCGTAGAATGAGTTTGTCAGTAAGAATGGAACGTAGGTGTCCTGCGCTGCACACACAATATCCACGGATCTCATCATCTTCCGGAGTCATTTACTAGATCAGGGAATAGTCCACACTGAATTCTTTCATACTTAGAAGTCTACACAGCAATATTATTCAACAAACATACAGCAATTGCTGTGGCTGCCGTCATCTATAGCTGCTAATATAGAGACGTATGGGGAAGGCGGACAAGGCTTGGTAATAGTCATTAGGCACAATCCCCCTACAGTTACTGGTATATATGGTGTCAGGAGTAATGTAACAAATGAAGAACAGGAAAAACAAAACTTCCGCTTGACACAAAATTCCAATTTGACCGTCCACCGACACATTTCATAGACCGTCACACTCCAAACGGGAAACAGTTTCCCTATTACACGCAATATGACCAACTATAAGGATATGTACACGTCTTATTTTCAGCCGTTTTTGGAGGATGAACGCCTCCAAACATCTGCCCATTGGGAAAAACGGCGCTTCGTTCCGACAGGGCGTTTTTTTTACACGGCTGTTTGTAAAAATGGAACGTAAAAAAACCCCCGCAAAAAGAAGTGCCTGCTCCAATAACGGCCGTAAAAAACTATTTAAAAAAGGCTGAAAATCAGAGGCGGTTTTCCTTCAAAACGGCTCCATATTTGACAGCCGTTTTTCGTTTGCCGTGTGAACAGAGCCTAAGTGACGCCAAGAAATTTAGCTGCGACGAGTGTTATTTTCACGAGAAGGTCATACCAGCAGTAACTAATATTAATAAATATTCCAATACAAAATAATAAAAAAAACATGGGTTGGCGGTAATTTGTGCCAACCTTAGGGCCCATTCACACAAACGTGATTTCAATGGGGCCGTTCACACATGCAGGAGTTTTTACGCACCTACGCGCCCACTAAAGTCAATGGGTGGGTGAAAACCACACACGGATGCAGATTCGTGTGCGGTGCGTAATTTGCGCATCAATTCCTTTGAAAAAAAAAAAGTGCTTTGCGAGTGTGCATGAAAAACGCAAGCCACTCGCCAAGCACACTGATGCATAACGCAACACACATGGACAGATTTACGCACGTTTTTTACACGCGTAAATCTGTCACGCTCGTGTGAATGTAGCCTTAGGCCCTGTTCACACTGAGGTTTTTTTTTTTACAGATTATTGATTAAAATGAACGGACTGTCCATTTAATACACCTACGTTCCGGCTCCGAAGCAAGAGACCCTCTTTGTAGTTGCTCTAGTGTCCTGAATGGGGGTATCCACATTGTTAACTCAGAATCCCCTATTTAACAACAGGTTCTCTAACCAGACAACCCCTTTAGAATCATTTCTGATGACAGGTTCCCTTTAAGACAATGAGAGCGCAGGTTGCCCTCGCATCATTGTTTTCTGTTCATGTTGTCTGCGTTCTGGGGTAATAAAAATTTTATTTGTCTTGTATTTATTAGTTTGGGGTCCGCGCAGACACGGTCATACAGGTAGTCCGTTATTATGGGGTCTGCACATGCAATTGAAAATTCTTCCATTATGTTCACACAGAGTTTTTTGGCGCTGTTTTTGACGTGGAAACCGCGTCAAAAAACGTCCGAAAACGCCTCCAATTGATTTTAATGGGAGATGGAGGCGTTCCTTATCCCGTGAGCGGAAAAAAACGCTCATGGGAAAAAGAAGCGGCATGCCCTTTCTTCAGGCGTTTCCGTCACTGACTTCCCATTAACATCAATGAGAGGCAGATAAAGTGGTTTTCTAAGCGTTTTTTTTCCCCGCGGCGCTCAATGGCCACGGCCAAAAAACGCAGCAAAAAAAGCGGCAAAGAGAATGCAGGCAGGAAGGAAATCCTGAAGGAATTTTGAGGCAGATTTTTACACCTCTAAGTGAACTAGGTTGTGCCCGTTAAAACGCGTCTTGGATGCTGCTGCGCAGATGTTGAGTAATCAGTAACGAGGCTTGTATACGAGGTTTTACTGTGTGAACGCGCCTGTGTGCGGCCTTTCATCATCCCCCTAATTACACCAGGGAGGGATGGGATGGACGGGAATATAGGAGGATCCCAGTGAGCGCTGGGTGTGTGGTGCGGATCCAGTGAAACTGAAATAAATCTTTTCATGTGATACTGAGGTCACAGCTACTTTATTCCCGGCCCTTTCACTAAAAGCCTTTCCAGATGTTGCAGCCGTTTGCTGGTGAATATGCAGGACCGCAGCGTAAAGTTATCACATGCAGGAGGCTATTTCAGGATCCATAAATGGCAGCCACAGATGCAACATGATAATTACAGGGGTCAACGTATACCATATATAATCATCTCACCAGTCATGGCTTTGTTTCTTGCACTACCCCTATCTGGAAGGGATCTATAGCATGGTTCAGCTAGAGCTCCTGGTCCATGAATAGAATTCCAGAACTACAGTGAAGACTGACACATACATTTATATGGCATTCAGCATCATGGTATAGATTTATCTCTATGATACCATTTTAACTTACTGGATATTTCTAGATATTTAGGACAGGGTCACACCAAAACACTTTACAGCACTGCCGATCTCGGGTTAGAGTTGGTCCAAGGGCAGAAGGCAGCACCCTATTTTGATATGGGCCTCGTTCTGCTGTGTGCACACCAAAGGCCTTTGAATTTTTCCTATTTTTATACCAACTGGGATGTAGCCTGATCATTGAAAACTTGAGTATTGAGGATTTAAAGGGGAACTTCACCCAGGGACAAAACTCATCCTGCACACTCTGAATCAAGAGGGGATTACATTCTGCAGTATAAATGATGAGATTCTCATGGGTAACAGCCAGCAGAAAGGGGTCACCACTGTTGTACGCTCGAAATGGGCCGAGAATAGGTGTCACTTTACTTCCCCCACAGCAGTCAATCATTAAAATGTAAAGGCTTAAGATTCCCAAATTCACATAAACACCCAATGCAGTGTGAGTGTCTGACGTAACAAGACTCGCTGCATCTTCAGGGTTATGAAATGAGCTGGCACAGCGGAGGTTGGTATTTTTCAGCAATGCAGATTCCAGTAACTTCTTCACTGTTTTACTCCTTAATCCACATGTTATAAAGCCGCTCGAAGGTCGTAACGTTGTGAACAAACATGCCCAGGATTGCAACAGTAATTTAAAACAACGTAATGTAAATGCCAGGCGTTGTTCTGCTTGGCACAGACAGAGAAGATGAGCAACGGAAAAATGCAAAACTTTAATAAACTGCAAAACACAAAGGGCAGGTAGAAAAATAATAATATGCTGTATACCCTCACAGGTACAAAGAGCAAGCTCTCCGACACAGCAGAGTAACCGACAGGCTCGTAATCCTTGTGGATATGTACAATGTTGATTATTAGACGTAAAACATATGTCCAGCTTTAAATACAATGTTACAGTTTACACATATTATTACTTATTTACTTTACAAATGTATTACATTATTTATCCTGTACTGATCCGGAGTTATATCCTGTATTATACTCCAGAGCTGCACTCACAATTCTGCTGGTGGAGTCACTGTGTACATACATTACATTATTTATCCTGTACTGATCCTGAGTTACATCCTGTATTATACTCCAGAGCTGCACTCACTATTCTGCTGGTGGAGTCACTGTGTACATACATTACATTACTTATCCTGTACTGATCCTGAGTTACATCCTGTATTATACTCCAGAGCTGCACTCACTATTCTGCTGGTGGAGTCACTGTTTACATACATTGCATTACTTATCCTGTACTGATCCGGAGTTATATCCTATGTTATACTCCAGAGCTGTACTCACTATTCTGCTGGTGCAGTCACTGTTTACATACATTGCATTACTTATCCTGTACTGATCCGGAGTTATATCCTATGTTATACTCCAGAGCTGTACTCACTATTCTGCTGGTGGAGTCACTGTTTACATACATTGCATTACTTATCCTGTACTGATCCGGAGTTATATCCTATGTTATACTCCAGAGCTGCACTCACTATTCTGCTGGTGGAGTCACTGTTTACATACATTGCATTACTTATCCTGTACTGATCCTGAGTTATATCCTATGTTATACTCCGGATCTGCACTCACTATTCTGCTGGTGGAGTCACTGTGTACATGCATTACATTACTTATCCTGTACTGATCCGGAGTTATATCCTATGTTATACTCTGGATCTGCACTCACTATTCTGCTGGTGGAGTCACTGTGTACATGCATTACATTACTTATCCTGTACTGATCCGGAGTTACATCCTGTATTATACTCCAGAGCTGCACTCACTATTCTGCTGGTGAAGTCACTGTGTACATACATTGCATTACTTATCCTGTACTGATCCGGAGTTATATCCTATGTTATACTCCAGAGCTGCACTCACTATTCTGCTGGTGGAGTCACTGTGTACATACATTGCATTACTTATCCTGTACTGATCCGGAGTTATATCCTGTATTATACTCCAGAGCAGCACTCACTATTCTGCTGGTGGAGTCACTGTGTACATACATTACTTATCCTGTACTGATCCTGAGTTATATCCTGTATTATACTCCAGAGCAGCACTCACTATTCTGCTGGTGGAGTCACTGTGTACATACATTACATTACTTATCCTGTACTGATCCGGAGTTATATCCTGTATTATACTCCAGAGCTGCCCTCACTAATCTGCTGGTGGAGTCACTGTGTACATACATTACATTACTTATCCTGTACTGATCCTGAGTTATATCCTGTATTATACTCCAGAGCTGCACTCACTATTCTGCTGGTGGAGTCACTGTGTACATACATTACATTACTTATCCTGTACTGATCCGGAGTTATATCCTGTATTATACTCCAGAGCTGCACTCACTATTCTGCTGGTGGAGTCACTGTGTGCATACATTACATTACTTATCCTGTACTGATCCTTAGTTACATCCTATGTTATACTCCAGAGCTGAACTCACTATTCTGCTGGTGGAGTCACTGTGTACATACATTACATTACTTATCCTGAACTGATCCTGAGTTATATCCTGTATTATACTCCAGAGCAGCACTCACTATTCTGCTGGTGGAGTCACTGTGTACATACATTACATTACTTATCCTGTACTGATCCGGAGTTATATCCTGTATTATACTCCAAAGCTGCCCTCACTAATCTGCTGGTGGAGTCACTGTGTACATACATTACATTACTTATCCTGTACTGATCCTGAGTTATATCCTGTATTATACTCCAGAGCTGCACTCACTATTCTGCTGGTGGAGTCACTGTGTACATACATTACATTACTTATCCTGTACTGATCCGGAGTTATATCCTGTATTATACTCCAGAGCTGCACTCACTATTCTGCTGGTGGAGTCACTGTGTGCATACATTACATTACTTATCCTGTACTGATCCTTAGTTACATCCTATGTTATACTCCAGAGCTGCACTCACTATTCTGCTGGTGGAGTCACTGTGTACATACATTACATTACTTATCCTGTACCGATCCCGAGTTACATCCTGTATTATACTCCAGAGCTGCACTCACTATTCTGCTGGTGGAATCACTGTGTAGATACATTATATTACTTCTCTTTTGATGAGTAATGTAATGTATGTACACAGTGACTCCATCAGCAGAATAGTGAGTGCAGCTCTGGAGTATAATACAGAATCTGGTTCTATAACTGTCTGTGTCACTATAATGATAGATAAATGGACAATAAAAGAAAGTAGGGACCACTGAGCTAACCAGAGGTGGAGTCTCTACTTCACTCCACACTTTTCATGACGGTTACATGTCCAAGAATATTACTAGTCCATCAATTATACATTCTCGGGCAGATATTGCAAGGACGCCTCATAACTCTGCTAGTTGTGGGAGGGGGGGGGGGATACTACAAATAGGAGATATTATAGATGGAACTGCCTTTTAAGGGTTTAGTTAAAAAGCATTGTCACCCAAAATACATAAATCCCCTGTTCTTTGTATCTGTGCATCCCTGATAGATTTCGATCCAGTGATACTGTAATGTTATACTTTCTTTTTCTTGGAAATCACTGAAAAGTTGTCACAGCCCCGCCTACTGCTCCTAATATTATTTTATAGTGATGTTTTGTTCTGTTATCAAGTCTCATTTATCAAAGAAAGAATAAATTCCAATGGAAACAATGAAGGTAGCAAGGTTCACTACACATTCCAAGGATCTCACAAATGGAAGAATGTTTCTAACCGGATAAATGTAGACGGTGACTAATTGCAGACATCCCATCCCTTGAAGCTAATTAGCATATGTCATCCTGTAGCTTCAGGGATCTTGAGTCATGTCCATATTAAATGGTTTGAGCCTAGTGAAGTTCTGCAAGTGTCTATTTCAATACCAGTTGCAATATTTCTGCTTGCTGTCAGTGAATGGAAGCATTACTGTTGACATATCAGTGAGAACATGCTGTATCTGTACCGAAATAGACTGCTGGGTCAGATCCTAGGAACACCCAGATAACTCCAATCCATTAAACTTTCCAAATTAGCCAATTGCAAGGTGTTCTGCTTATCTGTACAGCATAGGGATAATCACTACAGAGTAATCTCCACTGTCAGAATATGCCAATCCAATGCACCATCTGTTACACAATGCCACCGGGATTCCCCCACCGTCCTGAGACTAGAAGTGCGACACAATCGGCAAAGGAACTGGATCAACCACTGGATTCAACAAGGCTCAGATTATAGTCTGCAGGAATTCCCAGACGCCACAAGAGATGGAGAAATTGAGAGTGAGGGAGGGGGGCAGGGTAATGCCAGTGCAACATTAGAACACCTCAGAATATTAAACTTCAGATCATTAGCCTTAAAGGGGTCTTTCAGACCCTAAAGACTAAGGCCTATTCTCAAAATAGGCCATCAATAGCTGATCGGTCAGGGTCCGACTACCGGGAATGCCGCCATTAAATACCAGGACGCCATGTTTCATAGGAGCTTGAGGGGTGTACGTTTGGTAACAGTTTGAGAACCGTCAGTTGTACAATCGAAAGGAGACTGCCGGCTCTGGCCACCATCTTGGCGTGGTCTGTGTCATGGCGGCTAGAGCCAGAAGTCTCACCTCAGCTCTAAATCCACTGATTGTTCATTTGAGGTAACAACATGCCCAGGAGCGGTGAGCTGAAGATATCAGCAGCACAAAGGTTCTGTCCTAAGCATTTGCTACAATGTATCAGTCTGGAGTCCAGGCTGTTTAGCTCACAAAGGATTATCTAGACTGGATACTGTTACAAACCCTCAGATGTGAGAAATATTAGGTCTGTGCAAGTGTTCAGCCTCCGGATGTAAACAAGAATATTTCCATTCACTGACAGCAAGAAGAATACTTGAAAATGGTAAGGAATTGAAATACAAAGTATATTAGAAAATTGCTTCCAAAGTCGTTCCAAGCTGAACCCACCTGAATGATTGAGCCTTTCAATAGAACGCCGATGACATCACCCACATAGGGTAGGACAGGTTTCTTTGTGCTGAAAGGAGAATTTTAGCAAATCACCGTATAATCAACCCGGACGACTGCTTCATCTCCGCTAATGTTTAAGGCTAAAAGCCAATTACAGTCCGAAAGAAGATGAGTCTGTCATTCACTATAAATAATACACAAGTTCCCGTGAGACAGCCGCCGCCTACCGCACAAAAACCGACTTATCTATGACTAACAGGGTAAACAGCTAATTGTGCAGAGTGGAGACGGCGGGCGCAATGACATTACCTCCGCTCTTCCTGTTTACCTGCTCAGGTCTAAAGTTCCTGCCTTGATTATTATAACTAGTAGCTGGAGCCGAAGTGGCATTATCACCGAAGTGTGCAATATGTGTTCTTCTGAGCGCCTGGGCCGCAGCCTCAAAACACGACAATCAGAGGACAAAATGTTAACTCAGCGACTCCTGACAACTACATCACGACAAACGTGCAGAGAACAGAAACCTAAACCTGCAACAGGGACACACACTGATATATATTACTATATTATATGTATAGTCCCTTCACTAAAGGAAACTTCTCCTGTACTTAGTGATGCCCCCTGCAGGCTAATGCAATGTGTATGAGCTTCCAAGTAGAGGGGGGGAAGGGAAATGACAACTGCTTTGAGCCTACAGTGGTAGTCTTGTATAATACCTATAATACTGCCACACATGGAGAAAAATATAACATAATACTGCTCCCTTTGTAGAAGAATTTAACTACTATAATACTGCCTCCTATATACAAAAATATAACTACTATAATACTGCTCCTATATACAAGAATATAACTACTATAATACTGCCCCCTATATACAAGAATATAACTACTATAATACTGCTCCTATATACAAGAAAATAACTACTATAATACTGCCCCTATATACAAGAATATAACTACTATAATACTGCTCCTATATACAAGAATATAACTACTATAAACTGCCCCCTATATACAAGAATATAACTACTATAATACTGCTCCTATATACAAGAATATAACTACTATAATACTGCCCCTATATACAAGAATATAACTACTATAATACTGCCCCTATATACAAGAATATAACTACTATAATACTGCTCCTATATACAAGAATATAACTACTATAATACTGCTCCTATATACAAGAATATAACTACTATAATACTGCTCCTATATACAAGAATATAACTACTATAATACTGCTCCTATATACAAGAATATAACTACTATAATACTGTCCGTATATACAAGAATATAACTACTATAATACTGTCCGTATATACAAGAATATAACTACTATAATACTGCCCCTATATACAAGAATATAACTACTATAATACTGCCGCTATATACAAGAATATAACTACTATAATACTGCCCCCTATATACAAGAATATAACTACTATAATACTGCCCCTATATACAAGAATATAACTACTATAATACTGCCCCCTATATACAAGAATATAACTACTATAATACTGCCCCTATATACAAGAATATAACTACTATAATACTGCCCCTATATACAAGAATATAACTACTATAATACTGCCCCTATATACAAGAATATAACTACTATAATACTGCCCCCTATATACAAGAATATAACTACTATAATACTGCCCAATATATACAAGAATATAACTACTATAATACTGCCTCTATATACAGGAATATAACTACTATAATACTGCCCCTATATACAAGAATATATCGACTATAATACTGCCCCTATATACAAGAATATAACTACTATAATACTGCCCCTATATACAAGAATATAACTACTATAATACTGCCCCTAAATACAAGAATATATCTACTATAATACTGCCTCTATATACAGGAATATAACTACTATAATACTGCCTCCTATATACAAGAATATAACTACTATAATACTGCTCCTATATACAAGAATATAACTACTATAATCCTGCCCCTATATACAAGAATATAACTACTATAATACTGCTCCTATATACAAGAATATAACTACTATAATACTGACCCCTATATACAAGAATATAACTACTATAATACTGCTCCTTATATACAAGAATATAACTACTATAATACTGCCCCTATATACAAGAATATAACTACTATAATACTACCCCTATATACAGGAATATAACTACTATAATACTGACCCCTATATACAAGAATATAACTACTATAATACTGCCCCCTATATACAGGAATATAACTACTATAATACTGCCCCCTATATACAAGAATATAACTACTATAATACTGTCCCCTATATACAAGAATATAACTACTATAATACTGCCTCCTATATACAAGAATATAACTACTATAATACTGCTCCTATATACAAGAATATAACTACTATAATACTGCCCCTATATACAAGAATATAACTACTATAATACTGCCCCCTATATACAAGAATATAACTACTATAATACTGCCCCCTATGTACAGGAATATAACTACTATAATACTGCCCAATATATACAAGAATATAACTACTATAATACTGCTCCTATATACAAGAATATAACTACTATAATACTGCCCCCTATATACAAGAATATAACTACTATAATACTGCTCCTATATACAAGAATATAACTACTATAATACTGCCCCCTATATACAAGAATATAACTACTATAATACTGCTCCTATATACAAGAATATAACTACTATAATACTGCTACTATATACAAGAACATAACTACTATAATACTGCCCCTATATACAAGAATATAACTACTATAATACTGCTCCTATATACAAGAATATAACTACTATAATACTGCTCCTATATACAAGAATATAACTACTATAATACTGCTACTATATACAAGAACATAACTACTATAATACTGCCACTATATACAAGAACATAACTACTATAATACTGCCCCCTATATACAAGAATATAACTACTATAATACTGCCCCTATATACAGGAATATAACTACTATAATACTGCTCCTATATACAAGAATATAACTACTATAATACTGCTACTATATACAAGAATATAACTACTATAATACTGCTCCTATATACAAGAATATAACTACTATAATACTGCTCCTATATACAAGAATATAACTACTATAATACTGCCCCCTATATACAAGAATATAACTACTATAATACTGCTCCCTATATACAAGAATATAACTACTATAATACTGCCCCCTATGTACAGGAATATAACTACTATAATACTGCCCAATATATACAAGAATATAACTACTATAATACTGCTCCTATATACAAGAATATAACTACTATAATACTGCCCCCTATATACAAGAATATAACTACTATAATACTGCTCCTATATACAAGAATATAACTACTATAATACTGCCCCCTATATACAAGAATATAACTACTATAATACTGCTCCTATATACAAGAATATAACTACTATAATACTGCTACTATATACAAGAACATAACTACTATAATACTGCCCCTATATACAAGAATATAACTACTATAATACTGCTCCTATATACAAGAATATAACTACTATAATACTGCTCCTATATACAAGAATATAACTACTATAATACTGCTACTATATACAAGAACATAACTACTATAATACTGCTACTATATACAAGAACATAACTACTATAATACTGCCCCCTATATACAAGAATATAACTACTATAATACTGCCCCTATATACAGGAATATAACTACTATAATACTGCTCCTATATACAAGAATATAACTACTATAATACTGCTACTATATACAAGAATATAACTACTATAATACTGCTCCTATATACAAGAATATAACTACTATAATACTGCTCCTATATACAAGAATATAACTACTATAATACTGCCCCTATATATAAGAATATAACTACTATAATACTGCTCCTATATACAAGAATATAACCACTATAATACTGCCCCCTATATACAAGAATATAACTACTATAATACTGCCTCCTATATACAAGAATATAACTACTATAATACTGCCCTTATATACAAGAATATAAATACTATAATACTTCCCCTATATACAAGAATATAACTACTATAATACTGCTCCCTATATACAAGAATATAACTACTATAATACTGCCCCCTATATACAAGAATATAACTACTATAATACTGCTCCCTATATACAAGAATATAACTACTATAATACTGCCCCCTATGTACAAGAATATAACTACTATAAATACGGAGATGTACAGGGAGGAGAGTGTTAATATCTGATGGGCCTCCCTCTCTCTTTCATTCCCATCTTTGGAGCTTATATTAGATTCACTTTCTGCACTTGTTGCTTTTCTTTTCTGCAGTAAATAACAGATTTTGTGGTCACGTCGCAGATGTAGCAACGACAGCAGAAATCGGGCTGAGCTGAGAATTATAGGATGCCAGTGCTTTGTGGTTGACGTGTCTCATCCTGTGAGGTCAGAGGATGTTGGAGGGTATAGTCCTCAGCTACTACCTGCCAGAACAGCTACTATAAAAAATATCATATCCCTTTTAGGACATAGGGGTCAGGGTGGCAAAAAAACGGAAAAGTTCCCCTCATGCTGGTCAAAATGTCACTGCACCAAAATAAGGACACGTTGGTAAATACAACCCCAAGGTGTCACTAACTTAAAGGGGAACTCCAACCAAACCTGACTCTTCAGATGTGAGTTTTTTCCTGCATCTACTTCCTGGGGTTCCCATCAGTAAGAAAATTTGGCGCACTTTATACGTACCAGTGACTACTCGGGGTGTGAAGAGGGAGCCCCCAGTTTTAAATTCCAGCCCCCTCCCCTATTTTTGTTTTGGAGATGTTACTGTTTTCGCCTCACTTTATAATGATACAATGTGTCGATGCGTCTTCTGTCGTTACATCGTGAGGACGCGGACAATGAGCCACAGATACATGTGGTGTGACGTTTCCCCGCACTTCCTGTGCACATGGCCTATAAAACGCGCAGTCACTTATTAATATCCCAGTAATCCCAGTCCGTGCCATTGTCTCCAGTATACGGAGGACGGGATGAGTCTGTGGGAGGATGAATAATACATTATTAATGGTAAGAATTAGCTGCAGAAAAGTTCTGCTACATCTGTAAAGTCTGCAGGATCGCTGAACCCACGGCCTGGCGTGGCCTCTGTCAACGCAAAGTCTTCTTTATATTACTATTAACCCTACACAACAGAAGATGTACTGAACAAATGTATATACTGAACTTCACCAGAAGTAGTACTGTGCAGTTATTGAACCATAAAGAATAGGGGGAGATACTGGGAATTACACTCTGCATTCTGCCTGAGAGTAGTAGTCCTGTACAGCCCTCTCATCATATAGAATAGGGGGAGATACTGGGAATTACACTCTGCGTTCTGCCTGAGAGTAGTAGTACTGTACAGCCCTCTCATCATATAGAATAGGGGGAGATACTGGGAATTACACTCTGCGTTCTGCCTGAGAGTAGTAGTACTGTACAGCCCTCTCATCATATAGAATAGGGGGAGATACTGGGAATTACACTCTGCGTTCTGCCTGAGAGTAGTAGTACTGTACAGCCCTCTCATCATATAGAATAGGGGGAGATACTGGGAATTACACTCTGCGTTCTGCCTGAGAGTAGTAGTACTGTACAGCCCTCTCATCATATAGAATAGGGGGAGATACTGGGAATTACACTCTGCGTTCTGCCTGAGAGTAGTAGTACTGTACAGCCCTCTCATCATATAGAATAGGGGGAGATACTGGGAATTACACTCTGCATTCTGCCTGAGAGTAGTAGTACTGTACAGCCCTCTCATCATAAAGAATAGGGGGAGATACTGGGAATTACACTCTGCGTTCTGCCTGAGAGTAGTAGTCCTGTACAGCCCTCTCATCATATAGAATAGGGGGAGATACTGGGAATTACACTCTGCGTTCTGCCTGAGAGTAGTAGTACTGTACAGCCCTCTCATCATATAGAATAGGGGGAGATACTGAGAATTACACTCTGCGTTCTGCCTGAGAGTAGTAGTACTGTACAGCCGTCTCATCATATAGAATAGGGGGAGATACTGGGAATTACACTCTGCATTCTGCCTGAGAGTAGTAGTACTGTACAGCCCTCTCATCATATAGAATAGGGGGAGATACTGGGAATTACACTCTGCGTTCTGCTTGAGAGTAGTAGTACTGTACAGCCCTCTCATCATATAGAATAGGGGGAGATACTGGGAATTACACTCTGCGTTCTGCCTGAGAGTAGTAGTACTGTACAGCCCTCTCATCATATAGAATAGGGGGAGATACTGGGAATTACACTCTGCGTTCTGCCTGAGAGTAGTAGTCCTGTACAGCCCTCTCATCATATAGAATAGGGGGAGATACTGGGAATTACACTCTGCATTCTGCCTGAGAGTAGTAGTACTGTACAGCCCTCTCATCATATAGAATAGGGGGCGATACTGGGAATTACACTCTGCATTCTGCCTGAGAGTAGTAGTACTGTACAGCCCTCTCATCATAAAGAATAGGGGGAGATACTGGGAATTACACTCTGCATTCTGCCTGAGAGTAGTAGTACTGTACAGCCCTCTCATCATATAGAATAGGGGGAGATACTGAGAATTACACTCTGCATTCTGCCTGAGAGTAGTAGTACTGTACAGCCCTCTCATCATATAGAATAGGGGGCGATACTGGGAATTACACTCTGCGTTCTGCCTGAGAGTAGTAGTACTGTACAGCCCTCTCATCATATAGAATAGGGGGAGATACTGAGAATTACACTCTGCATTCTGCCTGAGAGTAGTAGTACTGTACAGCCCTCTCATCATAAAGAATAGGGGGAGATACTGGGAATTACACTCTGCATTCTGCCTGAGAGTAGTAGTACTGTACAGCCCTCTCATCATAAAGAATAGGGGGAGATACTGGGAATTACACTCTGCATTCTGCCTGAGAGTAGTAGTACTGTACAGCCGTCTCATCATAAAGAATAGGGGGAGATACTGGGAATTACACTCTGCGTTCTGCCTGAGAGTAGTAGTCCTGTACAGCCCTCTCATCATATAGAATAGGGGGAGATACTGGGAATTACACTCTGCGTTCTGCCTGAGAGTAGTAGTACTGTACAGCCCTCTCATCATATAGAATAGGGGGAGATACTGAGAATTACACTCTGCGTTCTGCCTGAGAGTAGTAGTACTGTACAGCCGTCTCATCATATAGAATAGGGGGAGATACTGGGAATTACACTCTGCATTCTGCCTGAGAGTAGTAGTACTGTACAGCCCTCTCATCATATAGAATAGGGGGAGATACTGGGAATTACACTCTGCGTTCTGCTTGAGAGTAGTAGTACTGTACAGCCCTCTCATCATATAGAATAGGGGGAGATACTGGGAATTACACTCTGCGTTCTGCCTGAGAGTAGTAGTACTGTACAGCCCTCTCATCATATAGAATAGGGGGAGATACTGGGAATTACACTCTGCGTTCTGCCTGAGAGTAGTAGTCCTGTACAGCCCTCTCATCATATAGAATAGGGGGAGATACTGGGAATTACACTCTGCATTCTGCCTGAGAGTAGTAGTACTGTACAGCCCTCTCATCATATAGAATAGGGGGCGATACTGGGAATTACACTCTGCATTCTGCCTGAGAGTAGTAGTACTGTACAGCCCTCTCATCATAAAGAATAGGGGGAGATACTGGGAATTACACTCTGCATTCTGCCTGAGAGTAGTAGTACTGTACAGCCCTCTCATCATATAGAATAGGGGGAGATACTGAGAATTACACTCTGCATTCTGCCTGAGAGTAGTAGTACTGTACAGCCCTCTCATCATATAGAATAGGGGGCGATACTGGGAATTACACTCTGCGTTCTGCCTGAGAGTAGTAGTACTGTACAGCCCTCTCATCATATAGAATAGGGGGAGATACTGAGAATTACACTCTGCATTCTGCCTGAGAGTAGTAGTACTGTACAGCCCTCTCATCATAAAGAATAGGGGGAGATACTGGGAATTACACTCTGCATTCTGCCTGAGAGTAGTAGTACTGTACAGCCCTCTCATCATAAAGAATAGGGGGAGATACTGGGAATTACACTCTGCATTCTGCCTGAGAGTAGTAGTACTGTACAGCCGTCTCATCATAAAGAATAGGGGGAGATACTGGGAATTACACTCTGCATTCTGCCTGAGAGTAGTAGTCCTGTACAGCCCTCTCATCATATAGAATAGGGGAGATACTGAGAATTACACTCTGCGTTCTGCCTGAGAGTAGTAGTACTGTACAGCCCTCTCATCATATAGAATAGGGGGAGATACTGGGAATTACACTCTGCATTCTGCCTGAGAGTAGTAGTACTGTACAGCCCTCTCATCATATAGAATAGGGGGAGATACTGAGAATTACACTCTGCGTTCTGCCTGAGAGTAGTAGTACTGTACAGCCCTCTCATCATAAAGAATAGGGGGAGATACTGGGAATTACACTCTGCGTTCTGCCTGAGAGTAGTAGTACTGTACAGCCCTCTCATCATATAGAATAGGGGGAGATACTGGGAATTACACTCTGCGTTCTGCCTGAGAGTAGTAGTCCTGTACAGCCCTCTCATCATATAGAATAGGGGGAGATACTGGGAATTACACTCTGCATTCTGCCTGAGAGTAGTAGTACTGTACAGCCCTCTCATCATATAGAATAGGGGGAGATACTGGGAATTACACTCTGCGTTCTGCCTGAGAGTAGTAGTACTGTACAGCCCTCTCATCATATAGAATAGGGGGAGATACTGGGAATTACACTCTGCATTCTGCCTGAGAGTAGTAGTACTGTACAGCCTCTCATCATATAGAATAGGGGGAGATACTGGGAATTACACTCTGCGTTCTGCCTGAGAGTAGTAGTACTGTACAGCCCTCTCATCATAAAGAATAGGGGGAGATACTGGGAATTACACTCTGCATTCTGCCTGAGAGTAGTAGTACTGTACAGCCCTCTCATCATATAGAATAGGGGGCGATACTGGGAATTACACTCTGCGTTCTGCCTGAGAGTAGTAGTACTGTACAGCCCTCTCATCATAAAGAATAGGGGGAGATACTGAGAATTATACTCTGCATTCTGCCTGAGAGTAGTAGTACTGTACAGCCCTCTCATCATATAGAATAGGGGGAGATACTGGGAATTACACCCTGCATTCTGCCTGATAGTAGTAGTACTGTGCAGCCCTCTCATCATATAGAATAGGGGGAGATACTGGGAATTACACTCTGCGTTCTGCCTGAGAGTAGTAGTACTGTACAGCCCTCTCATCATATAGAATAGGGGGCGATACTGGGAATTACACTCTGCGTTCTGCCTGAGAGTAGTAGTACTGTACAGCCCTCTCATCATATAGAATAGGGGGAGATACTGGGAATTACACTCTGCATTCTGCCTGAGAGTAGTAGTCCTGTACAGCCCTCTCATCATATAGAATAGGGGGAGATACTGGGAATTACACTCTGCGTTCTGCCTGAGAGTAGTAGTCCTGTACAGCCCTCTCATCATAAAGAATAGGGGGAGATACTGGGAATTACACTCTGCGTTCTGCCTGAGAGTAGTAGTACTGTGCAGCCCTCTCATCATAAAGAATAGGGGGAGATACTGAGAATTATACTCTGCATTCTGCCTGAGAGTAGTAGTACTGTACAGCCCTCTCATCATATAGAATAGGGGGAGATACTTGGAATTACACTCTGCATTCTGCCTGAGAGTAGTAGTACTGTACAGCCCTCTCATCATATAGAATAGGGGGAGATACTTGGAATTACACTCTGCATTCTGCCTGAGAGTAGTAGTACTGTACAGCCCTCTCATCATAAAGAATAGGGGGAGATACTGGGAATTACACCCTGCATTCTGCCTGAGAGTAGTAGTACTGTACAGCCCTCTCATCATATAGAATAGGGGGAGATACTGGGAATTACACTCTGCATTCTGCCTGAGAGTAGTAGTACTGTACAGCCCTCTCATCATATAGAATAGGGGGAGATACTGGGAATTACACTCTGCATTCTGCCTGAGAGTAGTAGTACTGTACAGCCCTCTCATCATATAGAATAGGGGGAGATACTGGGAATTACACTCTGCATTCTGCCTGAGAGTAGTAGTACTGTACAGCCGTCTCATCATATAGAATAGGGGGAGATACTGAGAATTACACCCTGCATTCTGCCTGAGAGTAGTAGTACTGTACAGCCCTCTCATCATATAGAATAGGGGGCGATACTGGGAATTACACTGCATTCTGCCTGAGAGTAGTAGTACTGTACAGCCCTCTCATCATATAGAATAGGGGGAGATACTGGGAATTACACTCTGCGTTCTGCCTGAGAGTAGTAGTACTGTACAGCCCTCTCATCATATAGAATAGGGGGAGATACTGGGAATTACACTCTGCATTCTGCCTGAGAGTAGTAGTACTGTACAGCCCTCTCATCATATAGAATAGGGGGAGATACTGGGAATTACACTCTGCATTCTGCCTGAGAGTAGTAGTACTGTACAGCCCTCTCATCATATAGAATAGGGGGAGATACTGAGAATTACACTCTGCGTTCTGCCTGAGAGTAGTAGTACTGTACAGCCCTCTCATCATAAAGAATAGGGGGAGATACTGGGAATTACACTCTGCATTCTGCCTGAGAGTAGTAGTACTGTACAGCCCTCTCATCATATAGAATAGGGGGAGATACTGAGAATTACACTCTGCGTTCTGCCTGAGAGTAGTAGTACTGTACAGCCCTCTCATCATATAGAATAGGGGGAGATACTGGGAATTACACCCTGCATTCTGCCTGAGAGTAGTAGTACTGTACAGCCGTCTCATCATATAGAACAGGGGCGATACTGGGAATTACACTCTGCATTCTGCCTGAGAGTAGTAGTACTGTACAGCCCTCTCATCATATAGAATAGGGGGAGATACTGGGAATTACACTCTTCGTTCTGCCTGAGAGTAGTAGTACTGTACAGCCCTCTCATCATATAGAATAGGGGGAGATACTGGGAATTACACCCTGCATTCTGCGTGAGAGTAGTAGTACTGTACAGCCCTCTCATCATATAGAATAGGGGGAGATACTGGGAATTACACTCTGCATTCTGCCTGAGAGTAGTAGTACTGTACAGCCCTCTCATCATATAGAATAGGGGGAGATACTGGGAATTACACTCTGCATTCTGCCTGAGAGTAGTAGTACTGTACAGCCGTCTCATCATATAGAATAGGGGGAGATACTGGGAATTACACCCTGCATTCTGCCTGAGAGTAGTAGTCCTGTACAGCCGTCTCATCATATAGAATAGGGGGAGATACTGAGAATTACACTCTGCATTCTGCCTGAGAGTAGTAGTACTGTACAGCCCTCTCATCATATAGAATAGGGGGAGATACTGAGAATTACACCCTGCATTCTGCCTGAGAGTAGTAGTACTGTGCAGCCCTCTCATCATATAGAATAGGGGGAGATACTGGGAATTACACTCTGCATTCTGCCTGAGAGTAGTAGTACTGTACAGCCCTCTCATCATATGGAATAGGGGGAGATACTGGGAATTACACTCTGCGTTCTGCCTGAGAGTAGTAGTACTGTACAGCCTCTCATCATATAGAATAGGGGGAGATACTGGGAATTACACTCTGCGTTCTGCCTGAGAGTAGTAGTACTGTACAGCCCTCTCATCATATAGAATAGGGGGAGATACTGAGAATTACACTCTGCGTTCTGCCTGAGAGTAGTAGTACTGTACAGCCGTCTCATCATATAGAATAGGGGGAGATACTGAGAATTACACTCTGCATTCTGCCTGAGAGTAGTAGTACTGTACAGCCCTCTCATCATATAGAATAGGGGGCGATACTGAGAATTACACCCTGCATTCTGCCTGAGAGTAGTAGTACTGTACAGCCCTCTCATCATATAGAATAGGGGGAGATACTGAGAATTACACTCTGCGTTCTGCCTGAGAGTAGTAGTATTGTACAGCCCTCTCATCATATAGAATAGGGGGAGATACTGGGAATTACACTCTGCATTCTGCCTGAGAGTAGTAGTACTGTACAGCCCTCTCATCATATGGAATAGGGGGCGATACTGGGAATTACACTCTGCATTCTGCCTGAGAGTAGTAGTACTGTACAGCCCTCTCATCATATAGAATAGGGGGAGATACTGAGAATTACACTCTGCGTTCTGCCTGAGAGTAGTAGTACTGTACAGCCCTCTCATCATATAGAATAGGGGGCGATACTGGGAATTACACTCTGCGTTCTGCCTGAGAGTAGTAGTCCTGTACAGCCCTCATCATATAGAATAGGGGGAGATACTGGGAATTACACTCTGCATTCTGCCTGAGAGTAGTAGTACTGTACAGCCCTCTCATCATATAGAATAGGGGGCGATACTGGGAATTACACCCTGCATTCTGCCTGAGAGTAGTAGTACTGTACAGCCGTCTCATCATATAGAATAGGGGGAGATACTGGGAATTACACTCTGCGTTCTGCCTGAGAGTAGTAGTCCTGTACAGCCCTCTCATCATATAGAATAGGGGGCGATACTGGGAATTACACTCTGCGTTCTGCCTGAGAGTAGTAGTACTGTACAGCCCTCTCATCATATAGAATAGGGGGAGATACTGAGAATTACACTCTGCGTTCTGCCTGAGAGTAGTAGTACTGTACAGCCGTCTCATCATATAGAATAGGGGGAGATACTGAGAATTACACTCTGCGTTCTGCCTGAGAGTAGTAGTACTGTACAGCCGTCTCATCATAAAGAATAGGGGGAGATACTGGGAATTACACTCTGCGTTCTGCCTGAGAGTAGTAGTACTGTACAGCCCTCTCATCATATAGAATAGGGGGAGATACTGGGAATTACACTCTGCGTTCTGCCTGAGAGTAGTAGTACTGTACAGCCCTCTCATCATATAGAATAGGGGGAGATACTGGGAATTACACTCTGCGTTCTGCCTGAGAGTAGTAGTACTGTACAGCCCTCTCATCATATAGAATAGGGAGAGATACTGGGAATTACACTCTGCGTTCTGCCTGAGAGTAGTAGTCCTGTGCAGCCGTCTCATCATATAGAATAGGGGGAGATACTGGGAATTACACTCTGCATTCTGCCTGAGAGTAGTAGTACTGTACAGCCGGCTCATCATATAGAATAGGGGGAGATACTGAGAATTACACTCTGCGTTCTGCCTGAGAGTAGTAGTACTGTACAGCCGTCTCATCATATAGAATAGGGGGAGATACTGGGAATTACACTCTGCATTCTGCCTGAGAGTAGTAGTACTGTACAGCCCTCTCATCATATAGAATAGGGGGAGATACTGGGAATTACACTCTGCGTTCTGCCTGAGAGTAGTAGTCCTGTGCAGCCCTCTCATCATATAGAATAGGGGGAGATACTGGGAATTACACTCTGCGTTCTGCCTGAGAGTAGTAGTACTGTACAGCCCTCTCATCATAAAGAATAGGGGGAGATACTGGGATTTACACTCTGCGTTCTGCCTGAGAGTAGTAGTCCTGTACAGCCGTCTCATCATAAAGAATAGGGAGAGATACTGGGAATTACACTCTGCGTTCTGCCTGAGAGTAGTAGTACTGTACAGCCCTCTCATCATATAGAATAGGGGGCGATACTGGGAATTACACTCTGCGTTCTGCCTGAGAGTAGTAGTACTGTACAGCCCTCTCATCATATAGAATAGGGGGAGATACTGGGAATTACACTCTGCATTCTGCCTGAGAGTAGTAGTACTGTACAGCCCTCTCATCATATAGAATAGGGGAGATACTGGGAATTACACTCTGCGTTCTGCCTGAGAGTAGTAGTACTGTACAGCCCTCTCATCATAAAGAATAGGGGGAGATACTGGGAATTACACTCTGCGTTCTGCCTGAGAGTAGTAGTACTGTACAGCCCTCTCATCATATAGAATAGGGGGCGATACTAAGAATTACACTCTGCATTCTGCCTGAGAGTAGTAGTACTGTGCAGCCCTCTCATCATATAGAATAGGGGGAGATACTGAGAATTACACTCTTCGTTCTGCCTGAGAGTAGTAGTACTGTACAGCCCTCTCATCATATAGAATAGGGGGAGATACTGGGAATTACACTCTTCGTTCTGCCTGAGAGTAGTAGTACTGTACAGCCCTCTCATCATATAGAATAGGGGGAGATACTGGGAATTACACTCTGCGTTCTGCCTGAGAGTAGTAGTACTGTACAGCCCTCTCATCATATAGAATAGGGGGCGATACTGGGAATTACACTCTGCGTTCTGCCTGAGAGTAGTAGTACTGTACAGCCCTCTCATCATATAGAATAGGGGGAGATACTGGGAATTACACTCTGCGTTCTGCCTGAGAGTAGTAGTCCTGTACAGCCCTCTCATCATATAGAATAGGGGGAGATACTGGGAATTACACTCTGCGTTCTGCCTGAGAGTAGTAGTCCTGTACAGCCCTCTCATCATATAGAATAGGGGGAGATACTGGGAATTACACTCTGCGTTCTGCCTGAGAGTAGTAGTACTGTACAGCCCTCTCATCATATAGAATAGGGGGAGATACTGAGAATTATACTCTGCATTCTGCCTGAGAGTAGTAGTACTGTACAGCCCTCTCATCATATAGAATAGGGGGAGATACTGGGAATTACACTCTGCATTCTGCCTGAGAGTAGTAGTACTGTACAGCCCTCTCATCATATAGAATAGGGGGAGATACTGGGAATTACACTCTGCATTCTGCCTGAGAGTAGTAGTACTGTACAGCCCTCTCATCATATAGAATAGGGGGAGATACTGGGAATTACACTCTGCATTCTGCCTGAGAGTAGTAGTACTGTACAGCCCTCTCATCATATAGAATAGGGGGAGATACTGAGAATTACACTCTGCATTCTGCCTGAGAGTAGTAGTACTGTACAGCCCTCTCATCATATAGAATAGGGGGAGATACTGGGAATTACACTCTGCATTCTGCCTGAGAGTAGTAGTACTGTGCAGCCGTCTCATCATAAAGAATAAAGTGCTAAGAACTAGGCCTTGTTTACACGTTGAGTTCTCTGTCACGATTGAAGCATGGATTCCGCACCTAAATCCTGACAGAAAGAATAAGGACCAATACGGAGAATTATTAGGGTGCATTCACACGCAGCAGAAATCATTGCAAACATTTCCGTTCATTTGAAAGGAAATTACAAAAATCTTACACCTGCGCAGAAACAACCACCACATTCACGTGAATCAAACCGATTCTCAGGCGCAGAAATGTCTGCAACAGATGGAGCCGCGTGTGAATGCCCCGTTACACCCGGCGTTCCGTCGCAGAGAATTAGTCCAGTGCAGACATTTCACCATACAGAATAAGGCATCATTCACACGAGCGTGAATCACATCCGTGTGACGGCCGTTAAAACGATGGCAGTCACACGGACTCACGCATTTCAATGGAGCGTGTGAGGGTCCGTGAAAATATAGGACGTGTCCTATTTTACAGCGCGTCACGCATCCCTCCATAGACTGTGGGGGATCCGTGACAACGCGTTTCACACGGGTCCACCTCGGATGTGGAAAACGGCAGGTGGGCTACGTTCGTGTGAAGGAGCCCTGAGTCTCTATGGCGCCGTACTACAGAGTCACACTTTGCATTCTGCCTGTGAGAAGTAACGCCAAGTATAATAGTGAGTACATATACCCCGGCGCTGTACACTGACCATAAACAGATATAGAATTAAAGAAATCACATAAAACAAGGGAAGTTGTACCGTGCCGTGTCTATAGAACAGATATAGAGAATTACCCAGCATAGAGAGTGGGGGGAGTAGTACTGTCTCCTGAGGTGTCGGTGGGTCATACGGCAGACGAAACGCGTTGTGACACGTGAATACGCTTGTGTATATTCTGAGTACGAGGCCAGATGTGGGACCGTCAGGTTGCTAGATCAGATCGCTGCGAGTTCGGACAGCAGTTGTATTTTTACGGGTCGGATCTTTTATAGCAACGAGTCCCCCACAATATACCAATTATTTCAAGTGGAATATAGGAAGGAAGCTTTTGTGCTACTTGTATTTTAATATATATCTAATATAAATGAGATTTTAGTTTATTATATCCACAAGAGTCAGTGAACTGATGTAGCAGAGGCGGATAAGTATATCACATCTAGTAGTACAGTGAATCGGGGAGTAGTACTGTGCCGCGTGGCCACCTAACCCCAAGAAGTCGGATTTACGTCTGCGCTATCTCGACATCTGTACATGGCGTCCTACGGTTTTATGGCGGATAAGGCAACGTCCACCTGAATCAGATAATTGTGTCACTCTGAATCATCTGGAGGGATCACAGAAAGGAAACTTGAGCCCGACCGCGCAGATTAAGTGTCATATCATCCCCTCATCATATAAGTGAGTCACACTCCGCTATGACACGGTCCATGGAAAGTCTCTGTCCTTATCACACTTATGGCCGGTAATGCTCATTCAGAACTTTGCTCAACCTGTCAAAGCGCTTCATGACTTTATACCGATTAACAGAAGTCACGTGATGCCGCAGCCGCTCCATTCACTGACTATGAGAATGACGGAAACAGAGGCGCTGTACTTGGCGGTTTCCATCGACTTTCATGCTCCATCGCCACTCCATTCAATGTCCTCCACACTGCGGTGGGGGTTCAGGACCCCCGTTCTCACCATCGGTGGAGGTCCCAGCGGTGGGGCCCACAGCGATTAGAATTTTTTTAAATATATTTTGGAAAACCCCCTTAATATAGTGTTAGGATTGTTTAGTCAGGTCTGCTCTATATTGGTAGAATATATACAGGGGCAACTATGGAAGAAACTTGTCCATACAAAGCAGACATGACCAATCAAGCTTGCATGGAGCGCCCATTTGTATCCCATCCACAGAAAGTAGACATAATCAATTGATCCCAGAGGGATCCTCCTGTATGTATCCTATTCATGCGAAATGATGCCAAGGGGAGTACCCAATATGTACCCATCCATAGAGAACAGACATAGCGACTCAACTATATATAGGGCCATATATCCCATCCATATGGAGTACCCATCCGTCGAAAGCGGACAAAGCCAATCAAACCTGCATGGAGTGCCCATCTATCGAAAGCAGACATAGCCAATCAATCCTGCATGGAGTACCAATCTATAGAAACAGCCATAACCAATCAATCCTGCATGGAGTACCAATCTATAGAAACAGCTATAACCAATCAATCCTGCATGGAGTACCAATCTATAGAAACAGCCATAGCCAATCAATCCTGCATGGAGTACCAATCTGTAGAAAGTAGACATAGCCAATCAATCCTGCATGGAGGACCCATACATATAAAACATGTCCAACTGATCCTACAAGGATTGCCCTGTTTGTATCCCATTCATACCAATTGATCCTGGGGAAGCACCCGATGATACCCCATCCATGCAGAGCAGGCATAGCCAATCGATCTGGCATGGTATGTACATAAGTATCCCATCCCTGGAAAGCAGACGTGACCAATTAAGTACAACTGTGAATGGCGCATTACAGAAACACGAGCCATGTCTCCGCGTTGCTCGCAGCACATAAGGGTATTATGGATGGAAATTCTTGAGATAACTTTGAAACTAAATACAAAGAAAGAAAGAACCGTGTCACATCAACAACGATCCTGAAAGCGGCCATTACTCCTGCGTGTACGACTAGAGGCGAGTATTTCTGAGAACATATTCATAAGGGGGCATCCGAGGGAGCAGTAACATCGAGGCATGGCGGTGCCCCACGTCTCCACGATGCCCCATCTCCCTGTAAATGGCTGTTTACACCGTATGCAAATTTACTTTATATCCGTAAGACGACGTTTCCACATCCGACTGAATTGTTTGTTGGTTTCGGCCTCACGTTCACTACTACCCTGCATTCAGGGCTCTAGGAAAGTTGGGTGCCAACCCCCGTGTGAGCTGTGACAGTAACTATAACCACCACTGCAGCTCCTATAGGGGTTGCAATCCAGCTTTCCCTGGCCTTGGCTTAGTTACGCAGCCATACAGGACCACTTACTCTAATTTGCCATTCAGGGGTGCTGGAAAGTTGGATGAGTACTTGGATTTTTGGATTCATTACAATCTTTGGCAATGTGCGGGTCTCGGTGGGCAGATCGCTGCTCTGTGCGCAGCTTTAGAAGGGTCACGCTCGCTCATGTTTTATGCTGTCGTTTTTGCTCACTTTGCAGAACTCGCGCGGGATCGTTTTCAGCGGGTAATTCATCGGGTTATTATTAACTTGTTACTATGTAATCTCCGAGACGACAGATGTTATTGTCACACACTTCACAGCCGAGCTGCTTATCCATATAGAAGATATACAGTACAGACCAATGTGCGTCCCCGAGAACCGAGGATGTAAGAAAATCACCCAGAGGAAGTCGCAGTTACTCATCGTGATGTCAGAGAATACCAAGACGTACAACACGAGGAGTCTTTCACCAGAGCAGTCTCTCACCGAGGCCGGAGCAGTCACTCAATGACATTACAAAAGTCTGTCGCCGACGCCGGAGGAGCAACGCAATAACCTTACAGCAATCTCTCGCCGACGCCGGAGGAGCAGCTCGCCGACGCCGGAGGAGCGTCTCGCCAAGCCTGGAGGAGCGTCTCGCCGAGGCCGGAGAAGCGTCTCGCCGAGGCCAGAGGAGTCACTCAATAACCTTACAGCAATCTCTCGCCGACGCCGGAGGAGCGTCTCGCCGAGGCCGGAGGAGCGTCTCGCCGAGCCTGGAGGAGCGTCTCGCCGAGGCCGGAGGAGTCACTCAATGACCTTACAGCAATCTCTCGCCGACGCCGGAGGGGCGTCTCGCTGACGCCGGAGGAGCGTCTCGCCGAGGCCAGAGGAGTCACTCAATAACCTTACAGCAATCTCTCGCCGACGCCGGAGGAGCGTCCCGCCGAGGCTGGAGGAGTCACTCAATAACATTACAGCAATCTCTCGCTGACGCCGGAGGAGCGTCTCGCCGAGGCCAGAGGAGTCACTCAATAACCCTACAGCAATCTCTCGCCGACGCCGGAGGAGCGTCTCGCCGAGGCCGGAGGAGCGTCCCGTCGAGGCTGGAGGAGTCACTCAATGACATTACTGCAATCTCTCGCTGACGCTGGAGGAGCGTCTCGCCGAGGCCGGAGGAGCCACTCAATGACATTACAGCAATCTCTCGCCGACGCTGGAGGAACGTCTCGCCGAGGCTCGAGGAGTCACTCAATGACATTACAGCAATCTCTCGCCGACGCCGGAGGAGCGTCTCGCCGAGGCTGGAGGAGTCACTCAATGACATTACAGCAATCTCTCACCGACGCCAGAGGAGCGTCTCGCCGAGCCTGGAGGAGCATCTCGCCGAGCCTGGAGGAGTCACTCAATGACATTACAGCAATCTCTCGCCGAGGCCGGAGGAGCGTCTCGCCGAGGCCGGAGAAGTCACTCAATAACATTACAGCGATCTCTCGCCGAGGCCGGAGGAGTGACTCTATGACATCACAGCAGTCCCTAAATTATACCAGAGAGAATTGTGCGTCCTACAATGTGTTAAATCTACAAATACAATGAATGAATGATTTATCAGGGTCTGAATGACAACCGGGAACAGGATCCTCCAAACACGGCGGCTCCGCTGACCAGTATGGGATAGTCTTTCTAGCATGTAAGAGCAGCGGGGTCCCCGCTAGAGATCAGTTACATTGGGCATAGACCCGAGTCTTCTTAGATCTAGGTCTTCACTTCTATATCAGCCGTTCCTTTTTATAGGCTTATTACCAGAATTTTTGCTTTTTTTACGTGCAGAAGTCGTCCCATGAGACGCTGGTAAGGATGCAAAGAATCCCCGCTAACCAGGGGCAGACATACCGTATGTGCAACCTGTGCAGCTGACCAGGGGCCCAGGATGTACGGGCCCCACTGCTACCTTACAAGCCGCTTCTTACTGTCTGTTACATTATGTATAAGGGACAATGGCTTCCAGCTATAGGTGGGTTGTCACTGCGCTGTGATGAGGTGTTGGAGAGGAAGAGGCTCATTTACTCTTCTTGCACTGGGCCCTCTGCTGTCTGTGTCCGCACCTGCGCCTGCCCAGCAAATAGGTCTGCAGAATACAGGTGCTGTTTATGGCAGCCTGTATTCTGTCTATAGAGCAGCAGGCACAGGATGTCCGACAGGAAGACAGGTCCATTATGATATAAAGCCCCTTGTATTATCATCATATTCCGCAGGAAAGTAGTACACCTACCAAATCTAACAAGCGCCATAACTACTAACTCAGACTCCAGAGGAGAGAGGAGCCTGGCCCCCGGAGCTTACAATCTGAGGCATATCACAGTATAAAGTCACATGTATTGTCCATATATCTAATTAAAATCCCTTTATTAGTGCCTCTGGTCTGTACCGCTATCCATAATCTATATTAATCTATAACATCAGAACGACATAGGATTAGGTATAATCTATACTGTTACATAGCTGCTAGGACATAGGATCAGAATACAGTGCCCTAATAATCTAATACAGGTGCTATGACATGGGCATAGAAACCAGTGTCCCTATAGCCTTACATAGCTTCTGCGTCCTAGTGTTGGGATGAAATGACTCTATATAATGTAATATTCTAACATCGCTGCTATGACCTAGGGTTAGGATATAATGAACCTATGAATAATCAATTTTATAGCAGTACTGCTCTATGACATATGTATAATGTGTAATGACGACCATATATAATATGGCTCCTATGTTATAGGGTTAGGCTGTAATGTCCTTAAACAATGTATATGATATGTTGGCTGCTATAACATAGAGTTAGGCTGTAATGACCTTATACAATGTATATGATAGGTTGGCTGCTATAACATAGGGTTAGGCTGTAATGTCCTTATACAATCTATATGATAGGCTGGCTGCTATAACACAGGGTTAGGCTGTAATGTCCATGTACAATCTATAGGATTGGCTGGCTGCTATAACATAGGGTTAGGCTGTAATGTCCTTATACAATCTATATATGATAGGCTGGCTGCTATAACATAGGGTTAGGCTGTAATGTCCTTATACAATCTATATGATAGGCTGTCTGCTATAACATAGGGTTAGGCTGTAATGTCCTTATACAATCTATATATGATAGGCTGGCTGCTATAACATAGGGTTAGGCTGTAATGTCCTTATACAATCTATATGATAGGCTAGCTGCTATAACATAGGGTTAGTGACAAGTTAAGGCTGCATTGCCCCTATATGAGCTGTATGGGAGGTCATTGCCTCCTGTTGGCTCTGTCACTCGTGTGCTGTCAGAAACAGGACATACAAGCTGAGAGATCAACAGGTCCTTACCATGAGATGAGTGCAGAGCCCCATAAAAGAGGGGGCGCAGGAGCCTTAGCAGGGGGTCATGGTGTCAGTATGGAGGAGGCTGACTAGGGGTATATAGATCCAGGCAGAGTATACAGCTCCAGCAGTCAGTGCAGTCAGAACAGTGTGACAGCTCCGCTCACATTGCTGCAACTCCCGGGACCCAGCACTGGGGAGTGGAGAGGGCGTGTCCGACCCGGGTGACTGACAGGTCACAGGACCCGCCCTCCCAGCAAGCTGCTGTCAATCAAATGCTAGAATGACTCCTAGGGGACACATGCTGCATGTAATAAAATATTATCAGAAGATGTAATAAGACGGGGGCACAGCTCATGCTATGTGTCTATGGAGCCGATTACTGGACTGGCACTGGAATGCTGAAAACATTACATGATGGGGAAGATAGCATTAGATACATCATCTCAGTAGACAGTATCACACATCATATGATTAGATACAGAAGCTCAGCAGACAGTATCACACATGATAGGATTAGATACACAGCTCAGCAGACAGTATCACGCATGATAGGATTAGATACACAGCTCAGCAGACAGTATCACACATGATAGGATTAGATACACAGCTCAGCAGACAGTATCACACATGATAGGATTAGATACACAGCTCAGCAGACAGTATCAAACATGATAGGATTAAATACAGAAGCTCATCAGACGGTATCACATATGATAGGATTAGATACACAGCTCAGAAGACCGTATCACACATGATAGGATTAGATACAGATGCTCAGCAGACAGTATCACATATGATAGAATTAGATACAGAAGCTCAGCAGACAGTATCACATAAGATAGGATTAGATACACAGTTTAGCAGGCAGTATCACACATGATAGGATTAGATACACAGCTCAGCAGGCAGTATCACACATGATAGGATTAGATACATTGGCTTAGCAGACAGTATCACACATGATAGGATTAGATACAGATGCTCAGCAGACAGTATCACACATGATAGGATTAGATACAGATGCTCAGTAGACTGTATCACACATGATAGGATTAGATACAGATGCTCAGTAGACTGTATCACACATGATAGGATTAGATACATCGCTCAGCAGACAGTATCACATGTGATCGGATTAGATACAGTGGCTTAGCACACGGTATCACACATAATGGGATTCGATAAACAGGTCCAGCAGCCAGTATCACACATGATAGGATGAGATACGGCGGCTTAGCATACCGTATCACACGTGATAGGCTTAGATACAGTAGTTCAGAAGACTGTATCACATATGATAGGCTTAGATACAGATTCAGCATCACAGTATCACACATATTAGAATGAGATACAGCCACTCAGCAGACAGTGACACACATTTTAGGCTTAAATACAGTGGTTCAGCAGTGCAGTATCACACATAATAGGATTAGATACACAGGTTTAACAGTACAATATTACACATGATAGGATTAGATACAATGACTTAAATGACAGTATCACACATGATAAGCTTAGGTACAAAGCTTAAACAACAGTATCATACATGATTGGCTTAGATACATTGGATTAAGCTACAGTATTGCACATAATAGACTTGGACACATTGTCTTAAACTATAGTATCACAAATGATGAGCTTAGATACAAAAACATGACAGGCTTAGCTATAGGCTGATCTATTAGGGTATGTTCACACGAGGTCATTATGTCCGTAAGTGACGGACGTATTTCAGCCGCAAGTCCCGGACCGAACACAGTGCAGGGAGCCGGGCTCCTAGCATCATAGTTATGTACGACGCTAGGAGTCCCTGCCTCGCTGCAGGACAACTGTCCCGTACTGAAAACATGATTACAGTACGGGACAGTTGTCCTACAGCGAGGCAGGGACTCCTAGAGTCGTACATAAGTATGATGCTAGGAGCCCGGCTCCCTGCAGTGTGTTCGGTCCGGTACTTGCGGCCGAAATACGTCCGTCAATTACGGACGTAATGACCTCTTGTGAACATACCCTAATATGAGACGGTCCAACAGTCCCTCCACAACAGATGTCAAAGGAGAGAAGGATCTAGAAGATTTCTATTACGTCTGTAACACCCGGGCCCCGGATGGTTCTCTTGATCCGAACTTAGATCACTAAAGAACGCCACGAGGGAATTCACCCAGGCAGGTAGCATGCCACGCGGTCACCTGTACAAACTGCGTCTCCGTAAACCGCGGCAACTTGCGGTACAATGCGTGCGGTTACCTGCCCGCGTGGATACAGTATAATGCGATCGAAGTTCTGTTCAGTAGAACCCCAAAATCCTGGAGTCAAAGGCGTAATATACACCCGTAAATACGAGTGCAATGCATGGAAGCCCGGAGGCGGGTTCTGTAAATGACCCCCATTGTGTCCTTAGGCTATGTTCACACTGAGTTTTTTTAAGAGTTTTTTGATGCGGAAACCGCGCCGCAAAACTCGTCAAAAACGGCCCGAAAATTCCTCCCATTGATTTCAATGGGAGGCGGAGGCGTCTTTTTCCCACGAGCGGTAAAACCGTCTCGCGGGAGTAAGAAGGGACATGCCCTATCTTCGGGCGTTTACACCTCTGACCTCCCATTGACATTAATGGGAGGCAGAGAAAGCGTAATTCGCGGGGTTTTATCCCCGCGTCGCTCAATGGCCGCGGGCGAAAAACGCTGAGAAAATCGGCGCGCAGGGAGAGGAAGATCTGCCTCAAACTTCCAAATGGAATTTTGAGGCAGAAATTCCGCCTGAAAAAAACTCAGTGTGAACAAAGCCTAATTTAGTCTGAGGAGCAGGTTTACCAAGCACCGGTGACCGAGTGACAACATATCACTACTCCATCATTCATTTCCTGACTTCTCCCCTCCCTGCAGGATGATGACCCCCAATGAGGACGCTACTCCAAGTCCGGACACAACGGGACTATCCCCGGAGATATCGGCTCTGATTTCGCGGAATAGATTTTTTTTTTAGTTTCTTTCTCTCTGGTTTTGTACTTTAATAACCGCAAATTCTGACGTATCTCCCACGGAATATTGACTAATTCTGAGTAATTTCCTACTGCAACTAAATATCCTCGGAGTATTCGCTGATAACAAAAAAAAGTGTAGCGAGTTGTCAAGAATTGTGGAGGCAATTTCCATGAATCTAGCTGCCTTGTAAAAGAAAGAAGCTCATCCAGGCGGTCCCACGGATTGCAGTCACTAATGTCGCATTTCTTACCGGCGCTGACGGTTTATTATTATATTCCTCTTGCTACTCAAGTTAAATTTTTCATGTTCACCCACAATCCTCTGCAGCTTGCACTAGTTCATGAATAAAATGCTAGAACAGTAAGGACTGACACGTGTCAGGTCACAGCTTCAATCTCCTGGACGCAAATGCAAAATCCGGGAATTATGTCATTTTTATTTATTTTTTACATTTTAGGGTGAAATGCAATTTAATTAGAAATCTATAAAACGCATCACGTGATTTATCGCAAAGCAAAAAAAAAAAAGTGAACGCCGCTCTCTGGCTTTGATCACGAACACCTGACCTGTTGGATTAAATAACCTGTTTTTGCGCAATGATCGGCAACTATAAAATCACACGCCGCTTTCCATTAACCCCTTAAATACCACAAGAGTAGCAGAAATAAAGAACCAGAGGATTTCTAATATCAACTGTCAAAAACATTACAGGAGTTTATTTCCGCGTAATAATAATTACACGTATAATCGTCCAGTCAATTACTTAAATGTATTGTGTTTACATTCAGGTTTCCCCATCACAAGCTGGAACGCGTCTATTCCGGGCGGGTGACGGAGAGACGATGAGGGACGTGCCTCCATTTATATTTTATCTCACATCACAGGATAGATGCGTAAAAGTTTGATCTTTACTACATCAGTCCTTTAGAGTATTCTCCGGCACTACAGGCTGGTGGTGTATCTAAGCCTATTGCGTGTGATACTGTCTGCAGAGCCAGTGTATCTAATTCTGTCATATGTGACACTGTGCTGAGCCACCGTATCTGATCCTATCATGTGTCATATGGTCTACTGAGCCGTGTATCTAATCCTATCATGTGTGATACTGTCTGCTGAGCTGTGTATCTAATTCTGTCATATGTGACACTGTGTGCTGAGCCACCATATCTAATCCTATCATGTGTGATACTGTCTGCAGAGCCAGTGTATCTAATTCTGTCATATGTGACACTGTGCTGAGCCACCGTATCTGATCCTATCATGTGTGATACTGTCTACTGAGCTGCTGTATCTAATCCTATTATGTGTGATACCGTCTGATGAGCGTGTATCTAATCCTATCATGTGTGATACTGTCTGCTGAGCTGTGTATCTAGTCTTATCATGTGTGATACTGTCTGCTGAGCCGTGTATCTAATCCTATCATGTGTGATACTGTCTGCTGAGCCGTGTATCTAATCCTATCATGTGTGATACTGTCTGCTGAGCCGTGTATCTAATCCTATCATGTGTGATACTGTCTGCTGAGCTGTGTATCTAATCCTATCATGTGTGATACTGTCTGCTGAGCTGTGTATCTAATCCTATCATGTGTGATACTGTCTGCTGAGGTGGTGTATCTAATCCTATCATGTGTGATACTGTGTGCTGAGCCACTGTATCTAAGCCTATAATGTGTGATTTCGTCTGCTGAGGTGGTGTATCTAATCCTATCATGTGTGATACTGTCTGGTGAGCTGTGTATCTAATCCTATCATGTGTGATACTGTCTGCAGAGCTGTGTATCTAATCCTATCATGTGTGATTTCGTCTGCTGAGGTGGTGTATCTAATCCTATCATGTGTGATACTGTCTGCTGAGCTGTGTATCTAATCCTATCATGTGTGATACTGCCTGCCGAGCTGTGTATCTAATCCTATCATGTGTGATACTGTCTGCTGAGCCGTGTATGTAATCCTATCATGTGTGATACTGTCTGCTGAGCTGTGTATGTAATCCTATCATGTGTGACACTGTCTGCTGAGCCAGTGTTATTAAGGCATTGGTGCTTTCCTACTTGCGTCTATCTGGGTTTCCGTCACATTTGACGTCAAGAATAGTGTAGCATGCAGCGCTATTTTGTCTGGCAAAAACAACGGAAACCTGACAGAACCCATTATTTAAAATCAATGGGTTCCGTCGGGCACTGTTGGTTTACATCAGGCGATGGATTCAGCGCTTCCGGTATTCTCGTTGTTCTGCTCCTATGACTAAGCAGAACCACGGAATCTTGAACGCAGATGTAAACCGAGCCTTAGGCCCTGTTCACACAGCGGGTCTTGCTGCAATATCCACCACGGAACTATTCCTGCCGTCATTCCGCTTGAATGGGAAGCGGAATTTTGCAGCATATTCCGGCGCGTAGGTGCATGAAAACGCACCAATATAGGACATGCTTTTTTCGGCCGCTTTTTAGCGCGGTTTCCGCATCAAAAAACTTGTAAAAAAACTCTGTGTGAACTGACCCTAAGGCATCATTTACACGAGCGTAATATACGCGGGTGCTTTTCACGCGTCGTACGCACCTATATTAGGCTATGGGGCAGTGCAGACAGTGCGTGAATTTTGCGCACTATTTCCCCGTTTTTCGCGCATCACGCACGCATTGAAGTCAATGGGTGCGTGAAAACCACGCATGCCGCACGGAAGCACTTCCGTGCGAACTGCGTGATTCACGCAACAGCTGTCAAACTCTGAATGTAAACAGAAAAGCACCACGTGGTTTTCTGTTTACAAACATCCAAACGGAGTGTCATAATGATGGCGGCTGCGCGAAAATCACGCAGCCATGCTGCTGACACTTTGTTGCCCATTGCAACTTATCACAGCGCAGCTTTCATTTTCAAGAGCAGTGTAAGAAATGAAAGCTGCACTGTGACTGGTTGCTATGGACAACAAGGCCAGTTTTTGTGTTAAACAGTTTTTATAAGTGAGGCCTATAGTGTTTGTGCTTTGATACTTCTGCTGAAATAAAGGAGTTCACTGGGACTGGACGAAACCAATGTTTATTGAAAAGATCATAATTTTTTTTATATCAGATCTAATAGATAAAAACCAGAGGAAAAACAGTGGAGCCTTTGCCGATAACAACCAATCAGATTCCAGCTTTTAATTTTCCAGCACAGGTAAGAAAATGAAAGCAATGATCTGATTGGTTGCTATGGGCCACTCCTTCACTACTTGTTTACACTGTTTTACCTACATGAGGCCTAGTAGTGTGTGGGCATGAACTGTGCTGCTTTCAATAAACTTTATCAATAACATACTGGTGAAGAGTTATAGATTTCCGTCAGTCAATCCCTAAAAGCCCATAAAATCTCTTCTCTAAATCGTTACCTGGTTGGCGCAATGCCTGCTGGTAATGTATACATTATTTATGGCTTCTGGAGTCCGGCCAGGCGTAATGAATTTGTCTAGAAGCGGTGTCGATAATGTCAGGTGTCACAGAGTGAACGGTATGGATAGCGCCGAATTTCTAGCCAGGTTAGTCGATTAGTCCGTAAACATGGGAACCTCGTGACGTTTTCCCTGTACAAAGAGGGCATGGAGGCAAGCAGAGAAGACATACTCCGCATCTGTATACAGACATGGCCGGCCTTAGGAGTGTGCGAGCGCGCAGGGCGCTGCACCTTCCCAGCATGTAGGGGGCGCCACTGGGCTCTGCCTCTACTGTGTGCTCTGTTCTTAGTTACACACACGAGCCGAGGAGCAAGAGAAGAGGAGGAAGCTCCGCCCACAGCCCGGCCTGCACGAAGCCTGTAATCCTGTCAGCATGGAGAGATGGTGAGTGTCCCTGTGTGTATACAGCGAGTGTCCCTGTGTGTATACAGTGAGTGTCCCTGTGTGTATATAGTGTGTGTCCCTGTGTGTATACAATGAGTGTCCCTGTGTGTATACAGTGAGTGTCTCTGTGTGTATACAGTGTGTGTATACAGTGTGTCTCTGTGTGTCTACAGTGTGTGTATACAGTGTGTGTCTCTGTGTGTATACAGTGAGTGTCCCTGTGTGTATACAGTGTGTCTCTGTGTGTGTATAGTGTGTGTCCCTGTGTGTATATACAGTGTGTGTCCCTGTGTGTATATACAGTGTGTGTCCCTGTGTGTCTACAGTGAGTGTCCCTGTGTGTATACAGTGAGTGTCTCTGTGTGTATACAGTGAGTGTCTCTGTGTGTATACAGTGAGTGTCTCTGTGTGTATACAGTGAGTGTCTCTGTGTGTATACAGTGTGTGTCTGTGTGTATACAGTGTGTGTCTGTGTGTATACAGTGTGTGTCTCTGTGTGTATACAGTGTCCCTGTGTGTATAGTGTGTGTCTCTGTGTGTATACAGCGAGTGTCTCTGTGTGTATACAGTGAGTGTCCCTGTGTATATACAGTGTGTGTCCCTGTGTGTATATACAGTGTGTGTCCCTGTGTGTATATACAGTGTGTGTCCCTGTGTGTATATACAGTGTGTGTCCCTGTGTGTCTACAGTGAGTGTCCCTGTGTGTATACAGTGAGTGTCTCTGTGTGTATACAGTGTGTGTCTGTGTGTATACAGTGTGTGTCTGTGTGTATACAGTGTGTGTCTGTGTGTATACAGTGTGTGTCTCTGTGTGTATACAGTGTCCCTGTGTGTATAGTGTGTGTCTCTGTGTGTATACAGCGAGTGTCTCTGTGTGTATACAGCGAGTGTCTCTGTGTGTATACAGCGAGTGTCTCTGTGTGTATACAGCGAGTGTCTCTGTGTGTATACAGTGAGTGTCTGTGTGTGTGTGTGTGTCCCTGTGTGTATCTCTGTGTGTATACAGTGAGTGTCTCTGTGTGTATACAGCGTGTGTCTCTGTGTGTATACAGCGTGTGTCTCTGTGTGTATGCAGTGTGTATCTCTGTGTGTATACAGTGAGTGTCTCTGTGTGTATACAGCGTGTGTCTCTGTGTGTATCTCTGTGTGTATACAGTGTGTGTATACAGCGTGTGTCTCTGTGTGTATACAGCGTGTGTCTCTGTGTGTATGCAGTGTGTATCTCTGTGTGTATACAGTGAGTGTCTCTGTGTGTATACAGCGTGTGTCTCTGTGTGTATCTCTGTGTGTATACAGTGTGTGTATACAGCGTGTGTCTCTGTGTGTATACAGCGTGTGTCTCTGTGTGTATACATCTACTACATTATCTACTCAGAGAGTTATCACTGTGTTATCTGTGGTGTTACATAGGACTGCAGGTAACACTACTACATTATCTGTACTCAGAGTTATCACTGTGTGTTATGTGGTGTTACATAGGACTGCAGATTACACTACTACATTATCTGTACTCAGAGAGTTATCACTGTGTTATCTGTGGTGTTACATAGGACTGCAGGTGACATCTACTACATTATCTGTAATCAGAGAGTTATCACTGTGTTATCTGTGGTGTTACATAGGACTGCAGGTGACATCTACTACATTATCTGTACTGTGTACATATGTGCCTGTGTGGGTATATATGGGTCTGTTTGTGAATGTGTCTTTGTGTTTATATATTTGTGCCTTTTATGTATTTGTATATGTTCCGGTCTGTGTATTTATCCGCCGGTGTGTGTGTGTGTGTGTGTGTGTATATGTGTCTGTACATCTATATATTTACCTGTATGTATATACTCCAGATGTGTGTATGTGTATTTGCCTGTATGTCTAAATATCTGTCTTTATGTATGTACAGTATATAAGTTCCAGTATGTGCGTGTCTATATATGTGGTTCATTTTTGGTTTGTGTAGGGGGCGGCAATAGAGAGTCCCGCACAGGGCGCCATCCAACCTAAGGCCGGCCCTATATCACTGGGAACGGTGATTTTATGTGATCAGTGATATGTATAAGGGGACAGCAGGGAACACACAGATCACGTATTCCCTGCTGTGCCTCCACAGTAAAAAATAAATGAATAAATCAATATAGTATATCGTGAAAAAGAAATCAAACAATTAAAAAAATAATAAATCTTCCTCCCAAAAAGTGCACCCACCAGTATTAGACGTACTTCTCCATGACAGAAACACATTTTGTATGGGCGTCCGGCATTAAAGTAACTAGACCTTCCACAAACTTCTGGCATGTCAGGGGGGGGGGGGGGGGGGTCCGAGAACTGAGAGTCTCACTGATCGTGAGAACGAAGCGGCAGAAATGCTCGGGTGATCGCTCAGCCACTTCGTTTCTGATTGGCTTTTCTCGGACTAGCGATGTACGGGCCCAGAGACTTTCTATTGAGTCCGTTCACCGCTACATTGGCTTTCCGAGAAAAGCCGATCAGAATCCAAGTGGATCAGCGATCACCCGGGCACTTCTGCTGTTTTTGTTCTAGCGATCGGTGGGGGTCTCAGTGCTCAGACCCCCCACGATCAAAACTTCTGACGTGTCACTATGACGTGTCAGAAGTTTGTTGAAAGTTTAGTTACCCTTTAATACGTTCCTGTCCAGCAGACTGCATGTCACCCAAACATACAGTAATTACCCCTGGACACCCGGAGACGAAAAAATTTGGGGTTCAAAAAATTCACCTCTAAAATTCAGCATGCCAAAAAGTGCTCTGGGTATCAAGGCGTTTTGTGGTTGTGATTCCAGCTTAGTTTTATTAGGGCACCGACGGGGTGAGAAGCGTCTACATAGCTTTTTTTTTTTTTTTTACTTCATAAGAAAGTGCAACAGACTCCTGCGATATGTTTTTTTTTTTTTTTTAACATTGCAGCCGATGGGCGACGAATGCCATTGTATGGCTATACCCTGGCATATGTCGTAGCCTTACATTGGGGGTATGTGTATGGGAATACCCCCAGTATATACCTCCGACATATTGCTCTGACGTGATGTAATCCGAGTCTTACAACAGCTGAACTCTAACCGTGCAACTGTCCTCCATACTCCCACAATGCATTGCTCTCCAAACCAGAAGTATTCTGAACTTCCGTGCTTCAGATGTGAACAGAGAAGAAAACATAATTAACTCAAAATCGGTAGAAAACAAGTAAAGAAAAGTTTCGGAACATTTCCGGTAGATTCTAACTATGGAATGAGTCAATTATTGTTCAGATGTGGACTTTTTCTTTAAGTAACAGGGAATATTACGCCCACGCGGAGTGCGGTTTGTCGTCGCTGCCTTTCTGAGAAATCCTGAGAATGTAATAAGCGGCGCCTGATACGTAGAAGAACAGATACAATAAAATTAACTTTTTTCCTCCTAAACCTCTGGAATGAATAAATAAATCGGGCCGAGCACCAAGTTATTCAAGATGTTTTGACGGGAAGGAGCCTCAGCCAGACTGCCCACATGACTATGTAACGGGCGCAGCCTTGAGATCTGGAGCCTGGTAAACACCCTCGGGGCACGCTGCCACAGGTGTGGCTACAACAACACTCAGCAGGTTTATGCCCTTGCGCCCTTTGAGAATCGCCCAAGCAGTGAGGAAAACTGGAATTAAAGTGCAATTCCAACCTCACACTTCATGATCTGCACCAATAATGGGCTAAAATTGCGCAGCGCGAACGTTCTCTTGGGGGGTGGAAGAGTAATGGTGCCCAGTCCCAGAGCGGTTGTCATTTCCCCAACCCAAGTGAATAGGGAAGGGAGCTCTGTTACCTGATTGCCAGCCTGATCAGCAACATGGAAAAATCTTTATGGGCGATTTATTATTTCTAATTCAAATATGTGATTAAAGGGGTATTCCGGTTGCGAAGAGTTTTCACCTATCCATCAGATAGGTTATAACGGGCAGATCAGTGGGAGTCCGGCCGCTGGGACCCCCCACTAATCGCCAGAACGAGGGGGTCCTGTTTCCCCCATGTGAATGGAGCGGCGGTCGAGCATGCGCACTGCCGCTCCACTAATTTCCTATGGGGCTGACGGAGGTTGCCAAGTAAAAATTCTTCACGACCGGAATACCTCTTTAAGGTTCGTTTCATTCGGGTGTAATCTGGAAGTATTTCCCGGCGCAGCTGAGGGTCTGAGGGCCTATGATGCTATTACTTAGGGCCATTAGGCCTGTGGTAGGGCCAGGGCTCGTGTCTGTAATACCAGCACTAAAATATGTCCTTATTACGCTTGAGAAATTGGCCTCGTTTCACGCAACCGGAATATGGACATATTTTAGGGTGCTTATTATTTCCAAATTATGGTGGCTCTGGATGTGGCATCCATAATATGGACCCTAAAATATAAGCATATTACACCCTGTGAATCGGGTCTCTATCTCTGTCTATCCACATGGGTTGTTGTTGTTATGGTACAGCGCCCCCTGGAGGCCAAGACAGGAAGTGCATATTCCTACTGATGTATGTTCTTTCCATGTGTAGCTTGATACTACAGAACCGTGATGCAAAATCTGTACCCGTCCCCTACCAACCACCAAACATGCCAATTGTAGTTGTGCTGTTACCTTATGTGGCAGAGATACCTTTGGCACCAGGGCCCAGGCACAAGTCCAACACTGTATACTCTATACAGAGCACCACAATCTGTATTCATTCGCAGTGACCAACATGGACAATTACATAGACAAAAGTTTCTATGGAAAATCCACTGAACTGCTTCTATAATACCCCAGAATCCTATATATAATACAACGTGTCCATATGAGCAGCGTTCCGAATATTCTACTCTGCGAAGAAAACGACATAAGCAAAAACACTGGTAACCGCAATCTAGAGAGAGTTTATAGAAACCGCACCAGATTCTTTACAGTTCTGTGCCAGGAACAAGCATCATCCTATTACAATTTCTGGACTATCGTATGCCGGATTAAAGGAATATTATTGTTCTATTTAAGGAGTAGCCGTTATTTTTTATTAGAATTTGAAACCTTTATTACACCAAAAATAGTCTCTTCTTCCTCTGCGGTCGCTGGGCGCAGCCTCTTCCTCCTCTGCGGTCGCTGGGCGCAGCCTCTTCCTCCTCTGCGGTCGCTGGGCGCAGCCTCTTCCTCGTCGCTGGGCGCAGCCTCTTCCTCGTCGCTGGGCGCAGCCTCTTCCTCGTCGCGGGGCGCAGCCTCTTCCTCGTCGCGGGGCGCAGCCTCTTCCTCGTCGCGGGTCGCAGCCTCTTCCTCCTCTGCGGTCGCTGCGCGCAGCCTCTTCCTCCTCTGCGGTCGCTGCGCGCAGCCTCTTCCTCCTCTGCGGTCGCTGGGCGCAGCCTCTTCCTCCTCTGCGGTCGCTGGGCGCAGCCTCTTCCTCCTCTGCGGTCGCTGGGCGCAGCCTCTTCCTCCTCTGCGGTCGCTGGGCGCAGCCTCTTCCTCCTCTGCGGTCGCTGGGCGCAGCCTCTTCCTCCTCTGCGGTCGCTGGGCGCAGCCTCTTCCTCGTCGCTGGGCGCAGCCTCTTCCTCGTCGCTGGGCGCAGCCTCTTCCTCGTCGCTGGGCGCAGCCTCTTCCTCGTCGCGGGGCGCAGCCTCTTCCTCGTCGCGGGGCGCAGCCTCTTCCTCCTCTGCGGTCGCTGCGCGCAGCCTCTTCCTCCTCTGCGGTCGCTGCGCGCAGCCTCTTCCTCCTCTGCGGTCGCTGGGCGCAGCCTCTTCCTCCTCTGCGGTCGCTGGGCGCAGCCTCTTCCTCCTCTGCGGTCGCTGGGCGCAGCCTCTTCCTCCTCTGCGGTCGCTGGGCGCAGCCTCTTCCTCCTCTGCGGTCGCTGGGCGCAGCCTCTTCCTCCTCTGCGGTCGCTGGGCGCAGCCTCTTCCTCCTCTGCGGTCGCTGGGCGCAGCCTCTTCCTCGTCGCTGGGCGCAGCCTCTTCCTCGTCGCTGGGCGCAGCCTCTTCCTCGTCGCTGGGCGCAGCCTCTTCCTCGTCGCTGGGCGCAGCCTCTTCCTCGTCGCGGGGCGCAGCCTCTTCCTCCTCTGCGGTCGCTGCGCGCAGCCTCTTCCTCCTCTGCGGTCGCTGGGCGCAGCCTCTTCCTCCTCTGCGGTCGCTGGGCGCAGCCTCTTCCTCCTCTGCGGTCGCTGGGCGCAGCCTCTTCCTCCTCTGCGGTCGCTGGGCGCAGCCTCTTCCTCCTCTGCGGTCGCTGCGCGCAGCCTCTTCCTCCTCTGCGGTCGCATTGTCAGCCATATTAGCTCTCATGGGGCTGCTATTTTTGTCACTCAGTCAAGAGTTCTACCCTTTCACGCTCCACTCTCCCTGTTATTCAATCACAGTCAGAAAAGCTTTCCACTGTCTCTTACTGTGCAGAGAAAAGATTGAATGACCCTCTACATGTAGAGTGCGGAACATGATATTTATCTCTCCATCGGGGATATGTTGGAGCAGAGCCTTCATTTATAAATATGTGAGGAAGGAAGTAGCTAACTTCTTCTCCTACTAGAGTTTCAATAGAAAAGTCATGAGAACATTTGAACTATGTGACATCGCATGCTGATAAAAGATACTGGATGGGCACAACATAATACAAACAATCTTCTTGATTATAGTGAAATAAATAGTAACGCTCAACTGGATGTAATTGAACAAGTGAAAAATCCATAATCTGTATAATATATATTTTCATCATCATTTTGCAGTTTTCATCTGTTTTTAAATTTAGTTTACACTGTGCGGTATATTAAAACTAGATTCTCTATCTGGAAACCATCAGCAAGCTGCAGTTGATGGATCTTTTGGTATATACGTATTGTTATATATTGTCTTTTATGTGATATTTTCAATATATAATGTTGTCCTGCTGTGGCTATGATTGGCTGGTTAACCTCTTATTTGCCTATATTTCTGATTCCCATCTCATTAATACACGCGTACCCAATAAAGGTTTCAAATATTCATATAATAATCAGACTATTTGTATTCTCCTAGGTAACACTGTCCTGACTATTTTATAATCAGAATAAAAATAAAGCCATAATAAGATCCATTATTTGCAGCTTGCCTGCTTGCTGACAGTTTCCATGCAGCAAATTAAAAAAAAATCTCTACCCAGAACAGTTTGAAAACTAATTCTCAACAACCAAAAGAGTAATGACGAGCTATTAAAAAGATCCTGGATTTTTGTTTTTTTTTAGGAAATTCACTTGTAAAGTAACATCTCGACTTACCGACTTTCTGGTGCCAACTGATTGAGGAAAGAAATCTGCCTTCTGTGACAGCTGCCGTCAGTTTCTGCGCCATGGACAGCGGCGGCTATATACTCGGCTTTCTCTGTGTAAGCTTTTCTCGTTAATCAATAACTGTAAATTATATCTGCAGCAAAGTCGGGTTCTCGCCTTACATGGACTGAAGCAGTAAACACGGCAAAGGTTACTCCATAGAGCCGCGATATCATTCCCTTCTAAGGCCCGCACCGCACCTGAACCATCCATAATAGATAGCTGCTCCCTATACTCCAGCATGACCTCACGATATCCACACACGAGACCCGTACTGCCCAATCCTATAATCTGTATGGAGCCAAACGCAATACAATTCCCATACAGCTCAGTAGGTGCATGGACTCATTACAGATGGGTCCTGGATTGAATTGTCCCTAATTTTATTGGGCTGGGGCTAGACCTATACTTTCTTTCGTAGTGAGTCACATTTCAATAGATTCGTTTGCTGTCAGTGAATGAGAACACTACAAAGAAAGTCTAGGTTGAGCCCCAGCCTTGGGCTTCGTTCACTTCTGCGTTGTGGTCCCGTCCTGACGTTCCGTCGGAGCTTTCCGTCAGAACAGAGACAAACTGACGCATACGGAAACCCAAGGTTTCCATTTCCACCACCATTGATTTCAATGGTGACGGATCCGGTGCCCATGGTTTCCGTTTGTCTCTGTTGTGCGCCGGATCCGTCGTTTTGCCGGAAGCAATAGCGTGAACGAAGCCTTAAGCTATTTCTTATTTAGATCTGGTTTTAGGAAAGTTGGGTGACAATTAACGTGGTTGCCATTATAATAGATCTAGGTTCTAGAGATGCACGGCTCATGTATCAGGGATGTGCACCCTGTCAGTTGGACATGGTCATGGTGGATGTCCCGCCTCGGGATATTAATTAGTGTGTTCCATTCACTGACAACAAGCAGGAATTTTGAAAATAACTGAAATTAAATACAGAATATAGAAGAACATTTTTATTTTTTTTTATTTTACAATGATTAAGTGTTTTCTGGTTTTATATAAATAAAACTTGATCACTATATAAATAGAAAGTCCTACAACTTTCTTTTAGACTTTGTGTCAATTCCTCACCATTTCAAGATCTTTGTTTGCTATAGGTGAATGACAACACTTTTTTTTTTTTTTTTAACGTTTACAAGATAGCTTGTTTTATTCTGCGCTGTGATGTGCGGACACTATAGCCAGTCTAGACAATGCTCTGTGAGCTAAACCGCCTGCACTCCAGACTGATACATTGTAGCAAACTACCAGAGGAATTTGTGCAGCTATTGATATGTTTAGTTCCCTGAACATTGCCTAGATGATAGAATCGTCTGCACCTCTCAGCTGCCAGCAGGACTAGGTCTGTACAGGTTTGCTGCCTCCGAATGTAAACAAAAGTGTTGTCATTCACTGACAGCAAACTAATATATTAAAAATGGTAGAGAACTGAAACACAAAGTAGATTCTAAAGTTGTAGAACCGTTTATTTATAATTTCATTAATATTTATTAACCTAAAATCGGAAAACTCCTTTAAGCTTCATTTACATAATACTGTACAGTCCCTTTACTTTTTGATTGCTTATCAGCTCCCCCTAGTGGGAAGAAAATGTATATGACCCCACAAAAAGTTGAGCCGCATGGCCACTAAAAAAGAGAAATCAGTTATCTAAATCTGAGAACAATTTCTGCACTGTCAGTGACTAGAAGACCAGACCAGATATATCTGAGGGGGTAATAATGTGATTAAACCTCAGCTACCGCACCCAGGAACAATACACAGTGGGCTATGAGCCCGGATCTGGGTATAACGCTATATGGGATTATCATGTGTAATATCTCAGTGATCCCACGTTCTGCATCACTTCCTCCTCCGTGTTATGGCCCCATTCCTAGTTTTGGCTTCCAAATACTGATAATGCCGCGTGAAAGTTGCCTAATATTTAAGCACTGTATGACACGATTATGCGTTCCCCTGTATGGCGCGATAATTTAGACATTGTATGGCAGTATTATGCATTATGTTCAAAATCCATGGTGGATTTGCCTGGTGTAAATCCTCACCATGTGAACATACCCTTATGTTTCCACTATATGGCACTATTATTTGGGCGCTGTATGTTATAGTCATGCTTTTATTGTATCATTCTTTTATATAGATACTGTATGGCACTATTATTTGGGCACTGTATGGATGTATTATGTCCGTATTACTCCGAGGGGAGAAGAAAGGCCCCCCTCATACTGAAAACCTCCACAACATGACCAAGTATTAATTACCACCACATAGTTACTGAATAAAAGCTACTATACACAGACCAATATTACCAGTATACAGGGACCATATAGTGGTAGATACCAGTCCTACACAGGCGCTCCGCAGAGATGGGGCAGGATCCTGTAGATATGCCTAATGAGGCTTAATCATTGTACCAGTTATGCAACTTTCTAATCTGCTTTGTGTTTCAATTCTTTAAGACCCCTGTTTGCTGTCAGTGATTGGGAACATTCTTGTTTTAACCAAAGTCTGAAGACCTGTCCTCAAACTATTTTCTACAATTGTTTCCAGCCTAGACAATCCTCTGTGAGCTAAACACCTCAACAGCCGCACAAATCTCTCTCCAGTCCTGATATTTTGCTGCAATGTATCAGTGCAGGTAAAAGGCATCAGTCTGAAGTCCAGGCTGTTTATATCAGAAGATTGTCTAGACTGGATACAATTGCACCAAAACCTCAGCTGTGAGATATTAGGTTGGACAGGTTTTCAGACTCTGGATATAAACAATAATGTTCATGTTCACTGACAGCAAACAGATCTTGAAAATAGTGAAGAATTGAAACTCAAAGTGTATTAGGAAGTTGTAGAACGTATCCGTATACAAGGATTAAGCGTGATAGATATATAAATAGGCAGCGTAAAAGGGTTGTCCCAAGATTCAATGTTATTCCCTAACCACAGGATAGGTGATAACATGCTGATCGGTGGGGGTCCGACCACTGGGATCCCCACCGATCATGAGAACAGGGGTCCCGTTCCTCCGAATGAATGGAGCGACAGGGCGCGTATGTGCTCTGTCAGTTGCCAACCGTCTGTAAATTCCTGGACAGTCCCTGAAAATAAGTTGTCCTGAAAAAAACAACATATCCGGTTGGCAACCTTGCTATGGCACTGCCGCAGATGCTGTACTCTATCTCCGGCAGTCCCACAGACTGAATGGAGCGGCAGGGCGCATGTTTGACCTGCCGCTCCACTCGTTCGGAGGAATGGAAACCCCTGTTCTCGTGATCGACTGGGGTCCCAGCGATCGGACCCCCAGTGATCAGCATGTGATCACCTATCCTGGGGTTAAGTGGTTAACAATTAAACTTTGGACAACCCCTTTAAGGAACGGCTGCCTTGGTCGCTGCATGTTTCCTGCCTGTATCTTACATCCATCCTGCAGCACATGACAACACGTGAACTATTTCACAGCCCTGAGCGAGAGGGAAGCGCTGCAGCAGCACATTCAGTTCTAAAAATGTCTCCTGCAGAATCCGGTCACCCGGGAGAGAGGCCTGGACCAGCAGGAAGGTCTATAAGAGACGATCCACATCTCAAATGAGATACACGAGCAAAGTTACGTTTAATTTAAAAAAAAAAAATCCCCCTCCCAAAAAAAACATTTTTCATGTGGGCACAAGATCTTTTATTATGCAAAAGAACTAAACCATAAAAAAAACATATCAATTTGGTATCGCCGTATTTGTATCAACACGCAGAATAAAAGTGAACATCTTAACGTCTTTTGTACGGCCGGAAAACAACAGATTTTTAATTCTGCTTTTTTTTTTTTCCACTGAGGTCCGTGGTGAAAGCCGCAGCAAAAACACAAAACCACTTGTACGGGGGCAGGGATCCCACAGGGCGTTTTTGTTTTGTTCTTGGGGCTCGTCCACACGTAACGGAATTGTTGCGTATTTTCCATCTGGAATTTCGGATGGAAAATACGCAGCAGAACAAAGTAGCAGCAAAGTGGGTGAGAACATTTGGACTATGTGGGTGGGTTTAACGAATCTCATCCGCACGCTGCGTAAAATTTACCACCAGAAATTCACCTGTAGGGCGTATATTTCGGACCGCGGCATGTCAATTCCTTCTGCGGAAAGTGGACTGAGTTGCTGCGTTTTTCAGAGAAGATGCCGCCATCCCCCAACATTGAGAAAGACGCAGCAAAATCCGCACCATTTTCGGTTTTTCCACAGCGGAATTGCTGCAGAAATTCTCTGCAGCAATTCCCTTCTGTGTGGACAAGTCCTTAGGGCTCGTCCACGCTGCGGAATTGCTGCATTTTTTTCGTCTGTAATTTCGGACGGAAAAAAGTAGCAGTAGCAGCATAGTGGATGAGATCTAACAAATGTCATCCACACGCCGCGTAAAAATTCAGAGCAGAAATTGACCTGTGGTGCGTTTTTTTTCCGGAGCGCAGCAGAAATTTACATGTGGCCAGAATTGCTGCGTTTTTCAGAGGTGATGTCACATCTCCTTCCATTATGATAAACGCAGCAAAATAAACACCATTTTCTGCCGCAAAAAACGCAGGAAACGGTGCGTTTTTTGCCACAGCAGAAAACCTGCGTTTTTCAACGGAATTGCTGCAGAAACTGTCTGCAGCAATTCTGTTGTGTGTGGACGAGCCCTTACAGCGGTTTTTTTTTTTTATTGCAGTTTTGACGTTCTTATTAATTGCGTTGAAAGTTTTTCTGTGGCTATTACAGGTGAAGAACATGGTTTCAATGTGCTTTACCTGTAATAGTTGCACAACCGAAAACCGCATCGCAAAATCGTGGCAAATCACCGTAAAACAAACGCATGTTTTTTTTTTTGCACATGGAAATGTTTTCAACCAGAGGTAAAAACCCATATAGACCTAAGGGCATGCCCCCACGTGGCGGATTTCCTCCGCAACTGTCCGCATCAATGCCGCACAGAATCTGCGTTGCAGTTTCTGCGGCGCATCTGCCCAAAATGTGCAGTAAATTGATGTGGACTAGCTGCTGCGTACTGCGGTAAAAGTGCTTCCCTTCTCTGTATGAGTGCAGGATAGAGAGAAGGGACAGCACTTTCCCTAGTGAAAGTAAAAGAATTTCATACTTACCGGCCGTTGTCTTGGTGACGCGTCCTTCTTTCGGCATCCAGCCCGACCTCCCTGGATGACGCGGCAGTCCATGTGACCGCTGCAGCCTGTGATTGGCCTGTGATTGGCTGCAGCATGTGATTGCCTGCAGCCTGTGATTGGCTGCAGCTGTCACTTAGACAGAAACGTCATCCTGGGAGGCCGGACTGGAGACAGAAGCAGGGAGTTCTCGGTAAGTATGAACTTCTATTTTTTTACAGGTTGCTGTATATTGGGATCGGTAGTCACTGTCCATTGTGCAGAAACAGTTACTGCCGATCGCTTAACTCTTTCAGCACCCTGGACAGTGACTATTTACTGACGTCTCCTAGCAACGCTCCCGTCATTACGGGAGCCCCATTGACTTCCTCAGTCTGGCTGTAGACCTAGAAATACATAGGTCCAGCCAGAATGAAGAAATGTCATGTCAAAAAAGCAAGACGGATCCGCAGCACACATAACATGTGCATGACAGCTGCGGACTTCATTGCGGAACTTAGAATCTCCATTGAAGTCAATGGAGAAATTCCGCCGTGAGTCCGCAACCAGTCCGCAACAGACAGAGCATGCTGCGGACACCAAATTCCGCACCGCAGCCTATGCTCCGCAGCGGAATTTTACGCATCGTCTAAACTAACACTTCTAAATAGAAGTGGAAGTCAATGGAGAAGCGGCTCCGCTGCGGATTAACGCTGCGGAGTGTCCGCTGCGGAATTCAAGAGGAAATCCGCCACGTCTGGCCATGCCCTAAGGGAGCAGTCACACGCCGCAGATTTTGATGCAGGTCTCTGAATTGAGTGGATTCTGCAGCAGGTGCCGGGATTTCTACAAGATCCATTCAGATGAATAGAAATGATTTCAGTCTAAGAAAAATTCTGCAGCAATATCTGCCGCATCTGACTGCAGCCTAATACTTCTCACAGCTGAGGGTCTGTTACAATTGGATCCAGTTGAGTCAATCCTATGTGAGATGAACACATCAGCCGCATGTATCCGTATTTTGGCTGATGTCTGTTCAATATTAATTCAGGCCCATAACTTGTTCTTGCTGCTGATTTTCATAATTTTACTATTCCTGTTATTTCATTGTTATGACATATACCACAACTTCTAATATTATTGTAAAATGAGTCAATGACTGTTATTGGGAACCCGATCTCTCCATCTCATATCAAGAATCATGATAATATAGAATGTGTACCATTTTATTACATACAGAAAATCGTAGAATAATTGGTACAAACCTGCAGCTCCAGAAGAATTTAGTGATTGCTGCTCAGCGGAAGGATCTCTGCAGAACGTGTCATGGGATATGGGCTCCTCAAGGTCATGGGATATGGGCTCCTCAAGGTCATGGGATATGGGCTCCTCAAGGTCATGGGATATGGGCTCCTCAAGGTCATGGGATATGGGCTCCTCAAGGTCATGGGATATGGGCTCCTCAAGGTCATGGGATATGGGCTCCTCAAGGTCGTGGGATATGGGCTGCTCAAGGTCGTGGGATATGGGCTCCTCAAGTGTCTGTGTAATGTTTATTTATTTCTGTTACTTATATAGCGCCAACATATTCCACACTTACTGTCCCCATTGGGGCTCACAATCTATGTTCCCTATTTATGTTTTTGGGGTATGGGAGAAAAGCGGAGTACTCGGAGGAAACCCACCCAAACACAGGGAAAACATACAAACTCCACGCAGATGTTGTCCTTTTAGGATTCTCAGAATTATAATTAGATACTGGATCGGCTATGAGAGCCATATGGAGAAATCCACTGGTAATAACGGCCCCATATGCAACACGTGTAATCATTATAACGTAGCCCTATAATATCCAGGGGGAGTGTGTGCTGAGCTGCTGTATCTAAACCTATCATGTGTGATACTGTCTGCTGAGCCGCTGTATCTAAACCTATCGTGTGATATTGTCTGATGAGCTGTGTATCTAATCCTATCATGTGTGATACTGTCTGCTGAGCCGCTGTATCTAAACCTATCGTGTGATACTGTCTGCTGAGCTATGTATCTAATCCTATCGTGTGTGATACTGTCTGCCTAGCCGTGTATCTAATCCTATTGTGTGATACTGTCTGCTGAGCCTCTGTATCTAAATATTTTTCCACATAAACTTCGGCCTAAAATACACAATAATGACTGCCCCAAAAACATTTTCAGAAGGAAAGTGCTCCCATACAGCAGCCAGTCTTCCAGTGTCCCCATAAACAGTGGCAGAGTTATACAGAGAGAACCCCCATGAACAGTGCCATACACAGTAGTGTCTCCATGAACAGTGCCATACACAGTAGTGTCTCCATGAACAGTGCCATACACAGTAGTGTCTCCATGAACAGTGCCATACACAGTAGTGTCTCCATGAACAGTGCCATACACAGTAGTGTCTCCATGAACAGTGTCATACACAGTAGTGTCTCCATGAACAGTGTCATACACAGTAGTGTCTCCATGAACAGTGCCATACACCGTAGTGTCCCCATGAACAGTGTCATACAGTGTCCGTATAAGCGGTGCCATGCGCCGTCTCCCCATGTGCTGTGCCATGCGCCGTCTCGCCATGTGCCGTGCCATGCGCCGACTTCCCATGTGCCCTTGCCATTTGCCGTGTCCCCCCTAAACCGTTAAATACGGAGAGTGCCCCCCGAAATGGTTAAACTGAAGACCTTGTCACTCATAGCAAACAATTTGAGGCCACTTGAAATCCTTGAGCAGGGCAGGATATAGAGCATTATGTATATAGGGCCTGGTCAGGGGTTCCCTGGTGTTCCTTACAGCTTGGTCAGGGTTCCCCATAAAACATAAGCAGGAAGAACTATTCCTTTTACAGCAATAACGACTCCCTTTATCCTGCTCATGGATTCTTTGCAAAGCAATCAACAAATCTGGACCAGAATATATTGCTGCTGGGTAAGAATTAGAGCGTCTTTTACCTCCATAGACCCCAAACTTCTCAGGGGTACAGGAATGAAAGTCTGGGCTGTAATACCCATCTTCTACCACTAGATGTCAGCATTTTGTAATAAAGCCACAGCACAGCTGGCACAATAGTTGTTGACTTCTAAGGGTATGTTCACACGAGGGCGTCCGTAACGGCTGAAATTACGGGGATGTTTCAGCCTGAAAACATCCCCGTAATTTCAGCCGTAACGGCATGTGCAGGCGCTTGAACGCCGCGCCAATTACGGACGTAATTGGCGCTGCTATTCATTGGAGTCAATGAATAACGGCTCCAATTACGCCCAAAGAAGTGACAGGTCACTTCTTTGACGCGGGCGTCAATTTACGCGCCGTCATTTGACAGCGGCGCGTAAATTACGCCTCGTGTGAACAGACAAACGTCTGCCCATTGCTTTCAATGGGCAGATGTTTGTCAGCGCTATTGAGGCGCTATTTTCGGACGTAATTCGGGGCAAAAACGCCCGAATTACGTCCGTAAATAGTGCGTGTGAACATACCCTAATACAAACTTTATTTTTATCAGATGAAGCTAAACGTTCCGAAATCTGAGCTGATGTCTGTAAGGAATCGGCGGAAAAGAACCGAAACGTCTTTATGATTTGTGAGAAAAATCCATGGTTAGAAAGTGGGACCCTGATCTGCAAATTATGTACAACGTGGAGCGTAAACGTAGCTGTGAAATGGAAGATTAAAAAGAAGATGTTGGCGCCATATAGATAAAGTTTATTCATGTTCGGATGCCCATTGGCGGTTAGAGAGATTAGGATCTGCTTTTTTCCAGAAACAGCGCCATCCATAGGTCGTGTCTGGTATTGCAGCATAAATGCAAAATCCTTCCATGTGCCATTTACAATGCTGGTGTCTTCTAATGTGGCAGAGGGGCCTTCGTGCCCCATTTGTGCCCTCTCCGGCATCCGCATATATCAGGAAGGGGTCTGTGCTCTGTAACGTCTGCTAGGAGCACCCGTCCATACATTGTTGGAGGGTGGATTGTTTTTCAGGTCTTTTCACGTTCCTTAAGTTTGCAAGGAAGAACCACACAGTCTCATGACCCACGTTCCCCGATGTACAATGCTCTGCTCCGGTTCTTCAAATTATCTGTAACCTGGACTGAATTAACATGAAATAGTTAAAGGATAATCCAGACCTCATGCACATGACTGTACTGGGTTTTGTATAAGATCCCTAATGAAGGCCGCGCGCACAATGGTATATATGGTGGTATAAAGAAAATCACAGCATTTTCCATTGGACGCCGTATCTCCGACTTAAACCTTATTCCGTTTTTTTTCACGGACCTATGAGATTCAATGGGGCTATTCACACATCAGTGTTTTTCATGCAGTTTGTGTCCGTTGTGTGAAACTCACTGCGTGTCCTATTTTGGTGCGTTTTTGAGCACCACGCAGCCCATTAAAGTCAGTGGGTGCGTAAAAAAAACGGACGACATCTGTGTGCTGTACATGTTTTTCACACACCAAATGCTAAACAAATCCAGAGAAAAAAAACAAAATACCTCCTTCAATTTTTTTCTGACGTAAAAAACGCATGACATAAGTGCGTAAAAAAATGCAGACACGCACTGTACACGGATGCCACACGGAACTGCAATGCAAGAAAAACGCTGCATTTTTTACGCACGCAAAACAGACACGTTTGTGTGAATAAGGCCTTAGGATAGATTCACATGAACGTTGTATACGTCAGTGCGCTGTCAGTGAAAACAACAGACCGCACACAAACCGACGCAACTGAATGGGGCTATTCTGACATGCGGGAGTTTTCCGTTGCATGGAACTCGCTGCATGTCCTATTCTAGTCAGTTTTTGCGGATCACGCACCCATTGAAGTCAGTGGGTGCATGAAAATCACGGACCACACACGGATGTCTTCCGTGTGCTGTCCGTAATTCACGCACAAGTTGCTAATGAAATTCAGAGAAAAAAAATAAGTAAAAAACAGATGCCACACGGAACTGCAACGCAGGAAAAACGCTGCGTCTTTTGCAGACGCAAAATGGACATGTTCGTGTGAATCTAGCCTAAGTTTGTAATACATGGACAGCTCAAAGATCAGTACAGGATAAGTAATGTAATGTATGTACACAGTGACTCCACCAGCAGAATAGTGAGTGCAGCTCTGGAGTATAATACAGGATGTAACTCAGGATCAGTACAGGATAAGTAATGTAATGTATGTACACAGTGACTCCACCAGCAGAATAGTGAGTGCCGCTCTGGAGTATAATACAGTGACTCCACCAGCAGAATAGTGAGTGCAGCTCTGGAGTATAATACAGGATGTAACTCAGGATCAGTACAGGATAAGTAATGTAATGTATGTACACAGTGACTCCACCGGCAGAATAGTGAGTGCAGCTCTGGAGTATAATACAGGATGTTACTCCGGATCAGTACAGGATAAGTAATGTTATGTATGTACACAGTGACTTCACCAGCAGAATAGTGAGTGCAGCTCTGGAGTATAATACAGGATGTAACTCAGGATCAGTACATGATGAGTAATGTAATGTATGTACACAGTGACTCCACCAGCAGAATAGTGAGTGCAGCTCTGGAGAATAATACAGGATGTAACTCAGGATCAGTACAGGATAAGTAATGTAATGTATGTACACAGTGACTCCACCAGCAGAATAGTGAGTGCCGCTCTGGAGTATAATACAGTGACTCCACCAGCAGAATAGTGAGTGCAGCTCTGGAGTATAATACAGGATGTAACTCAGGATCAGTACAGGATAAGTAATGTAATGTATGTACACAGTGACTCCACCGGCAGAATAGTGAGTGCAGCTCTGGAGTATAATACAGGATGTAACTCCGGATCAGTACAGGATAAGTAATGTTATGTATGTACACAGTGACTTCACCAGCAGAATAGTGAGTGCAGCTCTGGAGTATAATACAGGATGTAACTCAGGATCAGTACATGATGAGTAATGTAATGTATGTACACAGTGACTCCACCAGCAGAATAGTGAGTGCAGCTCTGGAGAATAATACAGGATGTAACTCAGGATCAGTACAGGATAAGTAATGTAATGTATGTACACAGTGACTCCACCATCAGAATAGTGAGGGCAGCTCCGGAGTATAATACAGGATGTAACTCCGGATCAGTACAGGATAAGTAATGTAATGTATGTACACAGTGACTCCACCAGCAGAATAGTGAGTGCCGCTCTGGAGTATAATACAGTGACTCCACCAGCAGAATAGTGAGTGCAGCCCTGGAGTATAATACAGGATGTAACTCAGGATCAGTACAGGATAAGTAATGTATGTACACAGTGACTCCACCGGCAGAATAGTGAGTGCAGCTCTGGAGTATAATACAGGATGTAACTCAGGATCAGTGCAGGATAAGTAATGTAATGTATGTACACAGTGACTCCACCAGCAGAATAGTGAGTGCAGCTCTGGAGTATAATACAGGATATAACTCAGGATCAGTACAGGATAAGTAATGTAATGTACACAGTGACTCCACCAGCAGAATAGTGATTTCAGCTCTGGAGTATAATACAGGATGTAACTCAGGATCAGTACAGGATAAGTAATGTAATGTATGTACACAGTGACTCCACTAGCAGAATAGTGAGTGCAGCTCTGGAGTATAATACAGGATGTAACTCCGGATCAGTACAGGATAAGTAATGTTATGTATGTACACAGTGACTCCACCAGCAGAATAGTGAGTGCAGCTCTGGAGAATAATACAGGATGTAACTCAGGATCAGTACAGGATAAGTAATGTAATGTATGTACACAGTGACTCCACCATCAGAATAGTGAGGGCAGCTCCGGAGTATAATACAGGATGTAACTCCGGATCAGTACAGGATAAGTAATGTAATGTATGTACACAGTGACTCCACCAGCAGAATAGTGAGTGCCGCTCTGGAGTATAATACAGTGACTCCACCAGCAGAATAGTGAGTGCAGCCCTGGAGTATAATACAGGATGTAACTCAGGATCAGTACAGGATAAGTAATGTATGTACACAGTGACTCCACCGGCAGAATAGTGAGTGCAGCTCTGGAGTATAATACAGGATGTAACTCAGGATCAGTGCAGGATAAGTAATGTAATGTATGTACACAGTGACTCCACCAGCAGAATAGTGAGTGCAGCTCTGGAGTATAATACAGGATATAACTCAGGATCAGTACAGGATAAGTAATGTAATGTACACAGTGACTCCACCAGCAGAATAGTGATTTCAGCTCTGGAGTATAATACAGGATGTAACTCAGGATCAGTACAGGATAAGTAATGTAATGTATGTACACAGTGACTCCACTAGCAGAATAGTGAGTGCAGCTCTGGAGTATAATACAGGATGTAACTCCGGATCAGTACAGGATAAGTAATGTTATGTATGTACACAGTGACTCCACCAGCAGAATAGTGAGTGCAGCTCTGGAGTATAATACAGGATGTAACTCCGGATCAGTACAGGATAAGTAATGTTATGTATGTACACAGTGACTCCACCAGCAGAATAGTGAGTGCAGCTCTGGAGTATAATACAGGATGTAACTCCGGATCAGTACAGGATAAGTAATGTTATGTATGTACACAGTGACTTGAGGACTGTCTCTACATTTCAGTCTTCTCCTGTTTCTCGTCTCTGGATGTTTATACAATGAAGCATCATCCCCCGTCTATCCTCACCGTCTGTTCCACATCAGACACGTCCACATGTGACTCGCCGTCTGCGCTGAGGATAAAACTGCAACAACATGTTGATGAGTCACTTACAGAGGACGGCTGGTTGTGCTGAGCAGGTTTCATACACAGCACATTTGTTATTCTGTCCTATATAAGATCAGCATTGTATGGGGACTGGCTCTCTCTCATGCAAGGCCCCATGCACACGACTGTGCCCATAAATACGGGCACGTGCATTCGCGGACAGGCGTCTGCATTTGTGGACTGTGGTCCCATTATAAAGTATGGAAAATGGGCCGTAAAATGCAAAAAATAGGACATGTCTTTTGCGGAGCCTTTCTACGGCACGGACACCTTCCTGTAAATATACGGGGAGGTGTCTGTGGGCAATAGAAATGAATGGGTCCGTAATTATGGTTGAATTATACGGTTCTGGGCGTGGGGCTAGCCCAAACGGCACAAAAAAAATATCGCTAATAGAGCCGAGTAAAGAAAACCTCAAACTCCTAGTTATGTACTAATGAGGGGATCACTCCTCCCGCCGCCCCTTGGGAAGAATGGGAATAATCTGCGTGTGGCTACCCAAACATGATGTTGCGGCAAAAGTTGCGGAAACCACTTCTTTTGATAAGACCCCGTCCCCGTCTAACCAATGAGGTGTTTTCCCGTCTATAGCAAAGAGAAGCTTTTTACAAGCGGAATTCATTCTGATTCCGTTGCGAAAAACACGTCGAAACCAGCCTGTATTTTCCATCGTGTGAACAAGGCCCGAGTATGAGTCCGCTGTGTTCTTTATTAGGCTGTATAGTCTGATGTCAGATGCGCTTCAAGGGTGTAGTCACATGGTGCTGTCATATCACGGTTTTTGGCGTTTTTAATTTTATTTTTTTTATTCGTGATGAGTGAGTTTCCCAAAATTAGTTTTGGGTCCGATTCGGTGGAATTCGATACGGTCCGAATAAATTTGCCGCAAATTGAAAGTGCCCTGATTCCCCTTAAAACTCATTGATTCTCTGATGTCTTTTAGGACTGTATTGAGACCCTTTCAAGATGGCGTTAGTAATGTCAAAGTGACAACAACTTATAATGGTAGAGGGAGGGATAACCGCAGTGCATTATGTGGAAGCCTGCACGATGTCATGTGATCATTTTTAGAATCCGTAAATTAGTAGCGAGAGCTCGCCGACAGACACTTTTTGTCGTAATTCATTCGCCACTAACCCCGAAAATTTCAGAATTTAATCAAATCCGAATTCCATTTGCTTTTTTTTTTATTTTATTTTTTTTATATATTAATTAATCAGCATATTTTTTATTTTTACTTATTATAATAATATATTTTTGTTATTTTTATACAGAAGGAGAAAAGAACTCAGCCCAAAGTTATTTATTTATATAGTTTATTACCTTCAGTCTGTTCCACAGTGGAATCCCCGGTCATAGCGTCGGCAACTCTGTGGCAGCAGATTCCACTTCAGGAGTTGCCCCTGATGTCATTGTCCATATATGGACAGAGACATCAAGCGCTCCGTCTAGGAGCGGAATCCCGGGCCACACGGGGATCCCGCTACTTCAGGGAGTTACAGTGGCGCTAGTAGATAGCAGAGCAGGGAGATACGTCCCTTCTCTGCCATAGTGTGCAATAGTATCTGCGTCCTAAGGACGCAGATACTATTAAATGTGGCGTCGCTACTGCTGCTAGCGGCGCTGCCGGCCATGGGGGGGGGCCCTCATGGCCGATGTCGCCGCTAGCAGCCACCATGGCAGTTAGGGTATGTTCAAACGAGGTCATTACGTCCGTAATTGACGGACGTATTTCGGCCGCAAGTACCGGACCGAACACAGTGCAGGGAGCCGGGCTCCTAGCATCATAGTTATGTACGATGCTAGGAGTCCCTGCCTCGCTGCCGGACAACTGTCCCGTATTGTAATCATGTTTTCAGTACGAGGCAGTTGTCCGGCAGCGAGGCAGGGACTCCTAGCATCGTTATGATGCTAGGAGCCCGGCTCCCTGCACTGTGTTCGGTCCGGGACTTGCGGCCGAAATACGTCCGTCAATTACGGACCTAATGACCTCGTGTGAACATACCCTCACAGTGGTAGCGACGACACTGAGAGAAGTGCCCGGGCGGAAAGGCAGCTCCTGAGTCGCCGGGCCCCGGCGCTTCTAAAACACAAGCAGGGGAAGGGAGCCAGCGCAGCGCCCCCTTCCATCTGCTGGAGTGATGCGCCCTGTGTAATGGCACAGGTCGCACACCCCTAAGGCTGGCCCTGTTTATTAGTCCTACTGTCTCTGTATTTTTGGTCGTTGCTGCTCGTGTTCTACTAAATTCTCAGAATCATGAGAATGAATCACCCCTGACAATGACTGGGGAGTCGATGTACAGACGACCGCAACGCACAGGCCCCGGAGGGGCATCAGTTGGTCTGGTTACATTGCGCATATTTCTACAATGTACAGAATTTCTGCACGGACCTGTCTGGAAACCTGTCTGACCTTTCCTTCACCAGGAACTGCACCATTTTCTGCAGCAGATTACCCCCCGGGGAGGGGACGGCCGGGGTTCGCAGGTAATGTAGAATAGAAAAATGCTTACAATCCAAGTCAGAGGTTAGTGTGGTCGGCCGATCTAACTGGGATCATATAAAATTGGTAATAACTTGCATGGAAGGTTTCTTTAATGCGGACTAATATATATTACCTGCACTGATCCATTGTAACAAACTATCAGGACATGAGAGATTTGTGCTGCTGATGTATTTACCTCACAGAGGATTAGTTAGACTGGTATACATAGTAACAAACCCTCAGCTGTCAGAAGTACTAGGTCAGGACCTATTGTTAAACCTTTGGGTGTAAAGAAGTATGTTTCCATTCAGTAAAAGCAAGCAGGGATATTGAAACCGAGAAATTGAGAGGCAAAAGGGGCAGATTTACTATTTAAAATGCACCAGAATTCTGCTGTGTGCCACATTTATTGACGGTTTCTGACTCTTTTTGCGCCTTTTCTCGACAAGGGTGTGTGGCCTAGCAGAAAGGGGTGTGGCTAAAGTGTGCCACATTGTGACACAATTTTGGGGCAAAAAAGTTGGTCTAAAGTAAGCCAACCAATCATGAGCCACTGATAGATTTGACGCATCTCGTCTGGTTCTGAGCTATCGAAACTTAAGACCGTGTTAATAAATCTGCGCCAACGTCTAATCGTACATAAGTCGCAGAACTTTTATTATACAATATGAAACCAGAAAACGTTTTGAGTTGTCCACACGCTGCTGAGTTACGGAGGGAGAATATGGAGCAGAATACAGTAGCAGCAAAGTGGTGAGATTTAACAAACCTCATCCACACGCTGCATAAATATTCCGAGCAGAAATTGACTTGCGGTGCGTTTTTTCATACCGCAGCAGAAAGTGGACTGAATTGCTGCGTTTTTCAGAGATGTCTCCATCCCCCAACATTGAGAAAAACGCATCAAAATCCGCACCATTTTCTGTAGTAAAAAAAATTCAGTAAATGGTGCGTTTTTTTGCAGCGGAATGTCTGCTAGTTTTAATGGAAACGTTTCGCAGCAATTCCATTGTGTGGACAAGCCCTTAGAATGTTGCACAAAAGAAACAATTTGTGGATCTTTTCAGCTCTGCTACATCTGCATAGAATTGTATAGACTTGTGTTGTGACCTCTCCACGTGTTTCCCCCGGGCGCCTCCTCCAGGTGACGTTTGTATATCTGCTTTCAGGTTCAGCCTATCAGGGCTCAGTATGTAGATGAGGAGGCGTGTCCTGTCTGCTGGTGCTGCTGATGAGGATTGTGCGTCCAGGATCTGGCGGCAGCTGCGGGTCAGTGCGGAGATCGTCGTGTGAACAGCGTCTATATAATAGGTGTGTATGTACTGTATATAATAGATGTGTAGGTACTAGATGTGTGTATACTGTATAATAGATGTGTATGTACTAGATGTGTGTGTATATACTGTATATAATAGGTGTGTATGTACTGTATATAATAGATGTGTAGGTACTAGATATGTGTATATAATAGATGTGTAGGTACTAGATGTGTGTATACTGTATAATAGATGTGTAGGTACTAGATGTGTATATACTATATATAATAGGTGTGTAGGTACTAGATATGTGTATATAATAGATGTGTAGGTACTAGATGTGTATATACTATATATAATAGGTGTGTAGGTACTAGATATGTGTATATAATAGATGTGTAGGTACTAGATGTGTATATACTATATATAATAGGTGTGTAGGTACTAGATATGTGTATATACTGTATATAATAGGTGTGAATATAATTTATATAATAGATGTGTAATATAATAGATGTGT